>NC_142665.1:15394826-16816076 GCF_026168435.1 Sesamum indicum
ACCCTAATTTCTTGAGGAGTTAAAGCTTTTAATAACTCTTTCTCCTTTCCTTTGAATCATATAATCCTATCTTCTAAAAAAGACATTCGACTACTAAACTCAGTCCTAGAGCTAAGTGTCCGATCTAAGACTGGGTGATCTTTTATAGTAATATCAACACCACCTATTCTAGGTATCTTAATAGGATCTGGTGTCATTACCTTGGCGAACTCCTTGAAAATTCTAGAAATCTCAATATACTCTTTCCTAAGAAACAAATCTGAATGATGGGTATTGGAAAGGGCATATGCAATTCTATAGGTTATAGAATACGATCTATTTCCTTCTTTCATTAGATCTTTTTTTTTAAAATCTTGATGAAGGGTTAAGACTCTACTGAAATCTTGGTCTGCTAGGTTGTGTGCAATCCTAGGATGAATGTCAAACATCAATTTTCCTGCATACAAATTTCCTATCATTGTTCCAAGATAATAATCTCTTAAGTTATTGATTCTTCTATCCATTATCGATAAATGTATTTCTGAATTAATTCCTTCCTTAAAAGTTGCTTTTATTACTACTTCAATAGTCCCTATATGGATCCATTTCATAGTATAGCTACTTCTTCTCTAAGCTTACTCAATTCTTCAAGAATTTCTTCTTTAGGAATTAACTGCATTTCCATCACATTACCAGTAAGTTTCATAGGTATAGCAAACTCACCTGAACTTACTTTGTAGATTATGTGATGCTTCCTTTGGTTCAGTCCTATCTGGTTCAGGACTTTCCCAATTCTCCAATCCTAAATCCATCATATGAGCTGAGGTTGGAATCTTGCCACATGATTTTTTCCATAGTTTTTTTTGACACCGTCATTCTGGAAAAGAATCCTTATAGGCTTTCAGAAGTTTGAAGCCTATCTCCCTCGTTGTATTATTCTGACTCGGTTGAAGATCCATCTGAATCAGTCTCTATTTTCTCTTCATAGACGCTTTCGTCTGAAGGAATATCTTCGAATTGATAAATAGGTACCAAATCGCCATAGTATACTGCATCTATGATATCTTCCATGGCTTCAAATTTTCTCAATTCACCACATTTCTGTAGGCAGTCGGGAGATACATGTCCTTTTGCTTCGTAAGTCCAGCAATTGCAGTCTTTGAAACTTTCATTGGCTTGGGTATGGGCCCGTCTGAAAGTTCTTCTTGTAAGGTTTCTTCTAGTGGATCTTGCATCTGTTCATCTAGATCCTTGGGATGAAACCGTTGCTGGTCCTGTTCTCTGTCTAGATTTATATGTTCTGGCTTTGGACTTGGACCACCATGATCTCTACCGAGAAAAGGTTCTTCTGGAACTCCTAGGGTAGGAGTCACTATTCTGCTTCCTCCTTTTCCTTGGCTCACTTGATTCTCCTATAATAGTTGGAAAATCATTGTTATCACAACAGAGAGGGGTTCGTTTGATTTTACCTCTCAATCTTTTCATATTCTTCTGGATGGATGCTTGATAATACCAATCCTTTAGTTTGTCTTTAAGGAAAGACATTCTTCGCACCACTGAATCTAGCTGTCCTTCAGGTACTTTGTATGATTGGAATCAGCATTTCCCTCCATGGACTGCATATCTTTGCGAAGAACATTGGAGCTACTACTTCTGTTGCTACTCCACTCTGGAAGAAATATTTACGAAATCAATAGATATATTCATCTACTGCGCAAATACTCCTAAGTTCAAGGCTGAAGAGAGCCTGTGCATATTCTCTAGTCTTTTCTGCTCTACTTCCTCCGAAGTATCCATCTCCGATGAAGTGTATCTTGATAAGCCTTCCTAGCCGATCTGCTATCGCGCCTTTCCAATCTCTGGCAAGGATACTGGCTTTGGTATCTTCTGGGGTATTATCCCATCCGATCTTCATAGATCCCTCTAAGCTCAACTCCATAAGTTTTATGAAGTTTTCTTTGTCGAGCTCTAGAGTAGTTGCCGCTATCTTGATTGCTGCAACCCATTCGTCTATCAATTTTTTGGTATTTCGGAAATCGATAATATCCAGGTTCAGTATAGCCCCATATGGATGTAAGGGTTGGAGCATGGTCCTTGCCCAAGGTGTATTTTCTGGCACACTTTTTGGGTTTCTTCCTGGATTTTCCTTTACCCTGGTTCCCACAAACATTGGAGTGGCATTAGTGTGGAAGTCTGCACTTTCTCTCATTGGTTGATCCTGTGGAGGTTCATTTGAGCATGTACTTCCCTCTGGCGGTGGTAGTGCTGGAGTGATCTCATTCGTTTGGATATTGACTAAATCCATGATCCCGAGTTGGGAAAAGGATTCTGCTAATTCTTGTAGATATGATAGATCCGCTTTTGTTACTTCCATTATTTTATAGATCTAATAGAAGCAATAATCAGATCTTCTCTTGACTTCGCCTTTGGAATTTCCATGGCATTCCCTTTCTGGTGTAGAAGAGGTACTGTTCCAAGGGCGTCCCTGATTTGCTCCTGTCTAGACCTAGATGTCTCAGGGCTCTCTCGTTGATTTCTCTTCAGATCTGTAAGGCCCTTGTGTAGATCGAGAAAAATCTTAAGGACCTCGTCCACCTTTTAGCTCAGAGATTCTATTTTCATAGGTATATGGATTAACCTATGTCCATAGTCTTGAACCATCTTTTGGATCTCCCTCAGATCTTGAGAAATCTTTGATGTATCCAGCTCGAATTCCTTCCAATCAGTCATAATTTTTAGAACTAAAATTATGTAGGAATTTACCCGTTCCACTTCTCCTGGTTGGGATTCTACCATGGACTTCAGTGGAGTGTAGACGCCTCACTCCATTCCCTGGTAGTACTTGTCGGACTTTGAAATTTCTCTCCATTCTTTTTTTTCTTCCGGCGTGAGAAGTCTTGGATCAATCCTCTTGGGACCGTTATAACACTTGTCAAGAATTTCCATAAGAAATTCTCTTTTCTGTATTTTCAGAATATGGAAATATTCCCTGTTTTCATAATAACTCGAACTTTCGTTCGGTTCCACTTTTCTCTTGGAAAGTCTCCTCCATTAGTGGATAAATAATATTAAAATATAATATAATCATATATTTCTTCAATAAACCTAGGCTCTGATATCATTCTAGGCGAGCATGGGGGGTGAATAATGCATAAAAATGCAAGAATAGTGAAAATGGATTAAAATTCGCGCTTGAAAGTAGTTCAGGGGTAAAATGATCCAGAATTTAGCCCAGCTCTGCGCATATTCTTTTTAGATTTTGTCGAGGGACCAAATTGAGTGGTTTTGAAAAGTTACGGGGCTTAAATGAGAACGCAAAAGTTAAAGGACTAAAACAAGAAATAGCCAAAGTTAGGGGACTATTTTTGTCTTTAACCCTTATGTTTATGCTGATTTAGTTTATTCTATTAAAGATTAGTGGAACCCCTTTTGAGCCGCCTTAGTTGTGATTTGATCTCTATTTTGCTGTTCCACTTTATTCTATTATAGATTAGAGGAACCTTTCTTCGTGCTGCTGTAGTTGTGATTTGGATCTCTATTTTGCTGTTTCAGTTTATTTTTCGTTTTTGCAGGGTAAGCTATTCCACGCCACAAGTTTGGCGGGAGGAACTCCTAGTTCTGGCGCTCAATTCCGCAGGGCACGTAGCGAGACGACAGCCTTACTAATCATAGCACCATGGGGGGTTGGGAACTAGATGTTGAGAAATTCCAACGACTACTGGACTTGAGGGATGATGAAGAGGAGAGTCCGATTATTCCAGATGGGTCGTGGAATTCAGATTCGGAGGGCTATCATGTTTGTTTAGTAGGCTACTTACTCTCTAACTGGCCGTACAATTTTGAGGGTTTGAGTGCATCGATCAAGAGTATGCTTCCACCGGTGAGGGGAATGGACATTAAGTCATTGTCGGGGGCTGTCTGTTACTCCAGTTCAATCATGTTGTTGATAGGGATCGGGCACTTGAGGGACGCCCTTGGAGCTTGGAACGAAACATCATTATCTTGAACGTCATTCGAGAAGAGGAGAACCCCATGCAGGTTGGACCTCAATAGGTGTATCTTCCATGTCCACATATATGACCTGCCGCTGAGTAAGATGAACTTAGGCATCGCTACCTTCATAGGTAATAAGTTGGGAAGATCCTGAGATATGGATATGGATGAACAGGGTTGTTCTTGGGGAGCAGGAGCTACACCGTGGATCAGGCTAGGCCTTGACATCAATCTCGTGCTTAAGCGAGCTATGAAGATCAAGACGGCTATGGGGGAGGAACAATTTGTAACATTCACATATGAACGCCTTCCCAATTTCTCTTATCTGTGCGGTCACTTGGGACATATCGTGAAATACTGTGAGTCACGTTTCAGTGAGGGTTTCCAGGATCCAAAGGAAAATACTCCCTACTACCCATGGTTAAGAGCCGTCGACAGCGCCACAACTTAGGCGGCACAAAAAGAGGTTCCATTTTGGGGCAGCTTGGAGGTGGGCTAGGGCTTGTGAGGAGGTCGTTAAGGCGTATTGGGAGCAAAGGATCGAGAATAATCCACAAGCGACATTGGTGGATAACATTAGGAAGTGACATGTAGGTCTGTTGGGGTAGGAGCGGCATTATTTTGGGAATGTTCAGAGGCAGGTGAATGAACTTAATGACTAGATAGCGCATTTACAAGAGGTCGAGCTCACCCAAGCGAATAAGCGGCGATTGAATGAGCTGCAAACTGAACTAGAAGAATAATGGCATAGGGAAGAGGTGTTGTGGGGCAGCGTGCAAAGGCATCATGGATTCAAGGAGATAAGAGCACACCATTCTTTCACGCTCAGGCTACTGAGCTCAAGGCTAGGAATAGGGTATGGCGGCAGAAGGATGCAGGTGGGAGGGAAGTGCATAATCTTATAGAAATTAGGTGGGTGGTGAATAACTATTTTGAGCAAATCATTAAGACCACCGCTTCAACTGGTGCTATGATTGGCGAGGCCGTAGACTCGTTGGAGGCCCGTGTGATGGAGGAGATGAATGCGGAGCTTATTAGGCCTTCTCTTCGGACAAGGTTCATCTTCCTCTTAAGCAGATACATCCACTTAAATCCCAGGCCCGACGGTATGTCCCCCTCTATTCTTTTAAAAGTACTGGCATATTGTTTGTTGCAATCTTACTCCTTGTCTTCTTGACATTCTCAATCATCATATCCTAGACCCACTTCTTAACTTTACGCATATTATTCTCATACCTAAGTGTCCTAATCCAAGTAGTACGTCTGAGTTCCGGCCTATTAGTTTATGCAATGTCATATATAAGGTAACCTCTAGAGCTATAGCCAACCGCCTCAAGCTCCTTACTATACTCATTTCTGATACACAATCGGCTTCAGACCCTAGTCGCTTGATCACTGATAATGTGCTGCTTGCCCATGAGCTTAACCACTTTCTCCTTCATAAACACTAGGGGCAAGTTGGCCATGTGTATTTAAAGCTTGATATATGTAAGGCGTACGATTGAGTGATATGAGTTTTCCTTCAGAGTGTATTACTTAGACTAGGTTTCAACTCGAAATTTGTTGAATTAATTATGCTTTGTGTTACCATGATGACTTACTCTTTTATGCTTATTGATGAACAGTTTGGATTTGTGCGTCCTATCGGGGTATCCGACAAGGGGATCCTATATCTCCATATTTGTTCTTATTTTGTGTAAAAACATTTAGTAACCTAATGCATCGAGCCGAGAGGCGGGTGGGGCTCCAAGGTGTGGCAATCGCTCGACATGCTCCCCGTATTTCTCACTTGCTATTTGCATATGATACACTAATCTTCTGTCAAGCTAGTGAGGAGGCGCATGGTGCATCAAGAGGATTCTCGGGCAATTGGAGCAAGCTTCTGGGCTAAAGATCAACTTGAACAAGTGGGTGATGGTGTTCAGTAGAAATGTGCCGCAGGCTCACCATACGTCCCTTGCTACTATTCTTGGTGTCCATATGGTGGCGAAACACGAAAATACGTAGGCCTTCTAACGACGACAGGGAGATCCAAACGGGAGATATTTGAGGAGATGAAGGAGCGAATGTGGAAACGTTTGCACGGTTGGGCAACGAAGCAGCTGACCTGAGCCGGGCAGATGGTCCTCATCAAGACGGTCCTGCAGCACTACCGACCTATATGATGGGTTGTTTTGAACTACTCAGTTCCATCATTAAAGAGATGGAAGGGATGATGGACAATTTCTTTTGGTATGGTGGAGGTGAAGGTACGGTCCACTGGATCGCATGGGATTGCTTGTGTCATAGGATGAAGGAGGGTGGCCTGGGCTTTCGGCGGATGAGGGAGTATAACATTGCTATCCTAGCTAAGCTTGCTTGGTGTGTTGTGACGCAACCAAACAACATCCTGCATCAAGTGCTTAGACATAGGTACTTCCCAAATGCGACTTTCTTTGAGGCAAGACCAGGGGGTTCCCCTTTCTTAACATGGCGATCCTACTTCGAACAAGGGATCTACTGATTGTGGATACCAACTGGCGAGATCGATGAAGGGAGTCGATCGACCAGGGGAAGCGCGAAAAATAAAAAAATTGCGATAAACAACCAAATTAATTCTGACCAAAGGGTGTGCCCTTGATTTTTTCTGGTCGTTTGGTGTATAAATAAAAACAAAGGCTAAGAATTACATGCGAAAACAAAATAAGCATAAATGTAAATACAGATTTGCCCTCGTCGTTTTTCTCGTGCGTCTATAAGCATTGGCTCCTCTCCTTTTCGGATCCGATCACTTAGAGAGTTGAATAGTAGAGCCCCTCTGAAGCTAGTCCACACCATACCGTGGGAAGATAGATCTATCCCTCTTGCTAGAAAAAGCTAAATTCAGTGGAAAAAAATAAATTCAGAATCACACTATAAATTAGTGTATGTGAATTTCCCTCGTTTTCAACTTGAATCTAATTTTAAAAAAATATAAAAGTAAATGGAGAAGATGTAATTTTCAGATTTTCTAGAGGAAAATCCGTGGTCTCGGAACAAAGGAAGAGAGAGAGAATTGCACGAGAGATGCTCACAATTTCACACAATATCACACGTGTGTTTTCTTTTGATTGAAGAGAAGTATACATGGAATCCAATTCCATATTTTCAGCCACTATATCCTTTCTCCTCAAAATCTCAATTAGCAAAACTCTCATCCCACTACATTTACCGGAAAAAAAAAAAAAACATTCATCCCACAATGAAGGTGATGTGGCCGAGTGGTTGCTCCAAGTGACCACTTGGGCACTAATTCTCTTTAATTGTGGCTAGGGTTTTAGTATATTAGGATTGGGTTTATTTTAATTTGTTCAACAAATTAATCAAGCGTATTCTTAATCCATTAAGTTTATTATTTAATTTAATTTTAAATAAATATCCAATAAAAAAATCCATATGAATATTTAATCTAATTAAATATACACAACCACAAATATACTTAATTAATAAATCTAATTTGTTAATCAAACTCAAACAATTAATTAGTCCAACTAATTAATTTAATCTCATCTTCATTAAATAATGAATCCAATCCATTAATTAAACAAACCCATCTACTAATTAATTAATGAATCCAATCCATAAATTAATTACCTAAGCATTTTTAAATTAATTCAATTAATTTAAAATGCTAAGCCAAAATTTAATTGATTCATTCAATTAAATTATTGTCTATCCATCCAATGGATTATCTCAAATAAATGATTCAATTATTTATTTTCTCTTCAATGAATTAATTCAATCCAATTAAATTAATTTATTTATTCCAAAATTAATTTTAAATTAATTCCATCACTTTTACAATGATTTTTGTGTGACCTTTTAGGTTGATCTTCAGCTAGATTTCAGCGTGTGTGACCAATATAATTAATTAAATCCAATTTAAGTAATTATTCACTACAAAAAAGGCGAAATTTGGAGTGGGTTTAGGAACGATTTTTTTTCCTTATTTGTCTTTGGAATAGTTTCGAGAACATCTAGCTTATTTGGAGTGAATCTTGGAATGGTAAAAAAATCCATCCTTACAAATGGCGTTACAAAAATTTAGGAATAATTCAGGCAAAATCGTTCCTTTTTGGGATGGGAACTGTAACACTCTATAAAAATTGTTCTTAATATTGAATTATCAAATTTTTGTTTTTTTGAATTGGAATATTTTTGACTGAATTTGCAACGGCTACGTAATTTTTGTCGGGGAATTTTTTAAACGGTTTTCGTAATTCTCGTGCCTGAATTTTGGAATTATTTTTATTTGTATTGGTGATAAATTTAGGAATAGTTTTTGGAATTGTATTCTTTATCAGATTTAGGAGTGGTTAGTCTTAATTAGAAAAACGTATATAGAACTATTTTAGTAGTGGTATTAGGAACGATCTTTCTTAGTTTACAACACGTATGTGAAACTGAAATAGTAATGGTATTAGGAACGATCAACCACTATTTAGGAACACTCGTTTAAAATGGTTGTAGCAATGGTATTTGGAATGATCAGTGCAGTTTAAGAACTCGTGTTTAGAACTACTTCAGTAACGGTGTTTGGAACGGTTATTTATTTAAATTTTGTAACATTTTCTTTATCATTACTAAAATTGTTCTTAATTTTTTAAATTTATAATTTATATGTAATTTTATAATTTATTAATATATTGAATAAATTTGAATTTATATATTTTAATAAAATTTCATATATAATTAAATTAATTTAATAAATTTTTAATGGAATGTAATAAACATTATGACTTATGAATAATTAAGAATAATATTATATTAATATAAAAAATTATTTAATTATAAAAATGAATAAAAATTAAAACCTCATCTAACTCCTCCTCTTCAATGACGTCCACATCATGCTAGTTTGAGGCCGGGGAGTTTGTCTGAGGAGGTGGTACGGTCGAGGAGGAGACCTGCATCTCCTTCATCATGGCCATCATGTCGGCCATCATCGTCCGAGACGACCGATGGGGTCCTCCATGGCCGGGTTTAGTGCTGGTGGCATCGGTAGGGGTGGTGATGGTGATATAAAGCTCTGGCTGGAGACCCAGAACTAAAGTCAAATACTTAGCCCTTGTTATCGCCCCGACTGCAACCAGCCACATCTGATGTTCCGTCATCGCTACCGAAACCTTCAATTCGGTGGGGGCATCATGGTCCTCATCTGTAGGCTAAGGCTGACGATCCTCCAGCAGCTTCTGGAACATCTCTTGCAAAACAAACAAATCATTAGTAGTTTTAACCAAGAATTAATTTATTTTAAAAGAATAATATTAATAATTTAGCTATTTATTGCCACCTCCACTGACCTCAGCCCGGTCCAGTTGCCGTGGGGTTCACTGCCCGATTCGTCTTATTCTTAGAGGATTCCTCCTGGAAATCCTCGCTGGCCCAATACATCTGATGTTGGAGCTAGACCTCATTGGCCAACTAGAGTGGCTTGACCACGCTGGACTGGGCAACAGAATCTTCCAAACGTACTTGTCGGCCCATTTGTGGAAGATCCAAAACATGGACTTGTCATCACATTCCCACCAGTAGGTCATCTACAATAATAAATTTACACAAAATATTAGTAAAATTCATTAAACAATTAATTAGTACATAAAATCAAATTAATTTAAATTTCACTACCTTCATGCTTACAAATCAAAAATATTGGTGGTCAAGCAGTACCTACCTCAAACATGGCCACGGGTGGGGAGAGTGTCCCCGCACGACTGCATTGATCCGCTCATGAAATTGGTATTCAGACCTGAAAGGATATGTTAAATAGATATTTTTAAAATAAAATAATACTAAAAAAATTTGATAAACAAATTTACCTCGCGTCATCAAGGCTAATGTACTAGAGTGCTGATGGTGGGTGGACTATTGGTGGTGGTGGAGTAGCCGCCGGTATGGCAAATTGCTGTATCGGCGCATCAACTGCTATTGCAGCTCCAGATAGTCCAGCATCATCTGCAGTCTGGGGGGTCAGGGGACGATGCAGTCAGGTTAGGTGGTAGGGGTTGTCGAAGTACTGCTTTCCCAACATGGGAAGCATCCGGCGGTGTTGCTGGAAGTGGCAGGCCACGACGACGAGCACGTCCTTGACCACGTGGCACAAGAGGTGTACCACTACACATAATCTAAACAAATTATTAAGAAATATTAGTCTAAATTTTATGATTATTGACATTGATCTGTAAATAAAAAAAGAATATACTAATTTTTACACATCTAAAATATTATCATGAAGTTATGATTATTGTACTCGTTAATTCTGATAAAATTTATAATTCTTTAAGCTTGTTTACCCGATTACATGAACTTTTTGCTATAAAGTTACACGCGTTCAACAAACTTGGACTTCAAGCGATGGGCTTAGATCAACCAACAAAGAATTTGAAAAAAAGGACCTGCAAAACAACAAGTTACCACTCTAACGTCCAAGTTAGTAATGGATTTAGGAAATAATAAGTTTGAATAATAAAATATAATGAAAGAATGAAGCGTAATGATGGAAAATAGAAGTGAAATTCATGTTTACTTGTGTAGAACAAATGCAGCAGAATAATAGCTAAAAGTCAGCTATTGAAGATATCCACTCGCTTGTGGATAGGACCTCTAATTATACAAAAGTGTTCCTCTTCATCAAGGAACTGAATGTGCTCCCTATTTATGGGGTAAACGGATAAAGCTGGTTAATATGAGCCATGATTATTCTAGTAATCTTGCCATTAATACCGTTATTCTAATAGGAAAGAGAATCCTTGACTAAGGAGGACTCCTGGTCCTCAGGGAATCTGGATGACTCAAGAGTTCGAGCTCTTGAGGGAAGCTCTCTCAACATGCGCCCTCCACGCTCGATAAAGGGTATATGCAGAGGGTCCAAGTACATGCCACGTGTGCTCTGAAAAGAGAAGTGGACACGGTTGTTGGGCCCATTATTTGGTGATTGGGCTATGATATTGGGCTACGCTGAGTGGGCCTCTTCCTTCTTGGCTATCATATTCATCGATGGGGTCTTAGGCCTTTTCACTTTATTTGTCTTGGGTTATAATCCAGATTATTTTTTGAATCAAATAACATCATGTTCAACAAGTTAATGCAGGATCATACTTCGGGGGTTCGAGCTGGAGGGACCCCTTCTTCTCCGTCTCTTAAGGGGGCCACTTCTTCCAATGAGTCCAAAAGGAAACGCGCTGCTTCTCCTACACCTTGTGTCACCTCGGGGGGCTCCTCCAAGAGAGCGAAGTTGAGTTCCTTTGGTGTTTCTCCTGCCAGTTCCACAAAGTCACCTTCGGGGCCTCCCCCTCCCCCTTTTCTTAAGGATTAAATAGGCGTATCCCTCAGGGTCTCTCGCTCCTGTTTCACTTGCTTGCATACCCATCAATCCTTTGACCAGGAGAGGGGGAGCAATGCGCCATTGATGTCTGAGCTTATGAAGGGGGGGCTGTCTACTGGGGATAACCATCTGTGGTCATGTTTGCCGAAGGAGGAGCTGGAAGGGATAGCCTCTTCCTATATACTCAAGGTATATTCCACGAGCACTTGGGGGTGGAGGAGACCAAGCTTTGGGAGGACAAGAAGGAGGTAGCCAGCCGCTACCAGGAATTGGAGAAGGATATGAAGAAACTCCAAAAAACAGGCCTAAAGTCATGAGAAGGCACTTAAGAAAGTTGTGGAGAAGGTCTCCCTTGATTTTCCTGATACTGCAGATGGCCAGTGTTATTTGGAGGACTATTCTGCCAGCCGCCTCGAGCAATTTAGGAAGTTTGAGGAATATCAAAACTAGGTGGTTGTAATAGCTGGGCCATACTTCAAATATGGCTTTGTGGCATGCAAGGAACAGTTTAAGGCCCACGGGTACCCTCCAACTGGGGAAGAGATTTCCTTCCTTGATCTTGCGGCTGCAATGCTCCAAAGCCCTTTACCGACACTCCCACTACAGTGGGTAGAGACCTCTGCCTCAAATCAGGTTTGCCTTTCTTTCTCTCTTTCGCATTAACTCACGCTTGTTCTCTGTCTTGGTTTAATTTGGGAAAGCATATTTTGTAGGGGAAGATTTAGACTGCATATTGGGGGAGGTTGAGCCGAAGTGAGGGGTCCCCGCCTCTGAAGCAACAATTAGTTCTTTAGCGGGCGACCTCTCAAGAGATGTAGACCATAAGCCAAAGGAAGGGGACGCCCTCGAGTTGATGCAAGGCCGCCTGAAGCCTCAACCATTGCTGCCTCTTTAGCTAAAGAAGAAAAGAAAGAAGACCCTGCTTATGGGGCTGAAAAAGAAAAGATGTAATTGGACCCCCCCCCCCCCTTTAAAAATATATTTTAATTTTCTTAATCTGCTCTTTCCCCCCATGATAGAGGGATGAAACAATTTGGTGGATGCTTTTCCAGGCCCGACCATGCTTTTAGGCCAGGCTCTTTTTGACATATTGAAATAGGATAGACCTTTTGGTTTTGTGCCTACGAGGATGTTTGCTTTATATTCTGCCATGATAAGTACCTTGGGGGAAGGGTACTCCTCTAGGGTTTTCCCTGCATTTTCTTGGAACTAGGATTAAAATTTCGATCACATGATAAGTATAAGAAAGATGCATGAGAAAAAATAAAAGGTATGTGAGGCTTGTTTTTGCTATCGGATGCCTGCTGCCTCATTGTCAGGGCTTACTCTTATGTATTGTTCAGTACGTCGCCTTATTATGCACGTAAAATAGAATTTCATACCTCTAGTTAGGGGATATCCCTGATTGCTATAGGACTCTAGGAAGTGTCTGTTTGCTGTTTTAATGGTTGACCCCTAATGCCTGTTTATGAAGGCGTCCTTCTGAAAGAGTTGATCTTTTTACGGGGACTTAGAGGGTGTCCTGTAGGAGGACTTGGGGGGATATCATTCAGGACCACTTTTTTAAAGAGAGTTCTTAAAGAGGACTTGTTCAGTGGGAGTCCTTCAACAGAATTTATTTAAGGGGGTTCTTCAAGAGGACTTTTGGGGGATGTCCATTAGGAGGACTTACAGTCCATGAAGGAGGTTCCTTCACGCCTAGTAGTTCTTGAGGTTTTGTACATTCCATGGTAGCGAAAGGGGGTGCCCTTTAAGATTTTTTAATTCATATACTCCTCGGCCTATGACTGCTATGATTTTATAGGGTCCTTCCCAAGTGGAGTCTAGTTTTTCAACTAGTTTTAAGGTATCCACCCTTCATAGCACTAGATTTCCAACCTGAAAATTTCATATTTTCACTCTTCTGTTGTGGGCATTTATCATAATATTTTTGTATCTTTATATGTGAATGAAAACCTTCTCTCATAATTATTCGATAAGATTCAGGTTCTCTTTTAGTAACTGTATTGTTTTCCTTGGAGAAGTGTAAAACTATGTGGAGGGTATTTCCAATTTTGCTGAGATAACAGCCTCATTCCCATAAACTAATGTGAAGGGGCTTTCTCCCATAGACCCTCGAGGAGTCGAGCGATATGCCCATAAAATGCTAGTTAATTCTTCCGTTCAGTTTCCACCAACTCGTTTAAGTCTCCTCTTGATTCCTTGCACTAGTATTGGGTTAGTGACTTCCACTTGTCCATTAGACTGGGGGTGTGTCAGTGATGTAAATATTTGCTTAATATGCAAGCCTTTGCACCAATCTTGTATTCTATGACCTTGAAACTGTTAGCCATTATTTGAGATTATTTCTCAAGGGAGTCAAAACGGCATATGATGTTCTTTCATATGAACTTCATCACTTCTATTTCCGTTATACGAGCTAGTGGTTTGAGTTCTACCTACTTGGTGAAGTAGTCAATGGCTACTAGAAGAAATTTTCTTTCACAAGGAGCTAGGGGGAAAGGTCCCACAATATCTATTCCCCATTGTGCAAAAGGACAAGGTGACAACATGGTTGTGAGGGGTTTCGCAGGTTGATGTATGAGGGGGAAGTGGTTTTGGCATTTCCCACATTTGCACACCAGCAGTCATCTTATTTAATGGAAGGCTAGAAGTATCCTGCCCCTAATGCTTCATTAGCAAGGACCCATGTCCCTACATAGGCTCAACAGTAGCCACTATGTATTTCCTTAAAAATATGTAGTCCCTCTTGCTACGATAGACACCGGAATAGAGGGTAGATGAAGAATTGTTTGTAGAGGACCCCTCCTTGAAGTAAAAAAGGGAGGCTCAAGCCTTAAATTTTGCTGCCTCCCACCTATTATCTAGAAGACATCCCTCTTCGAGCCATTGGATAATGGGTGTCCTCTAATCTCTCGAGGAGGATATGATAAGAATATGAATTGGAGATCTTGGTTTGGGAGGTATATGTCTCGTCTGACAATCGTCTAAAGCACTAGCCAATTTGGAGAGGCAGTCTGCTTTAGCATTTTTTTCTCCTTGGGGATTTACATGATCTTAAAGCTTTCAAATAATGTCTTTAGTTTTTCTATTTGTTGTAGATATTGTATCATATTTTGTTCCTTAGCTTCGTATGAGCCCTCCTCTTGTTTGACTATTAACTGTGAATTTGAGTAAGCTATTAAGTGTCTAGCTCTCGTTTCATGCACCATTTTGAAACCTGTTACAAGTGCTTCGTATTTGGGCTCATTATTGGAGGCCCTGAACCTGAATTTGATGGCGAATTATAAATCCTCTCCTTGAGGTGAAGTGATGACTGTGCCCGCACCACTACCCTAGATTGTGGATGATCCATCTACATATAATAACCATTTTTCAGCTTGGGGGGTGTCTTCTCCAAATGTCTCTGCTATCTCGGAGAAAAATTCGGCTAAAGCTTGCACTTTGACAGTAGTCCATGGTAGGTAAGAGATATCATATTCACTTAATTCTACCGTCCATTTTACCAATCGTCCAGAAATATCTGGCTTTTCCGGTGTTTTCTTTAAAGGAAGATTAGTTTTTACCCCAATAGAATGCAAAAGAAAATAGGGTTGTAGTCTTTTGGCAGTGATGACGACCCCGATGGCTATTTTTTCAATAAAGGTATATTGTCCCTCTGCTCTATTGAGTATTTTGCTAATTTAGTAAATGGGCATTTGTTTCCCATTTTCTTAGCGAATGAGGACGGAGCTGACCGCTTGGGGGTGGTGAATAGGTCCACATACACGGTATCCCTTGGAGATGGTTTCACCAGTAGAGGGAGTCCCGCTAAATATCGTTTGAGTTCTTCAAAGGCCTGTTGACACGCACTGTCCTACTCAAAATTCTTTACCTTCCGTACGGTCTTGAAAAAGGGTAGGCTTTTCTCTACCAACTTGGAAATGAAACGGCTGAGTGCTGCCACTCTCACAGTTAATCTTTATACCTCGATAATATTGGAGAGGGCCTTCAAGTCTAAAATGGATTTGATCTTGAGGAAGTTAGCCTCAATTCCTCCTTGGGTGACAATAAATCTAAGAAAACGTCCCCCCTTCACACCGAAGGCGCATTTTTAGGGATTGAGCTTTAGTCGATAATTCCTTAGAACAAAAAATGTTTCTTCTAAGTCTTCAACATAGTCTTTGGTCTCTTTGCTTTTTACCAACATGTCATCTACGTATACTTCCACGTTTCTTCCAATTTGTGAATGAAATATTTTATCTACCAAGCGTTGGTAGGTGGCTCCAGCGTTCTTTAGACCAAATGGCATGGCACGTAGCAAAATGTTCTAGAGGAAGTGATGAAGTTGACTCTTTTACGATCTTCTGGGGCCAACATTATTTGATGATATCCTTGAAATGCACTCATCATGCTTAACAATCCACATCCCGAGGTGGAATCCACCAGTTGGTCAATTCGAGGTAGAAGATAAAAATTCTTGGGGCATGTGAGGTCCATGAAGTCGATGCACATTCTCCATTTTCCCTCTGGTTTGTGTACTAATACGACATTGGATAGCCATTCAGGGAATTGTATTTCTTCGATGTGTCCTGCCGCGAATAATTTATCGATTTCAGCTTGGATTATTTTATCTTTTTCAGGCCCGATGTGTCTCTTCTTTTATTTTACGGGTTTGATGTGGGGATCCATGTTAAGATGGTGTGCTATGACATTAGGGTGAATCCCTTCTAAATCTTAGGGGATCCATACAAAGATGTCTACATTGCGACGTAAGCATTGGATTATTTCTTCATGTGTTGCATCCTCCATTTGAGAGCGAGTAAATTTTTCTGGATCTACAGGTACAAGTTTAATATTGATAAATTCTTCAACCGACTGAACCTTGAGGGATGCCCCCTTGTTTTCTTTATTTTCTGCAATCCCCTTCTTTCGCTTGCTTAGGGGCGCTTCCTTAGGTACTTCGACTTTGTTTTTTTTTTTTTTGCCATTTGCGCACAGCTTCCACATAACATTTGTAAGATTGGAAAGGGAATTTGATTTTCACGTGATATGTTGAAATTATAGCTTGGAAAGCATTTAGGGCTAGTCTCCGCAGAATGACGTTATAGGCTGAGGCAGTATCCACTACTAAAAATTTAAACAGGAAAGTCTTTCGAGTGGCGCCAATACCTAGGGTCAATGAGAGTGAAACCATGCCCTTAGGATGGACTACCTCCCCCACGAAGCCGTACAAAGAGGTGTTCACTTTTCTAAAGGGGTGTCCCCCAGCTACATCTGGTCGTAGGCTTCCCCAAACAATATATCTGCAGGACTTCCTGAATTTATGAAGGTACGTCCTACTTCATAATTGGCTAGCAATACCATGATGACCACAACATCATTATGAAAGCTTTTGCGACCTGACCGTTCTGCCCTTTCGAATTGGATGAGGGGGCGTCCTCCATCATTCCAATATTCAATATTTCTTTTATGGTTATACCAGGTGCCTCTCTGACTTAGGCTTTCCTAGCGTGATGAGAGTCGCCTCCATTTGGGCCTCCTGCAATCATTTAAATGACTCCTTTATAAGGAGAGTCGCTAGTGTCGGCCTTGCTTCCAAATGTACTTTTATGTTTTTCTCCTAAGGGAGTTTCAGCGTTGAAAACTTTCACCTCTTTCCCTTTATCTATTTCTTGCTTTCTATATGGCCCCATTTCTCGAGCTTTTTCCTAACAAACATATTCCTGCAGATATCCATTCTGGATAAGCCTTTCAATCTCTTTCTTCAAAATGTTACCATTCTTTAGTGCTACGATTGTAATCGTTATGGAAACGACATAACTTATTCAACTTGGTACGTTGAGGGATTTCTCTCCATGACATAGAACGAGTTAGCAGACTTTTTCCTTCAACTGCCATAAGGGCTTGAGTAATGGGTACTGTAAATGAGTGTATACTGCATTAACCCTCTAGAAAGGTGGTATCTTGTCTCGAAAATCAGTTTGAGGCTTCTTCGAGGAGACCGCTTGCACTTCTTTCCTTTTTGGAAAATTGAGCATTCTCCATGTTGATATATTTTGTTGCACGAATTAAAAGAGCGTCGAACTTGGAAACAGACTTTCTGGCCAAGGACTTGAAGAAATAACGAGTCCTTGGGAGAAAGCGTTGGCTTTCACTTCTTGTGTGGCAAAGGACACCTCTAACGCAGTAGCATTGAACTCTGTAGGTACTCCTTCAATGGCTAGTTGGTTTTTTGACGTACCGCGAAAACGCTGACTTCATCTTTCGGAGCTACGACTGCTGGCAAACTGGTGCAAAAAGAGCGATCAAAATTTTTTAAAACTTCCTATCGCTCCCACGGGCAACTGATTGAACCACTATTGTGCAACCCTGGTAAATGTGGTAACAAAGACACGATACTTGATCCCATCTGTGAAAAAGGGCTGCACTCTCAAAACGCGAGAGATGCTCTTGGGGGTCAGTCGTCCCATTATATTCAATGATATTTGGGGTACGACAATTTGCTGGAAGTTCGTCCGCCATCACTGCTTCGGTAAAGGGGATACCTTTATGGTCGTCTTCCGGGGCTCTTGCAATCTGATGTTGAACATCTAGGAGACCTTTCTGAAGGCACTCCATGTGCGCCAGCCATTGTTGGGAGACCTCTTGTGAAACTGCTCGAGGGGGTCCCTATTCTCCAATCAGTTGGGTTCTGGATATTGGGTCATCTCCTTTAACCGGGCCTCCTTCTATTCATTATTTAGGGATGACAACATCCCTTACAGGAACCTGACGAGTGGGCAGAAGCACTTCCATCTGTTCTCGAATTGCCGCCGCAACCACCTGTTGGATAGCACCCAACAAAGTTGGGGAGATTTTCCCTGAGGTGATGTCCGAGAAGGTGCTTCGTCTTGGTGGATCAACTATAGGATCCATCACTCTGAAGGTAGCCTGGGTGCGAGAATAGCTGGGGCTGATTCTCCACTAATTGGAGTCAGGGAGGTTCCTGCAACGACCTGTAGAGGTTGGTTGTTGCCAGAAGTCTCCATAGCCTTTTGCTTATTTGCAGCATTGCTAGGGGTTTCGATGGTAACTCACATCTTTAACTCAAGTTTCCCACATAAGGCGCCACTTGATGCGTCCGATTTTGGCATAGATTCAACGGACTTGGACTTTAGGTAATGTGCTTAGATCAACCAACAAAGAATTTGAAAAGCGGACCTACAAAACAATAAGTGAGCACTCCACGCCTAAGTTAGGATTGAATTTAGGAAATAATAAGTTTGAATAATAAAACGTAATGAAAGAATTAAGCGTAATGAGGGAAAATAGAAGTGAAATTCGTGTTTAATAGTGCAAAATATATGCAGCAGAATAATAGCCAAAAGTTAGCTGTTGAAGATATTCCCTCGCATAGGGATAGGACCTCTATTTATAGATTAGTGTCCCTCTTCTCAAGGAACCGAATGTGCTCCCTATTTCTAGGGTAAACAGATAGAGCCAGCTGAGATGAGCTGTGATTCATTCTTATATTCTAGTAACCTTGCAATTAGAACCGTTATTTGAATGGGAAAGAGAATCCTTGAATGAGGAGGACTCGTGGTCCGAGGGAGTCGGGCTGACTCAAGAGTACGAGCTCTTGAGGGAACCTCCCTCAACACGCGTCCTCCACACTGGATAAAGGGTAAACACAGAGGGTCCAGGTACATGCCACGTTTGCTCTGAAGAGAGATGTGGACACGAGTGTTGGGCCAAATATCTGGTGGTTGGGCTATGATATTAGGCTACGCTGAGTGAGCCTCCTCCTTCTATATTGACAAACCAAGATGGATAAATCTAACTAGTTCTACTGACAAAATTCACTTGATGGACTAAACAAGCTTACAGGCATCCGTGATATGTTTGTACGTAGTTATAAAGAAACTATATATTTTTAAATAATTATTAATTATTGAAAATATTGTCCTCTTTTCTATTTTTAATGATTATGTAATTGTATTTTAATTTGAAATATTACCTTGATATTATTATTGTTGACATCATTTTGAAAATAACGTTATTATTGGAATTATTGGTCTAATTTTATGATTATTGATATTATTATGTAAAAATATTATTATTTAGAATATTGGTCTAATTTTTGTGATTATTAACATTATTATCTAAAAATATTATTATTGGGAATATTGATCTAATTTTTTTTGATTTTTTACATTATTATTTAAAAATATTATTATTGGGAATATTGGTCTAATTTTTGTGATTATTTACATTATTATTTAAATAATGTTATTATTGGGATTATATATTGATCTATTTTTTGTGATTATTTATATTATTATGTAAAAATATTATTATAGGGAATATTGATCTAATATTTTTGATATTTACATTATTATTCAAATAATGTTATTATTGGGATTATATATTGTTCTAATTTTTGTGATTATTTATATTATGATGTAAAAATATTATTATTGGTGATGCGTGCGATTTTAGCACGAGTCTAAAATTCTTGGATCTTGATATTAGATTTGGACTAATCAAGTGAAAGCTCTTGAGAAAGAGAACCTGCAAAATAAAGTGTTACCACTCCGATGTTTAAGTTAGTCTCGGATTTAAGAATAGATAAAAATAAAGATAAAATATGACGAGAAATTATGAAAGAAATGAGAATTTCGTATGGAAGAGCACAGAGTTAGAGTAATAGAAGAGCAGTAAGAAGGGTCCAAGAGTCTGGCCAGGGAGCCGCTTGTCGAGGGATACCGCCTCTGTTTATAGAGGAGGAGTTCCCTTACAATAGGAGTCCTGCTAAGGGGATCCGCATGATCAACAAAAAAGGTGGGGATCCTATGGGTAAGGCTTCTCCTTATCCGTTCCTGAAGCAACAAGTCTTCCGAGTGAACGGAGACTCCTTCTACGCTCAAACTCCTACCTGGCGAAGAGTCCTTCCATGCTGAAAAGTTCAACTTCTTGAGGGCACCTTCATTCTTACAGGCTAGCTTTGAAGGGAGCAGCAGGTCTTCAAATTGGGCTTCTTCCTTGGGTCATATTTGACAGAGTATGCTTCCTTCCTTGACTGGACTTCGGTCTAGGGGTACTCTCTTGGGCTGGGCCTAGCGGGCCTCCCCTTGGGCCAAGCCAAATGGTAGGATGTCCCTCCCTTGGGCCCAGCATGGTGATTTAGGCGGGCTGAATCTCTCTTGGGTTGGTGGGCCTATATCTGGGCTTAACATTTCTTATTAGGTCAATCTCTTTTGGGCCATACGAGATTGACTCCTTATAAGTGTTCAAATAAGTGTTTCTAAATAGTGACTGATCATTTCTAATACCATTGTTATTTCAGTTTTGAATATGTGTTCCAAACTCAGGACAAGTCTCTAGCTCTTGAATTGCAATTTGAAGAAAAGGATCAAGGGACAATCAACAATTCACAATATTATAACTCTTTTCTATTTAAGTGTATAAAATTAATTTGTCCGTATTTTTTAAAACTCGAAATTTGTGTGAATAATATGTACTTCATGTAGCACTAGTAAACAATTGATACCCAAAAAATAAAGAATATTTCTTTATTTTGTTGAAAAATACTTAACGTTGGTGTACATGGTAATAAGAAAATATTTACCCAAAATCCAGTTTGCTCAAATCAATCTAGTCACAAAGTAAATGTAATACACTCGATATGCAATTTGTCATTTTTGCTGAATTATAAATCAATCACACAGTAAATGCATTGCATTTGTCATATAATTGATTTAGGTCGGCAACATTCAATTTGAGTTAGAATTTTTCTAGAATAATAGTATAATAATTGTATTTATTGTGTAATATTTGGTCATTTTTTTCGGACAGTGAACCACTCAGCTAACAAAGTTCTGATACTTTGAGTCAAAGCAAAAAATATTTCATTGGTCGATCAATGCAAAAAAAGTGGAAGGAAGATACAGTTTCTAGGGTTTGAACGATGATAGTCGTTCCTGTATAATTTCGAGTCCCGAATACGTAGGAACTCTTCTTCCACAGAATCAAGATAAAACTTGGAATCCTTCATTGCCATTGCCCATTTTTCTCGTTTGCTTGATTTCCCTTTAGGAGCCTTAATCTCCCCAATCTCCGCAACCACATTTTTCCATCGTCTGCAACCTCAAACCACCGCCTGATATTAGCTTTCTCTCACTAAAACAATCACCGCCTGTTTCTGATCTCTCTCTAAACTTCTCAAACAAACCCCCCACATTCGTCGTCGTCCATGGTCGTCGTCCTCCCATTGCTGCTCCGGTGATGGGAGATGCGCCAGGGCCGTCCAATCCTCCGCCGCCGCCGCCGCCGCCCCCAACAGCTCTCACCCTCGTTCAGCCCTCCACCAAGAAGAGAAGCAAGCCCAGCAAAGTATTCCGCGTTTTCCGGAACGTCTTCCGGTCGTTCCCCATCATCACACCCGCCTGCAAGTTCCCCTCCCTTCCCAGCGGCCGCCTGCCCGATAGCAAAGTCATAGCCGGCGCCCGGATCACCGGCACGCTCTTTGGGTACAGGAAAGGCCGCGTCAGCCTGTCGATCCAGGAGAACTCCCGCACCCTGCCCACGTTGGTGGTGGAGCTCGCCATGCAAACCCACATTCTGCAGAAGGAAATGAGCTTGGGCATGGTGAGGATCGCCCTGGAATGCGACAAGCGAGACGACAAGGACAAGACGGAACTGATGGAGGAGCCGCTGTGGTCGATGTTTTGCAACGGAAAGAAGATAGGGTACGGAGTGAAAAGGGAGGCATCGGAGGAGGATTTGCACGTGATGGAGGTGCTGAAGGCGGTATCCATGGGCGCCGGAGTTCTGCCAGGGCGGTCGGAGGTGGAGGGGCCTGACGGGGAGTTGGCGTACATGCGGGCGCACTTTGATAGGGTTGTAGGGTCAAGGGATTCGGAGACTCTGTATATGTTGAGCCCGGATGGGAATAATGGACCTGAATTGAGTATTTTCTTTGTACGAGTATGATTAGGTCATTTTAAGGAGGTTTCAGGATTTCGACTTCCAGATGATTGTAATCATTTATCCGATAGGAATTCATATAATTATCCAGAATTTGGAGTTGTGGGATTTCCTAAGAATTACTTGAATATGATGAGCATTCGGTGCTGGTTCTTTGGACGTGTCGTGTGTTCGTCCGAGAATGAAGTTTTCTTTAAGGAATATACCTGGCCATGCAGATGGTCGGGATAGTACGTAGAGCTTTTAAGGAAGAATTGTGTATACAGAGCTGAGAATTCACATTGATTTGTGAGTCATTTTTCAGTTTTAATTCCATTATGAGGATTATATGTGATGATCCGAACAAACATTCAGGATTTTTTTGGTGGGGGATGGGGGAAGAGGGGGTAGGGGGTGGTCATGAATTTGAAATCTTCATTTTGTGTAAAGAGTTTTTGAATTGTTTCTTTGTAATGATGTACATGTTAGAACAACTTTTCTTTTTGTAATTAGTTGCATCTTAATTAGGTTTTTTATTTGAGAAGAATGCCAAAATTTTAAACTGTATTATAGAAAACTGTATTACTTTTCTTAAATTGCACATAAATTATGCGATAGGTATATTGCACTTGTCATATAATTGATTTATATTCGATTGAGTCGCACTATAAGAAAACAGGGTATCAAATACAAAAATTTAGAGATAGAATTAAGTCCGTCTGTATCAAAGACGGATTTAGAGACCGAAACTTTTCTGTATTATAAATTATTATAATTTTTATTTTAGAGACGGATATATAATTTTACTAAAATATGTTATATTCCATCTCTATTTCCATCTCTGATGTTGTAAATAGAAAAATTTTTATTTATAAAAATATTGAAACACAGACTCGGTGAACCGAATTGAATCGAAAAATCGAATATATATATATATATGTTAATTTTATTAATTATATATATTCTGTATTCTATAATATATTTTATATTTATTTAATATATATAAAATAAATTATATCAATAAATTATACATATAATTAAATTGAGAATTGACTAAATTGACTCATGCATGACATGAAATTAACTTGAGAACCTCTCTCTTCTCTTAACTCTCAACTTGAACATCTCTCTCCTCTAACTCTCTGTCATGGCGGGAAGGAGAAAACAAAAAAGAAAGCAGACCTCTAACTCTCTCTCGCTAGTGGACGGCTTCGACTCCATCGGCACAGCTTCTTTCCGAAGCCATTAACAGGTAATTTTCTTCTTTGTAATGTTTTTTACAGTTTGTAGAAGAAATTCAAATGCTTTCAAGGTGTTCGCTGAAATACTTGATTGAACATCCTTATGTTCTTCTCGCCCGGATATTCATTTTTCTGTTTTGCAAAAATTGATAAGAGTTAGCATTAAATCTCAAATCAATAGCAAAATCGTCATATTTATTGGGTTCTGGGGCCTAGTTGAATTGGTGGAGATACTAGCACAACTGCCGAGCTGAACCGGAGGAGAAATTATCGCCAGAAGGAAAATGTTTTTACCTTCATCATAACTCTTATGCTCCAAGCTTCAATAACTAAGGTATTTTGTGTTAAATAAATCTCAAATTTTTCTAAAAAGATTCTTAACTAGAGATTTTTTTTAAAATTTTTTTTTCTATATCATTTAAATAGATGACAAACGTGTTGACATTTTTATATTTATTATTTATTTTTTTATGAAAAACAAAATTCTCAAAATAATTATTTTTAGTGGATTCTAAATGATACGAGGAGATAAACGAAAATATAAATAAAAAAATTGGAATTAGTATTTTGATATTTTTACTATGTAGATAATAATATTGTACTATGAAATAGAGATTTAAATAATTATTTAAGAAATATACAATTTCTATTTTGAAATATACCAAGAGAACATAAATTAAATACATTTTTTAATTTTAATCTAGAAAAATGGAGTATTGATGGTGGGCTTTAGTCATTTGTTAATAAATAATTTAATTCAAAATAAACTTCTAAAATTTAATTTTTAAATTAAAATTTTCTTTTTTCTTTCTGGTCAAACAAAAAAATTACTTGGTCAACTAATGAAAGTGGAAAGAATTTAAAGAAATTTTTATTAATCAATTATTTATTAATTTACGATTTACAAAAATAATAAAAAACTATTAATCAATCGAAGACTAAATTATTAGTGTAAAATGGACTCATATTTTATCCCTTTTGCTGCACTCTCCAATGCCGTAAACTGTAACCCCTTTCACAAGTGTTTTCTCCCGTTCCCTTTCAGTAGCACCGTTGTCTCCACTGCCACCGTCGCTGACTCTGCCGTCGCCGTCCCCTTTGATAACTAATTCATACATCTTCAGTTCTGAGTCGTCCTGTTTCTCTCAAGTTATGCATTTTTAGGGTTTTGGATTTATTTTCATAATCTAAATTGTGCCTGGAGGAGTATATATTTGTGCTGATCTACCCATGGCAATTGGGACTTAGTGAATTAGACATCACTTCTGATCTTGCTTGAGTCTCGCGACCTCAAGGTTTGACCTCTCAGCTAGATGCTAACTCTTCCAAGATCAAGTAATGGGCTCCTGAGAGTAAAACAATAACGTGGAGCTCGTCGTGTGCGTCCCCGACAACGACCCTCCGATGCTCAAGTTAGTGGTGTTCGAGGTAAAAATGTGCGATCAGGTGAATATAGGTCGAAAATAAAATGATGCAGTTACCTCAGAAAATAACGCGTCGGGGTATTTATAGGCCCATGTGGATACTGTTGCTTGGGCCACGTGTCTCCATCAGGGTGATAGGCGTATTCGATCGGATGGTCCTCCTTGAGTCGGGTCTTCGGTTATATAACGGGTCTATCCGACCCACCTCCATTGATACACTGATCCTGTGATTCCTAATGGCGGAAATGCCCTTCATTAAGGGCATTTTTGGTACTTTGCCTGAAAATTGGGGTTATCCCCATCATTACTCCCCCACTTCTTCAAAGTAACATTTATTGCTCTTTGAAGGAGATGAACAGTCGCATTCGTTGGTCATCTGCAACATGTCAACATCACCCCGCCTATATTGCTCTTTGAAGGAGATGAACAGTCGCATTCGTTGATCATCGGCAACATGTCAACATCACCAAGCGCGTCTTTCCATGGGTGACTCCTATATATAGGCCTCCCATTCAAAATCAGTGGTACCTGCTCGGTTTTAAAGCATCCGATCTCGTCCTTCCGCACTTCGAGCTCGCCTTATCTTCTCAAGGTACGATATCTTCTCTAGCTTTAGTTCTAATACAGATTCTAGTTCTAGCTCTCGGTCGTCTGCTACCTCTCCTAGGTCTTATCAAGTTCCTTTGCCTGTGCCTTCTAGTAGTCCCCCCAAGGCTAAAAAATCCATTAAATCTAAGCGTCCCATAGATAAACCTGTAGATAACCCTGAGGATCCCACTACCCTTGAGAAATTTCAGGCTAGGATGAAGAAAAAACCTTGGGCTGCCATAGTTAGCTCAGTTAAACTTCCCATTCATAAAATCAAAGAGGGCTATTACATTCCTCATGATTACGAGATTAGGATTCCCAAATCTTTCGATCGTATGCATCAACCACCATCTGGGTTTTGTGCTTTTTCCCTTCAGCACTTCGACGCGGGGTTGAGGTTTCCATTAGCTCCCCCTGTTGCGTCTATTCTTCAGCGATTAAGACTCTGTCCAATGCAATTATCTCCCAATTCTATCAGCCATATAATTCTTTTTATCATAAAATGAAGGTTCTTTGTTTAGAACCAAGTTTTGAAAATTTTTGGTCACTGTACTCCTTTACCACCTCAAAGAGATTGGGAGATAGATGTTTCTTTTATTTTTTGGCTAGAAAAGACTGTATGTTCCTTGATACTCTGAAATCCAATGTTGGGCCCTAGTGAGAGAAGTTTATTTTTGTGCGACCTCCCCCGGCTTAGTGTGGCCCTTTCGTTGCGGGTGGAATAAACATAAAATCTTACCTAAGACAGGTGGAGGGGGGCTGGAAGGGGATCAAATAAATAGCCTTACAACCTATCAGTACTATCCAAAAAGACTTCTAATTGAAGAGGTTATGTGGCTCGTTCGTCTTTCTCCAGCACCCCTCCGCGTTAAGGATTCTTTAGGTGACCTTCTTGCACTTTGTATTTCCTTATTTTCTCTTGACTTACTTGCACTTCTTCACCGAATTATTGTCTTTCACAGACGAAATCTTAATGAATGCCCGAATCACATTGCGTCTTCGCGCTCTACAGAACAATGCTGAAGAGAACCCGGTCGCTCTAGCTGTAGATTCTTCCGCGACTCCATCTCCGGCTCGCGGTCCTGATATGGCTGCTCCGATCTAGGTGGATAGCGATGAGATGCCTCAAGCTCCTGTCGATGCCGTGCCCAGTCCTTCAAGAAGTACGGCCCCTGAGGGAAAGTCTCTCTTCGAGGAAGCGCGAGAGGTGAGATGGTCACAGTTCTGGGAAACATAAGAGGCAAAAGAGTAGTGGATCCAAATCCTCAAAGTCTAGCAAGAGCGATAAATCGCGAACTGAAAGTAGGATGGCCAAGTAGTCTGCTGATCCAACCAAAGAACGACTAAATTTCCAAATGCTCCAGGAACTAACTTCATGGTGGAAACAAGCTCACAAAGAGCTTAGGAGCAACCATCACAAGACCGCAGAGCTGCGAGTGGAGCGTTTCGTGCCTGATTGGGACATATCGGCAAACAGTACCCTGTTGCACGGGGAGCCGGGACAAGACTCCTGGGAGTTATATCGTAACTCCCTTCTTCCTCGCGATCAAGCATCTCTGCTGACGACTCCTCATACTTGCCTGGAGGAACACGCAGCTCATTCCCTAATGAAGGTAAATAAGTTTTTGTGATCTACTGATTTCCATTTCTGTTCTGACGACCTGATATGATCTTGTAGGTAGTGACCCTTACCCATAGTTTGGCCTTAAAATGCATTGGGTATCGGAGGAACCATATGATTGTGGAAAAGAAGGCCAAAGATCTCAAGGCACAGTTCACTGACAGGGAAGATCAGGAGAAGGCCTTGACCGTAGAGGTACAGGAAGAACCAGCTTTCAGCATTTGCTGTCCAAGCTGCAAATGCAAAGGATGATGCTTTCGCTGAAGGAAGAAATGAAGGGTTCTCGGCCGGTCGCGTCGAAGGTCTCAAAGAAGGTTACGGGACCGGTCATATAGAAGGTGTTGAGGAGGGTCGCGCTAGGCGTATATCTATAGAGGAGCACCAGAACTTGCTTTCTAGTTTGCATTTACAGACTGTACGCGATTGTTTGAAGTTTCCTGCGTTCCAAGTCACTGTTGAAATTAAAGCTGCTAACTTCTTCAACAACGACTTCAATACATGCAAAGCTCAATTCAACACCTTGGGTGCGTTCTCAGAGGATTTCAACCAACGACGCTTGGATCCTGTGCTGGATGGCAAACTCCAACCGTATCCTGACAAACCTGCCCCCTCTGAGCAAGATGATGAATTTTCCGTTTTGCTGGACGAGATTGAGATCCTGAAGTAGGGATAAACTTTGATTTTCTCTTTTGGGTTTTGTGAAGCTAGATCATACCAAACGATACATTGGCATTGTCTTCTTGTATTCATTTTGTCATTTTGAACCAAATTCATTAGATTTTTGTAATTACTTTTCTTTTGCTACTACGAAAGCAAGTTAATTTTCAACATCTGATTATCGCACAAGTTAATCTCTTTCCTAGATTGTATGCGATCATGCATCTTTTCCAAATTGCATGGAATGATGCATCATTTTCAGATTGCATGAGGTAACACATCTTTTTCAGATTGCATGGAATGATGCATCTTTTTCAGATCGCATGAGGTAATGCATCTTCTTCAGATTACATGGAATAATGCATCTTTTTCAGACTGCATGGAATGATGTATCTTTTTCAGATCGCATGGAGTTAGACCACTTAGACGTTCGAACCGTTGAACTAAAAACCTTTTTAAGAAATAAGATCTAGATCATCATTAGATGTATGATCAGTTCGCCTTTTTTAGGCGCTAAAATATTCGATCTTTTTCAGATCCATGATCGTGGCCTTTTTCAGGCTCAAGAAAGCAAAGAGACGATCTTTTTCAGATCAGTATACAAATGTGGCTTTTTTCAGGCTCAAGAAAGAGAAGCAAAGATCTTCAGGCGTAGAACTTCTTCAAGTTGTGTATGTTCCAAGATTGTGGCAAGTTCTGTCCCTGCATGTCTTGCAGCTTATGTCCCTCTCTTTTCAATCTTGGTCATTTTAAACGGTTCTTCCCATGTGGCGTCGAGTTTTCCACATGACGAGACATTTCCACTTTTTTAAGCAGAGAGATCTCCCACTTGCAACTGCCTTGGTTTCACCTTCTGATTATAGTTTCTTCATCATCATCCTCTTGTGATGCAATATTCTCACGGATGCTCTATCCCTCTTTTCTTCAATGTGGCCAAATCAAAACTCCTTTCGTCTTGGTAGGTCTCCGGGTCATACGCCAAGATCCTTTGGGATTCCTCACCTATTCTGCATGGGATAATGGCTTCAGTTCCATAAACTAAGAAAAATGGGGTCTCACCTATTGCAGCTGCGGGGTCGTTCTATAGGCCCGAAGAACTCCTGGCAGCTCCTCGACCCAAGATCCCTTAGCCTCAATCCGCGTTTTCAAATGCTGCAAGATAGTTCGATTAGTAACCTCAGTCTGCCCATTTACTTGTGGATTACCTACGGCGGTAAAATTTTACGCGATATTCAGCTCCTTACACCATTACGTAATTCTTCTCCTCTGAAACTAAGTTCCATTATCCAAGACAAATACTCTAGGTAGCCCAAATCGGCAGATAATATTCTTTCAAATAAAATTGATCACTTCCTTCTCTGATATCTTAGCCACAGTTTCAGCTTCTACCCATTTTGAGAAATACTACACCACTACAATAATGAATTTTTTCTAGGCTTGAGCTAGTGAAAATGGTCCCACAATATCTATTCCCCAGTGATCGAAAGTGATTTTGATGGATTCCATGGGGGTCGCGTACATTTTGCAGCTGTCACATCTCTTCACAAATTCTCTAGCATCTTTTACCATTGTAGGACAAAAATACCCCTGCCTTTACGATCTTCTGGGCAAGCGATCTCGCTCCTAAATGATTTCCACAGCTTCCCCCGTGGACTTCTTTCATCACATACTCGGCTCTTTCATCATTCAAGCATTTCAGTAATGGGCCATCTATAGTGATTTTATATAATTGTTCTGAAATGAGTGTGAAGCGCGTGGCTTTGAATTTTATTCTTTTTGCTAGAATGGGATCGTCAGGTAAGATGCCCCACTCTAAATATTGCACGATCTCATCCTTCCAAAACTTAGATTCACATACTGTTTCCACGTTCAAACTTTTAGTAATCGCTGCCTTGCCACGAATTATTGCTGTAATTTTTCGATCCTTTATACCTGCCATGGTAGCCCCAAATTTAGACAATGCGTTCGCTTTATAATTTTCACAGCGCGGAATTTGTTGGATCGCACAATTGTTGAACTTATCCATCCATGCCTTCGCTGCCTTCCGATATGAGGTCATAGATCTCTCTCGTGTCTCATAGGTCCTTTCTATTTGCATTGCAACCAATTGTGAGTTGTGAAAAATGGACTCTCAACAATCTCTCTCTTCTCTCTCACACACTAGCACACCACAAACCCTAGCACCTACACCCATGGCCGGCGATGGTGGGGAGGTTCCGGCCAATGACGGGGAAGCTGAGGATGATGGTGGCCACACTGGAGAGGGTGGCCGTGGCAGTATTTCCAGTGATTTGCGTCGTTCCAGTGAAGAAGACAAAAAGCTGCATGAAGAAGATGAATCATCGCCGGCGATTTGCGAGGCTTTGGTCATGGCAGAAGGTCGGGAATTAATCTCAAGGGGTGGGGAAGACATGCCAATGCATCAAAATTTGATCTTGGCCGAGAAGGAAGTGGGTTTGGTGCGCCGTCCAAAATTAGGATTTGGTGGTGCACCTTTGAGCTCCTCCCATGGCGGACGTGAGAACTCCTTTCCAATGGCTGAGTTCCTTCACTTGGCTACTGCAGTGGTTGATGATGGTGATGAGACACCCAAGACGGCGCTGCTAGAGCTTAAACGGAAGTGGAAAGAAAGAGTTGGAGTTGAAACATCTCGCCAGCAAATCTCTGCGACGTTGTTGCCTGGCGATGAACAACCTCTTGTGAAAAGGCTGCGCTAGGCTGTTTGACGAGTCTGGATGTCGGAAACACGTGGTAGGACGACAGAATCAGGCGGATAGAAGGTGGGGACGTACTCTGCATTTTTTCCTGCAAAAAAACCTACTGCCGACGAGATTGGAAATCTGCCAGCTGTTGACCGGAAATCTGACGCGAAGAACCACCAAGGGCTGGTACTACGATGGCCGGCGGCGTTGGCAGACGTGGAAGAAGTGACTGTGCATAGGGCTTACGTGGAAAAGCGCGTTGAGGTGGCGGATGAGATGGTAAATGAAGTCATCACCCTTGCATCATCTACTGACATTAGCCATGCGCCAGCCGCTGACATTATCTCTGCATCAGTTGCTGACATCATCTTTGCGTCAGTTGCTGATGTGGCTATTGTTGTCCGAGGTGATGTGGCAAATCACAATATTTTAGGCTCTAAACCTACTCGTGCTCCTACGGGATTGTTCATCGGAAATATCCCATTGCATGCATGTTCGGACCCGATTGGCAAGGACAAAATAGCACATGCCTTCAACAATTCAACGCGAAAGACTCTATCATATGTGGCACCTACTGTACAAAATGGAGAGGTTATTGTGCGACCAACATTGGAGATTATTTGTAATAGATCTAAACGGTGGAAGGCAACTGCATGGGATATTTCCTAGGCAAGAGGCCGTACTTCCACCACTTGAAGGAATTTGGAACGTCGGTATGGACTGGTTTAAATGAGGTTACTGGTACTACTAATGGTTTCTTTTTCTTCCAGTTCAAATCAGTTGCTGCTGTGGAAGATGTCATTGAAGGAGTGTTGTGGCTATTCCAGGGACAACCTATTGTTCTTAGAAAATGGGAGCTGGGAATGGTACTTTGAAAGTTAAAAGCATACGCAGGTTCCTATTTGGATCAAATTGAGATACCTTCCGGTGGAATTGTGGACAGAAGAGGGCCTTAGCACGGTGGCCACTGGAGTGGGTAAACCCTTATACCCGGATGCGATTACAAGAGCATGCACGAATTTGGATTTTGCTCGTGTGTGCGTTATGTTTGACGTGACCTCTAAACTGTCCAGGCATATTAATATTATGATGCCGGACGAGGACGAATGGGTTCTACCAAAGTGCACCAGTTGTATGACATTGGGACACTCAGCCAAGGAGTGTGCTACTAACAAAACAAAACCAATCAAGCCACCGGTTAATGTGTATGTACCCAAAATGGGAGCATCACGTGCACCGGCGGTGCCTGAACGGAGTAGGGACCCACCACCAGCTCACATGGAGCAGGAGCAAACAGGGGTCCACGATACATCTGCTATTGATGCGGGTCCGAGTCACCAAGAGGGGGGTAAATTTATTGTTATCTATAATCCTTTTTTATGCTTTACAATTACTTGATGGTGTAGATGATTCTTCACGGGGTCCTAAGTCATGCAGTCCCATTCCTGGGGACCCATGTTAAACATAGTAGTATGGAATGTACGTGGCCTGAACAAAAGGGACCATCAACTGGCAGTCAAGGATATCATTGCTGAGTTCAGCTTACATTTTCTTGTCCTCTTGGAAACACGCGTCCGATTGAATAATTGTATTGGTATTCAAACTTTTTTTATGCCTCAGTGGAAATGGTTTATGGATTCTGTCTTTGTTGGTAACCGAATATTGATTGCGTGGGATGATAATATTATTGATGTGGATATTATTGAGGTGGGACCCCAGTTTATTCATTATCGAATCACTATTAGAGCACTGCATGAATCTATTGCTATTACTGTTGTGTATGGTGCTAATGAGATCCTAGACAGAAGGGAATTATGGGGTGCACTGGAGTTCTTGGCCTTATAGTGTGTGGATACTCCCTGGCTGGCGGGGGAGACTTCAATGAGGTCAGGGATGACAGCGAGGTGTGTGGTACTTCAGAAGATATACGGTTGGCAATGGAGGAAGTCAACACCTGCATTCAGAATGCTGCTGTTTTACCATTGCCCATGCAGGGTAACTGGTACATTTGGCATAACAGGAGTGCCGGCCCACGCAATTTATGGAAACGGTTGCATAGGATGCTGACAAACGACACCTGGACAATGCGTTCCCGATAGTTTTCTATACCTATCTCACCCCACCTACGGCAAACCATTCGCTAATGGTGATTCACGGGGATAATCCACAATAGCTCGGAGGTATATTTCGATTTGACAATAACCTTACACTTTCACCGGACTTTATTTCCACCGTGCAGAATATTTGGCAGCACGAGATTGTAGGAGTGCCCATGTTTTCAGTCACTCGAAAACTTCAAGTACTCAAGCCTATTTTTCAAAAACAGAGGAAGAAAAAAGGGGATTTATCACACAATGTCGAGTTGGCAAAGGGGTTCCTGGGGATAGCTCAAATCTTGGTTAGCTTGTGTAGGCAGGATCACTATTCCTTCTTCTGGAGCATTGCTGTCGGATTGTGTATGCCAAGGCGACTAAGCTGGAGCAGATCATGCTACAGTAGACGGCAAAGATGGAATGGATGAAGGGTGGTGATCAGTGTTCCAGAATATTCTTTCGTAAAATTGCCAAGAGACAGACAACTTGACGGATCTTGCAAATTAATGACACCCAAGGAATCACACTTACGGAGCTAAATGCAATCATACACGAATTTGTCTACTACTACCAATCCTTACTAGGAGGAGACAGGCGTCAACGGGTGATGGATCTTCGATTTCATCGACCTTGGGCGCGGCATATCTTGTCAACTGAGGAGGCAGACCACCTTCTCGAGCCGTTCACTGCAGATGATGTCAAAAATGTTGTTTTTGATATTTTCGAGGATAGAGCACTAGAACCGGATGATTTCTTGTCAGGCTTCTATAAAGCTGCCTAGCAGGTGGTGGAGTAGGAGGTGATGAAGGCGGTTTTGGATTTCTTCTCTACGGGGAGGCTTCTTAAGCAGATTAACAACACACTTTTGACGCTTATCCCAAAGGTACACTCTCCTATGTCCGTTGCTGATTTTCGCCTTATCTCTTGCTGCAATGTACTCTACAAAATTCTTGCTAAACTCATTGTCCAAAGGTTAAGTGTTGTTTTGGACAAGATTATGCCCCTATCACACAGCTTTTGTCCCAGGTCGGAATATAGGGGACAATGTTATGTTAGCATAGGAACTCTTCACTAGTTATAACCAGGCCCTTATGCCACCGAGATATGCATTGAAAGTAGATATGCGGAAGGCGTATGATACGGTGGAGTGGGACTTTCTATTATCGGTGCTTCAGTTATTCGGCTTCCCGGAGACATTCAGTAGATGGATTGAGGAGTGTGTCACCTCACCTTCATTTTTGGTGGGGATGAATGGAAAGGCACATGGATTTTTCGCGGGTGCCAGATGACTTGGACAGGGGGATCCCCTATCGGCATATCTCTTTGTGCTTGTGATGGAGGTCCTGTACATGGAATTATTGCAACTGATTCAGCAGGACATGAGATTCACATTCCATTGGAAGTGTGAGGCTTTACGGGTCTTCCAGTTGGGGTTCACTAATGATTTACTGCTTTTCAGCCGAGCCAGTACAGACTCTATAAAGGTTTTCAAAAACGGGCTGAACCGATTTGCTGATTGGTCGGGGCTTCGACTTAATGTTGAGAAGAGTCATCTCATTATTTCCCGGTCAACCCAGAATGTGAGAGAGGAGCTGCTTGCGGTGTTGGGGTTTCTAAGAGGGTCACCTCCCGATGAGGTAATTGGGCCTACCTTTCATCTCTTCTAGACTATCTATCTGTGACTGCCAACCATTACTGACTAAGATTGATGCACGTATTAATGGTTGGGAGGGATTGACAATCTCATATGCGGGTAGGGTGCAAATTATTAAATCTGTTCTTATGACACTGGGTGGTTATTAGGCTTCTGTATTTATTTTACCAAAAAGTGTTATCAAGGACATTGAGAAGCGGTTGCGAGCTTTCCTTTGGAAAGGCACGGAAAATAGTTGGTACTCTAAAGTAGCATGGAAGGAGATATGTAAGTCGAAGGAGGAGGGTAGTCTTGGGCTTAGGGATATTGATACTCTCAATCGGGCGCTGATGTGCAAAAAACTGTGTGACGTCATTAGGTGCGACAGGACCTCCATGGGTGGAGTGGCTTTACCACGGGAGGTTACGGGATACCTCCATTTGCACTGTCATTGAGCGTGGGAGATCGTGGAGTTGGAGGAAGATGCTACGACTATGCAGTGTACTCCAACCTATGATTGATTACCACATTGGAGATGGACGGAGGTACTATCTCTGGAAGAACCCATGGCACACCTCGGACCCCTCATTGACAAATTCCCACGTGGACCTGATCTCCTCGAGCTATCGGGCGAAGCGAAGCTTAGCAGTGTTATCAAGGATGGGGAATGGCACTGGCCCATCATCATTGACATAGAGTGTTTAGAGATTACACAAGCACTGCCGCCGGTCCGTGGAGGGAATGATCGTATTGTATGAAGGTGTTCGAGCGGGAGACCTACTTCCCAGGGCTCTATAGGCTTATGGTACTGGCAGGACCGAAAGTAGATTGGATTTTACTACTTTCGGGCTCTTTGAAGATTCCACCACATATGTTCATACTTTGGCTTGCTATTTTGGAGAAGCTAGCCATGACAGATAAACCATGTCTATCCCACCTTGGGTGTTGCGTGCTGTGTAACGAGAACATAGTGGAGTCTCATAACCACTTATTCTTCCATTGCAGCTTCAGTAGACGTTGCTTTAGTGCTGTTCGGTGCATTGTACGATTCCATTGGCCTAATCGGGATTGAGCTAGAGATATTGAATGGGGAGCGAGGAAATGGCGAGGGAAGCACATCATCAACGTAGCTTACCGTACCGTACTTGGTTCGTGCGTCTACCATATATGGAGAGAGAGGAACCTGAGACATTTTGAGCATGAGGAGAGGCCTCCGAGCGTTATGGGTAATTTAATTATGGAAGATGTCCGTCAGCGTATTATCAGTATTAAGTTACCTAGCTCTGTTAGTACGTGTGTATTATACAAACTGTGGCGTATCCCTTGGCCTGTCGAGGGAGTCGCATGATGAGGAGCACTGTTGTACTATATATTTTCCTATTAATGAAAATTACATTTACCCAAAAAGAAAAAAAAAAAAAACAGTTGTGAGTCCGTGAAGACCTCTAAATTTCTTGCACCTACTTCATATGCCAACTCTAGCCCTAAGATCAAAGCTTCATATTCGACTTTGATCTCTACCCCCTCAGGTCCTTGCATCCATATTCCTGCTCCTCCATTACTTGCGTTAGAAGGTCCATCGACATGTAGCATCCATTTATTATTCGACTCCTTGGTCGGATTCCCTGTTAACTCAATCATAAAATCCACCAACACTTGTTCCTTCTGTGCGACCTTAGTCTGATAATCTATATCATACTCTCCTAACTCAACGACCCACTTCACTAATCTTCCGGACGCCTCAGGTTGCAACAAAACATACTTCAGAGGGTAATTGGTGAGCACGATTATTTTATGAGATTGAAAATAAGGCCTCAACTTTCTAGCTACAATAACTAACGCCAGTTCTAACTTCACCATCTCAGAATATCTCTTTTCGGCCCCTTGCAGCATCTTGCTAACATAGTAGACTGGATTTTGGATTCCCTCTGACTCGTGCACCAACACCGAGCTTACTGCGTTTTTCGATACAACCAAGTATAAGAAAAGTACCTCACCTTCTTTGGGATTAGCTAACAGCGGGGGTTTCATGAGATAGCTTTTGAGATCCTGCAAAGTCCTGCAAAGCTCTCTCGCATTCTTCGACCCATGTGAAGTCCTTTGTCTTTCTCAATACTTTAAAAAATGGTAAACTTCTATCAGCAGATCGAGAAATGAAATGATTAATGGACGTGATCTTACCTGTAAGTTTCTGTACTTCCTTGATCGTAGTCGGCGATCTCAAGCCCATGATCGCCTCTATCTTCTCTGGGTTGGCTTCAATTCCTCGTTCACAGACCATATATCCCAAAAATTTTCCACCGCTTACTCCAAATGTACATTTATCAGGATTCAGCTTCATACCGTATGCTCTCATTATCGCGAACGCCTGCTTCAAATGTTCAAGATGGTTATCCGATCTCTTGCTTTTTACCAGCATGTCGTCCATGTATACCTCCATCGTTTTTCCGATGAGCTCACTGAACATCTTGTTCACCAAGCGTTGATAAGTGGCACTTGTATTTTTCAAGCTGAATGTCATTACATTATAACAATAGATACCACCATCAGTTATAAAGAAAGTTATATCGCGATCCATTTTGCCATGTAAATTTAATGATAACCCTGATAAGCGTCCATCATCAGGAACATCTCATACCCTGCTGTAGAATCGACCAAAACATCAATCCTCGGCAATGGATAGGGGTCCTTCGGACACTTCGCCCACACTATTTTCTGTTGGGAATTTCATCTTCATATGGTACGTTGAAACCACTGCTCTAAACAAATCCAAGCTCGGTCTCCCCAATATCACATTATAAGTGAATGGAACATCTACTACCAAAAACCTGACCATTAAAGTCTGTCGCCTAGGTTCAGCCCCTGTAGAAACCGGTAGTTCTATAGTACCCAAAGGTGTAACCTCACTACCCCCAAATCCTACAAGTGCGGTTTTCACTGGCTCAAATTTAGCATTCTCAAGTCCCATCTTTCTCACCACATCTTTAAAGATTATGTCAACTGAGCTCCCATTATCTACCAACACCTTCTGTACTGTAAAATTAGCGATGTCCATTCTAATGACCATGGGGTCGTTCTGCGACTCCATCTCTTGCTGCTTATCCTTGCTACTAAATGAAATTTCTTCCTTCTCCTTTATGTTCATCACAAACTCGCGACCTCTGTTCGATCCACTTGCTCTTTCATGTCGCTTCCTCATCCTTCGAGAATCGCCTCCACTCGGACCTCCCCTATCGTATGAATTACTCCCTTTATCAGTGCATTCTCCCTGCTCGATGGCACTCTATCTTCCCTCGTAGAGTTCGGGTGGTGATCCCTACTCCTCGATCTACTCCTCCTCAAATCGTCTTTCCTTGAGTTGTGCTCAATCAATATACGATCCCTAAAGTATGCTTGCCTTACCAACCTTTCGATTTCATCCTTCAATTGGAAGCATTCCTCCGTGTCATGTTCTTTTTCTCGATGGAATCTACAATACTTGTTGGAAAATTTGTTGCCGAGTGTATACCTGGTATATCTTGGCCATTTGAGCACTTCCGAATTTTCAACCATCATAAGAGCTTTGGTTCTGGTCACCACGAGGGGGTATAATTGTGATACTTAGGTTGGTATAAGGGCTTTTTTTTCCTGTCATGCCTAGATCACGGATTTTCTGCTTCTCTTCCCTCTCTTCTCCATTAAAATTTCTATCCCAATTTCCACTCTGCCATTCCCCATCTTTCATGGCGTTCATCTCCTCTTCGTCGATGTATTTCTTTGCCATGGCCATTAGTTGTTCGATATCTGTAGGTGGGTCGCGTGCCAAGGCGGATGCTAGTGGTCCCTTCTTTAGCCCGTGTATAAGTATGCTCACCATCATATCTATTCTCAAATCTTGGACTGGTAGCGTCTTGTTGTTGAATCGTCCCATGAAACTTTTCAGAGACTCATCCTTTCTCTTTTGCTTTCGCTTGCTAGCAAAATGAAAATTGAACTTTTGAAGCAGCTATTTATATGACTCGATACTCCCACTTGGCAAGCTCGTGAACTCGTATGCCTTCCCTGCAAGAGTAGTAACAAATAATTTAGCCATAATTGGACCAGATTGTCAATATAAATTCATCACCAATTGAAACGCAGCCACATGCTCCTCGGGGTCTTTAGTCCCATCATATTTTGGCAAATCAGACATTCTAAAGCTAGGATCTATTGTCTGAGTTAATATCTTGTTGCTGAAGGGTGAATTTCTACCATGGGCTACCAATTCTCCTCGCTTTTTGAGCTAGTCAATCTATTTTCCTAATAACTCAATTTGCTTCCCTAAGCTCTGCACCTCCGCGTGCAATATCGCTGGTTCTCTTGCTTTGGCTCTGACTTGACTACTGGAACCAGCTTCTGAGGTCGCTGGTTCACGACTTCTTTGAAATTCCCTCCTACTCGCCTCTTCCGACAGCCTTTGCGCATCCTTGTCTCTAAACAGCTGTCATTTAGTCGCTTCCTTGACCATCAGGGTTGTTATTCTCCTTTCATATGCTACTATCGCGTTTCTACCCGCTTCTTCCATCATTTTGAAACTCATCCCTTGTTAACTAAACTACCGATGCTCCTCCTCGCCCCTGAGTATCTTCTTCCGCCACATTTCTCCTCGAAGATCCTTCCATCCTTAAACTGGTGATCCTTAGGTATTCCTATAGACGGCGCCAACTAATCTTGCTCGAGTCTCGCAACCTCAAGGGTTGACCTGTCAGCTAGATGCTAACTCTTCCAAGATCGAGTAATGGGCTCTTGAGAATAAAACAAGAACGTGAAGCTCGTCGTGTGCGTCCCCGATAATGACCCTCCGACGCTCAAGTTAGTGGTGTTCGAAGTAAAAATGTGCCACCAGGTGAATATAGGTCAAAAATAGAATGATGCAATTACCTCAAAAAATAACGCGTCGGGTTATTTATAGGCCCATGTGGATACTGTTGCTTGGGCCACGTGTCTCCATCAGGGTGATAAGCGTCTTTGATAGGACGGCCGCCCCTGAGTCGGGTCTTCGGTTATAAAACGGGTCTATCCGACCCACCTCCATTGATGCGCGAATCCTGTGATTCCTAATAACAGAAATGCCCTTCATTAAGGGCATTTTCGATACTTTGCCTGAAAATTGGGGTTTTCCCCATCAACTTCATAAGTTAATCTTCACTTTTCTTAGTTCAACAAATGCATAGTTTCCTGGGTTCAGGAATCACATGATCCTTACTCTTGTCTTGTGATGCATCTTGGGAGTTGTCAATTCACAAACTGTTTCTTTTTTCGACCGTACTTGAGCCTTTAATTTTCAAATAGACTGGTGTAGGTTGAAGGTACACTTTATTGAAGATGCTTTCCGTCTGTACTGTTTATGTATTACCAATGCTGGTTCAAGGTGCTTACATTTCAAATCAAAGATTATATCTCATACAGATAACTGTTGGAACTTCATATGAGAGGCATAACTATAGATAGGTATTGGTGGATCCAAATTGAGTTTGCTCAAGGAGGGCATCTTTGGTTTAGTCTAAGGTTGTTTGGCTGAATTGTTGGCTTCAAGTTATAATTATCTTCTTATCTGGTTGTAGATGCTGTGGTCTATCAATAATTTATTTTAGTTGAAAGAAGCCACTAACACTAGCATTTTCTGTTGATGAATGCATCTCCAAGATCTTGAAACATATAACTGGAGTGTGTTATATCTTTTATATCTTTGACATGAGAATGAGGAGTTAGTGGGAGATCACTTATAATAACTTGAGGATAATTCAAGTTCTAATCCTAGTGAAGAGGTGCGTGGACAAAATATTTCATCTCGTATTCTTTAAAGACGTTGGAACAGTGAAACGCAAGTAAGACAATTTTTTACATTTATTTTTTTATATTCTTTCTTATGCATTAGAGAATTTCTATTATTGTTTTCTTTTTTTTTTTTGTTATATGTTGGTACAATACCTTCAAAATTTGGAAATGAACAAAATACAGGACAAAGTGAAGATATTGTATCACATGGACGTCGACAGGGACCCAATAATGGAGCTCAGATCCCAGATCATCCCAGTAAAAGGACAAATACTAGTCAACAATCTGTAATTTCAAAGCTTCTAAAAATTGAGCTTAATATATTCTGCAATAATGTTAGCTCTATATATTAGTTTTATATATTTTTTAAATTTATTCTGTCAAGATAGATTTATTGAATGTGGTGTTACACCAAATCTCACAAATGATATTAAAGGCATTTTCATTGAGGCATGGCCAAGATGGCACGTAGTGCCAAAAGCATCTAAAGATTTGGTGTGGGAGAACTTCAAGGTAATATATACTATTTATATTTAATGTAATTTATTAATTGCTAAATTACATACACATACTTTTGTAATTATTTAACGTGATTTACTGTTTTGAAATGTATTAGTTGAGGTACTAGTGGGATAAACTAACTAACGAGGAAATGAGGAAGGTGTGGAATGAAAATGCGAGTTATCCATTTAAAGAGATGATGTACACAGCTAAACAAGAAGCACTGAATGCTGCTCACAAACAATTAGGTAGAGAAGCAGAGATGAGTGATATGATTGATAGAGGTCTTTATTGGTTGAATAATCAATTATGGAATGAGCTAGTTCAAAAGTATTGGGCCTTAGAAGATTATGTAGGAAAATATCGAATTGCCCGAAAAAATCATTTGACTGAAAAAGGTGGTTCGATAACAGAACACACTGGTGGTTCTATTCCTGTAGGGGCGCATAAGCAAAAAATGGTAAGTTTTAAGTATAAAGTTTTTAGATATCTTTTATGCAACTTTTTGACATGTGAACTAATATTATTTTGTAACTTATAGGAAAAAGAACTTGGTAGAGAAGTGACTGATCTTGAGCCATTTCAAAGATGCCATAGAACAAACAAAGGAATTGGGGAGTTCATCGACAATAAATCCCAAAGAATTAATGTAAGTATAATTTGTCATTGGTATTTAAATATTGGTTGGTATATATCTTGAGATATTTTATTAGACTTTTATTACATAAATATTTCTTTGTATCTAATGCACTAGCACAGGAAGAATATCTTGCAAAAATGAGTTCTAATGATGTTTCTTCCCAGGCTTCATTCGATCTCTCAACTTAGTATGATATAACTGGAGGTCCTTCTAAAGGACGCTTATATGGATTTGGATGTGGCTCGTCATATACAAGTGCAAGTTCAGTCAGTTCTATTGTTAAAGCATCTAAGGAGAAGCTTAATAAGTTAATAAAAGTTGTGGAGGATATGCGCTCTAATGCTACAAAGATAGAAGAAGAGTTTTCCAGACAGAAGAAGAAAATAGAAAATTTCTTGAACCTGCTCTTGAAGAAGCTCGAAAGAGGGAGGCAGACCTATAAGAATTGGTTTATAAATTACTTCAAGATATGGGATACAGAAACCATCAATTTGGTGGTGGGTCTGGACAGCAGGAGCACAACAATCCAGGAAAGATCATTAGTTTCTTTTTTCTATTGGTTGTTTATGACTTAGTTTATGTTGATTTGGGTTGTATTTTGACTTACTTTTATTGGTTTCGGAGTGCAGACATTGATATTATTTAGTAGTCTTTGGATAATACAATGACATCAATTATATTATTGTTGGTTGAATTATGAGTATCTTTTTTGTTATTATTTATTGTTGTTGGCTTGGAAAATTCAGATTTTGGTATTGATTGAATACATTTGATGGTTTAATGAGCAGGATATTAATTTGGGTACAGAAATTAAAAAATCTGTCAAAATAATTAGAGACGGATTAGAGAAAGAAAATTTTGGAAGTTTAGAACTAGAATAGAGATGGAAATTTGTGGGGTCAAGTGGGAGTTTGTCAGAATAGGTGACCAAAAAGCCAATTAGATTGGTCTTTTATGTAATTTGTTCTGAAAATTTCGGTGTAGTTGTAACATTGTTTATGAATAAAGTGAGTATTCATTATTTGGCAATTGTATTTGTTGTGCTCACTGATTATGTTTATAAGCTTAACATCACAACAAAGCCCACAAATCAAATTGTATAACCTATGTAATTGGAGTGCTCATTGGATGGTGGCCATGAAATCAATTTCTGATGGTTAGGTTTGAAGTGTTCCAAGTCAAGACCTCGAGAATAGGCATTGAGAGTCCTATTGAGACTTGCACTAAAATTGCATTCATTGGATAAGTCCGTGTTTCATCGATGACAGACATTGGACGTCTATGCAATTTTAGTGGGTTGTTGACAAGGTTGTCAAGCCGATTGAATTGACTCGCGGGAAGTCGTCATATGGAAGCCTTGGAGGTTTTGTCAATATTACTAGATCTTCTTGATACTACGGGATTAGTCCTTGGACTTGAGGAACCATGGTAGTTTCATGCATATGATGGCTATATCTTAGATCTGGCGAAAGATGACTGTATCTTGGATGTGGTCATTACAAGTTTTGTTCAATGTAATCAGAATATGTAGTGAGGACGGTGGGTTCCAAGATAGAATCCGTTACCTGTTAGTATATGACAGTCGAGTCTCGTATGCACTCTGAGATGGTTTGTGCTCTTAGGGTCTGTGGCCGCAGCGATTGGTTGAGTAGAGAATGGTTTCCTACGTCAATTAATAGAGCCAACACATCTCGAGTTATTGAGCATAGTGCCTTGTCTAGGATGGGAATCGACGCCCAATTCCATGCCCTAGACTTAGATCGGGAGACGGATGATGGAAGGACTGTACCCACATGGTACTCAGGAACCTAAATATTCACACCAACATTCACCTAATCTCTAGTGCCATGGACCGTTGCTAGACAGCGAATTTTCTACTAATGGTTAATTGGAAATAAATTAATTAAATTGGATTTAATTAATCATTGTGTTGGACACAAGCCTAAGTTTAGCTGAGGGTGAACCTAAAGAGTCACACACAAATTACTATGGAATTGGTGGAATTAATTAGAAATAATTCAAGAAGAAACGGATTAATTTTATTGAATTAAATTGATTCTTTGAATTTAATTTAATTGGGCGTCGTCAACCACCCCCACCACCAGGTAAGTCCCTGATTTTTATTTTTTGAATTTTTTTCGTTGATTTATTTTAAAATTTTTACAATTATTATGTTATTTTTTTAATATTTGTAGAATTAGTGTGTAATTTCTCATTTCTGTAATTTAAGAAATTTTCTGAATTTTTTGTCATTTTGTAAATTTCTGAATGTTTACCTAATTTCTGAAACTTTTATCATTTTGTATAATTTTAAAAAAAATTCAGAAATTTCGCCTAATATCTGAATTTTTTTGAAATTTCTGAAATTTTTTTAGAATTACAGAATTTTAAAAGAAATTCAGAAATTATGCATCAATTTTTGGATTTATTTTATTTTCTGTAATTTTAAAAATATGCCAAAATTTTTCCATAACTTTTGATTTTTTTATTTTCTGTAACTTTAGAAAAAAATATGGACCTGAATGCAATTTTTAGGGAAAAATAAAGCATAAAATAAATTTAGGATAAGTAATTTTTAGGGAAAAAAATTGGACCTTAATGTAATTTTATGTGAAATTTGGACCTTAATGTAATTTAAGGTAAAATTTGGACCTAAATACAATAATAAGGAAAATTCTGTATTTTAGGAAAGAATTGATCATTAATGTAATATTAGGCAAAAATTTGGACCTAAATGCTGTTTCTAGGAGAATTATGTATTAGACAGATTAAATTGAAGCTTAATGTAATTTAACGCTAAATTTGGACCTAAATACGATAATAAAGAAAATTATGCATTTTAGGAAAGAAATTAGGCATTAATGTAATATTAGGCAAAATTTGGATGCAAATGCAATTTCTAGGAGAATTATGTATTAGACAGAAAAAATTTGGACCTTAATATAATTTAGACCTTAATGCAATTAGTACGAAATATTTGGACCTTTAACTAATTAAATAAAATTTTTAGGAAATTAATTAATCGACCTTATATAGTTAATGCCAATTTTAGGGAAATAATGAAATTTTTATAATTATTTGAAGGAAAAAATTAGGGCCTTAATACAATTTTTAGGATAAATTTGGACTTTAATGAAAATAGTAGGAATTTTACAAAAAAAAAAATTAATTTTATCAATAATAAAATACAATTATGTATTTTTAATGTTAATAATTTTTTCAATAGTAGATACTGACGATCGGTGCTCCGCCACCCCGGGACGAGGTCGTGGCCGGACCGTGATCGTGCCCGCGGCTGTGGCTCTCCCAATGCTATTTGGGATGATCTAGCGGATGCACCTCTGACCGCCACATCCTCAAAGGGAGTGTTCCAGTCCCCGTCGATACCTGCAGACTCCCCCGTAATGGGGTCAGATGCAACGGCAAGGACCAACAGTCCACAGGCCTCGGCGAGGCCATGGGATGCACCACTACCACCACCACCACTAGCGCCACTACTTTCCCTAGTGGCCCAGAGATATTTTATCAGCCTCCGAAATGCGATGTACGTAGAATAATTTAGTCAATTTATTTAATATTTTTTTATTTTTGAATTAATTTTATATTTTATTATTATTTTCAGGTTCGACCATAATTTTCACACGGCCATCACAACAACTGTTACAAATAAAAAAGCAGTTACAAATTAATTTAAAAGCCATTACAAAAGCCATTTCAATAAAATAATTTTTTTGTAGTGAAACGCCTTTATAAATATTCTAATATATTCTTGTAGAGGCATTTAGTATAAATAAAATCCACACATATATGTGTCTCTTATTAGATCTAAAGACATATATAAATGACCCCAAAAATTATATATTTGTTTTTTGAAATTTTGTCTCCAAATTAAATCTTGACACTTATAAATGTCCTATTATGTTCATTTGAAGATATTTTAAAATATATTAAACAACATATATAATTGTCTCCACTATGTTTTAAGGCACAAATAATTTTCTTAAAGATCTTTTTATTTTTCTTTTTATGATATAGGGTACTTATTTGTGCCTTGTAAATCTAACAATACGATATATATAAGTGTCCCAATAGACTATAATATAGAGGCATTTTAAGCGTTCCAAATCTTCTTGTCGGCACTAAAACTTAAACTAAGTGCCCCAAAAATTATAAGCGCCCCAGTATGTACCATATTGGGGCTCATTTTTGTGCCTCAACAGAGAATTTATGTATTATAAATAAAAGTAGAATATATAAACCGACATAGCACATTAAAAAAAATAAATAAAGAAAAAAAAATTAAATTATCAGTCAATATAAAGCTTGAAAAATTGAATAATTAAGTTAATTATTTATCTTATCAGTTAAAGGATATTTTTCATTAAAAATTAGTGCAGCAGCGTCAAACCGCCACTTTATGTGTATCACACCTCTTGTTTTATAATAGTACTAGCCCTCATGCCATGGCGTTTCTATATTCATATAATAAATAATATTTCATACTTTAAAATTTATAATAAAAAAGAATAAATTATATTAGGAAGTTAAATTAGTCAAACTTGGCTAGTTGAATAAGTTAATCATCTTATCAAAATAAAGAGTATTTTTGAGATCATAAAAAATTGATGCAGTAGTTTCAAAACTACCACTTTGTCTAAATGACACATTTTTTTGGGGGTAAAATATAGATCCCCCCACCAAATGTGTGGATTCATTTTGCACTTCACTCTCCAATCTTCCTTTTTTTTTTTTTGTTATACTTTCACATTTAATCTTTTGATTTTATTGCTTTATATTTTGGGGGGAATAATGACGAAATATTTCATCTACGTGTGTTTATGCACCCAAGGGCGATTGCGTTCGGTCAGATCGTAAAGGTAAATATAGACATCTCCAAAATTAGAAAAAAAAAGAAGAAAAGTTCTAAAAAATGGCGAAAAAACAGAGAAATTTTTTAGAAAATTTAATACTTGATTTGCAGATCAACCACTTCACATCACAAGCCAAATGTAATGTTAGCGTTGGTTGAATGCACACATATGCTTGATGGTGGCATCGACAAAAATACACACGATTTATTTTTTTCTTTTTTAATTTGGGTTTGGTTTTGCCGTTTTTATATAATAAGAGTATGTTTACTATTGTTGTGAAGTTGCAGTCTTTCATGATTTTTTTCGTTTGGGTTGTTGAAGTTCAATTTCTTCATCTAGGCCAATGAGTTTTTCTTGCTTCTCATCTGGACTTTTGTTGATGTTTGTAATATTATGATGATTTTGTGGTTTGGTTGAAATTTTTTATTTGTAATTGAAGTTTAAAGTTCTTTTCTTCATTTTTGGGATTTCACACAGTTGGTTGCAAAAAGTTCATAACTTTTGGTTTGATTTTGGCTTGTTTTGTGAAGTTGTTTATATGCAAATCAGACATTCAATTTTTTGGAAGTTTTCTCCAATTTTTGGAAATTTTTTTCATTTTTTCCTATTCTTTATTTTATTTTGTTCTTTTTAGAAGGTTGGGGGCAAAGAGCAAATGAACCTATACGTTGGGTAGTGTCTTTATTTAATTCTTACAATTTTATTGAACTCAAAATTACTCCCGGACACATGAATACACGTGGGCAAAATATTCCGTCATTATTATCCAAAAAGTGCAAGAAAATAAAAAAATGGATGGAAAAGTGTTAAAAAAAAAATGATTGAGGAGCAAAGTGCAAATAATCCGTTCGTTGGGGTGTCTGCATTTTGTCCTTTTGGGGTTATTATAATAATACTGATAGATAATTATTCAACAAAACTTACCCATATGTGAAATGAGTAAAAAAAATATCTGTGAAAAAAAATTAAAAAGTTATCTCCTCCTATTTTGAAAAATGAAACAAATTATTTTTCATTAATAATTAGGACAAAAGAGATAATTTATTTTATTTTTAAAATATAAAAAATAATTTACTATATATTTTTTTGGAAATATTTTTGCTTATTTCTCATATTGAATGGTCTAAATTGTATTTTTTTTTTCGGTATATATATATATATATATATATATAATAGAGTATTATACAGCTTTGTCGTTATGCATCTTGAACCCACTACCACCAAAGCTACTGACTACGAGAAAATTCCTTACTTTTCAAGGGAAAATTACCTCTCACCAGACAAAATTCAATTGTCTCTACTCGACAGAAAACAACGTTATCGAACAGCTGACACTCCACGTCGCCCACCCAAATTCCACCACCAATCACCACTCAACACTTCTCCTCCCAGACTTTTCTTCGACGTGGACATGGAAAAACCCACAAAACTCCTAGATTCTTGCAACAAAAAGGCAGAAACTGATCACCAAACCTGAATCATTGCCAAGATTCTCATGGCCCTGCGTGCTGCGCGGCCGGTGTTCTGTCAGCTCAGGGCGGAGAAACCGGCGGTGCCGGAATTTCAGAAGCTGAAGGTGGCGGAGGTGCAGCCGGATAGCAGCGGGAAGATTGTACTGCAGCCGAGGGTCTGCACTCTCAGGTCGTATGGGGGCGATCGTGGTGGGGTGATTAAGGCCAGCAACAGTGAAGATGAAGTGTCGCGTTTCTTTGAGGTTCTGTCGGATTATGTGGAGAGCTCCAAGAAAAGTCACGATTTTGAGATCATATCTGGTCGTCTTGCCATGGTACTCTCTCTCATCTCTCTCTCTCTCTCTCTCTCCCCACTTTTGTTCATCTTTTTATGATAAATTTCAGTACAGTTTATGATAAATATAGTAATACTGTTCATTGGATCATTCTGGTTAAATTTCATAGGACTCCCAAATTGTTGTCGTTTATTTTGTTGATCATGTAAGGTAAAAAGATGAAACTTTTCAGCCTGAAAGGTGGAGGTTCGAGGACTGGCCTCGTGAGAAGAATTTTATTGGAGGGGAAAAATTGTAATTTTACAATAATTTACAGAAAAAATAACCCGTTTCCGTAACTCACAGAAACTATCCTAGCAAAAGAATAGATCTTAAGTGTCGGAAGACGTAGTAAATTTTCCAAACCCATAATTATTCACTTTTCGTTTTTTCTGCACATATTTCCAATCCGATTAAGTTCAGTACCTAACATTCTTTCCTGTTGTGATTCCAGATAGTATTTGCAGCAACAGTAGGAATCGAGGTTGTGACTGGGAACTCAGTTTTCAGGAAGATGGATTTGCAAGGAATCGAGGAAGCTGCCGGTGTGTGCTTGGCAGCCATAACCAGCGCTGCCGTGTTCGCTTTGTTTTCCAGCAACCGTAACAGAGTAGGCCGCATCTTTACCACCAGCTGCAACACCTTCATCGATTCACTCATCGACAAGATCGTCGATGGCTTGTTCTACGAGATCGACATTAACGACTGGTCCGATGAAATCTGAACCTCTATTAGAAGTAATTAAACTATACAGCCAACGAGCTATGAATCAAGCGTCTTATATGCTGTCCGAAGATTATTATACTAATATTTATGCCCGTATGGGATCTCTTAAACATTGTATCTATCTACTGCTTGTAAATAGCTAGCTTGTAGTATTGATGTCTGCTGTTGCTGTGAGGCGAAAGCGGGTTGGAGATTGAGATGGTTAGATCGAGTTGATTATATAACAATGAATAATCGAAGTCTCTGTAAATAGTGAGACGGTAGTGGTTTTTTACTTAACCAGTTGCATTCGGACAAGGTAATTGTAATAAAGATTGCTGAATTATAGTGTAATATTATCCTATTATTAGTATTATCGTTCAGTTAAGGTTCGGTTTATTCTTGAGAATGGTTTTTGTGTGCATTGGGGCTGCCTGAAATTAGCATAAGAAGGCTGTTGGTATGGCTGTCTAGACAGAGGAAGAAAGTGAAGTCTGTCCGGAAATAGGATCAATTTTTTTTGTTTTTTGATTTGGTGGAAATAGGATGAAGTTGCTTGCATGTGTACATTTTGGCTTGATAATAATTTAAATAAATTTCAAGAATGATTGAAAATCTTACTTGGACCAACAATGATATGTTGGAGTCAACTAGAACGGTATTATGATAGCCCACCACAGTAGTGTTTCGTTGATTAAGTACTAAGATTGTTCCGAGTGAGGGGTTGGTTGTCGTGGTTCATTTTTGTAGTGCAATCCCATCTCCAAAAAATAAAAAAATAAAAATATAACATGGAGTAAGAGATTGAAATTTGTTATTAGACCTAGTTTGACTACGGCTATAAAATGTTCGATTAAATGTAATTTACCCCTATATTATTTAAAAAATATAAAAATATTCCTGCGAAAAAGAAGATATAAGAAACCCCCTCATCACTTGTAAGAAAGGGTAAAAAAAGAAAAAAGAACCGTTGATGTGAGTGGTATAGTACACGCGCTACTTTGAATTTCTTTTCTGTAATATAACAATAATAATTTTATCCTTATTGTAAAACCACTAGATTTAATCTTATTCCGATCAATCGCTCATACTGCATCAATAGTAGTAATGGGTACTCAAGTCACACGTATGATGAGATTCGTGGACTTGAGCTCTCTTGGGCCAAATTTCTTCACAAGCTGGAAATGGAGACCTGTAAAAAAGATCTTAGCACATCGACGCTTAAGTTAATACACAATTTTAAAATAATAAAATTTAAAAAGAAAAATATAGTAACAAAACGACGAGCTATGATGTGAAGATGGTCATGAAGTTTGTGCTAGAAAAAGTGCTTGTGTGAAAAGGAAAAACGTTACCGGTGCCTTGGGGGGTCAAACCCACTTTTATAGTTGAAGTCCCCTAGCGGGTCAGAGATCAAGGCAGGACAGGAGTCTTGCCGACCATATCTTCGATTTCCTAGGGGTCGTTGGCCATGTGTGGGGCCTCATCGGGTCCTTGTTGAATTCCATGTATGCTTCTTCATCACCTTTGCCCAAATAATCTACCACTATCTGGACGCGTGTTCTTTTGTGGAACAGGGTGGCATTGGGCCCCTTGTCCCCTTAGATCGACAGATTCCTTCCTCAATTTCATCTTTCTTGGACCCTAGTTGAGTGGGAGCTCTCGGGGCTCTCTTCGGGCCTCTTGCTTCGTTGGACATGCTTTGGTTCGTATAGGACTCTTGTATGTGGCCCATGAATTAGACCGACCATTTTTGATGATATCATTCAGTCACTTTCACTCTAAGCAGGAGGAGGTACACTTAGTCCTCTTTAGAGTAAAGATCTCTAGTAGCAATGCCTCTGCCCCCTTTTCAAAAAAGGTCTTTTGTAAGAGCATCCTTCCTTTCGAACGAAAAGGGTGGCAACCTACTCGAATTTTGGCTGCCTCGTCGGACGTGATTTGATGGCTAAAGCTTAGCTGCCTTGGGGCGTGCACACGTGTCCGCCATCCTCTGCTCCTAGTGGGAGTAAATGGTAATTGCCCCTGCTAGTAACCCACTTTCTGGGCAACCGCTTAATGAGGGGCAATTACTTGACATGAATGTGGGTAACGGCCTCCTCCTCTCTTCACTCTGTTCATCGCAACATCTCTTTCTCTTCTTCTTTAATTCCCCTCATGAGTTTGGAGAGAGAAATTTAACTTTGGAGGCCTTGCATTTCGTCTACTTCTCTCACTAACCGTAAGTTCTTTATCTTTATCTTTATCTTTTTCTTAGTTTCTTTCTAAGCTTTGTTTCTATTTATGGCTTGTTTGGACGAATCTCCACAATTAGTGGGCTAGTGGACAAATAATGACATTTCCTTTGAGGCCACATCTAGGGGCACGAGTCCTAGCTCGTCTACCTATGTAGGGGCTCAGAGATGGAGTTTGAGGTGAGCCGCCACTGCCGGCATGGTCTGTTGGATGAATCCTCAGAGTAAGAGGAGGAAGACTTTGGGGAAAATGAGGAGGAGGGTTCCTCGACAGTTGATAAGGAAAATGAGGAGTCCGAGGCGGCTAGTAATGTAGCACCGTCTAACAGCACTATGATTATATCTTTGCTAAATATCACACTTACAGTAAGCTTTGTGTACACATGTAATTGTGCACATAATTTAGTCCCTACGGAGTATATATATACACACATAATACCATCATTATCATTAGCAAATTTATTATCTCATCAACAAGATTATACGTGTGTATATCAAATACCGCAAAATGGAATCGTTATAATTAGTTCACATGTCATACTCATCTTTAATTTATATTTATACAACCTCAAAACGTTATTTCTATTTTTATTGAAGGGTGACGAAAGAACTGCATATTGGCCTGAGCAGACTGAAATGCAAGGTTTGGACCTAGCCCTTGGCGGGTAAAGATCTATATTTGAAAAATATTAGCAGAGGAATGAGCCTGCAACTTAGTAAGTAGATAATCAACACTTATTATAATAGGTGACCAGAAAGCCAATTAGATTGGCTATTTTGTAATCTATTTAAGCAAATATTTTTTTTTTGTAATACTGAATTAAATGAAGGTGAGTATTCATTTAGCCTTACTTTGTTGTTCTTACTCATGTCATTTTCATACACTGTAGTGAAGCCCACAGATCACTAATCAACCAATGAAGTTGGGTTGCACATTTGATGAAAACTATGAAACCAACTTTCGGGGGTTGGATCTAAAATGTTCCAAGTCGAGAATCCTAAGAATGGAGATCGAGGTTTTTATTGAGACTTGCACTAAATATTGCATTTCTATAAAGGGTATCGTGTTTCATAGACGATAGATCTATGACGTCTATGCAAATTTAGTGGGTGGTTGACAAACATTGTCAAGCCGTCTGAACTGACTCGCGGGGAGTCATCATATGGAATCCTGTAATGCTTGGTCAGTATGACTTGAACTTCTCGGCTCTAATAGTATGGGGTTTAGTCCTCAAATTTGAGGATCTACGCAGTCTCATATATTGAACGACTGTATATAGGGCCTGGTAAGAGATGATCATATTTTGATGTGGTTATTATAAGCCTTGTTCTAATATAGTCAGAACATGTATGAAGACTGGTGAGTTCCAACAGAGGATCCGTCGCCTATCATTAGATGATAGTGATCTCCTATGCGTTTTAATGTGTTTTGTGCTCCCGGGAGTCTATGGTAATAGAGAATGATAAAATAGGAAAGAGTTTTTCTATGTTGATCAAGTGGAGAAATATAATCAGAATATTAAGCATAGATATCTAGTCCAGGATGTGAACCAATGACCAATTTCATGCCCTAGACTGAGATCGGGAGATGGCCGATGGAAGGATCGTACCCATATTGCACTTGGTAGCCTTAAGGTTCACGCCATTATCACCTATTCTCTAGTACCATCGGCTGTTGCTAGACGACACCCATGGTTAGGGGTGCTTCCGAATTAAGTGTTAATTGAAAGCGATTAATTAAATATGATTGAATTAATTTAGTAGAAATATATTTGCCAATTAAATTGTGTGTTGACACAAGCCCAAGTCTAGTTGAGGGTGAACCTACAGAGTCACCCAAAACACCACTCAAGAAAATATTAGATTTAATTATGAATTAGTTCTAAAAAAGAATAAATTAATTTAATAGAGTTTAAATTAATTCAAGAGATAAAGGATGCGATTATTTAAATTAAATGGGATAGCGCATGTGATGGGAAGCCCAAGATTTAAATGATATGAATTAAATTTGGGTTAGGCCTAATTAATTTGATAAGATCAATTTTAATTGAACAGGATGAATTAATTAATAGGATCAATTAATTAGAGTTTCCACTTGATAATTGAATGAGATTAAATGAACCGATTTAGGCTCAATTATTTGATGGATTAATTAAATGGACTATGGGCTAGGATTTATTTGATAAAATCAAATAAATTCCATTTGGGCTTTCAAAAATTGGTAGGATTAATTCTATCAAGTCCCAAACCTATGGGTTAAATTTATTTTTAAATTAGGCCTAATAGAATATATATGTAGTCCTAGCTTGAATATATATAAATTTATATGTGATATACGTAATATATGAGGTTGTAAGGATGAGAGAGTTATTACTTGAATACTTATAGTACTAGTAGGTAGTATACTATGTGCACATATTGTACCTACTTTTGAATTAACATGCAACGTATACATACAACAAGTACATGAGATATTTTTTCTGTGTCTGTGTATAATGTATAGACTTGTGTATATGTCATTTTGTATATAATACAAAAGACAATACTCCTCTCATGCTTATCGTCTTGGCAGCTCTCTTCTCCCTCTTTTGTCTCTATTTTTGTTATTCTTAAACTAGTTTTAAGTCTCTTATACTAAGTTAATAGTGTAATCAAGACTCATGTACTGCATACACTTTACCTCTAGCAAGGTTTGATGTAGACCACCAGTGAAGTGCATGTTCGACGTGGAGGAGATCTCGTTGGTCTTTACTTGAACACATAGATGGAGGAGAAAAGCTTGAAGAAAGTTTTCAAATCGAAAAGGTAAAATTTTGTGATTACATTTCTGTCACTCTATGTTATAATAACCACTGATTTTATTTCAAACTTGTTTTACTTTGTTGAGTACCAAATGCCTGGTATTAAGGGACTAGTTCTCTTTCAATTTAAAACTTAAATATGCTTATTATCATACTTCCATTGCGTTCTTACCAAGTCTCGGGCCATACCTTTCAATAGTATCAGCCCCGTTCGGTACTCGTGGCTATTGTTTATGTAAAGTTATATGTGATATAGCATGCTTTATATGATGTAAGTGGTTGTTTTAATTTTGATTAAAGCATGATTTACATATTTTTTATGTATAATTATGTGATAGAAAATATATTGTGTTGTATTTTAATTTTTTAAAATTATATGATGTTTTAAAATATTTTAAAGAATTTGTATGATTTATTTATTTTTATTCAAATAATAAAAAGAAAGGAAGAATGAACCCCTACAACCCAGGTTCGAAACCTGGGTGTCACAGCCGCTGGAGCTGTTTTGTGCCCAGCGTGGGCACTGCACGCGCTGCGCCGCCACCTGTACGGGCACTTCCGCCTGTGCAAACGGTCGTGCTGCCGTGTGACGTTTTCGTTCCGGTAACGCCGTATATTTATGAAAATATGAAATGTGATTTTCGTAATTTTTCAAATTTTCTGAATCATTAAAATCAATTTTTGTTTATTTTTTAATTTTTGGTTAAATATGATTTTTTTCTTGCAAAATGATATTTATTAATTTTGTGAAAAATGTTTCCATGATTTTGATCAAATTATTTTGGAGTATCCAAAACTTGAATAGTCAAGGTACTTTTTAGCAAACTTTAATTGGATATTAACTTGATGAATGTAGTAAGCATTCATTTGTATCACTGTAGTTTTGTTATACTTACTATTTACGTAAAACGGTGTTTAGGTTGAAAATTGGATAACAAATGCCAACAAACCAATTGGATAACCCATGTATTTAGGTTGCAAATTGGATGACAGCTTTGAAACCAACTTTCAAGGGTTGATTTGGAATGTTCCATGTAGAGGAACTCGAGACTAGGCATCGAGAGTCTTATAGATACTTGCACTAAGTATTGTAATCATTAGATGAGTGATGTGTTTCATCAGCGACAGACGTGGGATGTCTATGAAATTTTATTGAGTTAGTTGAAAAAATTATCAACTGACTAAACTAACTCGCCGGAATCATCATATGGAAGCTTTGGAGGCTCGGTCGATATGACTGGAATTTTCGGTTCTGATAGTACCGGATTAGTGCTCGAACTTGAGGAACCATGGGAGTCACCTGCATATGATGGTTGTATCTTGAATTTGGCAAAAGATGACTGTATCTTGGATGTGGTCATTAGAAGTCTTGTCCAGTGCAGTCAGAATATGTAGTGAGGATGGTGGGTTCTAAGACAAAATCCGTTACCTGTCAGTATATGACAATCGAGTATTTTATGCGCTCAGAGATAATTCGAGCTCTTAGAGCCTGTAGCCACAACTATTGGTTGAGTAGGGAATGATTTTTTACATCAACCAATAGAGCAAATGTATCTTGAGTTATTGAGCATAGGGTCTAGTCTAGGGCATGGAACCGACGCCCAATTCCATGCCCTAGACTTAGATTGTGAGACGGATGATGCAAGGACCACACTTGTATGGTATTCTAGAGCATAAATGTTCATACCAACATTCACCTAATCATTAGTGCCATGAAGAGTTACTAGACGGCCATCCATAGTGATGGAAATTTTTAATTAATGGTAATTAGAAATAATTAATTAAATTAAATTAAGTTAATTATTTTGTCAGACACAAGCCCATGTCTAGCTGAAGATGAACCTCAAGAGTCACACAAATTACTATGGAATTGTTGGAATTAATTCGGAATTAATTCTAGATGAAATCAGTTTTTTTTTAATTGAAACCACCCGGAGGGGGGGAGGGAGCTTTTCGGAGTCCCCGATCCTTCTTTATTAAAAAAATGAGCAAATTTACAGCGGGGAGTGCTGACTCCCTATCATTTCTAACAAAGCTGTAAAATCAGGAGTACTACTCCCTTACAAATATTCGCCCAAAGCATAAATGAGGAGTACTACTCCCTTACATTTCTATATGAAATCAGTTAATTTTATTGGATTAAATTAATTCAAAAAGAATATAAATGATTGGATCATTAATTTCTTGGATTAGTTCGTTTAGGTTTAGCACTTTTAAATTAATTAGATTAATTCATTAGATTTAGCTTAATTGATTAATTTATTGGGTTTGGCTTAAATGAACACTATAATTTCCTATTAAGAGCTTTGTTATAATAACAATCTCTCATTGATACACAAAAATCGAGGAATAACATTCTTCATTTCAGTCATTTACATTATTTCATTTTCCAGCATTTTACTTTATTATTTTTCACTGCATGTGGAGAGAGCACCATTATTTGTTGCTTGGATCAAAATTATTGAATGTTCTATTATTTGAATACATTTTCTTTAGCTTAGTCAATTAATATATAAGATATTAGTATGGTATATATATGTATATAGAATGGTCTAAGCCAATCAATTATTTAAATTTTGTCCAATCGGTCGGATTAATGACTCAGTAACTTGTCATATTTGACCTCCGATTTGATTTTTAAAATATTGATCTTCATTCTGCATACCGATTTAAAAGTACCAACTGATTATCAAATTTTTAATATATTATTATGATATATATATATATATATGATGCGGTTGTCTGGAGTGGCGTGTTTCGTCTTCCAGCCAAGCAGCCCAGGAGGCCCAAGAAGGAGGATGGTGTGAGAAGGGTCTCCCACAAACTTGTCCACAAGCAAAGCCCAAGAAGATATTCTACCCAAAGGGCCTGTACATGTGGCAGTCCACACGCCAAGTGTATAAGAAGTCCTTCACGCACCCTTTACTTCTATACCTATCTCAAAAGGAAGGATTAAACGTACTAAAAGAAATCTTACGACGAATGTTGTGGGGCACATGCTGGAACTTAGATATATGCTAATAAGGCCTTAAGGGCTGGTTATTTCTGGCCCACCATGAAACATGACGCTCGACAACTAGTGAGTAAGTGCAAACGATGCCAAAGACACTCTACTCTCATACACCAGACTGTAGAACCACTTGCTACTATGTTGTCTCCATGCCCTTTCTCCCAATGGGGCATGGACATAGGGGGCTTTCCCCCTGGCCTGAGTCAAAGAAAGTTCCTCCTACTGGCTATTTATTACTTCACGAAATGGGTGGAGGCAGAGCCTCTGGCCTGAATAACGGTGGGGAAAGTAAGAAAGTTCATATGGAAGAATATTATATATCTTTTTTGAATTTCCTCGAGAAATAATCCTGACAATGGCTGATAATTCCAAAGCCACAAAATGCATGAGTGGTGTAGAGGACTACATAGTAAACAAAGATTCACTTCGGTAGCTCATCCTCAAGCAAATGGGCACATGGAGATTACTAATTGCTTGATATAAGGGATCAATAGGAGACTACACCGAGCAGAAGGATATTAGGCGGAAGAATTGACTAGTGTCTTATAGGCATGCCGAACAAACCCAATAGGTTCCACTGGATAAACTCCTTTCACTTTAGTATATGGAATAGAGGCCATCATCTCTACATAACTAGGGATGCCTTCTCATAGGATTATATATTTTCTAGAAGAAAACAATATCGAACTTCTCAAAGAAAACATAGACCTAATTGAAGAACTGCAGGAGAAAGCTTTCCTCCGCACACAACGATATAAGATTACAATGATCAGTGCCCACAACAGAAGGGTAAGAGCTCGTGGATTCCATGTTGGGGACTTAGTTTTGCGAAAGGGTTGATACCCTGAAGCTAGTAAAAAAATTAGATCCAATTTGGGAAGGGCCTTAAAATGTCACAAGGATAATAGGCCGTGGAGCCTACGAATTGGAAGATGGTGAAGAACGCCCTTTGACCAAGCCATGAAATGTGCACAATCTTAAGTTCTATGCGTAAGAAGGAAGACCTTTCTCCAAAGGTCAACACCCCCCAAGGGGCATCCTTTTAAAAAATTAATGCCTCCTAAAGAGGCATCCTGCTCGAAAAATCAATGCCCCCCTCCCCCCCCAAAAGGGCATCCTTCTCAAAAGTCAATGCCCCCCCCCCCCCAAAAGGGCATCCTTCTCAAAATTCAATGCCCCTAGAGGTATATCCTGCTAGAAAAATCAATGCCTCCGTAGGGGCATCCCTCTCAACAGATCAATGCCCCCGAGAAGGACATCATCCTCGAAAACTAGCGCCTCCTCAGAGGGGCATTCTCCTCAAAAGTAACACATCCCCCAGGAGATGAGGTAAAAAATCTCTCTAAAATACTGTTATGTAAAATTTTGGGTCAGGGCCCTAAAATCATTTGGAAATAAGCCCTGTACGAAAAGAAACATGCATCCTCAATAATAAGTCTCATGAGCCCATGAAATAAGTTCAAAGCATTCGCGCCCCATTCTATCAAACCAATACCTTCCCCTCGTAGTCTAATGCATAATTAACTATATTCTCTAAAGTGGATCGCATTTCAAATTCAGGTTCAAAGAAGCAAAATGGAGTTGCTATCTTGAGGAAATTTTACAGACATTCCAAACTAAACTCAAGGCAGTAAACCTTCAAGTCCAACAAACCCCCAAGCCAAACATAAGGTAACAAGCCATCAACCCAAACACGCTTAAAGGAACAAGCAAATCAGTAAATGATTATGGGTGGTAAGCTTCAGACATTAACAAGTGAAAACAGAATTCAATAAGGCATTTTCCTTGGCTAAAACTTAGATAAGGAGGAAGGATAGAGCAAGTATCTACAAAATAAAAAATAAAATTGTTTCATCCCCACCCCATGGTAGGGGAAAGCATTCGAAGAAAAAGGATTTATTTTGCTAAGGAAAATGGGGAATACATCAACAGACTACCCCACATACGGGGCCTTTTCTTCAGCAACTTTGCAAGATGGGGTTGGAGTCTCCTATGCACCAAGTTCCTCTTAGGGGGCAGGGGCGTCCTCTATCGTCAACTCTAGGGAGCCTCCTTCTAGTACATCCTCCTCTATTGGGACAAGCGTGGTGGCAATGCAAGGGGTGCTTTGCACTTCCTCTTCGACCTCTCCCAGGATATCACCAAGGCGATTATATGAAAAACATCGCCAAAATAAATCAACCAAAGAAAGATTTTGCTAGGGAAGACCGAACAACAGAAGTAGTTCGCCTAATTACTTGAATTAGCAGGGGGGGTCAGTTGTAGGGGCAGGAGGAATGGCAAACGAATCAGGGGCACCCTCTACAACTACATAAAAGTTCAAAAAGGAAGCTTCTTCCCCAGAAGGAGGATGCCTTTGGGTTGGGAACTTCTCCCGAAAGGGTCCTACTATCTTTGCCACTAATTTAGAAGGCTTCTTTCAAAGTAAGTCTCCAAGTACCTCTGTCCCTCATCAGTTTTGGGAAAATCTAAGCGACTCTGAGCAGTCGCTTTTCGGATCTCCTCTGAGTGGTCTTTTTTTAGGGCGACTAGCTCCTTTTGCAACTTGTTATCTTCTTTCCTCCCTATTGATACGTCCCATGGCCTCCTTCTTCGCATCCTTCAGCTTGAAAATCTCGATCGACAAACGTTCCACCTTGTCCTCCAATTTCCTCCTTTCAGTATCCCCTTGAAGGGGAGGAGGCATCACATAAGGTTAAGAGAAAAGCTCCCCCATATCGCAGCCTCCTGGAAATCCGAAAATTGGAGGTAGGCAAAGAAGAAAATAGTATTGACATACCCATAAGGACCGGAGTTACTTACCTTGGCTAAGCTAGAAAACAACATCTTGTCAAGCTCTTCCTTTCACGGGGTACAAGAGGCATTTATCCCCCGGAGTGAGTGTCCCATCAGAATCTCTGATGCTAGGGAGGACTCCCCCTCCCTCTCATGATTGACCAATTGCCAAGTGTACAAGCTTCCAGAAGAAAAGAATGGGGTTTAAAGGAAGCGCCCCTTAAGTCCCGATGAGGAGGAGGCGTGGCAGCAGGGTGTACAAAGCCAGGAAGAGGGACACTTGAGGGGCTTACCCTGGTGCGCTTATAAGTTGCCCTAGGAGTTATGGCAGCAGGCCACTTGCCTTTCTAATCACTGGAGACTGAGGTCTCCCTAAAGGATTTCGCAGGAGGAGGTGTGGCAGCTATGCGGCCTCCTGGGCTCCTAGAATCTTGATTTCGTAACTGTTTGTTGAACATGAGGTGTTTTGATAAAAGAATAAAACAACAACGGTCTTCATATTAGCAAAATGCAAAAGAAAAACAAATAGAAGAATAAAATTGAAAGACAATCAAAACACCCAAAGGCTCGCCCAGAGGGACAACTCGAGGAATCAACCCAAAGCAATAAAGAGCCTCTTGTCAATTACGCCTTTACAGTCGTAGGGCCTCATTTCAACTCCTCCAAGAGAAGGGAGAATGTAGTTGTTCTATCGGATGACGAAAAAGGAGCAGCAGGGAGGAAGTCATGGATCGATCTCTGAGGGAATGCCCAAAGCTAGGGATGCAAAACAAAGAAGAAATTCCTATTTCAATTTTAGGAGAACTGGGGTTTGGAAGGAAGCGAGCTCCTTTTCCGGGGAAAAATGAAACAAACCCAGGCTCGGATCATTTCAATTGAAAGCTTTTGGGAGAAAATCTTGGTTTTGATAGGAATACCTTTAAATTGTAAGACCATGGCGAACCTAGCCATCAAGTGAAAAGAATTGGGGCAATTGATTGAGAGGTACCTAAAAAACATAAGCAACCTCCTCATAAAAAGAGGAATGGGCCCGCTCGATATTGGGAAGAAAAAAAGCTTAAACAATTGGGGGGGTGGGGAATCTGGACAGTTGTGGGAGGAAGGCACATAAATAGTGAACTCTAGTGGAATCCCAAAATCTTCCACCAGTTGACGAACCCCCAACAGCTTGAGGGAAGTAGGAGCCCATTCCCCACAAACTAACTAGTACCCCTCTCTCCCTCTCTGCTCGAATCCCTCTCTTCCTCACCAGGGAAAGAACCCTCCTCTTCTCGTTACGCCCCCCCCCCCCTAACCTCCTCCTCATCGGAGGACTCATCCAGTAAATGATGGGAGGCTGTGGCGATCTATCTTAGGCTCCAACTCTGGCCACCAGTGCAGTTAGATGGATTTGGGTCAGCCCTCCTAAAAGTGGCTTCAAAGGGATGGTCACAAGGTGGCACCTCGCCTATAAATCTGACGGATTCGTTCGAGGAGGCTATGTGAAGTTTAAAATAAAAAACAAGAAAGTGGAAAATAATGAACTTGAAGAAGCAAGAACATGGAAAGGAAAGAAAAGATAGCAAGAAAACTTATAAAAAATAAAAGGCTTTGAAGGAGTAAAAGTTGATTATCTCCTGTTCGAATCATGGGGAAAGAAAGAAAGTGAAGAGGTTGAGGTTAGGACTGGAATAAAGGAGAAGTGGAGGTGGTTAAGCCCGCCTCCAGCCCCAATAACCACCCCTCATTGGGCGGTTAACAAAGGCGTGGGCCTGTGGGGGTTGGTTATCAAAGCAACGCCCCATTTTGTACGAGTAATGATGGCTAGGCTAAGATCTAGCTAGAAAAGAGTGGAGAACTTTGCAAGGATGATGAAGGCAACTAGTTGAGGAGGACTTTGAGAGGGGGATATATGGGAAATCCCTAAGTTGTGAAGACCTCCTACTCGATGAAGAAGTCAGCAGACATCCTCCTCCTCAGAGTGGGGGGGGGGGGGACTGAGTGATGTGGTTGTTTGGGGTGGCCTACTTCATCATGCAGCCTGGCAGCCCAGGAAGGAGGACGATGTGAAAAAGGCCTCCCACAAACCCGTCCACATGCAAGGCCCAAGAAGATGTTCGACCCAAAGGCCCTGTAGACGTGGCAGCCCGCGCTCCAACATAATGTCTAGCTGGGCCGACGATCTAAGTGGCAACATCTACCTCCCACCAGGTTATCTCATGTAGGTGAGGACGGACTCCTAGGCAAAGAAGTCTCCGGGCAGGCGCGAAGTCTCCCAGATAAGAATGGCCTCTACCAGGCACCTTCTCCCGCTGATAAGGAAAGACTTATCCTTTACCGAAACCACCTTCCTTGAACTTCTCGGAGGTAGGCAAGACAACCTGCGAGTAGGGGCATCCCCTCTCTAAATACAGGTTGAATTCCTCTATGTGGGGGACGACTCTCTCTCTCTTTCTCTCTCTAAGCAACTTCTAAGCATTCTACAATCATACTACCACGTGTTCTTGCACTATCAATCCATCTTTTTCACGATATCCCATTTCATTCATTTTACTTTTCTGATTTTATTTTATCTAAAATTTAATACTAACTTAGGTGTTTGAGTGCTAACATCTCTTTTACAGTTCCCTCTCTTGAGCCGTCATAGGCTTCGGCCCAAGACAAAATATATCATATATATTTTTTAAAAATAAATCTATATTTATAAATGTTTATATATATATATATAATACATGATATACAAAAACACAATAAAATAGGATTTTTCATTTTAAAAAAAAAAGAGTTATTTAGTGAACAGAACCGAATATATATAGAATTTTCATTCGGTATTCAATATGCCATTTTGGATTACCAAAATTTTGCTTGATTCGATTACCAAATGAATGCCCCTACTTTTGAAATTGTAAAAATTATTAATTATTATGATAAAATAAAAGGCTTAATTACAGTTACTGTCCTGTATATAAGGGGTAGCAAAATAAGGCACTAATTTTAGGTAGCAAAATAGACCTATAAGTAAATACTTTTTTGCAATTTTAGGACTCCCGAAACCATATTTAAAAATTGGCCAAAATTTGATAAACGGACTAAATTAGCCTTGTAAACTTGAGGCTTTTGCTGACTATATTTTCTTTAGATAAACAATGCCACCTAAAGAATGAGTAGACAAAAAAATTGTATATATGTATATAACTCTAAAATAAATTTTTTATATAATATAATATAAAAAAAATAATCCTACCCCTAATGTATTTGGGTGATTGTCGATGCCCAGTTGTGCGCTATTGCCCATGACGGGGGAGGGGGTTATTTTTTTTTTTTAAAATTTGTAATTATCTATAAAATAATAATTTTACTTCTTATAATTTTATGTATTTATATTTTTCTATTGTATCAGTAATACATTTAAATTGATTTTTTTAAAGCTAATGTATTGAGTTATATATTATATTATAATTTATAATATATTTTCAAGCATATAAAATTATTTATTATATACAGACAAAGCTATCGTGTTGCGAAACTTATTTGTTAGATGAAAGCAAACTTTAGGGGTGCTAGATGTAATTTTTCAAATCACATGAAATCTATATGTATTCACACCAAACCTTAGGGGATGGAAGTGTAATTATCCCTAAAATAAAATTAGCACTAACTTATGTTGAATTTTATACTTTCATCTCTAATTCGATTTCACTTGTTAACAACCAACATATATCTAAGGAAAAGTATTTTGTACATGTATTTTTTAACAATAAAGCATAATAGAGGGAAAATTATAATTTTAGCCCAGTAATTATATACTTTGTTCAACAATAAATAATTAGCCAGGAGATCAGCAATTGATATCCGACATCTGTGTCTACAGAACGTTCCAACTACAATTCATCAATCAATTCCAATCATCCTCCATCCTTATTATGATAACGTCGTAAATTCATAGTGCAATACTATCATTTACCATGGCATGCAGCCTTGTCCGTAACATTACACTGTGCATTATATGGTTAATCTATAATCCAATATTCAGTACTCCCAAATATTTGAATCAATATACGTATTATAGTTCAGCTCATGATCAAGAATCGGCGCATGCATGATTATATATATCCATCTATTGTCACCATAATTTGATTTATATTTTTCGTTGCATGCAGAACTACAATAACAATAAGTGTCGACTCATATCAAATATATACATATATATATATATACACGTGTCCGAACCCTGTGGGTCGTAAAAACTCAGGCTTATATTCATAAATATATATAAGGCTACCACTTACATAGATCATATACCAACAGAAAGTTACAGAATGTCGAGGAGAAGCCCTCTGTACTAATATAATAAGGTACTAACTATATGTAGGCCATCGAGAAAATATGGATTTTATGAAAATAAGTCCACGTTAACTCTTTTTTTCCTACTTAATTTGTCTATATCCATATAGCATTAGCCTTGAGGAGCAATGGCTTGAGCTTGCCCCTTATATTGAGGCTCATGATCTCATTTGAACCACCAATGAATTCCTTCCCTATGAACACAGCCGGAACGCTAGGGTTGCACCCTAACGCCATCAATGCCTTTTCGATTTCATGTCCATTTGGGAGCTCATCAAGCTCATGGACCGTAGGGTTCGCCCCAAATCCACGTATAAGTGTACTTATTGCATGGGATATACCGCAACTGGTTTTGCTGAATACCACCACTGCCTTCTCCATCCCTAACTTCATCACCATGTCCATTGTTGGTCGGAAAATTTGAATTACTTGTGTGAGAGATTACGTCAAAGTAGGGTGAAAATATGTGAAGCTAGCTTGACTCGAGCTCGAGTTAATGGATGGACTTGCAAGACCTCTTTATATGGGGAGCGGAACGATAAAGAGGTCATGTCTAGTCCAAAGATTACAGAAAATATGGCTGGATTTTGGATTTGATCATTAGATGATAAAGGGCTTGACGTGTCCTGAGTGGCAAGTTGCATACATAGGAATTGGTTGTAGAAAATCACGAGGGTATCAATAAGATCAACTTTATGATTATATTCTGCAGTACCCTTTTTCTTACTTTTTTGGGCTATGGATGTCCGCATATTGCTGTTTCTATGCCTAATTTCTCAACTATGCGTCCTGAATTTTACACCTTGTCATGTTTTTTTCCTCCGAATGGTAACATTAGGGTGAAGCCCAAATATTAATTATAGCTAAAATTTATAATAAATATATTAGTTATAATTAAAATTATGATAAATTTTAATTAACTGCTGTAAAATACTTTAATTTTTTTATTGAATTTCTTTTGATCATGATAGATAGTATTGATTTTAAATGATTTTTGAGCTCATGTTATCATTAATTTATATAGGCAAAAAACTTCAATTTTTTTTGTACTGATATATATATATATATACATAATTTCAGAAACTCAAATTTTTATGTTTTGTCCTGTAACTATAGGTTGTTAGTATATTTTATTCCATTTACATCATTAGTCCTTTATTTTATGAATTTAGGCCTAAACATCTCATATTTGGTCTTGATTTGCCAAATTTAGTCATGCATTGACAATTTTGATCCAGACACACCCCAATATATGTGGTCATCTGCACTTTGCTACTCAACCATTAGTTCTTTCTTTTTTTTTTTTAACAAATCACCTCCACTTTTCTAATTTTTTCAAATTATAATCTCAGGCCAAAATTAATTTATTTTCCACCATTTGAATTACACACGTTTAGAAGCTTCTTCATTTTTGTATGTTTTTCTTTTTTAATGAAGGTGAAAAGTACAATTTTACATCTTAAAAAATTGGCTAAAATATATTTTACCTTCTGTGTTTTGTTGAAAAAGTAAAAAATGAAGGTGTTATCGTTGTTCATTACAGAATATATATCATACTATTGAACCCACGTTATTCGATTTTTTTGGCTTATACATGTGATCTCTGGGAATAACAAACACCGTCCAAATTTTTTAGATTTGCAAAGAATAGGAAAAGGTGTTTACTAAACAGGTTTATCAGCTTGTTGGGCATCTTCTATTTTTCATCCAGACAAAGATTCGCGTAAACTGCTGACAGCACAAGAACAGCAAATGAAGGTCAGTCATAACGCATTCAAAACGACTCTTGAGATTGCGAAAAATCAGAAATAAGATCGATCTCCGTACGTACTTGAAGAAAGTACTGGATAACCACATTCTCCACTGTATATATAGAGCACTAAAAAGCAAAGAAAAGTATAACTTTTCCTGAGTGAATATCTGTTGCATGCATAAGAGATATAGAGGATTATATATATGTTGTAATGGTTCTTATCCTCATCTTGATTCTCTAGCTACATTTCAGATGCTTATTTGGTTGTCTTAATATGGTTATTAAAGCGACTCATACATAGCTTTTATCACGAGTCATGAGCTCTTATTTCTCTTGCACAATTTTTATGGACAAAATTGTAATTTTAATCTTGTATTAAGGGTGGTAACCGTCGTCCTATAACTAAGGCAATTGCAATTCTCATCCTGGAATTTATGATTTTATGGTATGTTGAATTGCAAAGGAAGAAAAACAATTGAAGCTGTAAACATTTGGGAGAAAATTGTGTTCTCCATTTCTGCAAAATATCTCTCTTAATTTTCTGTTCCAGAGAAGACGATCACTCCTGCTCTATATATATACATATGCCACGCAAGATAATTGCCAAAGTAACAAACTGAAAAATATGACGATGAGCTGGCCCAATAATAATAGGAATAAGTGATAAGGCTGACACATAAGTAATACACCACAGAAACATAAAAAACGTGTTGCCAAAATGCGACTTCAGCCAGCATCCAAGAAGCCAACGTTTTCTTCTTCCTCAACCTGCTGCTCTGTTATTTGCTGTTACTTAACTTCAATAATCCCCCCACAAGTGGGAAGGGATCGAAGGAGACCAGTCTCAACTTGGAGACAAGAGAGAAGAATGTCTTTAGGGGCAAAGACTTCGTAAACACATCGGCTAACTGCAGAAAGGAAGGGGAAATAAACCTGTCTTTGTAAGCATCTCGAACAAGGTGGCAGTCCAATTCAATATGCTTCGTATGCTCATGGAAAATCGGATTCGCCAGAATGTGCAAGGCGGCCTTATTATCACAAAACAAGTCAATAGGTAGTGAAGCGGAAACATGGAAATCAGAAAAGAATATATGATATCCAACGGAGTTCACAAACTGTTGAAGCTAAACTCCTATATTCAGATTCAGCAGTAGATCGAGAAACGGTGGACTGCTTCTTGGTTTTCCAAGATATCAACGCATCACCAAGAAATACGCAATACCCTGTGAGAGAAAGTCTGGAGTCCAAGCATGATGCCCAATCCGCATCACAGTACACGCGAAGGACTAACGAATTTGCAGCAGGAAAATACAAGCCTCTTGAAGGACAACCTTTTAGGTAACGGACCACCATTGTGAGTCACAGGGGTGATTCAAGTGCTAACTCAGCTGCTGGACTAAATAAGAAATATCCAGTCGGGTGAAACCAAGATAGAGCAAACGCCCAACCAATCTCCTATAGGATTCAGGGCGCGAGAAAGGGGAACCTGATCCAGCAGCCAATTTCAGACCCGGAGGGAATGGACTAGAAACAGATTTAGCTTGAGCTAAGCCAGTATCTCGTACAATGTCCAGCACATATTTAGTTTGTGCCACGTATAAGCCTGAAGAACCACGAGCAATTTCAAGCCCAAGAAAATACCTCGCATCCCCTATATCCTTAATAGTGAATAGTTGGTGAAGATACCGTTTAACTGCAGTAATATCATCGAGAGAAGGACCTGTGATGAGGATATCGTCCACATAAACGAGCAGAGCCATAATGCCTGAAGAAGAAGGCTTGATAAACAAGTAGTGGTCGTGGACAGATTGAGCGAATCCATAAGCCGTAGGCTTCAAAATGAACTCTGCATTCCATTGACGTGAGGCCTGCTTGAGACCGTATTAAGAACCCTGCAACTTACAAACCATGTTAGGAGGAACATTATATCCATCAGGAGGCAACATGAAAATTTCTTCTTCAAGGTACCCGTAAATAAATGCGTTATTTATGTCGAGCTGTTGAATAGGCCAAGAATAAGCAGCAACAACAACGAGGAAGATACGCACAGTTACACACTTTGCCACCGGTGAAAAACTATCCGTATAGTCAATGCCCTCAATCTGGTTAAGCCCTTGGCCACTAGACGTGCCTTGTATTGTCCACTGTCCCATATGCACGAAGCTTGGTTTTAAAAATTCACTTACAGCCAATTGCACGTTTACCGGGCGGCAAAGGAGAAATTTTCCAGGTGTGATTAGCCTCCAAGGCTTGCAACTCCATATCCATGGCCTCCCTCCACTCCTTGTGTTGAACTGCTTCAGAGAAGGATTTGGGCTCCTGCAAGACAGACAAGGAAGCTACAAACGATATGTATGCAGGAGTACACGAATGCAATGAAGAAGGATGTTGACTAGAGCAAACAAAGTCGTTCATCCAAGCAGGACGCTGAAAAATTCTAGTGGAGCGTCTAAGTGGTTGTACTGAAGCTGGAGAAGAGTCAGAGGTGGACAAGGACGGCTCAGGAGATGGTACAGAAGCAGAAGAAGTATCATGAAAAGGAGAAATAATATCTGCAAAAGGATTTAACAGAGGCAGAGGACAAGAGTTAGTGTTTGGAATAGAAACAGAGAATGGAAATACATCCTCATAGAATTGGACGTCTTGAGATACAATAACACGATTGTTGTCCATGTCAAACAACTTATATCCCTTTAGTGTCATGGGATAACCTATGAGAATACACTTGAAGGTCCTGGGATGAAACTTAGACCAATGGGGCTCAATATTTGCTGCATAGCAAAGGCTACCAAAAATATGAAGATGGTGATAAGTGGGAAGTGTACCGGTTAAACGCTCGAAGGGTGTTTTCCACTGAAGAATCTTAGAAGGTGTCCTATTAATCAGGTAAGTGGCTGTGAGAATAGAATCACCCCAAAACTTAAAAGGTAATGAAGCTTGGATTAACAAGGCTCTAGCTACATCTAGGAGATGTCTGTGTTTACGTTATATCCTACCGTTTTGTTGAGGCGTATATGTGCAAGAAGTTTGGTGGATGATGCCATTCTCTTGACAAAACATTAGGCAATCTTTGTTCAAGAACTCAGAACCATTATCCGTTCTGATCATCTTAATATTTGTAGAATGTTGGGTTTTAACCATAAAAAAGAAGGATTTTAGGACAGAGGTTACTTGGGATCTCTGTTTTAGAAGGTACGTCCAAAGGGAACGAGAGTAATCATCAAGGATTGTCAATACATAGCTGCAGTTTGAGATGGTATAGGTTGTATAGGGTCCCCAAATGTCTAAGTGTATTAAATCAAATGGGGCTTTGGCTTGTGAATCACTTGGAAGAAAAGGAATTCTAGTTTGTTTGGCCTTATGGCACACTTCACATGGTTCAGTAGATGCAGCATTAGAACAATTAGGAAGATGAATGTGTTTCATTACGATCAAGGGAATATGCCCCAATCTATGATGCCAAGTCTGAGCATTACAATGAATATCAGCGGAATTTGAAGAACTATTACAGATAGCAGAGATGGAAGTAAGATTATATGAAGTCTGTCTAACAATATACAAGTTTCTGAACAGATTTCCTTCAAACAGACTCGCTTTACTGGCTTGGTCCTGCAACAAACACTTAGAATCAGTAAATTGAAAGGTGTAAGAGGTGTTACGGCAAATTTGGCTAACGGATAATAGGTTGACAGAGAACAAAGGAAGGCAAAGGACTTGAGTAAGAACGACGTGCTTATTTAAGTGAACTGTTCCAATGTAAACCACTGTTTTATAAGTGCCATCAGGTAAATGTATGTGTATAGGTTGTGCAGGAGTAGTGTATGAATGAAATAACTGGAGATTAGCATAATATGGCTTGTAGCTCCTGTGTCTATTATCCAACAGTCCAAATCAATATCTGAAGGTTCAGAGATATTACCTATGAATTCAACATCATCATGGCAGGTGAAGTTTGAATAGCTACTGATAGGATCGCCAGCTGCAGTGCTCTTTTGCATCAGTTTGATTAGGTCTCCCATTAATTCAGTCATGACTGATAGGATTCATTTGCAGTCACATGTTTCTCAGATGTTGCAGTAGCTACAAAAGGCTTAACATTTATCGCCTTCTTTCGCTTATCACCCAACGCTTTGTACCAGTCTGGTACACCATGGATTAAAAAGCACGTATCCATCGCGTGCACATTCTTGTGACAGTGTGTGCATGTCAAGCTTCGCTTATCCACATAAGGTCTTTTCCTGTTCTGAAATCTATCATTTCCATCTCTCTTGCTGTCTCTAGATATAAATTGATAGGCCATGTGTTGAGGAGTTGCAGTCGTTTCTATATGCACTTGTCTCTGTTTCTCCACCGTGTAAAGCATAGAAAATGCTCGTTCTATAGTTGGCAAAGGATAGTACTTGACTTCTTTCACTGTCGAACGTTTAATGTAACCCCATAAGAAACTGCATAAGTCGCATATGTTCATTCCGTTCTTCTATCGCTTTGTTGATTCCGGAAGTACAACAACCACAAGTGCATCTTGGATTAGGTGCTAAAGATAGCAGCTCGTTCCAAAACTTCTTCAACTTAGTAACATAGGCTGTTAATGTCTAAGCATGCTGTGGGATGGATGCAATTTCACGTTGGATTTGGTATACCATCAGTCTATTACTCTTGCCATAATAGCTCTGTATTTCTAACCAAAGTTCTCGCGAGGAAGCGACAAACATGAAGGATTCGACGATCTCCTTCGAGATAGAGTTCCATAACCAAGAGGTGACCATTAGATCAACTCGACGCCACTGTTCGAACATTGTGGTTCCTGCAGCTGGTCTTGGAAACGTGCCGTCAATGAAGCCAAGCTTCAGTTTTGTTCCTAAAGCCACATAGATAGCACGACTCCATGTTAGGAAGTTTGTACCATCCAATGGAGAGGATGATAATGCCAAACTAGAGTTTTCTGATGGATGAATATACAGTGCCTCACGCTCTATCTGCTCTGCAGTCGTTCTGTCAATTGGCTTGGAATCTGCCATGGCTCACTGATTCTGTATATTGCATACAATTGTGTATCCAGAGACCTTCATAGAGAAGGCTCTGATACCATGTTGAATTGCAAAGGAAGAAAAACAATTGAAGCTGTAAACATTTGGGAGAAAATTGTGTTCTCCATTTCTACAAAATATCTCTGTTAATTTTCTGTTACAGAGAAGACGATCACTCCTGCTCTATATATATACATATGCCACGCAAGATAACTGCCAAAGTAACAAACTAACAATATGACGATGACCTGGCCCAATAATAACAGGAATGAGTGACAAGGCAGACACATAAGTAATACACCACAGAAACATAAAAAACCTGTTGCCAAAATGCGACTTCAGCCAGCATCCAAGAAGCCAACGTCTTCTTCTTCCTCAAGCTACTGCTCTGTTATTTGTTGTTGCTGTAGCTGCTGTTGCTATTGCTTAACTTCAATATGGTAATTAGAATATTCTCCCAAAAATCAGTTGGATTTGAGAAATTGGAGATTCTTGGGAATTGAATACTATGTTTGGTTTTGATTTTGGCCCATGTTTGAGATAGGCCAAAATATATACTATGTTTGTCTTGTTTTATTTCACCAGTTTTAGGAATATTTTGCATTGTTTTAAAACAGTATTTTGATTATTTTTTGTTTAAAAAATATACATATATATAAATATATACATATATTTTTTCATACATATACATATACATATAAATATACATTTTCATACATATACATATAAATATATATAAAAGAGACATGATTTGACAATGAACAGTACTTTTTGTCTCCACTACCCAACATCAAACATACCCATACTTATTTTATATTGTCTTCAAAACCAAATCCAAACATACACACTATTTCTAACTTATACTTATTTATCTTTGTTTTTCTCTCTCTATCTCCACAAAATATCCCAAAACAAGTTAAAAACAAAACCAAACATTATGGAAATTTTTTTCTAATGGCAGGAAAATTTCCACGTGGCACCTTATGTGACAACCATCGTTGGCCATTTTGTAGGATACTAGAGACATTTTTCATTATTTCTTCTTCAATTTCAGCTTTCGATTTTACAGTTGAAAATGTCTTAAATCTCCTCCAAAATGACTAGAAATGATTGGCACATAAGCTGCTACGTGCAACTTTTCCCGTCCATTTGGAAAAAAATTTCCAATTCTCAAAAGAGTCAACCATAAGTGAAGATGATATTTAGCTTGGGGTCTATGAGTCTGTCTCATCGAGATAGACAAAGTCAAGTATCCATTTAAAATATTTTCACACAAATTAAATGAATCATTTCTGTTAAACACCATGACAGCAAAAAGCACCAAGTTCGTCGAAAGCATGTTCGAGAAAAAAAAATGCTTATATGGGAGAACAGGTTGCCTGCAACCGAGGCCACGAGGATGAAGACATGCAACATGTTGCATATTGGGTAATGGCATAACCACATATGCCCTTGCTGTGAAAAAATAGAGAACCCCATATCCGGGACAAAAATCCGGGCAAGAGAAACCTGAACCGAAACAAGACAAGACAAAGGTAAGAGAAAGGATTTTTACAAAGCAAAGTAAAACTTGCAGAATGTAAAAATATCAAAAGTGAGACTGTTTGCATATGACGACAAAGGCCAACAGTCAGCAAAGCAGTAAAGCCAAGCAATCACATGGCCGATAAGCCATCATGATCATCAGCTGGAAAGGAAACACTGACCGGCATGCCATCATAATCATCAGCTGGAAAGGACGCAGTGATGATGAACGCAATGACATATCTGAAAAAGACAAGAAAATGATGAACATAGTGACGTCATAAAAAACAAGTTTGAAGTCCGTGGGCGACTATAAATAAGAAGGCATTGAAGGAGATGGAGATTATCGAAAATTTTCTCTAACTCTTCAAAGCATAATAAGATTTTAAGCTTCCAAATCTTTGTAGTTTTTAATTCTCAGTTTCATGGGGGTTTCCCCAACAAGTATAGTCGTCTTAATGAGAGGCTAAAATAGTTGTCTCCCCCTATAGAGAAAGAAATATCTTTGTAATATTTTAAATTTGTCTTCCATAAAAAAAGGCTTCTGTTCAATTTATTTACCCAAAATTTTATTAAGTCTCTATATTTTAGTATCTTTTACGCTCTAAAGTAGAAAACAAACTAGGGTTTTATTGTTTTGTTGCTGAAGAGGCCAAGTGCCTGCAGACCATCTCCAACGGCAGCGTGGTTGGAGGAAGTCCGTAAAATCAAGGACTTGGAATACTTTTTTGGTATTTTAATAATTAATTAATGTATTTTATAAATAAATATATGTTATTGAACATATGTAAACTAAATAATAATTTAATTTAGTTAGTAATATATAATTGTTATAAATACTTTTTTATTTATATCCATATAAATATTTAAATTTGAATAGTGAATTGTAGTATATTAATTTTTTATATTGTAATTTGTTAATTTAATTTTTTAAATTTTAAAACATATATATATTTTAAGTATTTTAATATTTAGTTAATATATTTCTTAAAAAATATAATTTTATGAAAATATATTAAAACTAATAATAAATTAAATTAATTAATAATATGTAATTTTTTAAAATGCTCTTTCCCAAATAAAAGTGAAAAAATATTTGCACACTTAAATGTCTAAGAAAGGGGGCAAAATTGATATTTTCTAAATAAAAGTAACAGAAAAAAAGGCCAAAAATGATGCCAACTCGCATCACCGGTGCGTGTTCATCATTCTCCTTAAAAATCTAATGGAGATGAGGTATTTTGTTATCTGTTAAATAACACGGAGGTGTTTTATTTATAAATATAAAATAAGAGAATTTTGCGCTATTTTTTCAAAATAACACGAGGGTATTATACAATTTACCCTCCATTTAATTGTAGGCACGTGACTTATGTTATCAAGTAGCAACTGAGGAGGATGACTAAGTATTAATTTTGCAGATTTAATTCAAAGATATATATATATATATATAACATAAATAAATCAAGAACTTATTCTACTTCAAAAAAAGCTTTCCTTTGTATCGGGTGCTGCAAAAAAATTTGACCAAACTGTAATTTTAGTCTTTATATTTTAAGGGGTAGTGTTTGTCATTACCTAAGTGATGCACTTACAATCTACGACATTATAAAAAATATAGTTTTAGTAATAAGATATTAAGTAATAATTTAAAGTTGTCATAAAAATATAAGTGACAACAATTTTGATTTTGTCACTATCTAATTATCATTGAGAAGAATTATGTATAAACTTGTAACTATACATATGTCTCACTAATTGTATCAAAATAAAAATTCTTATCACTAAATTTGTATAATTAGTGACAATATTAAAATTGTCACTAATTTTTCTATAGCTAATCTTCTATTTTCGCGTGATGCAATTTTGAGACATTTTAATTAGTCCTTTCCATAGAAATCAACGTAAAATCCGCGGAAGCGATTAGGGAAAAAAAGGTGTTTTTTGCCAATTAAATGTCAATTTTGGAAATGACAGCTTACCGTGACATTAGATTTAGACATTTTGGAAGAAAATTAACACCCCAATAGATGCAAAATGTCCAAAATTTTCCTCCAAAAAATATTTAGATCTAATGCTGATGATGGTAATTTTGGAAAAGACCAATATATCCTCCGGGTGAGGGTAAAAGTGTCTGCATACTTTGAAGGTATTTGATCAAGAGTCAATCCCTTGAGGGTTACATATTTAGAGCATACTTGATGCCTATAAACGGGGACACTTAGCACCATTTATGGGGTGTGGACAGTGAACATGGGGACGAGAATAAACCTGCCAATACGGCGGGATAGCAGGGAGATAAAAGGAAAAATCTGAAGGGAAAGGTAAGTTTTTTTTTAGGAGTTGGTTTTTAACATTGAATGCTATCCTGAAAAAAGGGTTATCACTTTGAGATGAGAACTGACTTGAGCGTCGGAGCATCTTCGCCGGGACACATCCCGGCTAAGTAATGTTCGTTTCTTGTTTGCAGAGTATTGTTGAGTACGCACGTCAGGCTGCTAACTAGCTTGGGAAGAAGCTGAGTTTTCGAGCCGGATCATTTTGGCGCCGTCTGTGGGAACGTTAATTGACGGAAAGACGTTCCAAGGAGCATATGCCGGAAATGGAGACTCCGGCGGAGGATCGAGAACCAATTGTGCATTTGTCACGACGAGACATGGAAACTCCAGTGAATGATCGGGAATTAACGGTACATTTAACGCGGCGAGAATTGCAGCAGATGATGGAAGAGGCAGGAAGAAATGCCCTTGTAGCGTATGAAAGGAGAACAGCTACTCCACTTGAAAAAGAAGTAGCGGGAAAAAGGTTGTTCCAGGAAGGGGATGAAGGACGCGATCTCGAGGGAATGAGTAAACAAGGGGCGAATAAGAAAGGTCATCCTCCCTCTGAGGTCGGGTCAAGTAGCAGAGCTCTAAGTCGTCCAAGGGGACCAGCAATCTCGCGAGCAGAGGTAGATAACGTTAGTAAACAGATAGCTTTGCTGGGAAAGCAAATTGATGAACTTAAAAAGAGAGGGGAGATAGTAGCACATAATCGGAATTCGCCTTTCGCCAATTGGATACTTATCAAAACGGTAAATCCAAGTTTTAGGATGCCAGATCTCCCAAGGTATGATGGAACACGGGATCCACAAGAACATATAGCCGCTTTCGACATGGTAATGAATTTATACGGGTAGGCAAGTTCCATAGTTGCTAAGTTATTTGTCACTACATTGACAGGGAAGGCTCAAGAATGGTTTACGAATTTGCCACCTGGCAGCATAGAGTCATACGAGCAATTGGTGCAGAAATTCGCGTTCCATTTTGCAAGCAAAAGAAAGCAAAAGAGATCGGCCACGCATTTATTTACTATCCGACAAGGGGAAAATGAAAGTTTGAAAAATTTTATGGGACGTTTTAATAACGAAACATTGGAGGTGCAGGATCTTAGGATAGACATGATGACTAGTATCCTTATCCATGGGTTGAAGAAAGGAGTTTTCACATCGGCCTTAGCACGGGATCCGCCAATAGATACAGAGCAGTTGATGGCGATGGCGCAAAAATACATTGATGAAGAGGAGATGAACGCAATGAAGGATGAGGAATGGAGAGTTACATCAGAACGAGCGAGAGATGGAAGATTCATTAGAGATCGTGATATGCGACCTAAAAAGGAGAAAGAAAGGGAACCACCTTACCAGCCGAAATACAGTAAGTATACTCCTTTAAATATGACCAGGGCTAAAGCTCTCATGTTGGTGGAAAGAGATAATGTGTTGATATGGCCGAAGCACACAAGGACTACTCCAGCTAAAAGATTTTCGAACAAATACTGTCGGTTCCACCGAGAAAGAGGACATGATACAGAAGAGTGTTACCAATTGAAAGACGAGATAGAGCGATTAGTGCGACAAGGGTATATCAAGAGACAGAATCCCCATAATTTTGAAGAAAGGAGACGGGATCGAAGAGGCAGGTCGAGAAGCAGGGATCGCAAGCCAAATTGGGCAGCTGAACGGGGGAACCAGACGGTGGCAGAGAACGCGCCTGTGAAAGGCATCATCCATACTATCGCAGGGGGATCAGAGGGATGGTCGAGAAGAGCTAGAAGGAGATTTGAGAGAGAGACTAGGTTGGAACAACGTAAACAAGGGGTGAATATGACGAGCAACCCCGAGATCGTGTTTGGAGATCAAGATGCAGGTACCAGGATCGTGACAGATAATGATCCAATGGTGATAAGAATGGACATAGCAAATTTCACAGTCCATAAGGTTTTGGTAGATAACGGGAGTTCGGCAGATATAATTTTCAAAGAAGTATTGAATAAGATGGGGCTTGATAATATAAGGATGGAACCAGCGAGTACTCCATTGGTTGGGTTCGGAGGAGGCGAGGTCGCATCACTCGGGATAGTGGATTTACCTGCATCCTTGGGAGAAGAGCCGAAGCGTAAAACGTTGATGGTAAAATTTTTAGTTGTTGATATGCCTTTTGCTTATAATGTTATCCTGGGGAGACCCGGGCTTAATTCTTTCAGGGTAGTGGTATCAACATATCATCTCAAAATGAAGTTCCCTACTCAATCCGGAGTAGGGGAGGTCGTGTGCGATCAAATTGAAGCTAAAAGGTGTTATAACTTATCTCTGGGAAAGAGTGAGAAAAACGAAAAGAGGAAACTTCATGGCGTAAAGAAAGAAGAATGGCAGACATCGAAAGCCGGGAGATTAGAACACGTTGGCCATAAAGAGGTGGAGTTGATACAAGGAGATCCGACAAAGACCACCAAGATAGGGACCAGTTTAGGGCAGTTCGAAGGGATCATGATCACCTTCTTAAGAAGTAATGTTGATATGTTCGCATGGGATCCGTCAGATTTTTGGGGTATAAACCCGGAGGTGATAGTACACAGGCTAAATGTGGATCCTTCCATGCGACCTGTCCAACAGAAGAAGCGAACCTTCGGAGAAGAGAAAAATGCAATCATTGAGGGAGAGGTAAATAAATTGCTTAGAGCAGGTTATGTATCCGAGGTTCAGTACACGGATTGGTTAGCTAATGTGGTGGTGGTACCGAAACCGGGTGGTAAATGGAGAATGTGTACAGATTTTACAGATCTCAATAAGGCGTGCCCAAAAGACCCGTACCCATTGCCGAGGATCGATGTTCTAGTGGACTCAACAGCTGGATATAAGATATTTTCCATGATGGACGCGTATCAGGGGTATCATCAAATTTATATGGCAACGGAAGATCGAATAAAGACCTCCTTTGTGACTGATCGTGGTATTTTTTGTTATAATGTTATGCCTTTTGGATTGAAAAATGCAGGGGCAACGTATCAAAGGTTGGTGAACAAGATGTTTGCCCAGCAAATCGGGAAAACCATGGAGGTGTATGTGGACGACATGCTGGTTAAAAGTCATAAACCGGACGAACATTTGGAGCATTTGAAGATAGCTTTTGCGATCATGAGAGAACATGGGATGAAACTTAATCCCAGCAAATGTACATTCGGTGTCGCTGGAGGCAAATTTTTAGGCTATATGGTCAGCGAAAGAGGAATAGAAGCAAACCCAGAGAAGATAGAGGCCATATTGAATCTGAAGTCACCCACATCCATCAAAGAGGTTCAGAAGTTAACAGGTAGAATTGCCTCTCTTAATCGCTTTATTTCTAGATCTGCAGATCGCAATTTACATTTCTTTAAAATATTGAGAAAAGTGAAAGGATTTGATTGGACCGAGGAATGCGAGCAAGCTTTTAGGAGTTAAAAACTTATTTGAGGTCGTCGCCTCTTTTGGCAAATCCCAGAGAAGGGGATATATTATATCTTTATCTAGCTATTTCTGATGATGCTGTTAGCTCGGTATTGATAAAAGAAAAGGGAAAGATCCAGAACCCAGTGTACTATGTGAGTAAGATGTTGCAAGGAGCGAAAACCAGATATGCTGAGATAGAAAAACTGGCGTTGGCTGTGGTGGTGACAGCTAGGAAGCTAAGGCCATATTTTCAATCGCACCGAATAATGGTAAGGACGAATCATCCCCTCAGAAACATTCTTACCCGGCCAGAGGCTTCAGGTAGAATGATAAAGTGGGCAGTTGAATTGGGGGAGTTCGACATCACCTATCAGAGTCGAACAGCAGAGAAAGCTCAGATTTTGGCCGATTTCATGGTAGAGATATCCAGTGTTCCAAAGGATCTAGAAGTATGGATGTTACACGTGGATGGATCCTCCAATGCGAACAATGGAGGAGCAGGGATACTGATCGAGGGAACAGGAGGTATGGAGATTGAGGTCGCTGTTCGACTATCTTTTCCTATTACAAATAATGAAGCCGAATACGAAGCCTTACTCTTGAGTCTGGAACTAGCATTGGAAGCTGGAGCGCAGATCCTTGAGGTTTACACAGATTCGCAGTTAGTCGCTATGCAGATCGAGGGAATATATGAAACCAAAGAGAAGTCTATGACAGAATATTTGAAGAGAGCAAAGGAATGGATGCAGAAATTCTCCAAATGCACTGTCCAACAAATTCCAAGGAGTGAGAATGAAAGAGCCGATGCCTTATCAAAGTTAGGGGCTACGTTAGTAGGTATAAAGGACAGAAAAATCATAGTGATGGTAAAGGAACGATCAGCGATCTCAGAAGGGATAGAAACCAATGTGGTAACTTCAAGGTGTCTGTGGATAGAAGATATTGCAACATACCTTAGAGAGGGGATTTTACCTGCTGATGCTGGGCATGCTAGACGCATCAAGTTTAAAGCTCCAAGGTTTGCGTTAGTAGGGGCTCAATTGTATAAAAGAACAGTAGAAGGACCTCTCCTCAAATGCTTAGATGACTCACAAGCCAGGTATGTTCTACAAGAAATTCATGAAGGAAGCTGTGGAAATCATTCGGGGGCTAGATCCTTAGCTCAGAAGGTAACCCGACAGGGGTATTTTTGGCCTACGTTGATGAAGGATTGCAAGGAGTTTGTACGAAGGTGTGAGAAATGCCAGAAATTTGCCTCATAGATTCACACGCATGCAGTGCCAATGACCCCTATTTCAATTACATGTCCATTCGACCAGTGGGGTATAGACATAATGGGACCTTTCCCTCCAGCTCGAGCTCAAAAGAAGTTTGTCATAGTAGCGGTGGAATATTTTTCTAAATGGGTGGAGGCAGAAGCTGTCTCAAAAATCACGGAAAGAGAAACAATAAATTTTATATGGAAAAACATAGTCTGCAGGTTTGGAATACCTAGGGTGTTGATATCTGATAATGGGACACAATTTCAAGGAAGAAAGATAACTGCGTGGTTGCAAGAGCTGAAGATACAACAAAACTTTACGGCAGTAGGACATCCCCAATCGAATGGTCAAACGGAGGTCACGAACAGAACTATATTGTAGCACTTGAAAGCCAGGTTGAGTTCGAAGACAGAATGGAGTGATGAACTCCCAGGAGTGTTATGGGCTTATAGAACGACTCCTCGAACTTCAACAGGTGAAACTCCCTTTTCTTTAGTTTATGGTTCTGAAGCTGTAATTCCTGCAGAAATAGGAGAAGAATCGCAAAGGATTGTAAGCTTTGACCCAGAGAGGAATGGAGGACAACGAGCATTCGACCTGGACATACTGGAAGAGAAAAGAGATGCGACGCGAGTAAGGATGTTGCACCATAAAAGTCTGATGCTGAGGGGTCACAATAAAAATTTAAAACCCAGATCGTTGCAGGTTGGGGACCTGGTATTAAGAAAGGTGGAGGTTTCGAAGCATGTGGGGAAGCTCGATCCCAACTGGGAAGGGCCTTTCAAAGTTGTTGAGATCATCGGGAAAGGGACATACAAGTTGCAAGATGTTCAAGGTAATGAAGTACCTCGACCGTGGAACATATAGAATCTTAAAAGATTCTATATTTAGAATATCCTTAAATGGATGCCTGAGAAAGGCTATTTAACTAAAGGGTGTTAGCTCTGGGTTAGAATAATGTGTGAAAGATTACGAACATATACTCTGTAAAAGACCGATATATCTTGTAACCTGTGAAAGGTTAGAATATGGCCTGGAAAAGGCTAAATAAAGTTCTTTTCTTTGTTTGTGAAATGCAAGAAATAGTTCTTCTATGATCTATACGAGTAAAACAAATTAAAAAGGTAGATTGAATCTGTGAAAGATCAAATTATCACGATCAAAGGAAGGGATGTTATATAAAATAACAGAAGATTCCAAGGGTTTGAATTACATATTTTCTATCTCGCTTAACAGAACAGAAAATTCATCATTCTCAGTAATGGGGGAGTCATCTTCATCTGGTAGAGGTTGAAGGTTGGCATCGAGGCAAGGATTGAGACGAGAAACATCAAAGCCCGGAGCAAAGCCATGGAGAAGAGTCACTTGAAACTTACATCTATCTCGGCTGCTTTAATTTCCATAGCAGTGTCAAAGGTGGATGTTTTCAGAAAATCTCGGACACCGTTAAGGCGAGCCTCACGAATTTGTTGCGTGAATTCTTCGGATTTGAGGAAGGACTCACGACCTTCAATGGCTCCCGCAATCTTTCCCGCCGCATGGCCAACTTCAAAACCTCTCTTTTCCCCGATGGCAGCTGCTTTCTCTGCTTCGGAAACCATTTAAGTCTCTAACTCTTTAATACGGGCTTCCATCAACGACCTCGACCGCAGCCATTCTTCTTCTTTGGAGTGGAAGGTTGAAATTTGAGCTCTCAATTCTCGATTAGCGCGGTCAACTCGGAGATGGTTTTGACGAAAACCAGCACATTTCAGAGTTAAGCCTCGAATAAAGTTCGCCGTCTAGCAATAAAACACGAGAGTTAAAGAAACGGTAGAGGATAGAGAAGGGAGCCAGAAAGAAAGATACCTGAACTAGGGAATGGGCACAGTGCTCTTCCATTCTGGTGAAGGGGGTATGTAAAAGAGCAGCTTGGTCGATGGGGAGGCAGCTCGCATCATACAATTCCCAAGAATCTTGACCTGATCGGGTTTTAAAGACAGAACTTCGAGGAGAGATCTGCCAATCCGGAACCCATTTTTCACCTTCCAATTGAGCTCGGGGATGGTCTGGACCACGTAGATCTAACCGGGCAGTCCTCCAACATTCTGTGATACTCCGCAGCATGGTCATATCCCTTTCTTCCTCTAGCCTAATCTCTTCAGAGGGTAATCCCCCTTCGCCAGACTGAGACCGTGATCTGATCGAGTTGGGACGAAGGGGAGACTTACCACGGGATTTCCGTTTTCTCGAAGTTTCAGCAAGGTCCTCAACAGGCAAGAGGTGATCTTGCGACCTTACACTGATAGAAGGAATTACGGAGGCGGGCTGACGAAAACCCCTTGATTGTGTCTCTTCACTACCAACTTCGATAGGAGTGGGCCCCGGGGCTGGCGGAACATCTGCGTCGGGGGTCGAAGAACCCACAGGGGTAGGATGAGAAGAGGTCTCCGGTGCAGTACTTCGAGCACGAGCACGAGCTTCGAATTGGGCTCGAAGTCGACGATTAAGGCGAGCTTGACTCACCATACTCACTGCAAATAGAAAAAGGGATCAGTTAGAGATAAAAAAGATTGGTATACCAGACAGAATAAAATCTGGGAAATTGTATCACCTAAGGAACCCTCCACCTGGAGGGGAGCAGGTGTTAAGTGAGCAAGCCAGAGGATTTCTTCTACTAAAAGCTTCTTCGGATTATACCGATAGGTGGTAATGCTGCTTATTTGATCCCCATCTAAGCCCTCACCTTCGATCACAGGGGTCGGTTTATCTACCTTCCAATCAAGGGAAAAGGGCCACTCGCGACCGCTAGGAGTTTTGACAAAAATGAATTTAGTCTTCCAAGGGCCAACATTGGAAGCAAGGGGATCAAGGAACCTACACTCTTTGCGAGAGGTTAGGTAGAAAAAACCAGCATCCCCAGACCGTGCGGAAGTCGTAAAGGAGTACAATGACTAAAAATTTTCAAAACTTGGCTCAAACCTATGTACTCGCATGACGATGATGAAAAGGATAATATGCCGAATCGAATTGGGGGACAATTGCATAGGACATATATTCAGACGACGTAAAATATGGGCTACACAAGGAGCTAAAGGAAAACGCAACCCAGCTTCAAAATGCTGTAAGGAAAAAGAACAAAAGCCCGGAGGAGGCTGGTGCATACGGTCAGTAGGTTGGGGGATAATTATTTCATAGTTAGAAGGGATAAAAAATTTTTCCCTTATATTTTGGACCTGTAACCTCACAGTACTAGATATCTCCATCCAGGGGTTTCGCTGCAATGTAGAGGGGGAATACTCGGGTGCAGGAGCTTCGTTAGAATTAGATCTAGTCAGAGGAGTAGGGGGGCGAGATCTACGTCTAGAAGGCACTAAGTCTCTAAGGAGTATATTAGATGGAGTAGAGGAAGAGACAGCAGCAGAATTAGATCCTATGTCAGAAGTGTTAGGAGAAGACATAGTACCTGTCAATGGAGATGAAGATCGAAAGCTGATGAGGAAAGTCGACGAAGAAGGCACTGGAAGAAAGCAACTGGAGATTGAATTTTTCAGAACAGCAACGTTCGGGAGCAGGGGAGAAGGAAGGAGCAATTTGAAATGAATTTGTATATATATTGCGAGGAAGGCGGTTTCAAATTCGACCGTTGTCCAACCAACAAGCGACATCTGTATTGTAAAAAAGGTATAAATTGCAGAAGGGGCCGATGAGCGACACATGTAAGCTCGAAAACACTCCGAGATCATCAGCTCAACAGTCGGACGAGACTTTTCGACTTCTAGGGTGATGTCACTCGAAAGTGGGGGAGTAATGATGATGGTAATTCTGCAAAAGACCAATATATCCTCCGGGTGAGGGTAAAAGTGTCTGCATACTCTGAAGGTATTTGACCAAGAGTCAATCCCTTGAGGGTTACATATTTAGAGCATACTTGATGCCTATAAACGGGGACACTTAGCACCATTTATGGGGTGTGGACAGTGAACATGGGGACGTGAATAAACCTGCCAATACGGCGGGATAGCAGGGAGATAAAAGGGAAAAATCTGAAGGGAAAGGTAAGTTTTTTTTTAGGAGTTGGTTTTTAACATTGAATGCTATCCTGAAAAAAGGGTTATCACTTTGAGATGAGAACTGACTTGAGCGTCGGAGCATCTTCGCCGGGACACATCCCGGCTAAGTAATGTTCGTTTCTTGTTTGCAGAGTATTGTTGAGTACGCACGTCAGGCTGCTAACTAGCTTGGGAAGAAGCTGAGTTTTCGAGCCGGATCAAATGCCACATCCAAAATTGCCATCCACATGGCAAAAAACACCCCGATAATTGTTGTGGCGGATCTTCAATCGATTATTATTTGACGGACAAAAATTACGATAAAATTATAAATTGTAGGACTAAAATTGTCAATACGTTATCTAAAGGCTCGTTGACAGGATCATGTTTGACTAATTTCCTTTTCTATATATTGTGCACGATCAAGTCCCAGCATCCCTTGCAAGCATCTTTGGATAGCAAATTGCAAATGCAGAAATAAATAACGAAGGGGGGAGAAAAGGAGATGCCTACATTGAAAATAAGTTAGTGCGATTCTCCTATCTACCTACAAGTGTACAATAAGACATTCACCCCAATGTGAAGACAAGGGAAAATAGAGAATTCATGCATGACACAATATACTCATTCTCCAGTCTGGACATGTGGGGTAATCTTATTATTCTCTGTATGTCAATGTTCAAATGACTGTTTCAGTCGAATTTGAATAAACTAAACACGATCAAGCTTGAATAATAATATTTGTTTTCGACTCGACTTGTGTCTTGTTATGTGAAGTATTATTTATTTTAATTTTGTAATAGTTAATAATTATGGTGATAAAAATTAATAAACGATAATTACATTCCCCTCCTATGCGGTTTAGTATAATTATATCTAGATCCCTATAATTTGAAAAATTATATTTAATGCCTTTAAAATTTGCTTACATCTAACAAATAAGTTCCATCATTAGTCGAAGATAAACGAATTTGCTTATATTAACAAAAAAATAAAAAAAAAATCTAGATTTATCTCCAATTGACTTATTACTGATTTATCGTAAATCAAATAAGTGTTTTAATGACCAAATTACCCTCATACAATATCATAAACCATTGCTTCTACAAGTAAAATATCAAAATATTAGCTAGATTTTGTTCAATGGGGTGAGTAAACTGAATCTATCATTGCATTTTTTATTAAGTTCAATAGACAATAGCAATGAAGTGCCCGAATTGGCAAATTTGGTTAATTATATATATGTATACTGTCATATTACTGCAACCTGGTGATCATGGAAACTCTTGCAAGAAAGAGAATTACTACTTCTTGCATATGTCATAAACCGAAAGAGAAATAATTACAGAAGCTGAAGCAGAAGCCCCCATACTAATATGGACTACTGTAGGCCATAAAAAAACTATGGCATATAGCACATTAAGAACTTAACCTTTTCACAGTTAATTCCTCTATATCCATATAGCATTAGCATTGATGAGCAATGGCTTGAGCTTGCCCCTTATATAGAGGCTCATGATCTCATTCGATCCACCGATGAATTGCTTCCCTATGAACACGGCCGGCACGCTAGGGTTGCACCCTAAAGCCATCAATGCCGTCTCTATTTCATGTCCATTTGGGAGCTCATCGAGCTCATGGATCACAAGTTTCGCCCCGAATCCACGGATAAGTGTTGTTACGGTATGGGATATGCCGCAACTGGTTTTGCTGAATATCACCACTGGATGCTCAGTCCCTAACTTCATCACCATGTCCATCGTTAGTCGGAAAAAACGTGAATTGTTTGAGCGATATATGTAGTAAGGATAGCCAATATATGTGTGATGGTGTGATGCGAGGCTCGACTCACTATCTTGAGTTAACAGATGGGCTCCCACGACGACCTCTTTATATAGGGGGAACGGATCGAAGAAGATATCAGAAAATATGCTTGGATTGTGGCTTTGATCGTTAGATGATAAAGGGTTTGAGGTGTCATGAATTGCAAGTTGCATGCAAAGGAATTGTTTCTGGAGAATTGCAAGAGTATAAAGGTAATAACCTTTATGATATTCTGCTGGAATATTTTTTTTTTTCTTTTCTGGGCTAACGACGTCGACAAAATATTGCTATATTGATGGGTGTCGAATTCACCAAAAATAATTCCTACGAACACTTTTGTAGATGTGTGAGTAGGGTCGAATCCACAGAGATTGGTTTTGAATTAATTCCTTCAAAAACGAAAATAATTAGGGGGAGTTTTGATTGTGAAGAAGAATAAAACTAAAAAGCTAATAAAATTAGAAGAGATAAATATAAGAGGAGAGTATTCCAGTTAAAGACAGGATCACGCTTAATTCCACGGTTGATCATCGATGCAAAGATAACAATTATTCATGATAGATAAATTGGTTATGGCAATTGGTACGACCTAACGACCTCACCTTTCCTTACCTTGTGGATAGTCAAGGAACGTCCGTTGACTAAATCCCTAATCAGTAAACAACCTTGGGAACGTCCTCAAGATTTAATTTACCGACAGCATTAAGAACTAGAAAGGCCCAATTCTAACCAATAAATTCCTACGAGGATTTATTTAAGTTAGATTGTGCATTCCCCACAACATAATCGAAAACTTCTACATAATCAATTATGTTGTGTTACCACTAGTTATCGAACTAAACAAACAATTACGGATTTGAAAGTTCAATTGGCTAGGCAAATATTCTTGACAATAAATCAGATTATTTGTAATAAAAGCACAGAGAACAACACAAATACCAATACGAATAAAAGTAGAAAGCATAAATTAGATCTCACAACCCGTTGGATTTAAGCGTTCACCAAGTCTTCAACCGGAATGAGAGGTTTAGCTAGACATGCTCATGGAAGAACGCATGAAAAGCAAAATAATATAAAAACGTAGAGAAATAAAAGAGTTCAAAAGTTGTCTCTTAAAGTGAATTACATCACCTATTTATAATAGCTAGATACCTAGTTCTACTAGGATTAGAAGTAGATTCCTAGTGGAACTAAAAGACTTATAGAGATAAAATTATAATCCTAGTTAAACTCTTCCTTCATCAGAGGTAGTCCAAGCAGTTCCAAACTCCTGCCAAAAATTGAGTTTGAGTCTTGTTTAAATTTCCATTTTGGTGCTTTTCTTCATTTTCCATTCCTTTTGTCCTAATGCTACAAAATAATATTTAATTAGGAGCATTTGGTCACAAAATAGGATAAAATATTATATAAAATAAGCACAAAATGCGATCCTATCAAATATCTCCCCACTTAACCCTTTGCTCGTCCTCGATGCAAAGAAATAGAGATAAAATAGTTGAACAAGTTCAAACTTTATGGATCGCAGACGAAAGTAACAAGTAAGAATCTAGTTGAGTGTTCAAAGAATGACACATCATATGATAAAAGACAACTGAATAAGTTTCAAACAAGTTTTCACAAGATGATCTTCATGAAAACTAAGCATGGAAAACAAGTGGACTATGCTCTCACATCTCCCAATCTCTCAAGTGTTTTTGGTTGAGTGTTTCACTCAAATGCTTGCTATGAAAATGCTTCACCATAGGCTTGATTATACACCAAAATCTCCACCACTTATAAATATGCACACACTTGAATCAAGAGGTCTTATATTTTGGTTGTAATGGGGCTTTGGTTTGGGGGTAGGAAAAATAAGAAAAAATGAGGTGAAAATCCAAGGAACTAAATTAGAGCACCAAGTAATAGATGTAGGAATCCAAGCTTTTCAAAATTAATTTATCTCATACTCTTTCATGTCCCACTTTCCTCGACTTGAGCTATGCCTTTCTTTCAAAGAGAGAAAATATATTTTTTTCTTCTCTTTTTTTTTTTTTGCCTTCCTTTTCTCTTTTTTTTTTCTTTTTCTCTTTTTTTTTGTAAGGCATTTTCTCTTTCATTTTTTTTTTTATTTAAGGCATAGAACAAGATTTTCATGTGACATGTTAGCTCATAAATGTCCTTTACAATAATTGAGATATCCCCCCACTTAATGTCAAAACATATACTTAGAATACATCTTTGTTTCCTTGACGCTCTACTAGTCCTTGGAAGGGCCAAACAAGGATAATAAAAAGACGGTAGAGTTTGTTTATACTTGGGGTTGCATAACAAGGAATTAAGGCTTATAAGGCTCAAATGGGCTTACTAAGGGGATTTGTATGTAGGTGGTCTTTTTAAGCTAAAGGGGTTTTTATCCTAGCGCCTAATCATTTTCAAGTGTATGCATAAAGATGTGGCCTCGATATGGTTCAAAGCAAGTTCTAGGAAGACAAAATCATGAAGCATTATCTCTCGAGAAAAGAAAAATTGTAGATTTTTATGAGTGTATAGGCTCAAAAATTCCTCTCTAGGTAGGTTATGTCCACCAATTTTCCACATTCAATTTTCAAATTAAATCACCATTTGCAAAAATAAGTTCTTAACTGTAAGTTGTCAGGAGTCATTAGATGCACATCCTTATCACACATTACCAAATTATTACTTGATTAACCTAAGTCTTTGATCATAAAGCTAGTGTGAGAACAAGATAAAATAATATTTGCTTCAACAAATATGGAAGGGGTAGCAAGCATCAATCAAAATAATTAATCCACCAAGACTCATTTTCTATCAAAACAATCAAAACACCTTCCCCCCACATAATTCCACATTGTCCCCAATGTGGTAAGCATGCATATCTAGGACGATAAAATAAGAGAAAGGGAGAAAGAGAGCGTCCCTTAGTGATTCGGGAGTAGGTGGTGGAACTGCGGGAGCTCGAGAATTGTGAGGCTTTGAATGAGAAGGAGAGTCCCTTGTGGATGCTCATACCTTTTGACCTGCAAAAATCGATTTTAGTGGTATCACAACATTCACAAGAGGTTAGATGAGAGAGAAATAAATAACTAAGAAAAAGAAAAAAGGACATGGGTTGCCTCCCAAGAAGCGCCTTTCTTTAACGTCTTTGGCTAGACGGGATGGTGTTTCTAGGTGATGGTGGGTTCCATGAGTTGTATTTTGTCTACTAAAGTTGATTGGAAACCTTCGTAGAATGGTTTAAGCCTATGCCCATTCACCGTGAACACTTTTTGAGTGGTTGGACTTTTGATTTCAACTGCACCATGAGGAAAAATATGAGTCACAACAAAAGGTCCAATCCAACGAGAACGCAGCTTACCCGGAAAAAGTTTAAGTTTGGAATGAAAAAGCAGCACTTTTTGCCCAACAACAAAGACTTTTCTTGAGATGGCTTGATCATGGAAAATTTTAGTCTTGTCTTTATAGATCCTTGAGTTTTCGTAAGCGTCATTTCGAATTTCCTCAAGCTCTTGGAGTTGCAGTTTTCTTTGACACCCCGTCTCATCCATCGTCATGTTGAGTTGTTTGATTGCCCAAAAAGCCCTATGCTCAAGTTCAACAGGAAGATGACAAGGTTTACCAAAAACTAAACGGTACGGGGACATACCTATTGGAGTCTTGTATGCAGTGCGGTAAGCCCATAACGCATCATCCAAGCGAACGCTCCAATCCTTGCGATTGGGATTGACCGTCTTTTCAAGTATGGACTTGATCTCACGATTGGAGACTTCGGCTTGACCATTTGTTTGCGGGTGGTAGGCAGTGGAGACTCGATGAGTTACATTGTACTTTTTGAACAAAGCACTTACCATCTTATTGCAAAAGTGAGTCCCTCGATCACTAATGATGGCTCTAGGCATCCCATACCGAGAAAAGATGTTAGTCTTCACAAAATCTATGACAGTTTTAGCATCATCCGTACGTGTGGCTTTTGCTTCAATCCACTTAGATACATAATCTACCCCAAGAATGATGTAAGATTTACCAAAGGATGAGGGAAATGGTCCCATAAAATCAATTCCCCATACATCAAAGATTTCACACACAAGTATGGAGGTTAGGGGCATTTGATCACGGGGACCGAGATTTCCCGTCATTTGGCAATTCTTACAAGATTTGCAGAATAGATAGGAATCCTTAAACAAATTTGGCCAAAATAAACCACATTCTAACACTTTCAATGCTGTTCGTTTAGGCCCAAAATGCCCCCCACAAGCATGAGAGTGACAAAATTCAAGAATAGATGTAACTTCGGATTCGGGTACGCACCTCCTTATGATTTGATCTGAGCAATACTTCCACAAATATGGATCGTCCCACACATAGTACTTTGCATCACTTCTAATTTTTTCTCTTTTTGCTCTAGACAAATCATTAGGCAAAGCATTAGTAGCAAGGAAATTTACTAGATCAGCGTACCATGGGATTATTCCTTGTGTGGCGAGGAGTTGTTCATCGGGGAATTCATCTTTTAAAGGGGGTGAATGTCCGTCGATTATTAATCGACTGAGATGGTCGGCAACGAGATTTTCCGCCCCCTTTTTGTCCTTAATGGTTAAGTCAAACTCTTGTAGTAAGAGTATCCACCGTATGAGCCTTGGCTTTGCGTCTTTTTTTGACAAGAGGTACCTAAGTGCTGCATGATCAGAATAAACAATCACTTTAGTACCAAGCAAATAAGAACGAAACTTTTCTAAAGCAAAGACAACAGCTAATAGTTCTTTTTCCGTGGTGGTGTAATTGCTTTGAGTGTTGTCTAACATCCTTGAAGCGTAGTAGATGACATGAGGGTCCTTTCCAACTCGTTGGCCTAGAACGGCGCCAATAGCATGGTTGCTTGCATCACACATGACCTCAAATGGTAGTTTCCAATTTGGAGGTTGAATTATTGGTGCGGAGGTCAAAGAATCTTTCAACTTGTCGAATGCCAGTTTGCATGCTTCATCAAACACGAATGTCTCATCCTTTTGCAACAACTTGCACAGGGGTTGAGTTATCTTGGAGAAATCCTTAATGAACCGTCTATAAAATCCTGCATGACCAAGAAAAGAGCGAATCTCCCGCACACTAGCGGGGTAAGGTAGGGATTTTATGACATCAATTTTAGCTGGATCGACTTCTATTCCTTTAGAAGATACGATATGCCCCAAAATCAAACCTTGATCAACCATAAAATGACACTTTTCATAATTAAGCACAAGGTTCTTCTCTATGCACCTTTCAAGAACTTTAGCCAATTTTCCCAAACAATCATTGAAAGAATTTCCATAAACAGTAAAATCATCCATGAATACCTCTATGAATTGTTCCACATAGTCAGAAAAAATGCTTACCATACATCTTTGGAATGTGGCGGGTGCATTGCATAAACCGAAGGGCATTCGTCGATAGGCAAATGTGCCGAAGGGGCACGTGAAGGTTGTTTTGTCTTGGTCGGCTGGTGCCACGGGTATTTGATGAAAACCTGAGTAGCCGTCAAGACAACAATAATGAGAACGCCCAGCTAACCTTTCTAACATTTGATCAATAAAAGGAAGTGGAAAATGATCCTTTCTAGTGGATGCATTGAGTTTTCTATAATCAATACATACACGCCAACCATTTTGAACACGAGTGGGTATCAAATTTCCAAAAGAATTTTCAACCACAGTGATACCCGTTTTCTTAGGCACAACTTGAGTAGGACTTATCCATTCACTGTCAGAAATAGGAAAGATTATACCTGCATCAAGAAGTTTTAAAATTTCTTTCTTTACCACTTCCATCATAGGCGGGTTCAATCGACGTTGTGCCTCTCGTGATGGTTTGGCTCCTTCTTCAAGTAGAATCCTATGCATGCACGTAGAAGGGCTTAGCCCCTTGATGTCGGCTATGGTCCAACCAATGGCCTCTCGGAACTCTCGAAGCACATGGATCAATTTTTCCTCTTCTAAGGAGGAAAGCTTGCTAGAGATGATCACCGGTAGAGTGTCGTTTTCTCCTAAGAAGGCATACTTTAGATGCTTGGGTAATTCCTTCAACTCCAAAGTAGGTGCCTGCAAGATAGAAGGGACAAGTTTAGTATGAGATTGTGGCAATTCAATGAAAGCAAGATTCGAGGGTAAAGGTGGAAGGGCTTCAAATTCGAAGACGCTTTCTCCTATGTTTGGATCGAGTGCTATAAAGTCCTCCAAAAGTTGCACTTGTGTGGGTGTGAGGCTCCTTTCTAGCACTAACTTGGCGTGGTCTTCATTATCATAATTTGTCAATTCCTGCACAACAGGGTCAAGTGCATCCAAAAAGAAAGCAGTAGGTACATCACTAGGATATCGCATGGATTCATATATATTAAATCTTATAATTTCACCATCAAATTCCATAGTGAGAGTACCATTGTGGACATCAATTTTTGTTCTAGCGGTTTTAAGAAATGGCCTTCCTAACAAAATAGATGTAGAATTGGGGGAGTTATCTTCCCTCATATCTATCACAAAGAAATCAGCAGGAAAAACCAATTCATTAACTTCTACTAAAACATCTTCAAGGACTCCTTCAGGATAAACAATAGAACGATCAGCAAGTTGAATCACAACACCCGTTTCTTTTAATGGACCAACATTCAAAGATTTAAAGATAGTAAGAGGCATGACATTTATAGAAGCACCCAAATCACACATGGCTCTCTTAATACCTATTAAACCAATTTTACAAGGGATAGAAAACATACCAGGGTCTTTGCATTTGGGGGGTAGTTTTTGTTGGAGAATTGCAGACACATTCTCCCCCATACTTACCCTTTCATTGCCTTTCAACTTTCCTTTGTTGGTGCACAGTTCTTTGAGAAATTTGGCATAGCGGGGTATTTGTTTAATTGCGTCAAGTAATGGAATGTTTACCTCCACTTTACGGAAAGTTTCGAAGATTTCCCTCTCTTCTCCTTCTTTTTTACCCTTAGCAAATCTTTCCGGGAAGGGTGGTTTTGTCACCAATGCCTTAGGAATGTCATTGCTGGTTTGTTTGGATTTTTCAAGCTCTTCCTCTGTTGTGCCTTGTTGTGCGTCTCCATGCTTAATGCTAATTTCGGACTGTAGCTCTTTTCCACTGCGTAAAACAATAGCACTAGCATTTTGCTTAGGATTAATAATAGTTTGGGAAGGAAACTTACCTTGAGACTCCAAACGGCTAACGGAGGAGGCTAGTTGGCTCATTTGGGATTCCAAATTTTGTATGCTCGAGCGGGTTTCTTGTTGGAATTGTTGGGTGCTCAAGGCGAGTGTCTTCACGATATCTTCCAGAGGCATACTATTATTGGGATTGGCTTGAGGTGGTGGTGGTGGTTGTTGGTGTGGAACCCTTTGAAAGTTTTGAGGTTGATTGCCATACCTCAAATTTGGGTGATCTCTCCATCCGGGGTTATAGGTATTGGAAAATGGGTCATATCTCCTTTGTTGTTGCCCAGAAAATCTACCAACGGCGTCAGCATGTTCGGTTGATTCTTCGTGAAGTGTAGGACAAGCGTCGGTGTAATGTCCCGAAGATGTACATATCCCACAAGTTTTGGCTTGTTGAATGCTTCCCCCTATAAATTTTTCAACAAGAGAAGTAAGTTTATCCAAACGTTCATCAAGAGAAGTACTTACCTCGTTTACCCTTTGTGGGGGGTTGTCGTTTCTATTACCGAATTGTTGATTATTAGCCGCCATGGTTGTGATTAGTTTGCGTGCTTCAGTAGGAGTTTTGTCATACAAAGCACCTCCACTAGCTGCATCCACCAAGCTTCTATTTGCCTCAGACAATCCTTCATAAAAATATTGAATTAGAAGATGGTCGGGAATTTGGTGATGAGGGCAACTCTCCACCAATTGTTTGAATCTTCCCCAATACTCATAGAAACTTTCACCGGAGAATTGGCGTATTCCACTTATTTCCTTCCGGATGTTTGTAGTCCTTGAAGCGGGGAAGTAGTTCTCAAGAAATAGTTTCTTGAGTTCGTTCCAACTAACAATAAATCCCGAAGGTAAGGAGTAGAGCCAATCTTTTGCTTTATCGCCCAATGAGAATGGAAAAGCTCTTAGCTTGACTTGTTCTTCGGTGACTCCTTGAGGTCTCATGCCGGAACACACCACATGAAATTCCTTGAGGTGTTTGTGTGGGTCTTCACCTGCAAGGCCACGAAAAATGGGAAGTAAGTGGATGAGACCGGATTTAAGTTCAAAATCAACATCTAAATTAGGATATTCAATGCAGAGTGGTTGTTGATTTAAGTCAAGCGAAGTCATCTCTTTGATCGTTCGTTCGGGATTTTGGGCCATGACTTCGTCTTTAGAGTTGTTAGACGTGGACACGTCTAACTCAGAGTCTGCTGCTGGTTTGGAAGAAGTAGAAGCCTCTTCCTTGTGTTGCTTGGTTTCTTTTCGGAGTCTACGAGTAGTTTTCTCGATCTCCGGGTCAAATTTAAGTTCACCTGTACGAGAAGAACGTGGCATAAAACCAAGTAACTAGAAAAAGAAATTAATTTAAAGACACCAATCCCCGGCAACGGCGCCAAAATTTGATGGGTGTCGAATTCACCAAAAATAATTCCTACGAACACTTTTGTAGATGTGTGAGTAGGGTCGAATCCACAGAGATTGGTTTTGAATTAATTCCTTCAAAAACGAAAATAATTAGGGGGAGTTTTGATTGTGAAGAAGAATAAAACTAAAAAGCTAATAAAATTAGAAGAGATAAATATAAGAGGAGAGTATTCCAGTTAAAGACAGGATCACGCTTAATTCCACGGTTGATCATCGATGCAAAGATAACAATTATTCATGATAGATAAATTGGTTATGGCAATTGGTACGACCTAACGACCTCACCTTTCCTTACCTTGTGGATAGTCAAGGAACGTCCGTTGACTAAATCCCTAATCAGTAAACAACCTTGGGAACGTCCTCAAGATTTAATTTACCGACAGCATTAAGAACTAGAAAGGCCCAATTCTAACCAATAAATTCCTACGAGGATTTATTTAAGTTAGATTGTGCATTCCCCACAACATAATCGAAAACTTCTACATAATCAATTATGTTGTGTTACCACTAGTTATCGAACTAAACAAACAATTACGGATTTGAAAGTTCAATTGGCTAGGCAAATATTCTTGACAATAAATCAGATTATTTGTAATAAAAGCACAGAGAACAACACAAATACCAATACGAATAAAAGTAGAAAGCATAAATTAGATCTCACAACCCGTTGGATTTAAGCGTTCACCAAGTCTTCAACCGGAATGAGAGGTTTAGCTAGACATGCTCATGGAAGAACGCATGAAAAGCAAAATAATATAAAAACGTAGAGAAATAAAAGAGTTCAAAAGTTGTCTCTTAAAGTGAATTACATCACCTATTTATAATAGCTAGATACCTAGTTCTACTAGGATTAGAAGTAGATTCCTAGTGGAACTAAAAGACTTATAGAGATAAAATTATAATCCTAGTTAAACTCTTCCTTCATCAGAGGTAGTCCAAGCAGTTCCAAACTCCTGCCAAAAATTGAGTTTGAGTCTTGTTTAAATTTCCATTTTGGTGCTTTTCTTCATTTTCCATTCCTTTTGTCCTAATGCTACAAAATAATATTTAATTAGGAGCATTTGGTCACAAAATAGGATAAAATATTATATAAAATAAGCACAAAATGCGATCCTATCATATATATGACAAATTTTCTACTGTGTACGTGTCCCCATTAATCTTTTACCCTGTTTTGATTTTTGGTTTAGACATATATGCAATCTGAGAATACCACGCACCGTCCAAATTTTCAAGATTTGCAAAGGCCGCTGATAACAGGAAAAGGTGTTTGCTAAGGTTTATCAGCTTGTTGGACATCTTTTTCATCCAGCTAAAGATTCTTATTGCTGCTGATCACAACAAAAAAACAGAAAGTAAAGGTCTGTAGAACATATTCCTAACGACTCTTGAGATTGCAAAAACCTAGAATAAGATTAAATGTCCGTACGTACTGGAAGAAGGTACTGGAAGACCACATTCTCCAGTACAGTATAGAGCACCAAAAAGCAAAAAGAACAAACTTTTTCTGAGTCAATCTCTGTTGCATGCATTAGAGATATGGAGGATTATAATGTGCTGTAATGGTTCTTATCCTCATCTTGATTCTCTAGCTACATTTTCATGATGTTAATATGGTTACTAAAGCGATCGCGCGTGCGTACTTTTATCACGAGTCATGAGCTCTTGTATTCCTGTTGAGGTGAGTCTCAACCGTTGTTTGCCAAGACTAACTGTCTAAAGATTATATATTAAAAAAATTAAATAATTTTATTTCTAAATATATTAGCTAAATATCAAAATCTTTAATTTCATCAAATATATAAAAAGATAGGCTTAAAAATGTATTTTTGGTCTGATAACTCTAGCATTTTTGCGTTTTCGTGCTTTATCTTTATAAGGTAACAAATAGGTTCTGTAACTTTTTAATTTTTCATGATTTGGTCCTTTCAGTGCCAGAATTTACAAATGATGCGTGCAATTTCATGACGGACCCAACAAGCTTGGATTCGAGCAATGAACTTGCACCAGTCGAATAAAAGAATTTGGAAAATGTGACCTGCAAAACAACACGTTAGCATTTTGAGGTCAAGTTAGTCTCGAATTTAGGAATAAATAATCATAAAAAATAAATCGTAATGAGAAATTGAGATATGATTAAGAGATTTGTAGACGAAATTGTGATAAGAGTGCAATTCGATTGCTAAAGCAAGAATAGAAGGTGATTTTTCAGATTCTAAAGGGTGTCACAATCGAGGGACTGAACCTATATATTTAGAGGGGTGTCCCCTCTGCTGGACTCTCAACACCACCTTTACCCTCAGAAAAATGGGTCAAAGTACATGTAGATAAGAGTTGGTTCGATCTTATCTTCAACTAATCACCTCACAACAATATATGTTTGTCTAGGGGAGGACTCCTTGCAGGTGAGGCTCCTATTCTGCCAGGAGTCCCTCTAGGTTTAGGAGTCCTGGATCTTGGGGGCACCTCCCTTCTTTTGGGTTGTCCTGGTTGAGCCTTGAATGTGAGGCTGTTACATGGAAAATGTTTACCAGGCCTCCTTCTTGGATCAGGTCCATGGTTATTCCATTGGGCTACCCCCTTTTTGGGTTGTTTGGTATTCCCATAAGACACTAGATAGTTATTCCGTCTAGTTTCCACCACTTGTTCTAGTCTTTTCTTCTGATTCTTGCACTAGGATTGGGTTAGTCACCTCCAATTGTCTATTGGACTGAGGTGTACTACTGATGTAAATCTTTATTTGATATGCAAACTTTTACACCAATCTTGTATTCTATGACCTTGGAACTATCGACCATTGTTTGAGATTATTTCTCAAGGGAGTCCAAAAAGGAAGATGAAATTTCTCCATATAAATTTCATCGCCTCTGCTTCTATAATATGGGCAAGTAGCTCAGCCTCCACCCATTTAATGAAGTAATAGAAGAAATTTTCTTTGACCAGAAGCCATAGGGAAAGGCCCCACAATATCCATTTCCCATTGTGCGAAGGGACAATGTGATAATATGGTTGTGAGGGGCTCTACAGATTGATGTATTTCTGGAATTTCTCGCATTTGCTTACTAACTGCCGTGCATCTTGTTTCATGGAGGGTTAGAAGTATCCAACCCGCAAGGCTTTATTGGAAAGGATCTATGTTCCTGCATGCGCTCCACAACAACCACTATGTATGTCTTTAAGAATATGTGTTCCAGTTGGTAGATCGGTCTTTCAGTCTTACTGCCTCCCACGTATTATCAAGGAGGTGTCCCTCTTCGAGCCATTGGGTAATAGGCATCCTTCAATCTCTTATGGAAGATATTGCTTGAATACTAGACAAAGTATGGTGCTTTTGGTCTGGGGAGGTATTGTATGGTTATATGCCTCGTTCTGCAGTCTTCTAAAGTACTAGTAAGTTTCGAAAAAAATCTGCTTTAATATTTTCCTCCCTTAGGATTTGAATAAGTTGAAACCTCTCGAATCCTGTCTTTAATTATGCAATCTGTTGGAAGTATTGTATCGTATTTTCTTCTTTAACTTCGTATGAACCTTCCACTTGTTTGACTATGAGCTGTGAATCTGAATAAGCAATCAGATGTCTAGCTCCTACTTCATGCGCCATTTTAAGACCTGTCACAATTGCTTCGTATTCAGCCTTGTTGTTGGAGGTTTTAAACCCAAATTTGACGACGAATTCTAAATCTTCTCCTTGGGGTGAAGTAATGACTATCTCTGCATTGTTGTCGGGGGCAATTATGAGATATCATATTAAGTCAATTCTACTGATTATTTCACTAGTCATCCTGATGTATCCAGTTTCCCTAGAGTTTGCTTCAAAGGAAGGTTTGTCTTTACTCTAATGGGATGTGAGAGAAAATAGAGACGCAGTCTTCTAGCTGTAATGACAAGTGCAAGGGCCATTTTCTCAATAGGAGTGTATCGTTCTTATGCTCCGTTGAGTACTTTAATGATATAGTAAATCGACATTTATTTTCCATCTTCACGAATGAGGACAGAGTTGATAGCTTGGGGGGTGGCTAATAAGTATACATAGGGGGTATCCCCTGGAGACGGTTTCACCAGTAGGGGGAGCCCCGCTAAATATCGCTTGAGTTCCTCAAAGGCTTGTTAACATGCAATGTCCCATTCAAAATTTTTCGCCTTCGACAACACTTTAAAAAAGGGCAAATTTTTTTCCACTTACTTAGAGATAAAACAGCTGAGTGTTGCGACCCTCCCACCAGTCTTTGTACTTCATTAACGTTGGAAGGTGCTTTCATGTACAAAATGACCATAAACCCCAGGAAATGTCCTGTTTTTACTTCAAGTGCGCATTTTTCAAGATTGAGCTTTAATCGATAGTTCCTTATAATAGAGAATGTTTCCTCTAAGTCTACAATGTGATCTTTAGCCTCCTTGCTTTTTATTAGCATATCATCCATGTACACCTCAATATTCTTTCCAGTTTGTGAACAAAATATTTTATCCACCAAGTGTTGGTAAGTGGCTCCTGCATTCTTTAGGCTAAATGGCACTGCTACATAACAGATTCGGATTAAATTTTCATCCCTATTTGCTTCATTTTAAAAAATATAAGGGGCTAATTTAAAGCATTTTCAAAAACACAAAGAGGTAAAATTGCTATTTTTTTTCATAGGGGGATAATTTGCTCTTTTGCAATATCACAAGGAGGTTCTTTGCATTTTTTTCTATTGTAATCCATCGAGGTCTGGTGTAGTTATACATAAACTTTCTATGGTTTGAAAAATTACATCTAAACATTTGTTTCCATCTACTAAATAAATCCCTCCAGTAGTGAATATTCATAGAATTTGTTGATATTAGCAAAAAGTAGAATAAAAATCCATATTTACCTCGATTGACTCATTACTAACTTACTATAGGTTAAACAATTCAATTTCATTACTTTTCTTAAGGAAAATTTTAGAGAAGACAAAAAAATAATAATATTTAAAATGTTTGGACTAAATATGCTAAGCCCAAAAGTTTGGGACTATATATATGAAGAGGCTAAATTGTATTTACTGCCTGGTACATTGGTAGCTGGCATTTTAAGATTCTTGCTAAAGGGGTGACAAATTAATTTAACTTATAATTGAATAATTTTTAAAAATTAGAGGACTCTGGTCACCCCTGAATTTTTTACCTTTTCATAAGTTACCGATGTGGATGAAATTAGAATTTTTTAAACTGAGATTTTGCTGACTACGCATCCAATCGATTAACCCCCTAGCCATATAAGCAGTGATTAAAGTGCATTTATGCCCTGTATGTTCGGTAGGAGGTGGCATTTTAAGCACTGTAGGTACAAAAGACTGATATTTCTGTGTACTTGTTTCCCGATTTGTGAATAATATTTTAGCCTCCTTTTTGTAAACTTAGAATGTGAAGAACTTTATATTATTTTGTATATGAACTCTGTTCCAAACATTGTTCTCAAATTACCATATTAATACATCTTGACACTTATTTCGAATGTCTTATACCATGTTGTTAGCTTACACTGTAACCAGACAATCAAATTGACATACGTAAAAGTCATTTACCAAGTGAAAACAATGTACTGATACACATAATCTGATGACATAAAAGAAAAAAAAAAGTTCTGAAAGCGCAAAGTTAATGAATTAGGTAGGGGTACATACTTAATTGTTAGACCTTTGTCACTGCAATTCTTAAAATGCCACCTCCTAATATACAGGGCATACAAAGCAATGTAGTAATTGCTTAAGTGGTTAGGAGGCTGATTGGATGCTTTGTCAGCAAAAATCACAATTAAAAACAACCCTAATTTCATCTACTTCTACAATTTCTGGCAAATTATGAGACTCCGGTGACGGAAATCCTCTAATTACTAAAAGTTATTAAATTATGGATTATGATTTGCCACTCTTATAATTAGAGTCCTTAATTTGCCACATGTTCTAAAACATAGGACAATATATTCAATTTAGCTATATATGATGATCCTTTTATCAAATGGGACTAAAAGTACAATATTACTAATTAGGTTAATGGCCATATGTAATGCATGTGCTAGCTATCATTAAAATTTAATAAAAATCTAATTATGGGACTAACTCTGTGATTTTTCTTAAATATATGGTATGAACAATAAAATCTCAAAACCGTAGTATAATTTGGGTAGATGTTATATAAGGGTGATTTTTTATAACCTTTCTTTCTTCTCAGCATGTTAAACTTGGATCAACACCATTAATTTGTGGCACACTTTATGTATATACAAATTTTATAAATATCATTTAAAATAAAATATTATTTAATAAAATATATACAAAATAATAAGTTAATATTAAATTTGTAAAAGAATGGTGACTGAAAAAATATGAAAGAATATTAAAAGAAAAATAAAATAACTATCAAAAGATAATGAGAGTGGGAAGTTAGATGAAAATTTTTAAAAAATAAATTAAATGTAAAAAAGAGACATACCAAAAAAAAAGAGAGACACCAAAGAGGTGCTCTGCCTTAATATATAGTATAGATTGATAATTTATGGTACATTCTATGTATATGAGAATTCTGTAATACTATTAAAAATAATATATATATATATAAAATATTTATTGATAAAGTATATATAAAATAATAAGTTAATGTTAAATTTATAAAAAATATATTAACAAAAAAATGCATGAAAAAAAATAACTATCAGTAAGAGAGTAAGACGTTAGATGGATAAATAAACAAATTAAATTAAACAATAAAATAAGAAAAAAAAAAGACACCAATAAGATGCTCGTCCTTATTATAATATAGATATGCGAACAAAAATATTTTTTCGTTCTTTAATTTTACCCCCGTTGATTTACTTCTTTAAGTATAATTTTTGTTAATTTAGTCATTCAATTTACAAAAATACGTAAATATGGTCTGTTATATTTTTTAATTAATTTTTCAGTATTTATCGTCAGAATTTATCAGGTGTTTTGGTCGGAATTTTCAACTAGGATAGAAAATTGATGTGGTGGTGATGTTATAAGTGATTGAAAAATTTTGTTGCCAATTGGTCAACAAAAATTACGTCGAAATGCTCATTATGTCACTTGAACTACAACAAACACATATTATTTAATTACGATTTTTATATAAACTAATTTAAGTAATTATTTTATATATATATATATATTAACTTATTTATAGATGTTTAATTTTTAGATAAAGCGATAAAAAAATTATAAAATATATTTTATAATTTTATATTAAACTCTATAATGTGTGTAAAATTCGTGTAAACTATTGATAATTTATCGGATAAATGTTATATTTGGTCCCTTAAGTTTTTATTTAGAATCAGTTTAATTCCTCAAGTTTATTTTTTGATTCTAGCAACCTTTAAACTTTAGTTTTTGTCCCAATTTAGTTCCACTGATTATTTTTTAGCAAAAATGTGGCCGAATTTTGACTCTTCGGAGAATAAAATGGTCAATAAGTTTGACTTTATCACTTTAGTCTCTTAAGTTTGTAAAATTATCAAATCAGCCCTTTTTTAAATTAAAAAAATATTTGTTTTAATATTTTTTATGCTGATATGTTGTAATTATCTAATTTGAATAATAAAAAAATTCAACTCTTGCCAGCATGATAAGAATATATTGCTTAACTTAAAATAAATAGTCTCTTTTTCTTGTCAGTAGTTAAAAAAATTAAAATTATGAATAAATAAATTTTATAAAACTTATCTAATACGAAAATATAATAAAAAAATCTAAGTCAATAATTTTTTGTTTTAAGAATGAAAGATAAGTATAAACAACTAAACCTTAACAATATTCATTAAATATTTCGATTTTCGAATAAAAAGTTGGCAGAGTATATCTTTTAATTAATTTTTTTCGTGGATTATATATATATATATATATACATATAATTTATTTTTAGAGGTTTTCTAAACATATAGTTCCATTTTATAGAAAGAAACCTCTTAATATGAATTTTATATATATTTGAGATCCATCAAATAATTTAGTTAAAAGTACATTCCATCAAATTGTAGCTGTTAACATTTAATAAATATTTTTAAAATTTAATTTTATTAGACTTATCTATAAATCCTAAAATTAAAAGATCGACTCAGATTTTTTAATTATTTTTTCATATTAAATAGGTTTTATAAATTTTATTCATAATTACGATTTTTATTGTCACTTTTGAACATGAAAAAGAAAAAAGAGAATATTCGATTTTAAGTTAAACAATATACTATTATTATATTTCCAAGAGTTCAATTTTATTTTTATACAAAGATAATTATACATCATATTCACCATATAAAAATAAAAAAAATGATTTTCTTTCTAGAAAAATAAAAAATTTGATAACAGGCCTCATGTACAAATTAAAGCACATTCTCTTTTGTGGCTAAAATTGCGAATTCCGACCACCGAAGACTAAATTTACACATTCTTGTAAATTAGAGGACTAAATTAACAAAAGACCATAAGTAAATTTACTGGTGCGTAAAATTAAAAAACAAAAAGAATAATGTTCCCTAACTTGTTAATTGAATTCAGTGCTGCATGATACATAAAACAGTGCACATATATTTGTGTGAAATAAACTTGAATGTTTGTGATCATTATATATATAGATCATAAACCAAAAGAGAAGTACATAATATATTGAAGAAGAAACCCTCACATCCATACACTAATATGACTCCTCAAATACCAACTCCAAAAGAGCTACTAAAAATTTTAACATAATAAGATATATATATATATTAACTATAAGCCATAATTAAAAATACATGGCATATAGCAAAAATGTGAACTTTGCTCCCTTTTCGCCCTTATTTTGTGATTTATATCCATATAGCATTGGCATTGATGAGCAATGGCTTGAGCTTGCCCCTTATATTGAGGCTCATGATCTCATTCGATCCACCGATGAATTGCTTTCCTATGAACACGGCCGGCACACTAGGATTGCACCCTAACGCCATCAATGCCTTCTCGATCTCATGTCCATTTGGAAGCTCATCGAGCTCATGGACCGTAGGGTTCGCCCCAAATCCACGTATAAGTGTACTTATTGCGTGGGATATGCCGCAATTGGTTTTGCTGAATATCACCACCGGCTTCTCCGTCCCTAACTTCGTCACCATGTCCATCGTTGGTCGGCAATATGTGAATTGTCTAAGTATATTTGAGGCTCGACTTCAGCTTGAGTTAACGGATGGGCTTCCATGACCTCTTTATATAGGGGAATGGATCGAGAAAGATGCCATGTCTAGTCGGAAGATTGCAGAAAATATGCTTCGATTTTTGGCTTTATATCATAAGATGATAATGGGCTGGACGTGTCATCAATTGCAAGTTGCATACATAGGAATTTGTTGTGGAAAATCACAAGGGTATAAGATCACCTTTCTCATATTCTCGAATATTTTTCTTTCTTGGGCTTTAAAGGTTTCGAAATACTGTCACATGTTTTCTACCAAACTTCATTATCATATAATTGGACAATATTTTGGGATATTATCATGGATAATATTTGAGTTGATTCTTATAGAACATCATGGTATTGATCAATTGTTAGATAACTCTGATTTTTCTTGTAATAATAATAAGAAAAAAATTATAATTTTGATTTTGTAACTGTAGGAGGTGATAATTTTAATTCGGCTGCAATTCAACTTAACAATTAAGTCTTATAATTTTAAAGACAAGCATATTACGGGCAAAACTAGCGGGAAAATGCAATCTTGAGGGAATTTGGGGGTCACGTAAGGCACACATGCCAACTTCCAACCAACATTTTAATTTCCAGAGGACTTTGATCCTGATGTGTCAATGTTTTTAAAATTATAAGACTTAATTGCCAAATTAAATTGTAACAGAATTAAAATTATCACCCCCCATAATTACCCTAAACAATTTCTTAATTATTGTTAAAATTTGAAGTGTGGGGAACAGAGTATATTCATGGCAGTAAATTAGAGAAGGAAAAACTAGGCTTCATTCATCCAAAAACTCAAGGACTTTATTCATCAAAACTCTCAAGTACTAAAGTTACAGAGATGTGAGGTTATATATAGAGAATAGAGTTCTAGCTAAAGAAGAAAACTAACTCACTTTGAACTGTAGTTGGCAACAGACTCAACAAAAATTAAATACTGGGATTCTAATAAAAACAAACACTGAGAAAAAAAGAATAAGTATGAGCAGACTTGATAAGTACAAACAGAACTTTCTACAATTATAACTCATCCAAATTTTGGTTCCATAACCAAAGAGGGTGATAATTTTAATTATGCTGCAATCTAATTTAGCAATTAAGTCCTATAATTTAAAATAACTGTCACAATATTAAGGGAAATATCAGACAAAATTGCAAATCTGACCGGAATTTGGGATTCACGTGAGACGCGCATGCCAAATACCGGCCAAATTTGTAATTTGCACCAAACTTTTTTCTTAAGCTGCCATTTTTTTTAAGCGGTAGGATTTAATCACCAAATTGAATTTCATCAAGAATAAAATAATCATATTTATACTTACGAGATTAAAATTATAATTTTTTCGGATAATAAGTATCATTTAATATATTTTTCAGATTTGCAAAGGCTGATACAGATAGCGTATCTTCCCATATTTCAAGCCAATTGTAAGAATAGAAAACGTGTTGCTAAGGCTTATCTCATTGGGCATCCAAAGATTCGGACACACAAACAACAGATATATAGAAGAAAATGAAAGTGTATGTATGTAATAACATAATATTCAAAACGACTCTTGAGAATGCAAAGAAGCAGAAATGATAGAAACGTCCGTACGTACTTGAAAGAAGGTACTTGATACAAACCCTAAAAAAGCTACTTTTCGAGTCAATCTCTGTTGAACTAATTTCAGATGATGTGTATTTGAAGTGGAAGATTATGTTGTCACTTATCTTATCCTCATCATCTTCATTCTCTTGGTACGTTTGATGCTTCTTTCAGCTGTCTTATACCTTTTCGATAATAAGTCAGCTCTGCATATTGCCCTCGCACAATATTGATCCGGATTGGATTGTTTACTGTAATTCTTGTTGCATCTTTTCTTTTATTTTATATAAACATGTTATGTGTATAAAGTAAGGTAAAATTATATTTTTAGTCCTGTAATTTTAAGTTGTTAGCATTTTTAGTACTATAACTTTATTTTTATATTTAGTTCTTAATTTTTTTTGACGAATTTAGTCGTGAACATATCACATTTGGTCATTTTTTGCCAAACTTAGTCCTGTATTAATAATTTTGGTCCTATGACTCATAGTTACAAAACAAAAAATGAGATCTATTACCGTATGAAGGGGACTAAAATTGTAAACACGGAACTAAATTCGACAAAAAAGGACAAAAAGTGGTATGCTTAGGACTAAATTCTTTAAAGAAAAGGATTGAATGCGTAATGGAGTAAGTTATAGAACCAAAAGTGCTAACCAGCTAAAGTTACAAAATTCCATAAAGTAATGTTGTCAATTTCATCTAAGAAAAGTATTTTACACTTGAGGTGGAATAGAAAATGCAACAAGGGAATCCAATTCATCACAATGAGAAGGCTTTTTACATGACCTTTTCCGTTAGTTTTTCACTGTTCAAACTAACTTTGCATGGAAAAAATAATGAATTGGACTAAATTTCGATGCTCTGATAAGTTTGGGACCAAATATGACAACCTTTCCCTATCATTATAAAAAAATTATTTTATGGGAATGGCTTTTTTATTAATTTGTAACGGCTTTTTGTAACGAAAAAGCCTACCGCGCTAAACGAGGCGTTACAAATTTTTTGTGGCGGCTTTAGAGAAGACCAATACAATTGTAACGATCTTTATAATGGCCACATGTAGCCGTTACAAACCTATTGATATGGAAAAAAAGTAAATTTGGAACTGCTTTTGTAACACTACAAGAAATCATGGTATCAGAGACGGAAATTTAGAGACGGAATGAAATCCGTTTTTATCAAAGATGGATTTAGAGACCGAATTTTTTATTATAAATTATTAATTATTTTAGAGATGGATATATAATTTCGCTAAAATATGTTGTAACCTGTCTCTATATCCATCTCTGACACTATTAAATGATTGCTTTCAAAATCGGGATGGCTGGCACTTAATTTTTTTGGTTATTTCCATCTCTATTTTCGTGGCTAACTTTTTCTTTAATTTAGCCACAGAAATTTCCGTCTCTGATGTTGTAATTAGGAATTTTTTTAATTATGAAAATATTAAAATACAAAAATAAGAATTTTTTATTTATGGAAATAATAATTAAGTTGTAAAATTTTATATGACATGATCAAATATATATATATATATTTGTATAATTATAATGTATTATTTAATTTTAATTAATTATAATAAAACTAAACTATTTGTACTCCATCCAAATGCTTCTATTGATGATAAGATCGAATGTATGTCAAAACTTACATATAGAATTTGATTTTCTACTTATTCGAATTTAGAATCAATTTTAATATTTCATGCTTTGTTTGTACTCTACGTAATATTATAACATCTTCGTCTTCTCACACTGCAGTTTCTTTTCAATTGTATGATCTCAAGCAGCAAGGTTTTATTGGGAGGCAAGAGGTAACAATTAAAACCTCATAGTCATTATTAGTGTTTCTGGGGAAACATGACTTTCTTGAACCGTGAATCTTGCTGTGAGTCATAAATATTTTTCTATGGCTGTCAATTTCTGAGTGCCAACTATATTCTGTTGGAAACTCTGTGCAAAATAGTTTTTCTCTTTCTAAAATAAGACTGTGAGGACATGCGCTCTAATGCTAAGAAGACGGAAGAAGAATTTTCAAGACGAGAAGAAGAAAATAGAAAATTGCTTGAAATTGCTCTTGAAGAAGCTCGAAAGAGGGAGGAAGAGGCTCGATAGAGGGAGGCAGACCTACAAGAATTAGTTCGAAAATTACTTCAACATGTGGGATACACAAACCATCAATTTGCTGGTGGATCAGGACAGCAGAAGCAACAACATTCTAGGAAAGATCATTAGTTTATTTTTTTTGTTGGTTGTTTATGACTTAGTTTATGTTGATTTGGGTTGTATTTTGACTTACGTTTGTTGATTTGGGGTGCATACATTGATATTATTTGGTAGTATTTGGATGATACAATGATATTAATTATATTATTGTTGGTTGTATTATGACTATCTTTTTTGTTAATTTTTATTGTTCTTGGTTTGAAAATTTGAATTTTGGTATTGATGGTATAATGACCAAGGTATTAATTTGGGCACAAAAATTAAAAAATCTGCCAAAAAAACAAAAAACAATTAGAGACGGATTAGAGATGAAAATCGTAAGGTTTTACAAACGGATTAGAAACGGATTATTTTGTCCGTCTCAGAGACAGAATTAGAGACAAAATTAACAAACAAAAATTTACCTTTAGAGACGGAAAGTTCTGTTTTTTATCGAAGGAATCAGAGACGGATTGCCTACGAAAATCAGAAACGGATTACTCTAACACTTTGTTCTTGTTTGTTGACAGAATTAGCGACATAAATGTTGAGTCTCAGAATTAGAGATTTTGCGGTTTGAGATCCAGTGTGATCCAATTCCAGGGGGAGTTGTAAGCTTTGCCCTTTGGTAACCCCTTTTCTCTACCAGCTATTGTTTATCCCTTGCAGCCAGTTACGTGTTACGAGGTCTAGGGGTGTAAGCCAGTTCAACCAGTCCTTCTTTCGCCATTTCTTTTCTTACCTGATATTGTAGATGGCAGAATATGAGAATAGGCTTTGTTAGGGGATAATAATAATACCTATAGTATAGGTCTTCCCTTCCCCAACCTTTTTGGTAGTTGCCAGTGACCCTCTTTACGTAAAGTGCCTTTTTGTGGAATATTCATACCTTTTTGCGAGTCTTTCAAGGAAGCTAAGGCAAGCTAGCCTATCGATCTAATTTGACGTCCTCCTTTTTTTTTGGTGGATCTTCGAATGTTTCCGTCGCTAATATTTAGCCACAGGGCTTTCATCCACATACTGCGGCAACGGTTTTTCCTTCGCTGATTCATTTTACAGATGGAAATCATAGTTTCATTCTGTCTCTGATACCCTGTTTTCTTGTAGTGAAACTGCTCAGTTGAATTTGATTTAACTGTTATTGTAACGGCCTCTGTAAAATATTTAGGTATAGTTGTGTTCAATATTTGGAACAGTTTTTGTAATACTTTTTATAACGGGTTTGAATTATATTATATCTGTTTTTTCCACTTCATTTGTAATTATTTTTTTCACTGTTTTTGCAACGATTATTGGAACGACCTAGTTCAAAATTAGTAAATTTTTTTGGCACATTCTTTTTAGCAGCCTGACAATTTTATCTGTTCTTGGTGTGTTACAAAAGTCGTTATAAATGCAGTTAGAAAAATTATTATTTTTAATATATTTTAATAGTTATTTTATTTAATATATTTTTAATAGTTATTTATTCAATATATTTTAATATTTATTTCATTTGATTTTCTTTAATGTATTTCAAATAAGTTCCAATTTTTCTTTGGTGTGAAATTAAATTTGTTGGAACTTATTTTGGGACTGTTCCTATATTCTGACTTTTCCTCCCTTTTTATTTAGGATATTATAATATATTTAGGAAATTAATTAATTTAGTATAGATTTTACGATAATGGAAATTAATAACATAATAATTACAATAATAAAAATATTAATATTATTTCAATATTAATATTATTTACATAATAATATCAATAATCACAAAATTAGATAAATATAATAAATAATAACATTATTTACATAATAATGTCAATAATCATAAAATGAGGCTAATATTCTCTATAATAATATTATTCAATAATTAATAATTTTAATAGCCTAAAAGCTCCCTGTTATGAGAATAGGCTAAAAGCTCCCTTGTGTTTTATAAAACTCAACTCAATCGCCCTCTCTCCGTTAAATCCAACTAACAGTGTTAATTTTTTAGAAAATAACCGTTATACCCTTACTTAATATATATTATTTCTTATTTTAATGACATTTGGATCTTCTTTAATCAAATACTGATCGTTAGATCTAATCAATTAATCTCAATCGTTAGATTTTAAAAAAATAAAAGGTTTAGATTCAACAAATTATTTAACTTATATTATATATAAATAATTTAAAAATTCAAAAATATATTATTATATATATTAAAAATAAAACTAACTACCCCACCCCACCCCCTTTACCCCCCGTTGCCCCCAACCCCCCCACCCCCATGCCCCCCACCACCATCTATCGCGGTGCCGCAGTTATTTAAAATCACTGTATCTTTGTATATTTTTTATCAAATTGAGTGAGGCTGGTCTCGTTAAAATTATCTTGAAGAAACGAGTCTGAGACTGAGATTCAACCGGGTGGAGACGAATCAACGAAAAATATGTTTGGGAATCGTGGCTTGAGCCCAATGTCTATGATTCACGAAAACTCAAATTCAAGGTATGGAAATGTTCATTTTGAAGTGAGGATTCAAATGGTACCATTTTCCATTGAAAACTCGTCCGGAAGGCACCGGAAACTTAGAAACGAGTTTCCGGCGAAAAAGGGACAAAATCGCTTGGTTTTTCTTTTTTTTTCAAATTTTTTTAATTAATTTTAATATATTAATTAAAATATATTTTAGTTAATTAAGAATATTTTAAATAATTATGATATTAATTTTTTTAACTAATTAAGAATAATTATTGTAATTAAATATATATTTTAACTAATTAAAAAAATTTAGATTTAACAATTAACAATTATAAAATTATTTATATATAATTTAATTTAATAAATTAAATATAATTTAATATTTCAATTTAAATTATAAAAAAAGTACAAAAATAAAACAAAAATAAAGAAAGAGTATTTTAGTAAAAAACACCTAAGAAAAAGGTAAAAAACAGTTAAAAAATATCCCCACTTGCAAAAAGAGCGCATGTAATACACCTTCCGTTAATTACTAATGGAAGGGGTGTTTGTTGCTAAGTTTTATAAAACACATGAGGGCTTTTAGCCTATTCTTATAACATGAGGGTTTTTTTGCAGACTTTTTAAAATTCAGGGGGGTTTTATGCATTTAGCCATATTATAAGGCTAATATTTTCAATTGTATTATTATTTACATAATAATATCAAATAACAAAATTAGGATAATATTTTAAATTAAAATACATTTACATAATTATTACAATGACCACAAAATGAGGATAATATTTTTAATAATTATTAATTTTTTAAAAATGTATAGTTCCTTTGTGCCCACGTATAATCGTATCACGCATTGCTTTAAGTTTTTTAGCCCATGAAGTGAATTTTTACTAGTAGAATTAGTTACGTTTATCCATATTTATTTGTCAATAAAAGATAATGTTGATATAAAAAAGTGGATAAACTTGAATAGTACTGTACCAAAAAATTCAAATGATGGGCTCAAGAAGCTTAAAGTAATGCTTGACCCATTTGTATATGTGCACAAAGGAACTATATATTTTCAAATAATTAATGAATACAATAATTATAAATTCATGATAATATTCCAATGTAAAAGAATTAGTATATTCTTTTTAATAATTATTAAATTAGGGTAATTTTTTCAATAATTATAAAAACTAATACTTGCTATAATTTGTATAGAATATGTCTAGTGGTACGCCTCCTATACCACATGGTCGTTGTCCTGGCCCGCCACTTTCATCTGTGTCGTCTGATTCTTCTCAGGCTGGGGAAGTCTTTCGACCATCCCCACCACCTGACACGGTCGGACCGTCAGCCGCTGCAGAATGATGTTGGACCATTTGGTGCGGCCACGGCAGTTGAGGAGGGCTGGACAACCATCTGCCACACTAGCGTCTGATCCTGCCGTTCCATGGGCTGCCCCCCACCATCAGTGCGCCAGTATATCAACCTTGATGATGCGAGCTAAATTTGTCTACGAATATTTTTTAGTATTATTTTATCTGAAAATCATTAATTGACATGTCCTTTCAAGTATGACGCTGCTTCCACGAGCGCATCAATGCGGTGGTCGTAGGACACTATCCCCACCCGTGGTCATATTTGCGCAGGTGCCGCTAGAGCATCAATATTTCTGGTTAGAGAGCATGAAGGTAATGCACTTTAAATTAATTTGGTATTATCTTATAATCTAATTTGTTTAATGAATCTTACTAATGTTTTCTTTAATTTTTTTACTGTAGATGACCTACTGATGGGACTGTGATGTTGAGTCCATGTTTCGGATCTTCCACATATGGGTCGGGAAATACATTTGGAAGAAGTTCACCGTCGCCCGGTTGAATCTGTTCAAGCCACTTTGACTACCTAATGAGGTATGGCTACGGCTGAGGTGGTGGTAAGTACTTTAGTAATTTTATTTTTTTAAAAATAATTTTGGGGTAAAGTATTAATAATTTTGTTTGTTTTGTAGGAAACATTCCAAAAGCTGATGAAGGATCATCAACCTCAGCCCACGGCTGAGGATCATGATACCCAATAGAATCGGAGGCTTCGATGGCGAATGACCGAGCAACAGGTGTGGCTGGCTACAGTTGGAGGCAAGAATAAGGATCGTATATTCGGTCTTGGTTCTGAGGCCTACATCTTCAGCCAAACCTACACATCACCATTGCCACCCCCACTTCCACCGCCATGCCACAATCAAACTCGACAATGGAGGATTGCATCGGCCGGCTGGAGATGATGATGGTCAACATGATGGCCATGAGGGAGATGCGGGCTAGCTCCTTGACTGTCTGACAGTCATAGCCAACCGCCGCAGCATAGCCTTCGACAAACCCCCTGGTGTCGAACGCACGAAATGGACGACGTTGATGAGGGTTTAGATTAGGTTTTAATTTTTTCAATTTTGTAATCAAACAATATTTTATATTAAATAATATTTTTTTCATAATTATCATGTATTCATAATGTTTTATTATATTCCATTATTCCATATTTATTCAATTAATTAAATTCATAAATATAATTAATTATAATTTTATAATTAATTTAATTATTTATTATAATTTATTAAAATGAATCAATTAAATTATTTTTTAAAATTTATTAAATATATAAATTAAATAATTTTTCAAATATTTTATTATAAGACAAAAAATTAGGAACTGTTTTTGTAATTATAAAAAGAGTTACAAATCTAAACAAAAAACAGTTCCTAATTAATGCCAATGTTAAAACAGTTCTAAACACGTTTTCATGAATAAGATTGACCTTCCCTAAAACCATTACAACAGATTCTCCAAACAAAAAATTGACCATTCCTAATACTATTTCAGAAATTGACCATAAAAACAATTTCAGTATCCGTTCCTCAGTATATCACTAATAGAAATAAATACGATTTCAAAATTCAGACATTAGTATTATAAAAATCATTACAAAAATAACCCAAAATAAATTATATAACCATTCCAAATGTTTATCAAAAGTGTTCCAATTAAAAAAAAACTATTTTTTATCATCAAATACAATATTAGGAATGGTCACCATCAATGTGTCACAGTGACCGTGCCAAATTGGAATGGTTCTTTACTAACCGTTCCTAAATTAGTAACACCATCTGCAGTGACCATGCCAAATTGGAATGGTTCTTCACTAACCTTTCCTAAATATTAGTAACACCGTCTGCAGTGACAACTTGTAAATCGTTCTAAAATTCGTTTAAATTTATTTTTTTATTTCCTAAGCGTTCCAAATAACAAAAAGATCATTTACATAAGTAAATTTTGGCCACTTTTAAAAATTAAGTGGTTGGAGTCCTGTAATTGCAAAAGACAAATTAGTTCAAGGGTTACTATTTGCCACCCCTATTCTTATTTTGCCAACCCCTAGTATACAGGATAATAAATTCAACTAATTATGTTTTTTTTCTTTTGGACATAGTAATTAATTATATAAATTTCTTCTTGTGTTTTGAACAGAAATTTCTTTACGGTGTTTTATAGAGGACAGTGGAACATAAATTCACTCAGAAAAGTTTGTTTTCAGTGCTTTAGAGTACAATATGCTATAGGTTATCGGTATCTTGTTGAAGTACGTACGGACATAGATCTTATTTATGGTTTTTCCCAATCTCAAGAGTCGTTTTGAATGCATATGTTACTATGCATACACTTTTATTTTGTGTTCTTTTCTTGTGATCAGCAGCAATGGGAATCTTTTGCTGGATGAAAATTAAAGATGCCCTATAACATTATCCTTTGCAAGCACCTTTTCTTATTCCCATCAGCCTTTGCAAATCTGAAAATTTTGGACGGTGTGTGTTATTCTCACAGATCACGTATGCATGTGATCTGACCCAAAAATCAAATAATAACAAGGTAAAAGATTCATCAGGACACGTATATGGAAGAAAGTTTGTCATGTATAAGAATATATATATATACTGTTGACGTGGTACGTTAGCCCAAAAAAGGAAGGATAATTCCAGAATATCATAAAGGTTATTACCTTTACACACTTGTAATTTTCCAGAAACAATTCCTTTGCATGCAACTTGCAATTTATGACACCTCAAGCCCTTTATCATCTGATATTGATCAAAGCCACAATCCAAGCAGATTTTGTGATATCTTCTTCAATATGTTCCCCTATATAAAGAGGTCGTCGTGGGAGCTCATCGGTTAACTCAAGCTAGAGAGTCGAGCCTCACATCACATGTATATCTGCTATTGTTCGAATTAGAACATATCTTACTCAAATAATTCACATTTTTTCCGACCAACGATGGACATGGTGATGAAGTTAGGGACTGAGAATCCAGTGGTGATATTCAGCAAAACCAATTGCCGCATATCCCATGCGATAAGTACACTTATCCGTGGATTTGGGGCGAACCCTGTGATCCATGAGCTCGATGAGCTCCCAAATGGACATGAGATCGAGAAGGCATTGATGGCATTAGGGTGCAACCCTAGCGTCCCGGCCGTGTTCATAGGGAAGGAATTCGTCGGTGGTTCGAATGAGATCATGAGCCTCAATATAAGGGGCAAGCTCAAGCCACTGCTCATGAAGGGTAATGCTATATGGATATAGAGAAATTAAGGTTAAGTTCTTAATTTGCTATGTGCCATGGTTTTTTTATGGCCTATAGTTAGTTTTATTATGTAGCATACTTTAATATAGTTCCTGAGGACATTTTTGTCATATTAGAGAGTAAAAGCAAGAGGGCTTCTTCTTCAATATTCTGTAATTCTTTCTCTTTTAGCTTATGATCTATATATGCAAGTGGTAGTAAGTACTCGTCTTATTAATTATGACTCATGAATGTAGTTTTTGCCAATACTGACTGAACTGCTCTGCTCCGTTGCGACTGTCAATTCTACTTACCTAATAAAAAATGCACTGATCAATTTACTTTACGGTATTGATTCAAATTTAGTGTCAGGATACGACGCAGTAAACTACGAGAAGATAGTTTAATAGCAACGTAAAAAAAATTAGCAATGGGCTAATTAATAAGTAAATTATCGTTAGCAATCTGTATTATTTAATTTTAGAAATTTACTTGCTAATAAATTTAGCAACTAAACTTTACTTGCTCACGAATTTAGCAACGAATTATATAAAAATATATATTAAATAATAATGTAGATTAGCTATAAGAGTTTACTGTCTAATTAGCTCGACGGTGATTTTAGTATTAAATTTTTTCATAGCTATTGACTTATTTTCTTGTAGTGATAAGAAAACTAATAGAACATGGGGCTTATAATTAATAGTGAGTTTGTATATATTGTTAGAGTAAGAAGTGTAGGAATAGAAATGGAAGAAGCGTAGCTATACTAAGTATCGTTGACAGAACATGGGGATGGTGTTTGCGACATGCGTAAATGTAACAAAGATAACGATGGAAATTATAACCGTTAGTTACTTGTATTTGCCATTGACTGTGCCATGTATTGCTACTAATCGCAATGCATATACAATTTTGTGACTACAACTACCCGTCTCACCTTTGTTGCATTTCTATGAGGTTAAAGATGAAATTCCGCGTCGACAACGTTGCAATGTTTGCTTCTTCTGCCAAACTCCCTCCGTTGTTTGTAAAAGGATTTGCAGTAAAATGTTTGTTGCAAATTTCCGTCACCCTTTTGCAGTAAAATAAGATGAAGCTATGCAACATGTTGCATGTTAGGCAATGACATAACCATGTATGTCCTTACTATGAGAAATCAGAAAAGCCCCTTTTTGGAACCAAAATTCGGATTATCCAATAGAATTCCGAGCCGAAACTGAACTAGAGTAAAAGGAAGAATTTTTACAAGACAAAGTAAATTTCAACACATGTAAAAATTTGACAGTGGGACTGTTGACACAAGACAAAAAAAGCCAACAGTAAAAAAATTGAAAATCCAGCTAGTTATCAAGTGGCCGACAAGTTATCATGGCCAACAACTGGAAAAGTTGAAAGGATGACGAATGCAATCAAAAAAGACAAGAAGATGACGAACGTAGTGAATTCATAAAAAATCAAGTTTGAAGCCCGTATTTGAAGTCTGCGAACGACTATAAATAAGAAGGCAATGAAGCAGATGGGAAACATCAGAATTTTTCTCCTACTCTTCAAAACATCAGAGTCTTTTAAATCTTTGTAGTTTTAATCTTTCAGTTTATGTGGGTTTGCTCAACGAGTCAAGTCCTCTATTTTATGAGAGGTTAAACAATTGTCTCCTCCAATGGAGGAAATAATATTTATGTAATATTTCATATATTTCTTTAATAAAAGTTGGGCTTCTATTCAATTGTTGTCCAAAATTCTACTAAGTCCCTATATTTGAGAGTCGCCCTAGGGTAGGAAACAAAACAGGACTGTGTTGTCTGTTGCTGAAGGAGCTAAGTGCTTGTGAATCATCTGCTATAGTAGTTTGGTTGGAAGAAGTCCGTAAAACCAAGGACTTGGAATGCCCGAGAGGAAGGCGATAGAAAAGAGGTACAAATTTATAAGGACTTAATTTATTTCGGAAGCATGTTGGGTCATATTAAGAGCATGTGTATGGATTTAGAAGAGCATTTTCAATAGAAGGGAAAAATGGGCATTAATTCGGCTTAATTTGGCCAAATGACCAAAATTGCGAACATTTAAGAAGATAAAAGACTAATTTGCCATATCAAATGATAAGGACAGATTTGTCAAAACCCTAAAGATAAAGACCAAAAGTGCATTAAACCCTATATTATAAATTAATATGGTTTAAAATCATAGTAATTCAATACTATCTACTACGATCAGACAAAACTAAAACAAAAACTTAAGTTTTGTATGGTTAATCAACAATACTATGATTTTGCCTATGGTTAAAAGGAAGCTATAATTATAGCATCTGCTATATTTTTTTTTTTTACTTTTAATCAAGATAATTAATTATCATGAAGAATAATATTCTTTTTATAAGTGAATGAGAATACAGTTGTTGGGAATGACTAATGTTAGTCACCAAGTCTTCTTCTTTGCTCTCTTAGCCGAATTGTATGCTTATTTTAAATAACAAATCCATTGGCAACCTTTTTGTGGCTGGTAGAGAGTCCAACTTTCTCAAGCAACCAAGCTACACATCTATAAATAGCCTCAGCCCCTATGCATTTCAAACACACTAAAATCGAGAGCCTCTTCTCTTCTAGCTCCTTCCTCTTCTTTCACTTCTAAGTGTTATTTTTCGTCGTTGTTCCAAGCTTTCTTCTATGAGTACACGTGTAAGAAAGTAATAGATGCGTTAACCTTGGGGAGCGATTGGTTTATACTATCTGTACCACGGTAGTACCGAAATTTCGCTTTCAAGGCAGTAGTTTTCCAAGGCACGGTTTTTCATTTTCAAGCAGTTGAAAGCAAAATAGTGTTATAATGGCTGTTTCAAATGCTAAAACACTACCTGACCTCTCCAAGCTTGAACCACTTGACGGGACCAACTATAAATGATGGTCACAAAAGATACTCATATTTTTCGAATAACTGGACGTGGATTATGTGCTATTCTAGAATCCACTGGAAACTCCTACAAAAATCTCCATTCTTGCCATTACTACAGCAACGATCCCCGCAGAAGGGACGACCACAAAATCTGGGGATGAAGCAAAACTAAAATACGACAGAGACAATAAAACGGTGAGAGTTCACCTGCTTAATCATATGAATAATTCTCTGTTTGATTTATTTGTCAACTATAGGAGTGCCAAAGAAATCTGGTCTACAATGGAGGCAAGTTATGGAGGTGATGACGCTGCCAGGACAAAGTACGTCGTCGTAAATGGCTTCAATTTCAAATGGTCGATGATAAGCCCAAAATGGACCAAATCCATGAGTACAAGAACATAGTGAATGAAGTACTAAGCGAGGGAATGAAAATGTGTGAGATTTTACAAGCCAATGTACTATTGGAAAAATTTCCTCCTACTTGGAGTGAATATCGGAACCACTTGAAGCACAAGAAACTAACCCTCCAAGAATTAATCAGTCATATGAGAACGGAAGAAGCAAATCGTCTAAAAGATAAGGAAACTTCTCTCTCTTCTCTTTCAGTTAAAGCTAACCTTTTTTAGTCCGCTAGATCTAAAAATAGGTTTCACCAGAATAAAGGAAAACTTTTTCAAAAGAACAATCAAAATAAGAAGTTCAAAGGACCTGATGGCAAGATCCAAAAGAACAAAATATCATGCTACTGCTGTGAGAAACTAGGACACAAAGCGTACCAGTGCTACTAAAGAAAGGATCAACAGAAGTCAAGCCAAAAACCAACCACTAAATCTACTCAACAAGTCAACCTAGCCGAAAATGATGAGATCATCGCTGCGGTAGTTGTAGAAGCCAACCTGGTAGAGGATAAAGAAGACTGAAAACTAGACACTGGCGCATCCAGGCATTTCTGCTCCAACAGAGCCCTATTCCATGAACTACGCAACAGATGGCGAGTGTGTCTTCATGGGGAACTCTACAACCGCCAGATTCTTGGGTAAAGGAAAGGTCTTCGTTAAACTTACTTCTGGCAAAACACTTGCTTTGAATGACATATTATATGTGCCTTCTTTACGTAGAAATCTAATTTCTAGTAGTTTATTGAATAAAGCTGGCTTGAAAATTGTGTTAGAATCTGATAAGGTTATAATCACTAGGAATAATGACTTTGTAAGAAAGGATACTTATCTGATGGTTTATTTGTCCTGAACACTACTGCTACTATTAATAAATTTCATCCAGTTCTGCTTATTTATTGGAATCCATTGATATTTGGCATGGTAGATTATGACATGTGAACTATTTCTCTATTAAAAGGTTGAAAACTATGAATCTTATATTTCTGACAAAAATGGATGCTCTAAATGTGGAATCTGTGTAGAGGCAAAATACATAAAGAAACCTTTTAAGCTCATTACATCTAGAAGTATTGAATTACTAAAATTAATTCACTCGGATCTAGTTGATTTCAAAAATACATTAAGCAAGGGTGGTAAAAAATATGATATCTCCTTCGTTGATGATTTTTCTAGATACACTAGCATTTATCTATTAAAATCAAAAGATGAGGCTGTTGAAATGTTTTTGAAATTTAAAGCTGAAGTTGAAAATCAATTAGATAAGAAGATTAAAAGACACAGATCTAATAGAGGTGGAGAATACAACACTAAATTCTTAAAAGAATTTTGTGAGATTAATGGAATAATTCAGAAATGTTTGCACCTTATATACCTCAACAAAATGGCATAGCCAAATGGAAAAATAGAACTCCGAAAGAAATGATGAATTCTATGCTTTTAAGCTCAGGTATGCCTGATAATATGTGGGCGGAAGCAGCTTTATCTGCATGCTATATCCTTAATAGAATCCCACATAAAAATGAATAAAACCCCTTATGAATTATAGAATGGGTTTGCTCCTAACTTTAAACTACTTAAGGTGTGAGGTTGTCTAGCTAAATTAGCATATCCAAAATTTTAGAAAACAAACATAGGACCTAAAACCTTTGACTGTGTGTTAATTGGATACGTCCAAAATAGTGACGCATATAGGTTCATGTATTTAAATGATAACTCTCTTTGTGAATCAAGAGATGTTGAATGTTTTGAACTAGTTTTTCCATTGATTAAAACTTCTAGAACGGATGTAGCCTCTTCAAGCAATAAACCGTTGTTAACTTCCTCTAATTCTATTGTGAATGAACCTAGAAGAAGTAAAAGACAAAAAACTTAACATAGTTTCGGACCAGATTTCCTAACTGCTTTCCTAACGGAAGACCAAGTAAAGACAAATGAAGATTTTGTTTCAATGTTTCTAGTTGAAGATGATCCTAAGACATATACGAAAGCAGTAACCTCCATAGACTCTAGTTTATGGAAGAAAGCCATTAGAAATTAACTAGATTCTATAATGTTAAATCATACTTGGGATTTAGTAGATTTACCTATAGGTATAAAATGTAAATGAGTCTTCAAGAAAAAAATGAAACCAGATGGGTCAATAGACAAATTTAAGGCACAATTAGTGGTTGTGGGTTATACACAAAAGAAAGGCATAGACTATTTTGACTGCAACCATTAGAACTCTAGTTGCGCTATCAGCAATTCTTGGCTTAATAATCCATCAAATGGATGTAAAAAGAGCCTTTCTAAATAGAGACTTGGAAGAAAAAATATATATGGAACAACCAGAGGGGTTTATGGTACATAGCCAAGAAAATAAAGTTTGTAAACTTAGAAAATCACTATATGGACTAAAATAAGCACCCAAACAATGGTATGAAAAGTTTGATCATACTTTAAAAACTAATGAATACAAAACAAATGTATCAGATACATGTGTATACTCAAAATTGTTAGGGACAAATTGTGTTATTATATGCCTATATGTTGATGATATGCTGAATTTTGGCAACAATATAGAAATAATGATGAAACCAAAATATTCTTATCAGCACAATTTGACATGAAAGATCTAGGACAAGCTGATGTAATCCTAGGCATTAAAATTAGAAAAATAGAAAATGGGTTCTCTCTTTGTCAGTCCCACTACATAAAGAAAATTTTGGACAAGTTCGATGGTCAAGATGAAATACTAGTCAAAACACCCTATGACCTGAGTGTATATCTAAAAAAGAATAAATATGACAGTGTGCCACAAGCTGAGTATAAAAAAATCATAAAGAGTGTCATGTTTCTCATGAATTACACCAGACCTGACATAGCTTACGCTATAAGTAGACTAAGTCGGTATACCCATAATCCCAATAATGAACATTGGAATACACTACGTCGCTTGTTAAGACATCTAAAGGGGACTATAAACTTGAGTTTGCACTTTAATAAATTTTCCACAGTGTTAGAAGAATTTTGTGATGCAAATTGGGTTACCGATAATGATGAAGTAAGCTCAACTAGTGGATTCGTCTTTACTTTTCGTGGGGGAGCTATTTCCTGGAAATCTGCAAAACAAACTTATATAGCTCGCTCTACTATAAAATCTGAATTTATAGCTCTTGAATTAGCAGGTCCAGAAGCAGAGTGGCTGATAAACTTATTGGGAGATGTACCCCCAACTATGCCAGTGTCCTGCACTGTGACTCCCAAGCACTATGCCAAGAACTATGCAATTGCCAAGAACTATGCTTACAATATCAAAAGGAAACATATTCGTATCAAACATGAAGCAGTAAAAGAACTCCTAAAGAATGGAAATAATCTCCTTGGATTATGTGAGGTTCGAGAGGAACTTGGCAGATCCTCCCACGAAAAGACTAACTAGGAGAATTATCTTTGAGTCTTCGAGAGCAATGGGGTTAAAACTCCTTGATTGATGGAATATGGTATTGACCATATAAATCCACAGCCCTGTGTTTGGGTGGTCCTAATAAGGACTTGATGGATAACTCTGACTTTGTTATGGAAGATAGCCTCATAGCTCAGTTGTTGAGTAGTTTATAGACGTGATGAAGCTATCTGGATGAGTGTGGAGGTGGGCCGCCTTCTATGAAAGAAAAATGAAAGTTCTTTCTAGAGCACTAATTAGTACCCAAGGTATAAGCACATGGCCATTAATAGTGGTTAAGTAATTTGAGCTATCGAAAGTTCATACGTGATTGTGGGAGTCTCAATTTGAGCTATAGAAAGTTCAAGAGTCATATCACTCTCGTTAGCCAAATTGATTGCCTCACTTCATTACGCATTAATTCAATCGAAAGATATTAATGGTTAAGTATATCTCTTCACTCAGAAGTCATATTCTTCTTCTACATTAGTCATTTGTGGGGGATTGTTGGGAATGACTAATGTTAGTGACCAAGTCTTCTTCTTTGCTCTCTTAGCCGAATTTTATGCTTATTTTAAACAACAAATCTGTTGGCAACCGTTTCGTGGTTGGTACAGAGTCCAACTTTGTCAAGCTACACATCTATAAATAGCCTCAACCCCTATGCATTTCAAACACACCAAAATCGAGAGCCTCTTCTCTTCTAGCTCCTTCCTCTTCTTTCACTTCTGAGTGTTATTTTTGTTCATTGTTTCAAGCTTTCTTCCACGAATGCGCGTGTAAGAAAGTAATAGCTGTGTTAACCTTGAGGAGCTATCGGTTTATACTATCTGTACTACGGTAGTATCGAAATTTCACTTTTAAGGCAGTGATTTTCCACGACACAGTCTTTCATTTTCTAATAATTGCATCCGTGAATATTTCAAAATGGTTGATGAAATAATTAGTTAGCATGTTGACGCAGATGTTGGAATTAATTAGTCATATAAAACTATTGTCAATTTATTAAAAAAAAAAAGAGCTAAATCAAGTCAAACACTTGATAAGAATTATGATTTTATAAATAAGAGATGTTCAGTCTAGTGTCTCGTCCACATGTGGGATGAATGTAGTCTGTTTTAATTGGTATCTTCTCATCGACCATAATTAGAGTTGATTTCGTTTTTTCTACATATGGACGAAACCCTAGAGTAGATTTTTTGTTAGAAACTTATACATAACACTATTCACCCTTACACATATCAAAAGTAACAATAAAAGAACACATACAAAGCCAAATTAAATAGGTAGCATTTTTTTTTTTTAATCTTTTAAGTTCAACCAACAGTCTGAATACAATTAACTCATTAAAAAAAAGTAAACTAAACTAATTAATTTTATTTGTCTTTGTAGGTATGGCTCGAGGGTTCATGACAACAACCCGCCGGTATATGGCTGAGGAGGCATACATGGACGTGGGCAAGCGGTTCCACCACCGGCCAACCACATGTCGCCTAATGTTTTTTATGCTCCGGAAGCATCACACGCCTCCTCCCATAACCTCCGGGTACTTTAGGTGCGGCTCCATCATCGTAGATGCCGTTGGTTGACCCAATGCAGCTCACCCTTTCAGGCACAACATTCGATCAACACGTAGTAGTTTGAGGGCTTGCTCTCTAGCTCCATCCCCTAGTCCATCCTCCATTGCACCATTACTAGCAACCCCCTAGCTGGACTTGCAGGTTCATCGTATTTGTTGATGCAAGGTAATTTTCCTCACAAGTTTTCATATTTTTTTTAGAGAAAAGAAATTCTATATTATATTATTCATTAAAAATTCATATATTATATTAGGTCTGATCTGGCTTTTCATGTTGCCAACCAAAGTAATGTTCTCAGGCCACTACACGCAATCGTGGGCAATGTACACCAAAGTCCCACAGGAGGTGTGAGAGTTTTGGTTCCAAGAGCTCAAGATAATAATTTTTTTTAAATAGGATGATTAGCAATTTATCCCTGTGATATTGAAAATGAGCACATTACCCCTTATAAAAAAAATATAGCAATTTACCCTCCTTAAAATGAAGCAATTTACCTTCCTATATAAGGAGGTTGGGGAGGTAAATTGCTTCATTTTAAAAATTATAAGGGATAAATTATTGTATTTTAAAAAAATACAGAGAGGTAAATTGTTATTTATTTTTTCATAAGGGAGTAATTTGCTCATTTTCGATACCACAAAGAGTTGCTTACATTTTTCCTTTTTAAATATATAAACTAGATTTAAATTGCAAAAAATCTATATTAATCATTCTTTTCTTTTCTTGTCTCGCCTTACCCCGTGTATACCGGTGGGATTGCTCGACTATAGCCATGTTCTATGCTTTTAAATCAAAGACTACCAATTGGGTGCCCCTCTAGTTCACAAAGGCACGAGGTAAAAAGAAAGAAGCCAAAAGGTAAATTTCATTAAGTAAAAAAAAGTATAAGAGTACAATACATCTTGTTTAATCTAAGCGGTTTCCTCGACAAACCAAGGAATCCGCCATAAGCGATAAAGCGCATAAGTGCTAATAGCAGTAGGTAATTCTACACTAAGAATCCTCTGCTGCACATCTCGAACCATCAGCGCACCCACAGTGCGTGTATCTCTGTGTACTCCATCAAATCGCCTAATGTTGCGCTCATGCTAGATATGTTACACACACGAAGCTAAAAAAGAGCGCGGTAGGCCGTAGAAACATAGTGTTTGCCTCTCCATCTGCGAGCAACCCATAAGACATCAGTAGGCCAAGCTCGATTGGACCAATCAAATCGAATTATGCATCGAATCACTGTCAAACAGCCACGTGAATAAGTGCAGTAAAAAAAAAACAAAGAAGCCATATGGATTGATAAGTACGCCATATGGGTTGTCATGTTCAAGCACTGTGCTTTTACCCGACTTTCAAAAAAGGTCAATTAAAAGTAAGGTCAAATTAGTAGTCAATGTTGCATTGGCCACACTATTTATCGTGGGGTCCTTCTTGATAAACATGCATAGAAGAAGCTAGTAAGTAATTTATAATTTTAATTAATTTTTAATAAATTTTTTCAATTTTTGATATGTTTTTTTTATGTATTTTTAATATTTATAAAAGAATCTCAACTCGGCTGGCCGCAACAATGAAAGGAGGTGTTTCGGCTACTACAAGAAGAACACAGGCGGCTCCTAGGGCAGCCCACCTCTGGAGGGGGTTGCTGTAAGTAAAAAAATTAAGTCATTTTTGTTTTAATTTATAAATTTTAAATTTATTTATAAATTTGTAAAAACTCCATATAATTCTTTTTCTCCCTTTTTTTTTTTCCACAAGAGGCCTACCTGAAAAATAATAGAAGAGTGTGCCTCCCAGGAGTCTTCATATGCTCTCGGCTAGCAGTAGCAATGAACTGCAGCAGGATGAGCTGTGGGGTTGAACAAATCAAGCATTGCTCGAGATAGATGTTCACACACATGAAGATACCCCAGTTCTTTGGAAGTGCAGCCTCCGCCCCTAGCCCCAACCTAAGCCAAGGACACCCCATTAAATGGATCAATGTAACCACTTGTGGATGCCTCATCACTACGGGGCAAAATGCTTTTTTAGTTCCTAAATTTTAGCAGAAATTTTTTTGGTACCATAATTATAGCCAGTGTGATTTTTAGTCTCATAAAACTTATAATTAAGTATTTTTAGTCCCAAAAAGTCGTGTGTATTGTGGTTTTGAGACTAAAAAATTCCGAAATCATGCTTTTTTGGACGAAAAGGCGTGATTTTGAGTTTTATGAGACTAAAAATATCACCTACTAAGTTGTGGTACCAAAAAAAATTCTATCATTATTTTATGAAACTAGAAAAATATTTTGCCCGTCTCTAGATGACGTTCAGGATGCCAAACCATTAGATTAAGGTTTTGTTTTGCATTTTTAGTTTAATTTAAATTTTGTAAAATGTACAATTTTTATTTTTTATTAATAATAATAACAATTTATTTTTTCAAAAATAATTGTCTTCAATTTCACATTTAATTACAAATAAAAATATAATACTGAATATTAAAATAATTAATAATATAAAAATATAATTTTTAACAAAACATTAAGTGAAATAATTCCAATTGATTTTCCAACAAAAACTGCCAAAAACTACTGCCCCAGAACAACCGACGGAATATCTTTTGTGATGGATTTTCCGAGGAAATAGTTTTGCATGCAATGAATTCTCCGATGAATTTCTGTCGGAGCAGCAGTCTGGATGGCTGTCCGAAAATGATGGTGAATTTAAACCAAAAAGCTTTGTATAAAATTCGTAAGGATATCCATCAGATGTTGGATCTATTATGGGCTTACATGTAAAATAGTTGTGTTATAGACTGTCGAAATTTAAACTCAATAAAATGATCAAATAATCTTTCAGTAATTTAGATTTTAATAAATCTAATAATGTGAGCCTTTAATGTTGTAGAAACTAATAGTAAGTCTTGGGTCGCCTCCCTTCTTCTGTGCTATTTTAACTAGGCCTTGGAGGTGGGCCTATGGTCTGGAAAGGGTTTTACTAGGTTCTCTTCTTGGGCTGATCTTGGGAATCTTCAGGTGGGCTACGTCCTTATGGACGGAGGGGTTTGGACTTCACAACCTCTCTTGAGCCAAGTGCTCTTGAGCCGCTCACATCATAGTACAAGATGAAAAATACAAAATTTAATAGAACTAAAGTGCAAATGACTAATGATGAGTATGGCCTAATAGAAATTGGCCCAAAATAAAGTATCAAGCTTAGGTAATGACCCACCATCCCATAAGAGAGACAACATGTCTAAATCACTATGCTTGGCCCAAGACGGAAGCATCCTACCCCCCCCCCTCCCCCCTCCCCCCACTTTCTACACCAAAGTCCAGCAGGGAGGCCTGTTTTGTTGTAGCTGCCAAGTGGGGAAGCCCAATCCGAGGGCCCTTTAACCCAAGCCGGAAGAGGCGAGGTGCCCTCAGAGGGATGGACTACGCCGCTTAAGGGGACTCCTACCAGATAGGAGTTCACCTGAGCAAAGAGCCCCTTTTTTCCGAGAGTTTGTTGCTGAGACGGATAAGAAAGAGATTTATCTCCCAGATCCCATTTTTCCTGCCGAAGATTTTGATCCTTCTCACTAAATAGACCTACTTGGAGTCTTGTAATAGAAGAACTCTTTTTCTATAAAGGGAGTACCCCCCCCCCCAACAAACTCCCCGCGGAAGAAAGCTTTCAAATCTGCTTGTCACTTTTCTCATTCTAATTTCGTGCTTTTGCATACTAGACTCTCAGCTTTATCATAATTTCTTGCTATAATTCATTTTAATTTTTACATACTCTTAATTTTGGGAGTAAGTTAAGTATCGGAGTGCTAGCCCTTTGTTTTGCAGGTCCTCTTTCTCAAGAGCTTTCACCCAATTAGATTGATGGCAAATTAGCTGGGAATCCAGGAGTAATGAATTTTTAGATTTTCAGACAGACCAAGCATAACTTGGTAAAACAGTCATATCTCTTTAAATATTTATCCGAATCACAAACTGTTTTTTCTGAATGATAGCCAACTCAAAGGGCTTTCCAACAGCATATGGAACTCTACAACCACCCTCATATCCTACTCTATACATACCTAGAAATAGAGGCTTTATGTAGTCATTGGTAACATTAACCCTCACTCTCAAACTCACTTATTCTCTCATTTCTCTCTCGGTTTTTTAGGTGTTTTGGACCTATATTTTGCACTCCACATGAATATCTGCACTTTATCATTATTTTACTCTATTATTCTCACTTTAATTTAAGTTTTCTTTACTCTTTTTCAGTAAAACAATTATTGACTTAAGCATTGGAGTTGTAACTTTTATTTTGTAGGATTAGTCCCCTATTGATCTTAGAATTTTCCTTAAAAATCCTTCAACTTTGTAGTCTGGTAAAAAATCTGGAACTCATCAAATACAATTTTTATTTTCTATTTATTATTTTATTATTACAAAGTTGATTCTCCAATATGCAACTTACTTGATATGAAAATATAATTATGTAATTAATTAAAATTTAGTTTACCACTAATATGCTTTTAATTTGTTATTGATGTTTATTTGCTATTTTAGAGAGCTTAACCTTATTTTAGTAATATTAATTATACATCATTATATTTTTCTTTGTTGATATTCTTTTATAATTGTTATCTTTTAATTTATAAATAGTTTGAAATTTATTGATTTAGTAATCATTAGTTTCTTTTCTAAACTGAATAATACTTTAGTAGCACAATAATTACATTTTGTATCTTGTGGCCCAATAATTATATATAGTAATTATATTTCAATAACAACTATTATATTTAGAGTTTAAATTTAATTATTTACTACGATATTGTTTAAATTAGTTTCTGATTTCTATCTCTAGTTATTTTATTCTTGTTCATTGTTATTTTACTTCTATTATCTCATAAAAAAAATATATGAAAGTAACTTTTATATACTTTCATATTTTTTCTATTCTTTAGTTCTCTATAAAATTTATTTTAAAAATTAATACATAAATGAATTAAAGAAAAATAGTTAAAAAAATTCATTCACGTTGAGTTTGGCCTTGATAGCTTATTATATATATATATATATATATATATATATATATATATATATTTTAAATACCTTATAGACTTTATAGTTTGTGGATCTATTTTTTCCATCATAAAATACTATTTTGTCTTATTTAGAAGTACTCGTACATTTTAAATATGGTCGAGGTTACGAAATGATAAAATTAAAATTTTACCTACGGTACAATTATACACCAAATGTAATACGATTTTCGAGGGAGGTCTTTTTGCCAGAAAAATAGGCACTATCAATGAATAGTGCTTACCTTAAAAAAATAATATTTTTGGTATTTATATTAGTATTGGAAGTTATATGGTATAGTGGGTTGCATTTGTTTAATATGTGCCTCATATATATTAAATTACTTTTTTACTCTTGCAGGTTAATATTTTTTACCAATATACATCACTATCAGTTTACTTGAGTTGAATTACGATCACCTCTATATGAACAAATCAATAAGTCGGGTTTTCTTCCCTTCAGAATTATTTATGTTGTAACTTTTTAAATGACAATTTTGTAATAAATTTTATAATTAAATATTATATTAATCTTCTAGTAAACATTTGAGTTTATATATGTGTGAGAAAATGAAATCAACCAAAAACTATATTCTTTTTTCGCATTAAAATGATAGCAAACTCCAATAGTTCATAAATTAAATTAATAATATAAAAAAAAATAACGTTTAAGTAAAAGAATCATGAAAAATATTATCAACTCTTATCTATAAATATATATAATTAGCGTTCTACGGAAAATTCTATTTTTTTATAAAGATTAAGAAAACTTTTATTGTAGAGAATACAATTATTCAATTGAAATTTAATCTATAACTAATATGTTAATGTGCAACTATTATTAAATTCTATTTTTTAATAGTTTTATTTGTTATAATTATGAACTTTTTGCTTATTTTTGTAAAATTAATTGTGAAACATTAGTTTGCTTTGTTACTTTTTATTTCTAGCTCATGATATTATACTAATTATTAATTAATTATTTTTATAATTTGTATCGAATTGATACTATTTTTTCTTTTAAATAACATTTACTTATTAGTATTTTCTTAGCTCCACTATATTGTAGGGAAAAAAAGAGTATAACTACAATCTAAGACAAAATCATTTTGTCATAATAACTTGACTTCTAATTTAATAAAAATTGACAATTTTTATATGAATTTTTTTAATATTTATTCTTTATTATTATTATTATTTTGAAGTTTAACAATATCCATGTAATCAACTCTTTTTAAAAAATATTTGAAATCGTTCCTAAAAAATTAATTGCGTTAAAATGTTATCTATCTATTTATCTTTCAAAATATATTATTCGTTCTCTAAGTAGTTTAGAAAAATTAGGAATACCAAATAGTTTTCTTATTTGCTAGAATTTTATTCTTATAACTAATTATCATTTATTATTTCAGAAAGTACCAAACAAGGAAAAGTATTTGAGATTTACTCCCATTCCAATCATACCAAATAAATTGAAGAAAAACTATATTATTCTTTTCCTCCACCTTCCACTTTTCTGTTCCCCTCACTTGAACGAGACGTACTCTTAGACTCTTAGAGGTATTAAGAGTCTTAAATAGTCTTCCTTTAACAAAATTTTATTCTTTTATAACTAGTTTCAATCTATTATTAAAAAGAACACTTAAGAAGGGTACGCATATTTTTTACAATGAGAATAAACACATGAAAAACTCACACTTCCATATAAAGTATATAGATATAGATATAGTTAAGCAGCCGCTTTGGAGGCTTTGCTCCATCATCTACAGGACCTCTTGGGTGAAAATAGCCAATAAAGCATCACCTATAACAGAGTACATTGGCATTGACATTGACATTCTATATAAAGAGAACATTTCATTGACATTGGACTCATTTGAAGTCATTAATCTCGAATCTAAAGTTGGTCTCAGAATACAACACATTATGATTTTCCTTTATTAAGTTGGCTATACCAAAACAATCACCTCCTCTCCAACTTCATCAGCCGCATACAACTAAAACATCACATGCGAGCTCAATGCAACTCTGCTTCAGCCTTTGCGGATCGATACTTCTGCATTGTCTATTGCTCATGGTTATTGCAGTTCAACACTCAATTCCTATTTGTTTAAGTTCCCTTCACGTCGCTCAACCCAGGCGCCAATCCCGCTCTTTTCTTCCACAGTATTACTAACTTCACAAGTCGTACACAATTTCCCTTCAGATGAAGCCAACCTGTAACAAAACACTGCTATTAATGAAACTCAGTCTTCGGAAAGTAGTGGTAAAAATTATCGGAAACATTCATTCCAACAACCAGAATAATAGCCATATATATTATGTGCATGGATTGACCAGAACCTTAGAGAAGTCGAAATATTAAGGTAGAGAAGAGTGTGAACAAAGAATGTGTCAGAAGTGCGTGCAGTTTCACAGAGTATTACAGCTGCAGTTACTAAATGAATTTGCAGTTAATTTCATAAACAGAAACACCTAGTAACTTTTCAAATCATCCCAACAAAATTTGAGCATAAGTTTATCTTATAAGCACCATCATAGCATTGAATGGATACTTTTGAAGTCTTGAGCAAGATTGTTAGTGCCAACAAGAGGTCACTAGATATGCTCAATCTTAAGCAGACTTTGTTCGGAAAACCAATCCAAAAAGTAATATGATCTTTGCTTACTGCAATTAGAAGAAAAAGATAATAAATATAAAAGATTGTACAGTAGTAGATTGCTCATTGAATCAATGAATATGTTACCAATGGGGAAGCAGATTGCTGCACCCGGAACTGAACCCAACATCGAATTTCTTAAGCGCCAACTAAGTGAACCCCATGCTGTGGAATCAAAGAAGAAGAAGTATTACTGCTTCTCAAACAGAACAAAAACATTCTTGAAAATTCCTTAAATTTGTGTACTCACTATTAAATGAAATGTAGCAGGAGTAGCAGAACCAGCTCCAACTACATTATAAATATCATGTACACCTTGTTGTTCAACAAGCAGGTTTTGAAAACCATAAAAAGCAGCAGTAAACATCCCAAGGCGTATTCCACCAACTATTGAACCACGAGTGACTCTGATTGACCTTCTCTCCATTGCATCTCTCACGAGTCGATACTGTTCACGCTTATCTGGAGTGCTTCCAAGCTTCAACATTGTTTCTGCATCCCTGCCCTGTATACCAATACAAAGATTTCTAGATCAACAGGGCCCTCTGTGAATGTTTACAATTAAGAAAGATCCACTAAGGGACACTTCAGTATAGGAAAGATCCACTAAGGGACACTTCAGTATAGGAAAGATCCACTAAGGACAACTCAAGTATCAGCACATTCATCATATGCAATCCAATAAAAGAAAACAACTAAAACAAAAAAAAAATAAAATATTCAGCTATAAAAGAGTCGCATCCATGATATTGTTTGTTGCATATGATGAGATTTATATATGCATGTCAGTATTTCTCAGAGTCAGTTGCCTAGGTGAATGGCCATTAGATGCACAAGTCCTGCATATCAGATTATGGGAGAACATAAAAACATAAACACAAAAACCAAATCAGACTCATGAATACAGCTGATTTTATATATAGTTTGAAAGGAAAAGTTCTAACTAAGTTGGAGAAACATCATACTATGGGTTCTCAGTTGTCAATTGCCTGAACAAAGCCGACATAAAATAAAACTAAATGCTCATTTAGTATATAAATAGTGAAGGCTAGATCTAAAACTTACACACTAGCTGGCACTCTTTAGGACAAAATCTGCAGACGCTACTTTTGTAAGAAATTTCTTGATTACTTGGAAACCTCCAATGTGATCCACTTGAGATTATTAGCAATCAACAGGATTATAATTTAAAATTTGATATACAGCAATTGCCCTACTTTCCCTTAATAAGTATAGTGAACTTCTTTTATAAAGAAAAGGACAGCCTAGTAATGTTCTCTAGTATGGAGTTATTAATGCTAAATCTTCTATAGAAAAATCTTGTAACTTACCAAATTATTGGAGCCCTGAAATATAATAATGACCATAGGATAATGTACACCATTGGAAGAGTGTTACTCTTATTGCCCAATGCCAAAGTACAACAGCCCAGAACAAATTCCCAGCCATCCTCCACTGCATATAAATGCTAAGCCACACCATCTTCACCATCTCCTGCTGTACATAAAGATACAGGGCAAGATAATGACTGACGAAGAATTTCTGCTAATTTCATTTGTTGAAAACGTAAATAAGCAATACCAAAGTGTGCAAAAGCAAAAGAAATTCGCTGCCGGAAAGAGTTGAATTTATATGCAAATTGCCAATATGCTTTTTCCAGTCTATCAAGCAACTGAAGATAGAAGAGAAGGTCCAAGAAACCGAAGTTAAGGATCAATTATAAACATAATTAGACAATACCTAACTATAAAACAAGTGGGCTTGAGGGAGAAGTTCAAATGAGAATTAGAAAGTTCAATGCTTACCGCTAACTGCAATCTGGAAGATCTTGAATTGCGACTAACATTCAATGCCTCGTCTCAAGTGCTCACACTTCAAGACAGAGCTGTGGTCAATGAATCAGAACAATACAAGTTTACGCCACCTCAGGTTCATAAATTTTGTCCAGCAGCTCTCTTTTAATAGGAGCATTACCCCTTTCCATCATTTCAATTAGTAAGACATCAGCTTCTTCCCTGTTTCCAAGTTCATGGTACTTCCGTATGAGACAACCATAAACAATTTCATCCGGCTGAACACCTTTCTCAATCATCTCATAAAGCAAATCCCTTGCTTGCTGAAGTTGACCACCTCTAGAGAGCCCAGAAATTAAACATGTGTACGCATGAAGATCAAATTCAACACCAGTTTCAGTCATTACCCTTACCAGATCCAAAGCTTCCTGAATATTTCCCTGCTTCATGGTCCCATCAATCAGAGATGTATAAGCAATTTTATCTGGAAGCAAGCCCTTTTCAGGCATTTCCAGAAACAGCTTTCTAGCATCCTCAATGCGTTCGTTTTTACAAAGACCATGAATCAGTGATGTATAAACAACAACATTAGGTTGCAAATAAGCTTTCTTCATTCGATTAAAATAATCAATTGCCTCTTCGACATATCCCAATCTGCACAAACCATTAATCAATGAGCAATATGTCACAACTGTTGGAGCCATACCTCTCTCCTGCATTTCATTAAGCAGTTTCCGTGCCTCTGTGTCTTTCCCTGCCTTGAAGTAGGAATCAATAAGCGTTGTGTATATAATTTCACTAACCTCTATGTTATGTTCCTTCATCTCATTCAACAATGCATTCACATCTTCGAACCTCCCCATGTTACAAAGCCCCCAAATTATAGTTCCATACAGAAGTAAATCAGGTTTAACGTTATTCTCTTTCATCTTTTCCAGAATCCTCATTGCGTCATCAGTCCTTTTAGCTTTAAGGTACCCATGTATGAAAGCTGTATACATTTTCTCATTAGGCACTACCCCATCTTTCAGCATAGCGTTGAAAACTTCTTCAGCTTCCTTTATCTTCCCTTCTTCACATAAGCCGTTGAGCAACGCCGTGTAGGTGACAATATTTAACTTGAGACCAGCCTCCAACATCTCTTTTAAAAACTTCAGTGCATCGTCAATATTTCCCATCTTAAAGTTAGCATCAATTAAAGAAGTATAAGTAAATTCATTAGGTGTCAGACCAACTCTCCTCATATCAACAAAAAACTTAATAGCTTGCTGCAACATTCCTTCTTTACAGAAAGCATCAACGAATGTGCTATAAGTTACATCATTAGGTTTAATACATCTTTCCTTCATCTCCCTAAGAAACTGGAACGCCAGCGGCATCTTTCCATATTTACAGAAGCAATTAATCAATATATTGTATGTGATTATGTCAGGAAGACATTCAGCCTCTTTCATCTCCTCATACATACAAACCGCTTCAGACAATTCCCCAAGTTTTCCATGGCCATCTATAAGTGAATTATAAGTAACAACATCAGGGGAGACACCCATGTCTTTCATCCTCATGAACATGCTTCTTGCAGCTTTCAAGTCCCCTTCTTTACAATAAAAAGAAATCATAATGTTGAAAGTAAAAATTGATGGAACTATTCCAGCCCCACACATATCACTGAAAAACTTCTTCACCAGAACTCCATCAGCCACTTTCGAGAACTTATGCAAAAGAACATTACAAGACCTTGCCCTCGGAATAACTTTAAAAGTTTTCATCTGCAAGAAAGACTCCCTAGCTTCCTCTAGCATTCCCAATTCAACCAATACACTAAATAACTCATCAAATACCCCGTAACCAGGGATGCAAACATTTCTCGTCAACCACAAAACATCCAATATAGTTAAAGACGGAAATGGTTTGGTATCAATACTGCTTTTATGTAAAGTAACTAATCGTCTGAGAACATTGTGCGTGTCAGCATACATTCGCGAACAGAACAAAATGTGAGCAATGACACAATAATTCTCTGTTGTATGCTGAAATCCATTTCGCGATTCTGCCCACTTGAACAATTTCAAAGCTAATATAGGATCCTGTTTTAATTCAACCAACAATCTGGACACCCAAACTGGGGCTAAAACCGAATCAAATAATTGTACTAATCGTAAATCATCCCATCTCTCTTCATTTACAATTTTCCTGATTGTTTCTCGATTAAAATCCTCATCAGAATCGCTAAAACTCAGAGTTGTTGAAAATAAGAATCGAGAACACAAAAAATGTTCGGCCCAAGTTAATATATTTTCTGAAAACAAATAATGTGAAGAACCAAATAGTGATGAGCTTACAGCACGATACTGGGAGGTTTTGAGCCTGCTGAGGAAAATTAACATGGCTAAAATGTGCTTGCCTTTCTCACACTCACACACAGTGCACTTGTTCCGCGGGCACTGTTCACCAAGGAGAAAAAATGGCCGTAGCCGGACATTACTCGCGTTCTTTTTCTTTTGCGTCCATCTCCCCCACTCCCAAATGACGCATGGTACATTTTGACACCCATTTTTCCGGTGTTCTGTGCATCGTCTGTAACGGTGATTGTTGGCTGATTTGGGTCTAGGGTTGCAACTTTTTGGTTTTGCACGATTTTTGTTGGTTTTCTTGTGTTCTGACTTCTGGCGGCTCGTTGCAAATCCGCTGGTATGGAGGTGGAAGTGTTGACGGAAAGATTTGGGGGTTTATGCCAGGTCTTACTGTTTTGAGCTTGAGTTTAAGGGGGTGGGCCGAGGGATTTGGCGCAGAAATGGTGGTGGCGACGGCGGTGAGAAAAAAGAAAGACGGGGTGACCAAGAAGAAGGAAGCAGGCGGTGAAATGGTGAAGGTGGAGGGGGGAAAAAGGGGGAAAAAAGGGCAAAAAAAAGATAAACAAAGAAAAAAGGAATAAATAATAAGAAAAAGGGTAAATTACGTAAAACCCATTTATTGATGCGAAATTAGATAAAAAATTTCAAGATATTAAATTAAATTTAAAATAGAAAATAAAAACTAAATTCACTAACATTTATATATTTTATCTATATTAATACGTTTAAAAAACGCACGAGTTCAATAGATATGGACTATACTTAAAATTTGGGTCAAATCGATGCAAATTCTAAAGGAGGGATATGACAAAAAGGCGTTAGCACTCCAACGCTCAAATTAGTATTAGATTTGAGATTGAATAAAGTTAAAAAATAAATAAATATAATTGAAATCAAGATATGGTGAATAAAGTTGATGAAAAGTGTAAGAACACTTGAGAATGTGCTTGTGGAGTATTTAGAGAATGTTTAGAAAGTGTTTAGAGAGCGAGAGAGATGATTAAGAGAGTAAGAGAAGTGTGAGGGACGTGAGGGGGACGTCTAGAGATAGAGAAAGGTGTCAAAAATATCTTAGGAATTGCCTTCAGTATGGAAGAATAAACCTGTATTTATAGAGGGTGTCCTCTTCCAATAAGGCTATACACATTTCCTCCATTTGGAGGAAAAGTGGATGATGGTAGTTTAGACAGGTCATAATTTGTTTTTATCTTCTGTTAATATTGTTATTGAATGCTTATTTTCGGAGGGACCTTTCATCACTAAGGACTCTTAATCGCTAGGGAGTCCAAACTGCCAAGAAATCTAGGGCTTTGGGGGGATCTCCCTCGTCTTCAAGTAGTCTTAGCCACCACGGAGTGTCCTCCTTTCTAGGACTAATGTGGCTATTGACCTCGGGGCTGATGAGATGCCACGTTGAGAATGGTTGCCATGTGTGTGGGCTTTTTAGAGTGAATATTTCGTTGGGTTTTGATCATGGTACGTGGAGGGGGATGCTTTCAGCCTCCTCCCTTTGCAATATGTTTTCTGGGTGGCACAAAGGTTGCCTGCCAGGTCCCCTTGGGCCTCTAGTTTCTTTTTTCTTTTTTGATTGCTTGGGCCTTTTTAGGTCAGCCTATTTTTATGCACATAAATAGCCCCCCACTTCAATAAGTGAAGATTTTGACATTTACTAGAGTAGGTGTCTTTAGAGTTGAGGTCCAAAGAAGGAACTTTTTTTTTTTTTTTTCGAATTCCTGCAAAGAATGCCAGTAGCATAAAAATGATTAGAAAACTTACTTCGTGCCTGTATAGAGCAAAGCTTTTAATGAAGGTGCCTCCACGGAGGAGGGCTTAACGGGTGCCTTTTGTGCCTACTCTAGTATAGGGCTTTATTTCTCTGCAAGAGAATGATAAATACTAGAAAAATGTGTATATTACTAATAAATCTTGCAAAGTACAATTATTGTGCCTCCTCCTCGGAGGGCTTATGTGAGGAGGCCTCCTTGGAGCAAGAATTAGGAGCCTCGCTGGAGGAAGAATAAGGTGTCTACCAGATGCAGGGCATAGATAATTCCGCGGAGGAGGGCTTAGGTGCCTGCATGAGATAGAGCTTATGAGTCCCCCAGAGAAGAACCTAAGTGCCTGCCCGAAGGAGGGCTCCCCACGGTGGAAGGCCTCTGTACCTGTGTGGAAGACATGACTTTTTATGAGAAGGATGTCTTCCTCGTGAAACCTTTACAAGCAAACATATGTTAACACATCGAAGGTGGTAAAATAAACCTCCAAAATTATTGAATTAAAATATTAAAAATACTCCTTGAGGGAAGCTTGTATGTAAACATTTATTCGCTAAGGAGGATGCCTGCTTAGAGACAAGGCTTATTCCGTGAAGGATGCCTGCTTGGGGACAGGGCTTATTTTCTGAGGGGGATGCCCTCTTGGCGGGCAGAGCCTATTTTCTCAGGAGGATGCCCGTCTTTGTGCAGGAAATCTTTTAGGAGGATGCCTGGCTCGAGGCAGGACTTATTCTGAGAAGGCGTCTGGGTGGAGTAGGTCCCCATCCTCTCGTTCCTTGCATTTTTAACCAAGGACAACATTCTTGTACTCCCTAGCCTCCTTCAAGTTAATGTGTTGTTCAGTTAGTGCTAGGAGATTATAAAAGTTGAGAAGGGGCTTCTTAGTTAAGGCCTTGAGGTAATTTCCATCTTGTAATCCCTGCATAAAAGCTCATATTACTGTATTATATATAGCAGTAGGGACCTCTACGGCCACTAAATTAAAGCTTTCAAGATACTCCCTCAGTGATTTCCCTTCTCTTTGTTGTAAACAGAAAAAGGCTCATGATTGTCTTTTGACATTGTTTACTACTGGCAGATTGATGGAGAAAGAGAGAACCAAATTCTTCGAACGATCGGATGGACCTCGAAGGCAATTGATTGAATCACTATTTGATCGACCGTGTGAAGGTGGTTACAAACACACGACATTTAACCCCAGTAGTGTAACGGTGGATAAGGACAACATTCTCAAAGTAGGAGAGGTGCTCTTGCGGATCTGTGGTTCCGTCGTACTCCGGCAGGTTGGGCTCTTTCCAGTTGAGGAGTTCGTCTATCATGATTTCTTCACTAAAGGGGATACCATGCTACTCCTCCGAGGGCGTTCCCTCGATTTGGTACTAGACATCTTGGAGGCCTTTTTGCATGTATTCCAGACGTGCTAGCCACTAAGGAGGGACGTCCTGCTAGATTTTTTGGGGGGTTCCCTGACCTCCTACGACCATGGTGCAGGGGCAGGGGGTACCCTTGTACCTTCTTCTTTAGGCTGGGACTAGTGTCGCCATTTGCTCTCGTATGGCCGTCGTGATCATCTGTTGTATGGTCCAAAGGAGTCCTGAAGGGAGCCCCCCGAAGAGGTGTTTGAGGAGAGAGTGTAGTGCGGAGGCTCAGTCAGCGGGTCAGCATATCTAGGGGATCCTAGGACCATTGCCCCACTGGCGGGCGCCGAGGATGTTACTATAACTTGCAAAGCCCTGGCATTGCCAGGTACCTCCACAACTTTTTGCTTATTTCCAGAGTTGCTAGGAATCTCCATTGTTACTTACGTCTTCCACTCTGTGTTCCCACAAACAGAGTTAGCGATGCGTTCAAAAAATAGATGGGTCCGAAGAGAATGGAAATTCTGAAGGGGGGACCTGCAAAAAAAAAGGTTTTAGCATTTTAACGCCCAAGTTAGTATTAGATTTGAGTTGAATAAATCCTAAAACTAAATAAATATAATTAAAATCGACATATGGTGGATAAAGTCGGTGAAAAGTGTAAGACACTTGATAATGTGCTTGTGGAGTGCTTAGATAATGTTTAGAAAGTATTTAAAAAGTGTTTAAAGAGTGAGAGAGATGATTTAGAGAGTAAGAGAAGTGTGAGGGATGTTAGGGGACGTCCGGAGAGTAAAAAAGGTGTCAAGAAGGTCTCGAAAAGTGCATTCAGTATGAAAGTGTAAACCTATATTTAAAAGGGGTGCCCTCTTCCTATAGGGCTATGCACGTTTCCTTCATTTGTAGGAAAAGTGGATGAAGGACATTTGGATAGGCCATAATTTATTTTTATCTTCTGTTAATAATGTTGTTGAATACTTATCTCCAAGTTGGGGGACCCTTCATCAGCAAGAACTCCTAACCGCTAGAGAATCAAAGTTGCCAAGGAACCCAGGGCTTTGGGGTCCTCCCTCGTCTACAGGAGTCCTAGCTGTCAGGTGGTGTCCTCCTTGCTAGGGTTGATGTGGTATAATGTGGCTATTGACCTTGGGGTTGACGAGATGCCTTGTGTGTGGGCGAACATTTTGTTGGGCAGTGATCATGGTTTGAGTAAGGAATGCCTTAAGCTTCCTCCCTTTCCCAATCTGTTTTTTGGAAGCACCCGTCAAGGCTGTCTGCCAGGTCCTCTAGGGCCTCTTTATGGACGTCTCATTTCTTTCTTCTTTTTAAATCTCTTGGAACTCTTTGGGCTAGCCTATTTTTATGCACATCATATATAAACTTAAATATTTCATCAATTTAGAGAATAGTGAAATTGTGACCCTCCATATCTATTATATTAAATATTGTATATTGATAAATTTTTAATTCATTATTACCTATAAGATCTAATTTTTTCTTCACATTGTTTTGTTCTAAGGGTTAATTATAAAGAGTTTATTTGAGTTAATTTGGGATAAAAAAGAAATTTAAATGAAAGTCGATTGCTTAATTTTTAACATATAGAAAGTAAAAAATTAGCTAAAAAATAAATGATAGGATTTCAAATATATCAAAAATTTTAGAGACTAATTAAAAAGTAATAAAATTTTTATGATTAAATTATATATAATTATAAAGTAGGGAACTAAATTGTAAATTCTATAAGAAAACAATAATAAAATGATCAAATGGACGTAAGCGGGCAGCGTACCATTAATCCCCTATATGTCTTTTAAAAGTGGCAGCCATCAGTTACCTCACAATTGTCTTAAATTTAAAAAACAAAAAGGAAAAAAATCCAAGCCTTAATAATGTTGGTCGAAAGAAACTCGTGCTGTAAGAAAATTTATAATATTTTTATTAATTTTGAATTATATAAAAATATATCATATTTTAATAATCATCTCACTATATATAATGATGATGTCCTGTAAAATTATAGGGCCCAGCCGACAAGCTATGCATACTAGCGCAACATGCCAAAGAACCCAGCTCGCTCCCAAGTAGAATGGATGAAAATCCACCAGCGGGACAGGTAAAGCCCATCAGATGGGAAGAAGCTCACAAATTCACCTGTTAGTTTACTGATTTGGCAGACCCAAGAAATGAGCCAATTTTAGCTGAACATGTCATACAGTTGGGAGGACACGCTGTATAGCGTGCCAACACATTTATATGCATCACCCTAAAATATCTCCAGGTGGTTTCGGGTAAATTTATGGCTGATGAGCTGAAAAATCTTCGAATGACCAACCCCCGGATTTTTAGACAGATTTGCCAGGATTTCGTCCATCTGGTATATTTCAGTCACTATTTACCCAAATTATAAATAATTTATTTTGAATGATAACCAACTTAAAAAGCTTTCTAATAATGTACGGAACTCAGCAATTAACCTCGTTTAAGCTCTGTATATTCTTATAAATAGAAGCCTTGTGCAGTCATTTGGTAACATCATTTTTCACTCTACAACTCCCACTTTTTCTCCTTCTTCTCACTTGGTTGTTAGGTTATTCTAAGCTTATAATTTGCACTCCACACGAATATTCATCATTCTTAATTATATCTGACCATTATTCTCACTTTATCTCAACTTCTACTTTCTATTTTTTCATAAACTGTTACTGACTTAATAATTGGAGTGCTAACCTATGTTTTGCAGGACTAGTTCTTTGATAATTTTAAAAAAAATTTAGCAATCCTTCAACCCTTATAGTGTTTTCAAATTTCTGGTACACATCATATAACAATATTAAAGTTATGTATACAAAACTAAATATTGAATGTTGACTAAGTTTATTTATTGAACATTTTGAAAATAATCATAGAATATTATCATTTTTTCACACATTGAAAAAGTTATTTTATAAGTTTCAAATACTATATATATATATATATTACTCAATTAATACTTTTTTAATAAAATAACAAATATTTTTATTTGAATATATCAATGTAAATGGATTTCTCTTAAACAATACAATCTGTAATGTACTATACCTTTTGTATACCAAGTATTATAGAAAAAAAAAAGAAAAAAAAAACCATTAATAACACTTTTTGATTTCATTACAGAAAATAAATTTAACAATCTTTGAAACTAATAAAAAAGCGAAGATTTAAATATATATATTTGTAAATCTATATACAATAAAAAATTCATAATGCTATGAACAGAATAAAAGCAATATATATAATAAAAAATTATCATAATTAATTATCATAAATGTTGTAAAACAATCAAGTTTTTTTTAATAAATAACTTTTTAATAAATACTCATCCTCTTTTCTTCTTATTGAAAGCATTAGTTACTTATAGTTTTATTCTATCTTCTTTCCGATTCTATTTAGTTTTGAAGTCCGAATAAAAATAAATAATCAACTCATAAATTTTAGTCTATATTAAAGCATTTAGAAAGAATAAAAAAAAGGGTAAACTTAACTAATAGTAAGATATACAAGTAAAATACAAGTTAACAACTCTAAGCACAAAATAATTAAATGAGGATAAATGAATCAATTCTGCTTTTAAGTGCAATTATCCATAAAAAAGAAAAAATAAAAAAGCTTATCACGTTGAAGAGAAAAATCAAGAAAAAAAGTATAGAAAGTATAATTAAGAGAACTTAAAAATTACGAAATAAATAGATAGTGACGATAACTATATATATATATTATGAAAAAAATTATACCGAATGGAAAATTAATATAAAACTTATACATAAGTATTTCTAATTACTAAAATGGAGGAAGGAAAATTGGTGGAGCAAATATCACATAATTTTTTTGCTTGTTTATACGTATCACTTATAAGAGTTTTAAGTAAATCTGACGGGTGTCAAGACCACATTAAAAATATTTTTATGAACACTTTTGTAAAAGGAGTAGAGTCGATTTCTCAGGGATTAGCTTAATCAGTTCCTTCAAAAATAAAAAATAGTGTTGGGGGGTGGGAGGGGGGGAGGGGGAGTTTGATTGTGAAGAGAATAAAAACTAAATTAAACTAGAGAGATAATGAAAGTAAAAGAGATAAATATAAGAGAAGACATTTTCAGTTAAGATCGGGTTCATGCTTGATTCCATTGGTTGATCATTGATAAAATATAACACTTGATTAAATAAATAAACCAGTTATGGTCATTGATACGACATAATAACCTTTCCTTTTCGTCAGCCAAGATATGACCGTTGGCTAAATCCCTACTCATCCATCAAGAGTATTAAGAATTAGAAAAACCTGATTCTAACTAACAAATTCTTACGAGAATTCATTTAAATTTGATCATGCATTCCCCATAACATAATTAATCATGCTATGTTTTTTTTTTTTTGGGTAAATTTTCATTAAGTAAAAATGCTAGTACAACAAGTTGTTCGTCAGTTGTTTTTCCCTCGACAGGCCAAGGGATACACCACAATTTATATAAAGCATATGTACTAACAGAACTGGCTAGATTAATGCTGAGAGTCCTCTGTCTGACATCATCCACGATCAAGATTGCTAGTGTGACAGACGTCCTCTATACATGCTCAAATCGTCTGATGTTCCTTTCTCTCCAAATGTGCTAAACGCATGAGGCAAGTAAAGCTCGAAACGCTATGTTGATGATATGCTTACCTTCCATTTTCGTGAAGCCCACTCAATGTCTGTTCACCAATCCCGGTTGGGCCAAATAAATCGAACCAGTCTTCGTACCTCCGTAAGGCATCTACTGCTAAAACGACAATGGAAGAATAAGTGAGTGTGTGTCTCCGTCGATCCCTCGTCACATAGCATAGTCACCAAGATGGGAAAGCCAAGGTTTATCCTTTATGGATAGTTTGCCAAGGATTGCCATCCACAAAATAAAGGACAAAATGCATAAAACTCCCCTGTGTTTTAAAAAGTATGCAAAAAGCACCCCCTGTTTTCAGAATAGGCTAAAACCCCCCTCCTGTTTTGTTTTAGTCAGCAAAAAACCCCCATTCTGTTAGAAACTAACGGGAGGTGGAGAAAACGCTCGTTTGCTGCGTTTGATAGTGTTTTTCTGTGATTTAGGTTGATATTTAATGACTTTTTGGACCAAAATACCCCTCTATGGGTCTATATAACATGCAAAGGGTTTTTTGCTTGTTTTGTATCTTCCTTTTGCCATTTCTCCCCCAAAAAAAGGTATGAAACTGTTTGTTTTTCCTCTTTTATTTCATTTGTCCACTTTAATTTTGGTAATTTAATTATATTAAATTATTTTTTTATTTCATTTTTGTAGAATGAGCTATTCTAGAAAATCTACTTCAAAAAGAGAAGAAATTATGGATTTGAGATATAAAAATCCAAAGTGCTTTTATCAAAGAAATGCCGCTATTAGAGTTGTTGGTCCAACAAAAGAAAGTGAAGGAAAATTATTCTGCAATTGTAGAGCTGGACAATGCAATTTTTTTAGTTGGTTGGAATGAAGCAATTACCTTAACCTTAACCAGAAAATAAGAAAATTAGCCAAACATGTTAACAGAAGAACGCACTAAAAAGAAGTGGAATTCCATTAACAATTAGGTAATGTATTAAAGAGAATTCAAAAGATAGAATGATGAATAGCCTAATGGATGTGAGACGTCCTCCTATTTATACCATAATTATCCTATGAATCTAGACATAGAAGATGGTTAGGTACATAATTGGTTCTAAAAATGTTAACCAAATATTCCTTTACATCCGCCAAATATCCCAAAGGATTCTTTCTAAAATCATAGAGCAATCATCCCTTTTTCTTCAGCATAAATTGTATCTTTCCTTTTTTTCCAGAGTTGACTGCAACACTAAGTGTGAACACTTCTAGTCGGATCAACAAATCTATTACAATTTACTTCTTCCTTCCTTAAATGCTTTCAATTGTTGTTTTTAGCTCAAATTTGTCATTTTTACTCTTCATCAAATCTTTTGAGCTGAAAATTCAATAAATCAATGTGATTAGGAGTATTTTAGCTCAAAAGGAGGTATAACCATCATCAAAATATGATAAATTATGCACTTATCAAATACCCCCTACACTTAACCTTTTGCTAGTCCTCGAGCAAAATCAAAATCAATTACGCATTCAAAACTGTAGCACCCCCTTCACTACAAGAGCTATATCTACCCTAAACGTCATACTTATAGTAATCCCTGTGTTCATATATATACATTTACACATAATCATCTAATCAATTTGCATACGTAATCCCAACACGTCATAATAGGTATTATCAACCCACGACATTATATATATACATATCAAACACCACAAGTAATCTCCATGCTTACGTTCCCTCTATACAACAAAATATGATTTGTATTCTAACTAACAACGAGAAGAAAACAGCATACTGGCCCAACCTGCCTGAGTATAGCGCGTAGAGCTAATATCAAAGTCAGACACCTCAAAGTCTACTCCTGAAAGAAAATATCAACAGAGGGATGAGCCTGCCACTCAATAAACAAATAACCAGCCTTATCTATATATATACCAAACATAGCCAAGATAAGATAAGTAAGCAACATGCATAGAATACAGTCAATTTAATTCCAACATAATCGACTTCATCGCACCACATAGCTAATTCGCAATAAAACAACCAGTTAAATTCTTTTTCCTCTAGTTTGCTTACCAAAAGGTGATATCGTGTTTTTCCCATCAACTCAATCTCACCGTTATATAAATTCAAGTGAATCCCCTTGATAGCCGGCTCATCAATCTCGTTTTGCATCATAGCTCTTTCATTTCGCACATAGCTCTTTTCATTTCACATCTTTTTCATATCGCAGCATCGCTCTTTTCATATCATATTTTTTTCATATCGCAGCATCGCTCTTTTCATTTCACATCTTTTTCATATCGCAGCATCGCTCTTTTCATATCATTTCGCCTTATAGGCTTTTCAATACATCAAGGGTATTCACACCACAATTATATTCAATTTCCACCACTCCCTCATTTCCACATATCACCATTTTTGTAAGCAACTAGTAACGTAAAACCATATATCAATACATTCTCATTTTCAGACACCCACAACACAACATACAACAAACATGATATTTCAACGTGTCTTCGCATTACACGTACACAATATCGTCAATCAAATTAAATCATTCACCACTCATATATTTTCAGATAAACCAACGTCAGCATTAAACACAAATTTATATAGCAGTAATATCACAAATAAATGGAATATATATAGATAATACTAATTATTTACTTACCCCAACCTCACAACGTTTCTTTCTACTTAATCGCTAATTGTCAGTCCTTTCACCTCATCCCCGTATCCTATAATGAGTTATACCACATACAATTAATATATCGAGAATATCATAATTTCTTTTAAATATAATATTAAATCTTATTCGTACAATTTCTAATAATTCTTTAATATTCCACTTCTATCGAAGTACAAATCTTCGTTTTTCCTCTTTATTAACATATCATTTATTAAATATAATTCTTAGAATATTTCTATGAATTTTCTATCAATTTATCATTGTTATACAATTTAATTAAGCAATAATACATAGAATTACATATTTGGTTAATCAGTCCGATGGAATTGTGTAAATTAGCTATAGTAATAATTAAATCTGATAAATCTAATAATTTAGTTAACCAACTATATCATTTTTATATCAAATGTGATATTTAATACGATACTAATTTAAATGGTCAAAATCATAAAATACTCCGATTAAATAATATATCGCTCAATATAAACTACATTTAATAAATAGAGTAATTAAATAATATAATTATATAAATTAATAAAAATTAAAATTAAAATCTTACTTTGTCGCAGACTGCTAAAACTCGAACAGAAGAATTGCAATTGAAAGTGAGTTTTTCATTCAATATATATATATATATACATATGGAGGTTGGCGGTGGTGATGGCCCACCTCCCTAATCCCTCTTTCCTTCCTTTTTTTTTCTTTTCTTTTCTCTTTTTTTTTTAAATTTAATTTAAACTTTTCTCAAAATACCCATTACGTCCTTCCTAATTTTCTTAATTAATATAATTTGCTTTCAAATATTATAACAAGCTCCAATTTAACTCGTTCAAGCTTTATTATATTCCAATTATAGAATATAATTTATTTACTAATTAACCAAGTTTTATAAAAAATTACTAATTAATCCCCCCAATCATGTATTATAATCTTTGGGGCGTCACAAAAACCCTTTCCATAATTGAACATACTCAAGGCAAGTTGTAACCGTGTGCAAAGCAAGTGACTCACTTCATGGAAAAGATAATTTAACATGCTCTCAACAAATTTTTAGACAATGAGTATCATAGAAATCAAGTATACAAAACTAGTGGACTCTTTCTCACCGCTTTCCATTCTCTCAAGTGTATATGGCTTGAGTGTTTCCCTCAATACTTACTACAACAATGCTTCACCATTGACTTGCTTATACACCACATCTCCACCAGTTTGAAATATGCACCTACATGGATCAAAAGGTCTTTTGATTTTAGTTATAATGGAGCTTTGGTTTGGGGTAGGATTTTAAGGATAATGAGGTTATGTTCCAAGAAGATTAATCAGAGCACCAAGGAATCGAGTGAACAATGAATCAGAACTCTCAAAAGTTACTCATTTCGCTGTTCCATTTCCCAAATTCTTTTGACAACTTATTGGACTATGCTTTGCTATTTCTTTTGAAGAGATTTTACTCTTTTCTTTCCTTTTTTCTTCATCTTTCTCCTTTTTTTGGTGGCAAGAATATTGCTTTGTTTTTTTGGAAATTTTCCTTTTTTTTTCTTTCTCTCCCTTTTTTTGCAATAGGCATAGAACAAGGTAACAATATTAACTCTCATATAGTGTAGAACCACAATATTGAAACCCCACACTCATTTTGAGATATATCCTTTAGAGCACAAAAACAACAATGTTCAAACCCTCACCTTGTTTTGAGAACCATTCTTTTGAATATAAACTCACTTCCCTTGGTGCTCTAATATTTTTTGAAATGGTCAAAATCAAGGGGTTAAACAATGGTGGAATGGATTTGTACATGATAGCTTACATCAACAAAAAAAGTCTAAAAGACTCAAGTGGCTTCACTAAAGTCAAAATGTATGTGGTGGTCAATTTAGGCCTAAAGTGATTTCAATCCTACTGCCTTTATCATATCCAAATACATACACATTTATGTGGCTTTGACGTGGTTCAAAGCAAGTTATAGAAAGGCAAAATCATAAAAGTATTTTTCTCTCAAGAAAGAATTTAGTATTCCATCAATGTTTTTGGCTCAAACTCTCACAAGGTATGTCTAGTCCACTAATTCCACACAAAAAGATTTCGATTCAAGTCATTGCAGCAAAAAGAAAGTTCTTAGCCATGAATTATCTTCAATCATGAAATATGTATACTTTTCGCACAAAATGCCATCAAGCCAAGAATGGTCTAAAAATGAGAAAAGATTCATCATGCCAAAAAATTTTCCACACTTTTCAAAAACCAATCATCAAGAGATTTACCAAAAAGCTCATCAAGCTCAAGTCGACGAAAAAAATTCACCAAGCACAGCTACGGAAAAATTTCACTAAGCACATCTACTAAAAATTTATCAAGTATAAGCTCAACAACCGCAGCCCCAAACTTAAAATCTACATTGTGTTCAATGAGGACAGTGGCATGCAACTTAAGGATGGAAATTAAAATTGAGAGAGTTAAGTAACGTCCATGAATGCATGCCATCAAGTGGTCAAGGCATTGGTGGACGCCTTGGCGTTAGCCCGATGTGTTCGCACATGTCGATCAAGTTTGTTTTCATTCTTGCAATGCATGGAGCAATGTCATCCAAGGTGGTTTGTTGTTGTGTGTTTGTTGGGTTACCGTCCTCCATATTTGCTTCATTCCCCTCGTGTCCTTCTTCTCCTTCTTTGCTTTCTCCTTCCTTGCTTGCTTCACTTTCTTCATCGCTTTGGTCATTGCTATCATCCTCTTCTTCTTTCGTGTTTTCATCCTCTTCAGATTTCTCGTTGTGAGATGATTGTTGGGTGGATGAGGCACTGTCTTTGGCAGCGCATGTCTTAAAGTGGAGGTTTTCGCGGAGGGCTTCGGTGGATGGTGGAAAACACTTAGGCAATGAGTACTACGAGAGCGGGGTCCCAATCTTGAGGAAGAACCTTCCTCTCAGCTTCTTTTTTGGCTACTCATCCTTAAACTTTCTCAAATGTAGTAAAATTCAAAAAAAAATGAGAAGAGGGTTTAGAGAGAAAAAGGGGAAAAAAAATCTTGCACTAGGGTGGCGTAGGCGGATGGGTAGACGGAGAGCAGCGGCGGGTTTCTAGGCGGAGCAACAATGGTCGACAGCGGAGCGACTAACAGCAGGGCAGATACGGCGATGCAACGCCGTCGCGCCTGGGATGACGGGTTGCTGGTCGTCGTCGGTGGCTGCTTGGTTGCCGGCGGTGAAGTGGTGGAGAGGGAGACCTTGAGCTTTTGGAAGACTTGGTCAAAGTGGGTCTCTTGAATGTGTGAAATTAGGTTAGAAAGAATTTGCCTACTTTCTCTGTTTATTTTTTACTTTTCGAATTTTTCACTTTTTTTTATTATTATTTAAAATAAAATAAAAATAATAGATATAAATGGGTGTGTGGAGGTGTTCTTGACAGACTACCTCATCTCACTAAGCGTGGCACGCTTAAAGGAATCAACAAATCTGTCCTTGTGCGGTGAGCTGGATAGATTAGGATGATCCTTTAGTCGTGGGCACACTTAAAGAAATCAACAAATCTGTTCGGTTGGGGTTCCAGACATATTTTGATGCTGCTTTAAACATGGGCACGCTTCGAAAAACTTAATATAAACACTAACACTGAAATGAAATGAAACGAAAAAGAGGAGAAGGGATAGAAAATTCATGGGTTGCTTCCCATATAGCATTTTTCTTTAACGTCTTTAGCTAGACTGAGAGTGGTGTACTTAGGTGATGGTGGACTCCATGAGTTGAATTTTTTAAATGGTTGGTGCTGAAAAATCCTCGTAGAATGGCTTGAGCCGATGTCCATTCACCTTGAGCACCTTGTGTGTTGTTGGACTTTTGATTTTCACTGCACCATGAAGGAAAATATTTGTAACAATGAAAGGTTCAACCCATCGAGAATGCAACTTACTTGAAAACTTGAGTTTTGAGTGGAAGAGTAGAACTTTTGCCCAAAAAACTTCTGAGAGATGGCACGATCATGGAATGTTTGGCCCTTTCTTTATAAATTTTTTAATTTTCATAGGCATCAATCCGTATATCCTCAGGCTCTTGCAGTTGCAACTTTCTTTGTCTTCTCGCTTCATCGATTGCCAAGTTGAATTACTTGATCGCCTAATATGACCTATGCTGAAGCTCAACAAGAAGGTGGCAAGATTTACCATAAACCAAATGATATGGAGACATACCTATGGGGGTCTTGTACGCCGTACGGTAAGCACAGAGTGCGTCATCCGAGTATGTACTCTAGTCTTTTCAGTTAGGTTTCACCGATTTTTCAAGTACGGATTTGATCTCTCGATTGAGAGTCTTGAACATTCATTTGAGGATGGTAGGCGGTTGAAATCCGACGAGTGATATTGTACTTCTTGAATAGTGCATCGACTACCTTGTTGCAAAAATGGGTTCCTCGGTCGCTTATTATTGCTGTTGGCATACCATACCTAGAGAAAATGTTAGCCTTAACAAATTCCACAATAGTTTTAGCATTGTCAGCCCGGGTAGCTTTTGCCTCCACTCATTTAGACACATAATCCACTCCTAAAATAATGTAATGTTTGGCAAAAGAAGGGGGAAATGGGCCCATAAAGTCAATTCTCCATACGTCAAACACCTCACACACAAGTATCAGGTAAGGGGCATTTAATTGTGAGGATCAAGGTTTTCCAATTTTTGACAATTGTCACACGATTTACAGAATAAATATGCATTTTGAACATATTTGGCCAAAACAAGCCACACTCTAACACTTTTTGAGCCGTCCTTTTTGGTCCAAAATGACCTCCACATGCATATGAATGACAAAATTCAAAAATAGAGAAAATTTCAATTTTGGGTACACACCTTCGTATGATTTGATCTAAGCAAAATTTCCACAGGTAAGGCTTGATAGAATTTTTGCTGCAGCCACCACTCGCCGCCTATCACCGTCGCACGCTTGATAGAGGTGTCCAAGATTTGATTTTTTTGAGTTGGGCTTCCTTGAATCTTCATCTAATTGTAAGTTTCTGTTGTTAGACTTAATAAAATGCCCAAGAAGTTATGAATCTTGAGGCATTCTTACACCTAGAGCTGTTCGTTTCTCTATTCTTGTATTCTGTTTTCTTGATTTTCTTTTCCATCTCTGTGTTACTGTGTATTTCTCATTTCTGTGGATGAGGAGGCACTAAAATTGAAGCTAAGTATCTTGAGTCACTTGTTAACTAGGATTCATCTAATGTTGAGGGATATTGCTATGATAGGGATTAGCAATATCCCTTTCAAATCCACTTCCCAATCCTTGGGCCTCTTTTGACAGTAAGCCTCCACTTAGTTAATTAGAAAAATTTTAGAGGGTTCATGTTGAGGGATATTGCTATGATTGTTGCTTTGGCTGCAAAATCCTCACAGCTCTACTTGTTGATGTATAACTTGTTTCTCAATGAGTAAGATAGCTGGTTTGGAACTTCTGCTGCTGTAGATTAGATCATATAGTTCTCTACTTCTCTTCTAATAAATTCCTTAAAAGATGAAGTGATCGCAAATGGAGTTCAACGTCTGTTGTTTCTGCACATTGAAACAATTCTTAATCTTTTTTCGGCATTTCTGAGAAGTGATTTACATTTTCTTGTGACAATAGGACGGACCAAAATGGACTTTAAATAAATAAACCAGAGGAAGAGAACGGTTGAAACCACTTCATGAAGCTGATATGTTCTGCTATTTTCAGGCAAACTGCCTTGAATTTGTTCAAAGTTGATTTTGACATGTCAGATTTACAGTAGTTTGATTTTCAAAATGGCTACAATTCCAAGTTTGGCAGTTGTTTTGATTGTTTCACAAGGATTCAACCAAATGAAAGGGATATTGCTAATTATCAAGTCAATATCTACTTTAGTGGCTTTAGCTTGCAAAAGTATATCGAAGATTCATAGCTCAATTTCTCATTACGATTTATTTTTTTCAATTATTTATTCCTAGATTCGAGATTAACTTCAGCTTCAAATGCTAACGTGTTGTTTTGCAGGTCTTATTTTTCAAATTCTTTTATTCGACTAGTACAAGTTCATCACTCAAATTCAAGCTTATTGGATCCGTGCTGAAATCTTACGCATCATTTGTAAATTCTGGCACTGAAAGGACCAAATCATGAAAAATTAAAAGTTACAGATCCTATTTATTACCTTATAAAGATAAAGCACGAAAACGCAAAAATGCTATAGTTATCATACCAAAAATACATTTAAGCCTATTTTATAGATATTTGATGAAATTAATTGTTTTTAGTATTTAATCTTTATACTAACTTTTTAAAGATTTTGATATTTAGCTAATATATTTAAAAATAAAATTATTTAATTTTTTCAATATATAATCTTTATACAGTTAGTCTTGCATGGTATCCCTAAAATTCAAATGACCTAAACTGATGGCCTAAGCAGCCCAAGGAAAAGATGAAACAGGCACAACCTTCATGAAAATGTAGCTAGAGAATCAAGATGAGGATAAGAACCATTACAGCACATAATAATCCTCCATATCTTGAATGCATGCAACAGAGATTGACTCAGAAAAAGTTGTTCTTTTTGCTTTTTAGTGCTCTATACTGTACTGGAGAATGTGGTCATCCAGTACCTTCTTCCAGTACGTACGGACATTATATCTTATGTCTAGATCTTAGCAATCTCAAGAGTCGTTAGGAATATGTTCTACAGACCTTCACGTTGTGTTCCTTTGTTGTGATCAGCAGCAATAAGAATCTTTAGCTGGATGAAAAAGATGTCCAACAAGCTGATAAACCTTAGCAAACACCTTTTCCTGTTCTCAGCGGCCTTTCCAAATCTTGAAAATTTGGACGGTGTGTGGTATTCTCAGATCGCATATCTAAACCAAAATTCAAAACAGGATAAAAGATTAATCGGGACACGTACACAGTAGAAAATTTGTCATATATAGCAATATTTTGTCGACGTCGTTAGCCCAGAAAAGAAAAAAAAAATATTCCAGCAGAATATCATAAAGGTTATTACCTTTATACTCTTGCAACTCTCCAGAAACAATTCCTTTGCATGCAACTTGCAATTCAGGACACCTCAAACCCTTTATCATCTAACGATCAAAGCCACAATCCAAGCATATTTTCTGATATCTTCTTTGATCCGTTCCCCCTATATAAAGAGGTCGTCGTGGGAGCCCATCTGTTAACTCAAGATAGTGAGTCGAGCCTCACATCACACCATCACACATATATTGGCTGTCCTTACTACATATATCACTCAAACAATTCACGTTTTTTCCGACTAACGATGGACACGGTGATGAAGTTAGGGACTGAGCATCCAGTGGTGATATTCAGCAAAACCAGTTGCGGCATATCCCATACCGTAACTACACTTATCCGTGGATTCGGGGCGAAACTTGTGATCTATGAGCTCGATCAGCTCCCAAATGGACATGAAATAGAGATGGCATTGATGGCGTTAGGGTGCAACCCTAGCGTGCCGGCCGTGTTCATAGGGAAGCAATTCATCGGTGGATCGAATGAGATCATGAGCCTCTATATAAGGGGCAAGCTCAAGCCATTGCTCATCAATGCTAATGCTATATGGATATAGAGGAATTAACGGTGAAAAGGTTAAGTTCTTAATGTGCTATATGCCATAGTTTTTTTATGGCCTACGGTAGTCCATATTAGTAAGAGGGCTTCTGCTTCATATTCTGTAATTATTTCTCTTTCGGTTTATGACATATGCAAGAAGTAGTAATTCTCTTTCTTGCAAGAGTTTCCATGATCACCAGGTTGCAGTAATATGACAGTATACATATATATAATTAACCAAATTTGCCAATTCGGGCACTTCATTGCTATTGTCTATTGAACTTAATAAAAAATGCAATGATAGATTCAGTTTACTCACCCCATTGAACAAAATCTAGCTAATATTTTGATATTTTACTTGTAGAAGCAATGGTTTATGATATTGTATGAGGGTAATTTGGTCATTAAAACACTTATTTGATTTACGATAAATCAGTAATAAGTCAATTGGAGATAAATCTAGATTTTTTTTTTATTTTTTTGTTAATATAAGCAAATTCGTTTATCTTCGACTAATGATGGAACTTATTTGTTAGATGTAAGCAAATTTTAAAGGCATTAAATATAATTTTTCAAATTATAGGGATCTAGATATAATTATACTAAACCGCATAGGAGGGGAATGTAATTATCGTTTATTAATTTTTATCACCATAATTATTAACTATTACAAAATTAAAATAAATAATACTTCACATAACAAGACACAAGTCGAGTCGAAAACAAATATTATTATTCAAGCTTGATCGTGTTTAGTTTATTCAAATTCGACTGAAACAGTCATTTGAACATTGACATACAGAGAATAATAAGATTACCCCACATGTCCAGACTGGAGAATGAGTATATTGTGTCATGCATGAATTCTCTATTTTCCCTTGTCTTCACATTGGGGTGAATGTCTTATTGTACACTCGTAGGTAGATAGGAGAATCGCACTAAGTTATTTTCAATGTGGGCATCTCCTCCCCCCCCCCCCCCCCCCCGGTTCGTTATTTATTTCTGCATTTTCAATTTGCTGTCCAAAGACGCTTGCAACGGATGCTGGGACTCGATCGTGCACTATATATAGAAAAGGGTATTAGTCAAACATGATCGTGTGAACGAGCCTTGAAATGTTTTTTCAGTAAAATTGTAATTTCAGTCCTGTATTTTAAGGGATGGTGATTGTTGTCCTATAATAATGTACTGATGATTTTAATCCTATAATTCATAATTTTGTAGCAATTTTTGTCTGTCAAATAGAAATCGATTAAAGATCAGCCAGAACAATTATTGGAGTGTTCTTTTGCCATGTGGATGAGAATTTTGGATGTGGCATTTGATCTATATATTTTGGAGGAAAAATTTGGACATTTTGCATCTAATCACCGAATTATTGTTCATTCTATTGGGGTGTTAATTTTCTTCCAAAATGTCTAAATCTAATGTCATGATAGGCTAAATTGCCTTTACTATCCGTATATTAGGGGTAGCAAATCAGGAATTATAGTTAAGGGTGTAGCAAATAACATCCCAAAATTAAATTTTTTTTGGCTATTTAAGGACTCCAGCAATCGGAGTTTTCAAATGCACTCGAAACTGCTACCTGGACACAATTTAGGGTTCCAATTTGGGGGTTTTGCTGATATGGTTGTGGGGTTGTAAATAATTGCCAACTAAGCTGCTGACATGGCTGTGGTGTAGGAAAATATTTGCCAAGTTACTCGTTAACGTGGAAATGAAAATAAAACAAAAAGAAAAAAAATGAAAATAAAACAAAAAGGCAAAGATTGAAACGCGTACACTATCACTTTCTCTCCCAAATTGACAGAAAAGAATCCTAATCCCTAAAAATCCCGAACCCTAATCTTTGATCACAATACCTGAAGAAGACGATTAAGCAATTAAACGGCGAATAGAGAGTACCAAAGGCGAGAAGATGGTGGCTATAAGGAGTAAACGACACCTAAACCTCCCACCTCCTTTATACAGTAAGTTTGGCGATTCTTGTCTGTGGCCCCCCATTGCCCCTTTCCTCCTCCTAAATATTATACGAATTTTGCAGCCCCTCTTGGTCCCCTACTGCTTGTGCATTTTAATGGTTTGAGGGAAAACATGTGGGAAAGCATGTGTATGCATATATTATATTTCTGTATCAGTATGTGGGGCATTAAGAAATTAATTTTTATTTGTTTTTTCTATTTTTAGTATGTGTAGTTGGGAGAATATTCGCATCAATAGTTTTTTTTTTTTTTTTTTGCTTAGTCTGTTGGTGATATTTCTGATTTAGGATTTTTTTTTTTTGATTTTTTATTTACAGATCCTAACAATAGTTCAACTACTGTCACATATTATTATGGGGGGAAATTTAGCCCAACTAATTGTATTGTACCTTATTATACTGGTGGTGAGATAGCTAAGTTTGACTATGTAGAGTCAACTCATCTATGTTTTGCAAGACTTAATTTGTTCTGTGATAAATTAGGGTTGGTTGGTGATAAGAGATATTACAAGAAAGTAAAAATTGATTTTCAGCTCCTAACTATAGATTCACAATGTTTAGAGTTGGGGAGGGAGTACAGGATGCTAGGGATGTTCCTGTATATGTTGAGATGTTTGGTGACTTGGAGGTTGGTGTTGATGTAGATGAGGATAGTGACAGGGGTAGAAGGAAGGAGGCTGTTGATGTAGATGAGGAGAGGGGTAGAGGAGATTAGGGGTGGGCGAACGGATCGGGTTTTTCGGATCCTGACCCGACCCGATCGGGTAAAGGCTAAACGGATCGGGTTTCTGGGGACTATTCCCAATCGGTTCGGGTTCGAATATTAAATCACCACCCAAAAAACCCAATCGGGTACCCGATTGAGAGAAGGGAAAAAAGGGGTACGATTGAGAGATTGGATATTTCAAGCAAAAGAATCTTAGAAAACCCTTCTAGTTCTAGCCGCTGCTACCCGTTTCTACTTCCTTGCTAGCTGCTACTACCGTTGTTGCTGCCAAAGAATCTTAGAAAACCCTTCTAGTTCTAGCTACTACTACCCGTTTCTACTTCCTTGCTAGCTGCTACTGTCGTTGTTGCTGCCGTTGCTGCTGTATTTGAGCTCTAAGGTGAGATTGGCAATCAATAAAAACTCAATCTTTGCTCAAAATTCCACGCTATTTACTTATTTTCTTTGGGCTCTTTCTGTTTATGATCCATTTTTGGTTTCTTGATTGAATGGTTGATTTTCTTGATTATGTAGTGGGTTTCATGTGGGTTTTAGTTTCAGTTGTGTTTGGCTCTGAATTTTGGGGTTCTACAGTCGATCATTGAAGTAATCAAGATTTTGGGGTTTGGTTGATTTTGGTCATAGTTTTAAAGATGTGGGCTTTTCTTCATTGTTCTTCAGCCTGATCACTGTCTGTTACCGTCTACTGCATTAACTTGTGTTTTTCTATTATTTGAGTCTTCAGTTTTACCTTAGAACTCTCTGTTGATGTAGAATCTTGTGATTTGTTCAGCATGATTTGGATGCAATTCAAATTTAACTAGCTTGAGAACCAATTGTTTTGTTCTTTTTACACCTTATTTTTCACTATTATTATAGTAGTAGCTGAATTTTATAGTGTCTTGTTTGCAAATTATTGTTAATCGATAATATGGTATAGAAATTAATGTAAGCTTTTGTTGATTTTGCATCTAGTTTAGCTGCTATGAATAGTTGAATATTATTGCTTCTATGGACATAATTCGTAGTGGATTCTGAGAACTCTGATTTTAGCTCTCCTTCATTGCTAATATTTCTCAAAACTCTGATTTTAGCATATTTCTAGCATATTAACTAGTTATGAGAGAAGCAACTAGTTAAGTTTTAGCATAATTTTAGCATATATCTCAAAAGTCAAAACTTTAATTTTTGACAAGGTAATAGAACGGTAGAACCTCATTGTATAATGTAACATTTTTAATTTGTTTGACTTTCTCTAATAGTTCTTCCACTTTATATGTTTAATGCTTGATAGGTCGAGGACTCGAGAATGAAAATGTGATTTGAGCTTATTGCTTTTTCAGTCTGTAGGGATTACGATTTAGGATGCCTTAGCTTTATTGTTGTTACTGAAATGATTTTAAAAAATATCTGATAATTATGGATGTGATTGAACTCTTTTTTTTGGGTATTTATGTAAAGCTTTAAGTATTTGTGTCAATAAGTTACATTTTAGACTTACATGGATTTACTTTAGTGAATGAAGTTTATTTTGAAAAATTCATTTTTTGAAGCTGACAAAACTCAAACCCGAACCCGACGGGTACCCGATTAGTTGGGTATCCGACTCAGTTGGGTTCGGGTTCATTTTTTTTCCAACCCGACCCGAATTACTCGAACCCGAAAAACCCAACCCGACTTCTACCCCTAGAGGAGATGATGTTCTTGATGTAGATGAGAATGCAGATTTGTTTGATTCTGACTATGATTTATCAACAGTGGTAGATGATGATGACATATTATTTGTTGATTATGTGGATGATAAAACAACTTCAGATTAACCGATTGATGATAAAAACCTAATTGATTGTCTAAGTGGGTCTAGTGATGATGGTGAAACAAATATTATGGGTGATGAAATTGATCTAAATAAAAATAAAGTCAGTGATGATGAGCAAAGTGAATGTAGCTACCCTATTTTTAATCCTACTGAAAAATTTGATCCAACATTTGTATCGGGGATGATGTTTAGCATAAATGGTGAGATTAGAAAAGCTATTCAGTCTCATGCAATTAAGACAAGAAAATATATAATTTACACAAAAACTGACCTAAACAGATACTATGCTAAATGTAGTGATACAGATTGTATTGGAGGTTACATGCTCGTAAAGTAAAAGATGAATGCACTTTTCAAATTAGGGATTACAACCTTAAATACAAGTGTGCTAGGACTTTCAATCTTAAAAATGTAAAGTCTAGGTGGCTCTGTGATAAATATCTTGACAAATTCAAATCAGATCTCAAGAGGTCTGTGAAGGGTTTTAGAATGGATGCTATAAATGAGATTAGATGTCATATCTCTAAAGATCAAGCTTATAGGGCCAAAAGAAAAGCATTGAAAAAGCTTGAGGGAAGTCCTGAGTACCAATACACAAGACTTTGGGATTATGCAGATGAGATAGAAGAACCAATCCAGGTAGCACTGTCATTATGGGGACTGAAGATGTGGGAGGGGAAAACAAATTCAGTAAGTTTTATGTATGTTTTGCAGCAATGAAAACTGATTTTAGGGAAGGGTGTAGGAAGATAATTGGTCTAGATGGGTGCCACTTAAAGGGGCCTCATGGGGAAATCTTTTAACTGCAGTAGGGGTGGACCAAAACAACAATCTTTACCCAATTGCATATGCTGTTGTAAACACAGAATCAAGGGAAACTTGGGAGTGATTTTTTATATTGTTGAAAACTGATTTCAGTATTGAAAATCAGAATGAATATGTCTTTATGTCTGACAAATAGAAAGGATTAATTCAAACTTTTCAAGAAGTGTTACATACTGCAGCTCATAGGTTCTATGTAAGGCATATGCACAGTAACTTCAGAACTGCAGGTTTGAGAGGATTGGCATTCAAGCATGCCTTATGTAGAGTTGCAAAGGCATGTACCAAAGGGGAGTTTAAGGATAGAATGAGAGATATCCAAGTTCTTGATCAAACTGCTTTTGATTGGTTTTTTTGATAAACCTCTTGAACAATGGAGTAGGTCACACTTTAGTGCTAATGTAAAGTGTAACACGTTGCTGAACAATTGTTGTGAGACCTTCAATATGATGATACTGAATGCTTGGGAGAAGCCAATATTGACTATGCTAGAGTGGATAAGGGAATTTTTTATGAAGAGATTGCAGGAAAATAGGGACATGGCTGAAGAAAAGTGGAAAGGAAGAATCTACCCAAGAATAATAAAAATCCTTGACAAATATATAGAAAAAGTTGGTGACTGTATTCCCATCAAAGCTAATAATTTTTATTATCAGATATCATGCTTTGATTGTGGTCAATATGCAGTGGACTTGTCAAGGAAAACATGCAGTTGTAGGAAGTGGGAACTTAGTGGGATTCCCTGTAAGCATGCCATCTCAGCAATTTTCAATCAGAAAGATGATCCTGAAGATTACATTGATGATTGTTATTCTGTAATTGCTTATAAGAGGATATATGCAAGTGCAATAATGCCAATAGGTGGTGAGAATTAGTGGAATGAGACATGTTTCATACCTCCATTGCCACCAAGGTTTGGCAGAAGGGGAGGTAGACCTTCCAGTGCAAGAAGAAGAGATCCACATGAGCTTATGATGAAGAAGAAAAAAGGGAAAAGAGGTAACGGAGTGAAGCTGAAAAGACAACAGACAACAGTTAAATGCTCTAAGTGTGGCTAGGAAAAGTATAATGCAAGGACATGCCCAAATAAAGATCAAACACAAACAAATGAAGAAATTACAGACTTGACCATTGAAGAAACAGTTGTAGATGTCTTTGGAGCTCAAGAAGCTTTACATCTTTTTGCAGCTTTCTACATGTCTACCCCCAATTACTGTAAGTATTCCTTTACATCTTTTTGCAGCTTTCTTTCACAATTTATTTGACATTTGTCCCTATTCATGCAGAGCCTTGTCACCTCACAATCTGCAGAAAATGAGATCTTTACTACACTCCAAGTGACCAACCCAGTTTCCAACTCTCCCCAGTACACTAAGGGACCTTCAATGTACACTCAACTACAGACTGTTGGACATCCCAGTGCAATATCAAGGGTAAATATTAGAGCCCCACCTCCTATGCTTGGTAGTCAATACAGTGTCACACAACATTCAGTCCAAGAACACTTTCCAATTATCATGCAAGGGGGAAGGAAATTCATCACACTATCAAACTTGCAGAGATTAAGCTCAAAAGGTCCTCCAGGAAGCAGTAGCAACAACTCTGTAGAAAAATAGACTTGATTTGTACTTTTCACTTGTCTGGGATTTTGGCTTATTTGTAAGGTAGACATGTAGTTTTTGGCAATGGTTTGATACCTTATGATTGGCAGGGTTTTGTAGTTTTTGTGAGCCCTTTTGATTGCCATTGTTTGGCAAACTTATTCAAACATGTTTTGAGGTGATCATGTTAATATAATCATCTATTACTACCTTTTTTTATGTCTTTATTGTTTTTAATTTAATCTATTACTTAATGTTTATAGCTTATTATATTCGCAGGTTTTAACTTAAGACAATATAAACATTAAGGAACAAACAAATGCATTACTAATCCATAAAAATAAAATTCATAATCCTTACTAATCTAACTTTTACATAGCAAAACACCATCAATTACATAAACAGAGAAATCCACTTCCTTACACAAATTAATCCATTTATGCACAACTTCCTAGCTTCCGAATAAAAATAATAAAAAAAAACCATGAAAAGGCAAGCAACTTGAAGTAAAATTTCATCTTCTTTTTCATCTTTGTCTTCTCCATTTCTAGTTGATTCATCTTCCTCACCAACCTAAGAATTACAGACCTTGCTCTTGAGCACATTGGAGGATCTTCCCACTGGAAAAATCTACACCCATTATTCTACATTTTTCACCAAAAAAAAATAAAAATTAGAGAGTACGAAAAATGGAAAAAAAGAAAGGAAAAAACGAACTGCTCTCTACATACCTTGTAGTCATGGCATGAACGGAATCATCTACCTGGATTTTGGTCAGTCCAAGATGTGCGAATGTAAGCTAGCTTACCACAATAACAATGTGTCCAACTGGGCATGGAAGACATCATGCAATCTTCGCACAATCGGGCTCGGAGCAGGGGAAAATGGTGGCGGGTTGGGGTCAATCGTCTTCTTCAGCTTCATGGATGGGGAGTGTTGGGGGTTAAGGATTTTTGTCTGAGAGAATGCTTCGGTCGATTTCAGATGGAAGAGATTTCTTCTTTTATTTTGGGTTTTATTTTTTTTTTCTTTTGTGTTTTTTTAGCTTAGTTGGCAATTATTTACAACCCCACAGCCACGTCAGCAAAATCCCCAAATTGGACCCCTAAATTGTGTCCAGATAAGCAGTTTCAGGCGCATTTGAAAACTCCGGTTGCCGGAGTCCTTAAATAGCCAAAAAAAATTAATTTTGGGATGTTATTTGCTTAACTACAGTCCCTGATTTGCTACCCTCTAATATACGGGGCAGTAAATGCAATTTAGCCTGTCACGATAAGCTGTCATTTCCCAAATTGACATTTAATTTGCAAAAACACCTTTCTTCCCTCCGGATTTTATGTTGATTTCTATCGAAAGAATAATTAAAATGCCGCAAAATCGCATTACAGGATAATTTTAATATTGTCACTAATTATACAAATTTAATGATAAGATTTTTATGTTATTGAGTATTTCTTAATTGAACTACTCAAAACAAATTAAATAAATAAATTATAGAAATAATTAATATCATTAGCCACTTTTCTTACTAACTAAAAGATTATATACCAAAATAATATTTTCAGTAACGAATTAATGGAATAGTTAATATAAGTAATTAAATTAATTAATCAAGTTTAAATCAACACTGGAAAAAAAAGAAAAAAGAGCGAGATCTGGATGAACTTATCCGCCCACATATGAATGACTTGCGTGTGATAAAGTTGGAATTTTTTAGAAGTTCAAATTTTAATGGAGTGCATAATTACTTACAGATGAAAGGCATACATCTGAGTGAATAATCACAGTCGTACCATGACCTATTGGCAGCAACAAAATGAGATACGGTAAACATCTAACAATCAACTCAAGCAATTTTCGAATTTTAGGGCAGATGGACCCGTCAAAAAGCGGGTAAAATATATTTTTACTCCCATAAGTGGATTGTTTCCAATTTTCGTCCCACACTCAGGTCAATTCGCACATTGAGTCCCATATGTGGTTTTTTCTTCAACTTGATGACCATTGAGGGATTTCCGTCCAATTGATAACGGCAGTTGCTCTCTCCGTTAGTCAATACAATCAAAATAAGGGTAAATTACATTTGTAGTCCCATGAGTGAATCTATTTCTAATTTTGGTCCCACACTCAGGCCAATTCGCAAATTTACGTGTGGGGCCAAAATTGAAAACAGGTCTACTTATGGGACCAAAATTGAAAGCAGGTCCACTTATTGGGACCAAAATTGAAAGTAGGTCCACTTATGGGACCAAAATTGAAATCAGATCCACTTATGTGATCAAAATTGGAAACATGTCTACTTATGAAATCAAAGATATAATTTACCCTACGACGAAGTGAACAATATCAAAATAAATAGGACCTATTGGATACGAATATGTACTCTATAAGTCGCTCCGAACGTTATTTCAGAATGAATACTAGAATTCCTCAAAGACTAGGAGAATATTCATGTTGCAGCACTTGACACTATAGAGTTTCGAAAACCCATTTCGTCGAAATAAATGACCGAATATCATACTCATTTTGGTACAAGTCAATGAACAATTTAGTAAAACGTTTTATTCAAAAAGAAAATAGCATCTTTTGTATGTATATATACACATGCAAGTTATACAAATATTTCTCCAATTTTACAAATATTAATCTAATTTTAGTCGCACTCACCATAAGCCCGCGTGATAAGATGTGATCTATAGCAAAATTGATCTTGAAAAATAAAATTAATCATTCATCTGAAAGCCCACTTATACCAATATCCTTAAAAGTATGAGCATAATAATCCAATCGAAATTAATAAACTTAATTAATTGATAATTAGTATTTATATAATTTACACCTTCAACAAGTGATAACTATTATATTTACTTGATAAATGCTTAATTCGGTTAAATAAGTAATTGACAAATACTATTTACAAAAGAACAAAGCACAAAAATTAAAAAGCAAAGCAATTAAAATGATATTAGAATAATTAAATAATTTTAAACTATATTAATTGCAATTAGTCAATATAAGTTTACTAAATAATCAAATAATCCTTGATTTAAAATAATTGATATAGGAGCCATGTTATTGAGGTTGTATAGGATACTTCAATAGTATTTATCTTTTTGCTTAATATGCAATATTTATTTAATACTAGCATCAATTCTATTAAGAATGCTAAGAAAACGAAATTCCTAAAAATTTTAAATCAACTAAATATATGGACAATTCCTAAATTCAGTCCTAGATTTATTTATAATTTTGGATTATTTAACTTTTGAAAAATTAAACAAATAGTAAGAACTACTGAAAAATCTATAGCCCTGGACAATGAAGAAAAAGTAATAAAACTTTTAGATGCTATGGATATAAGATAGGGAAAAGTATTATTTTAGTCCGCTAAGTATGCCTAGTTCTAATTTTAGTCCGATAACTATGCCCATTTTTGTTTAGGTCCAGTAACTTAAGAAATTGCTTACTTTTAGTCCTCTGGTAGATTTTCGGACAATTTTAGCCCTATGCAACTTTTGAAAGTCAGTTTTAGTCTATATGCACTCATAGGGGTAAAACTATTCGAAAATCTGCCAGAAGATTAAAAGTAAGCATACTCTTAATCCTAATTGCAAAATAAAAGATAACAAATCTTTGGAATAAATAATATTTTTTTAGACAAATCTACATAACTACAGAATTAATATTAGAAGACAAATAAAATAGAGTGCATAAAGTTTCCAGAAAAAATTGAATGATCGAAAAAGAAGTCCCCAATTTAAGTAATACTGAAATCAATTACGCGAATAATATTTTTAATCAACTAAAGTATTTAAGGAGTAATTCTTTAAAATATTCTATAATATGGAAGTAATATCCCCATCTAGAGCATCCACATCTCAGATTATGGAAGAAAATAGTCTAAACAGTTCAAATATAATAAGGTTGAAGAAATTAAAATAAAGTCTAATAATATTGTTAAAGGAGTTTATAAAAACCCCAAACTAAATTAAGAATTAACTTCGAAAATAGATTATTGTTTATAAATGAATATTCTAGATTTAATTGATTTCAAAACAGAAATCCCATTTTGGCGAGCGTGGCTCGGTCTCATGCACTCACGTCTCTCAACCTCCCTCTCGAATAGGCGGCTCGATGTAGATTATTCAAATCTAATAAATTTTAAACCTGGATATCTAGTGAGGAAAGAAATTCAAAAAGAATTTTTCAAAAAAAGATGGGACCATTTAGAAAGTGGTTTTTTTTTTTTTTTTTTTTGAAAATTTTGCTATATGGAATAAGAAAGTTGCTTTTGTTCCTTGCTTTATAAGTAAATATTAAAAACAATACTCAAATATTTTGGAGAAATTACTTTCTAGAGAATGGGAAAGTCATTAAATAATGTACTTCCCCCTCAACAACCCTTTAAAATGAACTCAAACAAATAGTAATTAATTTAAAGTATTTTTCAAATTAATTTAGTTTAATGGTCACAATGACGCAAATAAATAAATTATTGAAAAAAACAAAATTATACCAATCTATATCTAAATATTATAGGAGAACAGATTATAGAATTGAGTAATAAAATTAATAAAGTTATTGATTGTCAAAAAGAAATTACCTCAAATAAAATATCAATTGATGGCACAAATAAAGAAACTATATATAGCTAGATCCTCAGTTCAACCACCTCCAAACATTATAGGATTTAATTTAAAATCATGAGGAGAACTAGAGAAATTACTTGACCAAAAATTTAAAAAACTAAAATTAAGTACTTTAAATAATGACATAAATACTGAAAACTACAAAGAAAAGTGCTAAGAAGAAATAAATAAATTAGAGAAGTTTGCTAGAAATCCAAAGCAAACAAAATTTTACTACTTTAAGCCTACATCCCAAGATGTTCTTTATGAAGAACAAAAAATATTGACCAAAATAGATATAATGATAAACAAATTTATGAATAATATAGATGGCTTTCACTAAAAAAAAAAAAAGGAGATTTGGTACGGTCAGGGCAACCGTTTCAGAACTCATTCCATCTTGGAACAGGCTTTGAACACATAGGGAACTGACAATGAAAGATGACGTCATGTTCAATTTCTTTTTTTTTTTTTATAATTTTGAAACGGCTGAACCGTTCCAAAACGAGTTCCAAACAAAGAGTTACTAAATCTTTTCCAAACACCGGTCCAAAATAGTAATGGTAAATATTTGGAATTCTGTTCGGAAGATATTGTTAGAATTAGGGACAATCTTGAGTCAACCGTTTCTATATGTGTGGCAATGTATTTCCAAAAAATGACAGTTAGAAAATGTATTTCAAAATTAGGTACAATTTGGAACGACTTTGGAACACCCTTAATCAACTATGCGAAAAATTGTTCCAAATTATTAGTTTTATTTAAGAAGTCATATGTTTGTAAAACCGCTCCAAAATCCGGTACACATTAGAACGGTTTCTTTGTATTATTTCTTTAGTATTACTAAGATCATTCTAAATGAAATACAATGGCTATTTTTAACGGTAAAAAAAATCATTCCTAAAGTCGTTTCACTGACCATCTAAATCTAAACTAACAGCTAAATATGTGTTCCTGTACCCATTCCAAAGACCGTTTCAAATTTTCTTATGTATAAAGTGGACTAGATGGCTTCTACAAAACAAGAGCCAGAAGAGTCATCGATGACTCTCGATGAATCAAAGTTGTGTTTCAAGAGGATGAGACAATACCTACTCCACAAGTAGCGACGGATAACCATAATTAAGACCAGCATGACCCAAATAGTATTCAATTAGTCGTTGATCTTTCTATTGCTAATCAATAAGGAGCAGGTACATCCCAATGGGGGAACAGTGATTCTGATAACGAGTCTAACATAGCTTTGATGAGAATTACGAGACTGAAGAAGACAATAACTGTGATTGACATTTAGCATTTTTGTATCAAGTGTTTGTGTATTTTATGGATAGAAATTAGTATAAATTACAAAATTATCGATATTAATTTTTAAAAATAGTTGACCAGCTAATTTAGAAGTATAATTTGCAAACTTAATTTTTTTTAAAATAAAACATAATATTTTTTATTTAGGAACGGTAAAAAAATTAGAAAATCATTCCAGAGACCGTTCAAACGTGGAACAGACATTAAAAAAATAAATCGTTCCTAAATATATTACAATATCCTAAATAAAAAGGGAGAAAAAATCAAAATACAGAAATAGTTTGACCGTTCCAAAATAAGTTCCAACAAATTTAATTTCACGCCAAAGAAAAACTGGAGCTTATTTAAAATACATTAAATAAAATTAAATGAAATAAATATGAAAATATATTAAATAAATAACTATTGAAATATATTAAAAAAATAATAATTTTTGTAACTGCATTTGTAACAGCTTTTGTAACACACCAAGAACAGATAAAATCATCAAGCCCGTTACAAAGAATGTGCCAAAAAGAGTTACTAATTTCGAACTAGGTCATTCCAAAAATCGTTATAAAAGCAGTGAAAAGTACAATTACAAATGAAGTTGCAGAAATAGATACAATATAATTCAAACCCATTACAAAGAGTATTACGAAAACCGTTTCATATCAAACATAACCATACCTAAATGTTTTACAAAGTCCGTTACAATAACAATTAAATCAAATTCAACTGAGAAGTTACAAAAGCAATTCCAAATTTACGCTACAAAGACCGTTACAATTGTAATGATCTTCTGTAAAGCCGCTACAAAAAGTATGTAAGGCCTCTTTTAGCCACGATTGGCCTTTCCGTTACAAAAGTAGTTTCAAATAAAAAAGGCGTTATAAATTAATAGAAAAGCCATTCCAATAAAATGAATTTTTTATAATGATCATAGGGAAAGATTGTCACTTTTGTTCCCAAACTTATCAGAGTATCGAAATATAGTCCCATTCATTATTTTTTCGTTGCAAAGTTAGTTCGAACAGTAAAAGAACTAACGGGAAAGGTCATGTAAAAAGCCTTCTCATTGTGATAATTGGATTCCCTTCTTGCATTTTCTATTCCACCTCACGTTATAGGACTACTCACGCGCGCATAATAGCCTTACCTCATTTACTGATTCTGTCAGTCTATCGTGCCCCTCCCGGAGAGGCACTCCTTCCTTCGTTTTAGCTGCATTAATACAACCAGCTACAATACGTTCCCGACTGCTGCGCTTGGCTTCCCCTACTGGACATAGCTTCAAACTGCAAGTCCTTAGCTAACAAAAAGGCTCTACAGATTAAATATTTCAAAAGTCTATTTTATGAAATCGGGCAAGATGGTTGGCCAGTAATGGCCATGCCCTCTGATCAGCCAACTCATTTTATGCCCTGCTTGATCTTCTTCTGGCTCCATTATGGTTGAGTCAAAAGTTTTCTGGAATGCTGTTGGAATCGTCCTTTTTTTCTTTGTTTAGTTGTCCGATTAGGAAATCTCAAACGTCAGCGAGATACATGGATCTAAATATAAAGAAAGGGTTTTTTCAAGTCTAATATTACAGGCTTCAGTTCAGCTGTTCCTAGACCAGAACGAACGGTCGGGTAAGCCGGTAAGCCCATCAAAGTAGGCGTGTCTTTCCATTTCCTTGTCTCTAAAAAAGAGAAGAAAGAGGGATTACCTCGATTATAAAGTCAAGAACTCATAGAAAGAATTGGATATGATTGGTTTTGAATTCCTTTCTAAGGCTTGACCTGCTATAGATATAATAGGAAGCTCTGGAAAGCATGCAACAAAGCCAACGAGAAGCTTGATGGAATCAAAACAAACCCAGCCAGCCTTTTAGGGTTCCTGTCGAGGTAGACTCATCTGAGTCTGAACCCGCTTCGAGAACCAGATCTCATTGGGAAGGAGGGTCAACGAATTAGAAAGCGGTCATGTTCTCATTCAATGCCCGAGGACTCATTCTCCATGCCCAAGGGTTTATTCAACTCAGGAACTCAAGAAAGCGCTACGGGAATAGTGTTAAAACAAAAGCCAATCGGTAAAGAATCTCAAGCAAAAGGCTAAAAAGAAGAGGTATGAAGTAACTCGACTGAAAGGAGAGGATGGATGGAATGGTCCCACTGCCGGAATACACACTCACGAAAGGACAAGAAAGAGAATTCAAAAAAGGCTCGTGAACCATAACTCAATTACATCGAGCCTCAACTGATGGAAGAAATTCACTCGTAGGAACGCAGCTACTTTTGGGAAATAGAATAGGATACGTACGTACGGAATGAACTTAGAGAAAGAGCCGAAGTTCAAACTGAAGAATGAAGAAATACCGATAGCGAAGGAGTTTCACCTGACGAGAACGAACTATCCTGTCGCGGCTTCTGACACTCTGCCGATCAAAGAAGAAAGTAGGTTTTGAATCCTCGTATGTTGGTCTTACCTGAATCGCTTCAAGTGGCGAAGGAAGAACTTATTCATCAGTAGCTCCCGTCTTGAGATTCTTCCTTATCAGACAAGCCTTCCTGGAGGTGGATCAGAGCAGAGAGAAGCCCTCATTCGATGTTGTTCGAAGCGAGGATGCTAGATTCTGATGTTGATTCGGGAGCTAATGGAGTCCTAGAAGAGGCTTAGGGCACTTTAGCTATCTATAAGGCAGCTCAGAAGACCATGATAGGACAGATAAAGAAGATAAAGCAATAAGTCAATAGCTCTGTCCGGACTCTGGCATCTAACTCTTAGCTCTCCTAGATAAAATTGACAACATAACTGTATGAAAAAATTAAATTTTTATTCTCTAACTTTTGGTTTTTAGTATTTCTGGTCCTGTAAATTATTCTATTTCACATTCAATCCTTTTCTTAAAGAATTAGTCCTTAGCATACCACATCCGTTCCTTTTTTGTCAAATTTAGTTTTGTGTTAATAATTTTAGTCCCCTTCACATGTAATAGATCTCATTTTTTGTTCTGTAACTATAAGTCATTAGGACCAAAATTATTAAATACAGGACTAAATTTGGCCAAAAAGTGACCAAATGTGAGACGTTCACTACTAAATTCATAAAAGAAAAGAACTAAATGTGCAAATGAAGTAAATTATAGGATCAAAAGTGCTAACAGTTTAAATTACAGGACTGAAAGTATAATTTTACCGTACTTTATACACATAACATGTATATATGAAATAAAATAGAAGATGCAACAAGAATTACAGTAAAAAATCCAATCCGGATCGGTAATAATTGTGCGAGAGCAATCTGCAGAGCTGACTTATTATGGAAAAGGTGTAAGACAACTGAAACAAGCATCAGACGTACCAAGAAAATGAAGATGATGAGGATAAGATAAGTGACAACATAATCTTCCACTTCAAATACACATCATCTGAAATTAGTTCAACAGAGATTGACTCGAAAAGTAGCTTTTTTAGGGTTTCCGGTCGAGTACCTTCTTTCAAGTACGTACGGACGTTTCTATCATTTCTGCTTCTTTGCATTCTCAAGAGTCGTTTTGAATATTATGTTATTACATACATACACTTTCATTTTCTTCTATATATCTGTTGTTTGTGTGTCCGAATCTTTGGATGCCCAATGAGATAAGCCTTAGCAACACGTTTTCTATTCTTACAATTGGCTCGAAATATGCGAAGATACGCTATCTGTATCAGCCTTTGTTTGCAAATCTGAAAAATATAATAAATGATACTAATTATTCAGAAAAAATGTAATTTTAGTCTTGTGAGTATATATATATATATATAGTAATTTTATTTTTTATGGAATTCAATTTGGTGATTAAATCCTAGAGCTTAAAAAAAATGGCAGCTTAAGAAAAACGTTTGTTGAAAATTACAAATTTGGCCAGAATTTGGCATGTGCGTCTCACCTGAACCCCAAATGCCGGTCAGATTTGCAATTTTGTCTGATTTTTCCCTTAATATTGTGACAGTTATTTTAAGTTATAGGGCTTAATTGCTAAATTAGATTGCAGCATAATTAAAATTATCACCCTCTTTGATTATGGAACCATTTAATAAATTGTTTAGGGCAATTATAGGGAGTGACAATTTTAATTTTGTTACAATTTAATTTGGCAATTAAGTCTTATAATTTTAAAAACATTGATACATCAGGATCAAAGTACTCTTAGGGAAATTAAAATTATAAGACTTAATAGTCGAGTTGAATTCCAGCTTAATTAAAATTACCACCTCCTACAATTACACAATCAAAATTATAATTTTTTTATTATTATTATTAGAAGAAAAATCAAAGAGTTACGACATATATATGTTATCAATTAATCAATACCATGATATTACATAAGAATCAACTGAAATATTATCCATGATAATATCCCAAAATATTGTCCAATTATATGATAATGAAGTTTGGTAGAAAACATGTGACAATATGTGGAAACCTTTAAAGCCAAGAAAGAAAAATATTCGAGAATATGACAAAGGTGATCTTATACCCTTGTGATTTTCCACAACAAATTCCTATGTATGCAACTTGCAATTGATGACACGTCCAGCCCATTATCATCTTATGATATAAAGCCAAAAATCGAAGCATATTTTCTGAAATCTTCCGACTAGACATGGCATCTTTCTCGATCCATTCCCCTATATAAAGAGGTCATGGAAGCCCATTCATTAACTCAAGCTGAAGTCGAGCCTCAAATACACTTAGACAATTCACATATTGCCGACCAACGATGGACATGGTGACGAAGTTAGGGACGGAGAAGCCGGTGGTGATATTCAGCAAAACCAATTGCGGCATATCCCACGCAATAAGTACACTTATACGTGGATTTGGGGCGAACCCTACGGTCCATGAGCTCGATGAGCTTCCAAATGGACATGAGATCGAGAAGGCATTGATGGCGTTAGGGTGCAATCCTAGTGTGCCGGCCGTGTTCATAGGAAAGCAATTCATCGGTGGATCGAATGAGATCATGAGCCTCAATATAAGGGGCAAGCTCAAGCCATTGCTCATCAATGCCAATGCTATATGGATATAAATCACAAAATAAGGGCGAAAAGGGAGCAAAGTTCACATTTTTGCTATATGCCATGTATTTTTAATTATGGCTTATAGTTAATATATATATATATCTTATTATGTTAAAATTTTTTAGTAGCTCTTTTGGAGTTGGTATTTGAGGAGTCATATTAGTGTATGGATGTGAGGGTTTCTTCTTCAATATATTATGTACTTCTCTTTTGGTTTATGATCTATATATATATATATATATATATATATATATAATGGTTGTAATTCACTAGTCTTATATAAGCCTATAAATGACTTTCTTCATCGAGTTTTATGATCACCAATGGTCTGACTCCACGTATATAACATTTAGCAAAATTGCATTATCCTATGTATATAAGAGATATGCCAAAGGTGAAGCAGCACTTTTAACAAAACTTGCAACTTTTGTTAAGGAAAGAATTACAGAAGGGATAGGCCAAAATTTCACTTTTTGTCCAGATGGAGTTAGCAAAAACTGTACTGCGGTTTTTGAGATTTTATTTCGCACACCATATATTTGAAAGAATCAGAGTTAGTCCCAGAATTAGATTTTTATTAATTTTTAATGACAGCTAGCACATGCGTCAAATATGGCCGTTAACTTAATTAGTAATATTATATTTTTAGTCCCATTTGATAAAAGAATCATCATATATGGCCAAATTGAATATGTTGTCCTATGTTTTAGGACATGTGGCAAATTAAGGACTTTATCTACAAGAGTGACAAATTATAATCCATAATTTAATAATTTTTAGTAATTAGAAGACTTCCATCACCGGAGTTTCGTAATTTGCCAGAAAATGTTGAAAGTAGATGAAATTAGGGTTTTTTTTAATTGTGATTTTTGCTGACAAAGCATCCAATCAGCCTCCTAACCACTTAAGAAATTACTACATTGCTTTGTATGTCCTATATATTAGGAGGTCTCATTTTAACAACTGCAGTTACAAAAGACTAACAATTAGGTACGTACCCTTAGCTAATTCATTAATTTTGCGTAATTTTAGGACTTTTCCTTTTTCTTTTATTTCATCAGCTTATGTGTATTAGTACCTTGTTTTCACTTGGTAAATAACTTTTACGTATGCCAATTTGATTGTGTTGTTACAATGTAAGCTAATAACATAGTATAAAACATTCGAAATAAGTGTCAAGATGTATTAATATGGTGATTTGAGAACAATGTTTGGAACAAAGCTAATATACAAAATAATATAAAGTTCTTCACATTGTATGTTTACAAAAAGGAGACTAAAATATTATTCACAAATTGAGAAACAAGTACAAAAAAATTATCAGTGTTTTGGAACTACAGTACTTGAAATGCCACTTCCTTCCGAACATACAGGGCATAAATGCACTTTCATCACCGCTTATATGGCTAGGGGGGTTAATTGATTGGATGCGTAGCCAGCAAAATCTCAGTTTTAAAAATTCTAATTTCGTCCATATCAGTAACTTTCGAAAAGGTAGAAAACTCGAGGGTGACCAGAGTCCTCTAATTTTTAAAAATTATTCAATTATGAGTTAAATTAATTTGTCAACCCTGTAGCAAGAGTCTTAAAATGCCCCCTACCAATGTACCAGGCAGTAAATATAATTTAGCCTCTTCATATATACAGTCCCAAACTTTTGGGCTTAGCATATTTAGTCCAAATATTTTAAATATTATTATTTTTTTGTCTTCTTTAAAATATTCCTTTAGAAAAGTAATGAAATCGAATTGTTTAACCTACAATAAGTTAGTAACAAGTCAATTGGGATAAATATGAATTTTTATTCAACTTTTTGGTAATATCAACAATCCTATGAATTGTGACTATTGGGGGATTTATTTAGGAGATGGAAACAAATGTCTAGATACAATTTCTGAAACCATAAAAAATTTATATACAACTACACACCAAACCTTAAGGGATTACAATAGAAAAAAATGCAAACAACCTCCTTATGATATTGTAAATGAACAAATTATCCCCTTGTGAAAAAAACAGCAGTTTTACCTCACCGTGCTTTTAGAACTGCTTCGAATTATCCCCCTATTTTTTTTTAAAATGAAGCAATTTATCTCCGTATCTAAGGGGGTAAATTACTTCATTTTGAAAAATATATGGGGTAAGTTGCTATTATTTTTTTATAGTGGGGTAATTTACTCAATTACAATATCACAGAAAAGTAAATTACATTAAAACTGATTATAATGTAATTATCTCAACTATACTAATTAACTACCTAAAAATCCTTTTCTCCTAATGAGTATGTTTTAGGCTTTTAATAAACTAGGAAGTATGACGTACGATGCACGTTTAAAATAATATTTTTAGAGGTAAATATATTACTTGCAGTTAATTGTAAAAATATTAAGTTCATGATATTAATGTTTTTGTAATTGAAGCATTAGTATTATAAAATTACTTTCTAAACAAATTGATAATAATTATTTTAATTGATTAAAAAAAACTATTTACTTCTATTATTTGTAAATCACTTTCTAAATTTAAATGGTATTATTAAATAAAAAATATTCCCCAGAATTAAAATTTTGTTTTCCATATTCACTAATGAATATATTTCATTATCTTGTATTAAATCAATTAATATAAAAATAAAAATCATAATATTAAAAAATTCATTAGTAAAATAAAAATATGTAGGCAGCCCCCCCCCCCCTTTTTTTTGCAAAGGCCCCTTGTTTTGAATAGTTTTTGTTGGGATATGTATGGCCCAATGACCGCAGCCCACGAGACAAGCCCACTGTCTAAACCCGCTTGGCAAGACCCACCTCGTCCGACCCGGTCCACACCCGGTACTTGACCCGCTACTCCACTCAAGTAATAACCTAACCCTAAGTTTTTACCTCTCATCAGTTTTTTCCCTCTTCTTCACTGCGCCGCTGATTTCTCTCTCCCTCCCCCAAATCTCCTTCTCAAATAACCGAGATCCTCCTTCCCTTCTTCTCACCGGAGAAGGAGGTGGCTTTCCTAAGCCAATATGATGGCTTATGGAAAGCCACCAAGCCTTCCCTTTCATGTCGACCTCGGTGACCTCTATAAATGGGGATTTTCGCTTCGGCCGAAAGGATACGATACACACTTCCCACATATCTCCAAAAGCCTTCTAAAGTTCTTTGTGACCGAGCCTTAGTTCTTGGTGAACCAAACCCTCAGACTCTGTGATCCTGTTTCTCGGTGTTCTTCGGTGAAAGGGTTAAGGTGGAGTAGCCGCGGGTGTGACAGTGGGCGTACAAGTCTTTGTGACCGAGCTTTGTGCCATCTCTCGTAGATCTGGTTCTTTCTGAGCCACTTTCATTATCAAAATATAATTTGTTTATATTCGTTTTGATTCATTTATTTTGGCCTGTAATTTTTTAAGGAGTTGTGTACTCCATCCTTTGTCATTGTAATAGTTCTGTTAGGCTATTTGGTAAAATACCACTGAGTGGTTTATCCGCCCTACAGTGGTATCAGAGCCATACCTCTGAGATTCGGCTCCTGGTGGCGGTAACTTTCTAACCCCTCTCCTTTTGATCATAACTATTGATATATCCTGCTGTTGTCTACTGTTAATATTCATATATTTATTACTGTTATTATACCGCGGTTTAAGCCCCCTAATATCCTCCTGGCCGGACCCTTGAGGTCGTCGGGTATCTGGACGGGACTTAGGCTGGTGAGCCCCGGTTTCGCGTTATATTGATCTTTGTGATATCTCGAATCTTTGTGATTTTTTTTTTCTGTGTGTGTGACCTCATATCTGGTGATATATATACTCTGTGGTGGTTTTATCCTTTTCTGAAATATTCTTGATCTACTGAAACATTGATCTGTGTGATCTCTTAAGATTGCCTCTTTAACCTGTTGAAAACTTGCTATTGGATTACCATTTTTTTTAACTGTTGTGATCTCAGACACTGCTTTCCGTTGATATCCTTTTTTTGGTATATCTTGCTACGTTGCATATCTGTGAAAATTCTTTGTCATCCGTGATATTTTGGTCTGTTGTGACGTCTCTGTGACTTATCTGTCAAATCTTTTTATATAAAACATTTTTCCAAAAACTTACTTAAAAACCGTTTCTTCTTAAATAAAATGGCCGGTTATAACCTACAACCTTTTGATGGAAAAACTGATTTTTCAATTTGGCAACAAAAAATGAAGGGAATTTTGATACAACAAAGAGTTTTTAAGGCCATTGATGGAAACTATTTAGAAAACGTTTCGGAATAAAAGATTCAAGAAAATGATGAATTTGCTTACTCCTCGATTATTTTGAATTTATCTGACACGGTTTTACGAAAGGTTGGCAAACAAAACTCTTCCAAAGATTTATGGGATAAACTTGAGGAGCTTTATACTGAGACTTCATTACCGAGTAAACTGTTTTTATTGGAAAAATTTTTTAAGTATAAACTTGACTTGTCAAAAAAACATTGATGAAAACTTGGATGATTTTACTAACTTATACAAGACATTAAGCTCACCGGTGATAAAAACATTGATGAATATTCTCCTATTATTTTGCTGAATGCTATTCCTGAATCGTACTCTGATGTTAAATCTGCTATTAAGTATGGTAGAGATTCTGTTAATCTTGAAACTGTTGTGAACGGACTTAAGAGTAAAGAGATGGACCTTAGGGCTAATAAACCTAGTCAAAACCAACATGAAGTGAATTCGGTTAGGGGAAGACCTAAGTTTAGAAACTCTAGATATAGAAGCAAAAGTAGAAGTAAGAGTAGAAACGGATATCGAAACAAATCTAGACCCAGAGAGAACTTTAATAATGATGACAAAACTAGAGAAAGGCGTTGTTATAACTGTGGTATAAGAGGACACTACATTAAGGACTGTAGAAAGCCTAAAAAGGATAATCGAGATAGATATGAGGAAAAAGAGAAGGTTAATAATGTGTTTGATGAGAATAATGGCGAAGTTTTTATTGTATGCTAAGCAAACTCTGTGAATTCTTTTGACATGCATGAATGGCTAATTGATTCTGGCTGCACATTTCATATGAGTCCCTTCAAAGATATTTTCACTAATCTGTGTTATGAGCATGCTGGTTTTGTTTCTATGGCTAATGAGAAAAAATGTGAAATTGAAGGTCTTGGTGACATTTCTATGTGTTTTAAAGATGGCTATAAAATGACTTTGAAAAACATGAGATATATTCCTGATTTGAGTCATAATCTTATTTCTTGTGCCGCTTTAGAGGAAGATGGTCTTGAGGGTAGATGGGGCAAAGGCCTCATGAAAATCATGAAGGGATCATTAGTTGTTTTTAAAGCTGAAACGCAAGCGTAATCTTTATATATGCACTGTTTCTTATGACTATCTTGCTGCATCTGTTTCTGAAAATGATTCTACTACATTATGGCATAAGAGACTTGGTCATATTAGTCAAAAAGGTCTTGATTTTTTGAAAAAGGATGGTATTTTGAATACGAACATTGAAAAACTGGACTTCTGTGATGATTGTATACTTGGTAAACATCATAAAGTGCATTTCCCTGCTTCACCCTCCCCAAATCCTTCCATGTCTACTTGCATCCTTGATTATGTGCATGCTGATGTTTGGGGACCTTCAAATGTGCCTACTCATGGTGGTAATCGATATTTTTTATCTATCATTGATAATTTTTCTAGAAAAGTTTTCGTCTTCTTAATGAAGCACAAATCTGAGGTGTTTGAAAAGTTTGAAAAATGGAGAGTTTTAGTTGAAAATCAAACTGGAAAAAGATTGAAATCTCTTCGTACTGATAATGGCTTGGAATTTTGCAATCAAAACTTTTCTGAAATGTGTGATAAACATGGCATAAGAAGGCATAAAACCAACCCCTATACCCCTCAACAAAATGGTATTGCTGAAAGAATGAATCGCACTTTACTTGATAAAGTTAGATGCTTGCTTGTGAGTTCTGGTTTACCAAAAACGTTTTGGGGTGAAGCTATTCTTACAGCTGCTCACTTGATAAATATGTCTCCTTCTGTGCCATTACTTGGTAAGACTCCTGAACATATTTGGACCGGTAAAATTCCTGACCTATCTGCATTACGTGTTTTTGGATGTTCTGCTTTTGTGCATCAAACTGTTGATAAGTTAGAACCTAGGGCCATAAAATGTGTTTTTATTGGTTATCCTATGGGTGTTAAGGGGTATCGCCTTTGGGTACGTAGTCAACCCGGATTTAAGGTTCTAATAAGTAGAGACGTAACATTCAATGAAAACGAAATGCCTTGCTTAGAGAAAAACCAAAACTTAGAAAAAGAGCAAACCTTTATTAAGGTGGAGAACAATCTAGGGGATAACCAACAGGAGGGAGAATCAGAGAACACATTAGAAATTGAAACTGATAGTGAGACCGAAAATGTAGAAAATCTTGAACCAAACCCATTAGAAAACTACCAACTTGCTAGGGATAGAAATAGAAGACAAATTAGGGCCCCAACAAGACTTAGAGATTTCGAAACCGCCTTAAATATTGAAATGACTGAATCTACTAGCATAGATGAGGCTATGAAATCCAAACAATGGCTTAGTGCCATGAATGAAGAAATGAAGTCACTAGAAGAAAACAAAACTTGGGTTTTAGTTCCCAAACCAAAAAATGCCTCCATAGTTGATTGTAAGTGGATTTATAAAATCAAGCAAGAAAACCCTATCAAATACAAGGCTAGGTTAGTAGCTAAAGGATTTACGCAAAAAGAGGGCATAGATTATAATGAAATTTTTTCTCCTGTCGTGAAATATACAACTGTGCGTATTATTCTTGCTCTCACTGCACATTACAATTGGGAACTCAAGCAAATGGATGTTAAAACTGCTTTCCTACATGGTGATTTGGATGAGAATATTTACATGTGCCAACCTGCTGGTTTTATTGATAAATCCAAACCTGATTTTGTGTGTTTGCTGAAAAAATCGCTATATGGCTTAAAACAATCACCTAAACAGTGGAATAAGAAATTTGACTCATTTATGCATTCCTTGAAATTCAATAGGAGTCATTATGATCACTGCCTCTACTTTAAGCATGTGCATGATTCACCCATCTTTCTTGTTCTTTATGTTGACGACATGCTTATTGCTAGCCCAAATTCTCATCTCATTAGTGTTTTACAAAAACAGCTTTGTAATGTTTTTGAAATGAAAGACCTCGGAAATGCAAAGCAAATTCTTGGCATGAACATCTCTAGAAATAGAGAAAAATCTTCCATTCTTTTAAACCAAAAGTCTTACATCTCAACTGTTTTGAAAAAGTTTTCCATGGAAAATGCAAAACCTGCTTCGGTACCTCTAGCTGCACATTTTCAGCTTTCTAAAGAACAATCTCCCAAAACAGATTCTGAAAAAACCAAGATGGATAAAATTCCTTATTCAAATGTTATTGGTTCCATCATGTATCTCATGGTATGCACTCGACCTGATATTGCATATGCAATTAGCTGTCTTAGTAGATACATGTCAAACCCTGGTACACCTCATTGGGAAGCTCTAAAGCATTTGCTTAGATATTTACGTGGCACCATTGATATTGGCATCACCTTTTCTAAAAATTCTGATTATACACAACTTGTTGGATTTGTGGACTCAAATTATGCAAATGATCGTGATAGTCGTAAGTCCACTACTTCTTATGTGTTTACTTTATGCGGTGCATGCATTAGTTGGAAATCACAACTACAACACATAGTTGCCTTATCAACCACTGAAGCAGAATACATTGCTACAACCGAAGCCTTCAAAGAAGCCATTTGGCTTGATGGTCTTATCAAAGAAATCGGTTTTTCGAAAGAAAAATTAGTTGTCTTTTCGGACAGTCAGTCCTCTATACAACTTTGTAAAAATCCCGTTTTTCATGATCGCACAAAACATATTGACGTAAGATTTCATTTTATCCGTGACATCGTGGGAAAGGATGTTATAAAATTAGAAAAGATCAAGACTGAAGAGAATCCCGCTGATATGGGGACCAAAAGCCTACCGGTAGATAAGTTCAATTTGTGTTTAAAAATTCTTAGATTCAATCCTGACTAATCCTGCTCTCTTCTAGCTGTTTGTCATTTTGCAGGTTCACGCAGGAGGGTCCCCGGGCTGTGATGAAAAATTTCCAGATCTACAAGCTCCGGGCAATGTTTCCTTCTTTGGGTTCATTGGTCCAAGGTGGAGCATGTTGGGATATGTATGGCCCAATGACCGCAGCCCACGAGACAAGCCCACTGTCTAAACCCGCTTGGCAAGACCCACCTCGTCCGACCCGGTCCACACCCGGTACTTGACCCGCTACTCCACTCAAGTAATAACCTAACCCTAAGTTTTTACCTCTCATCAGTTTTTTCCCTCTTCTTCACTGCGCCGCTGATTTCTCTCTCCCTCCCCCAAATCTCCTTCTCCAATAACCGAGATCCTCCTTCCCTTCTTCTCACCGGAGAAGGAGGTGGCTTTCCTATGCCAATATGATGGCTTATGGAAAGCCACTAAGCCTTCCCTTTCATGTCGACCTCGGTGACCTCTATAAATGGGGATTTCCGCTTCGGCCGAAAGGATACGATACACACTTCCCACATATCTCCAAAAGCCTTCTAAAGTTCTTTGTGACCGAGCCTTAGTTCTTGGTGAACTAAACCCTCAGACTCTGTGATCCTGTTTCTCGGTGTTCTTCAGTGAAAGGGTTAAGGTGGAGTAGCCGCGGGTGTGACAGTGGGCGTACAAGTCTTTGTGACCGAGCTTTGTGCCATCTCTCGTAGATCTGGTTCTTTCTGAGCCACTTTCATTATCAAAATATAATTTGTTTATATTCGTTTTGATTCATTTATTTTGGCCTGTAATTTTTTAAGGAGTTGTGTACTCCATCCTTTGTCATTGTAATAGTTCTGTTAGGCTATTTGGTAAAATACCACTGAGGGGTTTATCCGCCCTACAGTTTTTACAAGAAATTTTATTAATAAATAATTAGTAATATACCCCTTTAAGGGTATAATCTAAAGATATACTCCAATAAGGGTATAAATATTTTCTCACAATAGGAATAAAAATTCAAGAAATTCTCACTATTTTATTTAATTATAAGTTGCACTTCTTAGTATCATCAAAATGATACGTCCAATATATTATGAAAAAAATTATAATTTAAAAATAATTATTTAATGTCAATATAAAAGTAAAATCAATTAGTCAAAAAGCCACTTGATTTAAGTTTTTAAACAACATTTTTAATTTAATAAAATTTAAGGATATTTATTCAGCATTATATATTTATTTTTTGAAGTTTGGATTATTATTTACATGTTACTCATATGCTATTCCTTCTAAATTTTACTATGTCCTAATAAATTATTTTTTTATAAATAGTTAAGATCTTTCTTAACTAATTAAGCATGTTAAAATATTATTTGTCTATTTCTCTTTTAGTTAGATATATCATTCATTTTCGAAGTAGTTTAAAAGAATTAGAAATAGCATATATATTTTTTTCTTTGTCAGAATTAAATATTACAGTTGATCCCTTAATTTTTGATGTAGAATCACTTAAATTTTTTCAAGTTCATTTTTTGACGTTAGTGTCACTTCAAACAAGAGAAATAAGATTAATAGAATAATTATTTGTTCATATTTAAGAACTCAGATTTGTATATATGTATAATTAAAAAATTTTATTTAACCTAAATTGGACAAATACAACAGATCATAAAATAAATGTGGTATACATGACATATAATTGATTATTCTTCTTAAATTATACACAATCACATAACAAATGTATTACATTTATCATATAATTGATTCATGTATAACCAAACTCGATTTAAGTTAGAATTTTTCTATACACAAAACTCCTCGTGATACATTGTAATAGGGATAATTCCTTGGAATGTATCTTCCAAGGAAAATATAATCACTTCATCTTATGCTTTTTTTTTTTTTAATTTGACGGACTCTATTATATTTTTATTTTTGGGTTATTTGGTTTCTTGACGAGAATGTGAAAACTAATATATTTTTAATAATAATAAGTAAAATTTTATCGTACGATTGCAAATATATATTATGTGAAATATTAGTATTACATAATATTGATGCAATTATGTGTTCACTAATATATATACATATATATATAATGAAAGTATCAAAATCAAAAGGAATGCCCAGTAAGATATGAATGTTCCCACTATTATATATATAATCATAAGTTGCACTTATTAGTATTATTTTACCTCTAGTATATTATGATAAAATAAAAAATACATAAACCAAAGTATAAGCTCAAAAAAAAAATTCTTATTCATATTAAAATAAAATCACGAGAAAGTCGCATATTGTGTCACATATGTTAGGGCCTTTTTCAATTTAATCCTATTTGTTATGATTCTTTGAAAAAATTGCATCTCATAAGTTGAAATTTTTCTCAATATTACATTAAGAAAATTTTCAACTTATGGGATACAATGTGTAAGAAAATCGTAAAAAGTATGACTAAATTGAAAAAGACCCCAATAATTAACGAAAAATGCTAACGACTTCTTTAATTATTTGGCGAAAATGCATGTGAGGACTAAAATTGAGAAAACTTTCAACTTACGGGATATAATATGAGAAAATTAATAAATAGAACTAAATTGAAAAAGACCCTAATATATGGGACCAAAAATGTATTTTTTCCTAAAGTTAATTAGTTAGAAGTCACCCATGATAAATTCTTCAAAAGCATTTCAAATGTAATAATATTGATAATTTTTTTTTCAAAATTTCATGATATTTTTCTTTCATATATATATATAGGTTTTGAAATTTATATTAGTATTTTATATATTATTCTAATGCTATTCATTTTATTTTTACTGTGCCTAATAAATTAATATTTTCAATGTTTAAAATAATTCCCAACAAATTAATCACGTAGAAATATTATTTATGTAGTTACTTTTTTGGTTGGATATATTTGCCATTAATGTCCAAACAGTTTGGAGGCATTAGAACTTAGACTCTTAAATAATCTTCTTTTATTTAAAATATCATTTAAGGACATAAAAAAAATTTCACAATGGAAACAAACACAAGAAAAATTCATACTTTTATATATAATATAGATTCATTAAATTTTCCAAATAGAGTTAGAAGTGCAACTACTAAAAGTTTTAACCTGAGCAGCTGTTAAATACCAAAGGTGAATACAACAGAAGCGTATCGTCCGATACTCTGAACCATCTAGAACGATAGAAAAGCTGAAGCTAAGGTTTATCTTGTTGGGCATCTTCTTTCATACAGCGAAAGATTCGAATTGCTGAAAAGCAGAAAAACAAACAGAAAATGTAAGTACACAAACAACATATTCTGTCTTCTTTTTCTTCATCGTCCGTCTGTCAAACATATTCAAAATGGCCCTTGAGATTGCAAAAGACCATATATATATATATGCAATGCCGGCCGTACGTACTTGAAGAAGGTACTGATCAGGTATTAATTCTAGCACATTCCATCTCCACTATGCGTACATACATGGCCCTGAAAGCAAAGAAAAGACATGTAATTGTCAGTTGGATTTCACAAGAGTATGAGACATGGAAGATTATGTTTATTCTCTCCATATGTTTGATGCTTTTTTGAGTTGTCTTAATTACGTGGGGCGAATCGCATTTGCTCTTGTAATAAGTCCGCAATGGAGAAAGCGGTTGTTTTCGAATTAGGACAGAAACAAATTGAATTGAGTTGAACATATTGTTGTTTGAGTTTATTTGAGTTACTCTCGAACTTGAAAATTTACGTTTGAATCTTAGAATAATTTGATGTTTTAAAATATATTTTTTCTTCTTTTTCTTTGAGGGTAACTGAATTTAGCTCATGCCAAGAGTACCAAAAAAAAGGGAATGGCTTGTAATGAAATGTAAAATCAGACATTATGTTGAGAAATCGAACAGCTACAATTCAGCATATATGAGAAAGTTGGTAAAGTTGGTTCAAGAAACAAACAATAAATCAGTGGCGTTAGTAATTTTCTTCTCTTTACATACACACACAAAAGAATAAGAGAGAGAGAGAGAGTGGCTAAATTTATTCAGCCTTCTCGATTGCTTGTATGCATTCAACAACTGTTGCCTTGTTTGACATCGCTGACATCAGGGCTTCATGGAGTAGCCGATTGTTTTTTATTAGCGACGCAGCAAATAGCACCTGCAAGTTAGCACCTAAGTTTTCATAATTGAGGCTTCATGGAGAGTAGGCAGGTCGAGCTCAACTCGTATACACTATAGCTACGTGCATCTGAAGAAACCATCCATGTAACAATCTTAAGAAAAACTTACCGCCCATCTGGTAAGGTTTTGCTGCTGATCTTTGCTAAGCTGCGGTTTACTCCTGTTTATAAATCTCTGGAAAACGGAGGGCGATGAATGAGATTTTGCTTTTAGAGCATGTTTAATGTTTTTCTTTGTGAGATGAACAAACCTGAAGAGTGAAAAGATCGGCGGATTGACCAACAACTTTATCGTATTGTAGACCTTCTGCAGCCAATCCAGCCATCGCTACAACCGCCAACCTGAGAAGTGCAATAAAATTTGGATCATTACCCAGTAGTTTCAACTTTTCAGACAGATTCTCAATCAGAGATGTGTTAACCTTACGATTAAGAATTCTAACGTGAAAATTTGTCAGGATTCAGGACCAACTATTTACAAGAGTAGTATTCTCAGCTAAGGTAGTAAAAGTTAATGTACCATCCTCATGCACTTTAGTCGACAAGAAGTGAGATATAGTTTAACATACTATAAAACAAAATGATTTATTCCCTACACTATGACTACAGCTTAAAAAACTATGGTACATCAATACTATTTACTACAATCAAACAAAACCATCACGAAAACTTAAGTTTTGACCACGGCTAATCGACATTTAAGAACCATGGCAGATATTTTTGCCTCGCTTACAAAGACAATGGCTAATAGTAGTTGCACAGCCGTGATCTATTAGTACTTGCCATGAATTTTAACTTTAATCGTAGTAATTAACCACGACAAAAAATCTTTGTTTCTAGTAAAACATGCACAAACAAGAGAAATAAGAATTACATTCTTATCAATGTCAGAATCAACTCCGATGTCAAGATGTTAAGATGTTGGCATGTTTCCAAACATCAGTATTTAATCCCATATAGATGAAACTGACATGTAAAGAAGGTTTTAAGGGCAAAAACTATCATGTTTCAAAGTGTAAACATGAATATGACAACTGCAGCTTTGAGAACGATACCTGTCTAGTTCCTTGGCATCGAGCTGCCCACTATAAATAAGCTTTTCAAGCCGTTCATCGATGAGATTGACATGCTCTTTTCCAATATCCAAGGAATAACCAAGGATGGGAAGGCCAAGTAAGTAAGCAACTACAATATCAAAACCCTCCGATCAAACTTTACACTTAGAGAGACTTTCGAAGAGATAAATACATTACTAGTAAAACATGACAATATCATCCAACAAAATAAAGTCTTGTAACCAAAGGGGGTAATAGTAGAAGATGTGCCAAGCTAAAAATAATAAACAGGTCAGAAGTCCAAATCTGTTTGTGTGATAAGAAAATCTGAAAGTTACATAGAACTATATTCATGATTGGGATTTCTTTCATATGTGCGTGGCGCCTGTGCTTGCATGTCTGTGCCTTTAATGAACTAACAGCATAACTAAATGATTGTTGCATGAGATAAATTGATGACCTAAAACGGAAGTACGGTATTGTTACATGAGCCTAAACTATGTTTGACAACATTAAACTGTGAGATCAATGATACCTAAGAAATGAGCTGCTTCATGTCTGGCAATCCTCTCCTGGTAATCAGGGAAGAACGAAGAAAATCCACCAATGGCAGCTTGAAGCAGCCTACATTCCAGAAATTGGAGAGGTTTAACTTATAACGTTATGTAATGTGGTCTTATGTGGAATGTGCATGAGCACTAGGGCACATTTACCCTAATTCTTTCTTAAAAAATATTCACAAGTATGAAAAGAAACAATAGATAATAAAATAGAACCTAGAATATTATAATATTTTCTTACAAGCATCTGCCTTAGTCACATATTGTTAGAGATACTAACTAATAAATGATTGTGCCCTCTAATTTAAACTTTTACATGAGTAGGTCATTGCCAAACAAGGGGTCCTAGGTTCAAATCTCATCCACTCTAACAGCTTAAACTTTTAGATAGGTAACCATTCAACACAAATAATAGTGTGGACCAGATGGCTGTTTAACTACTTACCCTGGCGAAATACTCCCTACAGCAAGAACTATCAAAGAGATGCTTCCAATCAAGTACGGCACAAAAAAGCCCCAGTCCTGCGCAACAAGGAAATGACCAATCAAGAATGTCCTGAAATTTTTGTTACTGTCAACACTTTGGACTTGCAATGTTGTTATTATGTGTAGCATTAAAGGTCTCTAGCTTTCAGATGAAGTAGTCATACAATGTGTGTGTGTGTGAACTAATAGACTTGTATTTCCACTTGCAGTTCCAATGTCAGAATGTTTGAGTAAGAATGGAAGGAATATCTGTAAGGCCATATAAAGCTATAAACTTGTTGCTGCCAGTGAATGCAAATAAAAAGCTACTTCTATTGGTTAGAGATATTTACGACTCAAAGATAGTGGTAACCTGAGAACGAGAATAAGCAAATAGTTTAACGAAGGAAGGTGGCAGAAGCTACCCCAGGAAGCTGGCCAGCAAGAACGCCCAGAAATCCTGTTGTGCCGACCACGGTAAAGAGAAAAGCTGCCTGCATCACTGAACAAAATTAACTCAATAAACACACAAAATTTCATCCACAGTTTCTACTTCAAACTGCTGAAAAAGTGCATTAAATCTAAGGACGGTTGTTACACACTTGCCCAATAGAAACTCTATTAAGGCCACATCATGCTTTTAACTATGGTTTCATAGAACTTACATCATTTCGGGTGCTAGGAATAGCAAGATTCTCTGCATTCTTTATGCCAAGAGATGTCAACTCCCGAAGAGATGTCTGTAACAGAGACAATGTAGATAAAAGTCCTCCACCATATTCAACTTAGCACTACTCAAGATGCTAACCAAAAATACTCATCAAATAAATGCTTGAGGTGGGAAATGCAACAAAAGTTTGAGTGGCTATTCGCTGAAATTTCATATAGAATAGTTGTAGACACTGACTGACCGTACGACGTGAGACATATGGTTGAGAACTCCATTTCTTGGCCCAACCAACTTCACTCAACTGATCAAGTGCCTCTTTGACAGCATCACTGTCTTTCTGCGATGAACCATACAAATACACAATACAAGTTATCCATAAAAACCAATGTTCAGAAGAAAATTTATTCTATTCATCTTGTGATGTTGTCGTCTCTAGAGAGGGGTGTATATGTGTTCATCTGTCTGCACAACAGGTAGAAATGGCTGCCACTACCATACTTTATTACAGTAAACTGAAGTCTCGCAGAGTGATGGGAAACTTGTGGGTTGTGGCAGTCAACAGACGACATGATTTCTGCGGAACAACTCTTTATCGATGGTCAAGAAGAAAACCCGTCACATAATATGCATCTTTCAACTAATTCACTTCTAATATCTTTTAAATTTTTATCTTACTGATTCAACTTGAGAAGCAATAATAATAAAAAAACTTACAATATAGTAATTCATTAAATAGATCATAATACAAAGAGTCTCTAAACAAGAAGTGCAAATTCCGTTATTCCATATAGCATTTGTGAATGTGAGACATAATATGGCTGCAATCCACTATTACTAGATATTAGCTATGGTACATGTATATTCGGAGAGTAATATTTGTTGACTCACTACAAAAGAATAGATTATTCGCTATAACAGTCTACGGCTTAACAATAATGTCAATCATCAATATCCACCATGGTAATTCAAAACCAGTGCGACAACTTAAATTTTGACTATGGATAGTTAATATTCAGTATGGTTTTAGCTATGGTAAAACATTTGTCATAGTTTCTAGCTATGATTAATGTTTTAACCTTGCCAGCAGAAACAACAGTTCGTAGCCGTTGCATAGCCGTAGTTAATTGGTATTCCGCGATATTTTACTTTTAACTATGATGAAAACAATGACAAAAGGTCATAATTCGGTCGATCCCAACATGTATCAACCAATATTATAGGATATCAGCCAATGCATTGAACCATGGTAGACACTTACACCCCCAACTCCAACCCCGCCAAGCCACAGCCGACTCCAAAAAAAGATAACTTTTAATTCGCACATAAATTTTCTACAAAAAGTACGCGATTAGGGCAAGATATATTGCACAAGCTGGGCAACGCTGTATCAAGAATCTATACGAGTAACCATTGGAATTCAATAAGCAGCTATCAAGTTCGCAAACTGTCAACTCACTCCATCCATCGAATCAAATATCCAAATAATATGCGATACAGGAAGCAACAAAATGAAGGAATGATGAACCTTAGCAAAGGCGGATTCCAGAGTGGTAAGATCGATTCCCGGAGCAGCAGACGAGGAAGCCCGAACTTTCAAACGTTTACTGGGTTTAGTGAGCAGATTGGAGTCGTGTGCTGGGTTGAATGTCGTGGGTCTGTAGAGAGAGAAAACGAGTGATGCGAGAGAAAGGGACATATCTGTGTATGTGTATTTCTCTCTCTAACTTCGTCTTCTCCAAAAGCAGTGAGCTGATAAGGTTTCGCGCGGCCGGAGAGCTGACAGTTAACAACACCGTTGGCCTACTCTCCACCACTTCTAACTCAAAAAAATGCAGATTTTTGAGTTTATTGTTTTTAATTCTCTAAAAACATATATCCTATATATAACACATTTAAATAAAAAATAAATTATAACGATCTCTCTTAAAATTTGATATAATTATAAATATCATTTATTATTTAAAAATTATCAATACTTTTGATATTTAATAAAATTATGTAATTTTCGAATGAAAGCATGGAATTATTAACTTTGTCCTTAATATATTTTTTCTTTCTTAAAAAAATTAAAAAAAAAACAAACGAGAGAATTTCTTAAAAAAAATTGTCCACTTAATCCATCAAAAGAATTTTAAAATAAGTAAAATTATAATCCACAGTTTATATGGGCATTTTGGTCAGTTTAACGTAAACAGTAGATGGAAACCTAACTGAAACTAACATATTGAGCTAGTTGTTGGAAGATCGTTAAAATTAAAAAAGTATTAATAATTTTTTAAAATTATTTAAATGTATTTATAATTATGTCACATTTCAAAGGAGTTCGTTATTACGATACGGAAATATTCAGGACTACATAATTTAAGTGACGTGCATGTTAAAATTGTGATTGATTATATGTATCTAGTGACAAGGCTTTTTATTTTTTTTTTACATTATAATATTTTTCATAATTTAATGATGGCAATATTGAAGTACTGTTGTTACTAGAAATAATTAATGACAAAAAATTGTATATAAAGTTGTGATTATAAATAATTAGTGAAATATGTACAATAGTGACAATCACTATAAAAAAAATTCAGTTTTCGCTATATTATTAATAACTATAGTTTAAAAATCATGATAAATAGTATTATTAACTATTATTAAGTAAAATAAAAGCAAAAATTTAAATTTTTACCACATATTCACCATGATTTTGGCCATAGCCAAAACATTTATCACGATTTTTGCTATGGCTAATATTTTCGCTATACTTGCAGAAACAGCGGTAAATGTCCGTTGCAAAATCGTAGTTATTTTTATTTGCTACGATTTTTTTTTTTTGATATAATAATTAATCATAACGAAAAATTATATTTTTTTTAGTGTTTAATATAGTAACAACAAAAATAATATTACTATATTTATGATGCCAATATAAATATGTCGTTAATTATTTATGTATTTACAATTAAATGCACAATTTTTGTCAATTACAAATATACCGTATATCAAGAAGAATTTAGATAAAATATCAACATAGAGGCTGCTCAAGTAAGCGCCATATATACATTTATTTAGATAGCTTCTTTGAATTTTATTACACTATATAGAAAAATATTCTTTATTTTTATTTAAATTTTGATAAAACTATAAGATTATTTGTCTATCTAAAAGATTCACAAATTTGTTAGAAAAATTGATTAGTAATTAATCTTTTTAGAAATATATCTTGACATTTATATTTTTATATTTATAATATTAAATTTTGAATTATTTATCAATCCCTCATTTTATTCTAAAACTTTAATTATTTTTATTTTTATTTTGTTTTTTTTAAAACACATAATCCTGCTTACCTTAGTTACTATATGTCTGTAGCTTCTTGGAATTTTATTTTGAATTACACTTGAACAAATATATTTTATTGTATACTTAAATTTAAAAAAATGTACCATTATTTGTTTTTATGCAAAAGTTCAGTCATTTTTCTAAGTAAATAGTGAACTCATTTTTATATTCAACATACTTTTATATTTTTATATTTATTAATTATTTTAATTTTAAAATATTTATCAATCATTTATTTTATATTTAAAAGTAAATTATTTATATATATATATATAGTTGAAAATATTGATCATATGAGTCCATGTGACAGGCCCAACTAAGATAGTTATTTTCCATGGGCCCAATATTAAGATGGTTAAGGCCCTGTTTGGCAATGAATCTTTTGATTTCCTTAAACTTTTCATGTTAAGATGAAGCCCACACTATAAATTCCTGACCCTTTTTTTTTTTCTTTTTTTAATGATTAAAAGGAGAGAAAAGATGATCATCTCTAAGTTTGTTTCAGTCTGTTGTTGTAGAATATCTTGTTTGAGTTATAGTTATTACTTGCATTTGCATTGATATGTTTGAATTTGAGGTAAAAAAATTAGAAAATTAATTTTAAATGACTCAATTTAAAAGAATTTAAAATTCATTAATATTTAATAAAATACACTTTCAATGTTAGTGGTGCGTATCAAATTCTAGAAGCACTATAATGGTAAAAGGGCTTCGAAGAAAATTCTAAGATTAGTGGGGTCTAACTTGAAAAACTTGAGTCAAAGTGAGAACAATGGTTGAAAATGTTATTAGAATGATATAATTCGTGTGGTGCAGAAAGTGAGATGAAAATAGCTTAAAAATTGAGAGAGAATGAGAGTATGAGTGTGATAACTTGTGTTACCAAAATGACTGTACAATGCCTCAATTTATAATCATTCGTAGAGTAAGATCCGGAAGGTAGTTGGGGTGAGTCTGGTACTGTTGGATAGTTGCACGCGTTAGATCAATAATAGAAAAAGAATTTTAGAATTTTGACTTATCTAGACCAAGATATGGCCATTTGACCGAGTCTTGCCGAGTCTGTCCAAGTATTTAGGGATTCAATTACTTTCTGATTAAAAAATTAATTCCATTTAGGTCTCTTGGAGTTAATCGGGATCTTTTAATATAACATGTCTTAAGCTGTCGGCAACCTATTATGATGTGTCATTCATATTGTATGTTGACTCAGTCTGTTAGATTGGGCTTATTTCTTGGGCCTACTGAGTTAGTGAGAATAAGGCAAGTTATGTACTTCTTACCTTATTCATGGACCAACAGTGCCTGACCTGTGGGCTGCTTGATGGGAGCTTACTTTTTTATTCTTAGGTTTTTAGGAAAAATATTTGATGGGTTATCATCGAATTGAAGGATTTTAAAACCTTTAAATTTAAAATTATCTAAACACATTCAAAGATTTTTTTTTTTTTTTGAGAATTTGAAATCCATAATTCTAAATTGCATTTGAATTGATGGTTCTTCGAAAAAATTCATCAATGTTTATAAAAAAAAAAAAAAGCATAATTCAAAATTTGAATTAAAGGATTTGAAATTATTGAAATTTAAAATTATCAAAAAAAAATCCAAAAAATTGTTATTGGGATTTTGAAATCCGTCGAACTAGATGTACCAGTGCATCGTAAGGTTACATTTGGATTGATGATTTAGATTTGACAAAAAGGTTTGGAAAAAGAATTTCAAATAGCTCTATATTGAAAATTTTTGAAATCCATCACTATTTAACAAAACATAGTTCAAATTTAGAATTGAATAACTTTAAATCCTTGAATCTAAAATTATTTGAAATAAATCCGATTAACATATATTCCTTTGAAATTCGTAATTTCAAATCCATCAATTCAAATATACTCTAAAAGATGCATAAAGGACCGAACCCACTCTTCATAATTAAGTCATGAGTCTACCACGGCAAATGCCTAGTCTCGTTAAGATGTAAAATGGACCAAATGCGTCCATATAAATCACATCATGAGCCTGCTATTGCAAGTGGATTCGTATTCAAATCAATTCAAAGGGTGTTTGAGAGAGCTTATAAGCTCGTCAAAACACCTTATAAGATGTTTAGGGATTTATAAGTATTACGAATTTGGTATAATTATTAGAAAAAGAGTTTATAAATTCAAAAAAAAAAAAAATTAGGGGGTGATTGGTATATAAGAATGAATTTGAAGGGAATAGAATAAACTTAGAAATGAAATAAAAATAGGAATGGAATGATTTTGATATAACATTCCAATATTTGATACACTAAAGAAATGAAAAAAGGAATTGAACCAAAACCTTTCAAATTACTCATTTATATATTTTGTAAACAATGAAATTTAAAAAAAAAATGAAAAGAAAGAAAGAAAGCAAGTGAGCTACGTTTTATTACATAAGAAATTATTATTTTTTAAATATTAAATTAATTATAAATTTATAATATACATTGTTGGATGTTTTCATATGTTTAAATTTTTCAATAAAGACTTATTGTTTACATTCTTTAGCATACTTATTAAAAGTATAGGATACAACAATATATGATATATATGCTATTATATAGTAATATTTGGTAAAATGCATATAAAGATATTAATAATTTTGTATTATATTTAATACAATATAATAGAAAATTATTTTTTTATATTATATATGTTATATTTTGGTGACACATATTTATATTTTATAATTTTATTTATTTTATTTAATGTATTCAAAATAATATACAATCAATCAGATTTAGCTGGTTGCAGCATTCTTATTACATCCTTTAGGATATTGTTGCCTAAGATGTGTAGAATACAATTGACGTAATGATCTTGTTGTACGCCATTGGGCCTGTTGACACAAATCTTATTTTAGGTATTGCCTATCAATAGAGCTACGAAATAGGGTTGGTGGGCCTGTTACTCTTACTATCTATCAGTTATGCGTGAACTAAATAAGATTTTTGAACCTGTTGGACTGAGTGGATGTAATATAACTCCTTGATCCGAACTTGAGTCGAATTTGATCAGTAAACGTAAAAAAATAATTACAATAGGCATAGCAAATAATAGAAAAATCGCATTTTTGGCCCTGTATAATAGGTCCATTTTTAATTTAGTCCCGTATATTATACATTTCTCACATTGCGTCCCTTATATTATAAAAGAAATTTAATGTTAGTCCGAGGTGACTTTTCCATCCAAATTTTAAAGGAAAAGTCACGTGAATTAAGCATGGTTGTCAAAAGGCTGATCTTTTGGAAAAAAGTTGCACGTGAGCATCACATATGTACTATGATTGACTTGATAAACGAGTTTAATTTCCCTTGGCCTAATTTACCAAAAATCCCTCCAAACCAAAAATCAGAAAATTCTTCCCACACAAAATTAAACCTGAAGATCTAATCCCGATGTACTGTAGTCTAATCTGCTATTCCCATTCCATTACACTCCACCCAAATGACTAAAAAAAAGATTATCCAAGACATCAACAATACATAAAACAACATTTTCACTTTCTATTGCAACATTGTAATAATTCCGTAAAGCTTTTCCGTTCCTTCTTCCATGCTCTTTACTTTTCTTCACAACACAAATACAACAACACTAGATCTTCTATACATTATTGGATCTTGCCAAACAAATATTTACACCCACATATAATGTCCCCACAATTATAAAATCTTCTACTTTATTGTTTGTCCACGAGGTCCTCAATTACGCCATTCTACGTAGATTATTGTTTGAGCTCTAACTTTCATTTTTCCCTAATAAAACTGCACCCCCCCCCACCAAAATCCAGCTTCACCTATATTTACTAACAACCGCATTACTTTTTCATCCAATTTTTAACGAAAAAGTGGTATGGTACTCACATTGAATTTTTAGTAAGTTTATTATATGGGACAAAAATGTAAATTTTCCCAAATACTATGAAAAGGTAAAAACAAAAAAGTTATTTATGTAGTGATGAAAAAGGACAAGCAAATCTAATATATGGTGATATGGAATAGAGGGTGTGGTGGTGGGGGTGGGGGTAGGGGTGGGGGTGGGGTGCAGTGAAAAGCTCATAATTAATGTGTGCTGTTTCGAGTTCCAACCCAAGAGAGAAAAATCCAGCACACATTTCAACACATTTGCTACTATTTGAGAGGTATGGAAAGAAACAAAAAACGCCATGTACACAAATATAATAAATTGTCCATAAGGATTCACATAAAAAAGTTTATTATATATATATATATATATATATATATACAAACGCGTAGCATTAACAAATTGAATTAAATAAAGTATGATTTTATAGCTAAAGAATTGGTAATTTTATTTAGGGTGAACTACAACCGCCTCTTCTAAAATTTATCGTAATAATGAATATCCCCTCATTATTTGAAAATTTACTAATGCCCTTCTAATTTTAACGGCCTTCTAACAATTAGTTCAATCCGTTAGGTTTTCATTGATTTTTTATAGTGAACTGACTAAAGTGTCCTTGTGGATTTAAAATTATAATTTTATTTATTTTTTAGTTTTTCCTGATCTTTTTTTACGGATTGAGTGGATAATTTTGTTATAATTTTTAAAATTTTTACATCCACCTCGTTTGATTTTTTTATAAGTTTTTAATTTTTAAAAAGAAATACTGTAAGGGCAAAGTTGATAATTTCATACCTCCATCCAAGGGTTACATAATTTCATCAAACGTAATTTCATCCAAGGATTAATATCAAGGGAGTATTTGTAATTTTTTAAACAATGAGGAGATATTTATAATTATACCAAATCTCATGGGAGATTGTTGTAATTACCCTTTTATTTAGGTATAATAAAAAGGGGATATTATTAATTAGAATTAAAATTTTGAAATAATTTGGAGTATATATATATATATATATATATATATATTATGAGGTAAATTACAACAAATAACCTAAAGGTTTAGCACAATTACAATTATTCCCTCATTATTTGAAAAATTACTAATACATCCCTAATATTTGATGAAATTATACAATCTTTGGATAGAAGCTTGAAATTGTCAATTTTATCGTGGTTGTAATGAATTTTTTAGAAAAAAATAAATAATTGTAAAAACAAATGAACGAGGTGATTTAAAAAAATTTAAAAATTATAAAAAAATTATTCGATTAATCAATAAAAATTTCTTAAAAAATAAATTTATAGTCTGTAAAAGTATTTTGATCATATCATAATAAAAAAATAAAAAAATTAAAATTAGATAAATATCTATATTTTTTTAAACAATACGATTATTTCATACTTATATCCTATCTCAGGGAAGTTGCTATATTGGGTAGAGACGGAAGTGAGGAATAATAAATGTTGTTGGAATACATTCTTAGATCTCAGGAATTTCGGCGCCGCTCTTCTCATCATGCACACAAATCATATCATAGGCTTCTTTGGAGGTGATTTCTTGGTTTTATTCTACGCAATAAACTTGTCATTTAATCCAAAAACATAAAATTGAATAAAATTTCTTTTCTTAGGAAAATAAATTATTGACAAAAAAAAGAAAAGAAAAGAGCATTATTTCTCAATTATATCGCAACTCAAAAAATTTAAATTTATCGATATTAATAGAATTATTCAAAAATTTAATTTGCTGATTATTAGATTGTTGTCCTCATTATAAAAGTGTCGTGTTTCAGCCGCAGACAAACAAAAGATAGACATATCTGAAAATTATATGAATGTCGGGGGATATGTTTGAATTACCAGCTGGATTCTAAATCTTTGTCCTAAGCCAACAGATTCAGCCCATTCCTCTTTAGTCCACATACTGTTCATATATATATATATATATATATATATATGTATTCTAAACATTGACCATGGAATTTGGTCTCACACATGTTTGGTTTTGCCTCAATTTTAACAAACCTACCTACTCAAACTCAAGCTTTACTTTACCTAATCCTCACTCAAAATTAGGCTAGCAACTTAAATTTTAAGGTAAATTGCAACGAGTTTTTTTTATAAGATTTGATATAATTATAAATATTTTTTTGTTATTTAAATATTTATATATATCTTATAATTTTAATGTTTGTCTAACAATCAACGCAATCTGTTAGTCTTTGTTAGATTTAATTTTCATATATTTTTTGTGGTGAACTGATCAAAATATCATTGTGAATTATGAATTGTAATTTTACTTATTTTTGAAAAAATTTTGAAATTCTTTTGTGGATAATTTTTTCAAAGTTTTCCATCCACCTTGTTTGTATTTTTTACAATTTTTTTTTTAGAAAAAGGAAAAAGATACACCAATGGCAAAGTTGAGAATTTTAAACTTCCATCTAAGGATATATAATTTAGCAAACATCAGGGATATATCTTTAATATTTCAAACAATAAGGAGGTATTCATAATTATGTCAAATTTTAGGAGAGTTAGCTTGTAGTAATTTATCCTAGATTTTAAAGTGGATACTTGTCGACAGGTAAGGGTTTGAAATCTTAGAGTTACACCTGTTGGGAAAAATTTAACTCTTTCGCGATTCAAGTCGGTAAAGAGCTACTCATAACTTTAAGTTTAAATCAACTTACTTTAAGTATTCAAAAGCAAAAATTGTAAATCAAAGCCATTATTTATAACTTATTTACAGTCAAATATTGATAATTACCACTTTTTTTTTTTTACTATTGCAAACACTCGCTAAGTGGAGTTTGAACTAATAAACGGCAAATTGGTACACAAAAATATTTATATTTTTTCTTTAAATCAATTTATTTAATAATATTTAAGGATAAATTATACTCTCTTTTCCTGGAGTTTGATGTAATTATATGTAGATTTCCTGTGGTTTGAAAAATTACATCTAGCACCTTAGAGGTTTGCTTCCATCTAACAAATAGGTCCCTATGTTAGTCAAAATTCACCAAGTGTGTCGATATTAACAAAAAAATTGGATAAAGATCTATATTTACATTTGGTGGACTTATTATGGGTTTATTACATGTCAGATAAATTTTTTTATGATCAAATTACCCTATTACGTCTTCACACGCTAATGCATGTAAGGAGGTATATCTTCACTATTATAAAGGGTAGTTTAATTAAAAAATAAATTATTTGACCTGCAATAAGTCGGTAATAAGTCAATCAAGAGTAATATCAATTTGCATTCAATTTTTTTGCTACTGTCAGCAAATACGGAGATTAATTACTTGTTATCTTACTTATCCAAAGTATCCAATGCTTTGAACTCAAAACCGATATCTTTCCATACCTCACAAGCGGCAATTAGTTCAGAACTCCATTTGCTAGCCTCATGGATTAATTGTATTACCCTCAGTAGCAAGGTTGCATCCTTCATTAAGAGCTTTTACACATGCTTCTAGAGCTACTCTCGGTTAGCTACGTCACCTAACGCATTACTCCAAGGGTGTCTTAAAAGTTCCTCAATGGAACTGTACTATGGATCATCCCTAAAGATCTCATAAGGTTTGATCTTGATTCTATTCCATTCCAAAAATGTAAAGTTCGACACAATTGGCATTATTTTTTTTGAAAATTGAATGCAGTTACTAATTCATGATCTGACGTGTATGAAATAGAAACTTTATTCTCCATTCTGCAAGAAATTTTATGAAAGCCTTTCATTTGCTTCTCTTCAATAGAAGTTTGATTTTCTCAAAATATGTCCTAATTTTTAGCCTAATTCTTCTTTTGACGATCGATTCAACATTTTATTAAAAAGATATACATTATTTGATATGTAATTACATAAAATTTTATGAAAAAGATTGTAATTATCTCTAATATTAATTATTATTTTAAGCAATTATTATTTACTTAATTTGGGTACACAATCAATAAATACATATATTTAATTGGGATCATGTGGGCCATTAATTAAGATTGATGTCCGGGTAGCTTGACTGTCAATGGTCAAATGTGAATGTTAAGATAAAAAGGGCAATGTTCAGAAGTTGTCCCTTTGAATCTGCTGCACGCAATTCATTCCACCGGCAATAAATTTTTGGGTAAATTTATATATATATATATATATATATATATATATATTCTCTTTGAATTTTGTGACCCATTAACATAGCATTCACCCCCCCTCCCCCCACCTTTTTATAATTTATATATATATATATATGAATATATACACTAAAAGTCATGATTTTTTAATGTGGTTAATTACCATAGTTAAAGGTAAAAAATTATTACGGATACTTAGTAACACAATCACAACTATTATTAGTCGTTATTTCTGTAAGCGAGATAAAAATATTTTTTAAAGCTAAAAATTGTGAATATCTTAGTCATAAATAAAATCATGACAAATGTTCATACTCAATAGCTACAAAAAAAAAAAAAAAAAAAATCAACAACGTCAAGCTAATTAGCAAGAAAGGCTCATATTAAATTTGTTCCTAATTTATGTTATTTAATACAAGAAATTTACTTGCTCGTGAATTTTTTTTGGCAACGAAATATTTAAATAATTTGTTGCTAAATTTATTAGCAAGTAAACTTCTTGCATTAAATAATATAGATTAGCAATGAATTTAGCAAGAATTTTTTCGTTAATAAGCGTGATGTTGATTTTAGCATCAATCTTTTTTGTAGCAACTGAGCTATTTTCTTATAGTTGTTGATTATATGTGATCGAAACTTTGTCAAAACATGATAGATAGTAGTGATTTACTATAATTTTTAAATAGTAAAAATTTATAGCATAAGAAATAATCAATTCTTTTGTAATAATATATATAATATTTGTATTGAATGCTAAAAATTTATGTTGTAATTCGACGTTCATAAATAATTTGAAGTAAACATGTAAACATGGAAAATTGATAAATAAGTCTCTTTCTCTCTCTCTCTCCTCGTTTCTGATGCTTGTTGTCCTCCTTTAACTTATATTTTGGGGTTATTTATGAGGCATGCATGAGATATGTATCATATGAAAAATCTTGAGAAGGATCCTCCTGAATATCCTTAATACAATATATTCTGTTAGGCCTAGTTGTAGAGTAAGGGCTTCCCTATTTATATGGGGAACTCCCCTCGTACGGTTAGTTTTTGGCTCTCTTCATAGTCTTTATGATTCATCTTTCATGATATAACACATTTAGTTACATTTGCTCTCTACTCGTACGCTTTAGGTCAATCCTTCAAGGTCCCCTCGACTCAAATGGTCTTCCTTCTTCATCATACGTTTTATGATTCTCCCTTTGATGTCTTCGTCCTAAATTTTATAATTTTTTGTTCGAGGTCTTCCCCGTGTAGCTACCCCCGAGCTCTGTTCTACGAGGTCCTATTAGGCGCAGTTAGCTTCAGCCTCGTCCTCGTAAGCTACATGATCTTTTTCTCCGAGATCTACCTCGTAAGGCTATATATACCCTTCGAGGTCCACTCAACACAACGGGTTTCTACATCTTCATCGCAGGCTTCTCTCTTAGAGGTTTACTTCGTATAGCTACCCTCGAGCCCTATGACTTCAACTATCCTCGAATGGGCTCTTTCATCGTGGGATCCCTTCCTTATTCAAAGGATTATATCTGCATCATAAGTTACCCAATTTATGTCATGTCCTTTTATAATCATTGGATGGGACAAAAACTTTTTTTTAATTTGTTTAGCCATTTTTCAATTTTTGGTGGCAAAAGATGATCCTTCTGAGGCTAGCATTTTATCTCTCCTTATTATTACCTGTACTGATTACCACCCCACTTTTCACCATAGCCCTGCCATGTGCAACTCTTTCTTTTGATCCCGAGCTTTTCACCTTCGGAACTCCTCCACGTCGTTTCATTTAACCGCCCATTCTTCCCATTTTGAAGTATAAAAACTTAAACATTTCATCTTCTTCCCCATTGCCTCAATTGTAAAATTCTTCGTTTTCATAAAACCATCTCCCCATTCATTCTTTCAACCTATTCCTACTCATTACTTTTTCAAGAGGTAATTTTCTTTACTTTTGCATGTTAATTTTGTCTCATGGATGTTGAATTGTCTACAAGTGACTGGAACTCCTCTGCCTCTTCTGAGCTTCTATCTCCCCCTCATTGTACTAGAAAGCTTCCCCAAAAAATCAGAAAAATGATACCTAAATGGACCAAGGCTTCTTCTTCTAGAGACACCCCCCCAATCCCTCTACCTTCATAATTTCAAGAGAATCCTTTACGACTATCTCCAACCTAGCTTCTTCCATCTCCCATAGAAGATGATTAATGATATTGCTCTGCTTACGAGATATGTGTGCATCACCCTTCTTCCATCTAAGCATGCTAATAATCCACCCTTAGATGTCTCACTGTTTATGCTCCATAGTTTAGTTCAGGTTTGAGGTTCCCCATTCCTAATCTTTTGGTGCAACTTTTAAACATGTTAGGAATCCCTACCCCCCCCCGTTAACTTCTTCCTAACTCCTGTAGTTTAGTGGTTGGATTTCTTTTATGCTCGCAACTGTATTACTTTGAAACATCTACAGAAATTTTCTTAGGGATTTTTACTCCCAAAATATCCTCAGGAGAATGCGTTTTTTACTTGGAGCATGGCTTTAAGGCCAAAGCTTTGTTGGAGATAGAACTCTTCTTCATAGCTGGTTTACACCCAGAGTCACATCCTTTCGATGACCTTAAGGATTATTTCACTAGATTTCACAAGTTTCCTATTTTTCCATTTGTGTTTTCCTTATTTACTTGATCGTATGATTTTTCCTTGTTTTGCAAAGATCATGATGGATTGGGATGCCGTTCACAAATGCATTCCTGAAGATATTCCCCCCATCTTTTCAAGCTCAACTGGAACGAAATCTCCTTTCCCGACTCCCTTTGATGTTCCATCTTCTAGTGCTCTAATGCCAAGGCTTCCTCATCTCCTCTCATATTCTACTTCGTGCCCCCATGGGACTTCAATCATCGAGGTTGAAACTTCTCCAGAACCAAGAGACACTGCTTTCCAAACTCCTCTCAAAGTCCATTCTTCCTCACCAGCATCCTCTACTTCGCTTTTGGCTCCCACAGTTGAGCTCGTACAGACTACCTAAAAGTGAGTTTGGGTTGAAGATGCGGCACCTGAAGTAGTTCTCCCCCCCCTGATATACATCTTTATTAATAACTTTCCCTGCCCCTGTCATAACTCCTAAGCTCGACCTTCACGCTAGTATTATCGATATGACCAGAGCGGTAAACACGGTTGATGTGGACACTATTTCGATCCATTCTATGTCGTAGTTGGGTCATCTCTTCCTGCCGCATATGGCCACAGTAAGACTTTTAGTCTCTTGGTTCAAATCATTCCATGCATATTATACACACGCATCTTATAATTTTTCTTTTTTTTTTTTTTTATCAAACCCCTGTAGTAGTGACAACTATGGTGGAGAAATATGAGAAACAAACCTAGCATTTCGAGTTAATAAGTGATAAGTTCAAAGAGGCTCGTTCTTCAACTTGCAACCCTCCAGAAACACTTAGAAGAGGAAATGCTCGTTCCAAAGAGGTTGAATCCAAGCTTCAGGAGGAGATTTGCGTCTCTTAGGTTGCAAATCGGGGAAAAGGAAGGCTTAGCTGTGATGCTTTCTCTAGAGAATGAGGTTTTAAAGACCACTGCTGCTCAAGCCTACACTAAAGGTTGTGAACAGGGAACCGTTACTGGTCAAGCTTCTGTAGTGTCACTTTACAAAAATTTCCAAGATCTTGCCAACCAAGTACTACGACATGGGTCTTCTTTTTACATCGATGGTCAATTCAAGCATTTGGGTAATCTTACCCCGGATTTTGATTAGAGTTTTTATATGTTAGGACAGATAGTTTTGATTGTACAGGGGACACTAGTCTTCTGGGGGTTGATTAGGCTCTAGTACGAGCTCACTTTTTGCTTACTTAGTGTTTCACCATCTCTTTTTTGGCTTATGGGGTTTTACGATTTTGCTGTTTAGACTTTGTACTTTTTAATGTATTATAACTTCACACGTTTCAATTGTAATTTTATTTATCAAAAGAAAGTTACAATCGACTTTATTTAACAACATATTCTAGACTTTATTTATTTTCTTAAAAGAGGTTTGAAGAGTATATGTCATATTATGCACCTTATAATTGCAACATTTCCTTATCTTCTTCTAGCAAGGAGGCCTCCAATTATTTTAGCAATAAAACTTCTTCAGGTTGTTAACTCTCTATGTTTGTCGAAGTTCCTTTCCTTTCAAGGTTAACAACTTGTAGGTTCCTATCCTAAGTATTGTTTTGACTTGATAAGACCCATCCCAACCGGGATCCAACTTGTCGATAGCTCTCTATACATCTGCCTTTCATAAGGCTAAATCCCCTACCTGTAGGATTTATACTTTGATGGACAAGTTGTAACGTTTCACCGTTCTTCACCTAATTCTCCATTCGAGCTCTTGTTGAAATTTCTTTTTTCATCCACCAAATCCAGTTCGTAGGCTCTAGCCTCCATATTTTCCTTTTCCTCTTACTAGACCATTTTGCACATAGGTTTGATTACCTCTATGGGGATCAAGGCTTCTAAACCATATGTCAATGAGAAGGGGGTTTCTCTTGAGCCCGTTTGAGGAGTAGTACTATAAGCCCACAAAAAAATTTTGGTATTTCCTCTACCCATCCAACTTTAATTTTTCCCTATTTGGTCTTCATAATTTTTAACAATATCCTTTTAACTACCTCTATCTGCCCATTAGCTTTAGGGTTTCCAATGAAAGTGAAGATTTGCTTAATCGTTCATTTTTTGCACCAATCCCAAAATTTCATATGTTACACTTGTGTTTCGTTATCCTTAGTAATTTTTTGAGGTAGCTTGAATCGGCATGCTATTATTTTCATACAAATTATATGATGTTAGCCTTATTGCTTTTAGCCAATGATTCTGCTTCCACCAATTTAGTGAAGTGATCGACTCTACCAAAAGGAATCTTTTCTGCCTTTGAGTGAGAGAGAATGGTCCTACCAGATCCATCCCTCAATAATTGAACGACCAAGAAGGATGTACATGTTGAAAATGGTAAATGATAAATTAAAAAATAAATTTATTTGAATCAAATTAAATCATAAAAGTGAGCTCATGACACATGGATGATGATTGATAACGTCCAATCATCATCCAACCATATTTAATCAACCAAATAGTTGTCATTTGGTTCAAATGATGTGTCCATTGGGTAAAACAATTTGAATTAAATGATATGTCCATTTGAGTTAAGTGGTATGTACTTTCGGTGAAATGATGTGCCTATTTAGATGAAAGGTCATAACCTTTCAAAGGCATCTTTTTGTATCGGACATGTCCATTCAATGATACCTTTTCAATTTCTATAAATAGGTCATCTTATTTCTTTTTATTCATTCAATTCATTTTCATAGCATTGTTAAGCAATTAAAGCATTTTGCAAGTACAATTTTAGTAAGAGAATTTCAAAATATTTTTTTTTATTTCATTTTTCTCAAAGTTTATAGTGCTGCACCTTTGAGATTGTAATTTGTTGTGTCTTAGGAGACAACTTTGAGAGAAAAATTCTAACTCGTGCCTCGATTTTATAATGCACAAATCCCGCATATCCATATTTTCCACAACAAGTTTAAGAATATTATTCGCAATTGTATTCAAGAAGTTTTTGAATCGAAGGTTGCCACTTTGGTTTCTATGGTTGTCGTGGTATAACCAATTACGATTCAAGAGTAGAGGCTGAAGAAATGCTATGATAACAATATTAAAGATGGCATCAAAAGAGTCATTCTACCTCACTACGTTTGAACATAGTAAAGTTCTTAAGTAACGGGAGCCCCTGTTATTTCTAAAAGAAAAACTAATGCCCAATAGAATGTTGAAAAAATTCATGGGAACGTGGGGATTTTCTCTGCAGAAATCACATCGTCAATGACTTGTGTGATACATTAAATAACGTATATAGCCCAATTAAGACTAAGAAATTATTTTTAGAGAAAATAAAAATAAATTGGCGTTAAGATAACATTCTTAAATGACAAGTTAGATGAAGAGATCTACATGGAACAACCAAAATATTATCGTTACGGGCCAAGAAAAGAATGTCTGCAGACCCGCACGAAAGGAATAACGATTTGGACACCATCTCTGAGAGAGGCTTGGTGAAACAGACATGTCTGTGAAGATGTGAACTACCTGCACCTTGACAGAAAGACCCTATGAAGCTTGACTGTTCCCTGGGATTGGGTTTGGGCCTCTCCTACCCAGCTTAGGTGGAAAGCGAATAAGGCCTTGTTTCGGGGGGCCCGAGTTAAGTCTTTGTATAATTTTAAGTGATGCAGTATTTTGGACATTCTCAAAATAAATTTGTATAGCTCGCTTCAATATGGAATCAAAGTTTATAGTTTTAAATAAAGTTGGAGAAGAAGCTAATTGACTTCATAATTTCTGGGGAGGATATTCCTTGTTGGACAAAGCAAATGCTTGCACTTGTGATATATTGTGATAGTCAGTCGCCTTTAGGAAGGTATAATGGTAAATCTAGACGTATATATCGAAGATATGATGCCATAAGACTTTTGATCTCAAGTGAAATTATATCCATTGACTGTATAAAGTCAAAGGATAACTTAGTGAAAACCTCAACGTGATGCGCCAAAAAGTAAGGACATAGCTTTCTAGCCGTCTTGTGGGAGAGCGAGTACCAGTCTTTTTCTTCTTGGAGCATGTAGCTAGTGTAGTAAATTGGGAGATGAGTACCAATCTTGTTGTGAGCAAAACCTGTGCTTGTAGCTTCTTGGGATAATGCTAAATATGTCCTTAACTTCACTCTCTCCTGAGATTTGGTCAACAAGGGAGGCTGAATTAGATAACCCTTCATCTCCTCAAAGGCTTTTCTACATTCTTACGTTCCTAAGCACTTTGAAAAAAGAAAACCCTCTATTTACCACATGGAATATGAATCGATTTAAAGCTACTATCCTACCCGTCAGTTGTTGTACTTCCTTGACAGTTCTAGGTTCCTTCATCTGTTGTATTGCAGAGATTTATCGCGGTTAGCCTCGATACTCTGTTGGGTGACTAGATACCCCAAGAATTTTTCACCTTCTACTCCAAACACACGCATTTTTGGATTTAACTTGATCCCAAGTAGGTGAAGCATTCTTCTCGGTCAGACATACGTTGATCCTTGCAGGCGCTTTTTACGAGCATATCGTCTACATAAATCTCCATATTTTTTCTATCTGTGAGGCGGAATAATTCTTTGATATGCAACCCTTGGATTTTTCAATTAAAAAGGCATTACCTCATAGTAATACAACCCTCGTTCGGTGATGAAGCTAGTCTTTTCTTGATCATACAGTGTAAGCTTTGTTTGGTTCTACCCTTGATATGCATCCAACATGCTAAGCCCTTCACATCGGGAAGTGGAATCTACCAATTGGTCAATCTGAGGTAACAAATAAGAATCTTTGGGACATTGCTTTATTTAGGTTAAGTCCACACACATCTTCCATCGACCATCCTGCTTTGGTACCAACACAATGTTAGCAATCCATTCTAGATACATTACTTCGCTTATGCGCTTTTCCACTAATAATTGTTGCACCTTCTCATGAATGATTTTATTTTTTTTTCAAGACCAAAACTAATTTTCTTTTGCTTGATAGGCCGCATTTTTTCTTTACCTTGAACTTGTGCACCACCACACTAGGATCTATTCTTGCTGATCCTTTCTCGCTCCATTTAAACACATTTTCTTTGTTTCTTCGAACTAGGTTAAATCTCCCAATTTTGTTGATGGCAAATTTATTCCCACTTCTATGATCTTCATTCTCTTGCTGCGGTCCAGTTGTGATGTGTTACACTTCATTACTCAGGCTCATTTGTTCCTTGGTTACACTTTTATTTGTACGCTTATCGGATAGGATAGCCTTGCTTATTTGCTTCCTGGTATGACATCGTCATTCTGGTGCTCTTGCCTGATCTCCGAAAACTTCTCCTATTTTGAATATGGTTGGGAACATTTTTTTTAGCATGAGGTGGAGACTACAGCCCTTACGGAGTTCAGAGTATGTCTCCCTAATATTACATTGTAGCTAGATGATTCAGAGTCGACTATTAGAAACTTAGCTTGTGTGTTCGCCTTTGTGGCTCTTCTCCTAAAGATATCACCAAAGATTCTCCTATAGTTTGGTTGATACTTCCCTCTAACCCCATAAGCACCGTTGTTTATGGTTGCACCCACTCATGTCCAATTCCCATTTCCGCCAAGATACTTAAGAACAATATGTCCACTGTGTTTTTATTGTCTTTCAAGATTTGTCTAACTTTGATGTTCGAAATGTTAGTTGATATTACAAAAACATCCTCATATGGGGATTTAACTCCTAATATGTCCTTGAGAGAATGTGATCTGGGGAACCTCGCATTCTCCACCTCCTCCCTCCATAATTGTTTTCGAACAGATTTGGCTCTATGCTTCTCATATGTGCCTCTTACACCCTGATTTCGAGGTACCACCATAACTCCCTCCGTCTATGATCTCACAACCTTCATTTGGGGCTAATGTTTCCCCCTTTGGTAATTTGTGGTTGGTTTAGCTTCATGGGATGGGAATCCTCTCCTTTTTCCTTCGTCTTTTGGGCTTTTCCTTCCAAACTTCAACCAACTTTTTCAATAACCAGCCTTTCGAACTCTCTTTTAGATGAAAACACTCTTCCATTGTGTGTCCTCAGTCACAATGGAAGTTGTAGTAATGAAGATCTTAGACGATCGTTTTTACCACTCATCTTGACGGGCCACCTCTTAAACTCACTTTTTTCAATTTCCATTACAGCTTGTGTTCGTGTGGCGCTGAGGGGGGATGCATGCTTCAAGTTTTACCATCGTTCCCCATGATTCTTTTTGTATTCTTTCCTTGTGCTTTTTTTGAAATTCTCCTTTGTTTGGCGATTGAAATTTCTAACCTTCCTATATTCTTCTATCAGAACAGATTTTTTTGCACTTATTAGTAATTCATCCCTGTTGGTGGTTGGTTCTCCTATCAATAACTCTGCTAAACCTCTATTTCTTAACCCTTGGGCCATGATTCTTGAAAGGAGCTTAGGAATAACATTCGGTACATCTAGCATCTCATTGGAAAATATTTGCATGTAAGCCCTCAATGACTCCCCTTCTTCCTGAATAATGGTAAATAGGTGACTGGGGTTTTCGGCTATCATTTATTTTTGGCAAAGGAGTGTACCAATTCTCGTGCCATCTGTACAAATTCTTGTATGATCTCGGGGGTGACTGGAAAAACCACGTCTGAGCTTGCCCTATTATGTGCTTATGAAGATTTGACATAACATAGTGTCACTTGAACTTATCAAATTCATAGCTGCCATAAATTGATCTATATGATCTCGGGGGTCTCCTTCCCCCACCCCCATAACAAGCAAGTTGAGGGATCCGAGCATTCGAAGGCAAAGACTCGGCTAAAATTCTAAGATTTTTTTCCAATAATAGACTGTCTTTTTTCATCCTTAATACTTTTGGGTTGACCTATTTTCCCAAACTCTTGACTTCCCTTTCCAGAGCCTTTATCCGTGGGTCCATCAGGGGCACTTCCTCCTTTCTACGAGATGGGGCTCTGCTACTTGTTATGGAATCCTCTTTGTAGTGAGGAAAGTTGGAGTCTTTAGGAGATCGTGGTGCATGTCCCTTCCTAATTTATCTCCTCTATCCAGTGATAGGTTGCTCGTGCCCCGCTTTCTGCTGCTTCCTCTAACAACCCATTTTTATACTCCATCCAGACATATTATGGATTAGTTGGGGTTCTGGAAGAGCTCGCCTTCGGTTGATGATTATCTTCTTCTCTTTTTACTCATGGAGAATTCCTAGGTGCTCTTCATTTTTTCCATCTTGAGATCCTGATACAATACGCCTTTTCACCAATCTCCGTTTGAGTTCCAACAAACGGTGCCAATTTGATGATGTATAATTTATATAACTCAAGGAAGAATAATATAAAAAGCACGTTTGCTATATCTCTTCTTTTCTTATATTTGTTGTCCTCCTTTAACTTACATATTTGGGGTTATTTGTAGGACATGCGAGGGATATGTATTGTATGAAAAATCTTGAGAAAGGTCCTCCTGCCATCCTTAATACAATTTTTTTTTTTTTTTTTTATCAGGCCTAGTTGCAAAGTAAGGGCTTCCTTATCTATCTTGGGGACTCTTCTCATACTGTTAGTTTTGGGATCTCATTGTAGGCTTTATGATTTGTCCTTCATGGTATACCTTACTTAACTGCCTTCGCACTCTACCCGTAGGCCTTCAGGTCAAGGTCCCCTCAACTCAAATGGTCTCCTTTCTTCCTCGTAGGTTTTATGATTCTCCCTTCAAGGTCTATGTGGTATATTTTATGACCTTCGAGCTCTACCGTTCAAGGTCCGCTCAATGTAATAGGTTTTTACACCTTCCTCGCAGGTTTCTCCCCTAAAGGTTTACTTCGTATAGCTTTCCTCAAGCCCTGTGATTTCAACTATCCTCGAATGGGGTTTTTTCATCATGGGATCCCTTCCTTATTTAAAGGGTTATATCTGCATCAATATGTTATACAATAAGGATTTGTATTTTGTCATGATAATAATTTTATTCTTTTATTATAATGATAAATCTTATTTTAAAATCATCGTAGCCAATAATTAATTATATGTATAATGTATCAAATTGTCACTGTATAAATAATTTTACGACTCATATAATAATAATTTAGTGACAACTCGTCGATCATTTTGTTATAATCAGCTCTAGTTATGCATCAAGAAGCAAATTATTTTTTTCCACAAGGGATCGTGATGTTATTTTCATTTAAAATTATATTTTCAGTAGTAATTTTAATATCATTATTTAAGTTTATTGTCGATGTTATTTTTTATTGCTATGATTGGCATGCTCTATCTCATGGTGATTTATGTGTGCCATCGTTTCTAATTACAGTAGAAGAGTGTGAAATTACTATTTTATTCATTCTCTAGCTTTATTTATATAGTTTAATTTTGCTAGTCAATAATAATTTGATAATATTGCACCTTCCCGATATCATGTGGCTCGTTTGTAATTTACTTAGGTGTAAAATTTCTTTATTATAAATCTAATGTGGGGGTATCTTATGATACCGTACCAAAGGACAAAGGCTTTTTCATAATCTATTTATGATTTTCGGACAATTTTTAAATCCGTTTTATTAATTCAAGGTCTTTACGACCTGGGCATGGTGCATCACGAAATCCTAATATGTATAGTCTCACTATGATCATTCAATCATTTTGATGTTTATAGTTCACGTGAAATCACACAATTGGGAGAAATTTATAAATAGCAACCTTTCCATGCAACAAGTATAACATTTGCTACCCTAAATTCTTATGACCACCTATTATATTTCTCTTACAACTTACCTAATTTTGAGCATCAATGGCTATAACTAGGCCCTCCTAATAGGTTCTTATGATGGTTCGTTTTGTACACTTTACAACTGAGACAATCAAGTTGTATCATGCTCATTTAGATCGACGTCAATGTTTTCAAAACTGAACGAGGGATCGAACCAGTTAAGTTACTGGGTCACTAGTCCGATCACTCGGATCGAATTCAATAAACCAATTAACTTGGATTATAATGTATATATACACACACACATATATATAACATATATTATTACGTTATACATAGATTTCAAATACATTAAATATACAACACAATAAGTTTTTCAATAATAATTTAATAAGAAATGCACAAACTCAATCTAATTCAGGACATATATAATATTTTATAAATTCATATTTATATAAATTTTGTATTGCAATAATTTATAAATTACATATAATTTATATAATTTATTAGTAATTATAATTAATACAATTAACTTTTTCGCAATTATAACATTCTCCCTCCCTCTCTTTCTCTTTCTAGTCTCTACTCATTCTCTCTCTATTTCTTCATCTCTTGTCTCTCTTTCTCCACCACTAAAACCTACTACATCTATTCTTTTCTTCCTCCCTCTTCCCCAAAGCATATTTTATCTCTATATTTCTACCTCTCCCTCACACACACTCTTTCTCTACACCTTCTTCTACCTTTTTCGGTGATAAAAATCCAAAATTTCAAAACTACTCATTCTTATTTCAAATAAAAATTGATGACATAGGCATATGGAAGAAGAAAAGGCGAAATTATTTACTTTTTTTTAAGGTGAGATTTGATCTTTAAGAAGAAGAATTTTAAATCTAAAAGTGAAAGTTTGGAGTTTTGGATTTGGAGAAGGTTGTATTCAATTTCCCCCCTTCTTCATCTCTTATACATTTTCATTTTTTTTTAAGTGAAAATAGTTTGACTGGTTTTTTGATCGATTTTACCGGGTTTTGCCCCATTTGCAGTGGGTTTGACCGAGGTAGGTTTTACCACATCAATCGTATCGGATACATGATCAGTTGTCGATCAAACCAGTTGGACCATCCAGTCTGATCCAATTTTAAAAACAGTGATTGACACTCACCTACATTCACTCTTAAAAGCCCCACCCCAATTTTCAATACTACAACAGGATTAATCCTATTTTCATTACCTGTCAACTTGAATAGGGTTTCTGAATCTTTCGAACTCTGATTTGAAAACATCAAATTGATTAATATCAATCATGTTATATTAGTAGTGAAACATATATAAAGTGGCATAATTTATATACACATATGATATTTTCATATTTGATTCTTATAAATATATCTGCACACAATATTGATTGATCATCAACAAAAACATGAATTCTCTCTTGTCTACCCTCTTACACAAAACCCTAACCCTAACCATAATGCTGCAACTGACGGTGCTGGCCGTGGTTGGGAAGATGCTGACAATGAAGATGAAAGCGCGGCGGAAGAAGAGATTCCAACTCAATTTAACTTCCAACATGGTGATGTGGATTCTTTTGCCATTCTTAACAGTTTACGGGTCAAGTGGGAAGCAAGATTTGGGAACACAAGGGCTACAAAAACTGATGAGGCTATTGTAGGAATGCAAACTCCTCAACAGAAAGGGGCCCTAGATAGAGTCTCCCACGGGGATTGCATGGCAATGGAAAACAATGCCATACCAGCTAAGCTAACGATGGAGGACCTGCTTGCTCCAGGACAAAAGGTTGTTGTATATCAGGATGCTGCACTTAGGAACCAGAAACATGAGATCTTTATTAGGAATATATTCGCAACAAGAAACTAAGAGGCAGAATCGTTTTGCTGAGGGGTTCCAAAATTCTTCAAAACGCACGCTTCAATACGTGGCCCTCTAGCTGCAGCAAAGGGAGGTTGTGGTTCACCCTGCGCTCAATATGATTAAATCAGGCTCCAAACGATGGGACACTACAACAATGAGATACTTCCTTGGCCGGAGACCGTTCTTCCATTCGATTAATGCAGATGTACAGTCTACATGGGCCGGCCATTCAAGATGTGTCAGCAACATCTAATGGGTTCTTTTTCTTTAGGTTTAATATAATACATGCAATGGATGATGTCATAGAAGGGGGACCTATGACTATTTTAAGGATAATCGATTGTCTTACAACAATGGGAACCAGACCCTTCGGCAACATTGCCATACCAAAGTTCTTATATGGATAAAGCTCAAACACGTACCACTATAGGAGAATCGTGAACTACAACTAAATCAAAAACACCAACAAAACAAGGGGAAAGAGATAGTGGTCTTCAACCAATTTGAACTTCTTTATTTGTTAACGAGGTAAGCGATTCATCATGGGATCCTCAGCAGCCCCACAGATAATGACCAGTGATACCAATTGGCGCCTGGAATGTTCGAGGCCTAAACCGCATGGCCCATCAAGTTGCGGTGGCGGAGCTGGTGCAAGAGTTCAAATTGAAATTTTGTAGCCTGTTAGAAACTCCGTGGTAGCCAATAATGTGACATTTGTGCAAGCGGCTACTTTGTGGAACTGGGCTTGGCTCATTGATTATGGGGAAATCGGTAATTGTATTTGGGTGGTGTGGGATGAAACTGAGGTGAAAGTGGATATATTGCATGTGCATAGGCAATTGGTCTATTGCAAAGTGACAAATCCTGAGGATGCACACCAAATGTTTGATAGGAGTTCTATATGGGGACAATGATGCAGGACGGAGGAAAGAGTTGTGGTTAGTTATTGTCAAGTTAGCATAATAGAATGCTAATCTCCCGTAGGTTCTCATGGATGATTTTATTACGGTTATGGATCTGAGTGAGATTTGTGGGCAACATTCTACTTCTAGCCTAACCATGGAGGAGTTCCATGATTGTGTTGTTACCGCAGGTCTAGTTACACTTCAGTGAAGGACCTCTTATTTACCTGGTTCAATCAAAATGTACCTCTAAGAAGCTTGTGGAAAAGGTTGAATAGAATATTGGTAAATGAAGCTTGGTTGAGTCAATGGGAAGATACCTACTATGTAGCGCTCCAGCTCGCGCGTCCGATCATTCACCCATTATAATCCAAGGATTTGGACCCACGATTTTAGTTAGAATTTTGTTGGCAAATGGTGAGTTTCTATTCCGCGTCACTAGCTCGCCTCGCTTTTTCAGGTTGTCTATCTGTTGCCTCAATCTTTCTATCTGCTTCCCCACTTTCTACTTCTACTCTTGATATCACTGGCTCCCTCCTTGTCCTACTCTTACTAAATGTTGTGCCCCACACATCTCTCTCTTGGTTTACAATATCGGCACTAAGTTATGCTCTGTGCACTCGTCTTTCCCCTATGGTCATCTACTATCATTTTTTCCTTTTCTTCGAGCAACTTCTCCTTACTGATTCTCTAGTAGCAGGCGTGACTGTTCTCCATTCATACTCCACTATAACATTCCTACTGGCTATATCAAAAATTCGTTGCAACTCTTCCATCGTTAAATGCAACTTTCTCCCCTCTTGTCGTAGAGGAACTCGTTCCCCTTGTTCCTATGTTTATGGTTCTGACATGGCAGGTTCTCCTTTTTGAAGATCTGAGTTCTTCGACCACCTTGAGACCATATGAAAAGGTTCTTTTCTCAGTATTCCCACAGAGGCGTCAAATGATCCAGGTCGATATCAACGCGACCTCTCTGGTTGGATGAACTGATCCTACAAGTGGTTCGAGATCGCTACCTCTCCCAGACTAATGTAAGGGTCCTAAGAAAAGAGAAGCAGATCGTTAGGCTTACTGGGATGGCCCCCAGATAAGACCCTCCGATGCTAAAGTCAGTGCTTGGTATCAAGGTCATGAATAAGCAGGTCGTTGTCGTACCAACGAGCATACGCGATCTAAATAAAGGTGAGTAAAAAAATGGCATACCGTAAATGCGCTGAGCATAGAATATTTATAATGTATAAAGGGGGGTTTCGTTGCCCAATAGACGTATGCCACTTGTTCCAAGTTATCGGAGGCAGGTCGTTGAACTCGACCCGAGTGGTGACCCAACTCGACCCGGTCAAGAAGTTGGGGGACTTTTGGGTAAAATCACAATTTTTAAGCCCTTGAGGAGTAAAATAATTTTTTTCAGACAAAATTAAGGTTATACCCATCAAATATCAAATCAAATTCGATCAGTTTTACTTTTTGCCAAATTAAGCAAACTTTTTCTTAAAAATAAAATACATATTTATATAGAAATGTGATTTACATATATTTTTTTAGTATATTTACATACCCATATACTATATATTTATAATTATTTATTTACTTTTACAAGTATTTATACTTACAAATATAATATATATTAAAAAAATTGGTATTCGGTATGGATAATATACTGGTATCAAGTGCCGATATCATATAAAATATTAAAATTCACCAAAATTCATTACCGAATATCAAATTGAACTTTTGGTTGTATAATTGGTTTATTGAACTGTGCATGCTTTTAAGCATGGCTTTCAAAATCGGACTGACCTGTCCATCCGGGTCAATCAAGAATCAGCCATGTGTTCGATTTGATTCAAGACCATAAAATTGGGGCCTATCAACCCGGTGCGGACAAGTCAAACCGATTAAAAAATGAATCCGCCTGGTACCTGGTCCAATAGATTTTAATATCTTTTATAAAAAAAATAAATAATATAATAAAATAGAAAAAAATATAATTTACTCCCTGTGATATTGTAAATATGCAAATTACCCCATATGAAAAAAAAAAAAAAGCAATTTACCCTTTATATTTTTTTAAAAAAACACAGGAGGGTAAATTATTATTTTTTATTTTATATGGAAGTAATTTGCTCATTTGTAATATTAAAGGAAGATAAATTGCATTAAATCCTAATAAATATATATTTCACTAACAAATATAGTGAAATATACAAAATAAGAAGAAAATAAATGCCAAAAAAAATATAAAGACAAGTGCTTCATGTATAATTATTCGAATAAACTATCACATATTTATAATGTAAATAGCTTAAGCTTACTTCATGCTTTTTTCAGTGTGGAACAAATGAGAAAGTGCATAACCTTTCCTTACACTTTTTTTAATGTGGGACAATGAAAAAGTAATTGAATTTGGTTTAGACTTTTTCAATGTGGGATAATGAGAAAGTAATTAAATTTGGCCTAGACTTTTTCATAGTGGGACAATGAGTACTTCTAAAAATCAACAGACTTTTTCTTTTCTTCATATATAATCAATTTATTTCTCCTTTTCACCGTGCTTCTCCAATCTTTTTTGAGTTTTTTTTAAAAAAAAACTTATATGAAGTCAACAATTGCTAAAATATTGTTATAAATTGTATTTATTTAATCAATTCATATATAATGTATTTACGGAGACTTTCTAGTTTTAAATCTTTGTTATTTTGAGTTTTAATTTAATCTGCTTCCTCTAAGAGATTTGTGCCCTTCATTATTAAATTATTATAAATTGTACTACTTTATAAAATATAATTATAATAATGTCGGGGTCAAGTAATTTTCTTAATCCAATCCGATCGATCAAATCAGTGATCCAGTGGCTCCATTCGTCCAATTCTGAAAGCATTCATAATGTTTGGATTCGTTTTCTGAGTGTTTTGTTGTGTTTTGTGGAAATAGAGAAAAAAAAATAAAGATAAATAAGTGTGTGTTAGAGATAGTATGTATGTTTGGATTTATTTTTGGAGATAATTTAAAATAAATATTATATATTTAATGTTGTGTTTTGGAAAATAAAAATTACTATTCATTGTCAAATCATGTCTTTGGAGATAATTTAAAATAAGTATTATATGTTTAATGTTGTATTTTGATAGACAAAAATAACTATTCATTGTCAAATCATACGTTTTTTATATATATTTATGTATATATGTGTGTATATATATGTATATTTTTATGCTAAAACAGTTAAAAACACCTAAATAATGTGTTTTTGAATAATGACAAACATTAGATATGTTTTGACTTGTCTCAAAAATAAGTTGGAAATGAAAACAAACGTAGTGATTATTTTTAAGGATATTTATATTTTTAAGGCAAAAATATATAGGGGGTGGGGGCGAGCCGCGTGGCAGTCACGGGGGAAGTGAGTAGTGCCAGGTAGGACAGAGTGGGAGTGCAAGAAGCTCCCCCACCACGTGAATGGGCGTGCAAGAGAGTCCAATCAACTTAGAAAAAAACTTTCTAACTTATATATATATATGTATATATATTTTCAGACAGTGATTCTTTCTGAGTTTGGAGCCTTTCATTTGACCTGTGTGTGCAGGACACTTTTGTCGTACGAACTGTCCGTTTGACTCCCAACACTCAAATCTTTTACTTCCACACTTTTACAACACACACACACATACATATATGTATATATTTCTACACACGTACAAACAACCTGTAAATTGTTATAATTTTGTAGCTTAACTCCCAATTTTCCAAATATATGTTATTTCTTTTTAAAAAATTTCATTCCTTAAAAGTAGTGATATTGTTAATTTGTCGTGTCATGTTTATGATATATTTATACATAAAAATTTAATTAGTAGGTACGAGGATCTTATAATTTTTAAGAAACTAACATGAAAAATAAAGGATTAATACTTAAAACTTTAAATAAATATACGTCGAAAATATATGAAATTCGATAAACTAAGTGATGAAACATGTGAAAAATATGTTAAGTGCTATGCGAATATGAGGTTTTTCATATTAGTGAAATTAAGTGAGATGCATGTGAAGAGTGAAAGTGTGTAAATTACCTATTTAAAACCCCTATTTGTAGGAGTCGGATGAGAGGATTAGAAAGACGGTTGAGCACAATCAAGATACTGTTGAATTTTTTGGGGTTATAATTTTATGAGATACCATTCATCCAGTTGTATACCGTGTATGTGTCCCATGCCAAGGAATAAAACTTGCCATATTAGTAGAAAAATTGCTTGTTACAGATGCTTATGGTGAGGTTTCGATTTTTTTAAACTTATTTTCGATTTTATAAAATTATTTTTTAAATTGTCACTTTTAATACCAAAATCAAAGGTGCGGTTTTGGGCTGTTGTGGACGGTTTTAATACTTATAACAAAAATAAGACGATAAGACTAACAAAAATCAATAAATGAAATAAGTGTTTGAATGTATCAAAAAAAAAACCAACATTATGCACCATAAATCACCAACACTTTCCACAACTTTAAATAGATTAAAATATAAGATCATATATACAATCCAATAATGAAACATCCAACAAAAAACAATGATTGATTTTAGAGAGTACAGAGATAAAAGATAGAATAAAAAAAGTGGTAAGCGAGAAAAGAGAAAAAGGGGGAGAAAAAATAAATGAAAAGTTGAGGCAATCATTAAATGGGCTCAAAGAATTACACATTAATTCCAAATATAAATTTTACAAAAATGAGTTTTCTAATGTGGATCTTTGATTACATATGAATTTTGAGATTATATAATTTGAATATGAATTCTTCTAAAAAATTAATTATTTTATCGATTACTATATATATAAAATTTTAAAAAATAATGAGATATTTAACGGTGCGATTCGAATTTTGGCTGTTTTTTTAAGTTCTAAATTAAAACCAAACCAACAGTGTGGTGCGATTTTACTCTAAGTTTAGAATTACGGTTTGAAAAATAAATTATGAAAAACAATTCGTTTCGATTTGGCTCGTGTGATTTTAAGATTTTCTGATCACCCCTATCGACTATTACTAAGAATTAGTTACTTGTTGACCTTGTCTTGAAAGTTCTGGCCAATAAGATTATCTCCTCTTGATCTTTCATCGGTGTTGATGTATCGTTCAAGATAAAAAGTATTGCTAATGTGTCAATTGGGCTGGTTAGACCACCAACGGACTAAAATTGGGCCTACATTAGTGTGATCTCGCTAACAAATTTCAGTTGAACTAGAGGCAATAATCTTTTGCTTCTTAGGCCTTGGCATTTTGGCATGTAGATTTTACTTTAATTGAGTTTGAGCTCTTAAGTCGATTCGACTTAATAATTCTTTTCAACTTTGAAAAATAACTGATACCTTAGACACCCATATGAAAATAATCACTAAATATATATGTTAAATAATGATACTTTAGTCCTATCACAATATTATTTTCAAAACCTTATTAGTGATGCAAATTTTATGTACATCATTAATTAATTATTGACAGATTTATAGTGACAATACAAATAAAATATCAATTCTATTTATTATATTTGTCCGTAATGATAAATTTATGCATAAATTAATCTATGATGACAAAAATAAGAATTCCCATAAAATAGATAATAAATGAAAATGTTAATATGGTAACTTGAGAGTTTATCATTAATACCCTCTTTCCTTTTGTAATTTTTTGAAAATAATTATATTTATATTTCCTAATCTATAATTTATTTGCACAGATCATTTCTGTCTTTTGTATAATTAAAAAAAATCACAATTGGCAATCAAAAAGTAGAAATAATTTGTGTAATAATATTGACATTTTTAGAGGTTGAATATGTAATTCTAGAAAAGGTACGGTCGGTTTGTGCAATGATATTGACATTTTTTATGGGTGTATGCGTAATTATTCAAAATAATATGAATAATTTCTAAAACCATAAATTAGGGGTGTAAATATAATTATTGCTTTTTATAGTAGCTTTTAAATCAATCATTTTATGATTGAGGAAAATCACAAGATTTATCCTTTATTTTTCCTTAATTGATTTAAAAATTTAAATATATCTAATACTTTTATTTTTTTTCAAAATTTAAATTGAATTATTATTATTATTATTATTATTATTAGTGGGAAGAATGGAATATATGAAATAGTGTAGACATACATACTATACATACATACAGAATGCATGTAGGCACACAAAACAAATTGGGGTGATGAGGAAAAGAATCTGCTGGCACACATTTTGATCTGATATTCATGTGATTGGGTAGGGTAGGGTAGGATGGGTAGGGTAGGGTCAACCCGCCAATGAGTTGGCCTCTGCATTTACTCAGAAACAAGAAAAAGCTGCCCCTAATCAACCTACGGCTGCTCCTCTTTCATGCCCCTACCTACACTAATCATCCACCTTTATATTTTCTATATTTTCAATTTGACCCCCAAAATTATGGTTCTTGCATCAACTACCCCCAAGAAATCCAAATTTTTTAATTTGAAAAAGATGTAATTTTCGTCGTGTAAGTTAGGCGAGAGAGAATTTGGTCTTATTCAAATTAAAATTAGTAATTTGATTCTATAATTTAAGAATTGTGCCAATTCAATACCATCAAGTGATAATTTTCTTTTTTGGCAAATTTTTATCTAAAAAATACCATTTTGGTCGTGTCATTAAATTCGTCAAAAGCTTTAATTTAAATATTGATATGGCTATTAACGGGAATTTTTTCGTGCATATATTTTAATTTGGTTTAGATTGTATTGTAAAATGAAATTTTTAAGAAAAATATTCATGATTGAGTAATAATTTCGCATCGAAATTGTTAGTAATTGAAATATGTAAAAAAGACACATAGTTCTAGTTAGTGTATAAATTTCAATGTATACATGGATATATATTAAATATGCCATAATTAATATATATACCTATATATATATGTGTATATATTTTACGAACGATCAATTATCTCTCAATTAAGTATATTTAAGAGCTTGACAATTCGAGGTTTTTGTTGGGGACTATCCGAATTAAATTTTAGTGGCAACTTACTTCCCACACACGGTGCATCAAAACGTCTTCATGGCTCGACTCTTTCGGCTAGTCAAGGCGAAGCTCGTCGAACGTATCTGATGTGGAGATAATATTTGGGTCTCTAGAATTGACTAGTTAAAAAGCTTATGAATATAATTTTAATAACTTAATGATATTGGATTCGCATACCCTTCATTTGGATCGCATCGATTTGAATCTAACTCGAATATTCAAATACAAAAATTATATTTGATATTCTTAATTGTGAGACGAAAGCTGAAGCAACAACTCATAGTAATTAAATCATGTAACTCGACAAATTAAGCCTATAATACATTCTCTCTAAATCATGTTAGGTAGAATTTTTGCTTATTTTTCTATTCTCTCGAGTTTCAGCTTCGAATAATCTTATTAACTTGAGCATCGATAAAATTATAATCAGGGCCTTTTTTATGTTGATTTTCTCCAAACTTGTGACTGCAGACGAACTTGAGAGATTCAAAATTTCAAAATTGGAGCAAACGATTTAATCTAAATTCGAACTTCAAATCAAATTCTAATCAAAATTCAAACAAGCAAACATTATATGTTGTCTTTGTGGTGTGTTTATATAAGTCAAAATTTCAAGATCTTGAAACATTCACATATATTAAGCGAACCTCAAACGAGTACTGTCATGTCAAAAAATACGAACGTTTTAAGAATCGAGTCCAAAAATCTTGTAAAAGTAATCTACTATGATTTGTTACTTATTAAATCACACCACCAATCCTAATAGGCCATTTTTTGTCCTCGCTTTACTAAAACAAAATTACTATTGCCTATATTTTAATTGTTACACATTAAGCGTCGGAGTAAATAATTATTATTAATCATAACTAAGTAAAATTGATGCAAAAACTTATCTTATTCACCATGATAAAAGTATACCTCGTGGCTCTTAACCATGACAAATATTTTAACCTTCGTCACAAAAATTACGATTAATAAATGTTACACGACTGTTGTAAAAAATTATTTACTATAATTATACTTTTTAATCATAATAATTGGTCATAATCAAATATTATATTTCTTCTAATACTTTCAATTTAAATTTTAGAATAATTATCGCTCTATCGAGCTGTAGAATCAATCGCGCATAAATTCTTCTCAACCCAATGGTCCCTTTTTCTCTCTCGTGTTTACATACTTTTTGCCCTCACAAACTTCCATAATTTTAGTAAACTCTATTACAATTAATTTTTTGTCTCTCACGTTCTTCGTATTTATTTTTTCTTACAAGCTTCCATATTTTTAATAAACCCACAATTATAATTTTTCTTTCTTACTTTACCCCACATTTCTTTTTTCTCAAATACTTCTTTGTTTTTCATCACCTAACTACGTTATGTGTCTTATTATAATTTTTTGCTTCATCTCACATTATAATTTTGTAGTCTCGCGGGACCGCATGCAATAACAACTAATAATTATAAATACGTACTTGTTGTTTGTACACGTACAGATACCCCATTACTTTAACATAGATCTAATAATGAGCCAATTTTATTAACATTCATTAGACATCCACCTAGTTTATATAATAATCTGATCAAAATACTTTTATAAACTATGATTATACTTTATCTTTTAGAAATTTTTAGAATATTTTATATTGATAGATATACCTTACGAATTATTTATTTTATTCACTTTACCAGTTAGAAACTATACATAATTATTATACATTTGATGGGTATTTTTATTTTTATTCAAATAATAAGAAAGTATTCATAATTATACACGACGATGAGAGAGTCAATTGTAATTTATTCAAATTTATTTTTCGATTTTACATATTCAAGTAACTAGTTCTCCTACTTATTATCCCAGTCATCCATATTTGTTTTCTTTACATATGAGTTTTATTTCATCCATTAATTCTTTCTATTCTATCTTAATCACATTCTGATAATAAATTATTAAATTAATCTTTTTTTATTTACACTCGTATCAGAGTGTGTCTTTGAGACTTTGACTAGTTATTATTAGATATAATTACACTCTTCTTCTCCTAGATTTAGTCTAATTATATGTAAATTTTCAATAATTTAAATAATTACATCTAGTACCCAAAAATTTGCATTTATCTAACAAATAGGTTCATCCATTAGTAAAAGGTATACTGAATTTATTAATATTAACAAAAAAATTGAATGAAATTGATATTTACCCGCGATTGACTTGTTACTGACTAATCGCAAACCGAATAAATTTTTTCTGACTAAACTACTCTTATAACGAAAAAGATATACCTCCTCACACATGCATTAACGTGTAAAAATGTGTAAAGATAATATAATCATAAAAAAATTATTTGACCTATTATAAATTAGTAATAAGTTAATTGTGAACAAATGTAAACTTTTATCCTATTTTTTGTTAATCGATAAATTTAATAAATTTTAATTAATAAAAAAAACTTATATGTTAAATTATAAATATTTACGTATAATTGTCCCTTATTATTATTGGATTGGATGGAAGGAAAAGAGAAGGGGTGTTGGTAAGTACGCAAGTGATGATGCGGGGGAGGGGGGTTGTGGCAGTAAAATAACTGCGATTTTCACGTGGTTATGTTTGCTTCCCTTCATTAATAAGCGGGTATCGATACCTGAGCTACTCTTTGGTTGAGCAATTGGGGGTTACTGTTTAGTACTGTATCCATCAACCCCCTTTCCCCAACCCATCATCCCCAATATTTATTACCCCATATGCAAAACCAGCATTAACTACACTCTGCAGTCACCCCCAACCAATACAATTATCAACCCAGTTAAGTATTTTCATTTTAACCTTCACCACAACAAAGATCATTTTAACCCAATTAGAGATTACTAGTAGTTTAGGTAATCGAAATTAAAATATTAATTTTAGTTAAAAATTATGATAAATATTTTTTTTATAAATAAAATTGAGGTCCAAGAAAATGGGTCGATCAAAAGAGGTTTAAGTGATCTAAAAAGAGAAATGAATGCAAGGTCCATGGTGTCTCTCAAGAGGCTTAGTTCGGATAAGGGTTCAAAATGCCCCTAGAAAGCCCAGTCCTAATACAACCCCCCAGGGAATTTTATTGGTGCTTCCAGAAATTAAATTAGCCAAAAGAAGTCCAATCGGTCCAAAAACGAGAGGGCCCTGATCTAAAAGGCTCTCATGGTCCCACAAGAAAGTTTAGGTACTTAAATTTCCAATCAAAGTCAAAGTCATCTCACATGCCATCTACGGGTAGCTTAAGTGGCATCTACATATGATCTTTGGAAGCACACCTTACAGAATCGGATACGGACCAACAGTCCCCTCGAGGACATGTGGTGCCTCTAGAGAAAAGTAATATATGAACCCTCATGCTGGGAGAATGCATCTCTTTAACCACTTCCTTGGAAATTCGGGAAAATATCCTTATCTCTCTTCATCCACAGCGGACTCCAACTCTCCCCTGAGATTGGTGGGTCTCCAACTGCTAAGAGATAACCTTCCCCCGAATTCGGGGGATCCCCTAACCGCTGGAGACTCTCCATCGAATTCGCGGGAGATTCACATCATCTAAAAATATTGAGATCATGCTCCCCCAATTCGTGATCTTTTCCAACTAACTTAAGGTTGTCTATAAATGAGAGCTCTCTCAGTGGGAGAAGACATACTTTTATACTTTGAGCCCATATACTACAAATTGCACCTTCATGCGACCATTTTACCTGAAAGAAAGTTTGTAGTTTCGTACTTAGACCTTTTCATTATATTAACCTCTCATTTGTACATGCAAAACGAGAAATAATATTCTGATTACACTCATTTATACTCTTTTATCTTCCAGCAATTATTTCACTACTTTGTAGTCTAAGTGGACTAAGCACCACTATTTTTTGTTCGCACCATTGGCGCCATCTGTAGAACATAGAACTAAGATGTGAGAACAGTGGAAACACCAATATTGGAGCTACCATTTCCTCGGATGCCTCTTCAAAGAGGATGATCCCTCACCCACTAGAGGACCTCCAATGGATGATTACTTCTTCCATTTAGGACCAAACTTCAGTGGCGCCACTTTTAGTTCCTAATATTAATGTTCTTATTAATCTGACTTTTGTTGTGTAGGGAGCCTTGCGATAGAATGTCCCCTGTAGGAGAAGGTGGGAGCACCGACCTCCACAAAAAGGTGCTCCCTGGGCTTGGAGGGTGCATATTGATAAGCTTCAGTGAAGAAATCCTAGCAGATGAGCTCCCCTCAATTGGAAGGAGCCCAATTTTTCGGAGTACGATGGAACAACTAATCCTCAGGAGCACCTGCCCTGCTTCGAGAATGTTGCCTCCTCCATCATTATACCGCTAGGTCAAGTGTCGTATGTTCGTAACCACTTTCACATAATCGGCCTAACAGTGGTTCAACCAATTGTCCACGGGATCAATCTGATCATTCGGAGATTTTTGCTCTATCTTTCTACACCAATTTTCCAAAAGTAGACAATGTCGAAGGACAACCATGGGCCTCTTCCCCCTACACCAAAAGGAAGGAGAATCACTAAGGGAGTATTTTCAATGTTTTAACTTAACATCCCGAGAGGACCCTTCTGCTATATATAATGTACCAACCTATACTATTTCACAAGGATTGCAAGATGGGACTTCTTCAAGTCCTTAACTGAAAAGCCTCTTCACAATTTTTACAATCTTCTAGTCTGATCTGAAAAATACATTAACGTGGAGGAGGCGAGGAAATACAAACATAAATTTCTTGATGAAAAACGTGAGGAACAGGAAGAAGAGTCCGCAAAAATCAAGGAAAAAGTTGCTTCCGACCAGGCATCCTAAGCTCTAGTTTAGGCAGGCACTTAGGTCCTTCTCCAAGGAGGTGCATAGGTTCTGCTTTGTGCAGGAACGAAAAAACCCTGTCTTCTACACAGGAACAGAAAACCTTGTCTTCCACACAGACGCATAAGCCATACTTTACGTAGACACCTTATCCCCCCACCGATGAGACCCCTAAGTTTAGCTCTAAGTAGACAGTCTCAAATAACCCTCCTTCATGGAGGCACACAAGCTTTGCTCCAAGCAGACACCTTCATAAATATCCTATTTCGTACAGGAACCTTCATAAAAGCCCTATTCCGTATTGGCACAGAGTAAGCTCTTGTTTTCTAAGCATGCTTATACTACTAAGATTTTCTTGCAGGAATTCGAACAAAAAATGCCTCATTCTTTTGGCTAGTCTCTTGTCTCTAAGATGTCTATTATGATAAGTGTCAAAAAGTCTCCACCTATTAGAGTGAGGGAATAAATGATACCCATAAAAACATGTTAGCTTAAAAAGGCCCAAGCAGTCCCAAAAAAAAAAAAAAAAATGAAATGCAAGACACATGGTGCCCCTCATTAAGCGTAGTTCGGATAAAGGCCGAAAATGCCATCAGGAAGCGCAGTCCAGGTATAGCCCTCAAGGAGTCTAATAGGCGCTCCACAAAAATAAATTGTCCAAAAGAAGTTCAATCGAGCCAAATCCAAGAGGGCCCCTATCTAAGAAGGTATAACATGCCCACAAAGGAAGCTCAGACACCTCAAAGCCCCCAGCCAAAGTCAAAGACCATTTCACATGACATTCATGTAGGATCTCTGGAGGCACACCTTACAGAATCAAATAAGGACCAACAGCCCCCTTGAGGGCACGTGGCGCCTCCTAGAGAAGTAATCTATAAATCCTTAAAGCTTGGACTCCTATCGGGAGAAGACGCTTCCTCAACCACGTTCCTGAAAGTTCGTAAAGACATCCTTATTCCTAGTAGATACCTTCATCCACAATGGACTCCCATTGTCTCTCGAGAATCGTGGGTCTCCAGCTACTACAAGGTAACCCTCCCTCATATTACTTGGGGGGGGGGGGGGAGAGGGCAACCGCGTGGAACTCTCCGTAAGATTCAACATCATCTAACAATTTTGGAATTATACTATCTGAAATTCATGATCTTCTCCAACAAACTTAGGCTTATCTATAAGTAGATAGCTCCCCCAGCGGGAGAAGACACATTTCTTAAACTTTAAGCCTACATACTATTTTAGTTGAAAGAAACTTTGTACCTTCATGCATAGACCCTTCATTTATATCAACCTCTCATTTGTATATGCAAAATGAGGAATAACAGTCTCAATTCACTCATTTACACCCTTTTATATTCTAGTATTTATTTCTTTACTTTCCAATCCAAGTGGACCAAGCACCACTATCTTTTGCTCTCATAAAAAAATAATGAAAAGAGTTTATTGATTATGATAAAAAAAATTAAGCATTGGCTTGAACTTTGTTAATCATGGTAGATATATAGTATTCATTTGTTATTATTTTAAGTTGCATTGATTTGCAATATAGGAATTCTTTTTTTTTTTTTTTTTTTTTTGTAGTGGGTGCATGTATGGGTGTTAGTACATATTGCACTTGATGCTTTATACACTGAGTGTATAATAGATAACACATAGTTTTTAATTTTAAAAATAAATATGTGTTAATATCAATATAATATCTGATTTAATATGTACGAGTGTAGCATCACATGATCGTGTATATGGTTAATTACCAACAAGAAGTGTCTTATTTGCACAACTATAGGAGTATAGTTTTAAAAGTTTACTTTTATAGTAGGAATAAGTTGCAATGAACACAAGAAAGATTTGAATTTTTTTTCATAATTATTTATTATGGCTAAAGAACAAATCGTGATGAATACTAATTAAGGACGATTATCTAACAATTTTTAACTATTGCCTCTGCCGAAACATTAGCCATAGCTGAGAATCATTACAAATATTTTGGTTATAACTAAAACCATAACATGTGTTGGTTTAACATGGTTGAAACTTAAGTTTCACATTACTATTGTTTGATAGTAATAGCTAATATGATATACTATGCTTTTTAAGTTGTACTTGTTTATAATACAAGAAATTTTGATTTTTCTTTTTTCTTAAGCTGTAAATTTGAGTATGGTTAAAGTTCGGATTTATTTTTTAACAAAAAGCAAAAGGTTGATATTGAAATATTTGAAAACAAAACCTTAATAAATACAATTTCATCTTAAACTGCAAAAGTTGGCGGGAAGAAGATTAATAGTTTCACCCTTAATTTTCTATATTTTTGGTCTTCGATAATTATGTTGAAGTCGATTTAGATAGGAAAAATAACTTAAAATCAACATTACAAATTATTAATAAAAAATATATAAATTTAATTTATTCTCACTTTATGGCAATATTATTAGGTGAATTATAATCTACCTACCTATGATATGAAAAATAGGCAAATCATTCCATTATGAAAAATAAAATAGCAATTTACCCCCTGGAAAAAAAGTTTTGGTCCTTCAACTTTGCCATCGATAAATTTTCGTCCTATAAGTTTCATATCAATTTAAAGCCACTAATTTGCAGAAATGTGTAAATATCCTCCAAATTAGGATTTTATTTCCAATTTTCCATCGAATTGGGAGATTATTGCTGAAAAAACTGATATGTTAAAAATCATGGCCATCCTATCCACATGTACATAGATGTGGTTTTTTACTAAGCCACTTACATGGCAATGATGTGGAATTAATGATAAAAAAAGGAAAGAGTAACGAGTGTCGCTTGTGTTCCTTCTCAGGCAAAAAACCACACTTTGACCCACAAATCTTGTTTCCCCTAACTTCCTCCACCCTAATTTCTCTCCCCCCCCCCGATTTCACTGTGTCGTTGTCAGAAGAGGCTGGTTGTAGTGTGAAAATGGTGTTGATACTAGATCCCTCCCTTAATGGTCAGCCTCCCCGGTTATGGTTTAGTTTAATCTCTCGTTCCCGTGGTCCTATGTGTGGGAAAGGTTGAAATATATAAAAAAGGGCAGGTAGTGGTTGAGGAGGGTAAAGAGTTTGAGAGAGTGAATATTTGAATGATTATAAGTCTTTTTCAGGGGGGTGAATCATTTGATGATTCAGAGAGCGAGTATAAAATTTAGGAAGATAAGGATGAAGAGGCTGATGCATAAGCTGAAAATAATGATTGGGTGTTTGAAGAGGAGGAGTTAGTAAATAATGTGGTTAAAGAGGGTGATGAGGGCAAGAAGGAAGGTTTGGTGATTGCATACCCACTAACTCAGATGATAAGCATTATCGAATCTCCTGTTTTGATGGGACATAATACAATTTTGACCTTGGGAATGTTACATGTGGTAGAAAATGGGATTTGAGTGAGACACCTTGCAAACATGCTGTGAGTGCCATTTTCTGTCAAGGAGAGGACATTGAAAAATACACACACTAATGTCACAGGGTGTAAACATATTTGAAGGCCTATCAACATGCCATAATGCCAATCAATAGAAGAAAAGAGTGGAAGAAGAGTGCATTCATTCCACCAGTGCCGCCAAAGGCTGTAAAGAGAGTGGGCAGGCCTTCCAAATCACGGAGACTTGAAGTTGATGAGCCAATGCTGGAAATAAGGAAAAGAAGAAGTGATCCAATCATGCAAGATGGTGCATCTAAAATCAAAAGGCAACAAACAATAATGAAGTTTGGAAATGTGGTATCCAAGGTCACAATGCTAGGGGTTGTCCTAGCAAAACTGTGTCAAATGAGCCTATCCCAGATGCCTTTAGCCAAGTCTCTCCAAATCATGCACCATAGAAACTGCAGGCATATATGCATATTTTTCATTCTATTTTGTTGTGTTTGAAAAACTGAATAATTACTCATACGTTTTTCTTTTTCTTGACAGGTTACAAGAAAAGGTAAGATTTTGAAAAACCTTGATGTGGTAATCCACAAGAGAACAAGAAGTGTAAGAACTCAGTTTTTTTTTCTTGTTTTCCTTGCTCTCTTTGTTGTTTCTAATGATTGATTGTTGTTTATATAGGGACATATCCTAGTTGCATCCCCTTTGTTTAGAAAATTGAAGAACAAAAGGCTTCCAAAGCAAGCTGCAACTGCACTTTCTATTTTTGCACAGCTCCAACTGTGCTGAAAGGGAGTGAAACTTAAGGAGCCAACTCCTTTTTTCGATGCTGAAATAGGTAGAAGGTCAACAAATGAGTAAGGGAGTTCAGGATCAACCCCTTCCTTTGTTAAAGGGGGAAAAAGACTTGTCACTATGGCAAATCTTCAACAAGGGAAAGAAGAAAATGTATAGCACTAATTCTTTTGGTGTATGCTACGTGTTGGATTACAATAATTTTTTGAAGTACGAAATGTTCTGCTGTTGTATGCTATGTGTTGGTTTAGAAATATTTTTTTGGCCTAAGAAACAATGGCTCGAGTGTTAGCAGTAGGAAACTGAAATAATATGCTACATTTTCTTTTGGCTCTTTTGTGACATGTCTGTTTAGAACTAATGCAAGGTATCTACTATTTTCTTTTCTGCTAACTGTTGGTGCATTTACTTTTTATTGGTGTATGATATGTGTTTTATTTATGTTCTGTTGGTGCATTTATTTTCTATTGATACATGTACGGGTCATAAAGTTCAATTTGATACATTTATATACCCAAAGTAGTACATAAGCAATACATAAGCAAATCCTTTTCATTTTACAAAACAACACCAATCCATCAACAGAATGACACTAATCCGTCAATATTTCCTACCCAAAGCAGTACATAAACAACAAAACCAAAAAAAAAAAAGAAAACTGCAGTAAGTTTCCATTTTCTACAAATCCTTTTCAATTTAGCAAAGTCCTCCTCAGCCTTTTTTAATTCTTCAATCTTGGCTTCATACCGGGGATATTTTGCTAGAAATTCAAGGATCACAATCTTTGACCATGCACAAATTTGTGATTCTTCTCAAGCATAAAATCCACACCCTTCTCTCTAAACAAGCTGAGGGCAAACATTTTTAGAAAAATATGCAAGAAGACCGAGACAGAAAATAGAAGGAAAAAATTGAGAGAATTACCTTGTAATCTTTGCAAGAACGGTACCTCCTTCATGGGTTCTCACTAATCCAACAAGTCTTGACCATTGCTCTCTTCCCATAGTAGCATAAAAGTTGTCCTTCCATGGCTGACAAGTTGGAGATGGGTAGGAGGAATAATGGAAGCAAAATGAGGAATAAATCCCATTTTCTCCTATTTGTTAGTTAGGAAATGACTTTGGAGGAAAAAATTGAGAATATATTTGGATTAGTTATTTCCAAATATAGGTATATAAGTGTGAGAATTAAGAATATAGGTATATGTATTTTTGATGTGATAGAAATTAATTATGAGGGTTGACCAAATGGTTGGGATAGAAAGCAATTTTATTTGATTTGAAACAAGAAAAGACATGCTGACAAGATAAGATAAGTATGACCAACCTATGTAACCTATAATTTCAAAAAAATCAAGATTAAAATAGGAATGCATTCTCAATGAAAGTGGCTTGACCAAACAAAATCCCAACTATCCAAATAGTGAAAAGTGAAAATAATCTCATTGAAAATACAACCAAACGAGCTCTAACATTCTCCCATCCAAAAATTTTCAAGTCAAATGTCATGTCATATAATAGTGCCACATGGGACTAAAATTTCAAAAAATTAAATAGCATGTGCCTTGTGCGCCGGAGGTCGACATTACACATTTTTGCAAATTAATAGATTTAAATGGATAACTATGAAGTTAGATAACTAAAATTAATCGATGAAAAAGCTAAAGGACCAAAAAAATTTCTTTCGCTTTACCCCCTCAATGTTTTACAAAGGTGCATAAAACCCCCTTTACGAGAGTGGTGTTGTGCACACACAGATTTTTCACTATTATTTTTTTTAAAATTTTGTCTTTATGTCACAACCTTTGGATCTTATATAATATAAATCGACAGTTCATTTATCTTTAGTAATCTATGATACACATCATATGTTACTTAATCTACAGTCAATACTTTATCTTTTCAAATCAATGGTTGAAATCTATTCTCATATACATGATCTATAATAAAATTTATAAAATATAAAAAATACGTATAATTTAATAAAACAATTGTCATCTTCTTCCTGCACCCTCTTCTCACCCCCTGCCTCTGCCACTGCCTCCACCTCTCCGTCCCCTATTTCTTAGCCTGCGCTGCCGCCCCCACTTCATAGATTCTCCCATTTTCTTCTATATTTTTTTATTTATTTAGAAATACCATTTGTATATATGTATATGCATTTATGTGTATGTATATTTATGTATTATTTATTGTATAAATCTATTTTCATAATTTTTATAAATTTAACTTTGTAACTTGAATAAATTTGAGTCGTTGATCTAATTCAAATAGATGTGAGCCATTGATTTATATATCAAATAGAGATTGTCGATTTAAATAAAAAAGATACATACCATTGATTTGTTTATTAAGTTTGAATCGTTCATATATATAAAACAAGATCTAACGATTTTATGATTAATGATATAATAGTTCTTTTATAGCTAAAAATGAATCAAAATCGCACCCAAGGTTTGTGATGCACACCGCCTGCATGAAGGGGCCGCTCTGCACAATTTTTGGAAATTGAGGGAGATAAATTGGTATTTCTTTTTTTTACAAGGGGATTGTCTGCCTATTTTCTATACCACGGGTAGGTAAATTATAATTTACCCCAATATTTTTTTGCAAACACTCTTTCCTAAAGTCTTGTAGTTATTCTTTTTATTTTTCTTTAATTATAAATTATCGCTTCATAAAAAGTACATTCCACTTTAATAAATCAAAACCTTGAGTAAAATAATCAATTAGTTAATATCTTTGAATTTAATTTGGCGAAGCCTTTTTATATTTCACTTAACACATACAAGATACTTACATAAAATATTTTTTTTAAATATACAGATCATGCAAATTCTCTACACATAATATATTACGTAAAATATGAGATGCATAATATATCATTTATAAGAAGTATGGAATCTCTCACGAATTCTCTCTATTCTCTTTCTAAGCTTCATTCGTACCCTAACCATAACCCTATGGACTCTGACAGGAGTGGGGATGGTACTAGCCAAGCGAATGCATTTGGTGAGACAAACAGGGGCGAAGGAATTGACACTATGGAATGGGAGAGGATACCAAAGTCTTTAAATTCCTAGAGTTCGTTAAACTTGTAGAATGCGTCCTTGACTTGAGGGGTGATGAATCTTTTCATGCACTTGTTTCTCTCACGTTAAGATGGATTTATTGATTTGGGAAATTCGATCGAAGGACAATTAGGACGAGTTCAAAATAATCCATACCATAGAGGAATTAGAAGAGGAGAGAATCCCGCCACTATAGAGGCCAATGTGATGACTAGGGTTGTGATGGAGACTGCTCCACCACCAAAATCTATTGAAATGGAGGAATTGGACACACACTCTAAACCCTAACCCTAAAATGCATGCAGATTCAAATTGGAGGGGTTTGCATAGTCAATGGGGAAAACAGTATGCTATGTCCAACTTGACGTTCAAAACGGTGAGATACTTGTGAAGCCGACTCTGGAGATGATGGAGACAAAGGTGAAGAGATGGAATGCCATTAGAGTGGGGGTATTTCTTGGGGCATAACCCCTACTTCCATCATCTACATGCTTATTTGAGGCTGACATGAGCAAGATTAAATGAGATCATAGCATCATTTAGTGAGTTTGATTATTTTATATTTTCCACTGTTGCGGCCATTGAAGATGTGATTGAATGTGGACCATGGCTATTCTAAGGGCAACCAATTTTACTAAAGTGATGGGAGCTAGGGATGGTGCCTGCAAAGCAATGACATGTGGCCATGCTTGTTTGGATTAAATTTCATGACTTGCCAATTGAATACTGGACAGAAAATAGATTAAGCGTAGTTAGGGCAACCACTGTATCAAGACACTATAACTAGATCGTGTGCTCGACTAGATTACGCATGGGTGGGTATGTTAGCAGAATCCTCTACTACATCACGTAAACAACTTGTGCTAATGTTTCCTCCATGTGATACTAGCAAGACTGTTCCCTGTAAGGTCAAACTATAGTATAAATGGCTACCAGATAAGTATGGGGTGTGGAATATTGGGACATAAATGTAATAGTCCCCAGCAATATAAGGTTCCTACTATAATGAAAAAAAACCTTGTGAAGCCACAATTCAACCACCACAATATGGCCCTATTGCAACTTTTCAAAAGGATCCGTATGCTTCCATAAGCCAGCAGATGAAGCAGACTTAAACTGTCTCAATCTTCCAACCTACTGTTGGAGATTGTCGAAATGTTGATATTGATAAGTTAAAAGCTATAGTACTATTTAATATGTTTGTTTCCTTGGATGTGGAAGGGGAGGAAGCTAACTATTTTAGTGATACTTAGGGACCTAAAAAATGGAACACTCGTCAAGGTTCTCCAAGGTTAAAACTTTAGCTTGGAATTTACATGGTCTGAACAAGAGCGACCACCAAAGTGTTGTTAAGGCACTGATCACTAAATTTGATTTGGAGATTTTACGATTGCTAAGGACAAGGCTGCATAACCAAAATGTAGAAATAATTTAAAACTACATTAGGCAAGATTGGTGTTGGTTTTCTAATTATGTGAGGGGAGCTAGGAATAGGATTTGGATAGTGTGGAACCAATTAAAATTGACTTATCTACATTAAGGTCTACTTAGCAACTTGTACACTTCCAAGTTAAAAAACTGAGTGCACAGGGGTTATTTCTTAACCTTTATTTATAGGGCCAATGACTGTATAATTGGACTAACACTTTAGGAAATGAGTTCTTTGGCCCCTAAGGTATAGGATGAGGATTGGTTGGTATTAGAAAACTTTATTGTTGTCTTGGACAAGTGAGGTTAGTGATCACATGGGAGATATGTCACTTGCATGGCAAAGTTTGCTCAATGTATACAACATGTTGTGTTGGCTACGCTACCATACCAAAGCTTCAACTTTAGATTGGCGTTACCAAAGTGATGGAGATAGGAGCCAGTGGAGGAGAATTGATAGGGTATTAGCAAACGAACATTATCTGACCTCATGGTTGTCCTTGAGGTATGTCCGCAGGCACTAAACGCCCGATTATTTCCCGCGTACACTACAATCAACCTTAGCACATGATCTAAGAAGGATGTTTACGTTCCCTAATTTATTAGTATCCACTCCTAGCTTCCCTAGCATAATTGATAGAATATGAAGGAATACAAATTTATGGGGTACCTATGTAGTGCTGTGTAGAAATTCAAACTACAACAAGATTTTAGGAAGCTTAGACAGAAAAAAAGAAAAAGAAAAAAATTCGACACTTAATGTGAACTAGGCAACAGGGTTCTAGAGATGGCACAACTATTATTCTATGACTTTCCAAATAACTTCCTATTGCTGAAGCTATAAAAGATGTGTAGACTAATACACTAGGGTTGTATATCAGGAGCAACAGATGGTGAGGCCACAAGCTAAGGTAAACGCTAAAAGAAGGTAGGTAATGCACTAAACTCTTTTTTAGGAAAGTGGAAGTTAGAAGAGCATGGCTTAAAATGCATCACTTGTAGACTACACTTTTAGGGGGATCTTGTGCTGCAACTAGAACTAATTATTCATGAGACCATGGGATTTTATAAGGGTTTATTACAAGGACAGAGGCATAATAAAAACCCAGAGCTTAATCACTTGCAAAGAGTTCTTATAAAGACGATTAGTGAGCAGGATGCTGAAAGACTAATCTTTCGTAGCACAAATGTAAAGGTTACGGATGTTATGTTCTCAATTGATAATGGAAAGCCTCTTGGATCCAATGGTCACACTGCGACTTATTTTAAGAAAGTATGGTCAGTAGTAGAGAGGGAGGTCACAATTGTTGTTTAGCAATTTTTTCAAACAAGTAGGTTGTTGAGGCAGGTTAATGCTAAATTATTGACTTTGGTGCCAAAAGTGAGCTTTCCAGTTGGCAAACTAGACCAATTTCATGTTTTAATATAATGTATAAGATCATCACTAAGGTTTTTGTTGCTAGAATGAACCCTTTCCTTAATTAGTTAGTAGATTTTAGCCAGAATTCTTTTGTGTTGGGGAGAAAGATAGGGGATAATATTACGTTAGCACAAAACCTGCTGGTTGGAATCAAGTTAGATTACTTCCCAGATGCATGATGAAGATTGACATAAGGAAAGCGTATGATTCAATGGAATGGGAGCTCCTATTTGGTGCAATGAGATTTCTTGAGTTTTCATGGGCAATTTGTGGGATGAATTACAGAACGTGTAATTACGATGGCCTTCTCTATAGTGGTTCATGGTCAACCTCATGGAGTTTTTGTTGGAGAAAGGGAACCAAGACAAGGGGATCCAATGTCCCCTTATTTGTTTGTCCTTGGGATGGAGGTTTTACATACACACTTGCGGATGAGGATTAGCTAAAATACCACATTTCAGTACCATTAGACATGTAAATCTCCAACTATTCATGTTAATTTTTTTCATAGATGTGTTGTTACTCTACAGGGCTAACACCCCATCGACTGAGGTGTTCAAGCAGTGTCTTGATGAGTTTGCAGAGCTTTCTGGATTTAGGAATGAATCCACAAAAGAGTTGACTTATTATTTCCAGAAGTGTGGAAGATTCAAGTGCATTACATCAGCAGTTGGGGTGCTCTATGGGCTAACTTCCTATAAAATATTTCAGGGTACCATTAATCTCTTCCAGGATTACTAAAACACATTGTCATTTTTTGATTGATGAACAAGGGAGCAAGATTCAGAGCTAGAGTATGCACTCATTCTCATTCGCATGAAAGGTCAAGGTAATTAAGTCAGTTCTTTATGCCATGCATATGTACTAGGTATTCATCTTTGTGCTCCCAAAAGGTATCATAAGGAGATTGGGAGACGAATTAGAAAGTATTTATGAAAGGCTTCCTCAGACAATTGGGTGACAAAGGTTTGTTGGGAGGTCATTTGCATGAACCCTGAGACGGGTAGACTTGGTATAAGGCTTATATTGCCTATCAACAAGCACTTATATGTAAACATCTCTGGGCAGCTGCAACCAAGAATCAGAACTCGATATAGGTAAAATGGCTAGTGCAGGATTCATTGAGACAAAAGTTCCTATGCACAATCTTAGCACAAGTAGGTTCTTGGGGCTCGAGAAAGTTATTGAAGCTGCGATACAAATTTGTTAAGAAACTGATTTACAATATGGACATTGGTGTTGGCTGGGTGTATGGGTGTGGCAACAACCATGTTGAGGTTCAGTTATTGAGCAACTTTCGCAACTGCAGCAGCTTGATGCCATCACTCGATTGTCTGCAACTAGGATACATATAGTTGTTGAGGGTCTAAAACTATGTTCAGTGCTAGTTGTGTGACATCCAGCTACTGGAGACACATAATTATTTATTTTTTTACCGCAGCTACTCAATGCGGTGCAGAAGATATATTCAAAAGGAGGTCAAAATTGACTGGCCTTGTGCACATTGGAGCAAGGAATCGTGTACATTGTTGCAAAGTATACAGAAAAGCATTTATGTTATGCTGCATACATCGACTACTTGCGTCATTGGTGTATCACTTTTGATAGAAAAAAAAACAGAAGAAGATTTGAAGTCGGCAGGAGGGAACCAGAAGCACTAGCGACTGTTATACTAAAGCAAATGAGATAAAAAATAGTTAGTATGAATCTTCCGTACTCTTTACAAGTTGTAACATTATATAGATTATGAAAGATAGCATGAACACGGGTAATTATTTTATAAAAATTACCTTTACCTAAAAAAAAAAACATTATGAGATGCATGCAATACCAACATCCATCATAGTGTGCCATGCATGTTTACCTAATCTTCTCCTCATATTATTTATTAAATTTTTTATTTTATTTTCATCACAAATGTCTTCACTCCATATTGAACACAAAATACATTATCCTCATTTTCTTTAACAATTTTATTTTTCCTTTTTGGTTTTCATGAAAGGTGTCTTCAATCTCATATTGGAATAAAACTACTTCTGTTTGGCCAAGAGTAAAAGAGTTAAGAGTATATTACAATCTCCTTCATTGAGATTTGAAATAATTATAAATATTTCATTATTATTTGAAAAATTATAAATATTTTTTTAAATTTTTATCGTCATAACAAAAAGCTAATTCTGTTAGTGTCCGTTAAGTTTCTATTCCATTTTTTTTATAAAATAATCAAAAGATACTTTTAAATTATCAATAATAATTTTTTTAAATAAAATTAAAATATTTTTACAAACTAATATGCCCTTAACATAATTACATAATCATTCTCTATTTCAGAAAGAAATCTATAATTTTTAAAATAAAAAATAAAAATTTATAATTATATCAAATCATAGCATAGATATAATAATAATTTACTCAAAAAGTTAAACCCCTAATAAGTATAAGCATAATATTTTGAATTTATCTATTGATAAAAAAATAAGCTTTAAATCCAAGTTGATGATTACTTGGAAAGGACAACCTGTTGGCCTATTGAATTTCTGGCAAGGAACAGATGAGTTTCTGTTGAAGGGGTACAGAGTGGAATTTTGATTAGTTGTAAAGATGATGGGGGAAAATGACAGAAAAGTCCCTGGTCGTAGGTGTCCGGCAGATATAGTAGCATCAAAAGTGTGATCTGCTAACAACGTACTGTCTGTCACAGTCACAGCTGAGCTATAGCCCCAACCCTGAGGGAGAGAGAGAGAGAGAATCATACCGAATCGTACGGCCCCTGTTGCACCTTGTACATCTCTTCCCTTTCTAACAATAATGCATTTGCATGCTTCTCACGTTCACACCCCCCAATATCCTCTCCAAATTAATCTTTGTCAGTGTCTCTTTGAAAATTGAGGCTCCTATCGCTTCTCAGAAAAAGGGAAATTATATTTTGTAATTTCAATCACGTTGATTTTTATATTTTATTTACTTGTTTTTCATATTAATTTATTATGTCAATTTTACGAGATTCAATAATTTGTAAATATACAAATTAACTATTGATTTTTCTCCCAAAAAAAATAAAAATATCGCATCCTATGCATATGCCTATAATATCAAGTGTGCATTACATATGATATTTTTTCGACTGAAAAGTAATCATATGTTGAGAACTACAAATCTTGCAAAATTGAAATAATAAGTTGACTCAAAAAAAATTTAGATGACAGTGTATAAACGAACATAATTTGAATGACAAATTGTTCTTTTTGTTATCTCATTAAGGGGTGGGCATCGAGTCAGATTTTTGAGTTGTTGGGTATCCAAATCCGACTATTTACCCAAACTATATTCCGTATCTAAACGTCTCAGGTCAAAATTGAAAATAACCCGACCCAAATGGGACATCCCTATTCTTATTTCATCTCATGTGACTGCGCCTCGACATATGTCTGATTTTAGAATAATAATGATTTACACGTCAAGAATAAATTATAGAGAAAGCTGCAAATTAAATCGTAGTAAAAAGTTAGACATATTTGAAAATTTAAGTGAAAAGTAGAATAAAATTGGGAGTATTTAAGAAAACAAACTTAATATTTATAATTTTTGCAAATAAACTGCAGAAGTTTACAGAATTTTGCATATAACTTGTGACTTGGACCAACTTAATTTAAACAGTCCAAAAATGCAAATTATAACTCAAAAGCATTCTTCTTAATTTATTGGGTTAAGTAAAATTGAAAATTTAAGTGAAAAGTAGAATAAAATTGGGAGTATTTAAGAAAACAAACTTAATATTTATAATTTTTGCAAATAAACTGCAGAAGTTTACAGAATTTTGCATATAACTTGTGACTTGGACCAACTTAATTTAAACAGTCCAAAAATGCAAATTATAACTCAAAAGCATTCTTCTTAATTTATTGGGTTAAGTAAAATTGAAAATTTAAGTGAAAAGTAGAATAAAATTGGGAGTATTTAAGAAAACAAACTTAATATTTATAATTTTTGCAAATAAACTGCAGAAGTTTACAGAATTTTGCATATAACTTGTGACTTGGACCAACTTAATTTAAACAGTCCAAAAATGCAAATTATAACTCAAAAGCATTCTTCTTAATTTATTGGGTTAAGTAAAATTGAAAATTTAAGTGAAAAGTAGAATAAAATTGGGAGTATTTAAGAAAACAAACTTAATATTTATAATTTTTGCAAATAAACTGCAGAAGTTTACAGAATTTTGCATATAACTTGTGACTTGGACCAACTTAATTTAAACAGTCCAAAAATGCAAATTATAACTCAAAAGCATTCTTCTTAATTTATTGGGTTAAGTAAAATTTCCGTCTTCGGAATATGCATATAATCGCATTCGCTCCTCTCAATTATAAAAAATTACAAAAACCCCATTCAAGATATAATCGAGATTTTTACAACGGAAATGTCCTTATTATGTTATCTCATAAAATATGTTTATTACATTTATTCACTTAAAATACAATTCAAAATTTTACATAAGTTTTGATTTGAGGTGTTATATGTATTGAGTTTTGTTTTTTAAGATATTATCAGTTCAATTTTAAAATATTATATTGAATATATATATACTGTAAAATATGAAATCTATACATGTAATTAATCTATAATATTTTATAATTTTACAAGTGATGATATGATGTATTTTAAATATTTGTAAATGTAACTGAATATAAAATATATAAGTAACATAATATATTTTTTATAAACTAATATGCATAACGTATATAATTACATCGTGATTTACGCATATTTTTTAGTATATTTTTTAATTTAAATTATTTATTTTATAATATATATTTGCATATATTGAGCTTGTAATCTTTTATATATTATATACTTGATAAAAAAAATATACATTATAAACATTATTTTTAAAATAAAAAATTGAGTCAAATTTTAAATTTACCAAAAGTAATTTTAGAGAACCCTTTTTTTTTTTTTTTGATAAAACATACTTTAGAGCGTAAAATAAAAAACATACGAAGTAAGTGAGAACGGACATTTTATTTATTAATTTCAAAGTATTTGCTCATGGGGCATTTTGCATATTTGATACTTTAGGGGTAAATATGATTATAAGCATATTTCAACAGCGTAAAATATATTTAATCCTAATTTATTTTTAATACTAAATAATAAATATTTATTTTAAATCATTGCAAATTAACACCTCAATATAAATATAAATATATATATATATATATATTCACCCTACCCTACCCCACCCCACCCCACCCCCCTAGCCCCAATCCCCAAAGGGCAATTAATGATATAGTGTGAAATTAATCTATGTCAGGGAAGGGGGTGTTTGGAAATTGACAGTGATGAGATACAAAGTACAAGTTCTAGGAAATAAAGCAAAATACAAGTGATGGTGCCTGCCCAATGACTTTTTCTGCCACCCCTACCTGCTCAACTATTTACTGCTCACTCATCATATTTGGGCACAGACCCCCAATTCTTCATCATCCCATCCTCCTTCAATTTAATTTGTATTTTTTTCCTCTTTTTTCTTTAAGCTAAAAATTATAATTTATAGCTATCTTACATGAATTTATAATTATGAATATTTTTTTATTTATCTATAAAATTATAAATTGATTTTCAAATATACATCTACTAAATAGTAAGACAAAAATTATTACTTTATTCTTGCTTATTTTTTTAGAAAATGTTTGAAAATTATGTAAAATAATTTGAGGGTAGGTAAAATAAATAATTCATAGGCATATTAGTTCGTAATATATTTTAAAAAATTCTGAAAAAAAAATATAAAATTATGGAGATAATTACACTGTGTTCCCCTGAGGTTTGGTGCAATTACACGAGAACTCACGTGGTTTGAGAAATTACACATAACACCCATAACGTTTATTCTAATTCAACAAATGGGTCCATCTGTTGGTAAAATTCATAAAAATCTGTTGATATCCACAAAAAAGTTGAATGAAATTTTATTGACATCAACGAAAAGATTGAATAAAAGTTCATGTTTACTCTCAATTAACTTTTTACAAACTTATTACTGGTTAAATAATTTTTTTAATTAAACTACGCTTATAAGAGTGAAAATGCATCTCCTCATAAATATTAGCCTGTGAAGATGTATAACAGTAGTTGGGTCAGAAAATACATATTTGACTCTTAATAAATCACTCAGAGGTAATTATGGAGTTCAACATTTTGGCTGGTTTTTAAATAAATTCCATGAATTTAATTAATTTATGGATCTATTTGTTGGATAAAAATAAACGTTATGGGTACTAAATGTAATTTTTCAAACTACGGGAGATTTACATTTAATTTTTCATACAATGAGGGTCTACGTGTAGTTATTCTAAAATTATAATTTATAATTTAAAAAGATATTTTCAATAATTTATTATAAAAATTGAATAAAAATCTAATTACGTCTAATGAAATGAACTTATTATTATACGAATATTAAGATTATAAGCTATTTGTAATTTCAAAATTTAGAAAAAAATATATTTATAATTATGATACTATAATTTACCTTTTCTTAGATGGTCATTGTCTTCCCACAAGTACAAATTGCACTCTTCTCAAACCAAACGCACTTTCCTCATCAATCACTACTCTCTATCTCTCACCAACTCATACCACACTCAATAATTTGATCCATTCGTGGGATTATACGTATATCGACAAATATATATATATATATACATATGAAAGTATTTTATTTAAATAAGTTATAAATCAGAGACACTGCTTATTGAGCATGATTGTACTATACGATTGTACTATTTATTTAATAAAAATTATATTTACCTAAAAAAAATATTATAAATAATAATTTTGAAAAACAAAGGCTTAAGGGACTCCTTCAAGATAGGGGTAATCTCTCCCCTAAGTTTGGTTGAAGATGGACTCCTCCCAACAGCTAGAGGATGTGGTTATAAATACAACCCCCTCCTTACTTTGTTGGGTAGCTGCATTTTTTACTACTCGCACACACAGTTATCTTTTCTCTCATTTTATCACTAGTTATTGCTTTAATTATTTGCAACTACTCCTTTTTTCAATTGTTTTCTGATTTGAGCGTTGGAGTGCTAAAGTATTTTTTGCAAGTTCCTATTCTAAGGCTTAGAAAAACCCAAGCCCAAAGACCTTGCTTGGGATAATCCAAATGAACAACGTTTTTGCGCGCATCAACATTGATACCCCATCATATTAGATCGAATTACATAAATACTTCATGTCCTTTTTACACTAACATCCCCTCAAGGGGTGTAACATATTATGAAGGATAGGGAATGTTTGTGACAGATAATACATTATTAGGAGATCGAACTTTTGCATGCACCTATTTATGTGCAGATGCACTCAATAAATTTAGAGGATATTGGGCAAGTTTATGTGTTCTTTAAACCATTTTATAAAATATTTCAAAATCTATTGATGTGAGTAAAAAGTTGCTAGTTCGAGTAAGTCTAATTTGAGATCTTTGACCTAACTTTTTAAGTCCTTACAATCTGGGGCCACAATAACTGAATGAATGGGATAAGATTTCCCATGTCAATCAGCAGGGTAAAGGAGGACTTGAGTTATGAGTATAGATGCCTAATCCAGAATGGGAACCGACGCCCAATTTCATCCTAGACTAAGGTCGATAGACGGTTGATAGAAGGACCGTACGTACTCCTATGAAACTCAAAGTCTAAATGTTCACACCACCTAGTCTATAGTGTCATGGACTGTTGCTAGATGGCCGTCCATGGTAACAGGTTATTTCTAATTATTGGTTAATAAAAAAATAATTAAGTAAATTAAATTAATTGATTATATTGATCACACACTCCCAAGTCAAGCAGCAGATTAATCTAAACAGTTGCACGCTAATCACTGGAATGTGATGGAGTTAATTTAGAATTAATTAGAAAATAAAGGGATTAATTTCTTGGAGAGTATAAATGATTAGCATTCCAACGCTCAACTTAATTAGTAATAAAAATAATAACCAGAACTGGAAGAAGAGTAATAATGAGTAGTAAATTAGTGCTAAAGTGTTTCAAGCAATATCATGGATGCAAGTATTGAGAAACTGTTACCTTCTACTGAGGGGAGATGAGCCTTTTTTTTTATATCCAATCGCCCCTACCAGCTGAAAGAGTTCAATCCCCTTGGAACTCGAGAAAGTGGTGTGGCCGAAGATAGGCTCTAGCTATCAATAGGAGTTTTCTCATCCTTAGGTTAGGAATCGCGACAGTTGGGGACTTATCGCCAAGGTAGGTAGGATTCTTTCCTTGGATAAGGTTTCCTGTATTCTTAGGGGGTGGTTAAGATAGGCTAAGCAGCCTTCTTAGATTCTCGGGCATTCTCCTTCGCAGGGAGACTACATCTCCTCTGAGCTATCCTGCTGAGCTTAAGCCATTTACTGATCGAGTTCTTTCTAGTGTTGACCTTGCTGCTAGGCGATCGGCCCTTATAGGCCCTCACGAACCTTCTTGTTCCTCCATGAGCCTCCTTTCTTACCCATCCAAAGATTGAGGGTTGAGGTTTTTTGTACCTTGGACCGCTTGTAACTTGGGTTCTTCTTGGGTTTTCTCTCACGTTGGGCCTCTCTTTGGCCTTATATTTTTTGGCGTATCACTTATAATATCAGAAAGTATTTGTTTTTCCCCCCTAAAAAGAAAAGGGGCTTATAAGCTCCAAGAATAAGTTGTTAGGAGCTCATAATATTTGTTTTTCTTAAACAAGAAAAGGAGTTCCTAACTTATTTTTAAAATCTTAACAATCTTATTTAATTTTATGTCTCGTCTCCAACATAATTTTGAAATAATGACGTTATTAAGTTTGTTCATAAATTCATTGGAGTGTGGTGTCTGAACATATATTATACTTTCACTTTAGGGAGTTCCTCATAATTTTACGAGTAAATTACAACGACCTCCCCTAGTTTGGAATAATTTATAATATCCCCTTATTGTTTGAAAAATTACCAATATCCTCCTGATTTTAACAGCCGTCTAGTAATTAGCCCATTCCGTCAATCTCCTTAAGATTTTCATTCATTTCTTATGATGAACTGACCAAAGTACCCTTGTGGACTAAAAATTATAATTTTATTTATTTTTTATTGACTAACTGAATAATTTTTTTATAATTTTTTCGTCCACCTCGTCCATTTTTTTTTATGAATTTTTATTCTTTTAGAAAAAATAAAATAAGGGCATAGTTGATAATTTTATACTTCCATCCAAGGATTACATAATTTCATCAAATATTAGGGGGATATTTATAATTTTTCAAACAACGAGAGGGTATTTGTGATTACGCCAAACCTCAGGAGAAATTGTTGTAATTTACCCCTAATTTTACTATAATAATAGGGCTCTTTAATCAAATAGTTGATGAGAATTATGTTATAATTGTATGAAATTATCTAAAAAGAAACTTCATAAATATGTGAGGTACGCATTCCACATTAATTACAAATGATGAGTTTGATTGATTTACGAATATCAAAATCTCAATATCCAACACGAAGTATTTTTTAAAATAAAATCGTAAAATCCATACCGGATCCAGCAAACAATACCTTATAAGGAGGGACAAATATGATTGATTATTAGTAGCTGGTCATGGTTGGTCCTAAAGTAAGAATTCATGATTCATGTTAATAATGTTACAGTTGCCCAAAAAATATAAAAGAAAGAAAGAAGAGAAGTTGTTCCTAATTTCATCTCATTCACTCATCAAAATAATAATGAGGAGGAATAGGAGGAGGGATGAACTTAGTTGGGGACAAGATCCTAAGGATGTGATTGAATGTCAAATTATAATGTAATAATTATAATTGATGTGATGTTAAAAAAAAATACATAAAAAGTAAAAAATTAAATGCGAACATCTCCAACTTTATAATGGATAATGCACTTTGCTTTCTAAACTTTCAATTTTTATGGACGACATCCCGACAGTTATTGAAGTAAACTTTCTAAACTTTCAATTTTTAAAAAAACAGAGTTATTGAAGTACTATTTTGTAAAATAAGATGATGGAACGTCTAATATGTAACTATTGACAAGTCTGTAATTAATTTAAAGAAATTGAACTAATTGTTAAGTTTTTAACGTGTTTGGTAGGTTTATTAAGATTTCAAAACATCTTATAATATGTTGGTTAGAAATTCTTTACTTTTTTGAAAGAAGTTTATAAGTTTCTAGCATTTTATTTCTGAATTTTTTCTACATATTTTTAAATGCCACATTTTAAATGCTATGGGCTCATCGGACAACCTTTAAACGCTAGCAACGGACATATATATACGAGTAGTTATACACACTCAATGCATGTCTGTAATTACTGAAAAGAAAAAATACAAAGAATAATAATAATACTTATACATAACAAAGAGGATATATACACAAGTAGTTAATACACACTTAATGCATGTCCACAATAACTAAAAAGAAAAACTAAAAAACATAATATTACTTATACAAGATATTTTACGATGCAAATTATATTTTTTTAAATAATTTTTTTCAGAATTAACTTAAATTTTATGAAGAAAAAGAGTAAAATAATTTTCTAAGAGTATAAAGTTGAAGAACGTATATGTAAGTGTAATGCAGTCATAGATTTTATTTGATGGAGCAAATTCTCTATTGAATTCCTACAACTTTCATTTAAGTTTGTAGGGAAACAAAATATTTATGTACATTAACAGGTATTAAGACAAGGATATGCACTTTTTAAAACATCTTATATGATATTTTAAAATTTATAAAATATTAAAAAATATTAAGTCGTTGTTTTAAAAGTAAAATATTAAGAGCTAGTAATCCCCTTTAAAATAAATCATTCCGGACTTACTTAAATATCTCAACAGCAGGTCAATTTTCTTTAAATTAATTACAATATCATGAGTAGTAACATTATCAATTCAGTAACTTTATTTTATTCAAACACTTTAATATATATATAAGTGGTTTAGTAAATAGTAAAAGTTGTACTAATACAACACTTTAACTCCTTATGAAGCTATTTCGAAGGTGAGGAGGACACGACCATGTTATTGCCCGCATAACTCCTTGTGAGGAGTACACGACCAAGAACACGGGTTCCGCAAACTCGTTTAAGCCCTGTTGAAGAATAATAATCGAATCTCCACGGGCTCTACATAGCAATAACAAATCATTAGCTAATTCGATCATAAACAATTGTAGCTCAACAGATCACCAATACTACTAAAACCCTTCCTACACTTTAATCGTCCTTTTGCTATATGAAAAAATTCCATCACAAGGATAAATAGGTAGGAAGACATTAGGTCGCCCTGCCTGAGTTCCCGAGCTCCCTTAAAGAACTCTCGCAGTTGCTCATTTAAGCAAATAGAGTGTGAGATTGTGCACACACATTTTTTAATCCATTGGACAAGCTTTTCATGAAAATCAAACGCTCGCAGTGTCACAATGAGGGTTTGTTGTACCCCAGCAAGAGCTCATGTGCCCCTGCAAGATTATGCACTGATTTCCCTCCTTGGGATGAATGCATTCTGGCTCTCATCAACAAGTTGTTGCAACTTATCTTTCATACCGCTATTAGCATCTTAGCAATCACCTTAAACAACACAGTACAATGAAACAAGCCAGAAGTCCTCCACTACTGTCGGAGAATCAACTTTAGGAATAAGCATCAAAAGAGTGGCATCAACTTGTGTCAATAACCTACCTGTTTAGAAGAACTGCAAGATTGCTATTGTGACCTCACCCTCCCCAATAGGTCATGCAGACTGGAAGAACTTGCTCGGTAAACATTTGGGCCCAATGCCTTATTTTCATCAATAGAGAAGACCGCACACTTAATCTCTTCGTTCTACACTGGTCGTACCATGTAATTCGTCACCTCAACCATAAGAATACTCGATAGGGAAGGCCTCAGATGTGATAGATCTACATCCCTGAGCGGCGTGCTCTCGCCCCCAATAGGTTGTGAAAATAGATAACAAACTCCTACTCCACTTGTGCCTTCTCCTAAAGGAGTTCACCCATAGAATTCCGAAACTAATAGACTCTCTGCTTGGCTCTCCTCGCCGCAACCTTCTGAAAGAATAATAGAGTGCATTGATCCCCATCCTGCAACCACTGCATTTTTTGCATTTTGTTGTAGCATGGCATGTTCTTGTTGCACGGCCACTGCATATACTTTCCTATCCTATACAATTTTTGAACCTCTTGATCCAACTTATCTGTGGGTACATATGCTCTTCTTGCATAAAGGCAAGGTCCTTACTAGAAGAGGTCCTTACATAAGTTTTCAAATCCAAGTTTTTACACGTGGATACACCGTAAAAAAAATAAATTATTCCCAATACTATGAATCACTATAACTTAAAAACTATAATAAATTAATATTTATTTAATATGATGAAACAAAATTGATACGAAAATATAGATTTGATCGTAGCTAATAAATATTTATTATGATTTTATCTATGATCAAAACATTTACCTGATTTATAATCGTAACTAATATTTTAGTCTCACTTACAAAAACAACCGCTAATAACTATTGAAGAATCGTAATTAATCAATATTCATCCTTACATTTTAAGTTCAACCATAACAAACAATTATATTCTCTAGTGCCACAATTATTAATAAACTTGACTAACCCAAAACAATTTATGAGCCACAATAAACTATGTATACATATATATGTTCATTTATTTATTTTCAAAGAAAATTGCAAGACAAGGAAGCAAAAAATATAGATGCAGAAACAAGAAAAATGGCTTAGAATAGCAATAATAATAGATATACATATATATATATATATATTATTAATAGAAATGTTGAACTAGTAGCATGGCTCCATAGAAGGAAAACCAGATCAAAATTGGGAGCCAACACACTTCCTACCAAAATATACTCACTCATATTTATACCTAAAATTACCACTAGACATGCCCTTCCCCACGAAATCTCCCCACCAAACTCATCTCACCACCAACATAAATATATATTCTAGGAAACATCAAAAAACAAACAAACAAACACGGTCTTAATTAGATTGGAACATTCCTTTCCTCAACTACAGCAGACAGCGGTTGCTTCATCTCGCAAGACAGCTTCAACACCTCCCTCAACTCCACCGGCGCCGCCTTGTCCTCCGCCCACTTGAACCCCCTTACCAGCTTTGCCACCCAAAGGGCCACCGTCGCCATACCTAAGTTCTTCCCCGGGCACACCCTCCGCCCGGCCCCGAATGGTGCCAGCCTCAGATCGCCGCCGCGGACGTCCACGTCGGTGCCCCCCATTGCAGCCACGAACCTTTCGGGCTTAAACTCCAGTGGATCCTCCCATACGGCGGAGTCGTGGGTGATGGCCCACATGTTGACCATGGCGGTGGTGGCGGCGGGGACCACCATCCCGTTACTGAGCTTGACGTCGGACGTGGAGAGGCGGGCCCACGAGAGCAACGGCCCTGGCGGGTGCACCCTTAATGTCTCCTTCACCACAGCCTGAAGATACGGCAGCGCCGCCAAGTCGGCGTCTGTTAAGGCGGCCGCACCATCGAGTTCCTCCCGCAGTTTCGCTTGTACTTCAGGGTGTAAAATTAGCTCCGCCATTACCCACTCCGTCAACAGCGCCGTCGTGTCTGTTCCTCTGAATATCATTTCCTGCATTGGATTGAATACATTAATCAACTATATATATCAAGAAGCCAAGACCTAATCCAAATCAAACTATATAAACATACCCATAAAACTGCGATCATGTCCTCTTCATCGAGCATCTCATCACCGTCCAATGAAAGCAAAATATCAACAAAATCAGAAGTATCTGAGACATTCTCGGACTGATTCTTGGCCCTGTGTAGTTCGATGATGCCCTTAACGAGTTTCCTCACGCGGGGAACGAGGGCTTCGCACCGAGCAACAACACCAAAAGGGTCGTAAAAATACGAAAGCCACGGCAAATAATCCGACCAGTTGAAAGCACCCAACAGTTCAAACCCTTCCCTCACCATTTCTTTAAGCTCTCTCAGCTCCTCGCTGTCCTCCGCCGTATCATAACGCCTGCCGAAAACGCTGCCCATTATGTTATTCAATGCCGCTGCTTGCAAATGCTTCCTCAAAGAAACGGCCCCCTTGACGGACTGTTCATAGGCTATGTTTCTCAACATGGCGGAGCAGTCTTTCTGGCGGCCAGGCTCATGTGCCGCAATGCGCCGGGGAGCGAAGAGGTGGGAAGCGGCGATGCGGCGGAGGAGGCGCCAGTAGGTGCCGTTGGGGGCAAACCCTATGGCGCGGCTGAACATTAGGCTGCGAGCAGACTGCTTAATAGGCCGGTCGGCGAAGTGAGGAGAGGTTAAGACTTCCTTAGCCAATTGAGGGTCAGAAGCCACCACCACCGGGGTAGAGCCAAGGCTGAAAGCCATGAGCTGCTTAGCGTTCATAGAGTAAGCCATGGAGGCTAAGGTGCGGTGAGCCAAGCCACGGCTGAGGGTGAAGAGGCTGCCGAAAAAGGGCAGCCCCCGTGGGCCGGGGATCGCGGCTGCACCTCTTCTATTCCTCCCGTTTTTCCAGGCGGTTCCGCCCGGGGAGAAAGCCCAGGTGAGAAGAGCAAGGGACAGGGAAGCTAAGAGTATAGAGAAGATCACATATTCATCAAGCAGAGATTTTGAGCCTAGATATGCCGGCAGAGTGAAAACCCACCAGCTCGAATCCTTTGTTGCCATGCTCAGAGCCATTTTTGCACAGCAAGAAGGAGAAGAAACTAAGCAAGCAAGCAAGAGACAGAGAGAGAGAGAGAGAGAGAGTGTGATGAATGTCGGAGCAGGAGTTGAGGTATTTATATAGGCAGATGAAAGGGCAATATTGGAGCAAGGAGGGATTTGAATTAGGTTGAAGAATGTTAATTAATTACTTAATAATGGACTTTAAATTGAACTTAATTAATGCTTATTATTGTGAGAAATAGAGAAGTTTTGACTTAATTTTCTTATTATATAATCTAATAAATACACATATATAACTATGGATACAAGAATATTCAAGTACAAATTTATTTATATTAAGAAAAAATAAAATAAAATAATTGATACTTCGATATTACTAAATTACAATACAAAAAAATAGCTTAATAGCTACGAAATAAAAATTGATGCTAAAATCAATATCGAGTTGATTAGCAGATAAAATTCTCGTTATTAATTTATATTATTTAATATACATTTTAAATAATTGGTAAGTAAGTAAGTTTCTTGAATTAAATAATATAAATTAAAAATAAATACTTTACTAGCTAATTAGTTGGAAACTAATATTCTTCATTGTTATCATTTTCTTATAGTGTTATGAACTATATATACACCAAAGGTATTGAGACAATGTAGTGTAATTAAAGATATTATAATACAAAACTTTTAATAAACAAATTCAGTACCATAAAGAAATATATACTAAAAAATATTGAGTGATAATTTTGAAATTGTCTCTCATCACAAATTATATATATTTAGATATACTAGGTGATAACAACTTTAGTTTTATTGAAAATATTTTTTATAAAATTATTAGAAGACAAATTTTACATAATTTGTTAGTATTGCTAACTAGGGGAATTTATTTAATAAATGCCAAAAAAAAAAATTAGTAAAGTAGGGTTGTTTTGAAAATTTTAGTAAAGTAAGTGGCACAGACTGCGGTGCCTGATTTTTTTAAAAAAAAAAAAAATTTCTCTGTGACACAGAGTTTTAATAAAAAAAAAAATATTTTAATTACCACCGCGGTCACCAATGATATTGTTGCAGGTAGTTAGGAACGGCAATGATATGTGAATTTTGAACCCGAGTAATGTGATGATACCAGTTCATGTAGTCAGGAACAGTATCAAGACCATCTTGAATAACGGGTCCTTCCACCCTCAGTGATTGCACATCGTTCCATTTCGCAACATAGTCTACGTAAACATTGCCCAATTCATGTCTTGACGTCCCCGCCTGTCTATTGTGTGTAAACGACGTTCACTGATTAATGGGTTTGGAGGGATGTCTTGCACAAAGCCAAATTGGCGGAGAACCCTCTCCGGATGCTGCATCTCCACCAGCGAATAATTGATCAATGGGCAGCGTATATGCCACGGTGTGCGCGTTGCATAAAAGGGCAATGAATCAAGATCGAGTGCATTATCATCATACGGAGTCCAAATAAACTACAATACGAAATATAGCGCCAGTCAATATACTTGGAACAAATGCATCAGAAATACACTAAACGTAAAAAATAAATCACAACGATATACCTCATTTAATTGCATACGATCGAACACGTTCTTTATTATACGTAGAGCATTGTGTGCCGTATGAGTACGGGATATATGATACGACCACCTAAAATCAAAATTAAGAAAGTAAGTGAAATCAAAATTCTTTATAACTATATAAATAAATAAAAATGTTCATACCGTGCAGCATATGGAGGGTTAGGCAGAACATTGTCAAGGTCTATAATGGTCGGCATCAGATTTGAAGATTCACTCGAGGGAATGGGGGCAAGTGTTATGATGCGAGACCATGCCCATATCTGTAATAATTGCATGGTACCGCCAATATTATTTTTCCCTCTTTGTGATGCTGTACATAGCTCCCGGTAGAGATAAGCCAACACTGCAGAACCCCAATTTGAGACATACTGCTCGTGTATGTTTTCCATATGGCACAGATATAATAATGACATGGTATTCCCCGTAGCATCAGGGCACAACACCCCACCAAGAATGCACATGGCACATATACGTGCCTCTTGTAACACAGCCTCAAACGGGCTATCATCATCACACGTATTTTCTAATAAATGTTCATATAACACTGTCAGTTTTATTCTTGACCATCTAAATGCATCTTCATTGGGCATGAACCCAACCATTGATGACAATAATTTTGCCACCGTTGGGTACTACACCTTGTATCTACCCCGGTAATAAGATTACTTTCCACCGCTAGTGCCCAGATGATGGCGATATCTTGCAGTGTTATAGTAGCTTCACCCACCGAAAAATGAAAAGTATGTGTCTTCGGGCGCCATCTCTCTACTAAAGCAGTGATCAAGTGGGTGTCAATTTCAACATGTCCACACTGCAAAACATCAAAAAACCCCATATTTTGGAGTACTTGCAAAATACGAATATGACGTGGTGCTAGTTGTAGGACGCGAAAAAAAGCAATATCACCACGTCGTACTGATAAATTTGTATCCGGATTTTCGGACACATCTTCTGATCGATGATTTAATTGCCCGTATAAAACACTGGTATCAATAGGGCAAAAATTCGACATTTTCACTCTAAATTTTTTTAAAGAGAAAGATGTAAAAATTGTGCAAGAACAAGAACAATAAAATTGGCCGGGAATTTTTTTAAGAAGAAGAAAAAGAAAGAACAAAGAAATGTTGCTGAGTGTTGAATGTTGAAGGAGGAGGATGCAGAGAAATGTTGGAGGAGGAGGATTTGTTGAAGGTGAAGAAAAGGATTGCAGCTCACACTTAAATAGTGTGAGCTGCAATCCCATTCAAGTATTCACGGGCCACACTGTAATAGTGTGGCAAAAAATCTACCACCAAGCGCGGTGCCTCAACCTGCAGCCTGCAAAATTGTAGGCTGCAGGTTTGACCAACTTTTTTTTTTTAAAATTTAGTGAAGAACCGCTATCTGGGATAGCGGTTCTTCACTGTTTTCAATTTTTTTTTTAATAAAATATCATGCCACCGCGGTCACTGACCGCGGTGGCACATAAAATATTGTTTTTTATTACCACGGTGACACAGAGAAATTTTTTTTTTTTTAAAAAAATGAGGCACCGCGGTCTGCCACTTACTTTACTAAAATTTTCAAAACAACCCTACTTTACTAAATTTTTTTTTCCATTTATTAAATAAATTCCCCTGCTAACTAGGTACATGTTTTGGTGTAAGGTACGTTGCGTTATTGGAAAAAGAGGGTACAGACAAACATAAAAAATTATTGCGGTTTATAATCCATTATTGTTCGTTAATTTTTCACAATCTATAAAGAACATAAGCCTACATGGACTCATGTAATTTAAAGCTTATAATTCTCAATCTAACCTAATTAATAATAAGCCTAGCTACCACATCAGTCGATGATCGATGGTTCATGAATATTCTTTTGTTCCTCTTCTGCCAAATGTGGTATATTGTAGAAGCAAGTGTCGCCTGATATGCGGCACCCAGAAGGCATTTTCCTCTCCACTTCCGATTTGCCCAAGGTATCCTTTGTTGCCATTGCTGCCACCACCAATGGAATCTAATCTCCATATGTAAGATTGCAAGACATTGCCTTGAGAACCTACAGTGGAGAAAAATGTAATCATGCATCTCTGGCAAATAGGACAAATAACACCTCTAAGTTAATAAACCATGGCTTGTCTAACGTTGATAGTCTTTCTTTGATGGCCAACCAAAGGAGAAACACATTTCTTGGATTTTAAAAGGCCCCTGCAATAGACTCGTTCGTGGGACGATGGGGGGAGTAGTTTCCAATAAGTACCGAGCACTAGTTGTAGAAAGCGGTCCATTAGAGGATTGCCATCTAATTCGATCTTGACCCCCTATCTATATCAATAAGAGTATCTAAGAAGGCCATCCTCTCTGTTGATCTAGTAGAAGGCCAAGTTCAAAAGCCCTGATCAATTAATCCTATAAGCTTTGCCTCCCTTCTTAGCCTAATGCGGCTCAAAATCGTCTGGAAATAGTTGAAGTAAGAGTCCCATTGAATGCTAAGGATCAAGCCACATCTTAATAATCTCCCGATCACCAATTACATATTCCACATCTGGAAGCATAGAATCTCGCAGTTTGATAATTTTCTTCCAGCTCCATAAGTTCGTTGTTGTACTCACAATACAAATATTTATTCAATGTCTGAGGATCCATTTGACCCACACTGATCCTTTCTCCTTATTCACAACAGCCCAGAATAGTTTGCATATCAACGCTTTATTCATCAATTCCACCGATTGGATGCCAAGCTCCCCAGATTCATTTGGCATGCATACCTATTCCCAACTCATTTTAGCTGAGAGTCTGTCTCCCGTAATTGCCATAGGAAACATCCCAACATCTACACCATACGTTTAATTACCCCTTTCAGAAGTATAAAATTTGAGGACCAATATATATATATGAAACTAGCACCGATTTAATGAGTTGCAGCCTCTCTACATAGGAGAATTTCTTTGTTACCTAGACTACAATTCAATGCTCAATTTTATGCCCACTACAAAACTCAACATACACAGGCCCAATTCCGATCATCTCCAATAAAACTGAAATCCTATTGCTTGATCAATATGTTTTGTGATCGTTGCATGTAGCATCTCCATGACCAAAATAAAAAGGTAGGGTGAGATCGAATCCCCTTGCCTCAATCCCTGAGCACCATGGAAGAACCTTTAAGGCTGACAATTCAAGGTATGGAGCATGTCATTGTGGTTACACATTGTTCTATCCACCCAATAAAGTTTGTTGGGAATCTAAGTAATCATAACACAACAAATAGGAAATTCCAATTCACAGAGGCATAGGCTTTCCAAATGTCAATCTTCATCACACATCGAGGAGGCAAGTGATTCCAGTTGTAGCCATATAGTAGCTATTGAGCTAGCAATACGTTGTCATTGATTTTTCTCCCCAAGATAAAAGTCGTTTGGCTAACATCAAACAATCTATTCAGAACAAGCTTTAGTCGATGCCTAAGCACTTTTGAGATTATTTGATACATCATATTGCAACAAGCAATGGGACAAAATTCACATTGTCATAGGATTTGGACTCTTAAGCACTAACACAAGAAAAGTGGGATTTACTTGTCTCAATAACTGGCTCGAGACAAAGAATTATTTCACGTTGGTTGTCACATATTCACCCACCACAAACCAAGCTTTCTTGAAAAAATATTTTATATAGTCGTCCGATGCTTTCTCATCCTTAATAGCGAATATCTTTTCTTATCTCAATATTAGTAACATCTATAACAAGGGTTTGAAGCCTCCACTTCCATCAGCCTTCCCGTTAGGTAAGGTTCCAGGTCCACCAGTTGGATATCCCTACTGTCCTTTGTACCTCCAAGCAGTTTTGAGTACCACCGAACAAGTTCTTGTGCAATTTGGGATTGATATAACAATATCACCCCATCAAGTAGAGCTCAATTAACAAATCTTCTTTCTCGCTCTTTGTATTGCCACTTTTTGGGAAAAAACCTAGTGCATTGATCCCCTTCCTTGAGCATTTGATTTTCACTCCTTGTTTAATCATTTCGAGATTGTATCTCTAGGGTGTAAACCAGTCTGCAAAATTTCTCAACTTCTTGGAGGAACATCACATAAGGGAACGGCCGCTGCAATGTTTGAACTTTCTGGAGGAAGTCCAGAGTATCACACACATTCTTCGTTAGATTCCCTTTCCTCTTATGCATTTTTCTGAAAATACTTTTAAGAGCTTTCAGCTTCTGGACCATGGCGTACATAGGTACCCTATAGACCTCTATTTGTCAAATATGTTGCATCTCTTGCATGAAGTCCAATTCTGCCACTAAAAAAGTATCAAACCTGAAGCATCCATGGCCATGTACAGTTGTTTGGTTAAATTTAAGGATCAAATCAATTCAAAGTCCTCTTGGCGATGCAAATATAAGAACTCTATGTCTATGGAACAAACCATTCTTCATTCCAGACAGCTCTATCAAGTCTTTTTCCACAGACTTCTTGTACCTAAACTACAGTTATGCCAAGTATAAGATAGCCCAAAGATAGCAACATTTGTTAATGGGCTCCTATCAAACAATTTGCAAATTCATTCATAGTATTAGTACTATCCATTGAGGTTCCACAAATTTCACTCTCATCAAGCACACAATTAAAGTCTCCCATTAATGTCCACTCATCGTCCTCTACCATAGTGGTTCTACATGCGATGCTCTCCCAAAGAGAGTGGCTAGAGCTCGGCTCTATAATGTATCACTTGTTTCTGCAACTCCAGAATCTACACATCAATATTCATAGCATCCCAACCAATCCAAATTCTATTTCCTGGTCCTCGAGAGTAATTTGAAAACCTCGTCAGGTTAAGGTTGACAATCTATTGCACCAAACCGCATATAGATCCCTAACTCTCGTCTTAATTAACCCAATTAACTCCAAGTTGTATTATGCTACAAGTGCTTCCATAGCATTTTGATGGTCTCTTCGATTAAGACCACACACATTCCATGTAGCTCGATTAATCATTAGCAACCACTAGAGGGTTGTTGTTTTTAAGACCCTGAGTATCAATTTCTTCATCTTCGAGATTACTCAAAGTCGAGAATTAATTGTGAACTACCATTGCTTTGCCTTTGTCACTACATATAGTCTGTTCCGCAGGTTGGCATTCTTTTTATCAAGGAGGCTTGGGAACACGGACTTGCACTGAATGTGCCGTTGACTGCACTATTTTTTTTTCTGTTTAGGGCAACAATCCACTGTGTGACCAGCGCCATTGCAGCTACCACATCGAGACAACATCTACTCGTATTCAATGGGAATGCTACACACAGCATTACGATACCCTTCAATGGGAACATGTTTGCAATGATACCAGATTAATATATTGACAATTACATTTATCTTCACATACTAAATTGTTGCCATATGTATATATCACTATTATTTAGTAACAATTTTATGTACAATTTTTATCTATTAATGCATGCTAGTGATACTTTTACAAAATAATTATCAATATTAAAATCATGAGACTCACTATTATGACAAAATAACATATATATATATATATATATATAGCAATGACAAATATATTAAATTGTCACTTAATTTTGTGAATTGTTGATCTTATCTTTTCTTTTGTATAATTTATGTTATATTCACTTTTTCATATTCTTTTATCATATAATTCATACTTTTACTTTGCCTTAAATGTGTATAATGCATATGATGAAAAGTTCAGATACAATATGTTTAGAATAATCTTTTGGCTAATATTTTACATATGTTTTTTTAAGTATTGAATATATATTTGAGAAATATTAAGAAAGTATTATATTTTGCTGATTATCTTATTCAAATACAGTACTCTTTCAGAAGTATCCATGTTCATAGATTAATCCTATTAGATTATTTATTTATATTCCAAATCTTAAATGATGGAAGAATTTTAAGTATATCCTATATAAAATCATTATTACTCATCTTTATTTAGTGTGAATGCCCCAGCCATCTAATTATTGTATAGCAAGTGATTAATATACAGTTTAAATAGATAGAATAGTTTCATTACAGGTAAAAGCTACTTGCGATGTTTTTAATTTGATGTAATCAAATCTAATTTGAAACACTAAAGAAAGAAAGATTGTAATTAATGCTTGGTTTCTTTTAATAACACATCGATTTATCTCATACGTTATGACTAAAATTAATAGACAAATTACATCTATTTAACCAATAACTATAAATAAATAAATCATAATAGTTCACATAAAATGAAACAAATACCCACACATTCGGTGGGACTCAAACCCATAATCTCAAATTTATTTATAAAACCTCAATTAATATATATAGGTTAATTAATAGCGCATAAGTATTTGAAGTATCATTTAATACGAACCGGGATCATGGTATTTTTGTTTTTTACCTAACATGTTATACACATAAATTAATTGTAGTCGTTATATTTTCCTAGCATATCCAAAATATTCTCGAAGTCTCCAAAATATTTTTATCTCACTTGTATCTTAAACATTAACATCTTTCTACTCAATTCTAACAAAAATAAAGTAAACTTCTCTTTCTACTACGTTATAAGAAAGTAAGTTATTTCTTATATCAATGACTATATTTAAACGCTATGTTAAATAATATTATTAAGCACGATTAGAAAAATAACTAATATAAAAATTTAAAATATTTTATTATAGTTAATCAACATTTTTTATGATTTTAGTTATGACTAAATTATTTATCATAGTCTTTAGAACTCATCACTACAATGATTTTTAGTAAAAGTTAATGTTTTGCCATAACTTGCTAGAACAATGGCAATATTCATTGTGAAGCTGTGGTTGATTACTATTTACCATAAATTTTCACTTATAATTTATGATAAGTAACTATAGGAATAATTACACTTTTCCCCCTCTGAGATTTAGTATAATTACACATAAACCCCTTGTGTATTAAAAAATTGCATCTAAGACCCCTGATATTTGCTTCCATTTAACAAATAAGTTCCTGTGTTAGTTAAAATTCATCGAATCTGCTGATATTAATAAAAAATTAAACAAAATCTGTATTTACCTTCAATTGACTTATTACTGATTTATTGCATGTCAAATAAATACTGCAATAACTAAATTATCCTCATACGTCTTCAACTTTTAATGCATATGAGGAGGTATATCTTTACCATTATAAGGATAATTTAGTTGGAAAAAATTATTTGACATGCAATAAGTAGTAATAAGTCAATCGAGGATAAATATTTGTTAATATAAACTAATTTGGTATATTTTGACTAACGATGGGACTTCTTTGTTAGACGAAAGCATACCTCAGGACCATAGGGGCTCTATGTGTAATTATACCAAACTCACGAAGGAGAGTGTAATTGTCCCTTAACTAAAATAAGTATCATATTTTCTGTACTTTTTGTATATTCCTATAACAGGGTTCACACAAAGAACATATCTCCACGTCAGCTTGAGTATTACTCGAGATTAGAACTCATGACCTTAAATTCATGGAGTCTCAACTTCGTCAATTAAGTTAGACTTACTACAATTATTACGATTATTTTATTAAAACAATGCAATTAAAATAGGGCCACATAAGGTAGATTTTCCAGTCCCACAATAAATTAGAAAATGTTCCACTATAACAAAAATGGCTCAATATCTATAAAGAAAATCAGCATCTTACTAATTATCAAGTAAAATTCTACTGCTAATCGACATTATTTAATATAAGAAATTTACTTGCTAAGAAAATATAACAAAAATTTACTTGCTAATTAACTTGAAGCTGATTTTAATATCAATTTTTTTCTCACCTATCGAGTCGTTTTCTTATAGTATTCTTACTTTATGACATCTGGTTAAATCAAACCAATCACACAACAAAAATAAATCACTTATCCTACAGCTAATCACTCTCCTTAAATATGCAAACTAATCATATAACAATCAGTATATTATACTTATTATATAATTGATTTACGTATAATTAAATTTTAATCTAAGTTAAAAAAGTCAGTCAATGCGTAGAGAGGAGGTGTGAACATAGGAAAAAAGATTTCCCATAAACAATTAAATTTTTGGTTTTTTTTGGGTTGAGGAAACTTAGCATGATACAATGTAGCATGCCTTTTTGAAAGTTTCTAAAACTTTGCATCTGATCCCAATGCATTATATATTCAACTATAACAACCACTAGTTATTATATACAAAACTTGTGTTGTTATTATATATAAAAAAAGGGACAATTATTCTCAAAAGTGATCATTTCTATAATTAGTAGTTGCTCAAAACAACTTGGGGATCTACAATTTCGTAAACTGTTTACAAATATATTTTTTTTTCTAACGTTTGACTCAAGCTAACCATCTCTATTTCCTCGTACTCGCAAATGATTATTTTTATTTAAGTTTGAATGTTATCAATTAATTCATTTTTTTTAATCAATAATTACGCACTATTTTCTTCAAAAGTCGTACGTCTCAACCTGATAAGTTAATAAATACGCACTATTTTCTCCAAAAGTCGTATGTCACAACTTGATAAGTAAATTGTATATATATATATATATAACGATACTTTTTTATGGTGGTAAATTAAGTTTGAAAAAGAAAAAGTAAGAATAACATAATACAGAGCTGTTAAGGAGGATTGTGCTTCACTGTCGAGATCTTTTAATTGATCGACTATTGCCAAATACAAGTATATAACCACGTGAGACTGAACACGGAATGAATGCTTAATACCACAAACTATCTTGATAAAAATTTGAATCCACATATTGGGCGCGATAATGTTGGACTTTAGTGAAGAACAAAATGTTTATTATGCACAAGTTCTTTCGAACCATTGTGTGTTGTTAGAGAGTTTGTTAACCAATAACTACGTTTCTTATAGGATTAGCACTTTAAATAGTTTTTGGATGCTATATGATACTTAGTGGAGTCTTGTAACATCATAAAGTGTTAAGGGCCGGCCAAAAATTCTAAAATTTTTGTGGACTAATTTGCAAAATAAGGGTTAATATTATGATTTTTAAGTCGATAATGATTTTGAAGAAGATTAAAATAAAAATATATAGAAAACATATGAAAATCAGTAGGCTGAGTAAGAAGATGTATGACGACCGTCTGGAACGCCAGGAAAATGAGAGATTTGACAAGTTAGTGAGCTTGAGTGGATGTCTGTGTAATTTACTTAAACTCGGCTGAAGTTTGAGTTGTTAACTTCTTAACTTATCTAGACTCCTAGTTATAGTCGTGGAATGAGATAATTGGAAAGTTAATTGTGCATGATCTTGATATCCTCGAGAAGCCTATTTTTAGGCGATAATATTGGTCTAGCCGTATATCACATCATTCACACCAACAGGGTAGGAACATAAACTACCACATCAACAAGAAAAATCATCTATGCAACACTAGAAAAATATAATTTTTTGCTACAGTTAATTACTATGGTCAGAAGAAAAAAGATCGTGGTGAATTAACCACGACTTTGGAACAGTCATTAGTCGTTGTCTTTATAAGTGAGGTTAAAACATTAGCCATAGCTAAAATCATATTTTGGCCATAACTAAAAATTATGAAAAATATTAATTAATCATTGTAAAACTTTAAGTTCTTACATTGATTTTGTTTGATGAAATTTTTTGTGCAAGAGAAAGTTTGTTACTTGTTGGGCGTCAACCTCACCTTATCCCAAATTTCTAGTTTAAATGGTTATCCTCTATCGATATGACATGAGAGGCGGGAAATGCTGTTGGCGTATTAGTTAAGTTGGTGAGACTACTAGTATACTAACAGTGGGTTGAGCTGGTTTAATTTCACCAGTAAATTTCAGCTAGATTCGAAGTGATTATTTTGCCCCTTGAATTTTATACATTTTCACCAGTTGATTTTACGTTAATTGAACTAATATAATTTTATGGGGCATTGAATATTTGATACCCGAGATATCAATATAAGTTTTTAATTAATTTATTGTACACATGTTTTTTCTTTTTCTTTTTTATAATTTTGATATTTATAAATCATGGTTTTTACTCTATTATTATTGTTCCTTTTAATTAAAAAAAGATAAACCATCACCAATTGATCAATTTATTAGTTCTTTTAATAACATTAAATTTAATATTTTTCTAAAATGTAAATACTGAAGGAAAATAGTATTTACCTTTGATCATTCAGTTTTTTTGCCCTCTTCTTTTCAGTATTTGCGTCCCTCTGATTGGGCTGAGTCCAGAAATGTTTGTCTTCTGCTAAAGATATGAGAAGGCTTTAGTGTTTGGGCTGAGACTGCTAAGTTTCTCATTGGGCTTTAATATTTGTTGGGTTCATATTTCATAGTCCTCGCTTTATATCCAGGCCTCATTATGATTATATATATATATATATATATAGGAATAATTCTACTCTCCTCCCATGAAGTTTGAATTAATTATACGTAGACCTTTTGTGGTTTGAAAAATTATATCTAGCACTCCTAAGATTTGCTTTCGTGTAACAAATAAGTCCCCTGTTGATTAAAATTCACTAAATTTGCCGGTACTAACAAAAAGACTGAATGAAAATCGATATTTAACTTTGACTGACTTATTACTAACTAATTGCAAGTCAAATAATTTTTTTCAAACTAAACTGCCCTTACAGTGGTGCAAATATACCTCATCACATACATTAATGCGTGAAGACGTATGAGGATAGTTTGGTCATAAAGAAATTTGTTTGATATTCAATAAGTAAGTAATAAGTCCTGAGGAGTATATATAGATTTTTTTTTTAGTTGTTTTTTTTATCAATATCGGTGAATTCAGTAAATTTTGATTAGGGGTGGTAGATGAGTCGAGCCGGTTTGCGAAGCTCGATTTTGAGCTCGACTCAAGCTAGAAAAATTCAAGCTCGAGCTCGAGCTCAATTCTCTCTATTCATCAGCTTGCGAGCCGGCTTACGAGCTTTTTATATTTTTATATATATATATTTTATTTATAAATTTTTTATATATTTAATTTCATATTCAATACTTTATCGATTTTATACTCAAAATTGACCATATATTATAATTATTAATCAATATCTACATTTTATTTTGAATAATAATAAATTATGGTACTTTTATTTATACATTTAATCTTTATACAAAAATGAATTTAACCAACAACTTAGTAAATTATAATATTTTGTATAATTACAATTATTACTTAATATGACAAGTATAAACTTTTATGTCATATTTTAATATATATTTGTATTGTTTGTTATAGTTTTTTTAAATTCACAAGTAATTCACTTTGATTTTTTTATCTATGTCTAAGTTTTATATTTATATAAAAATACATACTATGCATTATGCAATTTATTTTATTAGTTATAAATTTAAGTCGAAATTTAGTTATTCTTATGAATTAATCTAAAAATGATGATAATAATAATAATAATAGTGATGGTTGAACAATTTCAATTATTTTAATTATTATTTTATTTTATATATACATATAATGAGATCAAAAAATTTAATCAACAATTACGATATTGTAAAATCCGAGCACCCAATTCATACCAAATTTAAATATATATAAGACTGTGTCCATTAGATCATATCAGAAGGTATGATTTAAAATCACATGGCTTGATTCAACGATACACCATTTTGAATGATTATTCTTATGTTTTGAGTATGATATCTCAACATCCATACAACCAATAAGTCTAAAATTTTATCAAATGTATTTTTCTATAAATTTGATCATATCTAATGGTTTGATCTGAATTCTAATGGTTCGATTAACCCATGTTATTTAACAATATTAATATGATAGTTACATCAATGTAATACTAACATTTATAAACATATAAATTTATTGCAGATTGTGAACATATATTAATCTAAACTAAAATATTTTTATGTATTTTAATTGCATTATTCCAGATAATGGATACTTTTTTACAATTTTAAATTGTTCAGTATGAATTTTTTTTTTGTATATTTTACTAATTATATTACTACTCAACTAATTAGTAGTTTATATTTATAACAATAAGTTAAAATTTCATACTATATTTTGGTATATTTATAACATAGTATACATTATGCAATCTATTTTATTACGTATAAATTTATGTAAAAATTTGATGATTCCCATGATTTAATTTATTAATAATAATAATATCAATAACAATAACAACAACAACAACAACAACAACAACAACAACAACAATAATAATAATAATAATAATAATAATAATAATAAATCAGGTCGGGCTCGTCAACTCGAGCTCGTCTCAGCTGGAGCTAAATTTAGCTCGAGCTCGACTCGTTTACACCCCTTAATTTTTACTAACGAAAGAACTTATTTGTTAGACGGAAGCAAGCCTCAGGGGTGTTAGATATAATTTTTCAAACCACTGAAAGTCTACGTGTAACTAAACCTCAGGAGAAGGGAGTGTATTTATCCCTATTTTTTATTAGCGAGTCGAATATAATTATTTAGCTTTTCTTTAAATGATTAATTTGTACTGTTTATCTCAGTATTAGGAATTCTTTTTCAATTTGGAACGTGTTAAAATGGTAGTATATATAAAATAAATGGAAATAATGATTATTTACACAATATTTTGCATTTGCAAAACAATTATAAAAAAATTTAAAACATAGACAAATTAATTTTATGAATTTAAAAGAAAATGGTTATAATATCTTTAAGGAACCCATCCAAAGCGAAGATTAATTCTCTGATTTTTTTTTCTCTTATTTTTGTTTCAAGAATTAGGAACTTGTTCTTGAATCGGAGTCATAATCTTCTCTGGAACTCATAGAGGGGATTACAAAATGCCTTAAAATTGATATCGAGGCCTTCGAACTTATACTAATAAAGAGGTAAAATCTTCATGGTTGCAGAATTTCGAAGTAAATAAATAAATAAATAATTTATATCTTATTTAGGATTAAATCGTTTAACGAATCCATAAAGTCTAAATTTATTATGAGTTTTAATTTGCAACTCAACTTAATAACTAGTTTATTTGGTGTACCAATCAGTGAATTATCCTAAAAGTTTTAATCTCAAAATGATACCAGAAATTAATTGCACTTTTGCTCTAAGAGGGTGTGTTAGTGGACTTATTACTGTAAAAACTTTATAAATTAATAAATTTTCTAAAATAATAAAATTTTTCGATTTCGATTTGGGTCATTGTAAAAAATCATCAAATTCGATAAGATAATAAGATAATAATTTTTCGAAAAATCCCTTTTTAAATATTAGGTCCTATTAAAACTCTAAATAATAATTCATAAATATTATAATTATAAATATTAAATATAAAGTCTGTAATGCTTTACGCATTTGATTATTTATGGATAATTTTGCCATGCCTTTTAGATGAGAAGACATGGTTGCGTGTTATGAATTAATTTATTTCCATATTGAGATTTATATAGTATATGTTTCATTCATCATGCATGAATATATTTAATTGGCTATAATAATTATTTAAGTGCAACGAATTAATCTAAACATGTATATTTAAGTAATTTCAATAAATTAATACATGCGTCCATGAATATAATAGTTAATTATATACAATGAATTGATATTATACATGAATATATTCAATTATAAGTTACAAAGAATTGGTTGATGCATAAATATAATCAATTAAACATATATGAATTCATTTATTTTCAATATATACGTACTAAATTTGCTGAATTTAAAAAGTCTCTCTTTTAATTAATAAAATATTAACTTATCAATATATTAATATCTCTCTAAATAAATAAAATTTTATGGTTATAAAATTATTAATTTATAGAAATTTTACTGTATAAGCTATTTGCAATATCTTAATAACATGTTTGAAAAATTATAAGTATTTATAAAAGGAAGTGATTCGTATGGAGGAATAAAATAATAACGGGATGAACATTTTCAAGTCTATTTCTATGTATAAGATTGGTATAATTTAGGAATGAGAATACTGATTTTGTTTGAATTCCTAACATATTAGAAATCAATTCTTTTTTTTTTTTCACTTGAATTAATCATCCCTATTAATGTGATTAAATAAGATAATGGTAAATCCTTCATGATTAAACATATTAAACCATTTGGTCGATCAAATCAATATAATTTTCTTTTTTTTTTTTCAGAAAAATACTATCTATGTGTTTACAGAATACGAATTATTTCTTAAGTAAATAATACATTTTCTCACATATATATTTTTAATTACATATGAAATGTTTTACAAATTGGTTATAACCTTGTAATAAGCAATTTCTTAAGTACTACTGTTATCCAATTAAATTTAACATATTCAATAAAATATGAATAAGTAATCTTTTGAAGGACAAATTTTATCGTAAAAGTAATTTCATTCTACTATTGACCATTCAATTCTAATTACGGATAATATGATCAATGGAATCAACTAAGGAATGAGAATTCCAATATCTTCTTAATTCCTATGTATTCCAATTCATCACAAAATTGGTATTACTTAGATCAGGATAATTACAATTTTGGTTCTCAAACATAACCACTTATGTGCTTTTGATCATCAAACAATTTGATGTTATAATTTTATTCCTCAAATTGTTACTTTTTTGACGATTTTGGTAGTTTTTGTTAGTTTGCTATTGGAGTTGAGGAAACTAAATCCATGTCCCGCATGAGATGCTGTTGTGGGGGATAAATTAATGAAGAAGCATCCTCATTCTTTAACTTCACCCAGACCCCTCTCGTGATACTCCAAATTCACTGAGGTATTGATGAGAACTACAAAGTTTAACCATTTTCTTGACTTTGTCTTCTACACCCACTTGGAAACAAACACTGTTTGTTTTCATTTTCGACCCATCTCCAAGAGAGGGTATGTCTGGGTTGATATGAGTTGGGTTGTTTTTGTGCATTTTACACTGTTGAAAACATGAAAAATAACTTGTTACTTGTTTTTGGATTATTTTGTAGTCTTTGTCGCAGTTTACATTCTTCTTTCTTGTTATTTTATTTTGTAAGCCTGACCTTAAATCTTGTCAAGACATCACAACTCTATCCCTACCCTTTGTTGGACGCCGTCCTATGCTGAATGATCCGCGGCGGTTCCTAATGCGCTCTACCGCTCAATGATGCTATTCCTATAAGTCATCGTGGTCGCCCATGTATACGTCATCAAGATTTTATATTCTATCTTCGGCCTTAGCATTTTATAAGTATAGGAAAAGGAGAAAATTGCAGTTTCTACTTGTTAGAAAATTTAAAATACAAATCTACTGAACATTTAATGCTTATCCAATTATGTAGCTTGAACTCCCTACTTAAAATGGCACTGATGACCTACCTAGTGATACTGATGATTGGCTTACGATCCAATTTAGATAGTTGCTCTGTGACTTATTTTATGAAAAATGTACGACAAGGAATGAGCTACCTACTCAATAAGCATAGCTAACCAATCTATATATATACATGTACAGTAAGTTAAGTATAATGCAATATTTTTGGTTTGTTTTGAGTTCGAGTTCTAGACCGATGAGAACTATAGCTAATAAGTGTGTCGTGAGTTCCATCCTACTTATACCTATCTCCATTGTCCGGCTAGTCTCAAGAGATCGGCTAAGGACTCAATCCATTTTGGAAGCTTTCTGAGAGCTGCTAGAAAGGAAGAATCCCACCCTATTGGTAGAGGACTTGCTTCAAAATCATTTCCCGCCACTGTCCCACAATTGACTTAAGAGACTCTACAACTAACCACTCAGCAGTGGATTCAATAGCAGTTAGGAAGAAGATTAGATAGAGACTGGAATGAGAACAACATCTTTCACATGCTGCCTTAGCAGCCTCAAGATAAAAAACATCAAGAAATGGAGAATCTCTTATTTACTGCTTTTGCTGATGCTAAATTCTATCTAAAGACTAATGTTGTAAAGGATGTGCGACCTGACATTGCTTCATCAACAAATGATAACAAAGGCTCAAGAGGCTAAAGCAACGCAATTCAAAGAGAATTTGGGGGGAACAATTGGATGATGAAACAATTATCAACGATGAGAATCCTGTATTTATATTCAACAATGTATGAGCCCTGAAAGGAGAAGGAAAGGTGGAATGCCAACAAACGTCTATTATTGAATTGACCTAACCTGATACATTTTGGGAACAACAACCAATAAATATTCATCATATAATAACAGCAGATGTAATGAATAACACACACAAGCAATCATGAATCACCCACGACATAATATTTGATGTTATAGTTTATTTTCTTAGAGCCTTACTTAACCAGACTAGAGTGCATCACTCTATGACCTTTATCAGCTATCATCAACATCTCAATCACAATACATCTTTTTCTTTTCCAATATCACACAACACACACCTCGTATGATACCCTATCATCACTATTACCACACAATACACAACTCGTATGATATCCCATCATCAATCATATCACACAGCACACAGTTCGTATGATATGCCATATCATTTCCATTGATCAATGACAACACACAGATCATCATTAATCATATCATCATAAGTCATTACAGTATGCCCCCTGTAAGGTAAGCCATCATTTTATTTTAATCCACTACAGCAATATCACTAACTCCATCATTCAATTCGATTTAATAATTATTTTCTCTAACTTTCTCTAACTTTCTCATACAATTTCATTCAACAATCAATTATATAATCACATAATCATTATTTGACATCCGTACAACACAACCACATATAAACACATAATAACAATTTCACAGATATCAAAATAATCCAAACAATTTCACAGATGAAATTCTGTGTTTACTCCAGTCTATTCATTAGATGCTCTGATGTATTTTGTGTCCCCATGAGAAAGTTATTTGATCTGTTTATATCTGGTGTTGTCTACATTCTGTTCTGATTTTTTTCGTGGGGTTTAAGGGTGATTGTAATAAGTTGTGGTTTTGTGGTCCGAATTGATTGTGTAACAAAAGTTGGGAATGTTTAAAAACAAATTTTAAAAGTGAAAAAAAGTTGAAGTTGCAAACACCTCTTTACTCTTTTATTTGTTGCAATATGGCGTGAAGTAATAAGTGGTCTCATTTTTAAAGTATAAAATAATTTAATTATATTTTTTAAATTAAAAAAAGATCAAGTGTTAATGCACCAATACGCGACACAAAAATTTGATAGAAGATCCATAATGTAATTTAGATACATGGGCATATCCTATCTGGCTTGTTACTACCGCATTGGAGCATCATTATCTTCTTTCATTCTTTTAATGTTTCATTTTTTGATCAACCTCTATGGGATTTCTCTCACAGAAGATTACTATTATCTCTTCCCTAAAGATGCTTGTATTATTTACATCATATGCTTTTGCGACAATTATAATGCCCTTCTTTGAGGTATGATTTAATGTAAATCCTTTAGAAAATTACGTCTGATATCATTATTATTTGTTATTATCTAACAGATTCATCAACAGTCTATCATTTGAAATTTATTTGACTTTTTTAACAATTGAATGTTTCTAACTCGTAATAAAATTTTAAAAGATCATGTACCATACAATTAATAAGTATATTCCAAATTACTTTAACCTTTAGCTTTTTAACATTTAATAATTGAATTGCATGTATCGATCAAAATAATATGTTACTGTATTTGAAAAAAATATTAAACAGTAGAGGTTTCGTATAAAATGTAAATACTTTGAAGGGGCCAATTGTAATATCATAAGCCTTAAGGAGGTGCTTGTAACTTGAATAATCCTAGGGGAGGTTTCTATAATTTATAATGCTGAGAACAAGAGTAGTTTCATTAAGGGCATTAAGGTTTTTTTGATGCCATTGGAGTCATTTTAAACCTAACGGGTGTCTATGTATAATTAGACCAAATTCATGGACGGATGTCGTAATTATTCCTTCGTTTTTTTTATGTGCAACAGAAAATTTAGTCTGTTTTAGTACATGATGTTGGGTATTGACCCCTTATTCATACATTGGGTAAACCTGTCTCTACTGAACATAATAATGCATCTGGTTCTGCTATAGTTGCGAAATCTGGAAAAGGGGGTGGACATATTGGTTGCTAGTCCAGGCCGGTTGGTGGACTTCATAGAGAGAGGCAAAATTTCCCTTAGGAACGTTAATTTGGCACTGGATGAGGCGGACAGGATGCTGGACATGGGCTTCGAACGCCAAGTCCGAAAGATTGTTCAGCAAATGGAGATGCCTCAACCGGGTGCTAGGCAGACAATGCTCTTCAGTGCAACATATCCAGCTGAAATACAGGTCGTTCATCTGATCTCTTGACGGCTGATTTTGTTAAATTTTGTTTCAAATTCCCTGTGGAACATCTGAATCCTGTATGAATGTTAATGTACATATTCTGTTCTTGTCTGCATCTGAAAACAGAAACCACACAATCTAAATTTTAATTCATAAGGAAGACATGAAGCTGCTTAGTTGTCTTCTGAGATACGAAAAAATTCTTTAGCAATTTTAATGTCTTTTTCACACATTCTGGTTCTTGCAGAAGCTGGCATCAGACTTTCTATCGAACTACATATTTCTAGCTGCTAGAAAGGTTGGATCAAGCACGGATCTCATTGTTCAAAGAGTTGAATTTGTCCGTGATGTCGACAAACGAGACCATTTGGTGATTCTTCTTCGTTCCGGGATGACGGATAAGACCTTCTAAGGTATGTCTGGTGGCATTACTGTTTAACTTCAATATTTTATTTGTTGCAGATATTTCTACCTTATTTGGTCGGTCGTGTAAAGTTGATATCATTCTCTTGCAGGATGCATTGACACTGGTGTTTGTGGAGACAAACAGAGCAGCAGATGCATTGGAATGCTGGTTGTCCAGGAAAGGTTTCCCCTCTACTGCCATTCATGGTGACAAAATACAAATGGTTAGCCTATCTCATCTTTATTCCATAAAATCCTAAACTTCCAGAATGTCTGAAAGGTATGGAATTCTTTCACAACTTTAATTTCTTTTACTTTGTTTATATCATCTTTTAATGGATGAAGGAGAGAGAGAGAGCACTGAAATTATTCAGAAGTGGTTGCACTCCAATTCTGGTTGCAACAGACGTAGCTGCTTGGGGACTGGACATTCCTCATGTTGCACATGTAATAAATTTTGACTTACCAAGAGCTGTAGATGACTATGTTCACAGGATCGGACGGACCGGCCGTGCTGGCAAGTCAGGGTTGGCAATAGCATTTTTCAGCGAGAAGAATGCACCTCCTGCAAAACCACTGGTTGAATTGATGCAGGAAACGAATCAAGAAATACCCGAGTGTGTAGGGTGGATAACCCCAGTGATATCTCGTATTACCAAATACCTATCAACTATTACAAGGTATAGCAATGGAGTACCGAACTCCTTAATACAGACCGAGATATGAAATTATAACAAAACAAAACAGGAGTAATATTAAATCGAATAGAAAGAACTAATCTGTTATGAGAAATCGGCTCAGGTTGTCGCCAGACCCAACCACCAAGGTGTGAGTGTCTTATCACCGAGACTTACTCACCGAGAGTAAAAGCACCAAGAACCCACGGTTACACCACTTTCGGCCGAGCCACAGATCACGGAGATTTCTTCTCTCACAATCGGTCACACAGACTCGTTGTAAGGATGATATGAGAGAGATATAGAGGGCTAGTATATTGCTGCTTTTCCGAGAGGAGGGCCGGATATATATAGGTTCACGGCGGATTGAGAGAGTGGTGGGTAAGGAAACTTTCCAGCAAAGCCATTGTATTGGCTTTGGAAAGTTTCCTTCCAAATCGCCGGTAGAACAAGAAAGTAGAAGGGGGAGAATCCATGGAGGATTATAGCCGTTAGAGAGAGAGGAGAGATATCAGCGGCGCAAGGGGGAAGAAGGGGGAAATAGCAGATTAGGGTTAGGGCTGTAGTTTAAGTAGTGAGCAAACCGGGTAGCGGACCGGGTCGGGTGGCCGGGTAGTGGGCAGCCTGGTGGGTTTGGGCTTTTACTCAGCTGGGCCTCTCTTAAAGATCATTTGGGCCATATACTTTACATGCTCCACCTTGGACCAAATCTCAGATGAGAACTTGGCAAGGTGTTCAGGGGTCTGGCGACTTCATCATAGCCAAAAAACCAGGGACCTTCCAAGCTTTGTACCTGCAAAAGAAAAATAACTAATAGCAGATGACAAGTCAGTCAGGTACTAATCTCAGAATTCTTAAACATGTAACAAACTTATCTAATGGTAAGCTTTTGGTCCCCATATCCGCAGGATTGTCCTCAGTATTGATTTTCTCAAGTTTTATAATATCCTTACCCACGATGTCACGTATGAAATGGAATCTTACATCAATATGTTTTGTGCGATCATGAAAGACAGGGTTCTTACAAAGCTGTATGGAGGACTGACTGTCAGAAAAGACTATTAATTTTTCTTTTGAAAACCCGATTTCTTTTATAAGACCATCAAGCCAAATGGCTTCCTTGAAAGCTTCTGTTGTAGCAATGTATTCCGCTTCAGTGGTAGATAAAGCAACTATGTGTTGTAGTTGGGATTTCCAACTAATGCATGCACCGCATAAAGTAAACACGTAAGATGTAGTGGACTTACGGCTATCACGATCATTTGCATAATTTGAGTCCACAAATCCAACAAGTTGAATAGAATCAGAATTTCTAGAAAAAGTAATGCCAATATCAATAGTGCCACGTAAATATCTAAGCAAAAATTTCAGAGCTTCCCAATGAGGTGTACCAGGGTTTGACATATATCTACTAAGACAGCTAATGGCATATGCAATATCAGGTCGTGTGCATACCATGAGATACATGATGGAACCAATAACATTTGAATAGGGAATTTTATCCATCTTGGCTTTTTCAGAATCTGTTTTGGGAGATTGATCTTTTGAGAGTTGAAAATGTGCAGCTAGAGGTATTGAAACAGATTTTGCATTTTCCATGGAAAACTTTTTCAAAACAGATGAGATATAAGACTTTTGGTTCAAAAGAATAGAGGATTTTTCTCTATCTCTAGAAATGTTCATGCCAAGAATTTGTTTTGCATTTCCAAGGTCTTTCATTTCAAAAACATTACACAACTGTTTTTGTAAATCACTAATGAGATGAGAATTTGGGCTAGCAATGAGCATGTCGTCAACATAGAGAACAAGAAAGATGGGTGAATCATGCACATGCTTAAAGTAGAGGCAGTGGTCATAATGACTCCTATTGAATTTCAAGGAATGCATAAATGAGTCAAATTTCTTATTCCACTGTCTAGGTGATTGTTTTAAGCCGTATAAAGATTTTTACAGTAAACACACAAAATCAGGCTTGGATTTATCAATAAAGCCAGCAGGTTGACACATATAAATATTCTCATCCAAATCACCATGTAGAAAAGCAGTTTTAACATCCATTTGCTTCAGTTCCCAATTGTAGTGTGCAGTGAGAGCAAGAATAATACGCACAGTTGTATATTTCACGACAGGAGAAAAAATTTCATTATAATCTATACCCTCTTTTTGCGTAAACCCCTTAGCTACTAATCTAGCCTTGAATTTGATAGGGTTTTCTTGCTTGATTTTGTAAATCCACTTACAGTCTACTATGGATGCATTTTGTGGTTTGGGAACTAAAACCCAAGTTTTGTTTTCCTTCAATGATCTCATTTCTTCATTCATTGCACTAAGCCACTGTTTGGATTTCATAGCCTCATCTATGCTAGTGGGTTCAGTCATCTCAGTATTTAAGGCGGTTTCAAAATCTCTAAGTTTCATTGGAGCCCTAATTTGTCTTCTATTTCTGTCCCTGGCAAGTTGGTAATTTTCTAGAGGGTTTGGTTCAGTATTTTCAGTCTCATTTTCAGGTTCATTTTCTAATGTGTTTTCTAATTCTCCCTCCTGTTGGTTATCCCCTAGATTGTTCTCCACCTTGTTAAAGGTTTTCTCTTTCTCTAAGGTTGTGATTTTTCCTAAGCAAGGCATCTCGTTTTCATTGAATGTTACGTCTCTACTTATTAGAACCTTAAATCCTGGTTGACTACGTACCCAAAGGCGATACCCTTTAACCCCCATAGGATAACCAATAAAAACACATTTTATGGCCCTAGGTTCTAATTTATCAACAGATTGATGAACGAATGCAGCACATCCAAAGACACGTAATGCAGATAAATCAGGAATTTTACCATTCCAAACATGTTCAGGGGTTTTTCCAAGAAGTGACACAGAAGGAGACATATTAATCAAGTGTGCAGCAGTAAGAACAGCCTCACCCCAAAACGTTTTTGGTAAACCAGAACTCACAAGTAAGCATCTAACTTTATCAAGCAATGTTCGGTTCATTCTTTCAGCAACTCCATTTTGTTGAGGGGTATAGGGGTTTGTTTTATGCCTTTTTATGCCATGTTTTTCACACATTTCAGAAAAGCTCTGATTACAAAACTCTAAGCCATTATCAGTACGAAGAGATTTCAACTTTTTTCCCGTTTGGTTTTCAACTAAAATTCTCCATTTTTCAAACTTTTCAAACACTTCAGATTTGTGCTTCATTAAGAAGACGAAAACTTTTCTAGAGAAATTGTCAATGATAGATAAGAAATATCTATTACCACCATGAGTAGGCATATTCGAAGGTCCCCAAACATCAGCATGTACATAATCAAGAATGCAAGTAGACATGGAGGGATTTGGGGAGGGTGAAGCAGGAAAATGCACTTTATGATGTTTACCAAGCACACAATCATCACAAAAATCCAATTTTTCAATGTTCTCATTCAAAATGCCATCTTTTCTCAAAAAATCAAGACCTTTTTGACTAATATGACCAAGTCTCTTATGCCATAGAGTAGTAGAATCACATTCAGAAACAGAAGCAACAAGATAGTCATAGGAAACAGTGCATATATAAAGATTACGCTTGCGTTCAGCTTTAAAAACAACTAATGATCCCTTCATGATTTTCATGAGGCCTTTGCCCCACCTACCCTCTAGACCATCTTCTTCTAAAGCGGCACAAGAGATAAGATTATGGCTCAAATCAGGAACATATCTTACGTTTTTCAAAGTCATTTTAAAGCCATCTTTAAAACACATAGAAACGTCACCAAGACCTTCAATTTCACATCTTTTCTCATTAGCCATAGAGACAAAACCAGCATGCTCATAACGCAGATTGGTGAAAATATCCTTGAAAGGACTCATATGAAATGTACAGCCAGAATCAATCAACCATTCATGCATGTCAAAGGAATTCACAGAGTTTGCTTCGCACACAACAAAAACTTCGCCATTATTCTCATCAGACACATTATTAACCTTCTCTTTTTCCTCATATCTATCTCGATTATCCTTTCTAGGTTTTCTACAATCCTTAATGTAGTGACCTTTTATCCCACAGTTATAACAACACCTTTCTCTAGTTTTGTCATCATTATTGAAATTCTCTCTGGGTCTAGACTTATTCCGATATCCATTCCTACTCTTACTTCTACTTTTGCTTCTATATCTAGAGTTTCTAAACTTAGGTCTTCCCCTAACCGAATTCACTTCATGTTGGTTTTGGCTAGGTTTATTAGCCCTAAGGTCCATCTCCTTACTCTTAAGTCCGTTCACAACAGTTTCAAGATTAACAGAATCTCTACCATACTTAATAGCAGATTTAACATCAGAGTAAGATTCAGGAATAGCATTCAGCAAAATAATAGGAGAATATTCATCAATGTTTTTATCACCGGTGAGCTTAATGTCTTGTATAAGCTTAGTAAAATCATCCAAGTTTTCATCAATGTTTTTTGACAAGTCAAGTTTATACTTAAAAAATTTTTCCAACAAAAACAATTTACTCGGCAATGAAGTCTCAGTATAAAGCTCCTGGAGTTTATCCCATAAATCTTTGGAAGAGTTTTGTTTGCCAACTTTTCGTAAAACCGTGTCAGATAAATTCAAAATAATCGAGGAGTAAGCAAATTCATCATTTTCTTGAATCTTTTCTTCCGAAACGTTTTCTAAATAGTTTCCATCAATGGCCTTGAAAACTCTTTGTTGTATCAAAATTCCCTTCATTTTTTGTTGCCAAATTGAAAAATCAGTTTTTCCATCAAAAGGTTGTAGGTTATAACCGGCCATTTTATTTAAAAAAAATTTAAGAAAAAACGGTTTTTAAGTAAGTTTTAGAAAAACGTTTTATACAAAAAGATTTGACAGATAAGTCACAGAGACGTCACAACAGACCAAAATAAAGTAGATGATATCACAGGATTTCAGAGTTAAGCACTCAAAATGCAGCAGTTTAAAAATAGCAACAAATATCCGAGTTTGTAAGATTACTAAGGTTTCAACAGGTTACAAACCAATCAACCAGTAACAGTTTCACAACAGAGTTTAAGAAACAGTTTAAGAGATCACACAGATGACTGTTATAAGGTCACAGTAATTCAGGAGTTTACCAAGAAACGGATGAAATCACAACAGAGTATATGTCAGCAGTTCATATGGGATCACACAGATCGATATTAAGGAATCACACAGATTTAAGAAATCGCAGCAGATCAACACAAACCACGGACAATAATATGAACCAAAATAGTACGAACCGAGGCTCACCAGCCTAAGTCCCATCCAGATACCCGACGACCTCGAGGGTCCGGCCAGGAGGGATATTAGGGGGTGATAACCGCGGTAAACCAGAAACAGAAATATTTCAACCATAATACGACGCGAGATATCAAGAGATAATTATCAGCAGAATATATCAACAGAAAATTAACGAGGAGGGGTTTCGGATGTTTACCACCACCGGAGACCTTTCGGATCAGAGACGGCTCTGATACCACTGTAGGGTGGATAACCCCAGTGATATCTCGTATTACCAAATACCTATCAACTATTACAAGGTATAGCAATGGAGTACCGAACTCCTTAATACAGACCGAGATATGAAATTATAACAAAACAAAACAGGAGTAATATTAAATCGAATAGAAAGAACTAATCTGTTATGAGAAATCGACTCAGGTTGTCGCCAGACCCAACCACCAAGGTGTGAGTGTCTTATCACCGAGACTTACTCACCGAGAGTAAAAGCACCAAGAACCCACGGTTACACCACTTTCGGCCGAGCCACAGATCACGGAGATTTCTTCTCTCACAATCGGTCACACAGACTCGTTGTAAGGATGATATGAGAGAGATATAGAGGGCTAGTATATTGCTGCTTTTCCGAGAGGAGGGCCGGATATATATAGGTTCACGGCGGATTGAGAGAGTGGTGGGTGAGGAAACTTTCCAGCAAAGCCATTGTATTGGCTTTGGAAAGTTTCCTTCCAAATCGCCGGTAGAACAAGAAAGTAGAAGGGGGAGAATCCATGGAGGATTATAGCCGTTAGAGAGAGAGGAGAGATATCAGCGGCGCAAGGGGGAAGAAGGGGGAAATAGCAGATTAGGGTTAGGGTTGTAGTTTAAGTAGTGAGCAAACCGGGTAGCGGACCGGGTCGGGTGGCCGGGTAGTGGGCAGCCTGGTGGGTTTGCGCTTTTACTCAGTTGGGCCTCTCTTAAAGATCATTTGGGCCATATACTTTACAGAGTGCTATTCTTTTTGCTTACTGATGAGTAGTTAAATCAGCTACCTCGACTGAATGTGGATGGCAACTGGTTTTAGGCTATGTTTTGAGGGGCAATGCCTAGATTACTGCACTCTCTTTTGATGCTTTTCCTGATCACTGTAATGAGATGCAGCTTATGCTAAATGAAACTCTTGTTTCTTCTCAACTTCGTGCCTTTGTTTTTTTACTGTTTTCTTTTCTTCTGCGCTGGGGTTAAACTACATAGATATTAGGTTTAATTACAAACATTGCTAGTTGTTAACTCGTGCGTTGCATGTAGGGGTGACAAGCGAGTTGAACCGGTGCGATTTTGAGTTCATCCGGTGAGCTTTATATATATATATTTTAAAATTTTATATATTCAATACTTTATCAATTTTATTCTCGAAATGGGCCATATAATATAATTATTAATTAATATTATACATTTTATTATGGATAATAATAAATTATGGTATTTTTATTTATACATTTAATTTTTATACAAAAATAAGTTTAATCAACAACTTAATAAGTTATAATATTTTTTATAAAATAATTATTTAATATGACACATAAATTTTATGTTATATATTAATAATATATTTATATTGTCTTATACATTTTTAAATTGACATATAATTCATTTATGATTTTTCATATATGATTCTGAGTTTTATATTTATACCAAGATACATAGTATGCATTAAACGATCTATCTTATTACTTATAAATTTATATCGAAATTTAGTGATACCTATGAATTAATCTAAAGACAATGATATAATAATAATAATGATGGTTGAACAATTTTAATTATTTTTATTGTTATTGATATTATATATATATATATAATGAGATCAAAAAGCTTAAATCAACAATTACGATATCTTAAAATTCGGACACTAGATTTGTACAAAATTTAAATATATATATATATATATATATATATAAGACTGTGTCCATTAGATTATATGAGACGGTATAATTTAAAATCACATGACCTGATTCAATGGTTCACCGTCTTGAATGATTACTCTTATGTTTCGAGTACGATATCTCGACATCCGTATACCGAATAAGTCTAAACTTTATCAAATGTATTTTTCTGTAAGTTTAATCATATATAACGATCTGATCTGAATTTTGATCGGCCGATTAACCCATGCTATTCAACAATGTAAGTGATAGTTACATGTTTATGAATATACAAATTTATTGTGAACCTGGAACCAAAGGCCACCGAGCACTCTGATGTGGTTTCTTTGTACTCTCCTGCTGACAAAGAAGTCAGCCAAAATACCGTCTTGGCTGAAGGTGAGACTGCTGGTAACTTAGATGCAAGCAAGGGGGAGGAGTGTGATAAGGATGGAAATCATAATGGGAAGCAAAAGACAATTTTTCTGATGAGACAATGTCAGCTCCTAGACCTGCAGACAACACTTTTACACCTGAATATAATCAAACTAGAAAATATCTCAAGAAAGATGTGGATCATTGTGAAGAAAAGTCTAACAGTATGCTTTCCGAAGCTGGAAATGTAAAGGGTGCTGGAGCTTCTGCTGAATTACATGTAATGCTTGGTTCTATAAAGAACTCGAATAACTTAACTGATGTTCCAAGTCCATGCGAAGCAGATAGTGATGCAATAGATTTGGAAAACCGAACTGGAATCCAGGGATAATGGTTTCGAGAAACCCTTGGATGATAAGAAGTCCCAAATAACTGCCCCCTTGGAAGATCCTGTACCACCAGTTATTTCAGAACTGCTGAACAATATTCATGTGATTAGCAATGTTGTTAGAGTAGGGTCGGCGAATATTGATGGAACAGGAATGGAGTTAGAAGATAATATTGAGGTTGTAGCATCAGAAAGAACTTCTGAACTGCCAATTTCAGAAGAGTCCATATCTCAATTCACTAATTCAGAAATGTTGAGGGAAAAGTCTGCTAATGACAATAGCTGTATTGCTGATGCTGCTGAAGTGAGTACTGAACTGAATCGAGGTGGTGGTGTTGTTGAACTGAATGAAAATTTAGAGAACCCTACTCCAATCCACTATCCGTATGAAACTTCGGTTGATGTTGAGGAGAGCTGTACGAGTGGAGAGATTAAGACATCAAAATCTGTTGGCATTGTCTTGAGTGCAGAACCGGCTTCTGATGGTAATGTTCTCGCATCAGATGTATGTTCTGTCACCCCCCGTTTAACGGAGCCAGTTCCATCGACTTTAACTTTAGATTCCCAAGATTTATGTCAGACTTCTGCTACTGCGATGATAAGAATATCATCAATGTTGAACGTGTAACTAGTGTCAATTCCTAGTGCTCCCATGATGAAGGTGATGACAAGCTGGCTAAGCAGGAGGATGGTGTTTCTGCAGTGGATCTATCGGGTAGTTCAAGTGGCAAATGTGATAATTTGGAATGGAATTGTGGATCAATTTCAGGTAAACTCTCTAGTCTCTAGTCTCTAGTCTCTAACTTGATCAGAATACAAAACTATATAGGTTGCTTAAAAACTCTTAATCTTTACTAATTAACATGGTAGTGGTATATTTGATCTGAGTTTCAAATCTCTGCAAGTAAAATTGGCTCTCTTCTAATTTTCCTTGTTGGTTTGGTTTGGGCTAACGATGGTCAATGCATTTTATTCTTGGCCTAGATATCATTTGATTAAACACACATGACAAGAGTGCACCTTTTGTTATGTACTCCATGTATTCTGTTTTCATTTTATCACCTACTTCTTTTGATAAATAGCACTTTGCTCTCAAACCAATGTGGCTGTTGCAGAGACAAACTCCCAGCCAGTGGACACATTAGAAAACAATTCCCTTAAGCATAGAACCGCAACTGAGGAAGCCCATCCAGACAAATCAGATGTTTCTGAGCCCCCCTTCTTTCCTGCCTTTGGCTCAATCTGGAGGCGAAGGGGTTCGGGTTTCTGCTGCTTCAGAGATTGAGCGAGTGCAGAACAATCAAAAGCTAAAATCTGATGCTCTGCAGGCTAAGATACCCCATTGAGGTTAAGAAAGAGAAGAAGAAGAAGGGAGAGTCGTATTGGGTACTGTTTGTATGCTGCTCATCGGTGCGTAGGGACCTATAATTCTTCAAGTTCAGTGTATGTATTTGATGCGTGAGGAACGCCACTTAAAGGCTCTACATTTTCATTGCTCTGTGTGTTCATAGTGAAGCCTCGAGGATCATAAGTCAAATGCAGGGTTATCAGTGTGATATATAAGCTGTTTTACTGATTGTGTGAGATATGGTCAGTGTCAGCCAACACTTGCTATGGCTTTATTGTATGTATATGTTGCACCAGGTTTGAGTTCAGACCTTCATTTTTTGTTTCTTGGTTACTGGAGAAGGCTGTCATTCAATTACTTTCCTATGTTCCATACTTTGAACCCCTCTAATGTTTTTCACTGTCTCATCTTTCTGCTGATATTTCATCATTAGCTTTGGCCAGTGAAACTTTGAAGATAAGTTTCATGCAACAAGCTAAAAGAATAAATGCTTTGAGAAACATAACTAATCTTAGCAATCCACAGAGCATTTAGTGATTGAATGCTAATAATAGATATTATCTTTTTGGTTTTTTTAATAGGACCTTCACCATGGACAAAAAGCTATACACTGAATTGGCTGTGTAATATGGACCAGTGTTTTAGTGCTTAAAATTTTATAAAATATATCGCAGAAATTTGTGTGAAATTAATTAGCAAATGAAAAATAATTAAAACTAACATAAAATAATTTAGTCATATATCTATACTATTTATATAAATGTGTGAATTCGACTAAAGTTTGTTCCTACTGTAAGAAGATATCTTGATCTTTTAATTTAATACATACATACATACATATATATATATATATAAAAGTATGAATGCTAACACCATTCAATAGTCCGTATTTATACTATTTTTGCACGCATTATATATGATAACATTTAGATGGAAAATTCTAAATAATTTGTTAGGATATATAAATATGATAACGTTTAAAGCGCTAAGTCTCGATCTCTATCGTGGACTCATGTATCTTCAAGGAGCGTCTTCAGCAACCAAGGGTTCAATCCAACACATAAAATGACGTTGTACCAACTAAAGGAATTGGGGGACAGATCAGAGAAAGAACAACGACGTTTCACTTAAATTAGGGCAAGTTGCAAGTCAGTTGGACGAATAAAAAATCACAACTTAAATGAACGGTCTAGCTGAGCGATCATCCTACTGGCTACCAATGAATATAGGGCACGCAGCTGAATATTTGAGTATTCGAGTAAGCTATCAAATAGTTGAGTTCCTCTTCTCTATCGTCTCCAACCCCATTTCTCTATCAACAAAGAAGTAAGCTGGTTTGGTTGACATTCCCGTTCTTGTTGCAAGCGCAAAGATGAACAGATACCCAAATCCATGGGTTTTTTCTGCTCCCCTTTCTTCCACTTACTACTAGTCCTGATTTCCTTGAACTGGATGTTTGATTTCACTTTCAAGAATGCGCCTTTTTGTGGAGAAAATACGCCTTCTTCTCTGTAAATTGAGGATGAATACTGTATTCCCACACATTTAATTTCTTTTATTAATTCCTCCTTTTGATTTTATAAAAGGAACATGGATGAAAACAAGAGGTTTGGATTAGTTATATTTAGGTGAAATATGTAAACGTGATGGATTACATAGACAATTTTTCTGGATTACTCATGACAATGTGATGGCTTACATGAGGATTTTTTTCTTTTTTCTTGTTTACTTGACACAAAATAGGCTTGACATTCCAAAAGGAGACGTCCATGTCTAATATGAGGATTATACCACTTGTTTCCTTTTCTGCTACGAGCATAACTTATGGAAACACGCTCTTCAGCCTCAGGCTCAAGTGTGCTAGGTATTTGGACAAACACAGTGTAATCTTAAACTTTTAAAGGTAAATTTAAAAATATTTTGGATGTAAGGAAAATTTTCTAAAAAGCATTCTAAAACGTGTTACATACTTCAAGATTCGTGTTGACGTCCTGTTAATCAAATATGCCATTGTTAAAATGGTTTCTTCAATAAACTTAGGAACATGCATAAAGAATGTAATTGAACAAGCTACTTCAAGAAGATGCTCGATTTCTTTTTCAACAATTCCATTTTGTTTTAGGGGTACTGCTACGTGTAGATTGATGGTGGATGCCTTTTCCTTCAAAAAACTTACCGGACACATATTAAAATATTTTGTTCCAGTATTAGAGCTTAATGTGTTGATTTTTACCCATGTTGTAAGATGCTTTGGCAATTTTCCACTTCAGATTTTTCAATCATCAAATATACCCAATACAACCCTGTATGATCATCCATGAAAGTCACAAACCAATTTTTTTCATGTGATATTGTTAATTTGTGAAGGGCTCAAAGATCACTGTGCATTAAATGATATAGGTTTGAATCAGGATATGATTTTGAGCATTAGTAGCACGACTACTTTCTGACATGAGACAACTTTCACATTCAGTGATAAGCTTTCCAAATTCTTTAAAAAAGTAGCGCACATATGTTTAAGATAAGCGAGACTAGGGTGTCCTAATCTAATATGCCAATGTATGACTTGTTCATAAACCAGAGTTTGAACGACTACTATGAAAACCTAGAGCTTTTTTATTACTCAAGAAGTTGTCATTGAAGTTTTAAAGTCATTCGATTATTGTGGCATTGTCAATCATTCTCCTCGAGGTCTCATCCTAAAATTTATAGTGAGAATAAAAAAAAAAGTAATATGAAAATTAGAGGCAAGTTCGGGAATATAGAGAACATATTTAAGTTCTATATTGTTTGAAATTTTTATTATGCATTTTCCAGCAGTAGCTGATAAACTACCATGTGTAATTTTAAATTTTTTATTTGTGGAACAATGTAAACAGGTATGAAATAAGTATTAGTTTCTTACATATTCCTATTCACTGTAGAACGCAGATTTTGACAATTCAAAATCGCATAATCTCTACAATGGTGGCACTTTTGGCCTAGGTGCACGTTGGTAAGCTTGGAGTGTGGAGTCTAAACCAGCGCAAGAAACATTTTTCGTCATCCATTGCGATGGCATTTACTCAAGAAGAGCTAGAAAAGATGGTCAAAGGACTTGAGGTGCCCAACGTATGATGCTAGCAGGCAAGTATTTAAGTTATTGGTTCAGGAGGAATGCCATGACTATGTTCTGAAGAAGATGGATAGAGAAGACTAGCACATAGGAGCGAGTTGCGAGGGGAAACGGTTACTACGATATGGATCTATGGGGAGAGTATGGCACTTGGACCGATTATGAAGATGCTTTGCTTTCTTGTGCGGGTTGAGGATGCTGACGAGCATTATTCTGCTGAGTGTAAAAAACTATATGCTTTTATAAATGCCTATGCATAGGGCCGTTTTTGTTGGGTATCCATTTCTAATGTATTGGGGTTATGTTGTTGCGTCGTATGTGGGGTTATGTAGATACTGGTTTGATTGACATTCGCGTTCTCACTGTAGGTGCAAAGATGATCAGATACCCAAATCCACAGGTTTTTCCTCCTCCCTTTCTTCCACTTACTACTCCTTGATTTCCTTGAATTGGATGTTTGATTTCACTTTAAAAAATGTGACTTTTTGTGGAGAAAATACGCCTTCTTCTCTGTAAATTGAGGATGAAGACTGTATTCATACATCTTTAATTTCTTTTATTAATTCCTCATTTTGATTTTATAAAGGGAATGTGGATGAAAACAAGAGGTTTGGATTAGTTATATTTAGGTAGAAATATGAAAATGTGATGGATTACATAGGCAATTTTTTTGGATTTGTCATGATAATGTGATGGCTTACATGAGGATTTTTTTTCTTTTTTCTTGTTTACTCTACACAAAATAGGCTTGACTTTCCTAATGGAGACATCCATGCCTAATCTGAGGATTATACCACTTGTTTCCTTTTCTGCTACGAACTTAACTTATGGAAACATGCTCTTCAGCCTTAGGATCAATTGTGCTAGGTATTTGGACAAACAAAGTGTAACCTTAAACTTTTAAATGTAAATTTAAAAATATTTTGGATGCAAGGAAAATTTTCTTAAAAACATTCTAAAGCTATTACGTATTTCAAGACTCGTTTTGACATCCTGTTAATCAAATATGACATTGTTAAAATGGTTTCTTCAATAAAACTTAGGAACATGCATAGAGAACGTCATTGAACAAGTTACTTCAAGAAGATGCTTGATTTCTTTCTCAGCAATTCCACTTTGTTTTAGGGGTATTGCTACGTGTAGATTGATGGGGGACGCCTTTTCCTTTAAAAGACATACCGGCACATATTAAAATATTTTGTTCCATTATTAGAGCTTAATATGTTGATTTTAACCATGTTGTAAGATGCTTTGGCAATTCTCCACTTCAGTTTTTTCATTCATCAAATATACCTACCACAACCTTATAAGATCATCCATGAAAGTCACAAACCATTTTTTCTCCTGTGATATTGTTAATTTGTGAAGGCCCCAAACATCACTGTGCATTAAATGATATAGGTTTGTAGCACGATATGATTTTGAGCATTCCAACATGAGACAACTTTCACATTCAGTGTTAAGCTTTCCAAATTATTAAAAAAAGTAGTGCACATATATTGAAGATAAGCGAGACTAGGGTGTCCTAATCTAAGATGCCAATGTATAATTTGTTCATAAACCAGAGTTTGAACGACTACTATGAAAAACCTTGAGCGTTTTTATTACTAAAGAAGTTGTCATTGAACTTTTAAAGTCTTTCGATTATTATCGCATTGACAATCATTCTCCTCGAGGTCGCATCTTAAAATTTATAGTGAGTATAGAAAAAAAAAAGTAATACGAAAATTAAAGGCAAGTTTCAGAATATGGAGAACATATTGAAGTCTATGTTCATTAAAATTCTTATTATGCCTTTTCCAGCTGTAGCTGATAAAGTACCATGTGCAATTTTAAATTTTTTATCTGTGGAACATTGTGAACACGTATGAAATAAGTATTAGTTTGCTTACCTATTCTTGTTCACTGTAGAACCCAGATTTTGATAATTCAAAATCGCATAATCTCTATAAAGGCGTCACTTTTGGCTCAGAGGCACGTTGGTGAGCTTGGGGTGCGGAGTCTAAACCTGCGCAAGAAACATTTTTCTTCATCCATCGCGATGGCATTTACTCAAGAAGAGCTAGAAATGAGGTCAAAGGTATCGAATGCCCTACGTATGATCCGAGCGGGCGAGTATTTAAGGTATTGCTTTAGGAGGAACGTCATGACTATGTTTTGAAAAGAGATGGTTCCAGAAGACTGGCACATAGGTACGACTTGCCAGGGGAAACGGTTAGTACGATATGGATCTATCGGGAGTGTATGACACTTGGACCGATTATGAAGTGGCCTCGCTTTCTTGTGCGGGTTGAGGATGCTGACGAGCATTATTGTGTTGAATGTAAAAGACTATATGCTTGTATAAATGCCTATGCATAGGCTGTACTTATTAGGTTTTTGTTTCTAGTGTATTGAGGTTATGTTGTTGCGTCGTATGTGAAAATACAGTGTTCCTTAATTACGGATGCTTATGATTGTTTGGAAGACTTCCAATTGTGGGGTTTGGATGACTACTCTTGTCATTTCTGTACCCCTGTTTCTAAATTTTCTTTAAGATATTTGGTATTTATTCTTCCACATTATGTGTAGAGTTTCTTTATTTGTTCTTTCCTACCATTGATCCGATTCAGTGTCAAAAATAGATGAGTGAGGGGAAATAGACACATTAATAACAAGTAGTTTAGATGATGAATATATATGAATCAATTTGTGGTTGTGAAAAGGCAATGTGTGTGATTGTAGATACTGGTTTGATTGACATTCGCGTTCTCACTGTAGGTGCAAAGATGATCAGATACCCAAATCCACAGGTTTTTCCTCCTCCCTTTCTTCCACTTACTACTCCTTGATTTCCTTGAATTGGATGTTTGATTTCACTTTAAAAAATGTGACTTTTTGTGGAGAAAATACGCCTTCTTCTCTGTAAATTGAGGATGAAGACTGTATTCATACATCTTTAATTTCTTTTATTAATTCCTCATTTTGATTTTATAAAGGGAATGTGGATGAAAACAAGAGGTTTGGATTAGTTATATTTAGGTAGAAATATGAAAATGTGATGGATTACATAGGCAATTTTTTTGGATTTGTCATGATAATGTGATGGCTTACATGAGGATTTTTTTTCTTTTTTCTTGTTTACTCTACACAAAATAGGCTTGACTTTCCTAATGGAGACATCCATGCCTAATCTGAGGATTATACCACTTGTTTCCTTTTCTGCTACGAACTTAACTTATGGAAACATGCTCTTCAGCCTTAGGATCAATTGTGCTAGGTATTTGGACAAACAAAGTGTAACCTTAAACTTTTAAATGTAAATTTAAAAATATTTTGGATGCAAGGAAAATTTTCTTAAAAACATTCTAAAGCTATTACGTATTTCAAGACTCGTTTTGACATCCTGTTAATCAAATATGACATTGTTAAAATGGTTTCTTCAATAAAACTTAGGAACATGCATAGAGAACGTCATTGAACAAGTTACTTCAAGAAGATGCTTGATTTCTTTCTCAGCAATTCCACTTTGTTTTAGGGGTATTGCTACGTGTAGATTGATGGGGGACGCCTTTTCCTTTAAAAGACATACCGGCACATATTAAAATATTTTGTTCCATTATTAGAGCTTAATATGTTGATTTTAACCATGTTGTAAGATGCTTTGGCAATTCTCCACTTCAGTTTTTTCATTCATCAAATATACCTACCACAACCTTATAAGATCATCCATGAAAGTCACAAACCATTTTTTCTCCTGTGATATTGTTAATTTGTGAAGGCCCCAAACATCACTGTGCATTAAATGATATAGGTTTGTAGCACGATATGATTTTGAGCATTCCAACATGAGACAACTTTCACATTCAGTGTTAAGCTTTCCAAATTATTAAAAAAAGTAGTGCACATATATTGAAGATAAGCGAGACTAGGGTGTCCTAATCTAAGATGCCAATGTATAATTTGTTCATAAACCAGAGTTTGAACGACTACTATGAAAAACCTTGAGCGTTTTTATTACTAAAGAAGTTGTCATTGAACTTTTAAAGTCTTTCGATTATTATCGCATTGACAATCATTCTCCTCGAGGTCGCATCTTAAAATTTATAGTGAGTATAGAAAAAAAAAAGTAATACGAAAATTAAAGGCAAGTTTCAGAATATGGAGAACATATTGAAGTCTATGTTCATTAAAATTCTTATTATGCCTTTTCCAGCTGTAGCTGATAAAGTACCATGTGCAATTTTAAATTTTTTATCTGTGGAACATTGTGAACACGTATGAAATAAGTATTAGTTTGCTTACCTATTCTTGTTCACTGTAGAACCCAGATTTTGATAATTCAAAATCGCATAATCTCTATAAAGGCGTCACTTTTGGCTCAGAGGCACGTTGGTGAGCTTGGGGTGCGGAGTCTAAACCTGCGCAAGAAACATTTTTCTTCATCCATCGCGATGGCATTTACTCAAGAAGAGCTAGAAATGAGGTCAAAGGTATCGAATGCCCTACGTATGATCCGAGCGGGCGAGTATTTAAGGTATTGCTTTAGGAGGAACGTCATGACTATGTTTTGAAAAGAGATGGTTCCAGAAGACTGGCACATAGGTACGACTTGCCAGGGGAAACGGTTAGTACGATATGGATCTATCGGGAGTGTATGACACTTGGACCGATTATGAAGTGGCCTCGCTTTCTTGTGCGGGTTGAGGATGCTGACGAGCATTATTGTGTTGAATGTAAAAGACTATATGCTTGTATAAATGCCTATGCATAGGCTGTACTTATTAGGTTTTTGTTTCTAGTGTATTGAGGTTATGTTGTTGCGTCGTATGTGAAAATACAGTGTTCCTTAATTACGGATGCTTATGATTGTTTGGAAGACTTCCAATTGTGGGGTTTGGATGACTACTCTTGTCATTTCTGTACCCCTGTTTCTAAATTTTCTTTAAGATATTTGGTATTTATTCTTCCACATTATGTGTAGAGTTTCTTTATTTGTTCTTTCCTACCATTGATCCGATTCAGTGTCAAAAATAGATGAGTGAGGGGAAATAGACACATTAATAACAAGTAGTTTAGATGATGAATATATATGAATCAATTTGTGGTTGTGAAAAGGCAATGTGTGTGATTGTAGATACTGGTTTGATTGACATTCGCGTTCTCACTGTAGGTGCAAAGATGATCAGATACCCAAATCCACAGGTTTTTCCTCCTCCCTTTCTTCCACTTACTACTCCTTGATTTCCTTGAATTGGATGTTTGATTTCACTTTAAAAAATGTGACTTTTTGTGGAGAAAATACGCCTTCTTCTCTGTAAATTGAGGATGAAGACTGTATTCATACATCTTTAATTTCTTTTATTAATTCCTCATTTTGATTTTATAAAGGGAATGTGGATGAAAACAAGAGGTTTGGATTAGTTATATTTAGGTAGAAATATGAAAATGTGATGGATTACATAGGCAATTTTTTTGGATTTGTCATGATAATGTGATGGCTTACATGAGGATTTTTTTTCTTTTTTCTTGTTTACTCTACACAAAATAGGCTTGACTTTCCTAATGGAGACATCCATGCCTAATCTGAGGATTATACCACTTGTTTCCTTTTCTGCTACGAACTTAACTTATGGAAACATGCTCTTCAGCCTTAGGATCAATTGTGCTAGGTATTTGGACAAACAAAGTGTAACCTTAAACTTTTAAATGTAAATTTAAAAATATTTTGGATGCAAGGAAAATTTTCTTAAAAACATTCTAAAGCTATTACGTATTTCAAGACTCGTTTTGACATCCTGTTAATCAAATATGACATTGTTAAAATGGTTTCTTCAATAAAACTTAGGAACATGCATAGAGAACGTCATTGAACAAGTTACTTCAAGAAGATGCTTGATTTCTTTCTCAGCAATTCCACTTTGTTTTAGGGGTATTGCTACGTGTAGATTGATGGGGGACGCCTTTTCCTTTAAAAGACATACCGGCACATATTAAAATATTTTGTTCCATTATTAGAGCTTAATATGTTGATTTTAACCATGTTGTAAGATGCTTTGGCAATTCTCCACTTCAGTTTTTTCATTCATCAAATATACCTACCACAACCTTATAAGATCATCCATGAAAGTCACAAACCATTTTTTCTCCTGTGATATTGTTAATTTGTGAAGGCCCCAAACATCACTGTGCATTAAATGATATAGGTTTGTAGCACGATATGATTTTGAGCATTCCAACATGAGACAACTTTCACATTCAGTGTTAAGCTTTCCAAATTATTAAAAAAAGTAGTGCACATATATTGAAGATAAGCGAGACTAGGGTGTCCTAATCTAAGATGCCAATGTATAATTTGTTCATAAACCAGAGTTTGAACAACTACTATGAAAAACCTTGAGCGTTTTTATTACTAAAGAAGTTGTCATTGAACTTTTAAAGTCTTTCGATTATTATCGCATTGACAATCATTCTCCTCGAGGTCGCATCTTAAAATTTATAGTGAGTATAGAAAAAAAAAAGTAATACGAAAATTAAAGGCAAGTTTCAGAATATGGAGAACATATTGAAGTTCTATGTTCATTAAAATTCTTATTATGCCTTTTCCAGCTGTAGCTGATAAAGTACCATGTGCAATTTTAAATTTTTTATCTGTGGAACATTGTGAACACGTATGAAATAAGTATTAGTTTGCTTACCTATTCTTGTTCACTGTAGAACCCAGATTTTGATAATTCAAAATCGCATAATCTCTATAAAGGCGTCACTTTTGGCTCAGAGGCACGTTGGTGAGCTTGGGGTGCGGAGTCTAAACCTGCGCAAGAAACATTTTTCTTCATCCATCGCGATGGCATTTACTCAAGAAGAGCTAGAAATGAGGTCAAAGGTATCGAATGCCCTACGTATGATCCGAGCGGGCGAGTATTTAAGGTATTGCTTTAGGAGGAACGTCATGACTATGTTTTGAAAAGAGATGGTTCCAGAAGACTGGCACATAGGTACGACTTGCCAGGGGAAACGGTTAGTACGATATGGATCTATCGGGAGTGACACTTGGACCGATTATGAAGTGGCCTCGCTTTCTTGTGCGGGTTGAGGATGCTGACGAGCATTATTGTGTTGAATGTAAAAGACTATATGCTTGTATAAATGCCTATGCATAGGCTGTACTTATTAGGTTTTTGTTTCTAGTGTATTGAGGTTATGTTGTTGCGTCGTATGTGAAAATACAGTGTTCCTTAATTACGGATGCTTATGATTGTTTGGAAGACTTCCAATTGTGGGGTTTGGATGACTACTCTTGTCATTTCTGTACCCCTGTTTCTAAATTTTCTTTAAGATATTTGGTATTTATTCTTCCACATTATGTGTAGAGTTTCTTTATTTGTTCTTTCCTGCCATTGATCCGATTCAGTGTCAAAAATAGATGAGTGAGGGGAAGATAGACACATTAATAACAAGTAGTTTAGATGATGAATATATATGAATCAATTTGTGGTTGTGAAAAGGCAATGTGTGTGATTGTAGATACTGGTTTGATTGACATTCGCGTTCTCACTGTAGGTGCAAAGATGATCAGATACCCAAATCCACAGGTTTTTCCTCCTCCCTTTCTTCCACTTACTACTCCTTGATTTCCTTGAATTGGATGTTTGATTTCACTTTAAAAAATGTGACTTTTTGTGGAGAAAATACGCCTTCTTCTCTGTAAATTGAGGATGAAGACTGTATTCATACATCTTTAATTTCTTTTATTAATTCCTCATTTTGATTTTATAAAGGGAATGTGGATGAAAACAAGAGGTTTGGATTAGTTATATTTAGGTAGAAATATGAAAATGTGATGGATTACATAGGCAATTTTTTTGGATTTGTCATGATAATGTGATGGCTTACATGAGGATTTTTTTTCTTTTTTCTTGTTTACTCTACACAAAATAGGCTTGACTTTCCTAATGGAGACATCCATGCCTAATCTGAGGATTATACCACTTGTTTCCTTTTCTGCTACGAACTTAACTTATGGAAACATGCTCTTCAGCCTTAGGATCAATTGTGCTAGGTATTTGGACAAACAAAGTGTAACCTTAAACTTTTAAATGTAAATTTAAAATTATTTTGGATGCAAGGAAAATTTTCTTAAAAACATTCTAAAGCTATTACGTATTTCAAGACTCGTTTTGACATCCTGTTAATCAAATATGACATTGTTAAAATGGTTTCTTCAATAAAACTTAGGAACATGCATAGAGAACGTCATTGAACAAGTTACTTCAAGAAGATGCTTGATTTCTTTCTCAGCAATTCCACTTTGTTTTAGGGGTATTGCTACGTGTAGATTGATGGGGGACGCCTTTTCCTTTAAAAGACATACCGGCACATATTAAAATATTTTGTTCCATTATTAGAGCTTAATATGTTGATTTTAACCATGTTGTAAGATGCTTTGGCAATTCTCCACTTCAGTTTTTTCATTCATCAAATATACCTACCACAACCTTATAAGATCATCCATGAAAGTCACAAACCATTTTTTCTCCTGTGATATTGTTAATTTGTGAAGGCCCCAAACATCACTGTGCATTAAATGATATAGGTTTGTAGCACGATATGATTTTGAGCATTCCAACATGAGACAACTTTCACATTCAGTGTTAAGCTTTCCAAATTATTAAAAAAAGTAGTGCACATATATTGAAGATAAGCGAGACTAGGGTGTCCTAATCTAAGATGCCAATGTATAATTTGTTCATAAACCAGAGTTTGAACGACTACTATGAAAAACCTTGAGCGTTTTTATTACTAAAGAAGTTGTCATTGAACTTTTAAAGTCTTTCGATTATTATCGCATTGACAATCATTCTCCTCGAGGTCGCATCTTAAAATTTATAGTGAGTATAGAAAAAAAAAAGTAATACGAAAATTAAAGGCAAGTTTCAGAATATGGAGAACATATTGAAGTTCTATGTTCATTAAAATTCTTATTATGCCTTTTCCAGCTGTAGCTGATAAAGTACCATGTGCAATTTTAAATTTTTTATCTGTGGAACATTGTGAACACGTATGAAATAAGTATTAGTTTGCTTACCTATTCTTGTTCACTGTAGAACCCAGATTTTGATAATTCAAAATCGCATAATCTCTATAAAGGCGTCACTTTTGGCTCAGAGGCACGTTGGTGAGCTTGGGGTGCGGAGTCTAAACCTGCGCAAGAAACATTTTTCTTCATCCATCGCGATGGCATTTACTCAAGAAGAGCTAGAAATGAGGTCAAAGGTATCGAATGCCCTACGTATGATCCGAGCGGGCGAGTATTTAAGGTATTGCTTTAGGAGGAACGTCATGACTATGTTTTGAAAAGAGATGGTTCCAGAAGACTGGCACATAGGTACGACTTGCCAGGGGAAACGGTTAGTACGATATGGATCTATCGGGAGTGTATGACACTTGGACCGATTATGAAGTGGCCTCGCTTTCTTGTGCGGGTTGAGGATGCTGACGAGCATTATTGTGTTGAATGTAAAAGACTATATGCTTGTATAAAAACCTATGCATAGGCTGTACTTATTAGGTTTTTGTTTCTAGTGTATTGAGGTTATGTTGTTGCGTCGTATGTGAAAATACAGTGTTCCTTAATTACGGATGCTTATGATTGTTTGGAAGACTTCCAATTGTGGGGTTTGGATGACTACTCTTGTCATTTCTGTACCCCTGTTTCTAAATTTTCTTTAAGATATTTGGTATTTATTCTTCCACATTATGTGTAGAGTTTCTTTATTTGTTCTTTCCTGCCATTGATCCGATTCAGTGTCAAAAATAGATGAGTGAGGGGAAGATAGACACATTAATAACAAGTAGTTTAGATGATGAATATATATGAATCAATTTGTGGTTGTGAAAAGGCAATGTGTGTGATTGTAGATACTGGTTTGATTGACATTCGCGTTCTCACTGTAGGTGCAAAGATGATCAGATACCCAAATCCACAGGTTTTTCCTCCTCCCTTTCTTCCACTTACTACTCCTTGATTTCCTTGAATTGGATGTTTGATTTCACTTTAAAAAATGTGACTTTTTGTGGAGAAAATACCCCTTCTTCTCTGTAAATTGAGGATGAAGACTGTATTCATACATCTTTAATTTCTTTTATTAATTCCTCATTTTGATTTTATAAAGGGAATGTGGATGAAAACAAGAGGTTTGGATTAGTTATATTTAGGTAGAAATATGAAAATGTGATGGATTACATAGGCAATTTTTTTGGATTTGTCATGATAATGTGATGGCTTACATGAGGATTTTTTTTCTTTTTTCTTGTTTACTCTACACAAAATAGGCTTGACTTTCCTAATGGAGACATCCATGCCTAATCTGAGGATTATACCACTTGTTTCCTTTTCTGCTACGAACTTAACTTATGGAAACATGCTCTTCAGCCTTAGGATCAATTGTGCTAGGTATTTGGACAAACAAAGTGTAACCTTAAACTTTTAAATGTAAATTTAAAAATATTTTGGATGCAAGGAAAATTTTCTTAAAAACATTCTAAAGCTATTACGTATTTCAAGACTCGTTTTGACATCCTGTTAATCAAATATGACATTGTTAAAATGGTTTCTTCAATAAAACTTAGGAACATGCATAGAGAACGTCATTGAACAAGTTACTTCAAGAAGATGCTTGATTTCTTTCTCAGCAATTCCACTTTGTTTTAGGGGTATTGCTACGTGTAGATTGATGGGGGACGCCTTTTCCTTTAAAAGACATACCGGCACATATTAAAATATTTTGTTCCATTATTAGAGCTTAATATGTTGATTTTAACCATGTTGTAAGATGCTTTGGCAATTCTCCACTTCAGTTTTTTCATTCATCAAATATACCTACCACAACCTTATAAGATCATCCATGAAAGTCACAAACCATTTTTTCTCCTGTGATATTGTTAATTTGTGAAGGCCCCAAACATCACTGTGCATTAAATGATATAGGTTTGTAGCACGATATGATTTTGAGCATTCCAACATGAGACAACTTTCACATTCAGTGTTAAGCTTTCCAAATTATTAAAAAAAGTAGTGCACATATATTGAAGATAAGCGAGACTAGGGTGTCCTAATCTAAGATGCCAATGTATAATTTGTTCATAAACCAGAGTTTGAACGACTACTATGAAAAACCTTGAGCGTTTTTATTACTAAAGAAGTTGTCATTGAACTTTTAAAGTCTTTCGATTATTATCGCATTGACAATCATTCTCCTCGAGGTCGCATCTTAAAATTTATAGTGAGTATAGAAAAAAAAAAGTAATACGAAAATTAAAGGCAAGTTTCAGAATATGGAGAACATATTGAAGTCTATGTTCATTAAAATTCTTATTATGCCTTTTCCAGCTGTAGCTGATAAAGTACCATGTGCAATTTTAAATTTTTTATCTGTGGAACATTGTGAACACGTATGAAATAAGTATTAGTTTGCTTACCTATTCTTGTTCACTGTAGAACCCAGATTTTGATAATTCAAAATCGCATAATCTCTATAAAGGCGTCACTTTTGGCTCAGAGGCACGTTGGTGAGCTTGGGGTGCGGAGTCTAAACCTGCGCAAGAAACATTTTTCTTCATCCATCGCGATGGCATTTACTCAAGAAGAGCTAGAAATGAGGTCAAAGGTATCGAATGCCCTACGTATGATCCGAGCGGGCGAGTATTTAAGGTATTGCTTTAGGAGGAACGTCATGACTATGTTTTGAAAAGAGATGGTTCCAGAAGACTGGCACATAGGTACGACTTGCCAGGGGAAACGGTTAGTACGATATGGATCTATCGGGAGTGTATGACACTTGGACCGATTATGAAGTGGCCTCGCTTTCTTGTGCGGGTTGAGGATGCTGACGAGCATTATTGTGTTGAATGTAAAAGACTATATGCTTGTATAAATGCCTATGCATAGGATGTACTTATTAGGTTTTTGTTTCTAGTGTATTGAGGTTATGTTGTTGCGTCGTATGTGAAAATATAGTATTCCTTAATTACGGATGCTTATGATTGTTTGGAAGACTTCCAATTGTGGGGTTTGGATGACTACTCTTGTCATTTCTGTACCCCTGTTTCTAAATTTTCTTTAAGATATTTGGTATTTATTCTTCCACATTATGTGTAGAGTTTCTTTATTTGTTCTTTCCTGCCATTGATCCGATTCAGTGTCAAAAATAGATGAGTGAGGGGAAGATAGACACATTAATAACAAGTAGTTTAGATGATGAATACATATGAATCAATTTGTGGTTGTGAAAAGGCAATGTGTGTGATTGTAGATACTGGTTTGATTGACATTCCCGTTCTCACTGTAGGTGCAAAGATGATCAGATACCCAAATCCACAGGTTTTTCCTCCTCCCTTTCTTCCACTTACTACTCCTTGATTTCCTTGAATTGGATGTTTGATTTCACTTTAAAAAATGTGACTTTTTGTGGAGAAAATACCCCTTCTTCTCTGTAAATTGAGGATGAAGACTGTATTCATACATCTTTAATTTCTTTTATTAATTCCTCATTTTGATTTATAAAAGGAATGTGGATGAAAACAAGAGGTTTGGATTAGTTATATTTAGGTAGAAATATGAAAATGTGATGGATTACATAGGCAATGTTTTTGGATTAGTCATGATAATGTGATGGCTTACATGAGGATTTTTTTTCTTTTTTCTTGTTTACTCTACACAAAATAGGCTTGACTCTCCTAATGGAGACATCCATGCCTAATCTGAGGATTATACCACTTGTTTCCTTTTCTGCTACGAACTTAACTTATGGAAACATGCTCTTCAGCCTTAGGATCAATTGTGCTAGGTATTTGGACAAACAAAGTGTAACCTTAAACTTTTAAATGTAAATTTAAAAATGTTTTGGATGCAAGGAAAATTTTCTTAAAAACATTCTAAAGCTATTACGTATTTCAAGACTCGTTTTGACATCCTGTTAATAAAATATGACATTGTTAAAATGGTTTCTTCAATAAAACTTAGGAACATGCATAGAGAACGTCATTGAACAAGTTACTTCAAGAAGATGCTTGATTTCTTTCTCAGCAATTCCACTTTGTTTTAGGGGTATTGCTACGTGTAGATTGATGGGGGACGCCTTTTCCTTTAAAAGACATACCGGCACATATTAAAATATTTTGTTCCATTATTAGAGCTTAATATGTTGATTTTAACCATGTTGTAAGATGCTTTGGCAATTCTCCACTTCAGTTTTTTCATTCATCAAATATACCTACCACAACCTTATAAGATCATCCATGAAAGTCACAAACCATTTTTTCTCCTGTGATATTGTTAATTTGTGAAGGCCCCAAACATCACTGTGCATTAAATGATATAGGTTTGTAGCACGATATGATTTTGAGCATTCCAACATGAGACAACTTTCACATTCAGTGTTAAGCTTTCCAAATTATTAAAAAAAGTAGTGCACATATATTGAAGATAAGCGAGACTAGGGTGTCCTAATCTAAGATGCCAATGTATAATTTGTTCATAAACCAGAGTTTGAACGACTACTATGAAAAACCTTGAGCGTTTTTATTACTAAAGAAGTTGTCATTGAACTTTTAAAGTCTTTCGATTATTATCGCATTGACAATCATTCTCCTCGAGGTCGCATCTTAAAATTTATAGTGAGTATAGAAAAAAAAAAGTAATACGAAAATTAAAGGCAAGTTTCAGAATATGGAGAACATATTGAAGTTCTATGTTCATTAAAATTCTTATTATGCCTTTTCCAGCTGTAGCTGATAAAGTACCATGTGCAATTTTAAATTTTTTATCTGTGGAACATTGTGAACACGTATGAAATAAGTATTAGTTTGCTTACCTATTCTTGTTCACTGTAGAACCCAGATTTTGATAATTCAAAATCGCATAATCTCTATAAAGGCGTCACTTTTGGCTCAGAGGCACGTTGGTGAGCTTGGGGTGCGGAGTCTAAACCTGCGCAAGAAACATTTTTCTTCATCCATCGCGATGGCATTTACTCAAGAAGAGCTAGAAATGAGGTCAAAGGTATCGAATGCCCTACGTATGATCCGAGCGGGCGAGTATTTAAGGTATTGCTTTAGGAGGAACGTCATGACTATGTTTTGAAAAGAGATGGTTCCAGAAGACTGGCACATAGGTACGACTTGCCAGGGGAAACGGTTAGTACGATATGGATCTATCGGGAGTGTATGACACTTGGACCGATTATGAAGTGGCCTCGCTTTCTTGTGCGGGTTGAGGATGCTGACGAGCATTATTGTGTTGAATGTAAAAGACTATATGCTTGTATAAATGCCTATGCATAGGATGTACTTATTAGGTTTTTGTTTCTAGTGTATTGAGGTTATGTTGTTGCGTCGTATGTGAAAATACAGTATTCCTTAATTACGGATGCTTATGATTGTTTGGAAGACTTCCAATTGTGGGGTTTGGATGACTACTCTTGTCATTTCTGTACCCCTGTTTCTAAATTTTCTTTAAGATATTTGGTATTTATTCTTCCACATTATGTGTAGAGTTTCTTTATTTGTTCTTTCCTGCCATTGATCCGATTCAGTGTCAAAAATAGATGAGTGAGGGGAAGATAGACACATTAATAACAAGTAGTTTAGATGATGAATATATATGAATCAATTTGTGGTTGTGAAAAGGCAATGTGTGTGATTGTAGATACTGGTTTGATTGACATTCCCGTTCTCACTGTAGGTGCAAAGATGATCAGATACCCAAATCCACAGGTTTTTCCTCCTCCCTTTCTTCCACTTACTACTCCTTGATTTCCTTGAATTGGATGTTTGATTTCACTTTAAAAAATGTGACTTCTTGTGGAGAAAATACCCCTTCTTCTCTGTAAATTGAGGATGAAGACTGTATTCATACATCTTTAATTTTTTTTATTAATTCCTCATTTTGATTTATAAAAGGAATGTGGATGAAAACAAGAGGTTTGGATTAGTTATATTTAGGTAGAAATATGAAAATGTGATGGATTACATAGGCAATGTTTTTGGATTAGTCATGATAATGTGATGGCTTACATGAGGATTTTTTTTCTTTTTTCTTGTTTACTCTACACAAAATAGGCTTGACTCTCCTAATGGAGACATCCATGCCTAATCTGAGGATTATACCACTTGTTTCCTTTTTTGCTACGAACTTAACTTATGGAAACATGCTCTTCAGCCTTAGGATCAATTGTGCTAGGTATTTGGACAAACAAAGTGTAACCTTAAACTTTTAAATGTAAATTTAAAAATATTTTGGATGCAAGGAAAATTTTCTTAAAAACATTCTAAAGCTATTACGTATTTCAAGACTCGTTTTGACATCCTGTTAATAAAATATGACATTGTTAAAATGGTTTCTTCAATAAAACTTAGGAACATGCATAGAGAACGTCATTGAACAAGTTACTTCAAGAAGATGCTTGATTTCTTTCTCAGCAATTCCACTTTGTTTTAGGGGTATTGCTACGTGTAGATTGATGGGGGACGCCTTTTCCTTTAAAAGACATACCGGCACATATTAAAATATTTTGTTCCATTATTAGAGCTTAATATGTTGATTTTAACCATGTTGTAAGATGCTTTGGCAATTCTCCACTTCAGTTTTTTCATTCATCAAATATACCTACCACAACCTTATAAGATCATCCATGAAAGTCACAAACCATTTTTTCTCCTGTGATATTGTTAATTTGTGAAGGCCCCAAACATCACTGTGCATTAAATGATATAGGTTTGTAGCACGATATGATTTTGAGCATTCCAACATGAGACAACTTTCACATTCAGTGTTAAGCTTTCCAAATTATTAAAAAAAGTAGTGCACATATATTGAAGATAAGCGAGACTAGGGTGTCCTAATCTAAGATGCCAATGTATAATTTGTTCATAAACCAGAGTTTGAACGACTACTATGAAAAACCTTGAGCGTTTTTATTACTAAAGAAGTTGTCATTGAACTTTTAAAGTCTTTCGATTATTATCGCATTGACAATCATTCTCCTCGAGGTCGCATCTTAAAATTTATAGTGAGTATAGAAAAAAAAAAGTAATACGAAAATTAAAGGCAAGTTTCAGAATATGGAGAACATATTGAAGTTCTATGTTCATTAAAATTCTTATTATGCCTTTTCCAGCTGTAGCTGATAAAGTACCATGTGCAATTTTAAATTTTTTATCTGTGGAACATTGTGAACACGTATGAAATAAGTATTAGTTTGCTTACCTATTCTTGTTCACTGTAGAACCCAGATTTTGATAATTCAAAATCGCATAATCTCTATAAAGGCGTCACTTTTGGCTCAGAGGCACGTTGGTGAGCTTGGGGTGCGGAGTCTAAACCTGCGCAAGAAACATTTTTCTTCATCCATCGCGATGGCATTTACTCAAGAAGAGCTAGAAATGAGGTCAAAGGTATCGAATGCCCTACGTATGATCCGAGCGGGCGAGTATTTAAGGTATTGCTTTAGGAGGAACGTCATGACTATGTTTTGAAAAGAGATGGTTCCAGAAGACTGGCACATAGGTACGACTTGCCAGGGGAAACGGTTAGTACGATATGGATCTATCGGGAGTGTATGACACTTGGACCGATTATGAAGTGGCCTCGCTTTCTTGTGCGGGTTGAGGATGCTGACGAGCATTATTGTGTTGAATGTAAAAGACTATATGCTTGTATAAATGCCTATGCATAGGATGTACTTATTAGGTTTTTGTTTCTAGTGATTTGAGGTTATGTTGTTGCGTCGTATGTGAAAATACAGTATTCCTTAATTACGGATGCTTATGATTGTTTGGAAGACTTCCAATTGTGGGGTTTGGATGACTACTCTTGTCATTTCTGTACCCCTGTTTCTAAATTTTATTTAAGATATTTGGTATTTATTCTTCCACATTATGTGTAGAGTTTCTTTATTTGTTCTTTCCTGCCATTGATCCGATTCAGTGTCAAAAATAGATGAGTGAGGGGAAGATAGACACATTAATAACAAGTAGTTTAGATGATGAATATATATGAATCAATTTGTGGTTGTGAAAAGGCAATGTGTGTGATTGTAGATACTGGTTTGATTGACATTCCCGTTCTCACTGTAGGTGCAAAGATGATCAGATACCCAAATCCACAGGTTTTTCCTCCTCCCTTTCTTCCACTTACTACTCCTTGATTTCCTTGAATTGGATGTTTGATTTCACTTTAAAAAATGTGACTTTTTGTGGAGAAAATACCCCTTCTTCTCTGTAAATTGAGGATGAAGACTGTATTCATACATCTTTAATTTCTTTTATTAATTCCTCATTTTGATTTATAAAAGGAATGTGGATGAAAACAAGAGGTTTGGATTAGTTATATTTAGGTAGAAATATGAAAATGTGATGGATTACATAGGCAATGTTTTTGGATTAGTCATGATAATGTGATGGCTTACATGAGGATTTTTTTTCTTTTTTCTTGTTTACTCTACACAAAATAGGCTTGACTCTCCTAATGGAGACATCCATGCCTAATCTGAGGATTATACCACTTGTTTCCTTTTCTGCTACGAACTTAACTTATGGAAATATGCTCTTCAGCCTTAGGATCAATTGTGCTAGGTATTTGGACAAACAAAGTGTAACCTTAAACTTTTAAATGTAAATTTAAAAATGTTTTGGATGCAAGGAAAATTTTCTTAAAAACATTCTAAAGCTATTACGTATTTCAAGACTCGTTTTGACATCCTGTTAATAAAATATGACATTGTTAAAATGGTTTCTTCAATAAAACTTAGGAACATGCATAGAGAACGTCATTGAACAAGTTACTTCAAGAAGATGCTTGATTTCTTTCTCAGCAATTCCACTTTGTTTTAGGGGTATTGCTACGTGTAGATTGATGGGGGACGCCTTTTCCTTTAAAAGACATACCGGCACATATTAAAATATTTTGTTCCATTATTAGAGCTTAATATGTTGATTTTAACCATGTTGTAAGATGCTTTGGCAATTCTCCACTTCAGTTTTTTCATTCATCAAATATACCTACCACAACCTTATAAGATCATCCATGAAAGTCACAAACCATTTTTTCTCCTGTGATATTGTTAATTTGTGAAGGCCCCAAACATCACTGTGCATTAAATGATATAGGTTTGTAGCACGATATGATTTTGAGCATTCCAACATGAGACAACTTTCACATTCAGTGTTAAGCTTTCCAAATTATTAAAAAAAGTAGTGCACATATATTGAAGATAAGCGAGACTAGGGTGTCCTAATCTAAGATGCCAATGTATAATTTGTTCATAAACCAGAGTTTGAACGACTACTATGAAAAACCTTGAGCGTTTTTATTACTAAAGAAGTTGTCATTGAACTTTTAAAGTCTTTCGATTATTATCGCATTGACAATCATTCTCCTCGAGGTCGCATCATAAAATTTATAGTGAGTATAGAAAAAAAAAAGTAATACGAAAATTAAAGGCAAGTTTCAGAATATGGAGAACATATTGAAGTTCTATGTTCATTAAAATTCTTATTATGCCTTTTCCAGCTGTAGCTGATAAAGTACCATGTGCAATTTTAAATTTTTTATCTGTGGAACATTGTGAACACGTATGAAATAAGTATTAGTTTGCTTACCTATTCTTGTTCACTGTAGAACCCAGATTTTGATAATTCAAAATCGCATAATCTCTATAAAGGCGTCACTTTTGGCTCAGAGGCACGTTGGTGAGCTTGGGGTGCGGAGTCTAAACCTGCGCAAGAAACATTTTTCTTCATCCATCGCGATGGCATTTACTCAAGAAGAGCTAGAAATGAGGTCAAAGGTATCGAATGCCCTACGTATGATCCGAGCGGGCGAGTATTTAAGGTATTGCTTTAGGAGGAACGTCATGACTATGTTTTGAAAAGAGATGGTTCCAGAAGACTGGCACATAGGTACGACTTGCCAGGGGAAACGGTTAGTACGATATGGATCTATCGGGAGTGTATGACACTTGGACCGATTATGAAGTGGCCTCGCTTTCTTGTGCGGGTTGAGGATGCTGACGAGCATTATTGTGTTGAATGTAAAAGACTATATGCTTGTATAAATGCCTATGCATAGGATGTACTTATTAGGTTTTTGTTTCTAGTGTATTGAGGTTATGTTGTTGCGTCGTATGTGAAAATACAGTATTCCTTAATTACGGATGCTTATGATTGTTTGGAAGACTTCCAATTGTGGGGTTTGGATGACTACTCTTGTCATTTCTGTACCCCTGTTTCTAAATTTTCTTTAAGATATTTGGTATTTATTCTTCCACATTATGTGTAGAGTTTCTTTATTTGTTCTTTCCTGCCATTGATCCGATTCAGTGTCAAAAATAGATGAGTGAGGGGAAGATAGACACATTAATAACAAGTAGTTTAGATGATGAATATATATGAATCAATTTGTGGTTGTGAAAAGGCAATGTGTGTGATTGTAGATACTGGTTTGATTGACATTCCCGTTCTCACTGTAGGTGCAAAGATGATCAGATACCCAAATCCACAGGTTTTTCCTCCTCCCTTTCTTCCACTTACTACTCCTTGATTTCCTTGAATTGGATGTTTGATTTCACTTTAAAAAATGTGACTTTTTGTGGAGAAAATACCCCTTCTTCTCTGTAAATTGAGGATGAAGACTGTATTCATACATCTTTAATTTCTTTTATTAATTCCTCATTTTGATTTTATAAAAGGAATGTGGATGAAAACAAGAGGTTTGGATTAGTTATATTTAGGTAGAAATATGAAAATGTGATGGATTACATAGGCAATGTTTTTGGATTAGTCATGATAATGTGATGGCTTACATGAGGATTTTTTTTCTTTTTTCTTGTTTACTCTACACAAAATAGGCTTGACTCTCCTAATGGAGACATCCATGCCTAATCTGAGGATTATACCACTTGTTTCCTTTTTTGCTACGAACTTAACTTATGGAAACATGCTCTTCAGCCTTAGGATCAATTGTGCTAGGTATTTGGACAAACAAAGTGTAACCTTAAACTTTTAAATGTAAATTTAAAAATATTTTGGATGCAAGGAAAATTTTCTTAAAAACATTCTAAAGCTATTACGTATTTCAAGACTCGTTTTGACATCCTGTTAATAAAATATGACATTGTTAAAATGGTTTCTTCAATAAAACTTAGGAACATGCATAGAGAACGTCATTGAACAAGTTACTTCAAGAAGATGCTTGATTTCTTTCTCAGCAATTCCACTTTGTTTTAGGGGTATTGCTACGTGTAGATTGATGGGGGACGCCTTTTCCTTTAAAAGACATACCGGCACATATTAAAATATTTTGTTCCATTATTAGAGCTTAATATGTTGATTTTAACCATGTTGTAAGATGCTTTGGCAATTCTCCACTTCAGTTTTTTCATTCATCAAATATACCTACCACAACCTTATAAGATCATCCATGAAAGTCACAAACCATTTTTTCTCCTGTGATATTGTTAATTTGTGAAGGCCCCAAACATCACTGTGCATTAAATGATATAGGTTTGTAGCACGATATGATTTTGAGCATTCCAACATGAGACAACTTTCACATTCAGTGTTAAGCTTTCCAAATTATTAAAAAAAGTAGTGCACATATATTGAAGATAAGCGAGACTAGGGTGTCCTAATCTAAGATGCCAATGTATAATTTGTTCATAAACCAGAGTTTGAACGACTACTATGAAAAACCTTGAGCGTTTTTATTACTAAAGAAGTTGTCATTGAACTTTTAAAGTCTTTCGATTATTATCGCATTGACAATCATTCTCCTCGAGGTCGCATCTTAAAATTTATAGTGAGTATAGAAAAAAAAAAGTAATACGAAAATTAAAGGCAAGTTTCAGAATATGGAGAACATATTGAAGTTCTATGTTCATTAAAATTCTTATTATGCCTTTTCCAGCTGTAGCTGATAAAGTACCATGTGCAATTTTAAATTTTTTATCTGTGGAACATTGTGAACACGTATGAAATAAGTATTAGTTTGCTTACCTATTCTTGTTCACTGTAGAACCCAGATTTTGATAATTCAAAATCGCATAATCTCTATAAAGGCGTCACTTTTGGCTCAGAGGCACGTTGGTGAGCTTGGGGTGCGGAGTCTAAACCTGCGCAAGAAACATTTTTCTTCATCCATCGCGATGGCATTTACTCAAGAAGAGCTAGAAATGAGGTCAAAGGTATCGAATTCCCTACGTATGATCCGAGCGGGCGAGTATTTAAGGTATTGCTTTAGGAGGAACGTCATGACTATGTTTTGAAAAGAGATGGTTCCAGAAGACTGGCACATAGGTACGACTTGCCAGGGGAAACGGTTAGTACGATATGGATCTATCGGGAGTGTATGACACTTGGACCGATTATGAAGTGGCCTCGCTTTCTTGTGCGGGTTGAGGATGCTGACGAGCATTATTGTGTTGAATGTAAAAGACTATATGCTTGTATAAATGCCTATGCATAGGATGTACTTATTAGGTTTTTGTTTCTAGTGTATTGAGGTTATGTTGTTGCGTCGTATGTGAAAATACAGTATTCCTTAATTACGGATGCTTATGATTGTTTGGAAGACTTCCAATTGTGGGGTTTGGATGACTACTCTTGTCATTTCTGTACCCCTGTTTCTAAATTTTCTTTAAGATATTTGGTATTTATTCTTCCACATTATGTGTAGAGTTTCTTTATTTGTTCTTTCCTGCCATTGATCCGATTCAGTGTCAAAAATAGATGAGTGAGGGGAAGATAGACACATTAATAACAAGTAGTTTAGATGATGAATATATATGAATCAATTTGTGGTTGTGAAAAGGCAATGTGTGTGATTGTAGATACTGGTTTGATTGACATTCCCGTTCTCACTGTAGGTGCAAAGATGATCAGATACCCAAATCCACAGGTTTTTCCTCCTCCCTTTCTTCCACTTACTACTCCTTGATTTCCTTGAATTGGATGTTTGATTTCACTTTAAAAAATGTGACTTTTTGTGGAGAAAATACCCCTTCTTCTCTGTAAATTGAGGATGAAGACTGTATTCATACATCTTTAATTTCTTTTATTAATTCCTCATTTTGATTTTATAAAAGGAATGTGGATGAAAACAAGAGGTTTGGATTAGTTATATTTAGGTAGAAATATGAAAATGTGATGGATTACATAGGCAATTTTTTTGGATTAGTCATGATAATGTGATGGCTTACATGAGGATTTTTTTTCTTTTTTCTTGTTTACTCTACACAAAATAGGCTTGACTCTCCTAATGGAGACATCCATGCCTAATCTGAGGATTATACCACTTGTTTCCTTTTCTGCTACGAACTTAACTTATGGAAACATGCTCTTCAGCCTTAGGATCAATTGTGCTAGGTATTTGGACAAACAAAGTGTAACCTTAAACTTTTAAATGTAAATTTAAAAATATTTTGGATGCAAGGAAAATTTTCTTAAAAACATTCTAAAGCTATTACGTATTTCAAGACTCGTTTTGACATCCTGTTAATCAAATATGACATTGTTAAAATGGTTTCTTCAATAAAACTTAGGAACATGCATAGAGAACGTCATTGAACAAGTTACTTCAAGAAGATGCTTGATTTCTTTCTCAGCAATTCCACTTTGTTTTAGGGGTATTGGTACGTGTAGATTGATGGGGGACGCCTTTTCCTTTAAAAGACATACCGGCACATATTAAAATATTTTGTTCCATTATTAGAGCTTAATATGTTGATTTTAACCATGTTGTAAGATGCTTTGGCAATTCTCCACTTCAGTTTTTTCATTCATCAAATATACCTACCACAACCTTATAAGATCATCCATGAAAGTCACAAACCATTTTTTCTCCTGTGATATTGTTAATTTGTGAAGGCCCCAAACATCACTGTGCATTAAATGATATAGGTTTGTAGCACGATATGATTTTGAGCATTCCAACATGAGACAACTTTCACATTCAGTGTTAAGCTTTCCAAATTATTAAAAAAAGTAGTGCACATATATTGAAGATAAGCGAGACTAGGGTGTCCTAATCTAAGATGCCAATGTATAATTTGTTCATAAACCAGAGTTTGAACGACTACTATGAAAAACCTTGAGCGTTTTTATTACTAAAGAAGTTGTCATTGAACTTTTAAAGTCTTTCGATTATTATCGCATTGACAATCATTCTCCTCGAGGTCGCATCTTAAAATTTATAGTGAGTATAGAAAAAAAAAAGTAATACGAAAATTAAAGGCAAGTTTCAGAATATGGAGAACATATTGAAGTTCTATGTTCATTAAAATTCTTATTATGCCTTTTCCAGCTGTAGCTGATAAAGTACCATGTGCAATTTTAAATTTTTTATCTGTGGAACATTGTGAACACGTATGAAATAAGTATTAGTTTGCTTACCTATTCTTGTTCACTGTAGAACCCAGATTTTGATAATTCAAAATCGCATAATCTCTATAAAGGCGTCACTTTTGGCTCAGAGGCACGTTGGTGAGCTTGGGGTGCGGAGTCTAAACCTGCGCAAGAAACATTTTTCTTCATCCATCGCGATGGCATTTACTCAAGAAGAGCTAGAAATGAGGTCAAAGGTATCGAATGCCCTACGTATGATCCGAGCGGGCGAGTATTTAAGGTATTGCTTTAGGAGGAACGTCATGACTATGTTTTGAAAAGAGATGGTTCCAGAAGACTGGCACATAGGTACGACTTGCCAGGGGAAACGGTTAGTACGATATGGATCTATCGGGAGTGTATGACACTTGGACCGATTATGAAGTGGCCTCGCTTTCTTGTGCGGGTTGAGGATGCTGACGAGCATTATTGTGTTGAATGTAAAAGACTATATGCTTGTATAAATGCCTATGCATAGGATGTACTTATTAGGTTTTTGTTTCTAGTGTATTGAGGTTATGTTGTTGCGTCGTATGTGAAAATACAGTATTCCTTAATTACGGATGCTTATGATTGTTTGGAAGACTTCCAATTGTGGGGTTTGGATGACTACTCTTGTCATTTCTGTACCCCTGTTTCTAAATTTTCTTTAAGATATTTGGTATTTATTCTTCCACATTATGTGTAGAGTTTCTTTATTTGTTCTTTCCTGCCATTGATCCGATTCAGTGTCAAAAATAGATGAGTGAGGGGAAGATAGACACATTAATAACAAGTAGTTTAGATGATGAATATATATGAATCAATTTGTGGTTGTGAAAAGGCAATGTGTGTGATTGTAGATACTGGTTTGATTGACATTCCCGTTCTCACTGTAGGTGCAAAGATGATCAGATACCCAAATCCACAGGTTTTTCCTCCTCCCTTTCTTCCACTTACTACTCCTTGATTTCCTTGAATTGGATGTTTGATTTCACTTTAAAAAATGTGACTTTTTGTGGAGAAAATACCCCTTCTTCTCTGTAAATTGAGGATGAAGACTGTATTCATACATCTTTAATTTCTTTTATTAATTCCTCATTTTGATTTTATAAAAGGAATGTGGATGAAAACAAGAGGTTTGGATTAGTTATATTTAGGTAGAAATATGAAAATGTGATGGATTACATAGGCAATGTTTTTGGATTAGTCATGATAATGTGATGGCTTACATGAGGATTTTTTTTCTTTTTTCTTGTTTACTCTACACAAAATAGGCTTGACTTTCCTAATGGAGACATCCATGCCTAATCTGAGGATTATACCACTTGTTTCCTTTTCTGCTACGAACTTAACTTATGGAAACATGCTCTTCAGCCTTAGGATCAATTGTGCTAGGTATTTGGACAAACAAAGTGTAACCTTAAACTTTTAAATGTAAATTTAAAAATATTTTGGATGCAAGGAAAATTTTCTTAAAAACATTCTAAAGCTATTACGTATTTCAAGACTCGTTTTGACATCCTGTTAATAAAATATGACATTGTTAAAATGGTTTCTTCAATAAAACTTAGGAACATGCATAGAGAACGTCATTGAACAAGTTACTTCAAGAAGATGCTTGATTTCTTTCTCAGCAATTCCACTTTGTTTTAGGGGTATTGCTACGTGTAGATTGATGGGGGACGCCTTTTCCTTTAAAAGACATACCGGCACATATTAAAATATTTTGTTCCATTATTAGAGCTTAATATGTTGATTTTAACCATGTTGTAAGATGCTTTGGCAATTCTCCACTTCAGTTTTTTCATTCATCAAATATACCTACCACAACCTTATAAGATCATCCATGAAAGTCACAAACCATTTTTTCTCCTGTGATATTGTTAATTTGTGAAGGCCCCAAACATCACTGTGCATTAAATGATATAGGTTTGTAGCACGATATGATTTTGAGCATTCCAACATGAGACAACTTTCACATTCAGTGTTAAGCTTTCCAAATTATTAAAAAAAGTAGTGCACATATATTGAAGATAAGCGAGACTAGGGTGTCCTAATCTAAGATGCCAATGTATAATTTGTTCATAAACCAGAGTTTGAACGACTACTATGAAAAACCTTGAGCGTTTTTATTACTAAAGAAGTTGTCATTGAACTTTTAAAGTCTTTCGATTATTATCGCATTGACAATCATTCTCCTCGAGGTCGCATCTTAAAATTTATAGTGAGTATAGAAAAAAAAAAGTAATACGAAAATTAAAGGCAAGTTTCAGAATATGGAGAACATATTGAAGTTCTATGTTCATTAAAATTCTTATTATGCCTTTTCCAGCTGTAGCTGATAAAGTACCATGTGCAATTTTAAATTTTTTATCTGTGGAACATTGTGAACACGTATGAAATAAGTATTAGTTTGCTTACCTATTCTTGTTCACTGTAGAACCCAGATTTTGATAATTCAAAATCGCATAATCTCTATAAAGGCGTCACTTTTGGCTCAGAGGCACGTTGGTGAGCTTGGGGTGCGGAGTCTAAACCTGCGCAAGAAACATTTTTCTTCATCCATCGCGATGGCATTTACTCAAGAAGAGCTAGAAATGAGGTCAAAGGTATCGAATGCCCTACGTATGATCCGAGCGGGCGAGTATTTAAGGTATTGCTTTAGGAGGAACGTCATGACTATGTTTTGAAAAGAGATGGTTCCAGAAGACTGGCACATAGGTACGACTTGCCAGGGGAAACGGTTAGTACGATATGGATCTATCGGGAGTGTATGACACTTGGACCGATTATGAAGTGGCCTCGCTTTCTTGTGCGGGTTGAGGATGCTGACGAGCATTATTGTGTTGAATGTAAAAGACTATATGCTTGTATAAATGCCTATGCATAGGATGTACTTATTAGGTTTTTGTTTCTAGTGTATTGAGGTTATGTTGTTGCGTCGTATGTGAAAATACAGTATTCCTTAATTACGGATGCTTATGATTGTTTGGAAGACTTCCAATTGTGGGGTTTGGATGACTACTCTTGTCATTTCTGTACCCCTGTTTCTAAATTTTCTTTAAGATATTTGGTATTTATTCTTCCACATTATGTGTAGAGTTTCTTTATTTGTTCTTTCCTGCCATTGATCCGATTCAGTGTCAAAAATAGATGAGTGAGGGGAAGATAGACACATTAATAACAAGTAGTTTAGATGATGAATATATATGAATCAATTTGTGGTTGTGAAAAGGCAATGTGTGTGATTGTAGATACTGGTTTGATTGACATTCCCGTTCTCACTGTAGGTGCAAAGATGATCAGATACCCAAATCCACAGGTTTTTCCTCCTCCCTTTCTTCCACTTACTACTCCTTGATTTCCTTGAATTGGATGTTTGATTTCACTTTAAAAAATGTGACTTTTTGTGGAGAAAATACCCCTTCTTCTCTGTAAATTGAGGATGAAGACTGTATTCATACATCTTTAATTTCTTTTATTAATTCCTCATTTTGATTTTATAAAAGGAATGTGGATGAAAACAAGAGGTTTGGATTAGTTATATTTAGGTAGAAATATGAAAATGTGATGGATTACATAGGCAATGTTTTTGGATTAGTCATGATAATGTGATGGCTTACATGAGGATTTTTTTTCTTTTTTCTTGTTTACTCTACACAAAATAGGCTTGACTTTCCTAATGGAGACATCCATGCCTAATCTGAGGATTATACCACTTGTTTCCTTTTCTGCTACGAACTTAACTTATGGAAACATGCTCTTCAGCCTTAGGATCAATTGTGCTAGGTATTTGGACAAACAAAGTGTAACCTTAAACTTTTAAATGTAAATTTAAAAATATTTTGGATGCAAGGAAAATTTTCTTAAAAACATTCTAAAGCTATTACGTATTTCAAGACTCGTTTTGACATCCTGTTAATAAAATATGACATTGTTAAAATGGTTTCTTCAATAAAACTTAGGAACATGCATAGAGAACGTCATTGAACAAGTTACTTCAAGAAGATGCTTGATTTCTTTCTCAGCAATTCCACTTTGTTTTAGGGGTATTGCTACGTGTAGATTGATGGGGGACGCCTTTTCCTTTAAAAGACATACCGGCACATATTAAAATATTTTGTTCCATTATTAGAGCTTAATATGTTGATTTTAACCATGTTGTAAGATGCTTTGGCAATTCTCCACTTCAGTTTTTTCATTCATCAAATATACCTACCACAACCTTATAAGATCATCCATGAAAGTCACAAACCATTTTTTCTCCTGTGATATTGTTAATTTGTGAAGGCCCCAAACATCACTGTGCATTAAATGATATAGGTTTGTAGCACGATATGATTTTGAGCATTCCAACATGAGACAACTTTCACATTCAGTGTTAAGCTTTCCAAATTATTAAAAAAAGTAGTGCACATATATTGAAGATAAGCGAGACTAGGGTGTCCTAATCTAAGATGCCAATGTATAATTTGTTCATAAACCAGAGTTTGAACGACTACTATGAAAAACCTTGAGCGTTTTTATTACTAAAGAAGTTGTCATTGAACTTTTAAAGTCTTTCGATTATTATCGCATTGACAATCATTCTCCTCGAGGTCGCATCTTAAAATTTATAGTGAGTATAGAAAAAAAAAAGTAATACGAAAATTAAAGGCAAGTTTCAGAATATGGAGAACATATTGAAGTTCTATGTTCATTAAAATTCTTATTATGCCTTTTCCAGCTGTAGCTGATAAAGTACCATGTGCAATTTTAAATTTTTTATCTGTGGAACATTGTGAACACGTATGAAATAAGTATTAGTTTGCTTACCTATTCTTGTTCACTGTAGAACCCAGATTTTGATAATTCAAAATCGCATAATCTCTATAAAGGCGTCACTTTTGGCTCAGAGGCACGTTGGTGAGCTTGGGGTGCGGAGTCTAAACCTGCGCAAGAAACATTTTTCTTCATCCATCGCGATGGCATTTACTCAAGAAGAGCTAGAAATGAGGTCAAAGGTATCGAATGCCCTACGTATGATCCGAGCGGGCGAGTATTTAAGGTATTGCTTTAGGAGGAACGTCATGACTATGTTTTGAAAAGAGATGGTTCCAGAAGACTGGCACATAGGTACGACTTGCCAGGGGAAACGGTTAGTACGATATGGATCTATCGGGAGTGTATGACACTTGGACCGATTATGAAGTGGCCTCGCTTTCTTGTGCGGGTTGAGGATGCTGACGAGCATTATTGTGTTGAATGTAAAAGACTATATGCTTGTATAAATGCCTATGCATAGGATGTACTTATTAGGTTTTTGTTTCTAGTGTATTGAGGTTATGTTGTTGCGTCGTATGTGAAAATACAGTATTCCTTAATTACGGATGCTTATGATTGTTTGGAAGACTTCCAATTGTGGGGTTTGGATGACTACTCTTGTCATTTCTGTACCCCTGTTTCTAAATTTTCTTTAAGATATTTGGTATTTATTCTTCCACATTATGTGTAGAGTTTCTTTATTTGTTCTTTCCTGCCATTGATCCGATTCAGTGTCAAAAATAGATGAGTGAGGGGAAGATAGACACATTAATAACAAGTAGTTTAGATGATGAATATATATGAATCAATTTGTGGTTGTGAAAAGGCAATGTGTGTGATTGTAGATACTGGTTTGATTGACATTCCCGTTCTCACTGTAGGTGCAAAGATGATCAGATACCCAAATCCACAGGTTTTTCCTCCTCCCTTTCTTCCACTTACTACTCCTTGATTTCCTTGAATTGGATGTTTGATTTCACTTTAAAAAATGTGACTTTTTGTGGAGAAAATACCCCTTCTTCTCTGTAAATTGAGGATGAAGACTGTATTCATACATCTTTAATTTCATTTATTAATTCCTCATTTTGATTTTATAAAAGGAATGTGGATGAAAACAAGAGGTTTGGATTAGTTATATTTAGGTAGAAATATGAAAATGTGATGGATTACATAGGCAATTTTTTTGGATTAGTCATGATAATGTGATGGCTTACATGAGGATTTTTTTTCTTTTTTCTTGTTTACTCTACACAAAATAGGCTTGACTCTCCTAATGGAGACATCCATGCCTAATCTGAGGATTATACCACTTGTTTCCTTTTCTGCTACGAACTTAACTTATGGAAACATGCTCTTCAGCCTTAGGATCAATTGTGCTAGGTATTTGGACAAACAAAGTGTAACCTTAAACTTTTAAATGTAAATTTAAAAATATTTTGGATGCAAGGAAAATTTTCTTAAAAACATTCTAAAGCTATTACGTATTTCAAGACTCGTTTTGACATCCTGTTAATCAAATATGACATTGTTAAAATGGTTTCTTTAATAAAACTTAGGAACATGCATAGAGAACGTCATTGAACAAGTTACTTCAAGAAGATGCTTGATTTCTTTCTCAGCAATTCCACTTTGTTTTAGGGGTATTGCTACGTGTAGATTGATGGGGGACGCCTTTTCCTTTAAAAGACATACCGGCACATATTAAAATATTTTGTTCCATTATTAGAGCTTAATATGTTGATTTTAACCATGTTGTAAGATGCTTTGGCAATTCTCCACTTCAGTTTTTTCATTCATCAAATATACCTACCACAACCTTATAAGATCATCCATGAAAGTCACAAACCATTTTTTCTCCTGTGATATTGTTAATTTGTGAAGGCCCCAAACATCACTGTGCATTAAATGATATAGGTTTGTAGCACGATATGATTTTGAGCATTCCAACATGAGACAACTTTCACATTCAGTGTTAAGCTTTCCAAATTATTAAAAAAAGTAGTGCACATATATTGAAGATAAGCGAGACTAGGGTGTCCTAATCTAAGATGCCAATGTATAATTTGTTCATAAACCAGAGTTTGAACGACTACTATGAAAAACCTTGAGCGTTTTTATTACTAAAGAAGTTGTCATTGAACTTTTAAAGTCTTTCGATTATTATCGCATTGACAATCATTCTCCTCGAGGTCGCATCTTAAAATTTATAGTGAGTATAGAAAAAAAAAAGTAATACGAAAATTAAAGGCAAGTTTCAGAATATGGAGAACATATTGAAGTTCTATGTTCATTAAAATTCTTATTATGCCTTTTCCAGCTGTAGCTGATAAAGTACCATGTGCAATTTTAAATTTTTTATCTGTGGAACATTGTGAACACGTATGAAATAAGTATTAGTTTGCTTACCTATTCTTGTTCACTGTAGAACCCAGATTTTGATAATTCAAAATCGCATAATCTCTATAAAGGCGTCACTTTTGGCTCAGAGGCACGTTGGTGAGCTTGGGGTGCGGAGTCTAAACCTGCGCAAGAAACATTTTTCTTCATCCATCGCGATGGCATTTACTCAAGAAGAGCTAGAAATGAGGTCAAAGGTATCGAATGCCCTACGTATGATCCGAGTGGGCGAGTATTTAAGGTATTGCTTTAGGAGGAACGTCATGACTATGTTTTGAAAAGAGATGGTTCCAGAAGACTGGCACATAGGTACGACTTGCCAGGGGAAACGGTTAGTATGATATGGATCTATCGGGAGTGTATGACACTTGGACCGATTATGAAGTGGCCTCGCTTTCTTGTGCGGGTTGAGGATGCTGACGTGCATTATTGTGTTGAATGTAAAAGACTATATGCTTGTATAAATGCCTATGCATAGGATGTACTTATTAGGTTTTTGTTTCTAGTGTATTGAGGTTATGTTGTTGCGTCGTATGTGAAAATACAGTATTCCTTAATTACGGATGCTTATGATTGTTTGGAAGACTTCCAATTGTGGGGTTTGGATGACTACTCTTGTCATTTCTGTACCCCTGTTTCTAAATTTTCTTTAAGATATTTGGTATTTATTCTTCCACATTATGTGTAGAGTTTCTTTATTTGTTCTTTCCTGCCATTGATCCGATTCAGTGTCAAAAATAGATGAGTGAGGGGAAGATAGACACATTAATAACAAGTAGTTTAGATGATGAATATATATGAATCAATTTGTGGTTGTGAAAAGGCAATGTGTGTGATTGTAGATACTGGTTTGATTGACATTCCCGTTCTCACTGTAGGTGCAAAGATGATCAGATACCCAAATGCACAGGTTTTTCCTCCTCCCTTTCTTCCACTTACTACTCCTTGATTTCCTTGAATTGGATGTTTGATTTCACTTTAAAAAATGTGACTTTTTGTGGAGAAAATACCCCTTCTTCTCTGTAAATTGAGGATGAAGACTGTATTCATACATCTTTAATTTCTTTTATTAATTCCTCATTTTGATTTTATAAAAGGAATGTGGATGAAAACAAGAGGTTTGGATTAGTTATATTTAGGTAGAAATATGAAAATGTGATGGATTACATAGGCAATGTTTTTGGATTAGTCATGATAATGTGATGGCTTACATGAGGATTTTTTTTCTTTTTTCTTGTTTACTCTACACAAAATAGGCTTGACTTCCCTAATGGAGACATCCATGCCTAATCTGAGGATTATACCACTTGTTTCCTTTTCTGCTACGAACTTAACTTATGGAAACATGCTCTTCAGCCTTAGGATCAATTGTGCTAGGTATTTGGACAAACAAAGTGTAACCTTAAACTTTTAAATGTAAATTTAAAAATATTTTGGATGCAAGGAAAATTTTCTTAAAAACATTCTAAAGCTATTACGTATTTTAAGACTCGTTTTGACATCCTGTTAATCAAATATGACATTGTTAAAATGGTTTCTTCAATAAAACTTAGGAACATGCATAGAGAACGTCATTGAACAAGTTACTTCAAGAAGATGCTTGATTTCTTTCTCAGCAATTCCACTTTGTTTTAGGGGTATTGCTACGTGTAGATTGATGGGGGACGCCTTTTCCTTTAAAAGACATACCGGCACATATTAAAATATTTTGTTCCATTATTAGAGCTTAATATGTTGATTTTAACCATGTTGTAAGATGCTTTGGCAATTCTCCACTTCAGTTTTTTCATTCATCAAATATACCTACCACAACCTTATAAGATCATCCATGAAAGTCACAAACCATTTTTTCTCCTGTGATATTGTTAATTTGTGAAGGCCCCAAACATCACTGTGCATTAAATGATATAGGTTTGTAGCACGATATGATTTTGAGCATTCCAACATGAGACAACTTTCACATTCAGTGTTAAGCTTTCCAAATTATTAAAAAAAGTAGTGCACATATATTGAAGATAAGCGAGACTAGGGTGTCCTAATCTAAGATGCCAATGTATAATTTGTTCATAAACCAGAGTTTGAACGACTACTATGAAAAACCTTGAGCGTTTTTATTACTAAAGAAGTTGTCATTGAACTTTTAAAGTCTTTCGATTATTATCGCATTGACAATCATTCTCCTCGAGGTCGCATCTTAAAATTTATAGTGAGTATAGAAAAAAAAAAGTAATACGAAAATTAAAGGCAAGTTTCAGAATATGGAGAACATATTGAAGTTCTATGTTCATTAAAATTCTTATTATGCCTTTTCCAGCTGTAGCTGATAAAGTACCATGTGGAATTTTAAATTTTTTATCTGTGGAACATTATGAACACGTATGAAATAAGTATTAGTTTGCTTACCTATTCTTGTTCACTGTAGAACCCAGATTTTGATAATTCAAAATCGCATCATCTCTATAAAGGCGTCACTTTTGGCTCAGAGGCACGTTGGTGAGCTTGGGGTGCGGAGTCTAAACCTGCGCAAGAAACATTTTTCTTCATCCATCGCGATGGCATTTACTCAAGAAGAGCTAGAAATGAGGTCAAAGGTATCGAGGTGCCCTACGTATGATGCGAGCGGGCGAGTATTTAAGGTATTGCTTCAGGAGGAACGTCATGACTATGTTTTGAAAAGAGATGGTTCCAGAAGACTGGCACATAGGTACGACTTGCCAGGGGAAACGGTTAGTACGATATGGATCTATCGGGAGTGTATAACACTTGGACCGATTATGAAGTGGCCTCGCTTTCTTGTGCGGGTTGAGGATGCTGACGAGCATTATTGTGTTGAATGTAAAAGACTATATGCTTGTATAAATGCCTATGCATAGGCTGTACTTATTAGGTTTTTGTTTCTAGTGTATTGAGGTTATGTTGTTGCGTCGTATGTGAAAATACAGTATTCCTTAATTACGGATGCTTATGATTGTTTGGAAGACTTCCAATTGTGGGGTTTGGATGACTACTCTTGTCATTTCTGTACCCCTGTTTCTAAATTTTCTTTAAGATATTTGGTATTTATTCTTCCACATTATGTGTAGAGTTTCTTTATTTGTTCTTTCCTGCCATTGATCCGATTGAGTGTCAAAAATAGATGAGCGAGGGGAAGATAGACACATTAATAACAAGTAGTTTAGATGATGAATATATATGAATCAATTTGTGGTTGTGAAAAGGCAATGTGTGTGATTGTAGATACTGGTTTGATTGACATTCCCGTTCTCACTGTAGGTGCAAAGATGATCAGATACCCAAATGCACAGGTTTTTCCTCCTCCCTTTCTTCCACTTACTACTCCTTGATTTCCTTGAATTGGATGTTTGATTTCACTTTAAAAAATGTGACTTTTTGTGGAGAAAATACCCCTTCTTCTCTGTAAATTGAGGATGAAGACTGTATTCATACATCTTTAATTTCTTTTATTAATTCCTCATTTTGATTTTATAAAAGGAATGTGGATGAAAACAAGAGGTTTGGATTAGTTATATTTAGGTAGAAATATGAAAATGTGATGGATTACATAGGCAATTTTTTTGGATTAGTCATGATAATGTGATGGCTTACATGAGGATTTTTTTTCTTTTTTCTTGTTTACTCTACACAAAATAGGCTTGACTCTCCTAATGGAGACATCCATGCCTAATCTGAGCATTATACCACTTGTTTCCTTTTCTGCTACGAACTTAACTTATGGAAACATGCTCTTCAGCCTTAGGATCAATTGTGCTAGGTATTTGGACAAACAAAGTGTAACCTTAAACTTTTAAATGTAAATTTAAAAATATTTTGGATGCAAGGAAAATTTTCTTAAAAACATTCTAAAGCTATTACGTATTTCAAGACTCGTTTTGACATCCTGTTAATCAAATATGACATTGTTAAAATGGTTTCTTCAATAAAACTTAGGAACATGCATAGAGAACGTCATTGAACAAGTTACTTCAAGAAGATGCTTGATTTCTTTCTCAGCAATTCCACTTTGTTTTAGGGGTATTGCTACGTGTAGATTGATGGGGGACGCCTTTACCTTTAAAAGACATACCGGCACATATTAAAATATTTTGTTCCATTATTAGAGCTTAATATGTTGATTTTAACCATGTTGTAAGATGCTTTGGCAATTCTCCACTTCAGTTTTTTCATTCATCAAATATACCTACCACAACCTTATAAGATCATCCATGAAAGTCACAAATCATTTTTTCTCCTGTGATATTGTTAATTTGTGAAGGCACCAAACATCACTGTGCATTAAATGATATAGGTTTGTAGCACGATATGATTTTGAGCATTCCAACATGAGACAACTTTCACATTCAGTGTTAAGCTTTCCAAATTATTAAAAAAAGTAGTGCACATATATTGAAGATAAGCGAGACTAGGGTGTCCTAATCTAAGATGCCAATGTATAATTTGTTCATAAACCAGAGTTTGAACGACCACTATGAAAAACTTGAGCGTTTTTATTACTAAAGAAGTTGTCATTGAACTTTTAAAGTCTTTCGATTATTATCGCATTGACAATCATTCTCCTCGAGGTCGCATCTTAAAATTTATAGTGAGTTTAGAATAAAAAAGTAATACGAAAATTAAAGGCAAGTTTCAGAATATGGAGAACATATTGAAGTTCTATGTTAATTAAAATTCTTATTATGCCTTTTCCAGCTGTAGCTGATAAAGTACCATGTGCAATTTTAAATTTTTTATCTGTGGAACATTGTAAACACGTATGAAATAAGTATTAGTTTGCTTACCTATTCTTGTTCACTATAGAACCCAGATTTTGATAATTCAAAATCGCATCATCTCTATAAAGGCGTCATTTTTGGCTCAGAGGCACGTTGGTGAGCTTGGGGTGCGGAGTCTGAACCTGCGCAAGAAACATTTTTCTTCATCCATCGCGATGGCATTTACTCAAGAAGAGCTAGAAATGAGGTCAAAGGTATCGAGGTGCCCTACGTATGATGCGAGCGGGCGAGTATTTAAGGTATTGCTTTAGGAGGAACGTCATGACTATGTTTTGAAAAGAGATGGTTCCAGAAGACTGGCACATAGGTACGACTTGCCAGGGGAAACGGTTAGTACGATATGGATCTATCGGGAGTGTATGACACTTGGACCGATTATGAAGTGGCCTCGCTTTCTTGTGCGGGTTGAGGATGCTGACGAGCATTATTGTGTTGAATGTAAAAGACTATATGCTTGTATAAATGCCTATGCATAGGCTGTACTTATTAGGTTTTTGTTTCTAGTGTATTGAGGTTATGTTGTTGCGTCGTATGTGAAAATACAGTGTTCCTTAATTACGGATGCTTATGATTGTTTGGAAGACTTCCAATTGTGGGGTTTGGATGACTACTCTTGTCATTTCTGTACCCCTGTTTCTAAATTTTCTTTAAGATATTTGGTATTTATTCTTCCACATTATGTGTAGAGTTTCTTTATTTGTTCTTTCCTGCCATTGATCCGATTGAGTGTCAAAAATAGATGAGCGAGGGGAAGATAGACACATTAATAACAAGTAGTTTAGATGATGAATATATATGAATCAATTTGTGGTTGTGAAAAGGCAATGTGTGTGATTGTAGATACTGGTTTGATTGACATTCCCGTTCTCACTGTAGGTGCAAAGATGATCAGATACCCAAATCCACAGGTTTTTCCTCCTCCCTTTCTTCCACTTACTACTCCTTGATTTCCTTGAATTGGATGTTTGATTTCACTTTAAAAAATGTGACTTTTTGTGGAGAAAATACCCCTTCTTCTCTGTAAATTGAGGATGAAGACTGTATTCATACATCTTTAATTTCTTTTATTAATTCCTCATTTTGATTTTATAAAAGGAATGTGGATGAAAACAAGAGGTTTGGATTAGTTATATTTAGGTAGAAATATGAAAATGTGATGGATTACATAGGCAATTTTTTTGGATTAGTCATGATAATGTGATGGCTTACATGAGGATTTTTTTTCTTTTTTCTTGTTTACTCTACACAAAATAGGCTTAACTTTCCTAATGGAGACATCCATGCCTAATCTGAGGATTATACCACTTGTTTCCTTTTCTGCTACGAACTTAACTTATGGAAACATGCTCTTCAGCCTTAGGATCAATTGTGCTAGGTATTTGGACAAACAAAGTGTAACCTTAAACTTTTAAATGTAAATTTAAAAATATTTTGGATGCAAGGAAAATTTTCTTAAAAACATTCTAAAGCTATTACGTATTTCAAGACTCGTTTTGACATCCTGTTAATCAAATATGACATTGTTAAAATGGTTTCTTCAATAAAACTTAGGAACATGCATAGAGAACGTCATTGAACAAGTTACTTCAAGAAGATGCTTGATTTCTTTCTCAGCAATTCCACTTTGTTTTAGGGGTATTGCTATGTGTAGATTGATGGGGGACGCCTTTACCTTTAAAAGACATACCGGCACATATTAAAATATTTTGTTCCATTATTAGAGCTTAATATGTTGATTTTAACCATGTTGTAAGATGATTTGGCAATTCTCCACTTCAGTTTTTTCATTCATCAAATATACCTACCACAACCTTATAAGATCATCCATGAAAGTCACAAACCATTTTTTCTCCTGTGATATTGTTAATTTGTGAAGGCCCCAAACATCACTGTGCATTAAATGATATAGGTTTGTAGCACGATATGATTTTGAGCATTCCAACATGAGACAACTTTCACATTCAGTGTTAAGCTTTCCAAATTATTAAAAAAAGTAGTGCACATATATTGAAGATAAGCGAGACTAGGGTGTCCTAATCTAAGATGCCAATGTATAATTTGTTCATAAACCAGAGTTTGAACGACTACTATGAAAAACCTTGAGCGTTTTTATTACTAAAGAAGTTGTCATTGAACTTTTAAAGTCTTTCGATTATTATCGCATTGACAATCATTCTCCTCGAGGTCGCATCTTAAAATTTATAGTGAGTATAGAAAAAAAAAAGTAATACGAAAATTAAAGGCAAGTTTCAGAATATGGAGAACATATTGAAGTTCTATGTTCATTAAAATTCTTATTATGCCTTTTCCAGCTGTAGCTGATAAAGTACCATGTGCAATTTTAAATTTTTTATCTGTGGAACATTGTGAACACGTATGAAATAAGTATTAGTTTGCTTACCTATTCTTGTTCACTGTAGAACCCAGATTTTGATAATTCAAAATCGCATAATCTCTATAAAGGCGTCACTTTTGGCTCAGAGGCACGTTGGTGAGCTTGGGGTGCGGAGTCTAAACCTGCGCAAGAAACATTTTTCTTCATCCATCGCGATGGCATTTACTCAAGAAGAGCTAGAAATGAGGTCAAAGGTATCGAGGTGCCCTACGTATGATGCGAGCGGGCGAGTATTTAAGGTATTGCTTTAGGAGGAACGTCATGACTATGTTTTGAAAAGAGATGGTTCCAGAAGACTGGCACATAGGTACGACTTGCCAGGGGAAACGGTTAGTACGATATGGATCTATCGGGAGTGTATGACACTTGGACCGATTATGAAGTGGCCTCGCTTTCTTGTGCGGGTTGAGGATGCTGACGAGCATTATTGTGTTGAATGTAAAAGACTATATGCTTGTATAAATGCCTATGCATAGGCTGTACTTATTAGGTTTTTGTTTCTAGTGTATTGAGGTTATGTTGTTGCGTCGTATGTGAAAATACAGTATTCCTTAATTACGGATGCTTATGATTGTTTGGAAGACTTCCAATTGTGGGGTTTGGATGACTACTCTTGTCATTTCTGTACCCCTGTTTCTAAATTTTCTTTAAGATATTTGGTACTTATTCTTCCACATTATGTGTAGAGTTTCTTTATTTGTTCTTTCCTGCCATTGATCCGATTGAGTGTCAAAAATAGATGAGCGAGGGGAAGATAGACACATTAATAACAAGTAGTTTAGATGAGGAATATATATGAATCAATTTGTGGTTGTGAAAAGGCAAGGTGTGTGATTGTAGATACTGGTTTGATTGACATTCCCGTTCTCACTGTAGGTGCAAAGATGATTAGATACCCAAATCCACAGGTTTTTCCTCCTCCCTTTCTTCCACTTACTACTCCTTGATTTCCTTGAATTGGATGTTTGATTTCACTTTAAAAAATGTGACTTTTTGTGGAGAAAATACCCCTTCTTCTCTGTAAATTGAGGATGAAGACTGTATTCATACATCTTTAATTTCTTTTATTAATTCCTCATTTTGATTTTATAAAAGGAATGTGGATGAAAACAAGAGGTTTGGATTAGTTATATTTAGGTAGAAATATGAAAATGTGATGGATTACATAGGCAATGTTTTTGGATTAGTCATGATAATGTGATGGCTTACATGAGGATTTTTTTTCTTTTTTCTTGTTTACTCTACACAAAATAGGCTTGACTTTCCTAATGGAGACATCCATGCCTAATCTGAGGATTATACCACTTGTTTCCTTTTCTGCTACGAACTTAACTTATGGAAACATGCTCTTCAGCCTTAGGATCAATTGTGCTAGGTATTTGGACAAACAAAGTGTAACCTTAAACTTTTAAATGTAAATTTAAAAATATTTTGGATGCAAGGAAAATTTTCTTAAAAACATTCTAAAGCTATTACGTATTTCAAGACTCGTTTTGACATCCTGTTAATCAAATATGACATTGTTAAAATGGTTTCTTCAATAAAACTTAGGAACATGCATAGAGAACGTCATTGAACAAGTTACTTCAAGAAGATGCTTGATTTCTTTCTCAGCAATTCCACTTTGTTTTAGGGGTATTGCTATGTGTAGATTGATGGGGGACGCCTTTACCTTTAAAAGACATACCGGCACATATTAAAATATTTTGTTCCATTATTAGAGCTTAATATGTTGATTTTAACCATGTTGTAAGATGCTTTGGCAATTCTCCACTTCAGTTTTTTCATTCATCAAATATACCTACCACAACCTTATAAGATCATCCATGAAAGTCACAAACCATTTTTTCTCCTGTGATATTGTTAATTTGTGAAGGCCCCAAACATCACTGTGCATTAAATGATATAGGTTTGTAGCACGATATGATTTTGAGCATTCCAACATGAGACAACTTTCACATTCAGTGTTAAGCTTTCCAAATTATTAAAAAAAGTAGTGCACATATATTGAAGATAAGCGAGACTAGGGTGTCCTAATCTAAGATGCCAATGTATAATTTGTTCATAAACCAGAGTTTGAACGACTACTATGAAAAACCTTGAGCGTTTTTATTACTAAAGAAGTTGTCATTGAACTTTTAAAGTCTTTCGATTATTATCGCATTGACAATCATTCTCCTCGAGGTCGCATCTTAAAATTTATAGTGAGTATAGAAAAAAAAAAGTAATACGAAAATTAAAGGCAAGTTTCAGAATATGGAGAACATATTGAAGTTCTATGTTCATTAAAATTCTTATTATGCCTTTTCCAGCTGTAGCTGATAAAGTACCATGTGCAATTTTAAATTTTTTATCTGTGGAACATTGTGAACACGTATGAAATAAGTATTAGTTTGCTTACCTATTCTTGTTCACTGTAGAACCCAGATTTTGATAATTCAAAATCGCATAATCTCTATAAAGGCGTCACTTTTGGCTCAGAGGCACGTTGGTGAGCTTGGGGTGCGGAGTCTAAACCTGCGCAAGAAACATTTTTCTTCATCCATCGCGATGGCATTTACTCAAGAAGAGCTAGAAATGAGGTCAAAGGTATCGAGGTGCCCTACGTATGATGCGAGCGGGCGAGTATTTAAGGTATTGCTTTAGGAGGAACGTCATGACTATGTTTTGAAAAGAGATGGTTCCAGAAGACTGGCACATAGGTACGACTTGCCAGGGGAAACGGTTAGTACGATATGGATCTATCGGGAGTGTATGACACTTGGACCGATTATGAAGTGGCCTCGCTTTCTTGTGCGGGTTGAGGATGCTGACGAGCATTATTGTGTTGAATGTAAAAGACTATATGCTTGTATAAATGCCTATGCATAGGCTGTACTTATTAGGTTTTTGTTTCTAGTGTATTGAGGTTATGTTGTTGCGTCGTATGTGAAAATACAGTATTCCTTAATTACGGATGCTTATGATTGTTTGGAAGACTTCCAATTGTGGGGTTTGGATGACTACTCTTGTCATTTCTGTACCCCTGTTTCTAAATTTTCTTTAAGATATTTGGTACTTATTCTTCCACATTATGTGTAGAGTTTCTTTATTTGTTCTTTCCTGCCATTGATCCGATTGAGTGTCAAAAATAGATGAGCGAGGGGAAGATAGACACATTAATAACAAGTAGTTTAGATGAGGAATATATATGAATCAATTTGTGGTTGTGAAAAGGCAAGGTGTGTGATTGTAGATACTGGTTTGATTGACATTCCCGTTCTCACTGTAGGTGCAAAGATGATTAGATACCCAAATCCACAGGTTTTTCCTCCTCCCTTTCTTCCACTTACTACTCCTTGATTTCCTTGAATTGGATGTTTGATTTCACTTTAAAAAATGTGACTTTTTGTGGAGAAAATACCCCTTCTTCTCTGTAAATTGAGGATGAAGACTGTATTCATACATCTTTAATTTCTTTTATTAATTCCTCATTTTGATTTTATAAAAGGAATGTGGATGAAAACAAGAGGTTTGGATTAGTTATATTTAGGTAGAAATATGAAAATGTGATGGATTACATAGGCAATGTTTTTGGATTAGTCATGATAATGTGATGGCTTACATGAGGATTTTTTTTCTTTTTTCTTGTTTACTCTACACAAAATAGGCTTGACTTTCCTAATGGAGACATCCATGCCTAATCTGAGGATTATACCACTTGTTTCCTTTTCTGCTACGAACTTAACTTATGGAAACATGCTCTTCAGCCTTAGGATCAATTGTGCTAGGTATTTGGACAAACAAAGTGTAACCTTAAACTTTTAAATGTAAATTTAAAAATATTTTGGATGCAAGGAAAATTTTCTTAAAAACATTCTAAAGCTATTACGTATTTCAAGACTCGTTTTGACATCCTGTTAATCAAATATGACATTGTTAAAATGGTTTCTTCAATAAAACTTAGGAACATGCATAGAGAACGTCATTGAACAAGTTACTTCAAGAAGATGCTTGATTTCTTTCTCAGCAATTCCACTTTGTTTTAGGGGTATTGCTACGTGTAGATTGATGGGGGACGCCTTTTCCTTTAAAAGACATACCGGCACATATTAAAATATTTTGTTCCATTATTAGAGCTTAATATGTTGATTTTAACCATGTTGTAAGATGCTTTGGCAATTCTCCACTTCAGTTTTTTCATTCATCAAATATACCTACCACAACCTTATAAGATCATCCATGAAAGTCACAAACCATTTTTTCTCCTGTGATATTGTTAATTTGTGAAGGCCCCAAACATCACTGTGCATTAAATGATATAGGTTTGTAGCACGATATGATTTTGAGCATTCCAACATGAGACAACTTTCACATTCAGTCTTAAGCTTTCCAAATTATTAAAAAAAGTAGTGCACATATATTGAAGATAAGCGAGACTAGGGTGTCCTAATCTAAGATGCCAATGTATAATTTGTTCATAAACCAGAGTTTGAACGACCACTATGAAAAACTTGAGCGTTTTTATTACTAAAGAAGTTGTCATTGAACTTTTAAAGTCTTTCGATTATTATCGCATTGACAATCATTCTCCTCGAGGTCGCATCTTAAAATTTATAGTGAGTATAGAATAAAAAAGTAATACGAAAATTAAAGGCAAGTTTCAGAATATGGAGAACATATTGAAGTTCTATGTTAATTAAAATTCTTATTATGCCTTTTCCAGCTGTAGCTGATAAAGTACCATGTGCAATTTTAAATTTTTTATCTGTGGAACATTGTGAACACGTATGAAATAAGTATTCGTTTGCTTATCTATTCTTGTTCACTATAGAACCCAGATTTTGATAATTCAAAATCGCATCATCTCTATAAAGGCGTCATTTTTGGCTCAGAGGCACGTTGGTGAGCTTGGGGTGCGGAGTCTAAACCTGCGCAAGAAACATTTTTCTTCATCCATCGCGATGGCATTTACTCAAGAAGAGCTAGAAATGAGGTCAAAGGTATCGAGGTGCCCTACGTATGATGCGAGCGGGCGAGTATTTAAGGTATTGCTTTAGGAGGAACGTCATGACTATGTTTTGAAAAGAGATGGTTCCAGAAGACTGGCACATAGGTACGACTTGCCAGGGGAAACGGTTAGTACGATATGGATCTATCGGGAGTGTATGACACTTGGACCGATTATGAAGTGGCCTCGCTTTCTTGTGCGGGTTGAGGATGCTGACGAGCATTATTGTGTTGAATGTAAAAGACTATATGCTTGTATAAATGCCTATGCATAGGCTGTACTTATTAGGTTTTTGTTTCTAGTGTATTGAGGTTATGTTGTTGCGTCGTATGTGAAAATACAGTATTCCTTAATTACGGATGCTTATGATTGTTTGGAAGACTTCCAATTGTGGGGTTTGGATGACTACTCTTGTCATTTCTGTACCCCTGTTTCTAAATTTTCTTTAAGATATTTGGTACTTATTCTTCCACATTATGTGTAGAGTTTCTTTATTTGTTCTTTCCTGCCATTGATCCGATTGAGTGTCAAAAATAGATGAGCGAGGGGAAGATAGACACATTAATAACAAGTAGTTTAGATGAGGAATATATATGAATCAATTTGTGGTTGTGAAAAGGCAAGGTGTGTGATTGTAGATACTGGTTTGATTGACATTCCCGTTCTCACTGTAGGTGCAAAGATGATTAGATACCCAAATCCACAGGTTTTTCCTCCTCCCTTTCTTCCACTTACTACTCCTTGATTTCCTTGAATTGGATGTTTGATTTCACTTTAAAAAATGTGACTTTTTGTGGAGAAAATACCCCTTCTTCTCTGTAAATTGAGGATGAAGACTGTATTCATACATCTTTAATTTCTTTTATTAATTCCTCATTTTGATTTTATAAAAGGAATGTGGATGAAAACAAGAGGTTTGGATTAGTTATATTTAGGTAGAAATATGAAAATGTGATGGATTACATAGGCAATGTTTTTGGATTAGTCATGATAATGTGATGGCTTACATGAGGATTTTTTTTCTTTTTTCTTGTTTACTCTACACAAAATAGGCTTGACTTTCCTAATGGAGACATCCATGCCTAATCTGAGGATTATACCACTTGTTTCCTTTTCTGCTACGAACTTAACTTATGGAAACATGCTCTTCAGCCTTAGGATCAATTGTGCTAGGTATTTGGACAAACAAAGTGTAACCTTAAACTTTTAAATGTAAATTTAAAAATATTTTGGATGCAAGGAAAATTTTCTTAAAAACATTCTAAAGCTATTACGTATTTCAAGACTCGTTTTGACATCCTGTTAATCAAATATGACATTGTTAAAATGGTTTCTTCAATAAAACTTAGGAACATGCATAGAGAACGTCATTGAACAAGTTACTTCAAGAAGATGCTTGATTTCTTTCTCAGCAATTCCACTTTGTTTTAGGGGTATTGCTACGTGTAGATTGATGGGGGACGCCTTTTCCTTTAAAAGACATACCGGCACATATTAAAATATTTTGTTCCATTATTAGAGCTTAATATGTTGATTTTAACCATGTTGTAAGATGCTTTGGCAATTCTCCACTTCAGTTTTTTCATTCATCAAATATACCTACCACAACCTTATAAGATCATCCATGAAAGTCACAAACCATTTTTTCTCCTGTGATATTGTTAATTTGTGAAGGCCCCAAACATCACTGTGCATTAAATGATATAGGTTTGTAGCACGATATGATTTTGAGCATTCCAACATGAGACAACTTTCACATTCAGTCTTAAGCTTTCCAAATTATTAAAAAAAGTAGTGCACATATATTGAAGATAAGCGAGACTAGGGTGTCCTAATCTAAGATGCCAATGTATAATTTGTTCATAAACCAGAGTTTGAACGACCACTATGAAAAACTTGAGCGTTTTTATTACTAAAGAAGTTGTCATTGAACTTTTAAAGTCTTTCGATTATTATCGCATTGACAATCATTCTCCTCGAGGTCGCATCTTAAAATTTATAGTGAGTATAGAATAAAAAAGTAATACGAAAATTAAAGGCAAGTTTCAGAATATGGAGAACATATTGAAGTTCTATGTTAATTAAAATTCTTATTATGCCTTTTCCAGCTGTAGCTGATAAAGTACCATGTGCAATTTTAAATTTTTTATCTGTGGAACATTGTGAACACGTATGAAATAAGTATTCGTTTGCTTATCTATTCTTGTTCACTATAGAACCCAGATTTTGATAATTCAAAATCGCATCATCTCTATAAAGGCGTCATTTTTGGCTCAGAGGCACGTTGGTGAGCTTGGGGTGCGGAGTCTAAACCTGCGCAAGAAACATTTTTCTTCATCCATCGCGATGGCATTTACTCAAGAAGAGCTAGAAATGAGGTCAAAGGTATCGAGGTGCCCTACGTATGATGCGAGCGGGCGAGTATTTAAGGTATTGCTTTAGGAGGAACGTCATGACTATGTTTTGAAAAGAGATGGTTCCAGAAGACTGGCACATAGGTACGACTTGCCAGGGGAAACGGTTAGTACGATATGGATCTATCGGGAGTGTATGACACTTGGACCGATTATGAAGTGGCCTCGCTTTCTTGTGCGGGTTGAGGATGCTGACGAGCATTATTGTGTTGAATGTAAAAGACTATATGCTTGTATAAATGCCTATGCATAGGCTGTACTTATTAGGTTTTTGTTTCTAGTGTATTGAGGTTATGTTGTTGCGTCGTATGTGAAAATACAGTATTCCTTAATTACGGATGCTTATGATTGTTTGGAAGACTTCCAATTGTGGGGTTTGGATGACTACTCTTGTCATTTCTGTACCCCTGTTTCTAAATTTTCTTTAAGATATTTGGTACTTATTCTTCCACATTATGTGTAGAGTTTCTTTATTTGTTCTTTCCTGCCATTGATCCGATTGAGTGTCAAAAATAGATGAGCGAGGGGAAGATAGACACATTAATAACAAGTAGTTTAGATGATGAATATATATGAATCAATTTGTGGTTGTGAAAAGGCAAGGTGTGTGATTGTAGATACTGGTTTGATTGACATTCCCGTTCTCACTGTAGGTGCAAAGATGATCAGATACCCAAATCCACAGGTTTTTCCTCCTCCCTTTCTTCCACTTACTACTCCTTGATTTCCTTGAATTGGATGTTTGATTTCACTTTAAAAAATGTGACTTTTTGTGGAGAAAATACCCCTTCTTCTCTGTAAATTGAGGATGAAGACTGTATTCATACATCTTTAATTTCTTTTATTAATTCCTCATTTTGATTTTATAAAAGGAATGTGGATGAAAACAAGAGGTTTGGATTAGTTATATTTAGGTAGAAATATGAAAATGTGATGGATTACATAGGCAATGTTTTTGGATTAGTCATGATAATGTGATGGCTTACATGAGGATTTTTTTTCTTTTTTCTTGTTTACTCTACACAAAATAGGCTTGACTTTCCTAATGGAGACATCCATGCCTAATCTGAGGATTATACCACTTGTTTCCTTTTCTGCTACGAACTTAACTTATGGAAACATGCTCTTCAGCCTTAGGATCAATTGTGCTAGGTATTTGGACAAACAAAGTGTAACCTTAAACTTTTAAATGTAAATTTAAAAATATTTTGGATGCAAGGAAAATTTTCTTAAAAACATTCTAAAGCTATTACGTATTTCAAGACTCGTTTTGACATCCTGTTAATCAAATATGACATTGTTAAAATGGTTTCTTCAATAAAACTTAGGAACATGCATAGAGAACGTCATTGAACAAGTTACTTCAAGAAGATGCTTGATTTCTTTCTCAGCAATTCCACTTTGTTTTAGGGGTATTGCTACGTGTAGATTGATGGGGGACGCCTTTTCCTTTAAAAGACATACCGGCACATATTAAAATATTTTGTTCCATTATTAGAGCTTAATATGTTGATTTTAACCATGTTGTAAGATGCTTTGGCAATTCTCCACTTCAGTTTTTTCATTCATCAAATATACCTACCACAACCTTATAAGATCATCCATGAAAGTCACAAACCATTTTTTCTCCTGTGATATTGTTAATTTGTGAAGGCCCCAAACATCACTGTGCATTAAATGATATAGGTTTGTAGCACGATATGATTTTGAGCATTCCAACATGAGACAACTTTCACATTCAGTCTTAAGCTTTCCAAATTATTAAAAAAAGTAGTGCACATATATTGAAGATAAGCGAGACTAGGGTGTCCTAATCTAAGATGCCAATGTATAATTTGTTCATAAACCAGAGTTTGAACGACCACTATGAAAAACTTGAGCGTTTTTATTACTAAAGAAGTTGTCATTGAACTTTTAAAGTCTTTCGATTATTATCGCATTGACAATCATTCTCCTCGAGGTCGCATCTTAAAATTTATAGTGAGTATAGAATAAAAAAGTAATACGAAAATTAAAGGCAAGTTTCAGAATATGGAGAACATATTGAAGTTCTATGTTAATTAAAATTCTTATTATGCCTTTTCCAGCTGTAGCTGATAAAGTACCATGTGCAATTTTAAATTTTTTATCTGTGGAACATTGTAAACACGTATGAAATAAGTATTAGTTTGCTTACCTATTCTTGTTCACTATAGAACCCAGATTTTGATAATTCAAAATCGCATCATCTCTATAAAGGCGTCATTTTTGGCTCAGAGGCACGTTGGTGAGCTTGGGGTGCGGAGTCTGAACCTGCGCAAGAAACATTTTTCTTCATCCATCGCGATGGCATTTACTCAAGAAGAGCTAGAAATGAGGTCAAAGGTATCGAGGTGCCCTACGTATGATGCGAGCGGGCGAGTATTTAAGGTATTGCTTTAGGAGGAACGTCATGACTATGTTTTGAAAAGAGATGGTTCCAGAAGACTGGCACATAGGTACGACTTGCCAGGGGAAACGGTTAGTACGATATGGATCTATCGGGAGTGTATGACACTTGGACCGATTATGAAGTGGCCTCGCTTTCTTGTGCGGGTTGAGGATGCTGACGAGCATTATTGTGTTGAATGTAAAAGACTATATGCTTGTATAAATGCCTATGCATAGGCTGTACTTATTAGGTTTTTGTTTCTAGTGTATTGAGGTTATGTTGTTGCGTCGTATGTGAAAATACAGTATTCCTTAATTACGGATGCTTATGATTGTTTGGAAGACTTCCAATTGTGGGGTTTGGATGACTACTCTTGTCATTTCTGTACCCCTGTTTCTAAATTTTCTTTAAGATATTTGGTATTTATTCTTCCACATTATGTGTAGAGTTTCTTTATTTGTTCTTTCCTGCCATTGATCCGATTGAGTGTCAAAAATAGATGAGCGAGGGGAAGATAGACACATTAATAACAAGTAGTTTAGATGATGAATATATATGAATCAATTTGTGGTTGTGAAAAGGCAATGTGTGTGATTGTAGATACTGGTTTGATTGACATTCCCGTTCTCACTGTAGGTGCAAAGATGATCAGATACCCAAATCCACAGGTTTTTCCTCCTCCCTTTCTTCCACTTACTACTCCTTGATTTCCTTGAATTGGATGTTTGATTTCACTTTAAAAAATGTGACTTTTTGTGGAGAAAATACCCCTTCTTCTCTGTAAATTGAGGATGAAGACTGTATTCATACATCTTTAATTTCTTTTATTAATTCCTCATTTTGATTTTATAAAAGGAATGTGGATGAAAACAAGAGGTTTGGATTAGTTATATTTAGGTAGAAATATGAAAATGTGATGGATTACATAGGCAATTTTTTTGGATTAGTCATGATAATGTGATGGCTTACATGAGGATTTTTTTTCTTTTTTCTTGTTTACTCTACACAAAATAGGCTTAACTTTCCTAATGGAGACATCCATGCCTAATCTGAGGATTATACCACTTGTTTCCTTTTCTGCTACGAACTTAACTTATGGAAACATGCTCTTCAGCCTTAGGATCAATTGTGCTAGGTATTTGGACAAACAAAGTGTAACCTTAAACTTTTAAATGTAAATTTAAAAATATTTTGGATGCAAGGAAAATTTTCTTAAAAACATTCTAAAGCTATTACGTATTTCAAGACTCGTTTTGACATCCTGTTAATCAAATATGACATTGTTAAAATGGTTTCTTCAATAAAACTTAGGAACATGCATAGAGAACGTCATTGAACAAGTTACTTCAAGAAGATGCTTGATTTCTTTCTCAGCAATTCCACTTTGTTTTAGGGGTATTGCTATGTGTAGATTGATGGGGGACGCCTTTACCTTTAAAAGACATACCGGCACATATTAAAATATTTTGTTCCATTATTAGAGCTTAATATGTTGATTTTAACCATGTTGTAAGATGCTTTGGCAATTCTCCACTTCAGTTTTTTCATTCATCAAATATACCTACCACAACCTTATAAGATCATCCATGAAAGTCACAAACCATTTTTTCTCCTGTGATATTGTTAATTTGTGAAGGCCCCAAACATCACTGTGCATTAAATGATATAGGTTTGTAGCACGATATGATTTTGAGCATTCCAACATGAGACAACTTTCACATTCAGTGTTAAGCTTTCCAAATTATTAAAAAAAGTAGTGCACATATATTGAAGATAAGCGAGACTAGGGTGTCCTAATCTAAGATGCCAATGTATAATTTGTTCATAAACCAGAGTTTGAACGACTACTATGAAAAACCTTGAGCGTTTTTATTACTAAAGAAGTTGTCATTGAACTTTTAAAGTCTTTCGATTATTATCGCATTGACAATCATTCTCCTCGAGGTCGCATCTTAAAATTTATAGTGAGTATAGAAAAAAAAAAGTAATACGAAAATTAAAGGCAAGTTTCAGAATATGGAGAACATATTGAAGTTCTATGTTCATTAAAATTCTTATTATGCCTTTTCCAGCTGTAGCTGATAAAGTACCATGTGCAATTTTAAATTTTTTATCTGTGGAACATTGTGAACACGTATGAAATAAGTATTAGTTTGCTTACCTATTCTTGTTCACTGTAGAACCCAGATTTTGATAATTCAAAATCGCATAATCTCTATAAAGGCGTCACTTTTGGCTCAGAGGCACGTTGGTGAGCTTGGGGTGCGGAGTCTAAACCTGCGCAAGAAACATTTTTCTTCATCCATCGCGATGGCATTTACTCAAGAAGAGCTAGAAATGAGGTCAAAGGTATCGAGGTGCCCTACGTATGATGCGAGCGGGCGAGTATTTAAGGTATTGCTTTAGGAGGAACGTCATGACTATGTTTTGAAAAGAGATGGTTCCAGAAGACTGGCACATAGGTACGACTTGCCAGGGGAAACGGTTAGTACGATATGGATCTATCGGGAGTGTATGACACTTGGACCGATTATGAAGTGGCCTCGCTTTCTTGTGCGGGTTGAGGATGCTGACGAGCATTATTGTGTTGAATGTAAAAGACTATATGCTTGTATAAATGCCTATGCATAGGCTGTACTTATTAGGTTTTTGTTTCTAGTGTATTGAGGTTATGTTGTTGCGTCGTATGTGAAAATACAGTATTCCTTAATTACGGATGCTTATGATTGTTTGGAAGACTTCCAATTGTGGGGTTTGGATGACTACTCTTGTCATTTCTGTATCCCTGTTTCTAAATTTTCTTTAAGATATTTGGTACTTATTCTTCCACATTATGTGTAGAGTTTCTTTATTTGTTCTTTCCTGCCATTGATCCGATTGAGTGTCAAAAATAGATGAGCGAGGGGAAGATAGACACATTAATAACAAGTAGTTTAGATGAGGAATATATATGAATCAATTTGTGGTTGTGAAAAGGCAAGGTGTGTGATTGTAGATACTGGTTTGATTGACATTCCCGTTCTCACTGTAGGTGCAAAGATGATTAGATACCCAAATCCACAGGTTTTTCCTCCTCCCTTTCTTCCACTTACTACTCCTTGATTTCCTTGAATTGGATGTTTGATTTCACTTTAAAAAATGTGACTTTTTGTGGAGAAAATACCCCTTCTTCTCTGTAAATTGAGGATGAAGACTGTATTCATACATCTTTAATTTCTTTTATTAATTCCTCATTTTGATTTTATAAAAGGAATGTGGATGAAAACAAGAGGTTTGGATTAGTTATATTTAGGTAGAAATATGAAAATGTGATGGATTACATAGGCAATGTTTTTGGATTAGTCATGATAATGTGATGGCTTACATGAGGATTTTTTTTCTTTTTTCTTGTTTACTCTACACAAAATAGGCTTGACTTTCCTAATGGAGACATCCATGCCTAATCTGAGGATTATACCACTTGTTTCCTTTTCTGCTACGAACTTAACTTATGGAAACATGCTCTTCAGCCTTAGGATCAATTGTGCTAGGTATTTGGACAAACAAAGTGTAACCTTAAACTTTTAAATGTAAATTTAAAAATATTTTGGATGCAAGGAAAATTTTCTTAAAAACATTCTAAAGCTATTACGTATTTCAAGACTCGTTTTGACATCCTGTTAATCAAATATGACATTGTTAAAATGGTTTCTTCAATAAAACTTAGGAACATGCATAGAGAACGTCATTGAACAAGTTACTTCAAGAAGATGCTTGATTTCTTTCTCAGCAATTCCACTTTGTTTTAGGGGTATTGCTACGTGTAGATTGATGGGGGACGCCTTTTCCTTTAAAAGACATACCGGCACATATTAAAATATTTTGTTCCATTATTAGAGCTTAATATGTTGATTTTAACCATGTTGTAAGATGCTTTGGCAATTCTCCACTTCAGTTTTTTCATTCATCAAATATACCTACCACAACCTTATAAGATCATCCATGAAAGTCACAAACCATTTTTTCTCCTGTGATATTGTTAATTTGTGAAGGCCCCAAACATCACTGTGCATTAAATGATATAGGTTTGTAGCACGATATGATTTTGAGCATTCCAACATGAGACAACTTTCACATTCAGTCTTAAGCTTTCCAAATTATTAAAAAAAGTAGTGCACATATATTGAAGATAAGCGAGACTAGGGTGTCCTAATCTAAGATGCCAATGTATAATTTGTTCATAAACCAGAGTTTGAACGACCACTATGAAAAACTTGAGCGTTTTTATTACTAAAGAAGTTGTCATTGAACTTTTAAAGTCTTTCGATTATTATCGCATTGACAATCATTCTCCTCGAGGTCGCATCTTAAAATTTATAGTGAGTATAGAATAAAAAAGTAATACGAAAATTAAAGGCAAGTTTCAGAATATGGAGAACATATTGAAGTTCTATGTTAATTAAAATTCTTATTATGCCTTTTCCAGCTGTAGCTGATAAAGTACCATGTGCAATTTTAAATTTTTTATCTGTGGAACATTGTGAACACGTATGAAATAAGTATTCGTTTGCTTATCTATTCTTGTTCACTATAGAACCCAGATTTTGATAATTCAAAATCGCATCATCTCTATAAAGGCGTCATTTTTGGCTCAGAGGCACGTTGGTGAGCTTGGGGTGCGGAGTCTAAACCTGCGCAAGAAACATTTTTCTTCATCCATCGCGATGGCATTTACTCAAGAAGAGCTAGAAATGAGGTCAAAGGTATCGAGGTGCCCTACGTATGATGCGAGCGGGCGAGTATTTAAGGTATTGCTTTAGGAGGAACGTCATGACTATGTTTTGAAAAGAGATGGTTCCAGAAGACTGGCACATAGGTACGACTTGCCAGGGGAAACGGTTAGTACGATATGGATCTATCGGGAGTGTATGACACTTGGACCGATTATGAAGTGGCCTCGCTTTCTTGTGCGGGTTGAGGATGCTGACGAGCATTATTGTGTTGAATGTAAAAGACTATATGCTTGTATAAATGCCTATGCATAGGCTGTACTTATTAGGTTTTTGTTTCTAGTGTATTGAGGTTATGTTGTTGCGTCGTATGTGAAAATACAGTATTCCTTAATTACGGATGCTTATGATTGTTTGGAAGACTTCCAATTGTGGGGTTTGGATGACTACTCTTGTCATTTCTGTACCCCTGTTTCTAAATTTTCTTTAAGATATTTGGTACTTATTCTTCCACATTATGTGTAGAGTTTCTTTATTTGTTCTTTCCTGCCATTGATCCGATTGAGTGTCAAAAATAGATGAGCGAGGGGAAGATAGACACATTAATAACAAGTAGTTTAGATGATGAATATATATGAATCAATTTGTGGTTGTGAAAAGGCAAGGTGTGTGATTGTAGATACTGGTTTGATTGACATTCCCGTTCTCACTGTAGGTGCAAAGATGATCAGATACCCAAATCCACAGGTTTTTCCTCCTCCCTTTCTTCCACTTACTACTCCTTGATTTCCTTGAATTGGATGTTTGATTTCACTTTAAAAAATGTGACTTTTTGTGGAGAAAATACCCCTTCTTCTCTGTAAATTGAGGATGAAGACTGTATTCATACATTTTTAATTTCTTTTATTAATTCCTCATTTTGATTTTATAAAAGGAATGTGGATGAAAACAAGAGGTTTGGATTAGTTATATTTAGGTAGAAATATGAAAATGTGATGGATTACATAGGCAATGTTTTTGGATTAGTCATGATAATGTGATGGCTTACATGAGGATTTTTTTTCTTTTTTCTTGTTTACTCTACACAAAATAGGCTTGACTTTCCTAATGGAGACATCCATGCCTAATCTGAGGATTATACCACTTGTTTCCTTTTCTGCTACGAACTTAACTTATGGAAACATGCTCTTCAGCCTTAGGATCAATTGTGCTAGGTATTTGGACAAACAAAGTGTAACCTTAAACTTTTAAATGTAAATTTAAAAATATTTTGGATGCAAGGAAAATTTTCTTAAAAACATTCTACAGCTATTACGTATTTCAAGACTCGTTTTGACATCCTGTTAATCAAATATGACATTGTTAAAATGGTTTCTTCAATAAAACTTAGGAACATGCATAGAGAACGTCATTGAACAAGTTACTTCAAGAAGATGCTTGATTTCTTTCTCAGCAATTCCACTTTGTTTTAGGGGTATTGCTACGTGTAGATTGATGGGGGACGCCTTTTCCTTTAAAAGACATACCGGCACATATTAAAATATTTTGTTCCATTATTAGAGCTTAATATGTTGATTTTAACCATGTTGTAAGATGCTTTGGCAATTCTCCACTTCAGTTTTTTCATTCATCAAATATACCTACCACAACCTTATAAGATCATCCATGAAAGTCACAAACCATTTTTTCTCCTGTGATATTGTTAATTTGTGAAGGCCCCAAACATCACTGTGCATTAAATGATATAGGTTTGTAGCACGATATGATTTTGAGCATTCCAACATGAGACAACTTTCACATTCAGTCTTAAGCTTTCCAAATTATTAAAAAAAGTAGTGCACATATATTGAAGATAAGCGAGACTAGGGTGTCCTAATCTAAGATGCCAATGTATAATTTGTTCATAAACCAGAGTTTGAACGACCACTATGAAAAACTTGAGCGTTTTTATTACTAAAGAAGTTGTCATTGAACTTTTAAAGTCTTTCGATTATTATCGCATTGACAATCATTCTCCTCGAGGTCGCATCTTAAAATTTATAGTGAGTATAGAATAAAAAAGTAATACGAAAATTAAAGGCAAGTTTCAGAATATGGAGAACATATTGAAGTTCTATGTTAATTAAAATTCTTATTATGCCTTTTCCAGCTGTAGCTGATAAAGTACCATGTGCAATTTTAAATTTTTTATCTGTGGAACATTGTAAACACGTATGAAATAAGTATTAGTTTGCTTACCTATTCTTGTTCACTATAGAACCCAGATTTTGATAATTCAAAATCGCATCATCTCTATAATGGCGTCATTTTTGGCTCAGAGGCACGTTGGTGAGCTTGGGGTGCGGAGTCTGAACCTGCGCAAGAAACATTTTTCTTCATCCATCGCGATGGCATTTACTCAAGAAGAGCTAGAAATGAGGTCAAAGGTATCGAGGTGCCCTACGTATGATGCGAGCGGGCGAGTATTTAAGGTATTGCTTTAGGAGGAACGTCATGACTATGTTTTGAAAAGAGATGGTTCCAGAAGACTGGCACATAGGTACGACTTGCCAGGGGAAACGGTTAGTACGATATGGATCTATCGGGAGTGTATGACACTTGGACCGATTATGAAGTGGCCTCGCTTTCTTGTGCGGGTTGAGGATGCTGACGAGCATTATTGTGTTGAATGTAAAAGACTATATGCTTGTATAAATGCCTATGCATAGGCTGTACTTATTAGGTTTTTGTTTCTAGTGTATTGAGGTTATGTTGTTGCGTCGTATGTGAAAATACAGTGTTCCTTAATTACGGATGCTTATGATTGTTTGGAAGACTTCCAATTGTGGGGTTTGGATGACTACTCTTGTCATTTCTGTACCCCTGTTTCTAAATTTTCTTTAAGATATTTGGTATTTATTCTTCCACATTATGTGTAGAGTTTCTTTATTTGTTCTTTCCTGCCATTGATCCGATTGAGTGTCAAAAATAGATGAGCGAGGGGAAGATAGACACATTAATAACAAGTAGTTTAGATGATGAATATATATGAATCAATTTGTGGTTGTGAAAAGGCAATGTGTGTGATTGTAGATACTGGTTTGATTGACATTCCCGTTCTCACTGTAGGTGCAAAGATGATCAGATACCCAAATCCACAGGTTTTTCCTCCTCCCTTTCTTCCACTTACTACTCCTTGATTTCCTTGAATTGGATGTTTGATTTCACTTTAAAAAATGTGACTTTTTGTGGAGAAAATACCCCTTCTTCTCTGTAAATTGAGGATGAAGACTGTATTCATACATCTTTAATTTCTTTTATTAATTCCTCATTTTGATTTTATAAAAGGAATGTGGATGAAAACAAGAGGTTTGGATTAGTTATATTTAGGTAGAAATATGAAAATGTGATGGATTACATAGGCAATTTTTTTGGATTAGTCATGATAATGTGATGGCTTACATGAGGATTTTTTTTCTTTTTTCTTGTTTACTCTACACAAAATAGGCTTAACTTTCCTAATGGAGACATCCATGCCTAATCTGAGGATTATACCACTTGTTTCCTTTTCTGCTACGAACTTAACTTATGGAAACATGCTCTTCAGCCTTAGGATCAATTGTGCTAGGTATTTGGACAAACAAAGTGTAACCTTAAACTTTTAAATGTAAATTTAAAAATATTTTGGATGCAAGGAAAATTTTCTTAAAAACATTCTAAAGCTATTACGTATTTCAAGACTCGTTTTGACATCCTGTTAATCAAATATGACATTGTTAAAATGGTTTCTTCAATAAAACTTAGGAACATGCATAGAGAACGTCATTGAACAAGTTACTTCAAGAAGATGCTTGATTTCTTTCTCAGCAATTCCACTTTGTTTTAGGGGTATTGCTATGTGTAGATTGATGGGGGACGCCTTTACCTTTAAAAGACATACCGGCACATATTAAAATATTTTGTTCCATTATTAGAGCTTAATATGTTGATTTTAACCATGTTGTAAGATGCTTTGGCAATTCTCCACTTCAGTTTTTTCATTCATCAAATATACCTACCACAACCTTATAAGATCATCCATGAAAGTCACAAACCATTTTTTCTCCTGTGATATTGTTAATTTGTGAAGGCCCCAAACATCACTGTGCATTAAATGATATAGGTTTGTAGCACGATATGATTTTGAGCATTCCAACATGAGACAACTTTCACATTCAGTGTTAAGCTTTCCAAATTATTAAAAAAAGTAGTGCACATATATTGAAGATAAGCGAGACTAGGGTGTCCTAATCTAAGATGCCAATGTATAATTTGTTCATAAACCAGAGTTTGAACGACTACTATGAAAAACCTTGAGCGTTTTTATTACTAAAGAAGTTGTCATTGAACTTTTAAAGTCTTTCGATTATTATCGCATTGACAATCATTCTCCTCGAGGTCGCATCTTAAAATTTATAGTGAGTATAGAAAAAAAAAAGTAATACGAAAATTAAAGGCAAGTTTCAGAATATGGAGAACATATTGAAGTTCTATGTTCATTAAAATTCTTATTATGCCTTTTCCAGCTGTAGCTGATAAAGTACCATGTGCAATTTTAAATTTTTTATCTGTGGAACATTGTGAACACGTATGAAATAAGTATTAGTTTGCTTACCTATTCTTGTTCACTGTAGAACCCAGATTTTGATAATTCAAAATCGCATAATCTCTATAAAGGCGTCACTTTTGGCTCAGAGGCACGTTGGTGAGCTTGGGGTGCGGAGTCTAAACCTGCGCAAGAAACATTTTTCTTCATCCATCGCGATGGCATTTACTCAAGAAGAGCTAGAAATGAGGTCAAAGGTATCGAGGTGCCCTACGTATGATGCGAGCGGGCGAGTATTTAAGGTATTGCTTTAGGAGGAACGTCATGACTATGTTTTGAAAAGAGATGGTTCCAGAAGACTGGCACATAGGTACGACTTGCCAGGGGAAACGGTTAGTACGATATGGATCTATCGGGAGTGTATGACACTTGGACCGATTATGAAGTGGCCTCGCTTTCTTGTGCGGGTTGAGGATGCTGACGAGCATTATTGTGTTGAATGTAAAAGACTATATGCTTGTATAAATGCCTATGCATAGGCTGTACTTATTAGGTTTTTGTTTCTAGTGTATTGAGGTTATGTTGTTGCGTCGTATGTGAAAATACAGTATTCCTTAATTACGGATGCTTATGATTGTTTGGAAGACTTCCAATTGTGGGGTTTGGATGACTACTCTTGTCATTTCTGTACCCCTGTTTCTAAATTTTCTTTAAGATATTTGGTACTTATTCTTCCACATTATGTGCAGAGTTTCTTTATTTGTTCTTTCCTGCCATTGATCCGATTGAGTGTCAAAAATAGATGAGCGAGGGGAAGATAGACACATTAATAACAAGTAGTTTAGATGAGGAATATATATGAATCAATTTGTGGTTGTGAAAAGGCAAGGTGTGTGATTGTAGATACTGGTTTGATTGACATTCCCGTTCTCACTGTAGGTGCAAAGATGATTAGATACCCAAATCCACAGGTTTTTCCTCCTCCCTTTCTTCCACTTACTACTCCTTGATTTCCTTGAATTGGATGTTTGATTTCACTTTAAAAAATGTGACTTTTTGTGGAGAAAATACCCCTTCTTCTCTGTAAATTGAGGATGAAGACTGTATTCATACATCTTTAATTTCTTTTATTAATTCCTCATTTTGATTTTATAAAAGGAATGTGGATGAAAACAAGAGGTTTGGATTAGTTATATTTAGGTAGAAATATGAAAATGTGATGGATTACATAGGCAATGTTTTTGGATTAGTCATGATAATGTGATGGCTTACATGAGGATTTTTTTTCTTTTTTCTTGTTTACTCTACACAAAATAGGCTTGACTTTCCTAATGGAGACATCCATGCCTAATCTGAGGATTATACCACTTGTTTCCTTTTCTGCTACGAACTTAACTTATGGAAACATGCTCTTCAGCCTTAGGATCAATTGTGCTAGGTATTTGGACAAACAAAGTGTAACCTTAAACTTTTAAATGTAAATTTAAAAATATTTTGGATGCAAGGAAAATTTTCTTAAAAACATTCTAAAGCTATTACGTATTTCAAGACTCGTTTTGACATCCTGTTAATCAAATATGACATTGTTAAAATGGTTTCTTCAATAAAACTTAGGAACATGCATAGAGAACGTCATTGAACAAGTTACTTCAAGAAGATGCTTGATTTCTTTCTCAGCAATTCCACTTTGTTTTAGGGGTATTGCTACGTGTAGATTGATGGGGGACGCCTTTTCCTTTAAAAGACATACCGGCACATATTAAAATATTTTGTTCCATTATTAGAGCTTAATATGTTGATTTTAACCATGTTGTAAGATGCTTTGGCAATTCTCCACTTCAGTTTTTTCATTCATCAAATATACCTACCACAACCTTATAAGATCATCCATGAAAGTCACAAACCATTTTTTCTCCTGTGATATTGTTAATTTGTGAAGGCCCCAAACATCACTGTGCATTAAATGATATAGGTTTGTAGCACGATATGATTTTGAGCATTCCAACATGAGACAACTTTCACATTCAGTCTTAAGCTTTCCAAATTATTAAAAAAAGTAGTGCACATATATTGAAGATAAGCGAGACTAGGGTGTCCTAATCTAAGATGCCAATGTATAATTTGTTCATAAACCAGAGTTTGAACGACCACTATGAAAAACTTGAGCGTTTTTATTACTAAAGAAGTTGTCATTGAACTTTTAAAGTCTTTCGATTATTATCGCATTGACAATCATTCTCCTCGAGGTCGCATCTTAAAATTTATAGTGAGTATAGAATAAAAAAGTAATACGAAAATTAAAGGCAAGTTTCAGAATATGGAGAACATATTGAAGTTCTATGTTAATTAAAATTCTTATTATGCCTTTTCCAGCTGTAGCTGATGAAGTACCATGTGCAATTTTAAATTTTTTATCTGTGGAACATTGTGAACACGTATGAAATAAGTATTCGTTTGCTTATCTATTCTTGTTCACTATAGAACCCAGATTTTGATAATTCAAAATCGCATCATCTCTATAAAGGCGTCATTTTTGGCTCAGAGGCACGTTGGTGAGCTTGGGGTGCGGAGTCTAAACCTGCGCAAGAAACATTTTTCTTCATCCATCGCGATGGCATTTACTCAAGAAGAGCTAGAAATGAGGTCAAAGGTATCGAGGTGCCCTACGTATGATGCGAGCGGGCGAGTATTTAAGGTATTGCTTTAGGAGGAACGTCATGACTATGTTTTGAAAAGAGATGGTTCCAGAAGACTGGCACATAGGTACGACTTGCCAGGGGAAACGGTTAGTACGATATGGATCTATCGGGAGTGTATGACACTTGGACCGATTATGAAGTGGCCTCGCTTTCTTGTGCGGGTTGAGGATGCTGACGAGCATTATTGTGTTGAATGTAAAAGACTATATGCTTGTATAAATGCCTATGCATAGGCTGTACTTATTAGGTTTTTGTTTCTAGTGTATTGAGGTTATGTTGTTGCGTCGTATGTGAAAATACAGTATTCCTTAATTACGGATGCTTATGATTGTTTGGAAGACTTCCAATTGTGGGGTTTGGATGACTACTCTTGTCATTTCTGTACCCCTGTTTCTAAATTTTCTTTAAGATATTTGGTACTTATTCTTCCACATTATGTGTAGAGTTTCTTTATTTGTTCTTTCCTGCCATTGATCCGATTGAGTGTCAAAAATAGATGAGCGAGGGGAAGATAGACACATTAATAACAAGTAGTTTAGATGATGAATATATATGAATCAATTTGTGGTTGTGAAAAGGCAAGGTGTGTGATTGTAGATACTGGTTTGATTGACATTCCCGTTCTCACTGTAGGTGCAAAGATGATCAGATACCCAAATCCACAGGTTTTTCCTCCTCCCTTTCTTCCACTTACTACTCCTTGATTTCCTTGAATTGGATGTTTGATTTCACTTTAAAAAATGTGACTTTTTGTGGAGAAAATACCCCTTCTTCTCTGTAAATTGAGGATGAAGACTGTATTCATACATCTTTAATTTCTTTTATTAATTCCTCATTTTGATTTTATAAAAGGAATGTGGATGAAAACAAGAGGTTTGGATTAGTTATATTTAGGTAGAAATATGAAAATGTGATGGATTACATAGGCAATGTTTTTGGATTAGTCATGATAATGTGATGGCTTACATGAGGATTTTTTTTCTTTTTTCTTGTTTACTCTACACAAAATAGGCTTGACTTTCCTAATGGAGACATCCATGCCTAATCTGAGGATTATACCACTTGTTTCCTTTTCTGCTACGAACTTAACTTATGGAAACATGCTCTTCAGCCTTAGGATCAATTGTGCTAGGTATTTGGACAAACAAAGTGTAACCTTAAACTTTTAAATGTAAATTTAAAAATATTTTGGATGCAAGGAAAATTTTCTTAAAAACATTCTAAAGCTATTACGTATTTCAAGACTCGTTTTGACATCCTGTTAATCAAATATGACATTGTTAAAATGGTTTCTTCAATAAAACTTAGGAACATGCATAGAGAACGTCATTGAACAAGTTACTTCAAGAAGATGCTTGATTTCTTTCTCAGCAATTCCACTTTGTTTTAGGGGTATTGCTACGTGTAGATTGATGGGGGACGCCTTTTCCTTTAAAAGACATACCGGCACATATTAAAATATTTTGTTCCATTATTAGAGCTTAATATGTTGATTTTAACCATGTTGTAAGATGCTTTGGCAATTCTCCACTTCAGTTTTTTCATTCATCAAATATACCTACCACAACCTTATAAGATCATCCATGAAAGTCACAAACCATTTTTTCTCCTGTGATATTGTTAATTTGTGAAGGCCCCAAACATCACTGTGCATTAAATGATATAGGTTTGTAGCACGATATGATTTTGAGCATTCCAACATGAGACAACTTTCACATTCAGTCTTAAGCTTTCCAAATTATTAAAAAAAGTAGTGCACATATATTGAAGATAAGCGAGACTAGGGTGTCCTAATCTAAGATGCCAATGTATAATTTGTTCATAAACCAGAGTTTGAACGACCACTATGAAAAACTTGAGCGTTTTTATTACTAAAGAAGTTGTCATTGAACTTTTAAAGTCTTTCGATTATTATCGCATTGACAATCATTCTCCTCGAGGTCGCATCTTAAAATTTATAGTGAGTATAGAATAAAAAAGTAATACGAAAATTAAAGGCAAGTTTCAGAATATGGAGAACATATTGAAGTTCTATGTTAATTAAAATTCTTATTATGCCTTTTCCAGCTGTAGCTGATAAAGTACCATGTGCAATTTTAAATTTTTTATCTGTGGAACATTGTGAACACGTATGAAATAAGTATTCGTTTGCTTATCTATTCTTGTTCACTATAGAACCCAGATTTTGATAATTCAAAATCGCATCATCTCTATAAAGGCGTCATTTTTGGCTCAGAGGCACGTTGGTGAGCTTGGGGTGCGGAGTCTAAACCTGCGCAAGAAACATTTTTCTTCATCCATCGCGATGGCATTTACTCAAGAAGAGCTAGAAATGAGGTCAAAGGTATCGAGGTGCCCTACGTATGATGCGAGCGGGCGAGTATTTAAGGTATTGCTTTAGGAGAAACGTCATGACTATGTTTTGAAAAGAGATGGTTCCAGAAGACTGGCACATAGGTACGACTTGCCAGGGGAAACGGTTAGTACGATATGGATCTATCGGGAGTGTATGACACTTGGACCGATTATGAAGTGGCCTCGCTTTCTTGTGCGGGTTGAGGATGCTGACGAGCATTATTGTGTTGAATGTAAAAGACTATATGCTTGTATAAATGCCTATGCATAGGCTGTACTTATTAGGTTTTTGTTTCTAGTGTATTGAGGTTATGTTGTTGCGTCGTATGTGAAAATACAGTATTCCTTAATTACGGATGCTTATGATTGTTTGGAAGACTTCCAATTGTGGGGTTTGGATGACTACTCTTGTCATTTCTGTACCCCTGTTTCTAAATTTTCTTTAAGATATTTGGTACTTATTCTTCCACATTATGTGTAGAGTTTCTTTATTTGTTCTTTCCTGCTATTGATCCGATTGAGTGTCAAAAATAGATGAGCGAGGGGAAGATAGACACATTAATAACAAGTAGTTTAGATGATGAATATATATGAATCAATTTGTGGTTGTGAAAAGGCAAGGTGTGTGATTGTAGATACTGGTTTGATTGACATTCCCGTTCTCACTGTAGGTGCAAAGATGATCAGATACCCAAATCCACAGGTTTTTCCTCCTCCCTTTCTTCCACTTACTACTCCTTGATTTCCTTGAATTGGATGTTTGATTTCACTTTAAAAAATGTGACTTTTTGTGGAGAAAATACCCCTTCTTCTCTGTAAATTGAGGATGAAGACTGTATTCATACATCTTTAATTTCTTTTATTAATTCCTCATTTTGATTTTATAAAAGGAATGTGGATGAAAACAAGAGGTTTGGATTAGTTATATTTAGGTAGAAATATGAAAATGTGATGGATTACATAGGCAATGTTTTTGGATTAGTCATGATAATGTGATGGCTTACATGAGGATTTTTTTTCTTTTTTCTTGTTTACTCTACACAAAATAGGCTTGACTTTCCTAATGGAGACATCCATGCCTAATCTGAGGATTATACCACTTGTTTCCTTTTCTGCTACGAACTTAACTTATGGAAACATGCTCTTCAGCCTTAGGATCAATTGTGCTAGGTATTTGGACAAACAAAGTGTAACCTTAAACTTTTAAATGTAAATTTAAAAATATTTTGGATGCAAGGAAAATTTTCTTAAAAACATTCTAAAGCTATTACGTATTTCAAGACTCGTTTTGACATCCTGTTAATCAAATATGACATTGTTAAAATGGTTTCTTCAATAAAACTTAGGAACATGCATAGAGAACGTCATTGAACAAGTTACTTCAAGAAGATGCTTGATTTCTTTCTCAGCAATTCCACTTTGTTTTAGGGGTATTGCTACGTGTAGATTGATGGGGGACGCCTTTTCCTTTAAAAGACATACCGGCACATATTAAAATATTTTGTTCCATTATTAGAGCTTAATATGTTGATTTTAACCATGTTGTAAGATGCTTTGGCAATTCTCCACTTCAGTTTTTTCATTCATCAAATATACCTACCACAACCTTATAAGATCATCCATGAAAGTCACAAACCATTTTTTCTCCTGTGATATTGTTAATTTGTGAAGGCCCCAAACATCACTGTGCATTAAATGATATAGGTTTGTAGCACGATATGATTTTGAGCATTCCAACATGAGACAACTTTCACATTCAGTCTTAAGCTTTCCAAATTATTAAAAAAAGTAGTGCACATATATTGAAGATAAGCGAGACTAGGGTGTCCTAATCTAAGATGCCAATGTATAATTTGTTCATAAACCAGAGTTTGAACGACCACTATGAAAAACTTGAGCGTTTTTATTACTAAAGAAGTTGTCATTGAACTTTTAAAGTCTTTCGATTATTATCGCATTGACAATCATTCTCCTCGAGGTCGCATCTTAAAATTTATAGTGAGTATAGAATAAAAAAGTAATACGAAAATTAAAGGCAAGTTTCAGAATATGGAGAACATATTGAAGTTCTATGTTAATTAAAATTCTTATTATGCCTTTTCCAGCTGTAGCTGATAAAGTACCATGTGCAATTTTAAATTTTTTATCTGTGGAACATTGTGAACACGTATGAAATAAGTATTCGTTTGCTTATCTATTCTTGTTCACTATAGAACCCAGATTTTGATAATTCAAAATCGCATCATCTCTATAAAGGCGTCATTTTTGGCTCAGAGGCACGTTGGTGAGCTTGGGGTGCGGAGTCTAAACCTGCGCAAGAAACATTTTTCTTCATCCATCGCGATGGCATTTACTCAAGAAGAGCTAGAAATGAGGTCAAAGGTATCGAGGTGCCCTACGTATGATGCGAGCGGGCGAGTATTTAAGGTATTGCTTTAGGAGGAACGTCATGACTATGTTTTGAAAAGAGATGGTTCCAGAAGACTGGCACATAGGTACGACTTGCCAGGGGAAACGGTTAGTACGATATGGATCTATCGGGAGTGTATGACACTTGGACCGATTATGAAGTGGCCTCGCTTTCTTGTGCGGGTTGAGGATGCTGACGAGCATTATTGTGTTGAATGTAAAAGACTATATGCTTGTATAAATGCCTATGCATAGGCTGTACTTATTAGGTTTTTGTTTCTAGTGTATTGAGGTTATGTTGTTGCGTCGTATGTGAAAATACAGTATTCCTTAATTACGGATGCTTATGATTGTTTGGAAGACTTCCAATTGTGGGGTTTGGATGACTACTCTTGTCATTTCTGTACCCCTGTTTCTAAATTTTCTTTAAGATATTTGGTACTTATTCTTCCACATTATGTGTAGAGTTTCTTTATTTGTTCTTTCCTGCCATTGATCCGATTGAGTGTCAAAAATAGATGAGCGAGGGGAAGATAGACACATTAATAACAAGTAGTTTAGATGATGAATATATATGAATCAATTTGTGGTTGTGAAAAGGCAAGGTGTGTGATTGTAGATACTGGTTTGATTGACATTCCCGTTCTCACTGTAGGTGCAAAGATGATCAGATACCCAAATCCACAGGTTTTTCCTCCTCCCTTTCTTCCACTTACTACTCCTTGATTTCCTTGAATTGGATGTTTGATTTCACTTTAAAAAATGTGACTTTTTGTGGAGAAAATACCCCTTCTTCTCTGTAAATTGAGGATGAAGACTGTATTCATACATTTTTAATTTCTTTTATTAATTCCTCATTTTGATTTTATAAAAGGAATGTGGATGAAAACAAGAGGTTTGGATTAGTTATATTTAGGTAGAAATATGAAAATGTGATGGATTACATAGGCAATGTTTTTGGATTAGTCATGATAATGTGATGGCTTACATGAGGATTTTTTTTCTTTTTTCTTGTTTACTCTACACAAAATAGGCTTGACTTTCCTAATGGAGACATCCATGCCTAATCTGAGGATTATACCACTTGTTTCCTTTTCTGCTACGAACTTAACTTATGGAAACATGCTCTTCAGCCTTAGGATCAATTGTGCTAGGTATTTGGACAAACAAAGTGTAACCTTAAACTTTTAAATGTAAATTTAAAAATATTTTGGATGCAAGGAAAATTTTCTTAAAAACATTCTACAGCTATTACGTATTTCAAGACTCGTTTTGACATCCTGTTAATCAAATATGACATTGTTAAAATGGTTTCTTCAATAAAACTTAGGAACATGCATAGAGAACGTCATTGAACAAGTTACTTCAAGAAGATGCTTGATTTCTTTCTCAGCAATTCCACTTTGTTTTAGGGGTATTGCTACGTGTAGATTGATGGGGGACGCCTTTTCCTTTAAAAGACATACCGGCACATATTAAAATATTTTGTTCCATTATTAGAGCTTAATATGTTGATTTTAACCATGTTGTAAGATGCTTTGGCAATTCTCCACTTCAGTTTTTTCATTCATCAAATATACCTACCACAACCTTATAAGATCATCCATGAAAGTCACAAACCATTTTTTCTCCTGTGATATTGTTAATTTGTGAAGGCCCCAAACATCACTGTGCATTAAATGATATAGGTTTGTAGCACGATATGATTTTGAGCATTCCAACATGAGACAACTTTCACATTCAGTCTTAAGCTTTCCAAATTATTAAAAAAAGTAGTGCACATATATTGAAGATAAGCGAGACTAGGGTGTCCTAATCTAAGATGCCAATGTATAATTTGTTCATAAACCAGAGTTTGAACGACTACTATGAAAAACTTGAGCGTTTTTATTACTAAAGAAGTTGTCATTGAACTTTTAATGTCTTTCGATTATTATCGCATTGACAATCATTCTCCTCGAGGTCGCATCTTAAAATTTATAGTGAGTATAGAATAAAAAAGTAATACGAAAATTAAAGGCAAGTTTCAGAATATGGAGAACATATTGAAGTTCTATGTTAATTAAAATTCTTATTATGCCTTTTCCAGCTGTAGCTGATAAAGTACCATGTGCAATTTTAAATTTTTTATCTGTGGAACATTGTGAACACGTATGAAATAAGTATTCGTTTGCTTATCTATTCTTGTTCACTATAGAACCCAGATTTTGATAATTCAAAATCGCATCATCTCTATAAAGGCGTCATTTTTGGCTCAGAGGCACGTTGGTGAGCTTGGGGTGCGGAGTCTAAACCTGCGCAAGAAACATTTTTCTTCATCCATCGCGATGGCATTTACTCAAGAAGAGCTAGAAATGAGGTCAAAGGTATCGAGGTGCCCTACGTATGATGCGAGCGGGCGAGTATTTAAGGTATTGCTTTAGGAGAAACGTCATGACTATGTTTTGAAAAGAGATGGTTCCAGAAGACTGGCACATAGGTACGACTTGCCAGGGGAAACGGTTAGTACGATATGGATCTATCGGGAGTGTATGACACTTGGACCGATTATGAAGTGGCCTCGCTTTCTTGTGCGGGTTGAGGATGCTGACGAGCATTATTGTGTTGAATGTAAAAGACTATATGCTTGTATAAATGCCTATGCATAGGCTGTACTTATTAGGTTTTTGTTTCTAGTGTATTGAGGTTATGTTGTTGCGTCGTATGTGAAAATACAGTATTCCTTAATTACGGATGCTTACGATTGTTTGGAAGACTTCCAATTGTGGGGTTTGGATGACTACTCTTGTCATTTCTGTACCCCTGTTTCTAAATTTTCTTTAAGATATTTGGTACTTATTCTTCCACATTATGTGTAGAGTTTCTTTATTTGTTCTTTCCTGCTATTGATCCGATTGAGTGTCAAAAATAGATGAGCGAGGGGAAGATAGACACATTAATAACAAGTAGTTTAGATGATGAATATATATGAATCAATTTGTGGTTGTGAAAAGGCAAGGTGTGTGATTGTAGATACTGGTTTGATTGACATTCCCGTTCTCACTGTAGGTGCAAAGATGATCAGATACCCAAATCCACAGGTTTTTCCTCCTCCCTTTCTTCCACTTACTACTCCTTGATTTCCTTGAATTGGATGTTTGATTTCACTTTAAAAAATGTGACTTTTTGTGGAGAAAATACCCCTTCTTCTCTGTAAATTGAGGATGAAGACTGTATTCATACATCTTTAATTTCTTTTATTAATTCCTCATTTTGATTTTATAAAAGGAATGTGGATGAAAACAAGAGGTTTGGATTAGTTATATTTAGGTAGAAATATGAAAATGTGATGGATTACATAGGCAATGTTTTTGGATTAGTCATGATAATGTGATGGCTTACATGAGGATTTTTTTTCTTTTTTCTTGTTTACTCTACACAAAATAGGCTTGACTTTCCTAATGGAGACATCCATGCCTAATCTGAGGATTATACCACTTGTTTCCTTTTCTGCTACGAACTTAACTTATGGAAACATGCTCTTCAGCCTTAGGATCAATTGTGCTAGGTATTTGGACAAACAAAGTGTAACCTTAAACTTTTAAATGTAAATTTAAAAATATTTTGGATGCAAGGAAAATTTTCTTAAAAACATTCTAAAGCTATTACGTATTTCAAGACTCGTTTTGACATCCTGTTAATCAAATATGACATTGTTAAAATGGTTTCTTCAATAAAACTTAGGAACATGCATAGAGAACGTCATTGAACAAGTTACTTCAAGAAGATGCTTGATTTCTTTCTCAGCAATTCCACTTTGTTTTAGGGGTATTGCTACGTGTAGATTGATGGGGGACGCCTTTTCCTTTAAAAGACATACCGGCACATATTAAAATATTTTGTTCCATTATTAGAGCTTAATATGTTGATTTTAACCATGTTGTAAGATGCTTTGGCAATTCTCCACTTCAGTTTTTTCATTCATCAAATATACCTACCACAACCTTATAAGATCATCCATGAAAGTCACAAACCATTTTTTCTCCTGTGATATTGTTAATTTGTGAAGGCCCCAAACATCACTGTGCATTAAATGATATAGGTTTGTAGCACGATATGATTTTGAGCATTCCAACATGAGACAACTTTCACATTCAGTCTTAAGCTTTCCAAATTATTAAAAAAAGTAGTGCACATATATTGAAGATAAGCGAGACTAGGGTGTCCTAATCTAAGATGCCAATGTATAATTTGTTCATAAACCAGAGTTTGAACGACCACTATGAAAAACTTGAGCGTTTTTATTACTAAAGAAGTTGTCATTGAACTTTTAAAGTCTTTCGATTATTATCGCATTGACAATCATTCTCCTCGAGGTCGCATCTTAAAATTTATAGTGAGTATAGAATAAAAAAGTAATACGAAAATTAAAGGCAAGTTTCAGAATATGGAGAACATATTGAAGTTCTATGTTAATTAAAATTCTTATTATGCCTTTTCCAGCTGTAGCTGATAAAGTACCATGTGCAATTTTAAATTTTTTATCTGTGGAACATTGTGAACACGTATGAAATAAGTATTCGTTTGCTTATCTATTCTTGTTCACTATAGAACCCAGATTTTGATAATTCAAAATCGCATCATCTCTATAAAGGCGTCATTTTTGGCTCAGAGGCACGTTGGTGAGCTTGGGGTGCGGAGTCTAAACCTGCGCAAGAAACATTTTTCTTCATCCATCGCGATGGCATTTACTCAAGAAGAGCTAGAAATGAGGTCAAAGGTATCGAGGTGCCCTACGTATGATGCGAGCGGGCGAGTATTTAAGGTATTGCTTTAGGAGGAACGTCATGACTATGTTTTGAAAAGAGATGGTTCCAGAAGACTGGCACATAGGTACGACTTGCCAGGGGAAACGGTTAGTACGATATGGATCTATCGGGAGTGTATGACACTTGGACCGATTATGAAGTGGCCTCGCTTTCTTGTGCGGGTTGAGGATGCTGACGAGCATTATTGTGTTGAATGTAAAAGACTATATGCTTGTATAAATGCCTATGCATAGGCTGTACTTATTAGGTTTTTGTTTCTAGTGTATTGAGGTTATGTTGTTGCGTCGTATGTGAAAATACAGTATTCCTTAATTACGGATGCTTATGATTGTTTGGAAGACTTCCAATTGTGGGGTTTGGATGACTACTCTTGTCATTTCTGTACCCCTGTTTCTAAATTTTCTTTAAGATATTTGGTACTTATTCTTCCACATTATGTGTAGAGTTTCTTTATTTGTTCTTTCCTGCCATTGATCCGATTGAGTGTCAAAAATAGATGAGCGAGGGGAAGATAGACACATTAATAACAAGTAGTTTAGATGATGAATATATATGAATCAATTTGTGGTTGTGAAAAGGCAAGGTGTGTGATTGTAGATACTGGTTTGATTGACATTCCCGTTCTCACTGTAGGTGCAAAGATGATCAGATACCCAAATCCACAGGTTTTTCCTCCTCCCTTTCTTCCACTTACTACTCCTTGATTTTCTTGAATTGGATGTTTGATTTCACTTTAAAAAATGTGACTTTTTGTGGAGAAAATACCCCTTCTTCTCTGTAAATTGAGGATGAAGACTGTATTCATACATCTTTAATTTCTTTTATTAATTCCTCATTTTGATTTTATAAAAGGAATGTGGATGAAAACAAGAGGTTTGGATTAGTTATATTTAGGTAGAAATATGAAAATGTGATGGATTACATAGGCAATGTTTTTGGATTAGTCATGATAATGTGATGGCTTACATGAGGATTTTTTTTCTTTTTTCTTGTTTACTCTACACAAAATAGGCTTGACTTTCCTAATGGAGACATCCATGCCTAATCTGAGGATTATACCACTTGTTTCCTTTTCTGCTACGAACTTAACTTATGGAAACATGCTCTTCAGCCTTAGGATCAATTGTGCTAGGTATTTGGACAAACAAAGTGTAACCTTAAACTTTTAAATGTAAATTTAAAAATATTTTGGATGCAAGGAAAATTTTCTTAAAAACATTCTAAAGCTATTACGTATTTCAAGACTCGTTTTGACATCCTGTTAATCAAATATGACATTGTTAAAATGGTTTCTTCAATAAAACTTAGGAACATGCATAGAGAACGTCATTGAACAAGTTACTTCAAGAAGATGCTTGATTTCTTTCTCAGCAATTCCACTTTGTTTTAGGGGTATTGCTACGTGTAGATTGATGGGGGACGCCTTTTCCTTTAAAAGACATACCGGCACATATTAAAATATTTTGTTCCATTATTAGAGCTTAATATGTTGATTTTAACCATGTTGTAAGATGCTTTGGCAATTCTCCACTTCAGTTTTTTCATTCATCAAATATACCTACCACAACCTTATAAGATCATCCATGAAAGTCACAAACCATTTTTTCTCCTGTGATATTGTTAATTTGTGAAGGCCCCAAACATCACTGTGCATTAAATGATATAGGTTTGTAGCACGATATGATTTTGAGCATTCCAACATGAGACAACTTTCACATTCAGTCTTAAGCTTTCCAAATTATTAAAAAAAGTAGTGCACATATATTGAAGATAAGCGAGACTAGGGTGTCCTAATCTAAGATGCCAATGTATAATTTGTTCATAAACCAGAGTTTGAACGACCACTATGAAAAACTTGAGCGTTTTTATTACTAAAGAAGTTGTCATTGAACTTTTAAAGTCTTTCGATTATTATCGCATTGACAATCATTCTCCTCGAGGTCGCATCTTAAAATTTATAGTGAGTATAGAATAAAAAAGTAATACGAAAATTAAAGGCAAGTTTCAGAATATGGAGAACATATTGAAGTTCTATGTTAATTAAAATTCTTATTATGCCTTTTCCAGCTGTAGCTGATAAAGTACCATGTGCAATTTTAAATTTTTTATCTGTGGAACATTGTGAACACGTATGAAATAAGTATTCGTTTGCTTATCTATTCTTGTTCACTATAGAACCCAGATTTTGATAATTCAAAATCGCATCATCTCTATAAAGGCGTCATTTTTGGCTCAGAGGCACGTTGGTGAGCTTGGGGTGCGGAGTCTAAACCTGCGCAAGAAACATTTTTCATCATCCATCGCGATGGCATTTACTCAAGAAGAGCTAGAAATGAGGTCAAAGGTATCGAGGTGCCCTACGTATGATGCGAGCGGGCGAGTATTTAAGGTATTGCTTTAGGAGGAACGTCATGACTATGTTTTGAAAAGAGATGGTTCCAGAAGACTGGCACATAGGTACGACTTGCCAGGGGAAACGGTTAGTACGATATGGATCTATCGGGAGTGTATGACACTTGGACCGATTATGAAGTGGCCTCGCTTTCTTGTGCGGGTTGAGGATGCTGACGAGCATTATTGTGTTGAATGTAAAAGACTATATGCTTGTATAAATGCCTATGCATAGGCTGTACTTATTAGGTTTTTGTTTCTAGTGTATTGAGGTTATGTTGTTGCGTCGTATGTGAAAATACAGTATTCCTTAATTACGGATGCTTATGATTGTTTGGAAGACTTCCAATTGTGGGGTTTGGATGACTACTCTTGTCATTTCTGTACCCCTGTTTCTAAATTTTCTTTAAGATATTTGGTACTTATTCTTCCACATTATGTGTAGAGTTTCTTTATTTGTTCTTTCCTGCCATTGATCCGATTGAGTGTCAAAAATAGATGAGCGAGGGGAAGATAGACACATTAATAACAAGTAGTTTAGATGATGAATATATATGAATCAATTTGTGGTTGTGAAAAGGCAAGGTGTGTGATTGTAGATACTGGTTTGATTGACATTCCCGTTCTCACTGTAGGTGCAAAGATGATCAGATACCCAAATCCACAGGTTTTTCCTCCTCCCTTTCTTCCACTTACTACTCCTTGATTTCCTTGAATTGGATGTTTGATTTCACTTTAAAAAATGTGACTTTTTGGGGAGAAAATACCCCTTCTTCTCTGTAAATTGAGGATGAAGACTGTATTCATACATCTTTAATTTCTTTTATTAATTCCTCATTTTGATTTTATAAAAGGAATGTGGATGAAAACAAGAGGTTTGGATTAGTTATATTTAGGTAGAAATATGAAAATGTGATGGATTACATAGGCAATGTTTTTGGATTAGTCATGATAATGTGATGGCTTACATGAGGATTTTTTTTCTTTTTTCTTGTTTACTCTACACAAAATAGGCTTGACTTTCCTAATGGAGACATCCATGCCTAATCTGAGGATTATACCACTTGTTTCCTTTTCTGCTACGAACTTAACTTATGGAAACATGCTCTTCAGCCTTAGAATCAATTGTGCTAGGTATTTGGACAAACAAAGTGTAACCTTAAACTTTTAAATGTAAATTTAAAAATATTTTGGATGCAAGGAAAATTTTCTTAAAAACATTCTAAAGCTATTACGTATTTCAAGACTCGTTTTGACATCCTGTTAATCAAATATGACATTGTTAAAATGGTTTCTTCAATAAAACTTAGGAACATGCATAGAGAACGTCATTGAACAAGTTACTTCAAGAAGATGCTTGATTTCTTTCTCAGCAATTCCACTTTGTTTTAGGGGTATTGCTACGTGTAGATTGATGGGGGACGCCTTTTCCTTTAAAAGACATACCGGCACATATTAAAATATTTTGTTCCATTATTAGAGCTTAATATGTTTATTTTAACCATGTTGTAAGATGCTTTGGCAATTCTCCACTTCAGTTTTTTCATTCATCAAATATACCTACCACAACCTTATAAGATCATCCATGAAAGTCACAAACCATTTTTTCTCCTGTGATATTGTTAATTTGTGAAGGCCCCAAACATCACTGTGCATTAAATGATATAGGTTTGTAGCACGATATGATTTTGAGCATTCCAACATAAGACAACTTTCACATTCAGTGTTAAGCTTTCCAAATTATTAAAAAAAGTAGTGCACATATATTGAAGATAAGCGAGACTAGGGTGTCCCAATCTAAGATGCCAATGTATAATTTGTTCATAAACTAGAGTTTGAACGACTACTATGAAAAACCTTGAGCGTTTTTATTACTAAAGAAGTTGTCATTGAACTTTTAAAGTCTTTCGATTATTATCGCATTGACAATCATTCTCCTCGAGGTCGCATCTTAAAATTTATAGTGAGTATAGAATAAAAAAGTAATACGAAAATTAAAGGCAAGTTTCAGAATATGGAGAACATATTGAAGTTCTATGTTAATTAAAATTCTTATTATGCCTTTTCCAGCTGTAGCTGATAAAGTACCATGTGCAATTTTAAATTTTTTATCTGTGGAACATTGTGAACACGTATGAAAAGAGTATTAGTTTGCTTACCTATTCTTGTTCACTGTAGAACCCAGATTTTGATAATTCAAAATCGCATCATCACTATAAAGGCGTCACTTTTGGCTCAGAGGCACGTTGGTGAGCTTGGGGTGCGGAGTCTAAACCTGCGCAAGAAACATTTTTCTTCATCCATCGCGATGGCATTTACTCAAGAAGAGCTAGAAATGAGGTCAAAGGTATCGAGGTGCCCTACGTATGATGCGAGCGGGCGAGTATTTAAGGTATTGCTTTAGAAGGAACGTCATGACTATGTTTTGAACAGAGATGGTTCCAGAAGACTGGCACATAGGTACGACTTGCCAGGGGAAACGGTTAGTACGATATGGATCTATCGGGAGTGTATGACACTTGGACCGATTATGAAGTGGCCTCGCTTTCTTATGCGGGTTGAGGATGCTGACGAGCATTATTGTGTTGAATGTAAAAGACTATATGCTTGTATAAATGCCTATGCATAGGCTGTACTTATTAGGTTTTTGTTTCTAGTGTATTGAGGTTATGTTGTTGCGTCGTACGTGAAAATACAGTATTCCTTAATTACGGATGCTTATGATTGTTTGGAAGACTTCCAATTGTGGGGTTTGGATGACTACTCTTGTCATTTCTGTACCCCTGTTTCTAAATTTTCTTTAAGATATTTGGTACTTATTCTTCCACATTATGTGTAGAGTTTCTTTATTTGTTCTTTCCTGCCATTGATCCGATTGAGTGTCAAAAATAGATGAGCGAGGGGAAGATAGACACATTAATAACAAGTAGTTTAGATGATGAATATATATGAATCAATTTGTGGTTGTGAAAAGGCAAGGTGTGTGATTGTAGATACTGGTTTGATTGACATTCCCGTTCTCACTGTAGGTGCAAAGATGATCAGATACCCAAATCCACCGGTTTTTCCTCCTCCCTTTCTTCCACTTACTACTCCTTGATTTCCTTGAATTGGATGTTTGATTTCACTTTAAAAAATGTGACTTTTTGTGGAGAAAATACCCCTTCTTCTCTGTAAATTGAGGATGAAGACTGTATTCATACATCTTTAATTTCTTTTATTAATTCCTCATTTTGATTTTATAAAAGGAATGTGGATGAAAACAAGAGGTTTGGATTAGTTATATTTAGGTAGAAATATGAAAATGTGATGGATTACATAGGCAATGTTTTTGGATTAGTCATGATAATGTGATGGCTTACATGAGGATTTTTTTTCTTTTTTCTTGTTTACTCTACACAAAATAGGCTTGACTTTCCTAATGGAGACATCCATGCCTAATCTGAGGATTATACCACTTGTTTCCTTTTCTGCTACGAACTTAACTTATGGAAACATGCTCTTCAGCCTTAGATCAATTGTGCTAGGTATTTGGACAAACAAAGTGTAACCTTAAACTTTTAAATGTAAATTTAAAAATATTTTGGATATAAGGAAAATTTTCTTAAAAACATTCTAAAGCTATTACGTATTTCAAAACTCGTTTTGACATCCTGTTAATCAAATATGACATTGTTAAAATGGTTTCTTCAATAAAACTTAGGAACATGCATAGAGAACGTCATTGAACAAGTTACTTCAAGAAGATGCTCGATTTCTTTCTCAGCAATTCCACTTTGTTTTAGGGGTATTGCTACGTGTAGATTGATGGGGGACGCCTTTTCCTTTAAAAGATATACCAGGCACATATTAAAATATTTTGTTCCATTATTAGAGCTTAATATGTTGATTTTAACCATGTTGTAAGATTCTTTGACAATTCTCCACTTCAGTTTTTTCATTCATCAAATATACCTACCACAACCTTATAAGATCATCCATGAAAGTCACAAACCATTTTTTCTCCTGTGATATTGTTAATTTGTGAAGGCCCCAAACATCACTGTGCATTAAATGATATAGGTTTGTAGCACGATATGATTTTGAGCATTCGAACATGAGACAACTTTCACATTCAGTGTTAAGCTTTCCAAATTATTAAAAAAAGTAGCGCACATATGTTGAAGATAAGCGAGACTAGGGTGTCCTAATCTAAGATGCCAATGTATAATTTGTTCATAAACCAGAGTTTGAACGACTACTATGAAAAACCTTGAGCGTTTTTATTACTAAAGAAGTTGTCATTGAAGTTTTAAAGTCATTCGATTATTATCGCATTGACAATCATTCTCCTCGAGGTCGCATCCTAACATTTATAGTGAGAATAGAAAAAAAAAGTAATACGAAAATTAAAAGCAAGTTTCAGAATATGGAGAACATATTGAAGTTCTATGTTCTCTAAAATTCCTATTATGGCTTTTCCAGCTGTAGCTGATAAACTACCATGTGCAATTTTAAATTTTTTATCTGTGGAACATTGTCAACACGTATGAAAAGAGTATTAGTTTGCTTACCTATTCTTGTTCACTGTAGAACCCCGATTTTGACAATTCAAAATCGCATCATCTCTATAAAGGCGTCACTTTTGGCTCAGATGCACGTGGTGAGCTTGGGGTGCGGAGTCTAAACCTGCGCAAGAAACATTTTTCTTCATCCATCGCGATGGCATTTACTCAAGAAGAGCTAGAAATGAGGTCAAAGGTATCGAGGTCCCAACGTGTGATGTGAGTGGTCGAGTATTTAAGGTATTGCTTTAGGAGAAACGTCATGACTACGTTTTGAAAGGAAATGGTTACAGAAGACAGGCACATAGGAACGACTTGCCAGGGGAAACGGTTAGTACGATATGGATCTATCGGGAGTGTATGACACTTGGACCGATTATGAAGTGGCCTCGCTTTCTTGTGCGGGTTGAGGATGCTGACGAGCATTATTGTGTTGAATGTAAAAGTCTATATGCTTGTATAAATGCCTATGCATAGGCTGTACTTATTGGGTTTTTGTTTCTAGTGTATTGAGGTTATGTTGTTGCTTCGTATGTGAAAATACAGTATTCCTTAATTACGGATGCTTATGATTGTTTGGAAGACTTCCAATTGTGGGGTTTGGATGACTACTCTTGTCATTTCTGTACCCCTGTTTCTAAATTTTCTTTAAGATATTTGGTGTTTATTCTTCCACATTATGTGTAGAGTTTCTTTATTTGTTCTTTCCTGCCATTGATCCGATTGAGTGTCAAAAATAGATGAGCGAGGGGAAGATAGACACATTAATAACAAGTAGTTTAGATGATGAATATATATGAATCAATTTGTGGTTGTGGAAAGGCAATGTGTGTGATTGTAGATACTGGTTTGATTGACATTCCCGTTCTCACTGTAGGTGCAAAGATGATCAGATACCCAAATCCACAGGTTTTTCCTCCTCCCTTTCTTCCACTTACTACTTCTTGATTTCCTTGAATTGGATGTTTGATTTCACTTTAAAAGATGTGACTTTTTGTGGAGAAAATACCCCTTCTTCTCTGTAAATTGAGGATGAAGACTGTATTCATACATCTTTAATTTCTTTTATTAATTCCTCATTTTGATTTTATAAAAGGAATGTGGATGAAAACAAGAGGTTTGGATTAGTTATATTTAGGTAGAAATATGAAAATGTGATGGATTTCATAGGCAATTTTTTTGGATTAGTCATAATAATGTGATGGCTTACATGAGGATTTTTCTTCTTTTTTCTTGTTTACTCTACACAAAATAGGCTTGACTTTCCTACTGGAGACATCCATCCCTAATTTAAGGATTATACCACTTGTTTCCTTTTCTGCTATGAACATAACTTATGGAAACATGCTCTTCAGCCTCAGGCTCAATTGTGCTAGGTATTTGGACAAACACAGTGTAACCTTAAACTTTTAAACGTAAATTTAAAAATATTTTGGATGTAAGGAAAATTTTCTTAAAAACATTCTAAAGCTATTACGTATTTCAAGACTCGTTTTGACATCCTGTTAATCAAATATGACATTGTTAAAATGGTTTCTTCAATAAAACTTAGGAACATGCATAGAGAACGTCATTGAACAAGTTACTTCAAAAAGATGCTCGATTTCCTTCTCAGCAATTCCATTTTGTTTTAGGGGTATTGCTACGTGTAGATTGATGGTGGACACCTTTTCCTTTAAAAGACATACTAGGCACATATTAAAATATTTTGTTCCATTATTACAGCTTAATATGTTGATTTTAACCATGTTGTAAGATTCTTTGACAATTCTCTACTTCAGTTTCTTCATTCATCAAATATACCTACCACAACCTTATAAGATCATCCATGAAAGTCACAAACCATTTTTTTTCCTGTGATATTGTTAATTTGTGAAGACCCCAAACATCACTGTGCATTAGATGACATATGTTTGTAGCACGATATGATTTTGAGCATTAGTAGCACGACTAGTTTATGACATGGGATAACTTTCACATTCAGTGATAAGCTTCCCAAATTCTTATACATAGTAATATAGAAATAGTAAGTCCAAATCTACAGAAGATGTGACATATGATCTCTACAGAAAAGGATTTTGTGGAAATTACTACAATTGGACATCTCATGATGGAATATTAAAGTATTATAGAAATATTTAGATATATTAAAAGATTGGTTGAATATAGAGAAATATTATACAATATTCTATTATGAATTTATGATATTTACAATATATATTGGTCATATGTACTATAATTTACTATAGAATATGATGATAATGAAGAGGGTTGAGTTGCTCTTTTTATCAACCTAAATATTTGAGATTTGAGGTAAGTATAGCGAATTGAATTTATATATATGTGTGGATATAATATATTGGTTGTTCATATTTTTGATCGGTGATGTTGACTATTTGAATGGTTGTTTATAAAATATTAAATGAAATTGAATGATGAGTTAATGATGTGATGTTGAATTGAAATAAAAAGATGGCTTACCTATTTGGGAGTTTAATGCAATGGCTTATGATGATTAATGATGAGTCGTGTGCTGTCATTAATCAATGGAGATAATATGAGATATCTTACGAGTTGTGTGTTATGCGATATGATTGATGATGGATTGAGATGATGATGATGATGGCTGGCAAAGACCATTAGATGATGCATTCCAGCTTGGGTAAGCAGGGCTCTAAGGAAATAAACTATAACGTCGGATATCATGTCTTGGACTGATATATGATTGTGGGTATGTGTTATTTTTTTACATTTGTTGTTATTATATGATGAATATTGATTGGTTGGTATAATTGTATTATACTTTATTTTCTAGATATATATATTGATTGATAGCTATATGTATACTGTATATATATTACTTTCTTTTTAACACAAAATAAATATATCTTTAAATATAAAAAATATTATTTATTTATTAAAGAAAAAATTAAAATTAAAGTTAAAATTTAATAATTTCAACCACAATAATAGTATTTTTTTTATTTCTTTTAATACACAAAATAATATTTACTAGTAAATTTTATTAACCTATACTAATTTTCTTATTTAGGCTTATACAAAATTAATTTTAAGTTAACCCTAAAATTTTTCTTCTAATTTTTTAATAACATAATTTTTTATTTCTCTCTCTCTCTCTCTTCCCCCTTCTCCCTCTCCATTTTTCACCTCTTATTTTCTTCCACACTCTTTTCTTTTCTTCCTTCCCCTTTCTACACACTGCCTGCCCTCCTCCTCCCGCCGCCGCCTCATCCCGCCGACGTCCTCCTCCTTCCGCCGCCGTCGTATCCCGCTGCCTCTTCTCGTTTTCTTTTAATTTCTCTTCTTCTCTTTTTATTTTCTCTCTGCCGTTGTGTCCAATCGCCACCGTCGTTCTCGGCCTCCTTCATCTTTTCTTTTTCTTTTTTTTTGCTTCTCCTCTTTTTCTCTTCTCTTTTTCTTTTTGCCGTCTCATCGCCGCTGTCGTCAATCCCCAGGTATTTATTTTATTGATTATACAGTTTTTATTCTTTTTTTTTGTTTACATATTTTAACATACTATAAATTTTATTCTTTTTCTCTTCCCTTCTCTCCACTGCCGTCTTGCCCGCCGTCGGTCGTCTCGTCGTCGTATTTAGGGTTTTTGTCTGCCTCATCATCTCTGTTGTTCCTACCAAGTAAGCTCTGGTGTTCTTGCCCAACAGTGCAGAATTCTTTTCTTAATCATTGTTATCTATTTGTTTTGTTTGTATTAGTTGTTTTTTTGGGAAAAGGAGGATGCTTTAAGGAGCTTTTGTCTGATGGTATATCCCTAACTTTATTTGAAAAAGACTATTTTGCCTATGAAAGGAGAATGTTGCATCTAACAAATGAAGAGCTTCAACGAAATAGCTAGTAGGAATGTTATAGGGAGCATGAAAGGAGAACAGTTACACCTGCTGCTAGGGAATCCGTAAGATGAAGGTTGCTCGAAGAAAAAGAAAGAACGATAGCAGACGACCATAGGGGAAGAACAAGTTGCAGCCAAGCATGAGAACATCAGACACAGTATCTAGTAAGATCAGGACAAAGAGGGAACCATCAATATCGAGGGCAAAAGTAGAAAATGTGGGGAAGTAGATAGAAAAATTGAAGTAACAGATAGATGAACTGAAGAAGAGAGGCGAGCTGGTGAAGCAAAACAAGAACTCACCTTTTGCCAACAAATTCTAACCGAACTCGTGGATCCAAATTTTCGACTATCCGGTCTTCCCAAATATGATGGGTTAAAGGATCCACAAGAGCACATTTTTCCCTTTGAATTGATAATGAACTTGTATGGACAAACTGATTCGATTAATGCAAAATTGTTTGAGAGAACTTTGACAGGAAATGCGCAAGAATTAGCCGAGTGGAACCATCGAATCATATGGATAGTTGGTGCAGAAGTTCACGTTTCACTTTGCCAGTAAAAGGAGGGCGAAGAGGTCAGCGACCTACCTCTTCATGGTCCGATAGAAAAGTGACGAGTCCCTCAAAAGTTTCATAGGGAGGTTTAACAATGAGACCCTTGAGGTACAAGATCTAAGGATTGATATAATGACGAGCATATTGATACATGGGTTGAAGAAGCGACCGTTTCCATCGGCATTAGCACGGGATCCTCCTGAAAATGTAGAACAATTAATGCAGTTCGCTCAAAAATACATCGACGAGAAAGATATGAACACAATCAAGGACAAGGAATAGAGTGGAGGTCGAGATAGGCAAAAGCGACCTGATGAGAAAAAAGTCTATCCAACCGAAATACCACAGGTATACACTGTTGGTTACTTCTAGAGCAGAAGCCATGATGATGGTTGAAGGGGACAACCTGCTGTAATGGCCCAGAAAACTAGAGGAACGCTTGGGAAGAGGGATTCCAAGAAGTATTGTAAGTTTTACAGGGATAAAGGGTATGACACGGAGGATTGTTATCAATTGAAGGATGAGATGGAATGATTGTTCTGGCAGGAATACTTCAAGGACATCATACTGAAAGCAGGAGGTAGAGATAAAAAATCCCCTAGCAAAGCAAGAAACATATTGCATAGTAGGTCGCCAAGCAGAGGAAAGCTCGAGAAGGAAGGAACAAAGGAAGGATGATGCGATAATGATCCTGTGAAAGGAGTTATTTGGTGAAGATGGCAGCTCAAGAATATAGGTATGTCTATATTACTATTATTTTTACCGAGAGTATTAGCTTTTGCAAGAATCAATATTTTTGCTAGCGTTAAAATTTAGGGATCATATGTGCACTTCTGTAATATCTTGAGAAAGTGGCTATATTCTGTGTAAGAAAGCTCGCGTAAAATAAAAAGCACTTTTTGAAATAATTTACATCGCAATAAAATATTACCGACCTGGGAAAGGTCGCTATTTTAAGGACTATTCGATCTATGAAAGATGGTGTCTGAAAAAGACCATGTCTGAGAAAGACCAAGCGACCTGAGAAAGGTGAGTCTGAAAAAGACCGGTGTCTGAGAAAGACCACGCGACCTAAAAAAGGTGAAGATCGTCTGGAAAAGACTACGACCTAAAAATGGGGATCAAATCTGTTTGAAAAAGACCACGTGACTTGAGAAAGGTCTAAACTGCATCTGAAAAAGACCACGCGACTTGACAAAGGTGAAGATTGTCTGAAAAAGACAATGTGACCTGAAAAAGGTGAAGATTGTGCGTCTGAAAAAGACCACACGGCCTGAAAAAGGCGATCAATTCTGTGTCTAAGAAAGACCATGCTATTTGAAAAACCTTGTGTGATCTGAAAAAGATCAGTTTCCAAAAAGACCAAGCGACCTTGGAAAGATTGCTATCCGAAGAACACATGATCTGGTGATTTGAAAAAGATCTTGCTATCTGAAAAGATGGACTTGAAAGCGACCCAATTATTTCGATATAAAGTGGATCGCGTTTAAGAGAACATTATTGATTCTATTTATTCCATGGAATTCTTCAAAGTTATCATTAATATGCAGAATGATTACAAGTCTTCTAGAAACTAAGGGGAGATCGCTATTACAAAAACATGAAATGGGAAGATAATGGATGCAATCTTCATGAAAGTCATAATTACAAATTATGAAGTTCCTAAAGCCTGTTTATCTGTCTCGTCCTCGACCATCTTCTCGATCTCATCCACCAAGACTTTGAATTCATCTTCATACTTTAGTGGTGATCCTTCAGGGAAGGTTGCCAGGTTTCCATCCAGAGCGGAGTCAAGCCAGTTGATATCAAAACCTTCCACAAAGCCCTTCAATTTTTTGATTTGAGAGGTACAACGATCGAAGCCCTGCATCAGGTAGTCGGAAGATTTGATCTCTACATTGACCTAGAATGCAAGGACTTGAGGAAATCTCTGGCACCCTGTATTAGAGTATCCGATAGAAGCTGCTTGTGATCATCGGATGCCAGATATCGATTGCGACCTTGATCGCGAGCAACTTCCAACCGCTGCTTCTGATCCTCAAAAGCAAGGTAATCTTCTCGGCCAGCTATCCGACCTGTAGAGAAGGCTTCAACCTTGGCCAATTCTTTGGCAGCAGTGATGGCAGACTGAAACTTTAGAGCTTGTGCTCGCAATTGCGCCTAGAATTCAGTCGTCTCTCTTTCACAGATCGTTAGCTTCGCCTTCTCTTCTTCGAGTAATTTAACAGCGACCAGCTTCTCATGTTGCCAATAGGTGCACTTCAATAAAAGGTGATGGCTAAAAGCAGAAACCTACATACATCAGCAGAACATAATTAATAGATCGGTGAAAGATAATATGCGACCTATATTGCTAAAGAGTATTACCTGAGAGAGGGAATGAGCAAGGTTTTTCTTGACCTGAATATGCGAGAGAAAGAAGCCAAAAGAGCTTGGTCGCAAGGCAGAACGGTGGACTTGTATAACTCCCATGAATCTTGGCCGATATGAGACTTTAACACGGAGCTCTGACCAGAAATAACCCAATTAGGTATCAATCTCTCACCTTCCGTCTCTGCAGGTTTGTAGGAGGGGGATCCCAATTCTACTTGGGCCTCCTTCCACCAGGTTATAAGCTTATTGACCACTTTCAAGTTGTCCTCCTCCTCAGCCCGTGAAATAGCAGTCTTGGCCTTCTTACGAGAGGATGAGGGGCTAGATTACGAGCTCCTATTTTTCCTCTTGCGCCCTTCAGCGACCTCCTTGCCGTTGGACCTTCTTCTGAGTGGCTCAGGGTCGAACTCTTTGATAGACTCTTCGACCAACGGAGATGGGTTTTTGGTCGCAGGGTCAGTATCTTCACTGGCGATCTCGATAGGACTGATGGATCGATATTGGAGCTCGTTCTCAGGGGCAACAGAAGTACGATCAACCTGAGACCTCGGGATATCTCTGGTACGAGAAGGGGGACATGATGAATCAGTTTCTTGAGTGATGATGGGTCGCTTGGCCTTCATCGCATGAAGTCTTTTTGAGATCCGAGCTTCCATTATAATAGAGTCTGCAAGAAAGGATTGGTTATATGAAAGCGATTTAAAGGGAATGAAGGAAAAAGAATAAGTTACCTAGATAACCCTGGACTTAGATGGATGCGGGACTGAGACCAGCTAACTTCAAGGTATTCTCCGTCAAGAGTTTGATTAGCCTTGTATTGATATTGGGTGAGATTACCAATTAAGTCATCTTCTAGTCCTACACTACGAGTCTTGGGCTCGGGTTTTGTGGTGCGCCATTCACAAGGAAAAGGCCAAACCTGATTAGGTGGGGGTCGAATAAAGAAAAATTTGTCTTTTCAGGGACCAACATTTGATTTTAAAATAGAAATGGAGGAACAATGAGGTTTAGCAGTGAGATAGAAAAAGCCTTGGTCACCTGACCTCTTCGAGGTCGTGAACTTATAAAGAGACCTAAAGTTGTCAAAATCCGGTTCAAGCTCTAGATGCCTCATGATTATGATAAAAGCAAGTATATGACGAATTGAGTTCGGGGCTAATTGCATTGGGCATATTTCCAACCTAGATAGTATGAGAGCAACAGGTCGCAGAACTATGAAACGCAAGCCTGCATCTAAATGAACTACAGAGATTGGACAGCTACCAGGAGGAAGCTGGTTCATCCGATCAGAAGAAGAAGGAAGAATGATTTCAAAACTTTGGGGGATGTGGTATATCTTTCTAATCGTCGTGACAGTCATCTGCAAGGTACTTTCAATGCTAAGCCAGGTTTCGTTGACCAACAATGTTTCATACTGTTCGAGGATCAAAGCAGGGGTTACAACCTCTAAGTCATCTACAACTGTCCTAGATGGGCCAATATGATCCTTACGAGCTAAAGGCATATGAGAGGTCACAGATGAACTACCAGATGAACTACTAAAAGATGTGCTAAACTCTGAAGAACTAGAACTCGAAGGCATGATTAAACAGAAAAGGGAGGCCGTAGAGAAATACCTGGAAGTGGAGGAACCTAGAGAGAGCAGATCTAGTCAAGAGAAAGTAGCTCGCATTTAGAGGGAAGTAGATCACAAATGAGTGGCACGACTGATGTCAAATTCTCCCATATTTATAGGGGTCAGACCATGGAGATGCATGCCAAAATCAAGGGCTGTATGCTAAAGAAGATAGGATGATCTAAAGGTTGAGATCAAATGACTCTTCGACTTTTCTTACCGTGCTCCGCACACTAAGAAGAAATGGGGGAGTAATGATGGGTATAACGCTAATTTTGTCTAAAAAAGACTATTTTGTCCCTGAAAGGCCTCAAAATTACAATCTTACCCAGAAGACTGGTGACTTCCTAATTGGGTCGGATCCAGTGACCCGATCCTGACAACCCAGGACACATGAAAGACATCTACTGGACCAACAGAACCCCCAGTTTTATACTATAAATACTCCAAGTTTAGTGCATTTATGGTATGCCTTTCCTACTAGTCTTTACTTTAGATCACTCAGACTCGCTAGCTCGTCAGCGACCTGCTTCCACGACCTTGATACCAAGCATTGACCTAAGCATCGGAGGGACTTCGTTGGGGGCCATCCCAACAAGCCTAATGATCTGCTTCTCTTTTCTCAAGACCCGTACATCAGACTGGGAGAGGTAGCGACCTCGAACCGCTTAGAGGACTAGTTCACCCGACAAAGGAGTTCACACATATTTCGACCGAGATCACTATCTATATATGTTTTCTTTCCTTCTGATATTAACTTTTTGTGAGTCTACAACTCATGCTAGAATTAGGGTTAATTATATTTTGCCATTTTGAACAATGACTGTTTTCTTTGGCATCTAAACTTTTTTTATATCAACTTACCATCTCAACTTTAAAAGTTGTGCATTTTGCCATTTTAACTATTTTCCAATCAAGTTTTTTCTCGAAAAAACATTACATGCAGTATACATGTACTATTTAAAGGTTATGTGATGTGATATTTTTCACACATGCACAACATGTGATGTTTTTTCTGCAGAAAAATAACAAACAAACAGTCATATATGCGAAGTGCAATTTTCGTAAAGTTGAGATGGTAAGTTGACACATAAAAAGTTTTCGATGGTAATGTGAAAAATGGGTATAATTCGAATGACAAAATATAATTTACCCCTAGAATTAATCTATTTTGAATTGTATGGGTGATTTGACCATGTAATCCAATTGATTATATTGTGAGAATAAAATAAATAAATGCAATTCAGTATTCCATTTGTTAAACAATGTATTGTTAGTGCCTGCAAATAAAATGTGTGGATATGTAGTTTTTACATGAATAGTTGCTTACAAGAATGGTGATATGTAAAAATGAGGGAGTGATGAAAACTGAACATAATTATTATGAGAATTCTTGATGACCTGAATGGATCTGTGTGGTAAAATAAAATAAAAAGAGTTGTGATGCAAAATGAAAGAGCTGTAATACCAATTAATATTTATGAGCCTATGTGGCTTGTAAGGGAATTCACTTAAACATTAACTGATGAATAGTGAGGTTTATTTGGTGGAGAAGGACACTATATCCCTCTTGTGAGCAGACTAAGGAAAGAGGAGTTTAATTTATTGTTTTGTTATGAGTTGATTGGGTTATGAAATAAAATTAATCATATTGGAATTAAATTGCTTATATTCTAGATATGTTGCTCCTGTTGTCTCGTATGAACTATTTTTGATTTACATGTATAAGCAGTGCAGATTATTAACTTATTGAATTGCAGTCTCATTCATGTTAATTTAGATTCCAGCTCTGTGTTCCAGTCAGATCGGGTCAGTATGCAATTATCTCCTCACTCGTCAATAAAAATAATAATTTCATTTTGGTGGCGTTTGATGTATATTTATACACATATATATCTATATAATCTTGTGCATTAGATGATAAATATAGTTGTGTTGATGATGAGATTGCGTGTATATATAGTCAACAATGACTGACTGATGTGCATCTTTATATATATATTGCAAAATTTCACTTTTGGTCCCACTAAATAGGGTCATTCTCACTTTTGGTCCCGCGCTTTAGGTGCTCAACACTTATAGTCCCAAAACCCTAATTTTTTAACACTTTTAGTCCCACACCGTTAAAAACTGACGGAAACGGCACGTGACACGCACGTGCCGTTAGTCAGCTGGTATGGTCCATGTTGGTCAACGGCAAAATATCACTTTTGGTCCCACTAGATAGCGTTATTCTCACTTTTGGTCCCACGCTTTACGTGTTCAACACTTGTAGTCCCAAAATCCTAGGGCCCGTTTGGTTGTGTTTTCATTTTCATTTTCAATTTCCAACATTTGGAAATAGGTAGAAATGCTTTATTGGTTTTTGTGCGAAAACTGATAATATATTTGGATTAGTTGTTTCTAAATATAGGTATATAGGTGTGATAAATGTTGAGTATATGTATATGTATTTTTGATGTGACAGAAATTGGTTATAAGGGTTGACCAAATTGATTCAACATTTGTGTCTTTTTCTATTCATATTTATGTATAGATATATTATATATTGTGAATGCCAAATAAAAATGTGAAGAATATACTTTATTCAATACTTTATTTAAATAAGTTAGGTCTAAATTAAATAAATAATTTAATATGACCAAGACATCAACAATATAATTCTGTTTATATTTTCAATTTCAATTAAAATATTTTTTTTGATTTTATATATATCAATAAAATAGTATTTTATATTAAGGTGCAATATAAATTTTTTAACACCTTTAGACCCACTCCGTTAAAAACTGACAGAAACGGCATGTGACAAGTCACGTGCCATTAGTCATAGGGGTGGCAGATGAGTCGAGCCGACTCGACTTTGAGCTCGAGCTTATGTTTACTTGTTCACCGCTCGCGAGCTGGTGAATTTTTTTTTATATATTGTTTTTAATTTTTTTATATATTTAATTTTATATCTAATATCTGATCAGTTTTATAATCTAAATTGATCGTATATTATAATTATTAATCAATATCATCTATTTTATTTTGTATAATAATAAATTATGATACTTTTATTTATATATTTAATCTTTATACAAAAATAAATCTAATCAACAACTTAGCAAATTATAATATTTTTTATAATTAAAATTATTATTTAATATGATATATAGAACTTTATGTTATATTTTAATATATATTTGTATTACGTTAATATTTTTTAAATTGACAAGTAATTCACTTATGATTCTTTATTATTTATAAATTTATGTCAAAATTTAGTAATTCTTATGAATTAATCCAAAAATTATAATAATAATAATAATAATAATAATAATAATAATAACAAAAATAATAATAATGATGATGATGATGGTTGAACAATTCTAATTATTATTTTTATTAGATATATAATGAGATTAAAAAGTTTAATCAATAATTAAGATATCTTAAAATTTGGGCACCTGATTCATACGAAATTTAAATATATACAAGATTGTGTCTATTAGATCATATCAGACGGTATGATTTAAAATCACATGGCCTGATTCAACGATACACCGTCTTGAATGATTACTCTTATATTTTGATATCAGATGGTTTGGGTGTGTTTTTAGCATCTTGTTTAATTTTTTTACTTGGGTTTGAGTGTGTTTTCAGGGGACAATGATTTGTTTATTTCTTGTTGTTGTTGTTTGGTTTTATAAAAGAGTTGTAATGTTGTATGGAAGACCATTATCGATTAGCAAAATTTCTGAAAAATTTTGTATGTAATGTTGTAAAATTCCTCTCCTTCCCACCTTTATTCTTCTGCAATTTCTGGAACAAAATCGAGCTCGAGCTCGAAAATAATGTATCGAGCTCGAGCTCGAGCTCAACCTCGGTGAGCTCGTCGAGCTCGAGCTCAAACAAAGAACCCTCTCACACTCAGTTTCTTTTTCCTTCCCAACCTCATTCATGGCGGCTCTTAGGCCTCTCTGTCTCTCTGCATTTTACCATACCAGTGGTATTTGATTGAGAAGTTGCAAGATTTGGTCTAGAGGATGACTCAATGAACACAGCTCAAACAAAGAACCCTCTCACACTCAATTTCTTTTTCCTTTCCAGCCTCATTCATGGCGGCTCTTAGGCCTCTCTGTCTCTCTGCATTTGCATTCTTCTCACTCTCACTCACTCTGCTTCAGATGTTGAGTTGCTTTTGATGAAGATTAAGCTTTCACTGCAAGGAACCGCTGAGAACTTGCAGTTGTTGTGCTGGAATGTCTCAGTCCCACTCTCCATTAGGATTTTGGGACTACAAGTGTTGAACATGTAAAGCGTGGAACCAAAAGTGAGAATAACGCTATCTAGTGGGACCAAAAGTGATATTTTGCCGTTGACCAACATTGACCATACCAGCTGACTAACGGCACGTGCGTGTCACGTGCCGTTTCCGTCAGTTTTTAACGGTGTGGGACTAAAAGTGTTAAAAAATTAGGGTTTTGGGACTATCAGTGTTGAGCACCTAAAGCGCGGGACCAAAAGTGAGAATGGCCCTATTTAGTGGGACCAAAAGTGAAATTTTGCCTATATATATATATATATATATAAATAGAATTTTTTTGATAAAAGTTTTCTAGTATCGCTGTTCTGATTCGAATATCAGGGGATTTTAGTCGAAAACCAAACAAGTTCTCCAACGCTTGTTTATGTTGTAGGTTCTCTTCAAGCAAGATGTTGACTTTTAGGCCTTGAACATTCTTCAAATACACATCAATATATATTTTATGCATAATTTTACTTTTTTCTCCCAAAAAAATTGGACAATGTTCTTTACACTTTTTCATTTTTGCAAAAATGAATGCTACAATAAATCAAATCAAGAAAATAAGTGCCAAGATATATATTAATAAATATGATATATATCGTTCCATTTTATAGAAAAAATTCTATAAAAACCTCTTAAAATGATTTTTATATATATTTAAAATCCACCAAATAATCTACTTAAAAGTAGATTCTACCAACTTTTATCGTCAAACATTGTTAAGATTTAATTTTATTAAAAAAGTTTTTTTTTTCATTTAAAAAAGGACTAATTTGATAATTTTACAAACTTAAGAGACTAAAATTATAAAATTAAATTTAAATGAATCATTTTACCCTCTAAATTTAACTGAAAAATGGTCAGAGAGACCAAATTAAGACAAAAATTAAAATTTAGGGATGCTAAAATTAAGCAATGAACTTAAGAGATTAAAATAATTTTAAATAAAAACTTAAGGAACCAAATATAACATTTACCATTTACCTTTTTCTACCCCAAAAAATTGGACAATGTGCTTTAAACGTTTTTAGTTTTCGAAAATGAAGGTTACAATAAATCAAGTCAAGAAAATAAGTGCAATGACAATTTAATAAATATGATGTTATCTATTACGGTAAAAACTTAAGTTTTGCTCATGGTGGTTCAATATTTCTCATCATTTTAGCTATTGTTAAGGAAAAAATGGAATTTTAATTCTGCAAGGGGTGGCAGGTCTTGCACAAACTGGTTTTTACAATTTAATCTAGTAACTTCAAAAAAATTTAAGATTTGAGGATGGATATTTTGGGTAATTAAGTTAGAAAATTACATGTAACTGACACATAACCTAATAAAATTGGGGATTTAGGCGAGATTGGCTAGAGTGATTCCAAAAGATTTTAATTTTTATTTAATTATAGGATCAAAATTGCCATCCCTTATATTTGCAGGACTACAATTGCATCTTCCCCATACGTCACTCCTAGGAAAAAATGGAATTTTAGTCTCGTAATTATAGGGGTGGTAATTTTCGTTCTGATAATTTAAAATTTTGTAGTTTTAGGATGGCTCCGACCAATTTCACCCAAAAAAAATCATATTTGATTTGAATATGATCTAATTAAATTAGGGATTCCAACGAAATTAATCAGAGTTGTCCCAAAATTCCATTTTTTTTTTTAATTTATAGGACCAAATTGTGAAATTTGATTTTAACAGGACCAAAATTGTCTTCTTCTTATAGTTACAAGATTAAAATTGTATTTTCTCCAATTATTAATGTATTAACATCGCCTGCAGAAATAATAGTTAATAGTCATTGTGAATTCATGGTCAAATTATTAAACATAATAATTTATCACTTTTTTTTTGTTGTAATTTCAGACGGTAACAATTAATCATGACACAATAAAGTTATATTTGGGTTAGTGATGTGACCAATTTACAAATGAAGCCCACAAGATGGAAATGTTCTATACCAACCTTAAAATTTTCAAGTATGCTTTATTCTATTTCTGATAAATTAATGATGTGGTCTTCATACTTACCACTCATATATTTGTACAAGAGCAAGAGGAGGATTTTGATTTCCAAGCCAAAAACCATCTTGCCTGATGGACCAAAAACATATGTTACCATCTTCTTTTTCATCATAACTTTCACAATCAACAGCAAGGTTTTTGTTGAAAACATCACAGATTTTATTCTTCGACTCCCACATAAATCGACAATAGTATAGGGTCGTCAGCCCAATGTTCATATGAAAATGCCAGTTAAAATCGTCCTTCAGACGAAGGGTGTGGTTGCCAAGATCGTCATCTTTGGAGGCACAGTGAACGAACAACGGAGAGGCGTTGAACGGCAGGTTATTGACAATGTGCACCTCGTAGCCCTGACCGGGGAAGACATTCTGCCGGACACTGTTGACAGTGTGAATACAATTACATGGATCACTGAGGTTCATTGACAACAAAAATAAGGACAAGAGATGTTTTTTTGTGATAGAATTCATGTTTCAAAAGGCTTTGGTGATGATTCAAATGATTTTACCTTCATTTATTTATAAACAATCCTTCTAATATTCATTTATGAGAAAATTTATAGGGATTACTTTTGTTAACTAGATTTAAAAATTATATATATATATATAATATTGTATCTTCTTCTAGTTTACAATTTTGCTCTATATTATCTAGTAAATGACTCTAATTAGAATTAATTGTCTTTAATATATATCATGATAATAAGATTATCTATTGCTTTAGTTAAATTCCTAAAAAAAAAGAGTGGATATTGGTTTATTTTGCACTAGTTATTCACAGTATATGTCTACATCAACGACCTATTTTGTTGGACAAATTATTTTCAAAGGCCAAATACCTTTTGTGCCCTCCTTACTTACATTAACAAATCAAATATTGGCCCTAAACTTCTTTCTTCACCAGGTCTCACGAGGCGCCTTCCGCAATGCGGGGAAAGGGGCACCGTGTGGCTAGCAGTCCGCCGACTACTTCCGCCAATAGCAACACACCACCGAAAACCCGACGGGCACTAGCACAGCACACCGACAGGAATAGCAACAGCAATAGCAACAGCAAGCAACAGCAGCAAGCAACAGTAAGCAAGGTGCAGTACGAAAGCAGTAAATTGAGCACGCGGTTCAGAAAGTAGATTTCATTGCATTGAACGATTGCATATACATTGTACAACGATGCTAGCGCAAGGGGATCGCCTTGAGGGGGACACTAGCACGTAGACTACACCAAGCTTCGAGAACTCATTCCCCCCTATAATAGGCTTAAAAAAGTTTTTCCTATTGACAGCAGTAAACATTGAAAAAGCTGAACATCGCACCTCAGGAGGCCTAACGTCCCCCTGAGCAAACAAAAGTATTTACAACGTACATCAAGTACAAGACAAAAGACCAACGCCTAAAACTCTAAGACTGCGGAAGCCTAGCGTCTGGGCGAAGGTTGTTGGTCGACCGAGTAGAGCGGTTGGGTGGCCGAGATGTGCCGAATGTGCGTCAAGGGTGCCGAGTGCGCGGGCGGCCCTTGACATTCTCCCCCACCTGAGATGGCGACGTCCTCGGCGCATGAGAAGCATGATACGCTTCGACAAGAGGTAGAAACGCCTTGAGGTTCGTCACCCGCTCCCAAGTGTTCTCCTCGCTGCTGCATCCCCTCCATTTCACCAAGTACTCCGTGTGGTTGCGCTTTGCGGTACTCGTAACTCGGTGATTTAGGATAGCTTCAGCCACCTTCTCCTTAGTCTTCGTCAATTCGAGTTGCGGGCGGCTGGGCTGATTGCGGGCATCGTCCTCCTTGTCTGCTGAATATTTCTTTAGCTGACTCACATGGAAGACGTTATGGATTTTCCACCAGGAAGGCAACTCTACCTTGTAGGCCACCGTTCCAATACGCTTTATGATAGATAAAGGGCCAACATATTTTTGCATCAACCGAGGATCTCTCCCCCTTGATGACTTCGATAATCTTGGGTCTGGGACCTTCACCATCACAAGGTCTCCCGCATTGAACTCGATGAAGCGGCGGTTTTGATCAGCATACTTTTTCATCCGCTTCTGAGCTTTCTCCAGGCAACTTCTGGCGATGTCAACGTTCTGCTTCCATTCCTGGGAGAAGCTTCGGGCGAGAGGGGATCTCACACTTTGTGGAGAGTCGAGAGTGTGAGGGAGGAGCGGTTGCTGCCCAGTGACAATTTCAAAAGCGCTCTTGTTGGTTGAAGAGCTCTTTTGAGCATTGAAGCACAACTGAGCGACATCCAAGAGCTTCACCCAATCTTTCTGCGTACCTCGCACAAAGTGCCGAAGGTATTCCTCCAACATCGAATTAAAGCGTTCCATCTGGCCGTCAGATTGTGGGTGATAGCTCGAGCTCATAGAAAGTTTGGACCCGAGGATTTTGAATAGCTCGGTCCAAAAGACGCCGGTGAAACGGGAGTCCCGGTCACTGACGATGTCCTTTGGCAGTCCCCAGTATTTGACAATATGCTTGAAGAAGAGATGAGCCGTCCCTTCTGCCGTAACGTGTTTTGGGGCTGCAATGAAAGTAGCATACTTGGATAATCGGTCCACCACGACGATAATAGAGCCTAAGTCTCCCACCTTAGGCAATCCAGAAATATAGTCCATGGATACGCTTTCCCATGGTCTCTTTGGGATGGGCAATGGTTGTAGCAGACCCGCCTTCTTCTGATGGTCTGCCTTATCCTGCTGGCATATCAGGCAGGTGCGGACGTAAGTCTCCACGTCGTCCCGCATCTGCGGCCAATAGTAGGCCCTCTGCACCAAGGCATAAGTACGCTCCTCTCCCTGGTGTCCCGCCCAAAGAGTGTCGTGGCACTCTGAGATAAGTGATTTCCTTAGGTCCCCACCTTTCGGCACATATAGGCGGTTTCCCTTGGTCATCAACAATCCATCTTCCAACCAAAATTGCCGAGCTTTGCCCTGCTCGACAAGCTGGATCAGGCCCTGCGCTGCTGGATCTTTCGACAATAACTCCCGCGCCCGATCCCTGATAGAGGTGGCAACTGCGCTAGAGGAGAGCGCTGCTACCGACCCCAAACTCGCCAAATCTGCCCTACGGCTGAGGGCGTCTGCCACATGATTGCTGGAGCCGGCCCGATACTCCAGCACGAAGTGAAATTCCGACAGCAACTCCTGCCAGCGTGCCTGTCTACTGGTCAGCTTCGGCTGCGACATAAAGTGACTTACCGCAGTGTTGTCCGTCCTGACCACGAAGTGAGAGCCCAACAAATAATGCCGCCATAATCTTAGGCAATGAACGACAGCTAGTAGTTCCTTCTCATGCACCGAATAGCGCCGCTCAACATCTTTAAGCTTCTTGCTCTCAAAGGCAACTGGATGGCCATCTTGCATTAGGACCCCTCCTAACGCAAAGTCTGAAGCGTCTGTCTCCACCACGAACGGCTTCGACATGTCCGGTAAGGCCAGCACAGGGTCTGTCACAATTGCTTTCTTCAAATTGTCGAAGGCGACTTGGCATTGGGGTGTCCAATTCCAAGTCTCCGTCTTCTTCAATAAATCCGTCAGGGGCCGAGCTATCTCGGAGTAGCCCTTCACAAAACGCCGATAATAATTTGCCAACCCAAGAAATGAGCGCAAGTCATGAACGTCTTTCGGCAGCTGCCACTCCTCAATAGCCTGAACTTTCTTGGGGTCCATTCGTATGCGTCCTCTCTCCACAATGTGCCCCAAGAAACTGATTGTCTCCTGAGCAAACGAGCATTTCGACACCTTCGCATATAGCTCGTGCTCACGGAGTCTCGTCAGAACCTGCCGCAGATGGTCTACATGCTCGGCCAAGGTTCTACTGTAAATCACGATGTCGTCCAGGTACACGACCACAAATTCATCCAGAAAACCATGGAGTACCTGGTTCATTAGCGTGCTGAAGGTTGCGGGAGCGTTCGTCAGGCCGAAAGGCATGACAAGGAATTCAAAAGCTCCGTACCGTGTGACTACTGTCGTCTTCGCCTCATCGCCCTCCTTGATTCGGACCTGCCAGTAGCCCGACCTCAAGTCTATCTTAGTGAAATATTTCGCCCGGCTAAGACGGTCAAAGCAATCCGCCACCAACGGTATCGGGTACTTATTCTTCACCGTGATCTTGTTCAACGCCCGATAGTCACAACACATACGTAGGGAGCCGTCGGCCTTCTTCTGAAATAGGACCGGCGCCCCATACGGCGACTTAGCGGGTTTGATTATTCCGCTCTCCAACATGTCCTTCAGTTGTTTCCTAAGCTCCACCAGCTCAGGCTGCGACATCCTGTATGGTGCCTTGGCGGGCGGCTTCGTGCCTGGCACCAACTCGATTTCGTGATCCACTGCCCTCTTCGGCGGAAGCTTCCGAGGCAGCTCATCCGGCATCACGTCCTCGAACTCTTTCAGCAACTTCTTTATTTCGCCAGGGATGGGCCCTGACGTCTCCTCAATTTCATCAAAACGAAGGGTGCACAAGTAGGATGGTTCGTTCCGCTTGCGCCCCTTCTCAAACTGCATGGCCGACAGATTTTTCTCTCCTGTACGTCCGGCCAATGTGGGGATAATACAAGGTTTGGCCCCCAACATCATCAACGAATCAACATGCGGCAAAACCGCTGTACGTGTATCCCGCAAAAATTCAAGCCCGAGGATGAGCTTGAAGTCGTCCATCACCACGACAGAAAGGTTGGTCTTGCCCTCAAAAGAACCAACCTTAATCAGCACAGATTTGGCCACACCAGCAATGGGTTGTGCGGCCGAGTTTATCGCCTTTACTCGCCCAACTCCCTTCTCCAGCACGAGCCCAAGTCTCTCTACTTCGGCGCTCGCAAGGTAGTTGTGCGTAGCTCCAGTATCGATCATGGCACGGATGGGCTTGCCATGAATCTTCACATCCACAAACATCAGCCCTTTCTTCCGAGGATTCCGGGGCTGTGCTTCCTCTTCAGGCTGGCTCGCAGTAAGAGCCGGGGCAGTCTTTCTCGCATGCGGTGGCACCAACTTCTTTGCCGCCACTTGGGACAGCGTGTTGCACCATTGGGAGATGGCGCCCAAGTTGTCCTCCTCTTCTTCCGAATCATGCCCACCACTAGCAGATGCTTATGGCTCCATAGTCTTTGCGGGCGACGCCTTGTCAGTAAAGGTCGCCAGCGCGTTCAACAGTTGTTTCTTCGGGCAGTCCCGATATCTATGCGGGCCGTCGCATAGGAAGCATCCACTGTTCTTCTGCGGCGCCCCCTGCTTTGTCTCCTGGGGCCTGTTCTTGCCCGAACTGCCCATTGAACTACTCTGAGCGTGGGGCTTCCGATCTCCCCCACCTCTATTGGAGTTACTCTTGAATGATCTCGCCCCGCCCGGCTTATTCTGTACAGGACCAGGCGTCGTCTGCCTGTCCCTCCGGCCCTCTGGGTTGAAATCTGTCAAGCGTTCGGCCGCTGCCATAGCCGACCCCAAATCAGTCACCCGTTGGCGCTGCAGCTCAAGACGCGCCCACGGTTTCAGGCCCTCCATGAATGTGAAGAGCTTGTCCTTCTCCGACATATCCCGAATGTCCAGCATCAGTGCCGAGAACGATTTCACATACTCCCGCACGGAGCCTGTGTGCTCCAACTTTCGCAATGCCCGCCTGGCATTGTACTCGACGTTCTCCGGGAAGAACTGCTCTCGAATCGCTTCCCGAAGAAGAGCCCAGGTATCAAGCCGCAACTGATTGGCTTGGATCTCCGCATATTTGGTGCGCCACCACAGCTTGGCATCACCCGTTAGATACATTGTCGCCGTCGACACCTTCCTTGCCTCGTCTTCCACATTTGCCGCAAGGAAGTATTGTTCTATATCAAAAAGGAAGTTCTCGACCTCCTTCGCATCCCGAGCACCCCCATAGGCCTTCGGTTCAGGAATCCGAAGCCTAGCACCATGATCTTGAGCAACAACAGGGGCGTTACTCACTGCACGTTGGAGCAGACCGATCTGAATCGACATCTGTTCCATGTCGCGCCGCATATCGGCAATACCGCCACCTCCAAAAGCACTGCCCATCTCTTGGACCACCTGCCGACACTCGTCAAGCTCGGCACTCAGCACCGACACTTCCGTTTCGAGGGAAGAGACCTTCTCTTCCAAATTCATCACCATTTCGGTCAACCGGGAGTTCTCATCCTCCAGGTTCGCAGCTCGCTCGCTAGGCGACGCTGCTCGTCGCGGGCTCTCAGCATCTTGCCCCGACATTCTCGCAGCAGAATTCGCTTGGGTCACAGCAACCCGCCTCGGCCCCATGAGGTACCGAGGCTCTGATACCACTTCTCACGAGGCGCCTTCCGCAATGCGGGGAAAGGGGCACCGTGTGGCTAGCAGTCCGCCGACTACTTCCGCCAATAGCAACACACCACCGAAAACCCGACGGGCACTAGCACAGCACACCGACAGGAATAGCAACAACAATAGCAACAGCAAGCAACAGCAAGCAACAGCAGCAAGCAACAGTAAGCAAGGTGCAGTACGAAAGCAGTAAATTGAGCACGCGGTTCAGAAAGTAGATTTCATTGCATTGAACGATTGCATATACATTGTACAACGATGCTAGCGCAAGGGGATCGCCTTGAGGGGGACACTAGCACGTAGACTACACCAAGCTTCGAGAACTCATTCCCCCCTATAATAGGCTTAAAAAAGTTTTTCCTATTGACAGCAGTAAACATTGAAAAAGCTGAACATCGCACCTCAGGAGGCCTAACGTCCCCCTGAGCAAACAAAAGTATTTACAACGTACATCAAGTACAAGACAAAAGACCAACGCCTAAAACTCTAAGACTGCGGAAGCCTAGCGTCTGGGCGAAGGTTGTTGGTCGGCCGAGTAGAGCGGTTGGGTGGCCGAGATGTGCCGAATGTGCGTCAAGGGTGCCGAGTGCGCGGGCGGCCCTTGACACCAGGGAAAGGGAGACTTTTCCAGATCTTGGAGCTAGAATGCATAAGGTGCCTAATGTTTGAATTGTATACATTTTTTGTTGTGTTATCATATAATTCTTGCTCTAATAACATTGAAGATTAAGGTTTTTTTGGCTTTATAAATTGATAGGAGTGTATTTTTATATAATTTTAATGGTAATTGGCTATCTTTTAATATTAAAAATACTCATAATCAAGTGATATATCAAAAATTTAGTTTACAAGAGATTTGTGGGATGAAAAGTGAAGAATGGAGCCACATTCAGCAATATGACAGCCTTGCATATCCAGTTAGGCATGTCCACGCCTGTTATTGCTGGAAATCGACAAAACTAAGTTAACCTAAGATGCATTTTTCTGGAGGATTCGTGGCTCAGTAGAAAATCTCCTTGTTGAAGAAAATTCTTTAGGATATTAGTTTTTAATTAAATAGAACTTGTAGTTTTATTAGGAATCTACCATTTTAGTTCTACTAGTAATAGGCAAATTAGTAATGTAAATAGGTGATGTAGAATACTTAACAGGGGGTCTCATCTTTTCGATACTCTCTATGTTTTTCTTCTATATTTTCTCTTTTCTCTTTATGTGTTCTTTCATGAGCATACTAGGCTCGTTTTTTTATTTTTGGTTAAAGATTCAGTGAGTACTTGTTTCAAATGAGTTGGGAGATCTAATTTATAGTTTATACTTCCATTCATATTGGTATTTGTGTTATTTTCTGTCCTTTTATCACAAATAATCTAATTTATGAATGATATGGTCTACTGTTCATTGTTAAGAATATTTGCTTAGCCAATTGAATATGAAAATCCGTAATTGTTTGTTTAGTTCAATAACCTGTGGTAAGATAGCATAATTCATCATGTTCTAGTAGTCGATTATGTTTTGAGGAATGCATAATCTAACTTAAGTTAACTCTTGTAGGAATTTATTGGTTAGAATTGAGCCTTTCTAGTTATTAATGTTGTTGGTAAGTTAAATTTTGAGAACATTTCCAAGGTTCTTTACAGATTAGATAATTAGTCAATAAATGTTTCTTGACTAACGATAAAGTAAGGAAAGGTAAGGTTGTTAGATCGTACTAATTGTTGGAAATAAGCTTTAAAATTTTCTATATTGTCAAATTATTTTCAACACTTTATTTGATGTTAATGTGCCAGTTTAATTTGATTTTTATTTGAGGTTTATGGTCCCATTATTATAATAATTTAATTGTGATTTTATAAGATTTAATAAGTATTTGACCATTATATTTTATATAAATATATGTGACCTATTTATAATTGAATTTATTATAATATTATGAGTTTTAATTAGGTCACTTAATATTTTATAACGGTCAAATTTTTACAACTATTTGGAGGGTCATTAGCTTTCTTCATTGGTACATTAAGAGAGATATAGATTTGTATAGCTTATGAGTTAAGAAATATTTTATATTCCCACAAGTATTTGTAGAGTTTTTGCAACGTACTGTGGACTGGTTCCTAGTCTACTCGTAATTGTGCACATGGGATAATACATTAATGAGAGCTAATGGGGTTTTATCTTGCATCCATAGTCAATCGTTAAAACCTGCACATAAGAAGGCAATCACGGCTTTAGGTCAACGACAAGTGTTGTGACTTTCAATCGGTGCAACTTTTTTAATTTCTAAATTTATTTCGTTCATTTCCGTACAATATGTAATTGTGACAATTTATATAATAATATATATAAAGTTATTTTGAGATATGATTATAAACACAAATCACACCATTTTCACAACAGTTTAAAGCCATGATTTGTGATTTATGTTTGAAATTATATAAGAGCTTCACAAAATTGTGCTAACTTTGAGTATTGTATTGATTTCTCATGTGAATGCTTGATCTGAGATATTGATGTCTCCATCGCAATTGTATTCATTGACGACGTCGATGATGAAGAATATGAAAACTTGGATGATGGACGAAAATGGTACATTTTAATCATTTTCTCTGACTATTGATGGAAAAAGGTACGATGTTTCTCAGTCATGCTATATATATGTTTGAGCAAATTTGACTATGTTGAGATAGTTAGCATGGCCTTGAATAAACAAGTATGTTAAACCAACAATTATTTTTAATATGAAAAAGTATTATTTTAATCCGCTAAGTATGGCTAATCTAATTTTAATTTTAGTCCGATAATTATGTCCATTTTTGTTTATATCCAATAATTTATAAAATTGCTTATTTTTAGTATTCTGGCAGATTTTCGGACAATTTTACCCCTATGAGTGGATATGGATTAAAACTGCCTTTCAAAAGTTGCATAGGGGTAAAATTGTCCGAAAATTTACAAGAGGACTAAAAGTAAGCAATTTCGTAAGTTACTGGACCTAAATAAAAATGAACATAGTTATCAAACTAAAATTAAAATTAGACATATTTAACGGACTAAAATAATACTTTTCCCTTTTCAATATGAGTATAAGCAAAGATTCTCTTCTAAATAGTAGTGTGGTAGTCGAATGTGTATGTGTGAATAGGTTATAATTTGTCGAACTTGAAGAAATCTAATAATTATTGAATTATCTATTAAGCCCACTTGATAGGGAGATAACTAATCATGGAATGAGAATTAAAAAAAAAAAAAAAACTTCTTTGTAAATAATTAGCTAGAATTTCATGAATTTAATTATGTAGAATTATATAGTAGTTATATGAGACTACTTTCAGATTATGCGTATTATCATATAATTATGTAGAGTTATCTCGATTGGTTGATTAAAATGGTATCCATCGTTATGTTGTCATGATGCTAAAATATTTACACTATAAGGTTTAATTTTATTGCAAATTTTCATTTATTAAGTCTTTATATGAATATTCATTATTGTTGATTTATTTTAGTAATGTATGAATTAAATTCTATAACGGCTAGTTCTCAATCCATCTAATTAGTAATAAATTTTATTTTTTTAATTATGTCAAATTTAATTGTGGGAATAATATAAAAATTAGTAAGTGAATAATGCTCTTAAAACAATATAATATATTTAACTAATATTTTGTAACTGTAGTGCATTAAAAAATTATATTGTGACATAAAAATATCATCCAACAAAGACATATACAAAATGAGATATGTACCATTAAATGAGTTGGTGAAATTTTTATAATAGTTGAATGACTAGAAAATTCATTATTATAATCAAGAATTTTAATTGATATCGGTATAAATTACATATGATCTCATGCATAACGTATAATTGTGATGTTATTATCATAAAATATTTTGCAACAGCTAGTTGGATATTTGAAGACTTCACTTAATGTAATTAAGTGTTGTCATAAATTTTTCGTACATTTATATGGAAGTTACGTATGATTACATCCATATTTATTACCTAGTTAGGTATTTATTTCATTTAAATATATAAAGTAAATCAATTAATCATATTTGCTAATTGACTAAAAATAGTCTATCATGCTTAAATTAGAATAATCATGTGGATTTTTCACATTAAAATGGATTAGATGTATATTATTGAATTGATGTGAAAGTCTCATGAATTTCGGTATAACCGTCATTATTCTTGGTTTAGCATTAGTTGTAATGGAGTTACTTCTAACGGCTAGTAGAATATCTTAAATAAATGAGATTAAAATATTTATTTTAATTAATAGTGTTAATGTCTATATTAAAACTTATATACATATGCTTTTTAAATTAAATTAATTGAATGGTTATTTTATTTGGTTCATGACGATATTTAAAATTGATGAATTATTATTAAATTGCTAAATATAACTTTTGAAGATATTAAAGTAGCAAGAGCTACTACACCTAGATCTGAATTTTGAGTACTTGAAAAGTAATCTAAATTTTAATTTTTGGTATAAGATGAAATATGGGGATTCATGTCCATAAATATGTATTAAGAGAGAAATTCTCATCCTAGTCATATTGAAGTGTGGGGGTTTAATCCATAGTTAATGAAATAATTTTCAATATGATCAATAAAAAATGGTAGAACTCTTTTTAGTAAGTGGCATGCATGATAAATGTGGTGTTATGATAATCCTTATGTGGCATCTATTTTGTGTTTAATAGAAAATTGATAGACCTACTAAAATATGGGGGTTTTAACCATCAATTTTGAAAATAATTATTTGGAAAAATGTGAATGTGCAAGAGTAACACATGAAAATAAAGAGATGTGAAATTTGCTTTCATGATGGTGAAAATATTTTCTTTGAATTATAAATGCAGAGAGAGTATGCAATAAAAACTAGAAAAAATAAAGACCTGTGAATTATTATTTTGTGGAGTTCTTATTTTCATATGCAGGTCATGCGCTTGACATGATAATGAGAAAATAGACAAAAAGAAAAATGATAGAAAAAAAAAAGAGGCATATGATATAATATTTCATGTGATGGAAAAGTGCTTCGGGGGACTAGCGCAGAGGCAAGATCCTTTATCATCGAGGAGGATGGGCTAAGCCCGTAAGGAAGTCACTTCCGGGAGTAACCCAACCTTTGTGATTGGAGACCCCATGAAGAAGGTTCAACGGGTAAAAACCACCCGCACTGCGTGACTTATATATAGCACATTATTTTGAGGAGAGAGTATTAAAAAAAAAATATACAATGATCTCCTTCCCATCCCTAAGGTGAAGTGCTATAAAAATATGATGTTAGGTTGGACTTTGACCCTTAATGAGACCAAAGATGAGATTTTCGCAAGGTATGGGTCACACATACCTTTTGAGGGCTCACCTAAGTGAGTTGCCATGGGTAGTGGCTATGGGTTTGGGCTAACCCTAGAAACCTCATCAGAATTAGGATCAGAGCGTAGGGCCATTAACGCGCTCACCCACTATAACCATGTGGTAAAGTCAATATCGTGTGTGTAGTAATTGAAGTTTGGCTTAAGGGGTACAATTTAAGGCGAAGTCCGTTATTGCTCCTTCAAATGAATTTTCCAACACTAAGTGTATGTTCAAACTCGAAAGGCACATACACCGATTGCACGGTATAAGTTGCCAACTATTTTATTCATATTTTAATTCTATAAATTTTAAACTCTGTGGGGGATTGTTGGAGATAAGCTTTAAAATTTTCTACATTGTCAAATTATTTCCAACACTTTATTTGATCTTAACGTGCCAGTTTAATTTGATATTTATTTGAGGTTTATGGCCCTATTATTATAATGATTTAATTATGATTTTATAAGGTTTAATAAGTATTTGACCGTTATATTTTATATATTTATGCGACCTATTTATAATTGGATTTATTATAATATTATGAGTTTTAATTAGGCCACTTAATATTGTATAACGATCAAATTCTTATAACTATTTAAATGGCTTTTCTTTCATTTGGTACATTGAGAGAGATATAGATTTTGTATAGCTTATAAGTTGAGAAATATTTTATACTCCCACAAGTATTTGTAGAGTTTTTGCAATATGGATGTGGACTGATTCCTAATCTCCTCGTGGTCGTATACATGAGATGAGATACTGCTGAGAGCTAATAGGGTTTTATCTTGCAGTCATGGTCAACCATTAAAACCTGCACGTAAGGAGGCAATCATGGCTTTAGGTCAGCAACAAGTGTCGTGACTCTCCATCAGTCCAACTTTTCTAATTTCTAAATTTGTTTCGTTCATTTCGTAGTATATGTAATTTTGATAATTTATATTATAATATATATAAAGTTATTTTGAGACATGATCATAAACACAAACCACACCATTTTCACAACACCAATGACCATAACCAATTAATCTATTATGAATGATTGTCATCTTTGCATCTATGATCAATCGTGGAATTAAGTATGATCATGTCTTTAACTAAAATATTTCTCTCATAATTGATATCTTCTTAAGTGCTCTTTTCTATTTATTTTAGATTTAAATTTTAGACAAACAAACTCTGCTCCCCCCCCCCCTTTTTACTTTCATTTTAAGGAATTAATTTGAAATTAATCTCTGTGGATTCGATTCTACTTACTACTTTTGCAAGTTTAAGTAGAATAATATATTTGATGGATTCGACACTCATCATAACTGCTCGTCGTGTTTGATAAATGGTGGCTTGGATTAAATTATTAGGAATATGAGTTTGCTGTCTTTATCTTAATTTTTTAGCTTATAATGCGTTGATCCCACTTGGTGGATTACTGGTATATATTGAATAATTTTTTTCTTTATTTGTTCGCAATACCATTATATAATTTTTTTTTTATCTAAAAATGCATTGGAAATCTTAGGATGTCGTCTATTTAGCATGGTTACCCATTAAAAAATAAAATTATATGTTATTAATTATATTATATGTACGTATAAATTGTTAGAATTTTAAATACTGCATAGTGAAATAACAATCACTATCAATCCTAGAACCGATCATGCTAATCAATAAAAAATATAATAACTGTAAATGCGAAAGTGTACCTAAATTCATAGCTATAGGGCACCCAATGGAATCGTGTCAACAACTTTCTAGATTAACACATTCTCATAGAGTTTCGTTTTAGCTTCTTTTCTCTCTAAAATGTCTCTGATAATGGGATGTCAGAAAATATATTGAAGTACCGTGTAATCAGGGGACTATGACACACACACACACACACACATAGACATATATATACATATATATAATAATAGGTATTCAATTTTAGTCCATCACTAAAACTGAAATTATCAGTAGCCTCTACACATTAAAGGCCCACATCCTATCAGATACATTAAGACCCAAATTATTGAAATCTTATTTGATCACTTTATTGGGCCTAAACTTCGACAGTGTATAATAGATAATTATTTTACATATAAGCTCAACGTTGGATTAAGGATCCAACATTATTGGATTGATAAATCCAACAATCTCCCACATGGACTATATGTACAAACTTTATGATTATGTATTAGTTTGAGCTCAACTTTGATGTTATTCCTTAATGTATCTATAAATCAATCCAGTCCATCAGTCATATCAAATGAGGATCAAGGTGGCCTTTCTTACATCTATTGTAACTAGACCCATCAATGGCCACAACATAGATACAACTGAATGACATGGATCATGATGTAGATGCATAGCATGAAAATTTCATGTAATGCGATTTAAAACACTCGTGTTTCCAACTGGTTCTCCTTAAACTTTAGTGAGATCAAATCATAATAGAATTAGAGCGCGGAAAAATAAAATTATAAGGCTCATTTCTGCAGAAAATGACCTTTAATAACCATGATCTGAATGACTAAAAATGTCATTTACATGAGCATTTAAAAAATTACAAACTCCCATGTAAACTATATATCCTAGGGAACTTAAGCATCTTGAAGTGATATGACACCCATACGAGCAGTGTGCTCATGAAATATTTTGGTGGAAATCCTTTAGTAAGCAGATTGGCAATCATGGAGCTTGTCCTAGTATGCTCTATAGACAATTTTCCACTCTGTATATATTATTTCACAATTAGGAACTTGATGTATATATCCTTTGACTTCGTCTAGCTCCTGTTGTTGTTGGAGTATAGCACCGCAGACTTATTGTCACAAAATAACTTAAATGGTCTATCAATAGAATCCACTATGCGCAACCCGTGAAAAAATTATGTAGCCATATTTCCTGATTAGATGCTTCATAGCATGCTACAAATTCTGCTGCCATAGTAGAGGAGGCTATAAGAGACTATTTAGCACTCTTCCAAGAAATGGCTCCCTTAGCAAGCATGTAGATACAACCTGATGTAGATTTAATGCTATCTTGGTATCCAACAAAAATCAAAGTCAGTATACCTAATGATCTCAAGCTGATCTGTCCTCTGATATGTGAGCATGTAATCTTTTGGTTTCCGTAAGTACCTTAAAACTCTTTAGGCTGCTTTCAAATGGTCCAACTTTGGAATGATCAAATATCTTCCCGACATCCTGGTAATGTATGCAATATCCGGACGTGTACAAACCTGGGCATACATAAGACTCCCTACTACTGAAGAATAAGGAATCTTCTGCATCTCTTTTTCCTCAAAATTATTTTTATGGCATTGTTTGAGACTAAACTTGTCTCCCTTAGCCACAGGGGTATCACCTGGTTTCAATCTAGCATGCCATATCTTCTAAGAACTTTTTTGATATAGTTGTTTTGTGATAGTTCTAGGATTCCCTAGGAATGATAAATTCACCCCAAAACCAAAAGAGATGGTCACTTGATGAAACTTGAAGTACCATTGTCGATATGCTTGCTTGAGTCCACAGATGGATTTCTTAAGTCTGTAAACCACGTTCTTTGGATCTCTTGATACAAAGTTTCTGGTTGCATCATATAAATTGTCTCATCAATGTCACCATCGAGTCCCTTTTGATTTTAAATATTCATTTGCAACAAATGGACTTCGTACCTTCTGGCAACTAGACAAGTTCCCAAACATCATTGTCTTTCATGGACTTAATCTCTTCATTCATGGCATCAATCCACTGTTGGGAGTTAGAACATTCCATGGCTTGATGAAAGTTGATAGGATCATCTTTCATCATTCCAATGTCAACTTCATGTTCTTGGAAAAATACAATGTAATCATCTGGCAATGCACTTCTCTCTCTAGTGGATCTTCTTAATGCAAAGGCTCTGAAGGTGTTGGAGTTTGTTCTTCTGTAACAGTTTCTTGCATGGGGGTTCTATGAAATTATCTCAATCTATTGTACCATTAATACTGTTAGGAACAAAACTCCTAAAACATATAAATGGTAGATATGGGAATATCAATATATTCCTCTTCAAAAACTATGTCTTTAACCTTACCCCCCTAAACCCAACATCCTCAAAGAACCGAGCATTTCCAAACTCAAAAATCAACTTAGTTATGGGACTGTAAAACTTGTATCCCCTGGATCTTTCAAGTATCTAACAAAATAGCAACTAACAGTTCTTGAGTCCGATTTCTTTTCGTTAGGCCTATAAGGCCATCCTCAACTGTACATCCTTATATGTGCAAATGCTTTAGACTAGGCTTCTTGCCTGTCCAAAATTCATAAGGGGTCTTATTTGTTGCTTTAGTTGGAACTCTGATTAGAATATATGCCGTAGTCTTGAGTGCTTCTCCCCAAAGTGATTCTAGTAAGTTAGAGTTAGATATCATACTCCTTAATATATCTTTAAGCTTTCTGTTTCGTCTTTCAACAACACCATTTGTGGTGGGTGAACTCGGCATGGTGTATTGTGGGACCATACTACATTCCCCTAGAACTTAGCGAATGGTCCTGGATGTTGTTCTCTTGAACCGTCATATCTACCATACTATTCATGACCATGGTCAGATCTAACGCTTTTAATCCTTTTGTCGAGTTGGTTTTCAATTTTAGCTTTAAAACTTTTGAACATGTCCAAAGACTGCGATTGCTCATAAATGAGATAAATGTAGCCATATCTGGAAAAAAATCATATATGAATTTTAAACAGTATTATTGACCATTCCAAGCAACACACTAAAATGGTCTACAAATATCCGTATGTATAAGTTCCAAAACATCCATAGCCCTGTTGGTTTCATATCTCCTTATATTTATTTATTTTCCCTGAATACAGTTAACGCATAAATCAAAATCTATAAATCAAGGGGTTCAAGAGGTCCATCTGACACAAGTCTCTCAACTCTCCATTGGGAGATGTGACCTAATCTCTTGTGCCATAACAATGTAAATTCTCATTGGTTAATTTTCTCTTTACACCTTGAGTACTTAAATGGATGGATTCATTAAAAGAAGCAATTATATCTAGAGAATCAAGATTATCGTAAGCAGATAAAGAACTGGAACCAACCAATTTTGAATCAAGAAATAAGCTAATTTTTCCACATCCAAATGAACAAGAATAACCAAATTTGTCCAAATTAGAAATAGAAATCACATTTCGTCTTAAAAAGAGTATGAAAATTGTGTCATCAAGGTACAACTAAAATTCAATTTTCAACAATAATCTAAAGTTTTCTATTGCCTCTACTAGAACCGCCTTGCCATCACCCACATAGATGTATCTTTCAACATCATTGGACTTTCGGCAACTCAGGCAACCATGCATAGACATACTGATGTGAGTGGTTGCACAAAAATGTATCCACCATGTGTGTTTAGGCACCAAAGTTAAATTAACCTCAAAACAAACCAAACTATTTAGCATAGGGATGGAGTTGATGTTGGCAATAATATTAACAGGAACCATTGCTGAGTAGATAACAAAATAAATAAAAACAAGCTCATAAGTCTTTAATTAAAAAATTCAAAATAATGGTACAACAATGCTCAAGATATCAAGTACTTCATTAATATTCTATCTTTGGATAAAATATTGACTTCTAAGTGATATCTAATTGCCTTGATTAAACATTAATGAGAATAACATGTTAAACAACACACATTTCTTTGGGCTGATTTATTATTCACATGTAAAATCGAATAATCATTACATGTTTACCACCATATATACACATAAATCCCGTTAAATAAGGACTTTCCTTTTGGGTTGATCAATATTAACAAAATTTACATACACACTTCATTTATATTTTAAAGTAAATTAATTTCAGCAAGATAAGTCACTTTTGGTGACATGTTGTTTCAATTAATTCACATTAAAATATATACATAACCATTCAAAAAATTTGAGTTTACTAATTGCACCGAAAAACTGCTTCAAAAAAAATTGATATGGTCAATTGTTGACTCTAGACCGGATCGACCCGTCTGGATCCAAGTTTTACCTGGACCCAGATCCATTTTGACCTCATCTAAACAAGGAAAAAAGCAGAGGCAGTTTTCTGCCTCTGCAATTTTTCACAAAGAGAGGGAAAGACTTCCGTTCCACTGTGCGCTGCGAGCGCGACCATGTCTCACTCTGCCGCTTCATCGCTGGTGGTGGCCTACGATTGGTGACGTCTACAGAAGAAGGCAAAAGTAGAAAACTGCCTCTGTGATTTAATAGAAAAAGGGGGAAGGAAAAATTGCCCCCTAACCCAAGTGCGCACCCACTGCGTGCCCACATGTCTGGGGTCGCCGCTGCCTCGCCAGTCGTCGGTGATTTTATTACCGACGGTTTCCACCCTTTACCTCTGCAAAGAAGAGATTTCGGGCTGCACTGGTACCGCCGCATCCATTTATGGGGGCAGGTCCTTGACGCCATTGAATTTCTCAAAAACTTAATTTGAATCCAAATCTCAAATATGCATATATACATACATTATTGCATATAAAGATTTCATAAACCCTAAATTTCAAATATATATACATACTAATTTCAAATATATAATTTTAAAATATGTATATATATCCATACAAATTTCATAATCCCCTAAAATAATTTCTCAAGGATTCAATATGAGCGGCTCTGATACCACTTGTTAGAATTTTAAATACTGTGTAGTGAAATAACAATCACTATCAATCCCAGAACAAATCATGCTAAATCAATAAGAAGTATGATAATTGTAAGTCCTGAAGCATACCTGAATCCATAGCTAAGGGCGTTCAATGGAATCGTATCAACAACCTTCCAGATTAACACATTTTCACAGAGTTTTTCTTAGTTTTTTTTTCTCTCTAATAATGGGATGATAGAAGATATATTGAAGTACCATGTAATTTGGGGACCGTGACACATATATATAATAATAGGTTTTTCAATTTCAGTCCATCAGTAAAATTAAAATTGCCATTATTATCTACACATTAAAGGCTCACATCCTATCAGATACATTAAGACCCAAATTACTGAAACCTTATTTAATCACTTTATTGGGCCTAAACTTCGACAGTTTATAATACATAATTATTTTACATATAAACCTAATATTGGATTAAGGATCCAACATTATTGGATTAATAAATCCAACATAAATTGCCACTCAAGATGATTGAAGAGCTAACTGGTGGAGACTGCATTCCTCCAAACAGATTTAAAACTTGTTTTAGAGATTTTTTTAAAAATAATTTCTGTGATGACAGTAAAACATTTTAACATTAGGATACGAAAGGATTTGACAAAAAAAGAAAAAAAACACCTCATTATGTTAAAAATCATTCAATCATAAAATAAACGTGGCTAGCAATAATTACAAGTAGAGGGGTTAGCAACGGACGATGGTGGCGGGCAGTGTAGAGCCAAAGCGAAATCAGTATGAGGAGGACGAAGAGCCGAAATCATAGAGGGGTCGCCATTGAATATCGAAGCAGAGGAAATAAATGCAGAGATTGTTGCTGGGATAGTGAGCGCAACAGGGAAGATAAGATTGGAGTAAATCAACATGGAGGTTGCAGCAAAGAGGGCTGTGTCAGTGCCCCTTTTTACTTCCAATTGCTTGGGCTCCATCCAAAATCATGGCAAAGGCTCTACCACGGGCAAAGACAATGTATTTGTGTGAGTTGATTCTGGAACCACTGATGGAGAAGCAAGTGGTGACGCTCCATCAAAGAACAGATGACGAATGCTTCACCGTAGTCAAAGACGGTGGTGCTTGGGCCTCCTTGTCGTCTGCCATTTGTGCTGAAGAAAAACGTCCCAATAGGTGAGGGTAGAGACATTTAGGGCAGTGGGGATTGGGGCAGCCACATATTTGACTATGTGGGATGAGGGGCGGCTAACCGAGGAGCAATTAGTAGGGTTTGTGTAGGAGAGAAAACAGAGGGCATAGCTTGAGGTCAAATGAAGTAGAGTGAGCTTTGTTGTTGGAGTTGGGAGGATATGGTGTTGGGTTTATATTATTGTGGTTGTTGTTGGTGCAAGATTTTTGGGGATGCAAACAACCAACACTTGAGGAATCGGTGATGGTGGAAGGGGCGGGGATGGTGTGTTGTCGGTTGAAAAAAAAGCGAGGGAGAGTTGGTGACGCACGTTGTCAATGGCCGCCATGGCTGATGCAATGAAAGGCTCTACAACAGTATTCTTGCATAGCCACGCGAGGGAAGTGACGGAATTGCGGAACGAGTTGTGAGTGTGAGCTGCCATGGCGAGGGCAGAGATCAAAATGAAAGCACCAAATGTTACGGTATAAAAAGAATAGATTGAAGATTTTCCTATTCGAGCTAGGAAAGAGCTCTAGAAGTTTAGGGAAGAAAAAGAAACTTTTCTTTGAATTAGTTTCTTTTTTGAATTTCTTCTCTCTTTTCATTCCATTACCATTCCTCAAAATATATTGCCTATCTCGTAAGCTCAGTACAACGGTTCTTTATGAAAAGGATCATGCACCACTTGGCTATATCTAAGCCTTTCAAAAAGATAAGAATCCTAACAACAATGCCCGTTATATTCCTTAGCTTTTCTACATTATAGTAATATCTATTATATTACCTAAATGCTACCTATATAGGTCTATTTATCCATTTCTAGAACCCAATATAGTTTGGGCCGTTGCTATCAGTGTTGGGCCATCCACATTGCATATGGGTCTGCCATCATTTAAATAATACAGTATAAAAATAAGATTATTGATATTCCTATTCGAGCTAGGAAAGAGCTCCAGAAGCTAGGGAAGAAGAAGAAACTTTTCTTTGAATTTTTCTCTATTTTTTCATTTCTTCATTTTCACTATATAATGCACATATTCTAGAACAAACATATTCCCTAATTTTGTGCCACTTGGCTTTATCTTAATTAATAAAGACAATATATTCTAACAACTTAACCATATCTTTTATCACCTATATATCTATAGCATAACATATATATAATAAGACTAGTGGCCTAATGGATCTCATTCTTGGGCCTATCAATACTCATTTTTGGGCCTAACATAAATATTTCATTCGTATCATTGTCGAGGCCTTCAAATGGCCTTTGTCCTCAAGACCCAATTTGAGCAGCATAAAAAAAGAACCATATGTCTTTCGCTCAAAAGAATTGCGGCAACTGCCCTATTGATTTCCCCAAGTCCAACATCTTTGTACATAAGTCCATGCCCCAAAAAAGAAGTGTGGTTGTGCTATGTTACAGTAGGGCACAAACAACATTGATTGACGAAAATTCATCATCTGTAGCATCTGCGTTTGAAGGAGAATCATGGGCTATGAATGGCGGTGGCTTGGCAGGAACCATGGCCGGGCGAGAGGAGCTGCATCAGCGGAAAATAGATGAGGCAAGGAAGATGACGGAATCCAACAAGCGGCGCGACTAGTCAACCGAGTGAAGGTGGTAACGGATCTAGAGTGATGGAAATCGCTAGGATAAAAAGGGGTTGGAAAAGGGAGACGTCGAAGCGAACGAAAATAGTAATGGCTGAAAGGGTTTCTGAGGCGGCGACAATGGTGAGCTCCTGGAATGCGAAGGTGGCGAGAATCATGGTAAAGCGAGGGGTGACGTCTATGCGAGTCAGGGAGTGGTGAACAAGCAAGGTGCTAGGGCAAAGAAAGGGGCAACGAAGGCAACGTCTGTGCTACGGCATAAAAGAAAGGGCCGTGGCGACGAACCAAGTCTCTACCGCTAGCAAAGACAAAGGAGCTTGATTCATTGCTGGGACTATTGATAGAGAACTGGGTGCAGAAGAGACGGCGACGCTCCATTAAAGAACAGCGGTCGACTGCCCATCCACAATCAAAGACGACTATTCTGGGTTCTCTTGGTAAACGGGCAACTGCAGCAAAGAGGAATGTCACTGCTGGGGAGATCATATGAACCGAACGTAGTGTATATTGTGGCATGACATATCGAATTATTCATGGAGGGGGGCATTGTGGAAGAATGAGGGGAAAGGGATGAACAAGGAGGTTCGTTGGGGCTTTAGTATGACAAAAATGAAATTGGTGGGTTTGTGCTGGTATTGTTGTTGTTGCAAGAGTTTGGGGAGGGAAAGAACATTAAATAGATCCAATTTTAGGGCTTTGGGGTTGGGTTCGGAAATGAGAAGAGAGGTATCTAGAGAGGGTTTGGTAGGAGATGAAAGAGGGGGCATGGTGGAAAATGAAGGTGGGGCGACGGAGAGTTGTTGGAGTTGTGGTTGGATGTTGTTGTGGGTGTGTTGTTCTTGTAGTTGCTGAGAGCTGGAACCATCAAGAGGGCGGCTATGGTAGTGGTTTCTGGGTTGTTGGTTGGGAGAATACTAATAGTGGAGTGCCCGACGATGGTCGAGGACGCGAAAAAGAGGTAGGGAGTTGCTGATGCAGTTTGGCGATGGCACCCATTGTAGATTCATGGCAAGCATCCATGGAGGAATGAAGATTGTCCACTGCCGCGGCGAGGGTGGCGACGGTAGCTTGGACGCACTGAAAGTCTGAGTCAACAATTTGAGCAGAAGTCAGCATGGTGGAAGGTGAGATCGAAAAGAAAGCATCAAATGATATGGTATAAAAATAAGATTGTTGATATTCCTATTCAAGCTAGGAAAGAGCTCCAGAAGCTAGGGGAAGAAGAAGAAACTTTTCTTTGAATTCTGTTGTTTCATTTCTTCATTTCCACTGGATATAATGCAACTATTCTAGTACAAACATCTTCCCGAATCTTGTGCCACTTGGCTTCATCTTAATTAATAAAGACAATATATCCTAACAACTTAACTATGTCTTTTATCACCTATATATCTATAGCGTAACACATTTATAATAATACTAGGTGCCTAACACAATATCTTATTCCTATCATCAACCCCCAACCCCCAAAATCTAACATTTTTGTTTGAAAATTGACGTATATTTAATAAATTATTGTTTTCAAAAATCAAATTCCCAACATATATTTATATGTCCTATTAATTTTCAACTAAATTACAATTTCATCATTATAGTAACCAAGCATCAATTCATTACAATCAACAATGTTTACAACAATTAGATGCCCTACTTGAATTTATTACCATGCTATATATCAAAGGTTCTTCTATATATACTTCTTATTACAACAAACATAGAGATTATAATATCACAATAATATGACAAAAATAATCAATGTAAATTATCATATATTTTAAGGTAAGAACATTCTATAAACGTTTAACTTTTACTACTCAAAATTATCAAAAAAATCATTTGCAAGATGACTAACCCTATCATGAACAAGAGCTTCATTTCTCTATGTATTCTATCACTTCTCCTAATTGACAATTCAATTAAAGTTATGCCTTCTTGAGTTCCTAAAATCTGCAAAAGAAGTTGATGTTCACATTGGCAATAATAATACCTCGCTCATGACAAACTTTTGCAACGTATTTGAGGTACACGTTGTCGATCGCCACCCGCGCAACAGAGCTCCGTTGTACCTGCATTATACCTCTGCAGATGACGACCTACGAAATCATACGCTACGTAATGGGGACAATTTCCACTGGCATTTCAAAATAAACTTTCGATTAACAATGTTGTTTTTTTGTAGATTCCGGTGGGAATCAAAGAATGTAGCTCATAATTGTTGGGAGGTAATCCCACTATTTATCAGCCCAGAATCTCAAACCCTAACCAAATTTTTAAAACACAATAGTTGGTATCAAATCGTTAAATTACAAACCAGATATATATATATAAATATAAAGAAATATACAGATCTTAAAATAAATTTAGAGATCTATAGAGATAACCAGGGAATAACAAGAGTTCAGGCTCATAGAATCAGGTCCGCTGGGATTGAAGCCCATAGCCACATAAGGCCACCAACTTTTCTCATGGTTGCTCAACAACAGCCAACAACCAGATACCTTGGCACAAACACCCACCACTAAGGTTTTCATAAAAGATTTAGTTCGCAGAGAACTGAATACTATCAGAAGAAGGGGAGAAAAAGAAGATAGCTTTTTTCAGTCGGTTAGAAAATGCCATGGAGGCTTTTATAGTGTCGATTCATTAAAGAGGCAGAGAGATACAGGCGGCGGAGACAGGGTTACAAGACCATCGAAAATGATGGGGGAGAAACCAGAGACGAGGGAGAAGAAGGGTCAGAGTGAGAGAGGACGACTGAGAATAAGGGTTAAGGTTCCAGCATTAGAAATAAATATGACGGGTTACCGGGTCTGGTAGATGGGCCAGGAGAAAGGAGCGGGCAGGGCCAGACCAGTAGGCCAGGTTGGTTGAGGCAGAAAATTGTAGAGCCCTCCAGGTGAGAGAGATTGGCTTGGGCTAGCCCTACCTAAACAGGTCATGGGCAACACATTCCATCTTGGACCAGGACCCTTAAAAGGAGACCAGGCCCGAAGCCGGATCTAGCATTCATCATTGTCAGGATGTCTTAGTGTACTTGCAAAATATGAAAGGATAGAAGCATGTATGGGTTATGAATAATCAATGCTTGAGAATTATCCTAAGTTCAAAATTATAAAGCACATTTTGAACATTTTTATAGGAAGACACTTAGTCCCCACATCTGCAAGGTTTTCTTCAAATTTTATCTTTTTAAGGTTGATTATTTCTTTTCCTACTATATCTCTAGTAAAATGATATCTAACACCAATACGTTTAATTCTTTCATGAAAAATTGGGTTTTTGCAAAAGTTGGATAGCAGATTGGCTATCAGAATAAACAGTAACTTTTAGTTGTTAGAACCAATTTCTTTTATTAAACCCTCAAGCCAAATGGCTTCTTTAAAAGCCTCAGTAATAGCTATATATTCTGTTTCAGTAGTTGATAATACAACAATATATTGTAATTGAGATTTCTAACTTATGCATGCACCACATAAAGTAAAGACGTAAGAAGTGGTAGACTTCCTACTATCTCTATCATTTGCATAATTAGAATCTATATAACCAATTAGATTAGGACCTTTAGGACATTTTGAAAAATATATGCCAAAACTAATGGACCCATTCAATATCTAAGTCCACTTACGAGCTTCCCAATGGGGAACACCAACATTAAACAATATACCTGCTGAGACAACTAATAACATATGCAATGTCTGGGCGAGTGTTAATAATGAGATACATGATAGACCCAATGGCATTTGAGTAAGGGACTTTATCCATTTTTTCTTTTTCAATTTTGGTTTTAGGACACTGTTCTTACTATGCTGAAAATGTGTTGTTAGAGGAACGGATGAAGGTTTTGAATTTTTCATAGAAAACCTTTTCAAAATTGATTGGACATAGGAATTTTTATTCAGAAAGATTGTTGATTTCTTCCTATTCCTATGAATACTCATTCCTAAGATTTTCTTAGCATCTCCTAAGTCTTTCATTTCAAAATTTTTGCTTAGACTGTTCTGTAGTTCTTTGATATGCTTTAGACTAGGACGTGTAATTAACATATCATCAACATATAAAAGAAGAAAGGTAGGAATATCATGATCATATTTAAAATAAAGACGAATGATCATAATAATTTCTTTTGAAATTTAAAGAATCCATGAACAAGTCAACCTTTTTATTCCACTACCGAGATGATTGTTTTAAACCATATAAAGATTTTTTCAATAAGCAAACATGATCTGGTTCAGATTTATTAATGAAACCAGCGGGTTGCTGCATATAAATCTTTTATTCTAAATCACCATGTAAGAAGGCAATTTTAACATTCATTTGTTTAAGATCCCAATCATAATGAGCAGTAAGAGCAAGTATAATTTTCACAGTAGTAAACTTTACAAGAAGTGAAAAAATTTCAGTATAATGAATTCCTTCTTTTGAGTAAAACCTTTTGCTACAAGTCTAGCCTTAAAATAATTGGAATTATTTTCTTGTTTTATTTTAAAAATTCATTTACAATCTACCAAATTTTTAGGCTTAGGTACAATAATCCAAGTTTTATTATTACATAAGGATTTCATTCTTCATTCATAGCATTAAGCTATTGTTTAGAGTTTTTTAAAGCTTCTTCAACAGAACTTGGTTCACAGTATTCAACATTAAGTGCAACATGAAAATCTTTGTACCTAGAGGGAATCCTAGGTTCACCTATATCTCTATCCCTAGCCAATTGATAGTGTTCTGAACTATTTTCTAAATCATAAGTTTCAGAAGATTCATCATTTGGTTCAGAGATTTGTTGATTTTCTTCCTCTAATTCTTCCCCCTGTTGATTACTCTTAGGTAATCCCTCAACCTTATTAAAGGTGGATTCTATATCAAGTTCTTTATCTTTCCTATTTGAATAAACAAGACATGGCATTTCAAATTCATTGAAAATAACATCTCTACTTATAATACCTTTAAGACCTGGTTGGATTTTAAGCCATAATATATATACTTTTACACCTTCAGGATAACAAATAAAAATACATTTTTCGGAGCGGGGATCAAGTTTATGTAAGTAGCTGTTAGCACAGCCTCACCCTAAAAAGATTTGGGTAGACCAAAACTTAATAACATCTATCTGACTTTGTTTAATAAAGGTCTATTCGTGCGTTCAGCAACACCATTTTGCTGAGGGGTATAAAGATTTGTTTTATGTCTTTTTATGCCATACTCATCACAAAGATCAGAGAGATTTTGGTTACAGAATTCCAAACCATTGTTAGTTTGTAAAGCTTTCAATTTCTTTCCAATTTGGTTTTGAACCAAAATTTTCCATTTCTTAAATTTATCAAAAGCTTCATACTTATGTTTCATTAAGAAAACAAAAATCTTTCTTGAATAATTATCAATTATAGACAAAAAAAAATATTTGTTTCCCCCATGAGTAGCAATATTAGTTGGTCTCCAAACATCTGCATGCACATGATCAAGAATGAAAGACGATGATGTGGGGTTTGGGGAAGGGGATATAGACAAATGTACTTTATGCTATTTTCCCATGACAGATTCATCACAAAACTTCATTTTTTCTATTTTATCAGTTAGTACGCCTTCCTTTTTAAGTAATTCTAGTCCTTTATAACTAATGTGGCCTAACCTCTTATGCCATAAACTAGTTTTATCATTTTCCAGAACAGATGCAGCAAGAACATCATACTTCACAGTACAAATATATAGGTTCTTTTCTTTTTAGCTTTGAAGACAGTTAAGGAACTTTTGATTATTTTCATAATTCTCTTTCCCTATCTACCCTCAAGCCCTTCTTCCTCTAGGGTAGAGCTAGAAATCAGATTATGACTCAAATTAGGAACATGCCTAATCTTCTTTAAGGTTAACTTATAACCATCTTTAAAGTTAAATAAATGTCACCAAGACCTTTAGTTTCACAAAGTTTATCATTAGCCATGGACACAAAGCCAGATTTTTCAGCCTTATAATTAGTGAAAATTTCTTTAAAATGACTTAATTGAAAAGTACAACCTGAATCACTCAGCTATTCATTTATCTTAAGAGGAGACTGACAACATTTACATCACATACCATAAAAACTTCACTAGAATTTTCTTCAATGACAACATTAACATCTTCTTGATTATTGTTACTATTATTCCTATTTTTTCATTTTTGTTTCTTATAGTCTTTTATATAGTGACCTCTTCCCCACAATTATAGCACCTTCTTTCTTTAGCTTTATCATCTCTATATTTATTATTCCTGGTTCTAGACCTAGATTTACTCCCACTTCTACTCCTACCTCTGCTAGATTTTATATATTTGAAATCTGAATTTCGGTTTTTATCCTCCCCTTACATAGTTTACTTCATTCTGACTTTGACTAGGTTTATTTATTTTAAGGTCATTTCCTTACTCTTAAGACCATTACTTGCTGTATCTAAATTCACATTATCCCTACCATATTTTATTGATGTTTTTATATCACTATAAGCTTTTGGGACAACAGTTAATAAAATAATTGGTGAATAATCATCTATATTTTTATCACCAGTTATTTTTATGTTTTGAATTAATTTTGTGAAGTCATTTAAATTTTTTTCAATATTTTTAGACAAATCTAATTTATAATTGAAAATTTTCTCAAGCAAAAATAATTTACTAGGCAAGGAGGTTTCAGTATAGAGTTCCTCTAATTTATTCCATAATATTTTTTGCAGAATCTTGCTTTCCTACTTTTCTTAAAACAGTATCGGACAGATTTAGTATTATTGAAGAATAGGCATATTCATCATTTTCAAGTTTCTTTTTATTAGAAACACCTTTAGCATATCTACCATCAATAGCTTTGAAAACTTTTTGTTGAATTAAAATACCCTTCATTTTTTATTGCCATATTGAAAAATCAAACTTACCATCAAAAGGTTGCCATTTATAACCTGTCATTTTACTATCACAGAAGCAAGAAAAAATATAACAGGAATAATAGTTCAAGAGATATCAACAGAGTGAATAATATTAACAACAAAATCACCAAAGCAGTTAACAGATCAATGGGGAACCCAAATCAACACTCAACCAGATAACCGACAGTCTTAGGCCTCGGCCAAGTCAGGAACTAACGAGGGGGGTTTTGGTCTCGGTTTATAAGAAACAGAAAGCAATAGATAAAAATAAAGCCAAACGTATTGCAGTAATAAGAATGCACAAAGCAGTATCAAGAAACAGAAAGAATAACACAAAGCTAGACTAGAACAAATTAAAGAGGGTCAGGAAAGATGTTATCGTGTCAAGAGACAGAGCCTATGCTCCGATACCACTGTTGGGAGTTAATCCCACCAGTTATCAGCCTAGAAAATCTCAAATCCTAACCTATTATTGCAACACAATAGTTGATACGAGACCCTTAAATTACAAAATAGATATATACAATAATATAAAGTAATATACAGATCTTAAAATAAATTTACAGATCTATAGAGATAATCAGAGAATAACAAGAGTTCAGGCTCATAGAGTCAGATCCGGTGAGATTGAAGCCTACAGCCACAAAAGGCCGGCAACTTTTCTCACGGTTTCTTAACAACAGCCAACAACTAGATACCCTTGGCCACAAAGACCCACAACTAAGGTTTTTACAGGAGATTTAGTACACAGAGAACTTAATACTATCAGAAGAAGGGGAGAAAAAGAGGATAACCTTTTTCAGTCGGTTAAAAAAGGACATGGTAGCTTTTATAGAGTCGATTCATTAAACAAGCAGAGAGATAGAGGCGGCAGAGAAAGGGTTTTGAGGCCATCAAAAAACGGTGGGGAAGTAACCAAAGACAGAGAGAGAAACGAGGGAGAAGAAGGGTCAAAGTGAGAGAGGACGACTAAGAATGAGGGTTAGGGTTCCAACATTCAAAATAAATAGGACGGGTTACCGGATCGGATAGATGGGCTAGGAGGAATGGACGGCCAGGGCCAGACTAGTAGGCCAAGTGGGCTGAGGCAGAAAATTGTTGAGCCCTCCAGGTGAGAGAGATGGGCTTGGGCTGGGCCTATTTAAACAGGTCATGGGCCAATAAATTTCTTACAATAATATTTTAGTTTCAAGCTTACAAAATATTATTTCAAAGCTGGCGACCATAGATTTGAATGCTTATGGTCGGTCAGGCAAGATGGCATTTGGGTGGGTCATTCCTGTACTAGGTGTAGGGGACAAAATTCAAGCAGTATCTCTTTCAACAGAATGCCTAATCAACTATTACAAGTGATTTGGAGTACGAAACTCCTTAGAATACAAACCGAATATTACAGACCAAAGAATAATCAAAATATTAACAGTAATAAACAAATAAAACAATGGTTTGAAAGTGGCTCAGGAACTTAGCCAGATTCAGTCGTAAAAGGGTCACGGTCACTTGGCACCGAACCCACTAAGGCCAACCCACGGTTGCTCCACACAAAGTCGAGATCAACACAGTAAGCCACCGGTCACAATAGACCCACAATTCACACAGAACACTCAAACAAAGAGATCTCAGAAAGAAAGGCTTAGTTTCAATGGTGTGTGGGAAGAAGGGTTGAAACCCCCTTTTATAGACGACAAGATCCGATAGAAGAATGGTAGGCAAGGTGGCTTTCCTAAAGCCATTAAGTTGGCTTCGGAAAGCCACCGCCATTATTGGCGGTGGAGGGATAAGGAAAGGACAGCCATAGGAGGTAAGAGGGTATTGAGAGAGAGAGATTTACAGTAGGCGCTAAGGAAGGGGGAAAAAAAGAAATGGGTTAGAGATAGGGTTAGATAGATATTTATATAAAAGCAGTTGGGTCGGGTAGTGGGTTGGACCGGGTCGGATATGGGCCTCCAGGTGGGTTGGCCTTAAGTGGGCTTGGTAAGTTGAGCCTACCAATAAAATAGGTCCTGGGCCATAAATCACAACACTAAGTTCGGTAAAAATATATGATTGGTAAGAGAAGACAACATCAATCATATCATATGCACTTGATCTACATGGATACTAAGTCAAATGCTAAGAATTTTATTTCCTTCTAACTTGTTATTATTTATTTTTTTTTAACTTTTTTCTCCCTCCAAATCGTGGGAGGGCCCAAATTTTAATCATTATGAGAAGACAAATAACTGTTGAGAATTATTTAACAATACCTATGGTATATATCACGTTCAAACAACACACGAACGATCAGCGACAAACAAACGTTTCAAATCCACATGATTAATGTGATTTTACAATCCCGATTTAGTACCAATCATATATTCTTTTTAAATCAGTAGGAGGAAATTGATTGTCGATCCAAAAACCATCATCCTTCACAGACCACAAGCATATGTTCTCCTCCCCATTCTCACAAAAAGAAGCAAGATGCTTATTAAAAACTTCATGAGCTACGTTCTTGGAATCCCACTGAAATCGACAGAAAAACATCGTACTCACCCAAAAGTTCATACGAAAACGCCAATGGAAATCATCATTCACATAGAGTGTGTGATTGCCAAGATCGTCGTCTTTGGAGACACAGTGAATTAACAGTGCAAACACATTATTCGGGAGATTATTAACAACATGAACAGTAAAAACCTCGGCCGGCCGACTTTTGATGGGGATATATTAGCAATGTGAGGCTCATGGTCTCTTGCAATTGCTTTGGCATTTACAAGAACAGCCAATTCACTAAGGTGATAAATTGATAGAACAAATAAAGAGAAGAGGCACCTCTTTGCGATAGAATTCATTTTACAAATCAAGTTCTGTGGAAAATAAAATAAAATTGGAGTGATATATGGTTCAATTTTCCTCTTTCTAGAATGTTCGTAGGCCTAGGATTACATGATAATTTATATTGAATATTTTTATTATTAGATTACAAGATTATGATTGTTGTAATTAACTCTAATTTTTTTAATAATATAATTAAAACTATAATTGAATTCAGACATGGGATTCATGTGATCAGGAGTTTCAATGTATTATCTCGGACTTATGTCAAATGTAATAATTTAGAAACTGAATAATGAAAGAAACTTTGGTCTTATTTGGTTGTTAGATTGAGGAAAAAATGATGAGTTAGAAATTAATATATATTTTTTTTGTTATAATTAATTTTTTATAGCCCCAAAAAAAATTGTTACGAGTATTGGCTATTGTTTTAGCAGGTGAGGTTAAAATTGTTAATAATAAGTAAAAAAGATGACAAAATACTACAATAAAATATAATAGTAGTAATACATACCAAGAGACAATTTTAAAGTTATTATTAAAATTATATATTAAGTGATAATAATTTTAATCTAATTACTGTATAATTATTATGATGATACAAGATGTGTATTGTCACTATAGATAATTAGTAACACATCTATTGTGATAGCTTAGTGACAATATAATATAATGATAATAATTTATATATGCATGTATCACTAATTATCATTAGTGATATTTTTTTATAAGTAAAATCTAATTAATGATTTTTTTTACAAAATTATAATAATCATCGTTAAAACCATAAAATTTATAGTGATAAAATAAAAATATTTATCAGTAAATATGTTTATATATATCATGAGAGACAATATTAAACCGTCACTTGTTTTTTAATTTTTGTCGCTAATCTTATTATTTTGTTTATTAGTGAATGACTGAATGATTTAGTTATATTTAGAATTGAGATAAATACTTTAATCATAGTTAAGGTCATGATAAATATTTATTAATTGCCATGAAAATTTAAGTTTTATGTTGATTTATATCAAAATATTTATACTTTGATCTTTTTTTTTCCAATGTTTCATTGTGAGGAATAATTCATTTTCATTATTATTATATTTTTTTTCTGAATTGAGCTTTCACAAATTGTACATATTAATTGATTATTTCACCACTACAAAAAATAAAATATTTAATTAGGATTAATTATCATGATTAAAAATAAAATAGACATAGCAAATAGTCATTGACCACGGGTATGCAATAATTGTTGGTTGTGCTATATGCGAGGGTGGCAAAAACATTTACCATGACTAAGTCATGATAAATATTTTTACAATGGCTCTTAGCCATGGAAAATAACTTCTTCTTGATGAAAAATTTCTGTTTTTGCCTTTGATTTTATTTAATCTTGATTAATAAAAATTATTAACCATAAAAATATAAAAATTATTAACCATTATAATATAAAAATATAAATTTGAGTTCCATAAAAATGAGTACATATCTATTTATAGTAATTTATTACCGTTTTTATTTTCTTTTTGTTTCCTTTGAATGTACACCATTCTTAGAAATTGAATATTTAATTCTCATTTTTTAAAAAAAATATTAATTTTTATTTTTCCACATATTTTCAATTGAATTTTTGTATAGCCACCAATTTGACCTCTATAACGAGTGTGCAATAATTTCATATAAGTTTTTTTTTTCTTTAAACACTAAAACATATGCACCAACCCTCTCCATCATGAATTTTTCTCAGATTTTTAGGCTTTTCTTCATCAAATCAATTACAATTATACTATAAATTTTAAATTTAATAATTAATATATTAATTATCAACGTTAAATATTTATAAATAACGAACTAAAAAATTATTATTATAATAGACAAACAACTATTATTAAAATAAATCATCAATATACAGGTGCAATTTGAACTCCGTAACCTCATGGTTATAGAACCTCAACCTCGTTAATTAAGTTAAGTCTCGTAGCTAAAATAAGTATTTCTACTTATTTAATTATCCCTAAAGGGAAACTCTAGAAATGCAAAGCAGCAACAACGACGAACACCTGAGCAAGACACGATTTGATTACTTATAAACGTATCATATCCAGACGATTAATTTCCTGTCAACAACTGCAGGCCAAAAAAAAAAAAAAAAAATTCTTACAAAAATCAGGTTTGACGAAATTCATCTCAGAAGGTCGATCAATGTCAAGTACTTCACTTATTCCTTCTGGACTATGTAATCATGGTTGGCTTTCCTCATAAGTTGGTACACGCCGGTGCAGCCCAACGCGAAGTTATTGGTGAATAGATTCCAGTTCTTAGGGGTGATCACGGTGCAGTAACGAGCACCGATGAATCCAGCGATGGCAAACGCCGCCTGCTGGGGGTACGACACCGTGTCGGGCGGGTTGGAGAAGTTGGAAATGTTGGCTGCACTGAGTGCCCACTTGAACGTTGGTGCCCAGAAATGAATGGTTTTGGGTCCTGCCGGATGGTTCCACAACCCTCGTACCAATTTCCTACTTGCCATGATCGCTCTCTGTGTCCGTTTGTGTAGATTCAAATGAACTATTTTGTAGAATTTTAGGTTTATGTAAGTTTGAAGATTGCTCAAAGTGTGGTGTGATATTTATTGCGAAAGCCCCTCATTTGCCTGCACACTTTATTAGGACAGGTCTACCTATACCAAAAATTGAATGAACACATTTATGGCTTTCGGATCAACATGTGTTGTCTTGAATTATATAAGTAGGTGGATGTTAGATTACTATTACCTATGTTTTAATTGTTATGCACTAAAAATCGTGTTAAATAATTACTACTAATTTACTGTGGCTTGGTAAAACACCCATATTAGTTATCCTCGAAAAAATTACTGTCGGTACACGTTATGTGACCGTGGTTAATAACTATTTGTTATGATTATTTCTTTTTAGCTATGGTTATAAGTCATAATTCTTTTAGTGTAAATATTACCTGATTTCTTGTTATTTTTTGGATGACAACTTAAAATTTAATTAGATGAGATGATTAATTAATATGGGTAAATTATATTTTTGGTCCCATAAGTGGGCATGTTTCCAACTTTGGTCCTATTAGTGAATCTGTTTTCAAATGTAAATGTGTGAATTAGCTTGAATGTGGGACCAAAATTGAAAACATGTCCATTTATGGAACTAAAATTGAAAACAGGTCCACTTATGGCACCAAAAATGTAATTTACATTTCTTTTGATTATATTGACTAACAGATAGAGCAACTATCATTACCAATTGGACAAAACTCCCTCAATGGTCCTCAAGTTGAAAAAAAAAAAAAAACCACATATGGGACTCAATGTGCGAATTAACCTGAGTCTAGGACCAAAATTAAAAATAAATCCACTTATGGGACCAAAAAATGTACTTTATCCCAATTAATACGTATCAAAGTCAGTCCAAATTACATGTATTTAATTTGAATATGCTTCTACTCGTTTTTTAGCATAAACCAAACGTGCAAAATTAAAAAAGGTTGGTGTCACTAGTAATTAGCCATAATTAGATGTTAAATTCCTTCTAGTGTGTATCGATTACGTCTCACACGCTACGATTTTTTTTCCTCCAAAATACCTCAAAGTTGAAAAAGGTTTGCAGATTTTGCCCAAAGAAATCTAAATTTTTTTAAATTGCATTTGGATTGAAAGTTTTTAAATCAAGAATTTCAAATGTTTAATGACAAGTCCTTTGAATATGTTCGGATCATTCTAAATTTAAAGTTTTTTAAATTCTTTAATTTTAATTTTAATCTATTTTTATTAAATATTGATAGATTTCAAATTCTTCTCGAATTCAGTTATTTAATTTTTTTTTTCAAATTCATGTCCATCAATACAAATACGCACTATGGCTAATTGCATTCGGAGGGAAGAGTAGATGTTAAAAATTGCACTTCTGCCCCCAATTAATTAAGATTTTAGCAATTTCAGTACCAAACTTTATGAAATTTTCATAAAAAAAGACATATTTTTGTAATTTTGATACTGCTATTGTTCTTTAAATTAAATAATTATGAGATAGAATTTTCAACTTTGCTCCAAGTATTTTATTTCTATTCAAGTCTAATCCAATTATATGAGAAAATGATATTTATGATTGATGTTTGTAAATTCAAAGATTTGACATTTACTAAGATGTTGAGGTACTGTTGGTTGTCTCTATTATTAATATTAAAGTAAGTTATTTTGTGAGAGCAAAAATATATAAATAATTTAAATTGTAATAACTTAAAGAATTGGGAGTATTAAAAATTAAAGCTAAAAATAAAAAAAATTAAAGTTAGAGTATTTGAAAAATAAATTAATATTTATAATTTTTAAATTACAAGTGGCTCCCGTGATATTTGGCATAATTACAGATACCCCTTATTGTTTTATATCAATACTCCCTGATTTTAATGGCCAACTATCTCAATCCGTTAACTTCTGTTAGTTTCCGTCCATTTTGTGGTGAACTGATCAAAATGCCCTTGTGGACTATAAATATAATTTTATTACTTTAGAAACTTTTTAATGGACAAAGTGGACAATTATTTTACAATTTTTCAAAATTTTCCATTCAACTAGTCCGAGTTCTTTTTTATAATTTACAAAAATAAAAAAAAATACAACAAGGACAAAATTGACAATTTCAAACCTCCATCTAAAGATTACATAATACCATCAAACATCAGGTAGGTATTAATAAACTTTCCAATAATAAGATAATTATGTGAAACTGAACTCTCGGGACCTCATTGTAATTTACTCTTTATAAGTTTACTAACGAGCTGTAAAAATTAATAGGGAGCCAATTATAATATTTTGTTTAAATAAATGTAATATAAAATACTTATTATTGGACCACATACTCAGATTATATTTTAAGTCTATATAGGGATCTTATAGATCGTCTCACAGGCTAATAGGATAATGTTACACGAAAAAAGTTAAACCTAAGTATTTATTACATTTTAAGTCTAGTATGTAGGATGATACAAATTTTTATAAGTCTATTTTGGAGAAATGTTAATTGATTTAAATCCGTATAATATGTACAAATTTGAGTGTATGATGAATGTGTTTTTTGGTCTTGTTGCTAGTGAACTATTTTTTATTTTAAAATTTATGATTTTTGTTTATAAATTGTTGGGAATAATAATTTTTTTTGGTAGTGTACGCAGTGTAATATTAGTGACAAAATATCAAATGATAATTTTACAATTATTATTAAAAATATATATGAAGTGACAATAATTTTAATTTTATCGCAATTTAATTCTAGAAAACTTATTAGTAACAATAAAAAGTATGTAGATATATTGTTATTTATGAACAATTAGTGACACATTTATAGATATAATTATATTTTTTGTTAGTGGGTTTTCATTAATTATTTATAATAATAATTAAATAATTAAATGCAGAGCTTTTTTTGTTACTAATTATTGCTAGTTGCAATTCTTTATATATAATTACAACTATTAAAATTATATAAATTATTATGATCATAAGAAATAATCTTTTTGTCACTTAATATATGTAATTAATGACAATAATAATATCATCTTGATATTTTTCCACTCACTATAAAAAAATATTCTCTCTCTCTCTCTCTCTCTCTCTATATATATATATATATATGGTAAATAAATAGCAATTTATCTTGTGATTTTGCAAATAAACAAATTACCCTCCTATAAAACTAAAATAACAAATTACCTCTTTATGTTTTTAAAATGGAGCAATTTACCTTCTTGTCTAAGGAAGTAAATTATTTCACTTTAAAAAACATAAGGGGTAAGTCGATGTATTTTAGAAAACACAGGAAGGTAAATTGCTATTTTCTTTTCCATAGAGGATAATTTGCTCATTTACAATATCACAAGGGGGTTGTTTGTACTTTTTCCTATATATACACTATAGGATAATTATATTTGTATTCCTAATCTATAATTTATTTGTATAAATGATCCTTCTATTTTTGTGTAATTACAAAATTATTCTTAACAGTGAAAAGTATGAATAGTCTGTGTAACGATGGTAACGCTTTGGAAATAGTATGTGTAATTTTTTAAAGAAAATAGAGATAATTTATGCAGATGATGTTAACGTTTTGTGTAAATGTACGTATAACATTTTAAAAAATAAAAATAATTTATGTAAATAGAATATAGATCATGTGTAAGTACAATTATATAGGAGGATATACTATAACTGCATGTCTAAATTGGATGGTATGCTTATGACAATTTGTCAGCTTTGTTGCCCCATAGAGGTATTTATTTAACCTGGATTATGTATTTAAGAAATAAAAAAGTATAAACTTTGTATATTTGATATTATTCTTTTTTTTTTATTAAAAAAAGATCGAGTTGGGTTTAAACATTATTTAAAAGTTTTAGGGTAAATTACAATGAACTATTTTGATATTTGATGTAATTATAAACATCTCATTATTATTCCAAGAATGATTAATGCCCCCAATTTTAATGGTCGTCCGATAACTAGCTCAATATGTCCGTTTGTCTCTGTTAGGTGTCCATTCATTTTTGTGAACGTCCCTTGTTGATTATGAATTATGATTTTATTTATTTTTTAAAATTTTCTAAAACTTCTTATTGACTAAATGGATAATTTTTTTTTATAATTTTTCATCATTTTCCTTCCACCTTGTTCGATTTTTTTTTATAATTTTTATAATTTTTCTTTTAAGAAAAGAAAATTAAAAATATAAGAAGGGCAAAATTGACAATTCCAGGTTTAATTCAAGAGTTACTTAATCTATACTATATAGAAAAGAGAATCACATTTTCACTCACAATAATAGTTACTTACACCGTGACACCAATTTTCTAAATTACCAATAATATCCTTATGTATTTCAATTACCCTTTCTCAAATTATTCGTTTCATCTATTTATATATACTATCTATCTATACGAATATGAACAGTTTACACACAAACGACTGTTTGTAAGACAACGAAATCAATATTTTTTTGTGTTGAGTATATTCTTAAATTAGTCTTATTTTACATGTGATATGTTGGTTTTTATATATTTTAGACTTAAATACATTTTGCACCCCTGAAATATGTTACACTTATCAATTATCTCCTAAACTAAATAAATCTTCATTTACCCCCTATCTTTCGATAGTTCTTTCAATTAAATAAAATGAACAAAAATACCCTTTACAATTAATAATATAATATATTCATATTAATGCCCACTATTGTTAAATATATCAATCATTTAAAAGTTATTCAACTACAATGTTTATAACTTAATACGAAATTTGTATAAATTAATTAAGTACAAAATAATTATTTCACTTTCATAATATGTTTTAAAATATAAATAATATTTATTATATACATGCAGGAACGAAATACCCAGTTGGCTATTTTATAAAATATCAAGAGATATTGATAGTTTCTCAGACAATGGAATATTCATAATTATTAAAAAAAAAAAATCGAGAAGAGCTTGTTGTAATTTACCCAAATTTTTAACCTCAAACTCATGCTCGGGTTAAGAATTACGAGCTTGATTCTTAAATGTGAGAGTTTATGGTCCCACTAGTGCAGGTATATATAGTATACTTTTTATAGTAGTGTCTTGTTTCTTTGTGCAATTTAAATATTTTTGTTGATTTAGTAATATTGATATATTAAATTATTATTCGAATTTAAATGTAATAAACGATGTAATAATAAATTAAATTTTATTCCAAATTTCAAAATCTTCAATTTATACTCTCAAGTGGTGTGCACGTGATAAAAAACTTCGTAAATTTTAAAATTTCAACGAAAAAAGTCTGGATCTGTGAAAATTTAAATTAGTGGATTGTTATCAAATTAATATTTCATAAGTTATATGTTATATTTGGTCTTTTAAGTTTTCGTTTAAAATTATTTTAATTTTTTAAGTTTATTTCTTGACTTTAGCATTCCTAAACTTTATTTTTTGTCTCAATTTGATCCCTCAAACCATTTTTCGGCAAAAATATTGCCAGAATTTGACTTTTTGAATGGTAAAATTATCAATTTAAGTTTGATTTTATCATTTTAGTCTCTTAAATTTATAAAATTATCAAATTAGTCCTTTTTTTTAAAAAAAGGGAAACCATTTTCTTTATATTTTTATATGGTATGATCTTGTTATCTTGTATGAAAAATGCAAACTTTAAACTCTTGCGAACATAATATTAACATATTGTTTAACTTAAAATAAAATAGTCTCTATTCTTTTTAATTTTCAAAAGTGACAAAAAATGTCAAAATTATAAATAAATTTATTAAACTTATCTAATCTAAAATATTTAAAAAAAATCTAAGTTGGTTCTTTAATCCTAACTCCTGTCTAATAAAATTAAATCTTAACAATATTATTAAATATTAACAACTATGATTTTGAAGAAAAAATTAGGGAATGTACTTTTAATTAGATTATCTAGTGAATTTTAAATATATATATATAAAAAATTCATTTTAAGAGGTTTTCTAAATATATAATCCCATTTTATAGAAAATCTCTTAAAATAATTATATATATATGACATACACCCAAAAATCTAGTTAATGATAATCTATCAACTTTTTGTTCGAAAATCCAAGCATTTGACAAATATTGTTAGGTTTAACTTTTCTAGACTTATCTTTAATTTTTAAATAAAAAATTACTGACTTAGATATTTTTTAATTATATTTTCATATTAGATAAAATTTATTCATAATTTTGGTGTTTTTTAACTACTGAAAAATGTAGACTGTTTATTTTAGGTGAGCAATATATTATTATTATGTTCACAAGTGTTCAAAGTTTCATTATTCACATAAAATAATTACAACATATCAGCATAAAAATATAAAAAAAAAGTTATTTTTTCTTGTAAAAAAGGATTTGAATTAGACAATTTTATCAACTTAAGGAATTAAAGTGATAAAATCAAACTTATTGACTATTCTACCCTCCAAAAATTCAAAATCCGGCCACATTTTCGTCGAAAAAATGGTAAGAGGGACCAAATTGGGACAAAAATTAAAGTTTAATAGAAAATAAACTTGAGGGATTAAAGTGATTTTAAACGAAAATTTAAGGAATCAATTATATAATATTTACCCTATTTCTAATATTTATTGCAATTAACCCCATTTATATAGATACAGGTTAGGTACTTAGGTTTATATATCTCAAGGTCAAAAGGAGGGAAAACATAAAGTCCTGTTGCAGCCTAAATTAATACTTCCCAACCATAAACCGACCCACCTCCATTACTCCTTCGCATGTTCCTAGGCAAAGCCGCCTCTCACCAATTTTTCCTTTCATTTTGAGGTTGTGGAAAAATAAACACAAATCTGCATTTTTTTTTTAAATTCATCCAAATTTTTTATATTAATAAAAAAATAAATAAAATAAAAAAATTTATATTTAATTTTTATTTGCTTATTACTAACTTATTGCAAGTTAAATAATTTTTTTTATCATCAAATTACTTTTATACAGACTTCACGCGTTAATGCATGTGAGGAGACATATATTCACCGTTATAAGAGTAGTTTAGTTAAAAAATAAATTTTTAAATTGCAATAAGTCAGTAATAAGTCAATCGAGAATATATATCAATTTTTATTTAATAGTTCTTTTTTTTTTTTGTCAATATCAGCATATTTAGTGAATTTTGACTAATGAAGGGACTTATTTGTTGGACGAAAGCAAACTTCATAAATGCTAGATATAATTTTTCAAATCACAAAAAATCTACGCGTAATTACACCAAATTTAAAAAAAGAATACAATCATCCCTTTTTTTTCAATCATCTTATTTTTCACACTGAATTATAACAAAGGCCTGCTGATGAACCAGAACATTAATAGCAAACAACATCCTCCTAAGTAGGCATTGTACCTGATGATGTGGTATATTTGCTTCTCATGTAAATAATAAATTAATTTTTTGTTCAATAAAATTATACTACCAAAAAAATAATATATGAAATAATTAATCTTTTATTTATATTTTAGGAATTTAATTTCTGAAGTAAATACTTGATTAATTAATAATTATATTTATTTTTCGGTGAATCAAATGACGTCAAGTGTCAAATTTCATATTTTTGGCACGTGTATAATATTTTTCAAATCAAGTAAGTGCAAGTTAATTTGTAAATGAAATCGCATCTGGCAAATAAGAAGCAAATGACAAAAAAATTATGAAGGGAAAATTAAATCGTGCCACCTCATCAAGTAAATATGTAAAAGCCTTCCAACCTACAACTATATAGAGGGTGTTCTTCAACAGTTCAAGCACCACACAATCGAATTGAAGATACAAGCGAAGACGCAAGCAAGAGAGCTTCCAAAAAGTCTCAAAATCCTTTCAAGCGAAAATCAAGAAGAATCTACGGGGCTCAAAGCAAAAGTCACGGCGTTCATTGTGAAGATCAACCAAAGCTGATGGGTATCTGTTACAATACGCCAGAAAATGACAAAAACACCATTCATAAAGGGTATTAATGTCCTTTCGCTAAGGGATCCGCGCCTTTCTATCGGGCGGGTTGCAGGGGACCCGACCCGGTTCGAAAACCAGCCTTGAAGACCCGGACAATCACAGCCGTCCGATCAGGACGGGAGCCAGTAGGATAAGGCCACGTGGCCCATTCAACAGTGTCCAGCTGTGCTCTATAAATAGACCCGAAAACGCCGTAATGAAGGGAACTGTCCTGCATTTATTGTGATCGAACCTTGAGATCGCTTACTTTTCTTTCGATCAACCTAACTTGAGCGTCGGAGGGTCATTGTCGGGGACGTGGCCGACGAGCTCATTGTCTTATTCTCATGGAACCCAAAATCTGATCTTGGAGGGATTAGCTGTCTGTGACGAGTTCATGTCTCGGGTTCTCTGAATTCGAGCAGGATCAGTTGGCGCCGTCTGTGGAAATAACAAAAATACCCTTCATTAAGGGTATTAATGTCCTTTTGCTAAGGGATCCGCACCTTTCTATCGGGCGGGTCGTAGGGGACCCAACCCGGTTCGAAACCAGCCTTGAAGACCCGGACAATCACAGCCGTCCGATCAGGACGGGAGCTAGTAGGATAAGGCCACATGGCCCATTCAACAGTGTCCAGCTGTGCTCTATAAATAGACCCGAAAACGCCGTATTGAAGGGAACTGTCCTGCATTTATTGTGATCGAACCTTGAGATCCTTACTTTTCTTTCGATCAACCTAACTTGAGCGTCGGAGGGTCATTGTCGGGGACGTGGCCGACGAGCTCATTGTTGTCTTATTCTCATGGAACCCAAAATCTGATCTTGGAGGGATTAGGTGTCTGTGACGAGTTCATGTCTCGAGATCTCTGAATTCGAGCAGGATCAGTTGGCGCCGTCTGTGGAAATGATAAAAACACCCTTCATTAAGGGTATTAATGTCCTTTCGCTAAGGGATCCGCAACTTTCTATCGGGCGGGTCGCAGGGGACCCGACCCGGTTCGAAAACTAGCCTTGAAGACCCGGACAATCACAACCGTCCGATCAGGACGGGAGCCAGTAGGATAAGGCCACGTGGCCCATTCAACAGTGTCCAGCTGTGCTCTATAAATAGACCCGAAAACGCCGTAATGAAGGGAACTGTCCTGCATTTATTGTGATCGAACCTTGAGATCGCTTACTTTTCTTTCGATCAACCAAACTTGAGGGTCGGAGGGTCATTGTCGGGGACGTGGCCGACGAGCTCATTGTTGTCTTATTCTCATGGAACCCAAAATCTGATCTTGAAGGGATTAGGTGTCTGTGACGAGTTCATGTCTCGGGATCTCTGAATTCGAGCAGGATCAGTTGGCGCCGTCTGTGGAAATGATAAAAACACCCTTCATTAAGGGTATTAATGTCCTTTCGCTAAGGGATCCGCAACTTTCTATCGGGCGGGTCGCAGGGGACCCGACCCGGTTCGAAAACTAGCCTTGAAGACCCGGACAATCACAACCGTCCGATCAGGACGGGAGCCAGTAGGATAAGGCCACGTGGCCCATTCAACAGTGTCCAGCTGTGCTCTATAAATAGACCCGAAAACGCCGTAATGAAGGGAACTGTCCTGCATTTATTGTGATCGAACCTTGAGATCGCTTACTTTTCTTTCGATCAACCAAACTTGAGGGTCGGAGGGTCATTGTCGGGGACGTGGCCGACGAGCTCATTGTTGTCTTATTCCCATGGAACCCAAAATCTGATCTTGGAGGGATTAGCTGTCTGTGATGAGTTCATATCTCGGGATCGCTGAATTCGAGCAGGATCAGTTGGCCCCGTCTGTGGAAATGACAAAAACACCCTTCATTAAGGGTATTAATGTCCTTTCGCTAAGGGATCCACACCTTTCTATCGGGCGGGTCGCAGGGGACCCGACCCGATTCTAAAACCAGCCTTGAAGACCCGGAGAATCACAGTCGTCCGATTAGGACGGGAGCCAATAGGATAAGGCCACGTGGCCCATTCAACAGTGTCCAGTTGTGCTCTATAAATAGACCCGAAAACGCCGTAATGAAGGTAACTGTTCTGCATTTATTGTGATCAAACCTTGAGATCGCTTACTTTTCTCTCGATCAACCTAACTTGAGCGTCGGCGGGTCATTATCGGGGACGTGCCCGACGAGCTCATTGTTGTCTTCTTCTCAGGGAACCCAAAATATGATTTTGGGGGGATTAGCTGTCTGTGACAAGTTTGTGTCTCTGGATCGCTAAATTCGAGTAGGATCAGTTGGCGCCGTTTGTGGGAACATTTGAGAATTATCATGGAGGGTTCATCGAGGAGAAACGCCGGGGAAGAAGAGACGCCCAGAAAGGAGGGACCCACGATGCGAATAACCAAGGATGAATTACAGAGAATGATAGAAGAAGCGAGTCGGAATGCCATTGTAGAATATACTAGAAGAACTGCGACCCCAATGGTCAAAGAAACTGCAAGGAGACAACTATTCGAAAATACTGAGCCCCATAGAGAGTCGAGGGGCCATAGCGATTGGGAACATCGGAGTAAGAGACCGGCCTCATCGGAAGCTGGGTCCAGCAGTCATATTCGAACAAAGAGAAGAGAGCCTGTGATATCGGGGGCTGAGGTCGAGAGCGTAGGAAGACAGATAGAGAGCTTGAACAAACAAATTGATGAGTTAAAGAAACGAGGAGAGATAGTCCCACACAACAAGAATTCTCCTTTCGGTAATGACATTCTGGTCCAAACAATCGAACCAGGTTTTAGGGTACCTGATTTGCGGAGATATGACGGAATGAAGGATCCGCAAGAACATGTGGCCGCATTTGAAATAGTGATGAACTTATACGGACAACCGGGTCCTATCATGGCAAAATTATTCGCAACTACGCTCACGGGGAAGGCATAAGAATGATTCACAAACTTGCCCCGAGGAAGTATTGAATCTTACGAGCAACTGGTATAAAAGTTCAATTTTCATTTTGCGAGCAAGAAGAAACAGAAGAGGTCGGCGACTCATCTGTTCAACATCTGCCAGAGGGAAGATTGAGACATTGGAGGTGCAAGAATTGAGAATCGACATGATTGTCAGTATTCTAATTCACGGGTTGAGGAAAGGTACCTTCACATCTACGCTCGCTCGCGACCCGCCAAGCGATGTTGAGCAACTGATGGCTGTAACTCAGAAGTACATAGACGAGGAGGAAATGAACGCAATGAAGGACTCTGAGCGGAGAGAGCGCGAACAGGTGTCCATGCGACCATATGAAAGTAGAGAGGGAGGGAATAAGCAGAAACCGAAAAAGCCCGGAGAGCCCAAGTACCACAACTACACTCCGTTGGCCATGTCACGTGAGAAAGCATTGATGATGGTTGAAAATTCGAATGTTCTGAAATGGCCAAGACACACCAGGTATACCCCCTCTAAAAAATTTTCTAACAAATATTGCAGATTCCATCGTGAGAGGGGGAACAACACAGAGGAGTGTTTTTAGCTTAAGGACGAGATTGAGAGGCTGGTCAAATAGGGATACTTAAGGGATCGGGTTCCCCCAAATTGCAAGATTAGTAAGGAGACGAGGAGAAGCAAATCGAGAAGTCGGGATCGAAATCCTGGCCTTTCAAAAACTGATAAAGCCCCACCCAGTGGGAACAATGCGCCAACCAAGGGAGTGATATACACAATCGCTGGGGGATCGAGCGCTGGGATTCAAGTAGAACGCGGAAAAGATGCGCCAGGCTGTAGGATCGAGCAGGCAAAGAGAATTTGTGTTGAAGGTCGAGGATGAAGAAGTTATTTCCTTCGATAGCTCAGACAAACCAAGAGATAGTGGAGACCTAAATGACCCGATGGTCAGTAAGCTAGATATTGCGAACTTTACTGTCCATAAAGTGCTGATTGATAGTGGTAGTTCCGCAGACACCATCTTAAAAAACGTGGTTGATAAGATGGGTCTAGAGAAAGCTCGATTGGAACAGGTAAAAACCCCGCTGGTCAGTTTCGGGGGAAGCGAAGTAGCCTCTTTGGGGGGAACAATCGAGCTACCCGTGTCCATGGGAGATGAGCCGAAGAGAAAAACTTTGATGGTTAAATTTCTGGTAGTGGATACCCCATTCGCTTACAACGTTATCCTGGGTAGACCTGGGCTGAATTCATTCCGGGCTGTCATCTCCACTTATCACATGAAGTTGAAGTTCCCCACGGAGTACGGAATTGGAGAAGTGTCCTGCGACCAAAAGGAGACTCGAAAATGCTACAACTTATCATTGAAAGGGGAGCTTGGGCAGAAGAAAAGGAAGATCAAGGAAGATGTTGAACCTCGACCCTATGAGGCAGAGCACCTGAAACCCAACGATGAGTACAAGGTAGTGCAGCTCGTACCGGATGAACCAGATAAAACTACCAGGATAAGAGCGAACATGAAGGAAGGGAGATGGCCATGATTGAATTTCTGAGAAGAAACATTGACATGTTCGCTTGGAGCCCGTCAGATTTCACGGGGATCGACCTTGAGGTCATAGTACACCGGTTGAATGTCGACGCGATGGCTCGACCAGTACAATAGAGGAAGAGGTCGTTTGGTAGTGATAAGAATGAAGTCATCAGCAGGAGTTTGACAAACTACTTAAAGCTGGGTACGTATCGGAGATCCAATATACTAATTGGCTTTCTAACATGGTGTTTGTCCCCAAATCCTCCGGGAAATGGCGCATGTGTGTCGATTTTACAGATCTGAATAAAGCCTGCCCGAAGGATCCTTACCCCTTTCCAAGGATCGACGTAATGGTAGACTCAACGGCGGGGTTCGAAATTTTTTCAATGATGGACGCCTATCAGGGGTATCATCAAATCCACATGGCTGAGGAGGACAGAGACAAGACCTCGTTCATCACCGACAAGGTGATCTATTGCTACAACATGATGCCATTCGGTCTGAAGAATGCGGGCGCGATATATCAACGACTGGTTAACAAGATGTTTGGTGACCTGCTGGGAAAGACAATGGAGGTGTACGTTGATGATATGCTGGTCAAAAGCAGGAGGTCGCAGGACCATCTTAAGGACCTCGTACAAGCATTCAGCATAATGAGGTCGTACGGAATGAAACTGAATCCAGACAAGTGCACCTTTGGAGTAGGAGGAGGAAAATTCATAGGGTACATGATTAGCGAACGAGGAATTGAGGCGAACCCGGAAAAGATCCAAGCTATAATGAACCTGCGATCGCCAACCTCGGTCAAAGATGTGTAGAAGTTGATGGGAAAGATTGCTTCACTGAGTAGATTCATCTCGCGATCCGCAGATAAGAGCCTCCCTTTCTTCAAGGTTTTACGAAGGTCCAAGAACTTTGAGTGGAGCGATGAATGCAATAAGGCATTGCAAGAATTGAAAGAGTACCTTTGAAGCCCCCTCTGCTTGCAAATCCAGACGTTGCTCCTGTACTTGGGCGTATCTGAGAATGCGGTCAGCTCGGTGTTGGTGAGGGAAGAAGGAAGCAATCAAAACCCAGTATATTATGTTAGCAAGATGTTTCAGGGTGCTGAGTCAAGATATTCGGAGATGGAGAAGCTAGCCCTTACTTTAGTTGTCACGGCTCGAAAGTTGCGACCTTACTTCCAGTCGCATAAAGTGGTGGTACTGACCAATCACCCCCTCAAGCATGTGATGTCACGACTAGAGGCCTCCGGGAGACTGATCAAATGGGCCGTGGAATTGGGGCAATATGATGTGGATTACCAACCCAAGACCACGCAGAAAGCGCAAACGCTGGCGGACTTTGTGACAGAGCTCTCTAGCGATCCAAAGTCACCTGTTGTTGCTAAAGAACAGGGCTCGAAATGGATGTTGCACGTGGATGGCTCCTCAAATGCTAACAATGGAGGAGCGGGTATACTGATCCAAGGGCCAAAAGGAGTAGAGATCGAGGTGGCAGCTCGCCTGTCCTTTCCTGTTCCTAACAACGAAGCAGAATATGAAGCACTCATCTTGGGATTAGAACTCGCGCATGAAGCTGGAGGTAAAGATCTGGAAGTTTTTACAGATTCCCAGTTAATCGCGTTGCAAATTGAAGGAACATACGAAACCAGGGAAAGGACGATGACGTCTTATAAAGAGATCGTCCAACAACTAATGAGCAAATTTGATAAATGTTCTGTTTTGCAGGTGCCTAGAGCGGAAAATGACAAGGCAGACGCCTTATCCAAATTTGGGGCTGCAATGGACGGGATTAGAGATTGCAAAATAATAGCATTAGTACGCGAACGATCAACCTTAGCAAGCAGAATGGAGGTACAAGCAGTCTCCGAAGTGGGATCGTGGAAGGATGAAATCATTAATTACTTGGAGAACGATATCTTGCCTGCTGATCCCGTTGCTGCGAAAAGAGTGAAATTTCGAGCTACACGATTCACTATGTTGTCAGGGCAGCTATACAAGCGAACACTGGACGGACCTCTCCTGAAATGCTTAGACGAGGAAAGAGCTTTGTATGTGATGCGCGAAATCCACGAAGGGAGCTGTGGGAACTATTCAGGGGCGAGATCGCTGGCTCAGAAGATCATACAACAGGGGTATTTCTGGCCCACATTAGTTAAGGATTCCAAGGAGCTAGTGAAGAAGTGCGAAAGCTGCCAGAAAGATGCATCCCTGATACACCAACCAGCGACCTCGATGGAGCCGATCAAAGTGGCCTGTCCCTTCGACCAGTGGGGAATAGACATCGTGGGACCTTTCCCCCCCGCTCAAGCTCAAAAGAAATTCATCATTGTAGCGGTAGAATACTTCTCCAAGTGGGTTGAAGCTGAGGCCGTGGCCAAGATATTCGAGAGAGAAGTTATTAATTTCATTTGGAAAAATATCATCTGCAGGCTCGGAATACCCAGAATTCTAATTTCTAATAATGGCACCCAATTTCAAGGAAGGAAGGTTACAGAATGGTGCAAGGAGCTCAAGATCGAACAACACTTCACGGTGGTCGCGAACCCGCAGGCCAACGGGCAGATGGAGGTGACTAACAGAACGATCTTGCAGCACTTGAAAACACGACTGGAGAATAAGGGATCATGGGTAGACGTACTGCCAGGAGTTCTGTGGGCTTATCGCACAACTCCGCGAACTGCTACAGGTGAGACCCCATTTTGCTTGGTATACGGGACGGAAACTATAATTCTTGCGGAAATAGGAGAGGAGTACCAGCGGGTCGCCTCTTACGACCCTGGTTCTAACCAAGGTGAGTGGAGTTTCGACTTTACAGTGATTGAAGAGAAGAGAGATGCGGCATACGCCTGAATCTTGGACCATAAGGGGTTAATGATGAAAAGCCATGATCGCAGAGTTCGACCGTGACAGCTTCAAATGGGAGATCTCGTATTGAAAAAAGGAGAAACCTCTAAACACGTGGGCAAGCTAGAACCCCCATGGGAAGGACCGTACAAGGTGACCGAGATAAGGAAGAAAGGTACATACAAGCTACAAGATATGCAGGGACGAAATATGCCGCGCTCATGGAACATACAGAATTTGAAAAAGTTTTACGCATGAGTACGGGGATTTCGCGTCATGGAGCCTGTGAAAGGCCGTCAACTAGCTGGAGAACGCTTATTCTGGTGCTTGTGAAAGGTCATCAACTGCGGAGAGATCGCATTCTGGTACCTGTGAAAGGCCATCAACTACCTGGAGAACACTATTCTGGAGCCTGTAAAAGGCCATCAACTGCAGAGAGATCGCATTCTGATGCCTGTGAAAGGCCATCAATTTTCTGGAGAACACTATTCTGGAGTCTGTGAAAGGCCATCAACTGTGGAGAGATCACATTCTGGTGCCTGTGAAAGGCCATCAACTGCCTGGAGAACACTATTCTGGAGCCTGTGAAAGGCCATCAACTGCAGAGAGACCGCATTATGGAGCTTGTGAAAGGCCATAAACTGCGGAGAGATCGCATTCTGGAGCCTGTGAAAGGCTATCAACTGCGGAGAGATCGCATTAAGGAGTCTGTGAGTTCGAAAGTTCACATCCAAGGTTAAGAAGGTCGAATTTTTTGTATTAGAAAACAGTCATTAATGTACAGGTCAATACCAGAAAGAACTTGTACAAACTGTAAATTCTCTCGAGCAATTCTAAGAGGTCAATCTATCTTTTCATGTGACATTGTTTCGAAAGTTATGTGTATCTTATGTTTGTTATTACCTATTACCCTCAAAACGCGACACGACAACCGAAAAAGAGGCGTTCAACGAACTGCGATCTGAAAAAGATGCACTTCACACGCCAACTGAAAAAGAGGCGTCCAACAAAACTGTGATCTGAAAAAGACGCAGCCTGAAGTACGATCTAAAAAGGACGCACTCCACACGCCAACTGAAAAAGAGGCACTCAACGAACTGCGATTTGAAAAAGACACAGCCTAAAGTGCGATTTGAAAAAGATGCACTCCACACGCCAACTGAAAAAGAGGCGTTCAACAAAACTGTGATCTGAAAAAGACGTAGCCTAAAGTGCGATCTAAAAAGGACGCACTCCACACGCCAACTGAAAAAGAGGCGTTCATCGAACTGCGATCTGAAAAAGACGCAGCCTAAAGTGCAATCTAAAAAAGACGCAGCCCAAAGTGCAATCTGAAAAAGATGCACTCTACACGCTATCTAAAAAAAGATGCATCTGATAAAGACGACGATCTCAAAAAGATGCTATATTTGAAAGAACAGGAAGCATGCAATAAACAAAAGCGAAAAACTACAAGTATGCGAACTGTCAAATGATCTTCATTGATGAAAGCCAGTCACAGGGTTACATCAAAAAATCTTGCCCCCAAGGTCAGTTCTCAAAAATACAATTTCAACCATCAGCCAACATATCTACAAGAAAAAATTATTTGAACAAATCAGAATTTGAGACAAAAGAGTTGGCAAAAGAAATTCCTCAGTCATCAGCTTCTAGCTCTTCCCTCAAAGCTGCAAACTCGTCCTCCTTGAGATCGGGTTCAACGGGATAGGGTTGAAGGTCGCCATCGAGCGTGATATCAATTTGACTGCGATCAAAAGACTCTTGAAATCCTCCAAGTTTCTCGATTTGAGCCTCACATGTCTTATAGCCCTTGGCGAAAGAGTCAGCAGATTTGATCTCCACAGCAGTCTGGAAAATGTCCGTCTTCAGGAAGCCACGGACAACTGCCATACGGGAGCTCGCTAAGATCTGGTGATGTTCTTCCAGCGAGATGCGACCGGCCTGGCCTTCGTCAAATCCTTTCTTGTGGCCTTCGACCAGCCCGACCTCCCGACCAGCCTCAAACCCTTCTTTCCGACCTTTGGATAGGGCTACCTCCTAATCCTTCTTAGCGGCGGCAAGCTCGCTTTCCAAACCCCTGAGTTTCTCGAGCAAAGTCTGCATTTCTTCCACATGGGTTTGGTCCATCCTATCTCTCTCAACCAGCTGTGCCTGGAGCTCCTTTACTTTCCTGTCGTACAAAATGTAGTTCTTGCGATAGGACGTGCATTTCATGGATAGGCTCTAGAAAAACGTCAATGCCTGCAGTATTGATCAAAACTGTTTAGACTCGAACACCAAAACTACAGTAAAAAATCCTTTAGGATCCACTCCAGCGTTTAGAAATTAGTTAATCGGTAAAGATACATGTACTTGATGCCCCACCCAAGAGAGAGACCCAAGTCCTAGTAGCCCCGCTAAATGGTGATTCAACATAGATTCTACATCTTGAAACCAAGCTAATTTTGGGGCCGCTTTATGATAATGAAACCAACCAGCAAAAAGCATTAACGCTGCAAAGACCAATGACCGGAAAGAAATTTGAGAATTTCTAGGGTATGGAATCGTAGTCTATATAGAATTATAATAGAAAGGTATCCATTAATCCTAGTCTACAAAATCTAGACCTATCAATCAGTCGATTCATTCTAATTCATTGATTTAATCGATTCAAAATAGTAGAAATAGAAGGGAGTCGTTTTTGCAAACAAGAATCCTTTAAATAGGAGATTACTTGCAGCTGAGCATGAACCCCATATTCCTCGACCCGAACAGGATTATTCGTTACTAGGGAACTCTAATCGCGGAGAGAGGTGAGAGAGTCATATAGCTCGAAGGATTCTCCCCCCGCTTCAGAACAGAGGATAGAGCTGGAGGAATTATCCCACCTCGAAGTCATTCGATCTCCCTGGGGTTCAAACAAGTGGGATCGATCGCCTCTCAAAGCTTCCCTAGTCTCCTCTCAGCATGAGCCGAGCTGCTCTAGTCTCAAGAACCTTTCACGCTCGTCCGCCTGTCCGGTTTTGTCTGCGGCTTCCATAGCCATCCTGCTCAATGCCTTAGATCGATGGGATTTAGGTTTTGAAGAACCAGAGGGTTCCACTGGCTCTTTCTCTCTTGCCTCATCCCCATGCCCGTGTTTGTGTGAAACCTGTTTCCATTTTTTCGATCTTTCCCCGCTATCACGATCGCGTTTCCCAGGCTCGGCCCCCTGATCTCCACTCAGATCATCCAAATTCAACTCCGAGTCCGAGGAGTTATAACCATGTAGAGGGAGAGGGGGGGTCTCTTCACTGTCGACCTGGATAGGGTGATGGGCGGCAGGGCTCGCAGGCACTGGGGGGTCGCAAAGGGGCTGGTACAGGCGAGTTCGAAGGGGGACCTGCAGGAGCTGCGACCTGTTTCCCCTTGGCCTTCATCTTATTTTCTGCCGCCTTCAGTCTCATAGCGTGGCGAGAACTCATGATTATACTATCAGCAAAACAGAGGTTGGTGAGCGAATTCGAATAGAACAGTAAGGAAAAACATCATACCAGAAATAAGAGATCACCTAAAGGCTCTTCGATGTGGAGGGGCGCTAGAGATAGCCCAGACAGTCGCAAAACCTTCTCAGTGAGAAGCTTCTTGGGGTCGTACTTATAAACAGTTAAACTATTTATTTGGTCTCCCTCCAGCCCCCCTCCACTTGTTTTAGGAACATATTTATATTTACTCCATTCCATGTTAAAAGGCCAAATACCGGTTGGAGATCGAATAAAAATGTATCTGTCTAACCAGGCCCCTACGTTCGATTTCAATGTACTTAGGTACCTACAGTCAGGCTTGGCAGAAAAGTAGATGAAACCTCTATCACCGGACCGTTTGGAAGTGGTGAAAGAGTACAAACTACAGAAGTTATCAAAATTGGGTTCTATATAAAAAAATTGCATTATTACAATAAAAAGAACAATATGAGTAATAGAATTAGGAGAAATCTGCATAGGGCATATCTCCAGTTTATTCAAAATCGCAGATAGAGAAGGAGCTAAAGGGAATCTCAACCAGGCATCAAGATGCTTGATAGAAAAGGCACAGAAACCAAGGGGAGGACGGTGCATGCGATCGAAAGCTCTAGGAATAATAATATTGTATTCAGGGGGTATATAATATTTTTCCCTAATCTTGCGAATAGGGTTTCTAACACTACTGACTACAGCTTCCCAAGGATTCCTAGCGAGCCTATCTTGGAATCCTTCAAGGGAAGAGGGCCCTGCTTGTTTATCAAGAGTTTTGGAAATCTGGAACCTTTTTGTTCCTTTTTGGAGAGGTAGAAAAGGAACCGTGAGCAGACCCAGAACGGGTCACAGACGACCCGGTGATGAGTGTCGAAGTCCACCAAAAATAATTCCTACGAACACTTTTGTAGATGTGTGAGTAGGGTCGAATCCACAGAGATTGGTTTTAAATTAATTCCTTCAAAAATGAAAATAATTAGGGGGAGTTTTGATTGGAAGAAGAATAAAACTAAAAAGCTAATAAAATTAAAAAAAAAGATAAATATAAGAGAAGCGTATTCCAGTTAAAGATAGGATCACACTTAATTCCACGGTTGATCATAGATGCAAAGATAACAATTACTCATGATAGATAAATTGGTTATGGCAATTGGTACGACCTAACGACCTCACCTTTCCTTACCTTGTGGATAGTCAAGGAACGTCCGTTGACTAAATCCCTAATCAGTAAACAACCTTGGGAACGTCCTCAAGATTTAATTTACCGACAGCATTAAGAACTAGAAAGGCCCAATTCTAACCAATAAATTCCTACGAGAATTTATTTAAGTTAGATTGTGCATTCCCCACAACATAATCGAAAACTTCTACATAATCAATTATGTTGTGTTACCACTAGTTATCGAACTAAACAAACAATTACGGATTTGAAAGTTCAATTGGCTAGGCACTTTGAATAAGTGAGGGAGTAGTGATGGGTATCTGCTACAATACGCTAGGAAATGACAAAAACACCCTTCATTAAGGGTATTAATGTCCTTTCGCTAAGGCATCCGTGCCTTTCTGTCGGGCGGGTCGCAGGGGACCCGACCCGGTTCGAAAACCAGCCTTGAAGACCCAGACAATCATAGCCGTCCGATCAGGACGGGAGCCAGTAGGATAAGGCCACGTGGCCCATTCAACAGTGTCCAGCTGTGCTCTATAAATAGACCCGAAAATGCTGAAATAAAGGTAACTGTTCTGCATTTATTGTGATCGAACCTTGAGATTGCTTACTTTTCTCTCGATCAACCTAACTTGAGTGTCGGAGGGTCACTGTCGGGGACGTGCTCGACGAGCTCATTGTTGTCTTATTCTCAGGGAACCCAAAATTTGATCTTGGAGGGATTAGCTGTCTATGACGAGTTCGTGTCTCAGGATCGTTGAATTCGAGCAGGATCAAAAGCCAACATTTAATTTAAGAAGAAGATGAAAGATGAACGAATTAACGTTGACAATAGACAAATTCATCTCGGCTGAAGATCAAAGCCTCAATTCTACCAAGAAGTACTCGAGTTCAAGTCAAACTCTCAAATTTATAGCGTTTAATTTGCGAATAAGTCAAAAGACCTTCAAATTAATATTATTGAAGATCCAAATCAACATCGAAGGAGATTAAAATGCCAAGTTCCATCTTCGAAGTTGTCAAAATCAAAGATTGCACTCGTGAAACCAAGAATCCGAGGTTTTAAGTAGAAATTTCATACTCACAAAGTACAATTAAAATAAAATATCATTTCTAGTATTTTTTTATTATTTACCTTAAATAAATTCAAAACTACAAAATTTGAATTATACTTGTATCAGATGTGGACCGGAATTATGCCCTACATGCAATCTGGGATGTGGAGATCATAACCAACTTGTAAAACCGAACTCATATAAATAGGAAACCATGTAATACAAATGAGGTAATTAGTCAACTCTCCCAGTCCCGACCTACTTGTCCATTCTTTCAATTTCATACACTTTTCAGCACTCCACTGATTTTGTCTTCGTTCTTTCACTTCGTTTACTGATTTTTCAAGTGTTTTGCATATATGTTTTAATTTGAATCCTAATTCAAATCGTTACTAATTTAAGTATACGAGTGTTTGCTTCTATTTGGTAGGTTTGTTTTAAAAGAATTTTAAAATTTTCGATTGGTTTTTGAACATTTTGTGGTGCTACTGGGGCGATAAGTATAAAATATTATAAAAATAACTCTTAATTTTGTTGCAAATACATGTAAATTTCTAGTATTATATACTTTGGGAAAGATACAATGATCCTCTGTGATATTGGGAATGGTAATAAAATCTCTGTAAAAAATAAAGTATCAATCACACTCCCTGTGATATGAAAAAAAAAAAATTAGAAACCCCCGAGGCCAGAGTTGGTGGTACATGCGCGAAGACGACGATTATGGTTCTGGAAAGTGTAATTTTTTTTTTTAAATTTTGCCCTTCTCTTAAATCAATATATGTTAATATATATATTATATAATATATAATGCATGCTAGAAATTTGGTCACACCACAAGAGTAGAAAGATCTTCAAGAAATTCTTATAATTATTAAAAGACTAACCCTGCAAAACAGATGTTAGCACTCCGATGTTTAAGTCAGTAACGATTTTATGAAAAAAATTGAAATAAAATGAGAATAATGGTAAGATATGATTAAAAATGATGAATATTCGTGTGGAGTGTAAATTATAAGCTAACGACAGCCTAAGAATAGAGAGAAAACAATGAAAATTAGTGAGAATTTGAGAGTATGGATTGATGATACTAAAAGCCTGCACAAAATCTCTTTTTATAGGCTTTTATAGAGTTGCATACGGAGTCAATTACTGAGTTCCATACGCCACTAGAAAACTCTTTGAATTGGCTATCATCCACAACAAACCGTTGGTGATTGATAATTGAGATACGTGAGTTGGACTGAACCCTACCAAGTTTGCCTAAAAATTCGAGAGTTGGTAATTGTAGATTTTGCAGCTCATTTGCCACCAGTTTACTTGGAACCACTTGAAGTATTTTAAGATGACGTGTACAAATGTGTTGGCAAGCTATATTGTATGTCCACTCAACTGTATGATAACGTGTCTAGTTGAAATGAGCTTATTTCTTGAGTCTGCTAGTTCAGTAAAGTAGCAAGTAAGCTTGTGGGTCTTTCTTCCCTGCTGATTGGCTTTATCCGTCTTACCGATAAGCCAACTGTTAGTATGCCTAGCTTGTGGGCTTGGTCCAATATTAGAAGGCATCACCAATATATAATATATAATTTAATAAATCTTAAAATAATATCTAAATACTATATGTAAATATATAATTATATAATTACATTAATATTTTTAATATAATATTCTTTTAATTATATAATTAAATTAATTAAAATTAATTTAAAAAAAAAATTGGCAATGGCGGCTTCGCCACCCCTGGGCAGTGGTAGTCGTCAAGTAGCAAAGGCGATCGCGGTCGCCCATCACAGGCGAGGCCAACATCGATCATGGGGTGGAGGGTTGATTATTATTTTTCTAAAATAATAGTTTTATTTTAATAAATTATAATAATTCATATAATATATTGTATTCAATACGTCATCCAACTTATTTTCTAAAACCACACAGGACTAAAAGCCAAAAGATATTCAATTGACACGCCATTTCAGTTTTCAGTCAAAAATAAAAAATTCCGACCACAAAAGGACTATATTTCATCAATTTTCAAACTTAACGAACTTATAAAAAATGGGTATAATTATCAAACTAAAAAATAGGCCCAAGTCGATCAGGGGACAGTGTAAGTCATTGTTCATAACATAGGGAATAATTTTTTATACTTAAATTTACACAAGAAGTTTTTTGATATTTTTCCATATCACAGGGTCAAAATGAATTAACCCTATATATATATTTCTATAGTTACTTCTATAAAACATATATTATTCTATTAGTTAAAAGTTTATAGTTAAATCTTCTAATCATCAAAGGTTAGATTGACGATATTAACCAAATAGAATATTTTTTCGCAAACATTTTTGCAAAATACCATCCAAAACAAAAATTATTCAAAAATTTCAAGAAGAAACAAACCACATGTGAAGACTGAAAATTTAAAATGAAGATAAAGCAAAAGGTCACTTAAATATGTCATAAACTGGACAATGTGGCACTATATATATGCGATAAATAATTTTTTATATTTTAAAATATATTATATATAAAAATAAAATATATAAATCAACACATTATATTTTAAAAGAAAAAATCAACTTAAAAAGGTATTATCCACACAACAAAAACATCTGCACATGATTAATCAACATCTTGTCATAGTTTCAACAATAACTAAAACATTGGCTATGATTTTTAACTATCGTTAATGTTTTGACCTTTCTTGCAGAAACAATATTTAATAGCCGTTATGAAGTAGTAGTAATTATATAGTTGAATTATTTTTTACTTTTAATCATAATAATTAGCGATTACAAAGAAGTAATATTCCTTCTAGTGTCTTTGACAGAAGAAATAAAACAGGGGGTAAAATTAAAATTAATCCTTGACTTTAAAACTTCATGATGATTAAATATGTATACCACATTGATTATATTGGGTAAAATATTACAAGATTTTGGGAAAAAAATGCTTATTAGTTATTTGTTCAACATAGTCATACATATTTGATAGTATGCCAAGGACCTATTGTAGCACCTTTTAACGTTATTATGAGTATATCTATTCTAAACATCATATTTGAAGTAAATCTTATTTATATATGTAATTATGTATATAAGGATCAATTCCTGCGAAGTATATATACACATGTAATCCCATCATACCATTAACTTCTATCTCATCCACAAAATTATATATATATATATATATATGTATAGATATATATATATCAAATACCACAAAATGCAACCGTTATAGCTAGTTCACATGCCATACTCATTTTTAATTCATATTTATACAACCTCAAAAGATGATTTCTATTTTTGTTGACGGGTGAGGGAAGAATTGCATACTGGCCCGACCTGATTAAAATGCAAGATTTGGACCTAGTCCTCGGTGGGTAGAGCAATGAGTCTGCAGCTCAGTATGTAAATAACTGGCATCACCTATATGTATACATCAAGTATAGGTTCAAACAAGACAAAATAAGTACATATGTAGAATATAATCAACTTTAATTTCAACATGATTATCTTTATTTCATACATAGTCAACTCATAATAAGACAATCAACTAAACTGCTCTATTCCTAGTCTGCTTACTAGAAGGTGATATAGTATTTTTCTCCACCAACTCAACCTCACCATTTATTACATATTATTTAAATGAATCTGCTTGACACACCACATAGGCTCATCAATTTCATTTCGCATTATAGCTCTTTCAGTTCGAATAAAAGCTCTTTTCATATTACATCATAGCTCTTTTTATATCGCATCTAAATTCTTTTCTTATTGCATCATAGCTCTTTTCATTAATTTCGATACACAGGTATTAAACAACATCAAGGGGTATTCATATTTCAGTTATATTCAATTTCCATCACGCTCTCATTTCCACATATCACCGTTCTTACAAGCAGATAGAAACGTAAAACCCCAGCTCGACACATATTCATTTACAAGCAATAACAACACATCATTCAACAAGTGTAGTACTTCAACACATTTCCTCATTTATCTTTTACAACAAAATCATTCAAATTATACCATCAACCACTCATATAATTAAAAAATAGATTACCTCCAGCACGAATTGTAGAATTACGTAAAAGTAATAACATAAGGATATGAAACATATATAGATCGAATTTACTTATTTACTTACTTTGCTTTTACCAATTATAATTAATTAATCGTTCACTACAAACCATCAATCGATTATATTCTTCTAATAGATTAGCAACTCAAATCATAGACTTACAATAACAGTACAGGGATTATTATATATTGCCATCCAAACTATAACCATTTTACACTTTGGCATTTAAACTTTTTTTTGTGTTAATTTACCATCTCAACTTAATGAAGTTTGGCACTTTGCCATTTATAACTGCTTTTCAATCAAATATTTTATCGAAAAGCCACCACATGTAGTGCACATGTGATATTTAAGGGTTATGCAATGTGATTTTTTTTTTTTTTTTTTGTACATATGCACAACATGTGATGTGTTTTTTGACAAAAAAATCAACAAAAAGATAGTCATATATGACAAAGTGCAAATTTCGTAAAGTTGAGATGGAAGCTAATACAAAAGCAAAATTAGTTGCAAAGTGAAAAAATGGATATAGTTCGAACGACAAAATGTAATTTACCCAAAGTACTATCAAGATAAAAGACACACATGTAGATGACACTAATCATTTATTTACTTCAATCTTACAATGCTTTTAATCAGTAGATACGGAATTGTTCAATCTCCTACTTTATCATCGAATCCTATAATATGCATGTAACCAATATTTCAAAAATATCATAATTTCTAAATAGAATGTTGAATATTATTCGTACAATTTTCAACAATCTTTTAATATTTCAATTCTATCAAATTTGAAATCTTCGTTCCATTATTTTTTAACTAACTGAACTTTTCTAAGCTTCCCAGGTATATTAATAATTTATCAACCAACTCATATGAATTTATTTAATCCAACCCCTCATATTTTTATAATTATCATTCTTAATAACATCCGTATATTGAATTATTACAAGAATCTCATATTTTCTTTTTGATAAATACAATATTTATCAAATAAAATTTTCTAATACTTCTTAAACATAATTTCTGAATATTTCTATAAATTTGATATCAATTTCTAGCTACCATAAAATTTATTTAAACACCACTATATATAATTAAGTATTTAGTCAATAAGCTCGACGAGATTGAGTAAATTATTTATAGTAATGATTAAATCTAACAAATTTAATAATTTAATTAAACAACTATAACATTTTTATGTCAAATGTGGTATCTAATTAGACACAAATTTAAATAGTCAAACTCATAAAATTTTTTGATTAAACACTACATTGGACAATATAAATATATTTAATAAAGACACTAATTAAATAACATAATTATATAAATTAACATTAATTTAAATAAAAATTTCTCGTACCCATATGTCCGAGGTGTGTGTGGGTGAGTTTTTGTGTGTTTTGTATATGTGTGTGAGAGAGATTATAAATGATGTCCAATTTAATTGAAAGTCGGCAGTGACCGCTCATCCTCAATTATTTTAATACTTTTTTAATCTTTTTTAAAATACTCATTATATTCTTTCTAATTTTTATAATTTATATAATTTATTTCTAAATATTTTATAAAGTTTCAATTATTGTATTCAAGTTTTAATATATTTTAATTTTAATCTGTAATTTATTTACTATTAACAAAAATTTTATAAATATTTATCAAATAATTCCTCGATTATGTATTAAAATTTTTGTGGGTGTTACACCTATCACTTTTCTTGGGTATTTTTCCTAGTTTAAACTTAACAGTGAATTTAATAACCTTTCCGCCTATTTCGGTTAGTCATTTCCAATTTGATGTTTTCTTATTTGGATTAGTTTGCTGCAGGAGCCAACTCTCCAGTTACCCCATAAGCGTTCGAAGCCGAATGGGTGTCTTCTCCAGATTGCGCTAATGTTGTTCGGCAGGCGTGGTCTTGAACAACTGCTCGTCATCCGAATTTTGCTGTTGTGGACAAGATTAGAGCTAGTCGCCTTCTTTTGAATCAGTGGAACCGCAACTGTTTCGGCAACATATGTAGGCGAATGAAAGAGATCAATGACAGAATTTGCACACTCCAGCGGCAAAGACTAGACACTGCTGTGAAATCAGAAATTGAATCCCTTAAAGACACCACCAACGGGTTGGCCTCGAAAGAAGAGGTGTTGTGGAAACAAAGAGCTAAGGCATTATGGTTAACGGAGGGTGATCCGCCTCGATCACGTTTGACCACGATCAACGATCACGACCTTCCCACGTCACCGATTTGGACCTGTTATTTGAAAATAAAACAGAGCTAGTCGGGATCGTCCCGACGACGATACTCTAATGCCTAAGTCAGATATTGGGGTCGAAGGTAAAATGCTGCGATCTAAATATAAGTGTCGAGAAATTGTATACCTTCTCTCAGTGTGGACTTGAAGTATTTATAGCCAATGGAAGATGGGACCCACTTGTGGAACAGGTGTCAGCTCCATGCTTACTCATGCAATGACTAAGCTGCTTCTTCAATGGACACTTGTCCGATGAGTATTGTGGGTCGGATCCGAGTCCCCTAGGCCCAATTTGAGACGTTATCAAGCCACAATGTGCCACATGCGATCCTACAAACTTGTTTATTATCTTTTTTGCCTCGACCTGCGATCTACCACGCGACCAACAGGCAAAGCTTTGTTTTAATCTCCTCTTCCTAGTGACATCCTTATCAGAGGGTGATAACAATACGAGATTTTTGTATGCCAAGGCAAACCAGAGACGGCTGGCCAAGGAGGTTAAATAGATTGAGGACAGCTCGGGGAAGGATATAGTTGGACTAGAAGGGATTCGGAAGGTGATCATGGACTATTTTAGTTTTATCTTCTGCTGAGAACTGAAAGTGGGCACCAAGGAGTAGGAAATTTCATTGTTATAAAAAAAAAATTGCAGGAAGTGATACAACTTGTTCTGTATATATATATACAGCAAGAAAGAAGATGAAGTGGAAAACTAATTAACCCGCCTAACTTCAGTCTTTAACAGAATACCTACCACCAACGTATATATAAAAAAATACAATTTTATAAGTGAAGAAGCAACTTCAGACTTACTCATCAGAAATGAATAAACTCTGCAATAGTGGCCTTCCTCCTCGATCACTTGCGAGCTTCAGACTGTTTCTCATCTGCTGCATTTCAGCTGCTGCACTTCATCACCTCCGACTGTTTCTCATCTGCTGCACTTCATCAAGCCCCTCGCAAGTTGGGCTTGGAGTCAGTGTAACCATGCCCAACTTACGATCGCAAATGAAGAAAGGAAGCTCCGAATAATGCCTTAGTAAGAATATTAGCAGTTTGCTGCTTAGAAACGATGTAACTTGGTTGAATAACTCCCTCCTTATACTTATTTCTGACCACATGGCAATCGCCCAAGTGTTTTGTTCTTTCATGGAAGACCAGATTGGCCGTGATGTGTAAAACTGCTTTGTTGTCACAAAAGAAAGGGATTGGAGTGTGAATTGAGACTCCCAAGTCCTTGAGAAGGTACATCACCCAAGTCACTTCACAGGTTGTTGCTGCCATACTTTTATATTTGGCCTCAGCAGAAGACCTGGCCACTGTAGTTTGTTTCTTGGTTCTCCAAGAAACTGGACTTCCTCCCATAAATATGTAGTAGTCAGTTAAAGACCTCCTTGTAGCTTGGCAAGTAGCCCAATTTGCATCACAAAAGGCCTTTAGACTAAAATCACCATTAGAGGAAAAGAACAAAATTGTTGAAGGGCTGCCTTTCAGTTACCTCACAAGGTGCATTGCAGCTTCCCAATGCTGCTGAACATGTTGGCTCAATTGCTGAGCTGCATAACAGATGTCAGGACGTGTAAAGCCCAAGTAAAGGAGTCTCCCAATGAGTCCTCTGTATCTAGAAGGATCTTGTAAGGCACCCCCTACTTTAGATAATTTGCAGCCTGCAGGTAAAGCGGTGGTGGTAGCTTTGCTACTTAAGTGTCGTGTATCCTTAATGATGTCCAATGTGTATTTGTTTTGTGTTATGATCATCCTTTGGGTAGAGTGAGTTGTCTCAAGCCCTAGAAAATATGTAGCAATCCCTAGGTCCTTTATAGTAAAGAGGTCATTCAAGTACCTTTTAACATCTATAATCAGTTCATTTGTAGAGGCAATCACAAGTATGTCATCAACATAAACTAAAAGTTCGATTAGGTGAGAATCTATTTGTTTAATGAATAGGCAGTGATCATGGGCTGATTGTAAGAAACCATATTCAGTTACTTTATCAGTAAATTCTTGGTTTTATTCCTTTGAAGCCTATTTTAAACCATATAATGATTTCTTGAGTTTGCATACCTTACCTGTAGGGATTTCATAGCTTTCTGGTGCATCCATGTAAATTTCCTCATCCAATTTTCCATTTAGGAAGGCATTGTTCACATCTAAGTGATGTAAAGGCCATCTCTTGCTGCAGATACTCCTAGGAACAACCTTACAGTGACTGCCTTTGCCACAAGTACAGTCACTGTAGTCTTCACCTTCAATTTGACTATATCCTTTTGCTACTAGCCTTGCCTTGCATCTTTCTAAGGATCCATCAGGCTTTAGTTTCATTTTGTATATTCATTGACAGGCTACAGAGTTCTTAACTTGAGTTAGGGCTGCAATTTCCCAAGTTTTATTTTTCTCAAGAACATTGATTTCTTGTTACATTGCTTCTCTCCGTTCAGGCTTCCTTTGTGCTTCATGAAAGTTTCTTGGTTCTTGCAAAGAGGATAGACTTTCCACAAAGCAGGTATACTTATATGTTAGAAAGAAATCAACAGATGAAATTGTATCCTTGGAACTATTATATATAAAATCACTCATCCAAGATGGCTTTATGGATGTTTTGTTAGACCTCCTAAGTGTCATAGGCCTATCCTTCTCTATGTTGTCTATTTCAGCATTTTGATCTTCTTGTTCAGAATCCACTTCCTCATAATCCCCTTCTGGAATGGCACTGGGAAGTGGGCATATAATTTCAGAGTCTGATAGGTGAGTGAAAGGGAAAGAACTCTCATGAAAGGTCACATCCCTAGTTATGTATATTTTTTTAGTCTCTAAATCCATTACTTTCTACCCCTTCATCCCATATGCATATTCTAAGAATATGCATCTTATTTCTCTAAGGTCAAAATTCATTTTAAAGGGCAATACATTAATGGCAAAACACAAAAAACCAAACACTTTCATATGATCATAGTTAGGGGCCTTCTTATATAATAATTCATAGGGTGTTTTCCAACTTAATGTTTGTGTTGGAAGTCTGTTAATTATGTATGTGGCAGCTAACAATGCCTCGGCCCAGAATCTTTGTGGCATGTTTGCTTGGAACATCAAAGATCTAGCCCCTTGAAAAAGGTGTTGGTGTTTTCTTTCAACTTTGCCATTTTGTTGAGGAGTGTATATGCATGATTTTTGGTGCATAATACCTTTATTCTTAAAGAAAGTTTGATAACTTTCATTAGTGAATTCAGTCCCGTTATCAGTTCATATTTGCTTAATTCGACAATCAAATTGAGTATGCACCATATTATATAATTGTTCTAATTTTTGTTGAGCTTGAGACTTATGAATCATCATGTATGTCCAAGTAGCCCTACTAAAATCATCAACAACGGTTAGCATGTAATGGCAATGTGAGATGGAGTATTCCTTGTATGGCCCCCAAAAATCTGCATGTAATAAGTTAAAAGCCTTCTCAGACTTAGATTCACTAGAAGCAAAGGGGGATCTATGGCTAAGGGGCAGACTTCAGATTTCAACTGATGTGCTGCCTTATTACTACACAAATGTAAACGTTTTATTACATCAATTCCAGCATGCCCTAGTCTATTATGCCAGAGGCTGTCAATGGCTACTGTTTCGATCTTGGATGTCTTCTTATTGCTTGAAATAGCTGTTTCTTCAGCATTGTTGTCCCTGTGAAAAGTGTCTTTATCTATGATATATAGCCTGCCCTCCTGCCTACCCATTGCCATCACATGACTAGTCTGAAGATCCTGCACAAATGCAATTATGCTTTGTAAAAGCCACCTTAACATGTTCATCCTTGCACAATACCATTCTGGGAAGCCATTAATTTCAAAGCAGGTGTCCTTTCTATGTCCAGATTTCTTGCAATGCTCACAATGTATGTCCACAAGACTTCCTTTCTTGGGAGCTCCTCTTCCCAAACCTCTTTTTACTTGTCCAATTTGTACAGTCATGACTCCTTCCTTATCAATGGCAGTTATACCAGAGTGAACTTCCCTTTGCTTTTCCACTCGATGTACCATGGAGTATGCTTTCCCCACAGTGGGGAGTGGATCCATTAAAAGGACTTGGTTCCTAACATGATCATATACGTCGCTTAATCCCATCAAGAACTGCCTCAACTGATTTGATGCAGTTCTTTCAGACAGCTTCTTGCTGTCTCCACAGGTACACAGAGGCGAAGGATCTAGAGTTGTTAATTCATCCCATAACGTTTTCAGCTTTGTAAAATAGACTGCAACAAACATATTTCCCTACGAGATTGAAGTTATTTATCTCTGAATCTGGTATAGCAAGGGGCCAATGCTTTCCCCAAATCTTGATTCTAATTCGAGCCACAGATCCCTGGCACATGCAGCATAAGGAAATGATTCAGCTATGTCCTTTAATATGGAATTCAAGATCCAAGACACCACCATATAATCGTTTCTCTACCACTGTTCCATTGCGTTTATGTCATCTGACGGTTTTTCATAGGACCCATCAATGAATCCTAATTTAAGTTTAGGCCCCAATGTAAATTTAATTGATCTTACCCAACAAAAGTAGTTATTTCCAGTGAGTGGCACTATGACCAAGCTCATTCCAGGTTGATCATTTCTTTGGATCTTTAAATTTTCAGGTAAAGGCTGAATCTTGTAATCGCCTGTGTGGCTTTGTTCCATAGCTATGTTATTCTGTCAAGATTGTGCATGTATATGGTTCTGGGTTTTGTTTTGTTAACAAGAAAAAGAAGTGGGAAGTGGCAATGGCAGAGTTTTACTGCTCTGATGCCATGGTAAGAACTGAAGGTGCGCACGAAGGAGTAGGAAATTTCATTGTTATAAAAAAAATTGCAGGGAGAGATACAACTTGTTCTGTATATATATACAACAAGAAAGAAGATGAGGTGGAAAACTAATTAACCCGCTTGACTTCAGTCTTTAACAGAATAACTACCACCAACGTATATATAAAAACATAAAACCCTAAAACATGATTTTATAATTGAAGGAGCAACTTCAAACTTCTTTATTAGAAATGAATAAACTCTGCAACAATGGCCTTCCTCCTCGAACACTTCCAAGGTTTATACTGTTTCTCATCTGCTACATTTCAGCTGCTGCACTTCATCACCTCAGACTGTTTCTCATCTGCTGCAACTTAGCTGTTGCACTTCATCATCTTCTCATCCACCCGCCCTTCGGAAGAGGCCATAGAGGACACTCTCGCCAGCTTGGAGTGTCGAGTTACAGAGGATATGAACAATGAACTCATTAGACCATTTACTCCAAGGGAAATCATGCAGGCCTTAAATCAAATGCACCCCCTCAAGTCCCAGGGACCGAACAATATGTCTGCCTTATTATCAAAATTTTGGAATATTTTCGGTACCAATGTGAATGCTTGTATTGATTTTCTAAAAGGGGGGGGGGGGGAGTTCAATCCTCTTATTAATTTTACTCAGTTAGTGTTAATTCCTAAATGTCCTAACCCGATAGATATGTCTCAATTCCGCGACATCAGTTTGTGCAACGTGTTTTATAAACTTTCTGCTATGGTCATGGATAATAGGCTTGAATCTTTCCTAAATTCTCTTAGCGCCTATGAATGTTGGGGTGGCGTTGGTGTGGAAATCCGCACTCTCTCACTGGATGATCTTATAGAGGATCATTGGAACATATAGTTCCCTTGCGGTGGTGGTGCTAGAGTGATTTATTGATTTGGATGTTGACTAAATCCATAATTTTGAGTTGGGAAAAAGATTCCGCCAATTCTTGTAAATTTGATAGATTTGCTTTTGTCACCTCCATTACTTTATAGATCTAATGGATGCTATGATCAGATTTTCTCTGGTCTTCGGTTTTGAATCTCCGTGGCCTTCCCCTTATGATGTAGAAGAGATATTGTTCCAAGGGCGTCCCTAATTCGCTCTTGTCTGGATTTTGATGTCTTAGAGCTCTCTCTTTAGTTTCTCTTTAGATCTGCAATTTCTGACTTCAGATCTGTATGATTCTTGTGTAGATGGGGAAGGATCTTAAGGATCTCGTCCATCTTCTAGCTCAAGGTTTCTATTTTTGTAGGTATATGAATTGATCTACGTCCATAGTTTTGAACTGTCTTATGTATTTCTCTCAAATCTTGGGAGATGTTCGAGGTATCCACCTCAGGTTCTTTTCAGTCAATTCCTTTAATCATAATTTTTAGAAGTGTAACCACGTAAGAATTTACTCGTTCCACTTCTCTTGGTTGGGATTCTACCATGGACTTCAGTGGAGTGTAAATGCCTCAATGCGCTTCCTAGTAGTATCTGTCGAACTTGAAAATTCCTCAGCCATTCTTGTTCTTCTTCTGGCATGAGAAGATTTGGGTTAATCCTCTTGGGGTCATTGTAACATTTATCAAGAATTTTATTAGAAACTCCCTTCTTTGTATTTTCAAAATTTGGAAACATTCCCTTTTTTCATCATAACTCAAACCTTCATTCTGTTCCATTTTCTCTCAAACAGTCTCCTCCATTAGTAGATAAATAATATATAAATGTAATACAAATAAATATTTTTTTAATAAACTTAGGCTCTATACCATTATAGGCGGGGCATGTGCAAATAAATGCATTAGAATGCAAAACAATTGAAAATAGACTAAACTACTTATTTTAAAGCTAGGGAAGGATAACATTGTCCAAAAATTGCCAGTCCTAAAGTTACAGGACCAAGAACGCCACTCCCCTTTAGTTATAGGACTAATTTTGCATTACCTCATAAATATAATATAACCAACAACTTAGATATGCTTTTTAAAAGAAATTGACATATGCTTAGATAAAAGTTAAATATTTTTTTAATAAAATGCATAAATATATTTTTTTAAAAAAATATATTCAAAAAATTGATTGTAATTACTCATTGTTATCTAAAAGAATAAATAGTTAATGGCTTAAATTTATTACAAAATTAACAAAATCTTTTCATGAATTTTTTTTTGTTGTATTTATTGTACTTAATTCATTACTTAACAGTCCGTAAAATATAATAAAAAATCAAACTATTTTACTCAGTAATATATTTTATTTTATTATAATTAAAAGATATATACTTTCCAATTATGAGAATGTTAATTACACTTAAAATGAAAAATCATTAGAAAAACTAAATGTTTTCAACTATATGTAATATAAAGGAAATATGTCCAGAAAATAAATTGTAAGAGGTAAGTATTACATTTATTAGTTTAGGAGGGTAAATGCTACATCAAGAATAGTTTAGTGGGACAAAGTGTATTTTACCCGGTAATTTACCCATATTAAAAAGAATGATAAAAGTTGCCCTTTCGAACTATTCTTATAACATTTACACCGCTAAATTAATAAATGTAACACTACCTTTTTGGCTGGACAAAAATGACTCTCATGTTTTGAACAATTGTATTATTCTCAATATATTTTCATATTTTGCACATTAAAGTAATCATCAAATTCTATTTTTAATTAATCTTTTTAATAAGTAAAGAATTTATAAATTAAAGGTGGTGTATAAATTAATATATATAGTAGATACACAATATATGCAGTAGAACCAACACATCATATATGCTATTTACAAGAAATTGACAAATATAAATACTTAACCAAAAGTTAAAACATTCTTCTTAAAAAAGTGAATAGATATATTTTATCATATTTTTAAAGAGAATATATTCAAAACACTAATATGAAATGACTTACTTTATCTAAAAGAATTAATAATATAATAATCTCCTTTTATATATTACCAAATTAATTAAACTTTTAATGATTTCTTTTTGTGTATTTATTGTCATTATTTATTTTAAGTCTGTAAAGTATAATAAAATTCAAATTACTTAATTCACTAATTAAAAAAGTTTTAATTAAACTTAAAGATGCAAAATTGTAAAACAAAGAAATTCTTTTGAACTAAAGATATATTTATATATATATAATATAAGAAAAATATCGTCCAAGATTGTTAGTTTACGGGATAAAATATTACATCAAAAATAGTTTAGGGGGCAAAGTATATTTACCCTAAAACGAATGTAACTATGGAATTACAGTTGTATCTACTTATTGCAAGGCAAAAAAATGGTAAAATTACACTTTTGTATAGTCCAATAAAATAGGGGATCAACAGGTACTTTTAATCATCTAAATTGCCAACTCCCCTACTATCTTTTTATCGTTATTTGTTTTTTTAATTTTTATTTACCTATTTTTTTTTGTCACCATACTTTATCTTAAATTTAATATTAACATATTATTTTGTATTATATTTTAGTAAGTAATACAAATTTTAAAAAATAAAATTATTTAAAATAATACGAAAAGATTATGCACACACAAGTTATGCCACACATGACTCGTGATTGGATGAATGAAGAGTGCCATTTTGGTATTTTCAATTTTTTGGCATGCCATTTTCTCTCTTCGTAACTTCTACTTCTCTCTCAAACGTGTAATTTTAGTTAGAAAGAAAATCAGTAAATCTATATAATAAAAATAATAGTTGAGAAGAGTACGTAATAAGAAATATTATTATTTGATTTGGCATTATTGAACAAGAAAGTCATTGCAAGAAGTGGATGTTTCGTCGAGGCGATTGAGAAGGCGCCACCCAAATATGCTTTGGACGGGCGCAATGATAGTTGCATCTGCAATGCAAGTCGTGAAAAGGACCAAACTTCATCCCATCACAAACTGCCCCAACCAGGCATTTCGCTCCGACAGTGCTCTCACATACGTCAATGCAAGAATCGGGTTTCAGTTCAATGCAGGGATCGGGTAGGTCCATGGTGCAAATCTGACCTCCGCATGTTCCTGCAGAGACGAGAGCAGCAGAGAGAACCAAAGAAGCGTGAAACAGTGCCAACAACTTTGCTGCTGCCATGGATGGTTGTGAATTAGGGTTACAGAAATATATATAAACCAATATATATATAGAGAGAGAGAGAGAAGATGGTGTTGTTGTAATCTTTTAATTCCTTTTTTGACTATATATTTTAGTGACAAGTTGGAGATTTTAGATTGCAACCATATGTTAGGAAGATTAATTATATGATAGTTTCTACTTTGTTGTGAATTATGTGATCTTGAGAAAGTATAGAATTGATGTCTCAATTAATCATGTGATCATCTAAATGTAGCAAATTATCTAATCTATTTTTTTGTAAATTTTATGAATTTTCTTTTGGGATTGTTTTAAGCTTTTGATTGGTAAAATATTCATGTAATTATGTTCATTTAAGGGTATTTGGTCAATTGTCGAAATTATCAAAATTAAGGAAAAAATACAATTTTAGTCTTGTAAGTTAAGAATTGAAGTTTTGGTCCTATTCAAATTAAAATTCGTACTTTGATCTCGTAATTTTAAAAATTGTAGCAATTTTAGTCATTTTCGCTGATTTAGCCGACATAATCCACGTCATTAGCACTAACATTGGCACCTTTTCTAAAATTATAAGATCAAATTGCGAATTTTAATTTAAATAGGACTGAAATTGCGACTCACCTAACCAACAAGACAAAAATTGCAGTTTTTTTCAAAATTAATTATTGACAAAAGTGGAACCTAGTTGAATTTCAAGATAGCTAATTTAGAGTTAATTTCAGTACTGGCCATGAAATATGGATATAATCGTTAAGTTGTGTTTTAAATATATATGTTTTTGGTATTGATATTGTCTAACCCTACAAAACAAATAGGGCTTTTTAGCAACGGAATTTCCAACAAAAAATCGTTACTGTTTTAGTTTCCCACAGCATTAGCGACGAATAAAGTGGAACAAAAAAATATTTATAACAAAATTCTGATGAAAAAATATAACCACCAGATTTTTTGCAATAGAATTCCGATAGATAGACTGTTGCAATCTGATCCAGCATCAACTCAGTCCGTGGCAGCAGCTTCAGCAGCAAACTCTGTTTCTGCTCCTTCATTCTCTGTTTCTTCTTTTTTGTGACTGTATATAATCGCATTTTTCACTTGTACGTTTTTTTCTAGTTAGTGTAAGCTGATTAGTTGGCACATGACGTGGCAGTTGGTTGGTTAGTCAGTTAGATTAGTTTGCGCCTTCTGTATGTATATTTAACGAGAAGCTGCTGTAATTTTCTTTCTGAATGAATGAAGAACCAGATTCTGTTTCTCCATAATCTGCAAATCACTTCACTGCATATGGGGCGATTCGCATTGGATTTTATCATGGTATCAGAACCATCAATTTGATGGTCTCTGCATACTGTTTGTTTTATCCTCTTTGATTTCATTCTCTGTAGATCCTGAGAATGACGAGTTTATCATCTGAAATACCCGAGGTGCCTTTCACAACATCTGGTGTTGGAAGCGAGCATCCGACGATGAGAATGTCGACCGTGGAATCACAAGGTATGATCATGGTTTCTGCTCCCTTCAGTGGCGGTAATTGGTTGTCATGGAGTCGATCCGTGCGTATGGCGTTGGAAAGCAAGGATAAGTTGGGTTTCATTGACGGCTCGGCTCTAAGACCTGCAATTGGAACTCCACAGTACAAGCAATGGAGAATCACGGATTGTACAGTGAGAACTTGGATTTTGAACACTATCTCCAAGGATCTAGTGAATGCATACCTGTACGCGAATTCATCTAGAGACTTGTGGATGGAACTTGAAGCACGTTATGGCGAATGTGACGGAACGTTGCTTTACAAGTTACAACGAGAAATCAGCTCAATTTCACAAGGAAACATGAGCGTGACTGTATATTACACGAAACTAAAACAACTATGGGATGAACTCGTTTGTTTGATGCCTCCGGCTATCTGTTCCTGTGGCCTGTGTGTTTGTGGCTGTAACAAAACTAAGGCAGAGCAAAATGATGCAAGTCAATTGATACAGTTCCTTATGGGACTAAACGATTCATACGATACTATACGTAGTCAGATTTTAGTACTTGAACCGCTTCCGCTTGTTAACAAAGCTTATTCCATGGTATTGCGGGTGGAGAGACAACGAATGGTGAACTCGGAATACTCAGATGCAGGTGAGGCCTCTGCTATGAAAGCATATGAATATAAACATAACAGTAGTCTAAAGAACTTTGCTAGAAATGGTAAGGGACCATTGGATAAGCGACGTCTCTTTTGTGAACACTGCAACCGAAATGGACATAGTAAGGAATCCTGCTTTAAGCATCACGGTTTTCCGGATTGGTACAAAGAATTACGTGATCAGAGGAAGAAACAGAGCAGCAATGGGCGAGCTTATGCCTGGTAGATGCAACACAATCCTCAATTGAAGCTTCCAATTCCAATGGTGTTCAGTTAATGTCTGAATTGTTGGACGCATTACGTATGGTCCAAAATAAAATTCCCCAAGATCCAGTGAACGTTCACCTTGCACAAGTCGATGAAATGGCAGGTATGACTATGGAGTATTCTGCTTTGACTGGTTGTAATGCTAACTCTTGGATTGTAGACACAGGAGCCACCTGCCACATGTGTGGTGACGTGAAGTTATTCCACTCCCTCACCGTCCTCAAAACTCCTAAACGCATCCACCTACCTGATAATAGCATTACCTTGGCCACACAATGTGGTGACATTCAGCTATGTTCCAAGTTCATCCTTACGAATGTGCTTCTTGTGCCCAGTTTCACACATAATCTTCTTTCCGTTTCTCAGCTATGCAGTTCGCTTAATCTTAGTTTTTCATTTCATAACTCCTTTTGCGTGCTGCAGGACCTGAAGTCTGATCGAGTCTTGGCCATAGGAAAGCAACATAAGCATCTCTACTACTTGGAACCACTCTCCTTTACCTCTGTTTCTGCACACATTTTTTCAGCTGCTGCACATAGTTTGCCTTCATCATGTGTCACTGATAATGATGACTTCATTCTATGGCACCAAAGATTGGGCCATTCCTCTCCCGATGTAATGAAACGAATTGCTACATTGCAAATTTCTGCACCTCATAAAGAGCATGTTTGTAACATTTGTCCTCTAGCCAAACAGACTCGTATTCCTTTTTGCTTAAGTACTACTAAAACTGTGTCTTGTTTTGATCTTTTGGGGCCCGTATAAACAGGCTACAATGTCAGGAGCTCACTATGTTCTGACAATCGTTGACGATTTTTCTCGGGCCACATGGACATTTCTCATGCGTCATAAATCCCAAACCTTTGTAACCTTGACTACCTTCTTTGCCCAAATTCTTACTCAATTCAGCTGCAAAATTAAAAGTGTTCGAACTGATAACGGTTCAGAATTTGTAAGCTCCTGTTGCGAATCATTTTTTCGAAATCAGGGTGTCTTGCATAAAAAATCTTGCACTTACACGCCCCAACAAAATGGGGTAGTAGAGCGCAAGCATAGACATTTGCTAGAGGTAGCTCGTGCACTCATGTTTCAATCCCATCTTCCCAATATTTTCTGGGGAGATTCTATCTTAACAGCCACACATATTATCAATAAACTTCCCACTCCCACTCTAAACTGGAAATCACCATTTGAGGTGCTCCACAACACACCTCCTACCTATGAGCACCTTAAGTCCTTCGGTTGTCTTTGTTTTGCCTCCAATTTCTATCCTAGTAAATCCAAATTTGATTGTCGAGCCTTTGAATGTGTTTTTCTAGGCTATGTCCCTCATTAAAAAGGGTATAAGGTTTTTGATTTTCGTAATCACAGAACACTTATCTCACGAGATGTCCGTTTTCATGAAACTGTATTTCCCTTCAAGTCTATTGCAGCAAAGCAAATACAGCCCACTATACCTCTTCCTTCCTTCGACTCTGACTCCTTCTTGGCCCCTGCACCACCGTCTACTATTCAATCCCCTTGTAGTACTCATGATTCATCTGTGCCCACTACTGATTCCACTACTCCACTGCATCCTACTGATTCCACTACTCCACTGCATGTTGCAGCCCCTTCTTCACCTCCTCGTCTTCGGCGATCTCTTAGGGTCAGCCAACCACCTGCTTGGCTTCATGATTTCATTTGTCATTCCTCTCATAACTCTACTTGTGCTTTCACTTCATCTCACAGTGGTTTTCAGGCTGCTTTGTCTACCATTCGTGAGCCTCGGTGTTACAACCAGGCGAAGGATTCGGTTGAGTGGCAACAAGCTATGCAGAATGAGCTTTTGGCTTTGGAACAGAATCAGACGTGGGAAGTGACTGACTTACCTCCAAACAAACGGCTAATTGGATGTAAGTGGGTCTACAAGGTCAAGCTCAATCCTGATGGGAGTGTGGAGCATTATAAGGCGAGGTTGGTTGCGAAAGGGTACAGTCAAGTTGAAGGGGTGGATTACTTCGATCGATTCTCTCCAGTTGCCAAAGTCGTCACAGTCCGGGTGTTCTTGACAGTGGCCACAGGTTCTCACTGGCCCATTCATCAAGTCGACATCAATAACGCTTTTCTTCATGGTTTTCTTGAGGAAGATATTTACATGGAGGCACCAGCTGGGTATGATATTCCTTCCGGAAAATGCTGCAGGTTAAAGCGTTCCTTATATGGTTTAAAACAGGCATCTCGCCAATGGAATCAAGAACTCACGAATAAACTACTTCAGTTTGATTTTGCTCAGTCATTGAATGATTACTGTCTGTTTATTAAGGGCTCTGGCACTTCACTCATTTTTTTATTGGTCTATGTTGACGATTTGCTGATCACAGGACCCTCTGAATCACTCATCCAGGAGGTTAAGATGTTCTTGGATACTGCTTTTAGCATCAAGGACCTTGGCTATGCCAAGTACTTTCTTGGCTTGGAGATCGCCCGTTCGCCTTCGGGTACCTCAGTTACACAACATAAATATATTCGTGACATTGTTGCTGATGCAGGTTTTGGTCAATGTAAGCCAGCTCCCACGCCTCTTCCTCTCGGTTTGAAGCTGTCCTCTCAGTCTTCTCCTACCTTGGATGATCCAGAGCCATTTCGCAGACTTGTAGGTCGTCTTCTCTACTTGGGGTTCACTCGTCCGGATATCTCCTATGCTGCTCAACAATTAAGCCAATTCGTCCATGCGCCCTGCCAAATTCACATGGATGCTGCCCTTCATCTTGTACGTTACTTAGCCGGCTGCCCAGACTTGGGCTTGTTCATCCCTACTACTGCTTCTTCTGTACTCACAGCCTATTGCGATGCCGATTGGGCGAGTTGTGTGGACACTCGCCGTTCTCTTACCGGTTATTGTATATTCTTGGGTGATGCTCTCATTTCCTGGAAGACGAAGAAGCAATCTACGGTTTCTCGATCAACTGCTGAAGCGGAATACCGTAGCTTAGGAGCCACCGTATGTGAGGTTCAGTGGCTGGCTTCTCTTCTTCAAGATTTTCATATCACTGTTTCAACCCCAATTTCCTTGTTCTGTGACAACCAGGCTGCCTTGCACATTGTAGCTAACCCTGTCTTTCACGAACGGACGAAACATTTGGAGATTCATTGTCATTTGGTCCGTGACAAGTTTAAGTCTGGCTTTATCCTTCCCTCGCATATACCTGGCAAGTTGCAGCTCGCCGACGTTTTCACCAAGTCTCTTCCAGGTCCATCCTTCGCTTCTTTCTTGTCCAAGTTGGGTCTGTTGTCCCTCACCCACGCCCAACTTGAGGGGGGCCTGTTGCAATCTGATCCAGCATCAACTCAGTCCGTGGCAGCAGCTTCAGCAACAAACTCTGTTTCTGCTCCTTCAGTCTCTGTTTCTTCTTTCTTGTGACTGTATATAATCGCATTTTTCACTTGTACGTTTTTTTCTAGTTAGTGTAAGCTGATTAGTTGGTACATGACGTGGCAGTTGGTTGGTTAGTCAGTTAGATTAGTTTGCGCCTTCTGTATGTATATTTAACGAGAAGCTGCTGTAATTTTCTTTCTGAATGAATGAAGAACCAGATTCTGTTTCTCCATAATCTGCAAATCACTTCACTGCATATGGGGCGATTCGCATTGGATTTTATCATAGACATATGTAAGTCGTCAGAACCTTTGTCAAGATGTTTGGGATGGATTGTTAAAGTTAATGACTTCATATTTTTGTCAGAATAAAAGAAAAATTGCATAAAATCTCTATATTTTCAAAATTTAGTTAAAAGCCCCATGTATTTTTCAAAATATTGCATATTTTCTCCTTCCGTTAGGTAAATCCTAACGACATTAAATTTTTACTAAATTGATCGTTATCTCTTTCTTGTAACAACCATTGATTTTTGAATTTAAAAATTAAACGGTCCAAATCTTAAATAATTTAAATATATTTTTTTATTTATGTATTATTTATATATACATTACATATAACATTTTGGGATGGAAGGATACTCAACGAGAGATGGCTATTATTCACAATATGATTTTCATATGTCCTTGCAGAATCTGTCTTGAACGTATTTTTTAATACTCAAATGGTACTTTACTGCAAAATCCATCCCGAATAATTGACCTATAATCTTAATTTAGGGTGGATTTTTCAGACGGATGTCGTCATAAAATTTCCTCAAAATTTTAATATTAAGAAATGATTTTTGTTTGTCTTTTGCTTTTAATTTTTTAAATATTCTATTAAATTTAAAATTGATGACTTTTATTAAATTTAAAATTAGAGACAACAAAATTCACGAATTAGACAAATTATATATCCCAAATATACACCAATTCACCGATATTCAGATGCTGAAACTACACAATTCACTCCTTATTCCATCATGATTTCTTGCACAGGTTAAACAGAAAGAAATCACAAATAAATTCAAACAATCACAAAAAGAAATGCAGAAAATCACAAAAAGTTTTAGAAATCCCTACAAAAATCATCATCCCAATTTAATCAAGAATCCAACTTAATTAAGAGAGAATCTTATTGTATTAATTGATGATGCTAGGCTTTATGCCAAACATTGAAGTCATTACAGTCTGTAATTCATAAATAAAACGGAAAAATTTGCAAATTAATCCTGTCAGTATAGGGGTGGCAAAATTAGTTTTGTAATTACTAATCTGGTAATTGTAGTTTTATATGTTTCAGTTGTGGCAATTTTGGTCATTTCGATCAAATTTATCCAAAAATTTTAGCCGGATAAGTTGGGGCTTAGGTTTCTGGCTGCCAACTGATCTCATCTTAAACGTGGCTTCTTGCGTGGCTGTTGACATGGCAAGGGTGGGGCAATATTTGCCGGAAGAATAAAAAATACTACGAAATTAAAATATATAGGAGAAGTCAATCGATGAGGAAGCCATGACATACGTGGATGGTGCCGTCCGAGGGATGTGTGTGGCATGAGGAGGCAAACACAGGGGCGTTGGTCCAATCTTCAGCAGCAGAGATATGACGGAAAAAACCAGCGGTGAGAGTAGCAAAACAGTGGCGAAAATGAAAACAAAGAGAACCGACCGAATAGTAATGGATGGGCTTGGGTGCAATCAACTCGCTGGAGGATAGGGAGTTGATTGGTGGGGGTTTCCAGTAATGGGTAGGTTAGATGAAAGCGAATCGAGAAAAGAGAGAAAATAAATCTAAGTTTTAGGGCAAGACTATAATCATCAATTGGGGTTGATTCAACTTCGATTGAAACACATGCTGTAGGGTAGGATTCAACATCGGGCGACAAGTTCAGTGGTCATGCATGTGGCTGGAGACGCTCTAGAAAAAAAATTCTAGCGTCCAACTGTGAGGTGGTGGTGATGTTGGGTGGTGGTTAATCATTCTTTGCCACATCAGCATCCACGTAGGATGCTGACTGTGTAAGTAACGTCCATTTGTCTTCGAAAATCCTAAGTCCCAATTTGATTTGTTAATTTTCGCTTACTTTTGGCCGGAAGAACCAAAATTGCTACAAATTAAAATATAAATGACTAAAATTACTGATTTCATAGTTATGGGACCAATTTTGCCACCCCATTCAAACAAGACTAATTTTGCAATTTTGCCTAATAAAAATCTATGACTTGTTAATAATTTAGATTTGAGTACTAATAAAATTAATAGATATTATAAACATATAATTTGATGGAAGTTTTATACATCTAACTGACAATTGTTGATGTCCGACGAAATAGCAATTTTCGCCATGTAATTCAGAACTTTTTCACTTTTGAACCATTGATTACCAGATTGTCACTTTTAGTCCTATAACTTTAAAGATGCAGCAGTTTTGGTTCCATGACACATTTTCATTAGATATTCAACGGAAAAAGCCACGTGGCCATTGAAAGCTTTGGATAAAAAAGTGTTGCTTTCTGAAAGTTATCGGACTAAAAGTGATAATTATATAACATATGAGACCAAAAGTGTAAAGGCTCTAACGACCACGTGTTCCACTAAAATATATAATATAATCTATAAAGGACCAAACGTGCTACTTGTTTGAAGTTACGAGAACAAAAATATAATACCGCAACCAATTGGAGCCAAACCAAAGACACCCTAAGTTACCCTAAATAACGGGAGAAAGTTATCATTACCCTCAATGTTCTCTTGTAACTTTCCTGTTAATACAACGTGGACGATAAGAAGCTGATTTCTTAAGACAATCAATTAAACTTTCCTTTTTTCCTAGTTTGCTTACTAGAAGGTGATATCGTATTTTTCCCATCTACTCAATCTCACCGTTATATAAGTTCAAGTGAATCATCTTGATAGCCGGCTCATTAATCTCATTTCGCATCACAACTCTTTCAATCCGCATCATAGCTCTTTTATTTCGCATTATAGCTGTTTTACATCGCATCATAGCTCTTTTATATCGTATCATAACTCTTTTATATCGCATTATAGCTCTTTTCATATCACATCTTTTTATTATCACATCAATGCTCTTTTTATTTTATTTCTTTCTCATATCGCATCATAACTTTTTTCATCTCATTTCGCCTTACATACTTTTCAACAACATCAAGAGGTATTCACACTACAATTACATTCAATTTCCACCATTTCCTCATTTCCACATATCACCATCTTGTAAGCAACTAGTAACGTAAAATCATATATCAATATATTCTCATTTTCAGACACCCACAACACATCATACAACAAGCATAATATTTCAATGTATTTTCTCAATTCCACGTATACAATATCGTCAATCAAATTAAATCACCACTCATATATATATTCAGATAAATCAACGTCAGCATGAACCACAAATTTATATAGCAGTAATACCACAAATAAAGGGGACATATATAGATAATATTAATTATTTACTACCTCGCCATTACAATGCTTTTATCTACTAAATCGATAATTGTCAGTCTTTTCACCTTATCCCCGTATCCTATAATGAGTTATACCACATACAATTAATATATCAAGAATATCGTAATTTTTTTTATATAAAATATTAAATATTATTCGTTCACTTTTCAATAGTTTTCTAATATTTTATTTCTATCAAAATATAAATCTTCGTTCTAATTCTTCTTAATAACTAGACACTTTAGGCTTCATAAAAATATTTATAATTTATCAAGTAATTCGTAGGAATTCATTTAACCAAACCCCTTATATATTTATAACTATCATTTTTAATAACATTCCTAAATTAGGTTATCAATAAAAACTTTATTTTTTCTCTTTAATAGCATAATATTTCTTAAATATAATTTTTGGAATATTTCTATAAATTTTCTATCAATTTCTCGATATTATATAATTTAATTAAGGCAAAATATTACTTTTGGTCCCACTAGATAGGGCCCTTCTCACTTGCAGTCCCACGCTTTACGTGTTCAACACTTTTAGTTCCAAAATCCTATTTTTTTTTAACAGAAATAGTCTTGTTCCGTTAACAATTAGCGAAAACAGCATGTGAGTTGTCACGTGCCGTTAGTCAACTAGCAGCTGGCCAAAAAAATAAAAGACCAGGCTTGTGTTCAGTTTTTGGAGGGAAAAATAGGAGCTAAAAAAAATATTTTTTTGCTATTTATATATGCAAATAACCCACAAACACCACACAACATTTTCATCACTTAATTTTGAGAGCAGTAGGCCAAAAGATGTCACAAACATCTCAAAATACTTTAAATATTGAATGCTATTGTAATGGTGAATTATGTGTAAAAGGATGTTCTTATATATTACTAGAAGACCTTTCAGTAATGGTGAATTATGTGTAAAAGGACTAATGGATATGCCTTTTTTGCAAGTAATTATAGTTTATGTTGTGTTTAAATGTGTAAGCATAAATCCTGAAAGCAATAAAAATGAAAACTAAAATTGCACAAAAGCACTAAATTGCAAAACAAAAAAATATATATATATACTGAAATCCACTAATTTTGATATTAATGGAATGTGCTGTAAAGTGCAACTTTGCATGCTTAAAATCTGCCAAATACTACCACTTTACAAACCAAAAATGTGCCAAAACATCCCCCAAAAGTCTTACAATACCTTGCAATATTTTGTTCCTTAAAACAACATCGATGAATGCAAACAAATCTCACGGAACAATGTCAAGTGCACCTCCGACGATGATTCCTGCACCACTCCAAAAAAGACAAAAAAAAAATAAAATTAACAATATAAATTATATATATTATAGGAAAAGTTGACATTGATGATGATACAGGTTACAACCCAATGTTTCAGAGTAAGATACGTAGGTACACACTAACGTTCTAACCGACATCGAAGTAAACGGCGATGAGTTCTAAGATACGTAGGTACACACTAACGTTCTAACCGACATCGAAGTAAACGGCGACGATGAACTCACCTCGAGGCGATGAGGACGGTAGCTACCTGGAAGACATTCCCTTTAACGCGAGGTTTTGCACAAGTGGAGAAGATGATGGTTTGAAATGAAAAAAGTGAGAGCGAAGTAAAGGCAGTAGTTATCGGACTAAAATTAAAATTGGGCATACTTAGCGGACTAAAATAATACTTTTTCCTATATATATATATATATATTATTATTATTTTATTTATTTAATTAATTTTTTTTCAAAATACCCATTTACAATTCCTGTATTTTCTTAATTAATATAAGTTGCCCCCACATATTATTACGACCTCCAATTTAATTCATTCAAATTTTATTATCTTCCAATTATGGCCTATAATTTATTTACTAATCACTAAGTTTTATAAAGATTTGTCAATTAATCCTACAATTATGTATTATAATCTTTGGGGCATGCGAACTATATCCAATAGGGTTCGATTCCTCCTTTCGGACTTGCCGTTAAGCTGCGGCGTTCGAGGAAGAGTCCACTGAGAGAGAATTCCATTCTCTTTTACATAATCCATGAATTCACCACTTAAATATTCTCCACCTCGGTCCGACCAAAAGTCTATGATGAGTTTGATTCTCTACTTCTAGTCTGAATTCCTTAAACCTTCCAAAGGCCTCAGACTTATACCTCATAAGGTTAACATAACTGTACTGTGAGTGATCATCGCTAAAGGTTATGAAGTATGAGTAGGCTCCTTTAGCCGGAGTATTTAGTGGTCCACAGACGTCTGTATGGATTAAGTCCAATAGACCAATAACAAGCATACTTTGTCCAACAAAAGGTTTCTTGGTCATTTTTCCTTAGACAGGATTCGCAAGTTGATAGTTTGTCCAAGTCGTCTACCTCTAAACTTTTTTATTCTACCAACTTCCTTATCCTTTCTATGGAGATATGACCTAACCTTGCATGCCAAAATCTGTGTGTTTTCATGATTATCTAGCTTTCGTTTATGTTGGGCAGTCATAATCTAATTTGACTATTGGAGAATTTGAACACCATTAGTTAATGTACCAAGCAAATGAAGATTATAATCAGTCATCAAATAAAAACTATTTTTATTGATCTTAAATGCATAACCATCATTGTCTAAAATAGGAATGGAGATAATATTCTTGTTCATGCTCGGTACATAATAACAGTCATTTAATTCTATCCGAATATGATCACTGATAGCTAAGTTGAGAGATCCCACGACTTCCACAGCAACGACCTTGCTATCACCGAGCCTTAGGACCATCTCGTCCTTATGTAGCCTTCTGCTTCTTTCCAACACTTGCAAATCATTGCAGATATGAGCTCCACAACCAGTATCCAATACCCAGGAAGCATAATTAGTTATTATATTTATTTCAATCACAAACGTACCTGGGTTGGAGAGGAGTTGTGGACACTCCCTCTTCCAATGCCCATTTTCACAGCAGTGAATGCAAACATCATTTGCCCTCAATCGTTGTAAACCGCCATTATTCCCTTTCCCTTTGCCCTTTCCCACGGGAGCAACAGGGGCGCTTAGAGCACTAGTAGTGGCGATGCCCTTTTCTTTTCCCTTCTTCCTCTTCCAGCGTTCGGTCCTCTTGCCTTTCGCCTTGGAGGTCGTAGCCTCTCGTATCAACACTGCAAGCACGGACTTGTGGGTCGTTGCCTCGTTTTGGACCAGCATATTGATTAACTCATAAATAAACTTCTCAAGTCCATTCATGTTATAGTTAACGATAAATGAGTCACAGGAAGGAGGAAGTGACTAGAGGATCACATCAATGTACACGTCATTGTCAAGTCCTCACGAGGGATAGCATCTTGACCTCATGACTTTGCACAAAAGATCCTTCAGTCTTTTTTGTCCTAAAAATTGCTTTAGTAGGGACATATCTAATATGCCTATCAGGAATTGCATAAACTTCCTTCTCACGAAGCATTATCGAGCGAAAGTTTTCCAGCCTATCATATTGCTTTTGGATGTCATTGATCATCAAAGCTAATATGATGTTGGGGACCTTGAGGTTGTCCTCATGCCACTTCTCAAACGCCACACGTTCTTCTGGAGAGGACCCTTCCGATAAGGTCGTCGGGAGTTGCTTGTCCAAGACATAGCCTTGGTTCTCGAAATTTAGAACAATCCTTAAATTTTGCAGCGAGTCATTGTAGTTTGTGTATTTAAATTTATTAGTCCCCATTATCAAGGTTAAGGGGTTCTTAGACGTTATTCTACACGATAGAATTAAAACAAAAATCAACAGATGATATTAATGTTATTGACAAGTTGAAGACATGGTCTTTAGCCTTTAACTCCCCCTATTTATATGAAAGCCCACTATTCTCAAGTGGGATTTCGGGAAACCAATTGCTAGTGGGCTTGGGATCCACAAAAATAGTTTACCATGCGCCGCTTTTATGATTCACATAGAGAAAGCCTTGTGGGAAACAACCGATGTCATTCTAATTCCATGAGATTCCCAAGATATTTTGTCTCACCTCTTCACGTTCCCGAGAGATTGCAAATGAATTATATTACTCAGTGTTAGGCCCAATCCATCAATCAAATTACACATCATTCATCGCCCCCCACGACTCATGAGACAACAAAACATTGAACGTGTTCTTTGTTCACAGCAATAGTGTAGTTTTCCTCTATTCCAAGTGTGCTATGACTTGTGAGACCACAGTTGGGTAGTGATAGTTTCCTCACCACATTCTTGTAGATGGAAAGCTTGGACAGATCAAGACAATCTTGATCCAAGTCCATTTTGGGCCTCATATTTAACTTGCTCCGACCAAGTGAGAGTTAATATTTGAGTTATTTGACCGAGACCTCATCACATAATTATATTGCATGCATAACCTCAAATGCTAAATCAATAAAAAAATCACCGCATGCAACGCAATTAACTATACCCCTGTTGGATGATCAAGAGCCCAACCTATGCGACTCACTGAGCTCGCAGTGAGTCAGTAGTCATTGTAAGGTGGCCCTATGCTATTATAAAATAATTTACACATCAATATGTAGATGGGCTTTGTAATTTCTTCATGGGCATCATTCTCCTTGAACCTTCTTCTCCATAGGCTTGCTTTAAAATAAAACACCTCACCAAAATTTCTATACTACTCTCATTACAACTTAAAAAGAAATCTCGATCAAAAGTCGGGGGGAGTACATAAGGAGGAAAATAGCAAGTCTTATTAATCCAAGGCTAAATATGAGAGGCAGAGAAAAGAAATCATTTCAACCATAAATGTAAACACACAAGAGGTCGTGGGTTTCATGATCATCCATCCATACATTTCATAATACATATCCTATGTAATATTACCATCGATATTATCCAATATCATAACAGATAATTATATGAAGAAAACACAAACTTGAAATTTGTAATTGATAACTCTGCAATTATCACAATTTTATAGCGATTCAATTTTCCTTTTTAACCCAAAACATTCTTAATTATGTGATTTTATTGCATGTCCAGCCAAAAGGAAAGATATGAGACAAAGATGGCAAAAATCAAGCTAAAATCGGAATTGAAGGCATCAAAAAGGAAAAAGGAGATTACAAGGCAATTTCTGCAAGATTTACTATGCGTGCCCACGCTTAGTGGAGTGGTCAACTCGGGTGAAGAAGGAAAACGAGTGATTTTCGCAAGAGAAAAAGGAATGAAGTGCTTAGATTTGGAAAGGATTCCTTAAAACATATTATTTGTGATTTATTTATCTTTCTAGAGTTAATTATGTATTTATCCCCCTTATCCCCACGTCTAGATTCGTAGGAGACTTTTATTATAAATAGAGGGGGTCTCTTCATTTGAAGGTTGTTTGCTAATTGGTGGAATTCAATAGAATACTTTATTTGCTTATTTTACTCTCTCTTTTACTTTTAATTTATAATCGGAGTTAATGAAATTCCACTTTTTAGTGTGTTCTTCCATTAACATATCCGGCTAGATTCCTTATTTTCTGGTTAAGGTACGGTGATTGCTTGATTCACAATATGTTGTGAGATCTAATCTGCTCTTTCTAAACTTGTTAAATGAATATTGATGCTATTCTCTGTGCTTTAATTACAAACGTCTGATTTTTAAATGATATGGCCGATTATTTATTATCAAGAAGGTTTGTTTAGCTAACTGGACTTTATAAATCCGTGTAATTATTTATTTAGTTCAATGCTTAATAGCAACATAGCATGATTAATTATGTCATAGTAATTAGTTATGTTATGGGGAACACATGATCTAGTTTAAATGAATTATCCTCATAGGAGTTTGTTGATTAGAATCAGGCCTTTCTAATTCTTAATGTTGTTAATAGATTAAATCTTGTGGACGTTCCCAGAGTTGTCTGTTAATTAGGGATCTAGCCGACCTTGGCTGACGAAAAGGTAAGAAAATGTAAGGTGTTAGGTCGTACCAACACTATAACTGATTTATTCGTTTATACATGTATTATTCTTGCATCAATGATCAACTCACAAGAATCAAGCATGATCCTAGCCTTAACCGGAAAATCTCTCTCTCGTGTCTTTACCAAGGTAATTTCAATTGTTTTCTAGTTTATTTAGTTTTCAATTACTTCTTTTTATCATCATTCTCCCCCCATTATTTTCCTTTTCTTAAAGAAATCAACTTAAACCAGTCTCTATGGATCGACCCTACTCCCACTTTTACAAGTGTATTAAGAATTATTTTTGTGATCTCGACACCCACCAAATTTTGGCGCCATTACAGGGGACTGGCGTTTTTAAGTAGATTTCTTTATTTTTTTTAGTTACTTGATTTTTATCACCATTGATGCCAAGGTCTTCTCGTACAGGTAAAATGGAATACGACCCCGAATTCGAGAAGACCGCACAAAGACTTCGTTGGGAGACTAAGCAACAATCGGAAGGAACATCCGCTCCCTACAAAGACGGAAAAGACATAACTTTGGAATTTGAGGAATCCTCAAGCGAATCCAGAGAAGAAATAATGGCTTTGATTCCTAAAAGATCGATCAAGGACATGACGTCGCCCGATCTGAACCAGCAGCCACTGTGCATTGAGTACCCAAACTTGGAGGTAAACTTTGAAATGAAATCTAGATTAATTTATTTACTTCCCACTTTTCGTGGTCTCGCAGGTGAAGATCCACACAAGCATCTGAAGGAATTCCATGTGGTATGCTCCAGAATGCGACCACAAGGCATAAGCGAGGAACAAGTCAACTGAGAGCATTCCCCTTCTCTCTTGCCTACCAAACGAAGGATTGGTTCTACTTTCTACCTTCAAGATCCATTACAAGATGGAATGATCTCAAGAGAGAGTTTCTTGAGAAATATTTCCCTGCCTCAAGAGCCACAATGATCCGGAAGGAGATGAGTGGGATTCGTCAATTCGCGGGGGAAAGTCTCTTCGAATATTGGGGAAGATTCAATGAACTAGTGGAAAGTTGCCCCATCATTAGATCCCGGACCACCTGCTGATCTAGTACTTCTACGAAAGTCTATCAAGCATGGATAGGAAATTGATAGACGCGGCAAATGGAGGAGCACTGTTCAATAAAACTCCTACCGAAGCGCGTAGCCTGATCTCGATCATGGCGTCCAACATGAAACAGTTCGGGGTTAGATACGATGATCCACCAAGGAGAAGTAATGAGGTAAGCAATCTTGAAGATCGTTTAAACTAACTCACATCTATTGTTGAAAAAGTTGTTGCAGACAAACATCAACATGTCAAAGCGTGTGGTATTTGCACTTTAACGGGACACGCCACCGGCATGTGCCCAACTCTTCAAGAGTCAACCATCGAGCATGCCGACGCCATAGGAGGATTCATTGGACAACAACAGAGAAGATATGATCCTTTCTCCAACACATACAACCCCGGATGGAGGGTCATCCGAATCTGAGTTACGGTAACCAACACCAAAACTTTCAAAGACCCCAATACAGGCCACCAGCTCCCCAGTCTAATCCCACGCCTAGCCCATCTCTCGAAGACATGGTGAAAGCGGTTCCAACAACAGACCCATACAAGCATTCAAAATCTAGAATCTCAAATCAGTCAACTAGCGTCGTCTGTTAGCAAGCTAGAGTCTCAAGGTAAGCTACCTTCTCAATCTGTCATTAACCTTAGACAAAATGCTAATGTTATTGTGCTTCGTAGTGAAAAGGAATTGCAGGAAAATGTGAATGAAGATGGCACTAAACTTGGGCACGCTGTGAAAAGAAAGCCGGAAAAGGAAATTAAGGTCTAACAAGAACAAACCGAACCCGAAGAGGACCATCCGAAGCCTTTGGTAACCAGACCACCCTTCCGAGAAAGATTCACCAAAGCAAAGAAGGAAGAGGAAGGAAAAGAGATTTTTGAGATGTTCCGCAAAGTGGAGGTAAACATCCTTGTACTCGATGCCATCAAGCAAATACCCCGCTATGCGAAATTCCTCAAAGAATTGTGCACTAGCAAAGGAAAACTCAAGGGAAACGAACGGGTAAGTATGGGGGGAGAATGTTTCTGCAATTCTCCAATGAAAACTACCCCCAAAATGTAAGGACCCAGGTACGTTCTCTATACCTTGTAAAATTGGTATAATTGGAATAAAGAGGGCTATGTGCGACCTTGGAGCATCTATAAATGTTATGCCCCTTACCATTTTTGAGTCCTTAAATGTTGGTCCCTTAAAGGAAATAGGGGTAGTCATCCAACTTGTAGACTGCTCTATAGTCTATCTGGAATGAGTCTTGGAAGATGTTTTCATACAGGTTAATGAATTGGTGTTTCCCGCCGACTTTTACATGTTGGATATGAGGGAAGACAACTCCCCCAATTCCACATTAATCCTGCTAGGAAGACCGTTTCTCAATACAGCTAGAATAAAAATCAATGTGCACAGTGGAACTCTCACCATGGAATTCAACGGTGATATCATAAGATTCAACATCTATGAATCCATGAGGTATCCAACTGATTTACGTACCGCTCTTCTTGTAGATATCTTTGACCCTCTCGTGCAGGATTCCACGGCAATTAGCAGCGAGGACCATGTGAAGTATGCATTGGAAGAAAGCCTCACGTTAGAGAAAGCAAAAATTTCGGAAGAAAACATGATCATAGATCCATTGGTGCAAGAAAAAGCTAAATTCGATGGTTATAAAGACTTCAACTTAGTCCGAGAAAACAACAAAGCATTTCATGACAAAATAAGTTTTCCTTGGTCCACACCATCTGGAGCACTACGACGAAGAAGAAGAGAATTTAAAGTACCCATCGTATTGAAGTTGAGGCACAACAATGTCTAGCTAAAGACACTAAAGAAAGGCGCTGCATGGGAGGCAACCCATGAAATTTCTGTCCTTTTCAATTCTCTTTCATTTGATTTTAGTTTATGTGTTTTTATTCAAGTTTTGAGATGCGTGCCCACATTTAATTGAGCATCCAAATCTATTTGGAAGACCAATCCAGACAGATTTGGCAATTTCATTAAGCATGCCCACGCTTAATGGGTCTTTCAAATCTCTTTGGCTCACTTCACCAAAACAGATTTGAAGTTCCCATTAAGTGTGCCCATGCTGAGTCAAACTTCGTAATCTGTTATTCACTTCACCAACTTTCGTTTACTTTTCTTTTTATTTGTATATTTTCAAAAAAAAAATTCAGAAAATTGAAAAATCAAAAGAAAGAAGGAAATCAGTCGAAATTTTCCACTTTTATTCATATATTTGGCTAAGATTTTCTTTATCTTCATCTTCATCTTCATTAACTGTCTCTCTCACTTTCTCTCACAGCAACTTCACCTACCACTAAGATCTCTCTCCCTCTCAACTCACGACCGACGTCATCTCACCGGAAAAAGTTCTCCGCTGACGCACCGTCGTGTGTCACCATCACTCAGTTTCCCACTGTTCGCCGGCATAACTATGTTGGGGGAAACCCCGATCCACCGTCTTCTCTCTCGCCCCCGACACAGAAAACCAACAACCCACGTCGTTGTAGTCTATCTCAGTTCCATCGCCGTTTGTCGTTCATCGCTCCAACCACATTGTCGTCGTTCTCTCTCTCTCTCTTTTTCGACAGTCACACAACCACTCGATTTCTCCCTCTCCATCGCTGATGCACTATTGTTATTTCTGCCGTCATTGTTCCACTGCTGTTGTCTCTCATGTCGTTCGCGACACCATCAAACCCATCTCCAGCCTCACCTTCTCTGTTTCATTCCGCCACCGGCATCACTGCTGCTCCAAAACACTCTATGTGGTGCATGGTTTCTTTCTCTTTTTCTTTTCACTTCTTCTCCTAATTTCTATTTTGTCTGCTTTATTTTATCTTCAATTCATTTAGGATAAGTAGCCAAAAGAGAAGCCGAGAAGAATGAACAACCTCCAGATCGGGGCCCCATTCCCGTAGCACACACTGCCAAAGCGTACTTCCACCGGAAGTCGCCGCCACCGTCTGCCACCAGCTCACCCACGCCATAAACTCTTCGCGGCATGCACTCAGGGACGTTTCCTTAAACTCTCTCATTTTAATTTTTAATTCTTGAGTTGCATGTCAATGTCCACATTGAGGACAATGTGAATTTTAAGTGTGGGGGTTTGGTTGTTGAGCTTATACTTGATAATTTTTTTTTAGGGTTGATGTGCTTGGTGGTGGATGAATTTTCTTTGTGCCTAGCGAAAAATTTTTCCTTTTCTTTTTCAAGTTGACTTGAAAAGAGAATTTTTTTGGCAAATTTGTGGAAAACTTTGGCATGATAAAAACCTTTACAATTTTGGACTAATCTTGGCTTGATGTGTTATGTGCAAAAAGACTACATGTTTTATGTTTGAGGATAATTCATCAATTGAAAACTTATTTTTACCAAAATGACTTAAGTTAAAATCTTTTGATAAAGGATTAGTGGACTAAAACATACCTCGTAAGACTTTGAACTTGATATATCCATAAAAAATCATTCTTTCTTGATAAAATAACACTTTTATGGCTTTGTCTTCCTAGAACTTGCCTTGAACCACATCGAGGCCACACAAATGTGCATTTATTTGGATATGATAAAGGCAGTAGAAACCACTTTCGACCTTCTTTAACCACCCAACACATTTTTACTTTAGAGAACCCCTTTGAGCATTTTTGACCTATTTTGTTGATGATATAACCCATCATATACAAACCTATCCCGTCGTTTGTTTAAACCATTGATTTTGACCCTTCCAAGAACTATTAGAGCATCAAGGGAAATGAGTTTATGTGCCAAAAAGATATATCTCAAAATGAGTGTGGGGGTTCCAAAATTATGGTCTTCTTTACTTTATGGGAGCCGACATCAATTTTCTTATTCTATGCCCATCACAAAAAGAAAATGGAGAGGAGAAAAAGAAAAGGGAAAACTCAAGTGGAAAAAAGAGAAAAAAGAAAGCAATTTTCTTGCAGCAAAAAAAGAAAAAGAGAAAAAAAAAAGAAAAAGAGAAGAAAAAAATGTATCAACCCTCCAAAAGAAAAAAAAAAGGCATAGTTCAAGGAACTTTGATGGTAGATGAGTAAACTTTGAGAAATTCGAATTGTTGTTCACTCAAATTTCTTTTTTGGTGCTCTAATTGATTTCTTGAAATTTAACCTCATTATCCTTATATCCTACCCCCAAACCAAAGCCCCATTACAACCAAAATCAAAGACCTTTTATCCATGTATGTGTATATTTCAAAGTGGTGGAGATATGGTGTATAGGCGAGCCTATGGTGAAGCATTGTCATAGTAAGTGTCGAGAGATACACTTGAGCCATATATACACTTGAGAGAATAGAAAGCGGAGAGAAAAATAGTCCACTAGTTTTATGATTGGCTTTGATAATAGTCACTACGTGAAACTTGTTTGATATATGTTGAATTATCTTTTTCACAAAGTATGTCATTTACTTTGCACATGATTACAATTTGCCTTGAGTATGTTCGAAATTTGGAAGGAGTTTTTGAATGCATAATCCATCTTGATTTTTCTTGACGACAAGCAAAGAGCTAAGTGTGGGGGTATTTGATAACTCTGCAATTGTCACAATTTTATAGCGATTCAATCTTTCTTTTTAAGTCAAAACATCCCTAATTATGTGAATTTATTGTATATTTAGCCAAAAGGGAAGATATGAGACAAAGATGGCAAAAATCCAGCTAAAATCGGAGTTGAAAGCATCAAAAATGAAAAAGAAGATACAAGGCAATTTCTACAAGATTAACTAAGCGTGCCCACGCTTAGTGGAGTGGTCAACTCGGGTGAAGAAGGAAAACGAGTGATTTCCACAAGAGAAAAAGGAATGAAGTGCTTAGATTTGGAAAGGATTCCTTAAAACATGTTATTTGTGATTTATTTATCTTTTTAGAGTTAATTATGTATTTATCCCCCCCCCCCACGTCTAGATTCGTAGGAGACTTTTATTTTAAATAGGGGGGTCTCTTCATTTAAAGGTTGTTCGCTAACTGGTGATTCAATAGAATACTTTATTTGCTTACTTTACTCTCTCTTTTACTTTTAATTTATAATCGGAGTTAATGAAATTCCACTTTTTAGTGTGTTCTTCCATTAACATGTCCGGTTAAATTCCTTTTTTCTGGTTAGGTACGGTGATTGCTTGATTCGCAGTATGTTGTGAGATCTAATCTGCTCTCTCTACACTTGTTAAATGAATATTCATGCTATTCTCTGTACTTTAATTACAAACGTCTAATTTTTTTAATGATATGGCCAATTGTTCATTATCAAGAAGGTTTGCTTTGCTAATTGGACTTTATAAATCCGTGTAATTATTTATTTAGTTCAATGCTTAGTAGCAACATATCATGGTTAATTATGTCATAGTAATTAGTTATGTTATGGGGAATGCATGATCTAGTTTAAACGAATTATCCTCGTAGGAATTTGTTGATTAGAATCAGGCCTTTCTAATTCTTAATGCTGTTAATAGATTAAATCTTGTGGACGTTCCCAGGGTTGTCTGTTAATTAGGGATCTAGCCAACGGTCGTACCTTGGATGACGAAAAGGTAAGGAAAGGTAAGGTGTTAGGTCGTACCAATACTATAACTGATTTATTCATTTATACATATGTTATTCTTGCATCAATGATCAACTCACAAGAATCAAGCATGATACTAGCCTTAACCGAAAAATCTCTCTCTCGTGTCTTCACAAAGGTACTTTCAATTGTTTTCTAGGTTATTTAGTTTTCAATTACTTCTTTTTATCATCAATCTCCCCCCATTATTTTCTTTTTCTTAAAGAAATCAACTTAAAACCAATCTCTGTAGATTGACCCTACTCCCACTTTCACAAGTGTATTAGGAATTATTTTTTGTGATCTCGACACCCACCAGTAATCAGAAAGGATGATCAAAAAAATATGTGCATCCAATGCACAAAATAATCCAATTAATTATGCAATTTTAATTTTTAGAAAAAAAAAACTAAAAAAATTAAAAAAACAATAAGTAATAATGAACAAGAATTCCAGAAAATCAAACTTTCGAAAAACGACAAAAAAACAGCCTAGCCATCGGCTGTCGGTCCTGCAACGTGCGCTGCCTTCGTTGCCCAGGCTGTAAGGCTTGCGCAAGTTGCCTGCTACGCACGGAGTGCATGTGCCGGCTCAGGCTCTCCTGCCTGCGCGCGCGTCTGGCTGTGCGCCAGCAACAGCAGTGCTGCTGTGATTTTTCTCACATTTTTTGTTTAACATAATACAACAAAATAAAGCATAAATACAGAAAATTCCAAATTTTCATATGCTTTAATAATCCAAAATTGCAAAAAAATCAAATGAGTTATTTTCATCATATAACTACTAGAAGGAAAGCGATAAAAACATGCTTCAAAAGCAGTAAAAGCACGTTAACATGCAATCATCATATAAGCATCAACCCCTATATCAAATCGGCTCTAATTAATTCCAATTGAAGAATCGTGTGGTACGGTCCAAGAACGTGCTGGCCAAAGCAGTGACGAAAAACGCAAATTAACAATAAAATTAAAGCGCATAAAAATAATGAATGCATAGGGTGTCCTCTTGCAGTTCCTGGGCGTTCGATATAGTAAAAATAAAACAAACATGCGGCTGATGTTGAATCCATAAAAATAAAAAATAGAAGGGTGAAAAACGATACCTTCATCTTCCACGTTCGATTGAAATGCTCCTCACTTGAGGCTCCAACACAGGAACCCTTTAATTCATCTACACCACATTAGAGTACGTCCTTTTTGCTAGAAGAGAACGAGAGAAGAAAATCGCACCTAGTGCTAGAGAGTGGGTGGTCGAATGGGTTGGTGGAAGGAGGGGGAATTTTTTTTTGTATAATAATGATCATAATTATTTTCCAAATAATTATGTTTCATATATATATATATATATATCATTTTGATAGTTAAGAATGTTCTTAAAAACATTCTATTATCTACAAGGTATATCTCTCTTTATTCCAAATAAAGATATCCCAATAATGGCTGGAATTGCACTTTCCAAAATTGCATTTTACTAACCATTTATTTCCTTCCATGAAATTTTTCATGGTCTCCATATAATATGGCTTGGCTGATTTTTACCTTTAAAGTACAAGCCCGATGAATTTTTATTTAAATTCAATTTAATAAATATCCAATTAATTGAACCCAACTTGTATTTAATCTAATCAAATACATAAGCCCAAATTATCCTTATTAATTAATAAGATCCAACTTATTAAATTATAAGGACAAGTTCAATATAAATTAATACCATTAATTTATTCTTGGGCCTTTTTCCAATCCAATGGATCTCTTTTGTACGTAATCCATTTACTTGTAAAATTAATTCCAAATTAACTCTTTGTTCATTTATGTGATTTGTGTGACTCTTTAGGTTTACCTTTCAACTAGAGTTGGGCTACCGTCTAATACTATTATTAATTAAATCTAATTTAATTAGTAATTCTTGAATAACCCTTAATCAAGAAAATCCATCACCGTTGGTGGCCGTCTATCATCTCCCGGTCTTAGCCTAGGGTATGGAATTAGCTGTCGGTTTCCATCCTGGACTAGACGCTTTGCTTAATACTTGAGATCGCGTTACACCAAGTTTCTCAAAATAGAAACCTTTTATTCCTATTTGATCAATGACTATGGCCACAGATTCATAGAACGTGAACGCATCTACAATTACATAAGAGATATCCCTGTCACATATTGGTAGGAGATGGATCCTCTTCTTGAAACTCACATCCTCACCACATATTCCGACTGCACTGGATAAAGCTTATGACGATCGTGTTTGTGACACAATCACCTCTCACATAGATCCAAGATATAGTCACCGTAAGTACATGACTGTCGTGATTCTTCAAGTCTTAAAACTACTCCCGTACTATTAAAGTTGGGGATTCGAATCATACTGACCAAACTTCCAAGGCTTTCATATGGCGATCTGCGAGAGTCGATTCAGTTGATTCAACATCTAGTCAATAAACTCACCAAGATTGCATAGACGCCCCACATCTTTCACCGATTAAACATAGTTCTCACTAATTAAATGCGACTCATAGTGAAAGTCTCCATAGGACTCTTGATGCTCATTCTCGAGGTCCTTGACATTGAAACATTTCAGATCCAATCTTTTTGCAGTTGGTTTCATTACCACCATCTAATACGCGGCCCAACAGCACGGTTCCCAATTGGTATATTGGATTTGTTATGATGTTCAAGTAAAAATATGGACAAACAAAATGAGCAAATACTATTTAGGTATACAAAATTATATAATATCGATTAATTTATCAGAATAAAATATATTTAGGCCAGTCTAATTGGCTTTTGGTCATTTATTCTAGGAAAAATTCCATAATACCCCCTGTGTTATGCTAAAATTGCACAAAACTTAACTGTGTTAAATAAATAGCCACAAGAGACCGTGTGAATTTTGAAACCCTGCAAAAAAGACCCCATCCGTCCAAAACTGACGGAAGGTGTTGTACATATGGTGAAAATGAGAGTGGGGGCCTTTTTTTTTACCCTATTTCAACTTTTTTGGTACTGTAATGGTCCAAATACCCTTCTCTGCCACTACATATACAACTTAACATCCTTCCACAAACATGCTACACAAAAATAGGGTTTTAAGTGGGCAAATATCCAATTTGTCCCTTTTATTTGAATATAAATAAAAACACTTATAATATTATAAATTAAATTAAATTATTATTTAATTTAAATATATTTTAATATTTGTTTATAAAATATACTAAATCAATGTAACAAAACCTAATAATAATATTAATTTTTTTAACTTAGATAAAATATTATATTAAAAAATTTGATATTTTTTATTATTTTTAAATATTATTAAATTAAATAATTTCATTTGATTATAAATAAAAAACACTTACAATATTATATATTATTAATTAAATTAAATTATTATTTAATTTAAATATATTTTAATATTTATTTATAAAATATACTAAATAAATATAGAAATACCTAAAAATTATATCAATTTTTTTAATTTGTATAAAATATTATATTAAAACTATTAATATATATTTAAATTAAATATTTAATATTTTTTATTATTTTTGAATTTTATTAAATTGAATACTTTTACTAGATTATTATTTATTTATTATTTTTAAATTTTATTAAATTAAATGCTTTTACTAAATTATTATTTAATTTAAATATATTTTAATATTTATTTATAAAATGTACTAAATAAATATAAAATACCTAAAAATTATATCAGTTTTTTTAACTTATATAAAATGTTATATGTAAATTATCAATATATATTTAAATTAGACATTTAATAATTTATTATTTTTAAATTTTATTCAATTAAATAATTTTACTTAATTTCCTTTATCTCTTCTTCTCCGGCTCCATCCCTACTCGATGAAAATGGGCAAGCTTGGCCTCGTTGGAATCGTCCGGACGAGAGGAGTCGAACGGTAGACTGTTTAATTTTTAAATTCAAAGATCAATAGTTGTTACAAGAAGGGTATAACAATCAATTTAGTAAAAATTTAATGCTGTTAGAATTTACCTAACGGAAGGAGAGAATAATATGCAATATTTTGAAAAATAAATGGGCTTTTAACTAAATTTTGAAAATATAAAGAGATTTTATGCAATTTTTCCTTTATTCTAACAAAACTGTCAAGTCATTAACTTTAACAATCCATCCCAAACATCTTGACAAAGGTTCCGACGACTTACATATGTCTATCTATCGGAATTCTATTGCAAAAAATCTGGTGGTTATATTTTGTCATCAGAATTTTGTTATAAATATTTTTTTGTTCCACTTTATTCGTCGCTAATGCTGTGGGAAACTAAAACAGTAACGATTTTTTGTTGGAAATTCCGTTGCTAAAAAGCCCTATTTGTTTTGTAGGGTTAGACAATATCAATACCAAAAACATATATATTTAAAACACAACTTAACGATTATATCCATATTTCATGGCCAGTACTGAAATTAACTCTAAATTAGCTATCTTGAAATTCAACTAGGTTCCACTTTTGTCAATAATTAATTTTGAAAAAAACTGCAATTTTTGTCTTGTTGGTTAGGTGAGTCGCAATTTCAGTCCTATTTAAATTAAAATTCGCAATTTGATCTTATAATTTTAGAAAAGGTGCCAATGTTAGTGCTAATGACGTGGATTATGTTGGCTAAATCAGCGAAAATGACTAAAATTGCTACAATTTTTAAAATTACGAGATCAAAGTACGAATTTTAATTTGAATAGGACCAAAACTCCAATTCTTAACTTACAAGACTAAAATTGTATTTTTTCCTTAATTTTGATAATTTCAACAATTGACCAAATACCCTTAAATGAACATAATTACATGAATATTTTACCAATCAAAAGCTTAAAACAATCCCAAAAGAAAATTCATAAAATTTACAAAAAAATAGATTAGATAATTTGCTACATTTAGATGATCACATGATTAATTGAGACATCAATTCTATACTTTCTCAAGATCACATAATTCACAACAAAGTAGAAACTATCATATAATTAATCTTCCTAATATATGGTTGCAATCTAAAATCTCCAATTTGTCACTAAAATATATAGTCAAAAAAGGAATTACAAGATTACAACACCATCTTCTCTCTCTCACTCTATATATATATACATTGGTTGATATATATTTCTGTAACCCTAATTCACAACCATCCATGGCAGCAGCAAAGTTGCTGGCACTGTTTCACGCTTCTTTTTTTTTTTTTTTCTCTGCTGCTCTCGTCTCTGCGGGTTCTTCAGGTGGATTCTGCGGAAGTTTGGGTTGCACGCTGAACATACCCTATCCCTGTAGTTGGCGTAAACCCGAAGCTTGCGTTACTGCATGTGGGAGCGTTGTCGGAGCGAAATGCCTGGTTGGGGCACTTTGTGATGGGATGGACTTTGGTCCTTTTCACAACGTGCACTGCAGATGCTACTATCATTGCGCCCGTCCAGGCCATAATTGGGTGGCGCCGTCTCAATCGCCTCGACCAAACATCCACTTCTTGCAATGACTTTCTTGTTCAATAATGCAATGACTTTCTTGTTCAATAAAGTGTCTTGTACAACAAAAATCAAATAATAATATTTCTTATTAGTCTTCTCAACTATTATTTTTATTATATGGACTTACTCATTTTCTTTCTGAATAAAATTGCACGTTTGAGAAACTATTAAATAAAAAAACAGAGAAGTACGTAGAAGTTAAGAAGAGAGAAAATGGGGAGACAAAAGACAGAAACGAAAATAATAAATCAATTGAATGGCATGCCAAAAAATTGAAAATACCAAAATGGTGCTCTTCATTCATTCATTCATTCTAAATTTATTTGTGAGGAACCAAATTACAGTTAAAAATTAAAAGTGGATGATTTTCTTTAAACAAAATGAAAAGTTTTGTAATGATAATATGAAAATCACCTGTTAGAGGGACTAATTTGAAATAAATTTAAAAGATAGAGACTCTTTTGAAGTTAAAATAAAAAATTGGAAACTAAAATGAATTATACCTTAAATTAAATACTATTACTTGATATCTTGTAACTAGTGTTGTATTATTTTTTATGGTTTTTTTTTTATCAATTTTTCTCTTTAACTGAAATTAACTAATTTATAAATTAGGTTAAATTGCATTTACTGCCCCGTATATTAGGGGGGTAGCATATCAGGGACTGTAGTTAAGGGTGTAGCAAATAGCATTCCAGAATTAATTTTTTTTTGGCTATTGAAGGACTACGGCAATCGGATGTTGCAAATGCACCGGAAACTGTTTACCTTGACACAAATTAGGGTTCAAATTTAGGGCTTTTGCTGATGTGGTGGGGGGTAATAAATTATTGCCAACTAAGCTGCTGATGTGGCTATGGTGTAGGATATTTAAGCCAAGTTACTCGATGACGTGAAAAATAACATAAAACAAAAAGAAAAAAAAAACAAAACTAAAAGGCAAAGACTGAAACGCGTACGTATTGTCACTTTCTCTCCCAAATTGACAGACCAAAAAACCCTACTCCCCAACAATCCCCAACCCTAATCTTTGATCACAACACCTGAAGAAGAAGATTAAGCAAGAAAAACGGCGAATAGAGTGTACAGAAGGTGAGAAAATGGTGGTTATACGAAGTAAACGACACCTAAACCTCCCACCTCCTTTATGCCGTAAGTTTGCTGCTTCTTGTCTGTGGTCCCCCATTGCCCCTTTCCCCCTCCTAAATATAATATGCATTTTGTGACCCCTTTTGGTCTCCTACTGCGTGCACATTTTAATTGTTCGAGGGAAAACACGTGGGAGCATGTTATGCATATATAATATTTCTATATCAGTATGTGGGGCATGAAGAAATTAATTTTTTTTATTTTTTCTATTTTTAGTATGTGTAGTTGTAAAATGCTATTTATTTTTCAACTTTTATTAATGTTTCAGCCACTTGTGTAAACTAGTAGGGAATCTTCTGAAATCAATGACTATGATTTCATGAAATCTGTAAACTAGTAGGAATCTTCTGATTGTTTTTTGTTGCTATTCATTACTCAATGAACCTTAATATATTTTTATTTTCTTTTTATTTGTTTTTTGCTTAGTCTGTTGGTGATGGTGATATTTCTGATTTAGTATTATTTTTTTTTTACTTTTTTATTTACAGATCCTGACAGTAGTTCAACTACTGTCACATATTATTATTGGGGGCAAGTAATTGTATTGTACCTTATTATATTGGTGGTGAGATTGCTAAGTTTGACTATGTAGAGTCAACTCACCTATGTTTTGCAAACCTCAATCTGTTCTGTGATAAATTAGAGTTGGTTGGTGATAAGAGATACTATAAGAAAGTAAAAATTGATTTTCAGCTCCTAACTACAGATTCACAGTGTTTGGAGTTGGGGAGGGAGTACAGGCATGCTAGGGATGTTCCTGTATATGTTGAGATGTTTGATGACTTGGGGGTTGGTGTTGATGTAGATGAGGATAGTGAGCAGGGTAGAAGGGAGGAGGCTATTCATGTGGATGAGGAGAGGGGTAGAATAGATGATGTTAATGATGTAGATGAGGATGCAAACTTGTTTGGTTCTGATTATGATTTATCAACAGAGGTAGATGATGATGACAAATTATTTGATGATTATGTGGATGATAAAACAACATCAGATTTACCTGTTGATGATGAAAACAACTCTGATGGTCTAAGTGGGTCTAGTGATGACGGTGAAACAGATACTATGGGTGATGAAATTGATCTAAATGAAAATAAAGTCAGTGATGATGAGCAAAGTGAATCTAGCTACCCTATTTTTAATCCTACTAAAAAATTTGATCCAACATTTACATTGGGGATGATGTTTAGCACAAAGGGTGAGCTTAGAAAGGTTATTCATTCTCATGCAATTAAAATAAGAAGACATATAATTTGCACAAAAAGTGACCCAAACAGATACTATGCTAAATGTGGTGATACAAATTGTGATTGGAGGTTACATGCTCGTAAAGTAAAAGATGAATGCACTTTTCAAATTAGGGATTACAACCCTAAACACAAGTGTGCCAAGACTTTCAATCTTAAAAATGTAAAGTCTAGTTGGCTCTGTGATAAATATCTTTTGTCAAATCTGATCTCAAGAGGTCTGTGAAGGGTTTTAGAGTGGATTCTATAAATGAGATTAGATGTCATAACTCTAAAGATCAAGCCTATAGGGCCAAAAGGAAAGCATTGAAAAAACTTGAGTGAAGTCCTGAGTACCAAAACACAAGACTTTGGGATTATACAGATGAGATTAGAAGAACCAATTCATGTAGCACTGTCATTGTGGAGACTGAAGATGTGGGAGGGGAAAACAGATTCAGTAAGTTTTATGTTTGTTTTTCAGCAATGAAAATTGGTTTCAAGGAGGGGTGTAGGAAGATAATTGGTGTTGATGGGTGCCACTTAAAGAGGCCTCATGGGGGAATTCTTTTAGCTGCAGTAGGGGTAGACCCAAACAACAATCTTTACCCAATTGCATGTACTGTTGTAAACACAGAATCAAGGGAAACTTGGGAATGGTTTCTGATTTTGTTGAAAACTGATTTGGGTATTGAAAATCAGAGTGAATATGTCTTTATGTCTGACAAACAAAAAGGATTAATTCAAGCTTTTCAAGAAGAAGAGATCTTGGGATTGGTAGACCTTCCAGTGCACGAAGAAGAGATCCAGATGAGCCTATTACAAACAAGAAAAAAGGAAAAAAAGAGGAAATGGAATGAAACTGAAAAGACAACAGACAACAGTCAAATGCTCTAAGTGTGGCCAGGAGAAGCATAATGAAAGGACATGCCTAAATAAAGATCAATCTCAGTGGTATGAAAAAATTACAGACTTGACAGTTGAAGAAACGGCTTTTGATGTATTTGGATCTGATGAAGCTTTACCAACAAAGCTCAATGTAAGGAAGAGAGGGAGGATTTCAACACAACAATCTCAAGATAAAGTGATTTGTTCCCAATTTTATGAAATTTTCTTTTTTACTTCTGTTGTATTTTGCTAGTTTTGATAGCTTCTTGTGATATTTTTTGCAGGTGGCAGACAAAGGAAAAAAATATTTTAGCCCCAATTACTGTAAGTATTTTTTCTGGTTGTGTTTTAGTTAAGATTTTCTATCTTTTATAGTTGTCTTGTAATAGTTTGTTGTGATGTTCCTTCGGGAAAAGACAAAGAAAGAAAGAAGGTCACTAATGAGGCTGAAATTATTTCAGCCCCAATTACTGTAAGTATTTTTTCTAGTTGTTTTTTTGTTAAGATTTTGTATTTTTTCTAGTTGTCTTTTGTTAAGATTTTGTTTGTAATGCGACGTATGTTAGTTTTAAGGAATTTCACTCCTTCTCATGCTTGGATGAAATTTGATAGAAGTTCTTTGATGGCCAATGAATCATTGATGTCAGGTTTGTCAAAATTTTCATCTCTTTGTGACTCCTTTTGTTAGTGGTCAATTGGACATCTTGGTTTATGATTGGCAATGCTCACCTCCATATCATGGGCACTGGTAGCCAACTCCTCAAAAGTTTCTTGGCTTGATTCCCTACAAAATATAAACAAGGCCCCAATGCATACCTTATATTCTCATTTATATCGCCGAGGTCTCCGAAAGTTTGTCTTTGTAGTTTAGACTTAGAGCATCCCAACAGTTGAAGTAATCGATGACTGGCTTATCCTTCCACTACATTATGTTGATGAGTTCAACCATGCTCACTGTTCGCCAAGTGCTATAGAAGCGGTTTAAGAACTTTCTTTTCAATTTGTCCCAATTGTCTATTTACTCGACCTCTAGATCGACGTACTAATTGAAAGTGTTTCCTTTAAGCGATCGGATAAACTGCTTCACCATGAGGTCACCGTTAGTGCTGGCGTTGTTGCATGTCTCAATGAAGTGAGCAATGTGTTGTTTTGGGTTGCCTTTTCTATCGAACCATTGTAGTTCTGTTGGCTGATATCCCATCGGCATCCTCAAGGCGTCGATATGCTTGGTATAAGGTTTAGAATACGCGGGCGAGATTTGGGTTGTTGCATTATATTAAACTTTGATAGTGTTGGTGTCATATCTTGCAACTGTTGAACAAACAGTGCAGCAATAGACGTTTTCGAATATGTAGACTTCTTTATAGAGTCATGCGTTGGTGGTACTTTATCCACTTGCTTCTCTTTTTCTACATGATTTGAGAAGGAGGCATGTTTATTGCTATTGTTGAATTCTTCAACATTCGTAAGCTCTTATTTGATCATTAATTGAGCGATTTTGAAAGTCTTCGTCCTTGATGATTTTTTTTGGAGGTAGCAATTGCTTCAACTATTTTTGCAAGTTGTTCCTCTATTGTAGTCTTGTCGGTCATCATGGTAGGGATGATATATAGCGAGAGGAGTAGATTTTGAATTGATCTCAGTAGTTTTCCAAGTTTGAACTGCCTGAAAGGGTCGTGCCAACGATCTTGCCCCCCAACGATCTTGCCCCCCGTGGAGACTGATCAACGGTGTTGACAATGTTTTTGTCATTCATGGCGACTTGATCTTTCTTGGGTGCCATTGAGCAATTACAAGTGATGACTTGAACTTTGACGTGGGAATAAGAGATGAGGGGCAGAAATTGTGCTGGGCGTCAGAAATTTGTTCCTATAAAATTTCATATCTGCAAAAGTAATTACAAGATAAAAAGAATATATGGAAAAGATAAATTTTATTGATGTAGATGATAGTGGATACAATCTCTATAAAAAGATATTCTCCTGATTCGTTGCTCCAAATATCTATCCAAAAGCTGAAAGCTTGTTTTTCGACGTGGATGTGTAATCTCTTCTGGATTTGTAGAGGAAATTATGTATCACCTTGAAATTTGGTATCAAAGTTTGAAGCTTTAATGCCAAGAAAGACGCGGAGCCTTCCCAGTTGCAGTACTTTATTGTGGTAAAGAGTATTAGACTTGGGTCATTTGTTTTGTTGTGACTTCTTGTCTTATGTGTTGTGTGTAGTGTGGAGGAATATTGTATGTCCTCTTGACTTGAGTGGTGGAAGACCTGTATGAGTAGGGCTACAACAATTTGGGCCACATCTATTGAGCTTGAACACCATGGACTTGGACTTAAATTAGGTTTTTTCATGGGTTGTTCTTGAACATATTTTTAGCTCAATTTAGCCAATCCAAAAAAAAGATGCTTGTATTTATTTTGAATGGATCCATCACAACGCGACGCACAAGGCCCAAATTTAGTATGGTACTACTGGGAACATTTAAAGTTCAAATTTTTTATGGACTTTGCTTTGGGATCCAATTATATATGTTAGCCATTTTATTTTGGGCTTTTAATTGTTAATTTCATTTTTTTGAAGTAAACATTCATGTTTCATGGCTAATATAGAAATTAACTCTTAACTAGTTACCTTGGAATTCAACCTGGTTCCACTACTGGTACAATTATAGAAATTAATTTTGATAATTTTAATTTGACAAATCAAATACCTCCAAAAAAAACATAATTACATGAATATTTATCAAATCAAAAGCTAAAAAAAAAAAATAAACCTTACAAAAATTAGATTAGATAATTTCTTACATTTTTTGACCATCACACAATTCACAAGAAACTATCATATAATCTTCCGAACATATGGTTGCAATCTCAAATCTCCAACTTTATCAGTAAAATTTATATAGTCAAAAAAGGCTAATGAGACAACAAGATTACAACAACACCATCTTCATTATTATGCACAATCCTCTATATATATATATATATATATATATATATGGGTGATATATATTTCTCCAACCCTAATTCACAACCATCCATGGCAGCAGCAAAGTTGCTGGCACTGTTTCACGCATCTTTGGTTTTCTCTGCTGCTCTCGTCTCTGCAGGAACATGCGGAGGTCAGATTTGCACCATGGACCTACCCTATCCCTGCATTGAAGTGAAACCCGATTCTTGCATTAACGTATGTGGGAGCACTGTCGGAGGAAACTGCCTGATTAGGACATGGTGTGAGAGGAGAGGAGGAAGTCGTGGGCCGACCTCTTTTCATTGTAATTGCGTCTTTCAGTGCTTCCAACGAGGGAACACTGCAGGGACTCAATCGCCTCGAGGAAACCTCCAATTCTTGCAATGACTTTCTTGTCGAGATGAGTGTCTAATAGGATTATAGGAGAGAGGCACTCGTCCAAAAAATTGAAATAATAGTTTCTATTACCATATGTTTCGTGAATGGTTTTTGTTATAATTGGTAGAAATTTAGAGATATTGATTGTTTTATCTTGCAATAAGTAGTCTCCTGAAATTCTTATCTGAATCGGGGTTAGTTAAATTTGAACTAAATACACAATTATACCGTAGGTGTAATGTACTTGCACTATAAAAAAAATTGAGTTTTTGCTATATTATAATGATCACGACTTAAAAATTATGGTAAATTAATACTATTAACCACGGATAAATAAAACTAAAGCAAAAGCTTAAATTTTTACCACGATTTATCAATAGTCCACACGGTTTTTAGATATAGCCAAAATATTTGTCATGATTTTGGGCATGGCTAATGTTTTGATCACACCTGCAGAAACAATGGCTAATTAATGGCCGTTACGAAGTCTTGGTGGATTTTTATTTATCATAATTTTTTTTGCTATAGTGATTAACTGTAACGAAAAATCATATTTTTTCTAGTGTTATCCAGAAGTGTCAATATGGGTAAAGACCTATGGGTTCAAACCCAATCCAACTCATTTTTGATTGAGTTGCATGTTATAATTCAAAATGGGCCGGCATGGGTGAAGTTTAAATAAAATTATATTTCGTTTGGGTTGGATATGGGTTTTTAATGGGCCTAATATGGGTTCTCCATTGACCTAATATAGACTGATTATGGGTCCAACTCAGTAAAAAAAATTAAAATAAAATAAAGATAATGCATTTTTTACAAAAATCATTGAATTTTGAAGTTGAATCCATGACATGTCATATGAAAGTAGAAATACCAACGAACAAACGTCCACATTATGTGTTTAGTTGATATATGTCACTTCTACACTTGGCGTGTGATTGGTGTATCAAAAAAAATGACAAACTACATAGTAAGTGTACCACACTTACTATACAATTAATTTGGTTTTGCCTAATCTGATTTAGATAAGAATTTTTCTTTCAACTCTATAGTTTTTGTTCTTTTTAATTTGGATAAATTATATTAACATTTCCAATAATCACTTCTTCCTTTTTTTATATATATATAAAATTATAAGTACAATTGTTAAGGGCTAGGGTATACATAATTGGCAAACAGACCGAATCGGACCAAAATAAAAAAATTCATTACGTACTGAAATCAAATTCAAAAATTCGGTTCATTATTTAATTTTTATTTTCTTGAAAATTGATATTTAGTTCAATTTTGGTTTTAGTGGTGATTTTTCGAAGTGTACTATTATAGAAATATTATTTTATCATTCAACTTTTACATACATAATTTTTATATATTAGGTATTTTTATTATACTTTATATTTTTAAACCAAAACTTGATTTAAGGTTTTGTTCATGAGAGGATGTTGATATAAATCATAATTAATTGCAATTTCAGATGGTATGCACTTGTAATTTTGTAAAAAATAGGGATTAATATATAAATATATAATAATTAAATCTAATTTTAGAAGTATTGGTGTAATTTATTTTTATTTGTTCTTATGATATGTTCATTAATATATTTATCTTGTTTCAAATATTATAAGATGATCATTAATTAATTCAGTAGTTTGTGTATAAGTTAAAGACTAAATTAGTTTTTTTATTTCTTATAAGTGAACTTGAACAAAATCACAACCATAATTATTAATTGTAAGTTCAGAATTAACACACTCCATGATTTTTAAATCCAGACGAACGAATGATCATTGAATTTTATAATTTTCTTAAAATGTGGGTTTTTTATAATTAATTAATTCGCTGTCATTTTCTTAGAATACTTTGTAAATCGGATTAATTCATTATATCCTACAACTAATGCGTTCAGTCCGTATTCAATATTTTCTCCACACATAAAAGTAAACGACCCTTGAGTTAAGTAATTTATAATCATCTCTAGTTAAGAAAATATTTGGATGGTGAAAGAAAAAATAATTTAGATAAATAAGTTTAAATAATTCTATGTTTAATGAATTTTTAATTTTTCTTTTTTTTTTTTTTAGTGAAACACCGTCAGGCATTATATTAGAAAACCCAACAAGTATCCACTTTTAGAATCCATAAGTGAAATGAAAGAAACCAATAGGAAAGCCCGAAACAGCAAATCAAGCCGGCGAACGACAAGATGACCCCATTTCGACCACAACACCCATCACACCGCTACCTCCTCCCGAATGCCTTCGAAAATGGATCGATTTCGATTGCACCTAAGCACCCAGCAAGTGTGAGAAACTTGGCAAACTCTGCACTATCTGGCCCAACGTAAGCCTGTTGAATCCATGCGTCCACGCCAATGCGATAACACCCATATCAGTCCCGCAAAGGTATATTCAAGTAACACGTGCTCCAGCCCATCCTCTTTTGCACCACATAGGATGCACAAGTCATCCACCATGACCCCTCGGCGTTTCAAGTTCACTTTTTTTGGGATGGTAAGTTGGCAGTACCTCCAGATGAAGAGCAGGACTCTTTGGGGCTGCTCTAACACACCAGATGAAGTCCCAAGCACTCAGATAAGTTTCACTTGTCAACAGCTCAGCCGAGGCAGAAGCAAGAAGGTAGGCACCCTTGACCATTAACCTCTCCTTCTTCCTAAAATGCCAGACTAGCTTATCTTCCTCCTTAATCTCCAGTTGTGTTATACTAATGCATTCCACGTTGCCTGACACAAACTCCCCCGATATGAGCTCCACATTCCAGTCCCCTTCTGCCGTTAGCAGCGCGTCCATAGTGGTGTTTGGCCGTACAGTGCAAGTTGGGCTAACCGATCGAAAGGTGGATGGTCTATGAATCCAATGGTCTTCAAGAATACGGACTGCCCGTCCCGAGCCGATACTCCACCGTGCACCCTCCAATAGTAACGACCTCACTACCATCAAAGACCACCATGCGTACGATGGTTTCCCGCAGCCGAGCGCCGGGAGAAAGGTGGTCCTACCAAAGCACTTCTGTTTGTACACTTTATGTAGCAAACTAGACGGCTCAGTTGACACTCGTCATACTTGCTTACATAACAATAGGGTGTTAAGCACGTTAAATCAATGAATTTTGGGGACCCCAACTTGTTTTTCCCGGCACACCTTGCTCCATGCCATGTAGTGGATTTTCCGACCCTCATCTTGGTTCCAAAAGAAAGCCGCAATCATACTGTCTAACTCATTCAATAAACCCTCCGGGAGCTGGAAAAAACTCATAGAATAAGTTGGGATGCATGAAGGACCAATTTAATAATCACAACTCTTCTCTTTTTAGCCGACCACCCCTGGAGCTTTTTTCATACCCGCTCGTTGATCCTGTCGAAAACAACTCTCTTGGACCGGCCCACCTTGAAGGGAAGCCCCAAGGTTTTGTTCGTGCTTATCCACCACAATCACCCCCAAGTTACTCATAAGATCCTCCCAAATCGGTCCTAGGACATTCTTGTTGAACAGCCCTGTCGACTTCTCAAAATTAATCATAAAGCCCGACACCACCTCGAAACGGCGCAGCACTTCCCTAACATAGAGTACCGCTTCCCTAGTGCCTTGGCAGAAAATAAGTGTATCATCTATGAACAGGAGGTGAAACACTCTAAGACCCCCTCTCCTAGCATGGACCCCCCGGATCATCCCTCGCCACTCCTCCTCCTGTAGCAGGCTGCTAAACACCTCTGCACAATATAAAAACAAGTAAGGGGAAAGGGGCTCTCCTCATCGGAGCACCCTTTTCACCTTCAAGCACCCAAACTGTGAACCATTAAGCAGAAAGGAGTAGGACACTATAGAAACACACTATACGATCAAATTCACAAATTTCACATGGAAATCTAATCTAAGGAGCACTCATTCAAGAAACATCCACTTCATATGATCGTACGCCTTATTGATATCTAGCTTCAGAGACAAGTGATCGGATTGACCCCAATACTTATTAGCTAGGAAGTGATTAAGCTCAGGTGCCACTAGGACATTATCATAGATGAGGCAGCAGCATGGTACAAAAGCAGACTCATGTTCAGAGATAACAAGGCCCAATCATGGTTCGATCTGATTAGCTAGGATATTAGATGCTAACTTATAGACTACATTGCAAAGGTTAATGGGCTTAAAATCCTTAACCATCTCCAGGTCAGTACATTTAGGTAACATAACAATGTGAGTAGTGTTAATAGCAAGATCTGGGACACCCTCATTTAAAAAATGTAAGATGAAGTTGATTGTATCTTGCCAACTATGTGCCAAAACTTTTGAAAGAAAATAGGGGACATACTGTCAGGCCTCGGAGACTTCATGGGTGCATCTGATCGAGAGCCTACTTGACCTCCTTTGGCAAGAACAACCGGAACAACACCGTGTTCATGTCGTCGGTGACTGTAGGCTGGAGATATTGGAGGCAATCATCTATTGTGCGGGCTTCCGGGTTAATAGACTAAAATATGTGAGAGAAATAGTCTTGTATTACAGGTTCAATCCTGGCTGACTCCGAAGAAAGCCACTTTTGCCCATCTTTAAGGCTCTTAATTGTCTTGCCCCAGCGCCATTGAGTTTCCTGTCTATGGAAAAAGGTCGTGTTCCTGTCCCCCTCCGCCAACCACAAAGCCTGGCTTCTTTTCTTCCACAGGACATCCTTCATCTCCAAAGCTCCTCCAATTCGTGCTTATGTTGTTCCAATCATTCATTCACTAAATCAGAATGCAAAGACTCAATAACTGAGATGGAGGGACCAAAGAGCACACAGTAAAGGCTCCGACCAATCGGACTATAGAGTGAGCCACTCTATTGCTAGTACGACGAACAAAGGAGAAAGTACATGAAAAGGCAAACCCGAACATTATTTCAATTTAAGTAAGAGGGATGCACAATCACCTTCCACAATGACAGAACGCCATCCACACCGACTCGAAAGACACATTGCTTCTCTTGCCGCCATGGTCTCAATATGTTTAGGGAATAGGCTGCTTGACACGATAGGAGGCCCAAGAACAATCTCCAGAGCTGAACTGGTCCACGACACCCCAACTCCCCTTTAAACCTCCCACGAAAGTCACACCATTACAATTGATCTTCACCCAACCTCGAAAGGAGGAGACCGTCTGCACCAAACCTCCCCACAAACCTTTGAATCATCCCCGAGCGAGAGCTGTGGAAATTAACGAAGAACCCAAAGGCACCACTCACAACCTCGTGGGGGTCCTAATGTTTATTACACATGAGAATCCCATTTCAGTTCTTCCTCAAATTTCAAAAAATCATAAACAGTGACAGAGCTCGTCACCGGAGAAAGCCTCCCACATATACCTCATCCGCTCCTCTACACTCCCTCGGCAGTTGCTCACCATATCCCATCAAATATGAGATAGGGCCCAGCATTGACAGGTAAAATGACATACGATCAGCACATGAATCACATCCTCGTCATCACATTCGCACAAGGGACAACCCCGAAATACACCAGAACTCAATTTTGCAAATTGAGGGAAGTAAGGATGGCATTTCGACAAGCTTTTTGAGCAAGCAAGCATACCTTGGGAGGAACCGCAGAGCCCAAACGAACTTCCATGATCGAGCTATGTAGATGATGTTGTCTCCCGCAAAGAGTATGCCAAGTGTAGGTGCTTCGAACTGAAAAACTGCCATTTACTGTGAAAAATCAGGCTGATTGGTCCGTCCAAGAGGGATAGATGTGATCAACTCTATATCTATTGGGAGGAAGATCTCCTTAAGCTTCTCCAACTGCCATTCCCCAAGGTGATGATTAATCAACAAAGAGATAAGAAGGCTGGGATAGTTAGCAGCCATTTAGTGATTGAGCGAAAGGATGAGGCCTATTCGAGCCATGGTGAGAACCAGACATTAAGCGACTCACTTGACCCAACTTTCCAATGAAGCCCTACCACCAAAACGAGTCTAACAACAAGCATCTCTATGTGAGGGATGGCCAGGAAGAGAGAGACGCGTCAAGAAAGGAAGTGTGAAGAAAGCACTAGGGTTTAAGCAAACGGGAAATGAGACTGCACGGGGAAGTGAGGATTTGCCAAAACTGTTTGGCCAGCATAGCTTGGTTGAAAGCCCGGAGTTCACAAAATCCTAATCCATTCACTAAAGACCGAGGACAAAGCTTGGTCCAAGGTAGCTAATTCACCTTCCATTGCCCACGATTGTGCCACCAAATGTCCGCACATAAAGATTGGATATTCTGAATAACCTTCTCCAGCAACTGGAAGACGCCCATAACACACGTCAGTATTGACTGGAGGACTACTTTGATAAAAAAATCATTTCCCCGCCTGGGATAACAACCTCTCATTCCACCCACTAATCCTGCCCCAAATCTGATCTCTCAAAGAGTTAAACACAGCTCTACAAGATTTGGCAACAATCATAGGGAGGCCAAGATAAAGGTCATGTTGGTTGGCCCTTGGGAGTCCTAACACCCCCCCGCCACCTGGTCTTGTAGCACACCATCCACATTCCAGCTAAATATAACAGAGGAACAGTTGGGGTTTATAGCTTGTCCCAAAGCCTGAGCATAGGTGTCCAACAACTAGAGAATACCCTACATAGCCTTCATACTCGCTAGACCAAAAATAAGTGTGTCATCTGCGAACAAAAATACGATGTCAAAATGGCCGAAATGGCAGTAACAGCTGCACCCCAAGATAAAAAAATACAGTAACCAACTAAGCAATATTTGTTGCAAAAAGTCATAAAATGACGTCGTTTATGCCCTTTTTCTCTTATAAACTACGATTGTTTTTAGTAACCAATTCAAATCATGACAAAAACCCTAAACGATGGCATTTTGCTTGGTATATTTGCTACGCTCAAAATTTTGTAATAAAAAACAACATTTACTACAGGTATTTTATTGTGACCAAAAAGTTGGTGGCAAAAAGCATATTTTTTTTGTAATGAAATGTGAGAGATGGAAGGCATTCCCTATAGATTTTCACCCCTTGCAAGACACCCATCAGCACCATTCTACTAATCAAGGAACTGAGGGCTTCCATACAAAAGAGAAACAAGTAAGGTGATGACAAGTCCCCTTAATGGGGGCCCCGTTGGGGGGGTGAGAGAACCAAACTCAAAACCATCAATAAAAAAAAATATTTAATAGATGAAACACACAAGATAAACTCAATTAAATCGTGGTGGAAAATAGAACCTAAGTAAGACCTGCTTGAGAAAATTCCACTAGACCTTGTCACAAGCCTTGCTAATATCTAGTTTTAGAGCCATGTGCCCTTTTTTCCCCAGGTCTTATTCCTCATAAAGTGGTTCAATTTGTAAGCCACTAAAAAATTATCCGTGATAAGCCAGCCCGGGACAGAAGCAACTTAGGTAGGTGAAATAATGGAATGACAGAATGACTTAATTTATTCTTAATGAATTTGGAGGCAATTTTATAAATCACATTGCAGAGGCTAACAGGCCAGTATTAGGAGAGAGATTCAGGCTTATGACATTTGGGCATAAGGATAATGTGGATGTCATTTAAACAAGGAGGCATCACAAGATTATTAAGGAAAGCATACAAGGAATGACATCTATTTAACCGACTACCAAAAGCTAAAAAACTTAAAGGCGATATACCATCTGGCCCTGGAGATTTCAACGGGACCATTTGAAATAGTGTTTTCATTACCTCCACTTTGGTAAACAGTCAGGCAAAAGTTTGGGCCGACTCATAGTCAATTCTACAAGTAAGGTGTTTTGTGTGTCTCTCAATCTCTGTGATTGATGGGTTGTTAGAAGCAAACACCTTTGAGAAATGGCACTCCATTAAACATTGGAGAGCATTCTGATTCTGAACCCAAGACCAATCATCGACCCTCAGTCAATGTATTACAGTCGCCCGTCTCTGCATGCTTGCCTTCTCATGAAAGAACGAAGTGTTCATATCCCTTTCCTTAACCAGTGAGTCCTACTGCATTGACGCCAATACATTTCCTACCCTAAAAGGTTAGAATCCAGTTCCCATAACTGAGTTTCTTGTCAATGAGATTCGACCAAGATAGTTCCACCTCAAAGCATCCGTAAACGTGCCTCAAGCTAGGGGTGGTAGATGAGTCAAGCCGGCTCGCGAGCTTCGCGATCCGGCTCAATTTTGAGTTCAAGCTCGAGCTCAGTTGTGTCTGGCTCACGAGCTGGCCTTTTTTTTATATATTTTTTTATTTTTGAAATTTTTTATATATTTAATATTCGATCAATTTTATAATCAAAATTGACCATATATTATAATTATTAATCAATATCATATATTTTATTTTGAATAATAATAAATTATGGTACTTTTATTTATACATTTAATTTTTATACAAAAATAATGTAATCAACAACTTAGTATATCAAAATATTTTTTTAACTAAAATTATTATTTAATATGACATATATAAACTTTATGTTATATTTTAATATATATTTGTATTACGTTATACTTTTTTTAAATTGACAAGTAATTCACTTATGATTTTTTTTATCTATTTTTGTGTTTTATATTTATATCAAAATACATACTATGCATTATGCAATCTATTTTATTATTTATAAATTTATGTCAAAATTTAGTAATTTTTATTAATTAATCTAAAAATAATGATGATGATAATAATAGTGATGATCAACAATTTTAATTATTATTTATTATATATATAATGAGATCAAAAAATTTAATCAATAATTATGAGATCTTAAAATTTGGGCACCCGATTCACACCAAATTTAAATATATATATATATGACCGTGTCCATTAGATCATATTGGGCGGTTTGATTTGAAATCACATGATCTGATTCTACGAGACACCAACTTGAATGATTATTCTTATGTTCCGAATACGATATCTTGACATCCGTATATCCAATAAGTCTAAAACTTTACCAAGTATATTTTTCTGTAAGTATGATCATATCTAATGGTCTGATCTGAATTTTGATAGTTCGATCAACCCATAATGTTCAACAATGTAACATGATAGTTACATCAATTTAATACTAACATTTATAAATATATAAATTTACTGCAGATTGTGAACATATATTAATCTCAACTATAAAATATTTTTATGTATTTCAATTGCATTATTTCAGATAATTGATACTTTTCTATAACTTTAAACTGTTCAGAATGATTTTTTTTTTTTGTACATTTTACTAATTATATTACTACTAAACTATCAGTAGTTTATATTTATAACAATAAATTAGAATTTCATACTATATTTTGGTATATTTATAATATAGTATACATTATACAATTTATTTTATTACTTATAAATTTATGTAAAAAATTGGTGATTCCCATTATTTAATCTAATAATAATAATAATAATATAGTTTGCATTATACAATCTATTTTATTACTTATAAATTTATGTAAAAAATTGATGATTCCCATAATTTAATATAATAATAATAATAATAATAATAATAATAATAATAATAACAAAAAATAAATAAAAATTTAAAAAATTAGATTGAGCTCGAGCTCAAAATTACAGAATCGAGCTCGACAAAAATGGTCGAGCTCGACTCATTGACAGTCCTACCTCAACCCATTGAACATGCTTCTTATCTAGGTGTGCTAGGGACTGGCTCTATGATTTCAGGTTATCCCGACAAGTTGACAACTTCCTCAACGGCTCCTTTGGCTATGGCCAACCATAGGCCTTGACTACCCCTCCTGTGCCACCTGTTCACAATCAGATTCTTGGAGCCAGCGAGCTTTGAATCTCTAAGGTTGGGACTGTTGACCACTCTATATCGGAGTACTAGTTGTGGAAATGAAAATTGGAGTGTGGTCGAAGTACGTTGAATCCAAATGAGAAACATAGGTGTCCAAGAAAAGCTAAGACCAAAAGTGATTGCCACAAGGCCAATCAAGGCCGACTCGAATTGTGCCCGGGGCTATTTGGTTGTTACACCATGTGAAATCTAAACCTACACAATCCAAATCATGAAGCCCAACTGCTTTAATGTAACATCCCAAGATTTTAATACATAATTGTGGGTCTAATTTGTAAGTATTAAAAAATTTGAATTAATTGATAACTAAATAGTAAAATTTTAGGGACTAAGATGAAGCTTCATAAAATTTTTAGGGTAACTAAAAACTTGGGGGCTAAATTATAATTTTGTGAAAAGTTATAAAAATCAATAAATAATATAAGACTTTATTAAAAAGAAATAATAAATGAGGAAGCACTTTAGTTGGGCACATATGCCTCAAAAGGAATGTTTCACCACTTTTAACATATATAATAACAATAACAATAATAATAAAAACTTTATCCTTAATGCAATTTAGAACACAATACAAAGGCGTTTCTTCTTTACGTCAACTGTTCGACTCCATCGAAATACGTAAGTAATTAATATTTAAAATTATTAATTAATTCATATAATTATATTATTTAGTTAGTGTATTATTAAATATTTAATAAAAAATTTTATAAGTTTCAGTAATTATAAACTAGTGATTGATTAAATGTCTCAATTGAATTAGGAATGCTATGATTAATAAATTAAATTACTTAATTTATTAAATTTAATCATTTCTATAGTTGATTTGTTCAATTTGTTCGAATTAATTAATCAGATATTTAATTATATGGATAGGTGTTTAATTAGTTTCTATAATAGTGAAAAACTGATGAAAAATAGATTGTAATATTAATACAATTATACTTGAGAAATATTATAAAATTATATTTGAAAAAATATTATACTTAACGAAAAGGAATACAAGAGTTTTGAGATAATTTAATCCAAAATTGCTAGAGGATGATAGCTAATTTTTTTCTAGCAGGTAGGGTACATCAAGCTACTATGTTTTTAATATATTATTATTTAATATAATAATTAAAAGTATAATATCAATACATATATGCTTTTTTAAGAAAAGCAAAATTATAGAACTATATATATAAATAATCATATTAAGCATATATTTTACTAATATATATTTAATTCTTTTTTCCTTTTAAAGGGTTTTTTTACGAAGGGGAAGACAAATTGAACTTATTATAATTTTAGTCATGTGAGTATATGGATATCGGTGTTTTGGCCCTTTAAGAAAATAGAACTTGTAGTTTGATTCATTATTTTTTAGATTTTGCAATTTGAGATATATTTACTGAAAAGTTCTAAATATATCGAAATTAGCACATGCAATGATGCAAGTCAGTTGACGATTTAAATTTAAGAACACACGTGACTTCACAGATGGTTTTGAATCAATTTTTAAACTTTTCGAAAGAAATGTTGTCAAATCGCTAAATTTACAAAAATAGTGGATAAAATTGCAAGTTTTAGTTGTTAAAGGATCAAAATGCCAAACACCAATAACTAAAGGATCAAAATTGCAATAAAGCATTACAAATTTTATTTTTCTTCGGGTAAAAGTAATTTTCATTAAGTAAAAAATGTATAATAGTATAATACAACTTGTTTAATTTAAGCGGTCCCCTCGACAGGCCAAAAAATCCGCCATAAGCGGTAAAATGCACAAGTGCTAATAGCAGTAGGTAATTCTACACTAAGAATCCTCTACTGTACGTCTCGAACCATCAGCGCACCCACAGTGCGTGTATCTCTTTGTACTCCATCAAATCGCCTAATATTGCGCTCACGCCAGATATGATACACACACGAGGCCAAAAGAGCGCGATAGGCCGTAGAAACATAGTATTTGCCTCTTCATATGGGAGCAGTCCATAAAACGTCAGTAGCCCAAGCTCGGTTTAGCCAATCAAATCAAAGTGTGCATCGAATCACCGTCAAACAGCCACGTAAATAAGTTTAACGAAAGAAAAGACTCATCAGCACAATCAAAACAAATTACTTGATTTTGTTTTATTTACTTGATTAATATATAAAAAGGAAAAAGAAACAGAAGGCCGAATGTTATCCCAGTGCCTCACAGTCACACCTCAATTTTCAACACGCGCGCACACACATACCTACTTTCCATGGCGGACCAAACCACCCCTAGCGCCACCGTCTCCGCAAACTCAGCGCCGCCGTGTCCACTCCCACTGATCCCGAACCTCCCAGACGACATTTCACTTCAAATTCTTGCTAGAGTACCCCGCTTCCACCACCCCTTCCTGTCTCTTGTTTCAAAGACGTGGCGCTACACTGTAAATTCCCCCGAGTTCTTCCACACTCGATCCCTCCTCCGCACAGCCCAATCCTCTCTCTACCTTAGTCTCCGAATCGACTCTTCTTTCCACTGGTACGCCGAACAAAATCCACAAAACTCTAAACGTCCCCTAATTGTCCTCCCCTCTATCCCCCAGCACCCAGTCGGGTCTTCAATCTTGGCCCTTGGCCCGAAAATCTACGTCATCGGTGGCTCGAATAATGATATTCCGTCAAATAATGTGTGGGTATTTGATTGTAGGTTTAATAAGTGGGAAATGGGGCCTAAAATGAGGGTAGCTAGGGAATTTTCTGCAGCAGGGGAATGTGATGGCAAGATATATGTAATTGGTGGATGTAATGTGGATAATTGGACCCGTTCGATTAACTGGGCTGAGGTTTTGGACCCGAAGACTGGGGTGTGGGCTGCGATTCCGAGTGCAATTGAGCTGAGGGACAAATGGATGCATGCGAGCGCGATGATTGGGAGTAAGTTTTATGCAATGGCAGATAGGGGTGGGGTGGTTTACGATGTTGGATGTGGGCAGTGGGGGAGTGTGCCTAAGAGGTTGGATTTGGGGTGGAGGGGTCGGGCTGCGGTGGTGGACAAAGTGTTGTATTGTTATGATTACTTGGGGAAGATTCGGGGTTATGATGTGGGGGAGGATGTGTGGAAGGAGTTGAGAGGGGTGGATAAAGGGTTGCCGAAGTTTTTGTGTAGCTCGACAATGGTGAATTTGGATGGGAAGTTGTGTGTGGTGTGGGAAGGGAAAGGAAATGGGAAGGAGGTGGACATTATGTGTGCCGAGATTGAGGTCAAAAGGGATGTGGATGGAGGGTTGAGCGGGACCATTTTGAGGTTGGATGTAATTTTGGTGGTTCCTAAAGGGGCATCAATTTCACATTGTTTGGCAGTTGAATTTTGATGTGTTGGTGCAGTTCTGAGGGACAGATACCAGGAGGTATTAACTTTGAGTTTTGGCATTCTTGCGCTGTTTTTGCATTTAATTTTTCATTTCTATATTTTTTATTTGCATTTAATAATGATTCCATGTTGTGGAATCCAGAATATTCAGTGTGGCATGATTTTGAAGACTAGTTTAAGTTAGTGTCATATTTTTTGTTAGTTTGCTGATTCTTTCAGCTTGATCAAGTCTCTATACGGACGGACGCAAGATGAGTATATAACTTGCTTAAATTTTTAGACTGAAAATGGTGTTGGACATGAACTCGTTAAATTTGTATCTCACTTCGTGGGAACTCCATTGAGGTTGCTTATAGGCTTAGTTTCATTATGGATCAGTCCTTCCGTATGAAGTTAATCATTCTGTGTGTGCTAACTAAATAAGATGTTTTGTCTTCAAGAAAGAAGAAAAAAATGTTTTTAAGCTCAAAGTTAGGTTACTAATCATTCATTTCTTTGTTAGTTGAACTTCAATGATGGTTGAATTATTCTACAGACTTTTTGTTCTTAATTAGAAAATTAGCCGTCCAGCATTTCCTTCCCTGCAAGTAAAAATCTTAACATGTTTTGGCAAACCAAAACATCTAAATTTCATTTCTTGCTTCTTTTTGTAAATCTTCTGTGTTTCTTGCTTAAAAGTTGAACAAAACAACTGCATTCATAGTGGATCTGACTCACTCTATGCTAAGTTCATGTGTATATTATATATACACATGTCAGCTGCTCGTAGTTCTTCATGCCCGACCCGGCCGACGCATGGACCAAACCTGGCCTGAACACATAGGCGATAGTTTGTGCAGGGCGCTTTACACAGTATCTATTCCCTCAGGAGCTTTGCTTTCCTTTTTAAACCAAAGGGATCGGAAACCTCTTCATTGCAGAGTCTTCTGGAAACCCTATGTTCAACCATAAGAAGGAAGAACCTAATAAATAAAAACATAACTAATTGAGAAAATACTTTTGGGTTAACCTTGCTTACTTTCTACCAATTATTATGGCTCAAAGAGTTTTACCTGGGGTTTGCCGCCATTTGTTATTTTGCTTTAAGTTTTAGTGCATGAATTGTAACTCAGAAATTTTACTTCATTGATTGTCTTAGTTGTATAATAGGATTTTATTAATTTTTTATTATATCTCAATTCTGGAGGTAGGGTGTCATATTTTATATGTACAAAGATGAAAGCTGGATAGCAACATATCAATTGAACTTCTATTAGGTGATTGATATCCCGAGAGAAGTTGCAGATTGTCATACTATTGGGAAAAGGATGGTATTGTTTCTCTGTTCAAGCGGACAAAGGTTATGAATAAGTTGAACTATTTCTCCATTCTTTGGAATTTGTTGATAAATGTTAAGAGATGGGGTGGAGCTGGAAGATGCTTTTCCTAAAATTATTAACCATCTTGCTCTCTGCATTAGAATGCATCACAGACTTGAATAGTTTAGAGTTGTTGGGTTTTGTTCATATAGACAATCATGCTAAAGTTACTTCTCTATTTATGCATTGTTTGCGTATTTTGATGCATATAAAGTTTTTGTTTTCAGAATACAATCATATGCCTTACAAGAACACTCCTGGAGTTGTAAGGTTGCTGAAGTCCAAGCTGCAGAACCGGGTTAGGAATGACAATCCAGCAATACACCATATACCATTCACTCTCTCTTCCTCTACATGCATCATTCAACTGAATGCCATCATAAAAATGGGCTTGCATTATTGAAAGATGCTTATACTATGCAGTCAGATTGCTCCATTTGAATGAATAATTATAGAATGTTGTAATTGCAGTATTAAGATTCTTGTAGATGAGTAAACAGCTAGGCTTGACAACTGTTGATTTATCTTTTTAGTTGGTCCTGATCCACTGGCTTCTATATTTCTGTTTCCTGCTTGTGGTGATGAGTATTCTACCAAGAATATTCACAATGAACCTTCAATTGTATCCTTGTGCTTGTGCATAAAAATGGAATTCAATAAGACACCTTGGTTGAGATAGTCTTACCGACCCATCAGTCTCTTTGCATTTTTCACTAGAGTTCAGTTCGAGTCAATTACTTCTGCACTTTGTTGAGGTGCTAAAGCTTACAACTTCAATTGTTTGTGGTTACTGCCGACAGAGAAACCAGGATTACCCCAGGTTGGCTACGCTACAGAATCAGGTCTGTACAATTTTGGATCTGAATCTGATTATGTTGGACTGATTGCCATTTGCAACTGAAGTAGGAAATGAATAAATCAACTACAACTATGCTGCAGAATGTGATCTTATTATATGGTTTCTCGCAGACCAACATTAGGACAGGATAAGTACTTGTGCAGTTTTTGCAGTAAACTCTTGTTTTATCACTGGATCGATTTTCTTCGTATTTGTCGGTAACTTCTATAAACAAGTGCAGTTGTATGATAGCTGATGAAATCTGGAATGAGATCTCAGTAATATCTATAAGCATGACGTTGTGAATTCACATCCCGTCATGTGTTATATCTTCTATCACATATATGCTTACCATATAAATGGTCATTGTAATTTGCTGGAAATTGCAGGATGTATTAAAAAATTCTGATTGGTATATAGATGGAACAACATCAAAGCTAGAGCAACAATGGGACTACAAGTTGAATAAACAAAAATAGCAGATACAATGTTCGGTTACATAAAATTACAAAAGAGAAGCCCCAAGATCCAGATGAACTCAAAGCATCTGTCATACAATGATACAACATTTACAGTAGATTATTACACTTAATTGACAACCCCCACATCTTTCACATTATTCGTCTCGCAGCTGGAAAATCGAAATGCAGCACTCAACTTATGGAATTTGATGGAATTGAAAGAATTGAATAATGTTCATTCCTTATCTCTTCAAGAAATTCTCAATTTGTAGAAGCACCTGCACATGTGTTCGTTAAATTAGCCATACTCATCGAACAAATACGTGTTTGAGAACTTATAAAATGTTTCAAATAAATTTAACGAAACACCCTCTAAGTCTAAGAATAATGATATTGACACCTCTCCAGCTCCTACCCTCCCCACACCCACACCGAATCGCTAAATCCCCGTTTACTTGGAGTTATTAAGGCTGAATAAGATTAATTATACATATGCTAGTAGGCCATTCACATGGCGGAATGGTGGCCCGGGCTTAGAGGTGAAGCCGGCTACTAAATACCGTGGAACTTGAATAACTCAACCCAAAACCAAAGTCTGGATAAGGACTTAAAAAGTCCGTTTTGTCCTCACCCTATTTTCTACACCCCCACTCCAATAGGATCAGTTTTATTAAACCGAAATAATATACCAATGTAAACGATCTATAATTAATCCCGGATTTTCTTTATCATACATTTAATTCAGATTTACCATGTCACCCATTTATTCCTATACACAAAGTAGACAGTGCCTAAGAAAATCTATTAATGTACAGTATGATAGCAGCAAGCTTCGGTGTAGTTTTAAAAATTTGAGGGGTTTTTTCAATATGACCAAATCTCATGGGTCTTTGGGTAAATGTAAGTTAAATCTAAAGAACCAAATTGTTCATGAAGACTAGATAAAGAATAGCAGACGGACCTCAAGTGCAATTACAGTTGGTGTGAGATTACATACATCTTCCAATCCAAGTTTGGCCGCAATATCTGTTATAAGGGAATACATTTATCGTTGAATATGATTCCAAAAATGTACATTTTTATAGCACATTTTTATGCTTAAGCAGAATTGAGGGGGGTGGGGCGGGGAAGGGAAAAATATCAAACACGGAAGAAGAAAGCATAGAAAAGGTACGTGAAATTGAAACCATACCTTCAAGAGAAACTCTGACATCAGCATTCTTATATGCTTCACCCCTCTCTTCGAAAAGGTAAGTTAGTCGCTTCATGGTCTACAAAAACCCAAGACAGATAGCAAAAACAAGCACATAAAAATTGAGCTTTCTTAACTTGGAGTTTGGATTGTACAGCTCGTGCTTTCCTGAAGATTTCTCGTAACATTGACAAATTTAGTGAAGCTACCTTTGAATAAGGATCTCCGGATTCATGATGCAATAGGGGCCGGGAATTAGTTCCGACTGCTGTAATTCTCCGTGCTAAGGCTTCCAAAGGTACGTCTAGCCAAACACTGATACCCTTTTGCATGTATCTCCTAGTTCATCGAAAGCAATAACTAGTTAAACAACAATATAACAGATGGAGAAGTTGGCCATGCTGAAAACTGAAAGAACTTTATGTATTATTACCAATTGATTGACCGAACCACAGCGCCCCCACCCGTGGAGACAACTAATCGGTGCATCAGAGACAACTTGTGTAATACCTCAGTCTAAAGAGTCAAAAGAAGAGATGGGTGTAAATATTTTTGGGTTACATTTTGGCAGCATAACTCAAGAAGGCATTTTTCCTTTTCTCGCTAAAACATTCTCACAATCCATGCAAAGCAAGACAGGAAACATTCAAAGGAAATTAGATACATCATCAAGTTGTCACTAAAAGAGAAATCTCCAGTCTTTTCGTGTTAGGTCCTGGAAATGACAAGTCCAACAAAAAAAGAACTGATCAGTTCTCACTAACCTCATTATCTCTGAAGAAGTTCTCGCCATATAACTTAAATATTTCAGCCACAGTACTTCCACCAACAGCCTCCTCTATCAGCGTGTCACTGAAACATTCACAAGTAACATGATCTATAATTTGTTAGAATGAGGTAAAACATGGGTGTTGTGTGCAATTTGCAAAATGTGGAGCTAAAGTAACAAAAACAAATTATTAACAAGTCTTGGTACGGGTTAAAACCAGTCACCAATAGTTAATCTTATAACCTCATTTAGTCTTTCCAAAATAATTCATTTTTCCCTGCAAGAAACACAAGTGATATTTGGGGCTAACCAGTCACAAAATGAATATTCCAGGGTTTCCGACAAAACTTTGCCCACTGTTGTTTTTCCAGATCCCATCATTCCTTTAACATACAGAAACGGAGTTAAAATGCAGATGACCATAAACAACTGATAGAATGATTCAAGAAAACTGACATTGGTACCCACCAACTAGATATATACACCGTCCGTTTAGATATGGTTCAATCTCCTCTGATTTATTCTGCAATAGCATCCACAAGGAGTGAAAAGCTGACTTCAATGGTTCAAATACTTGGGAACATCCCACATATCCCAATACACCATTTTAGAGATAGACAAGGCAAGGCAACCTCCTGCTAGAAAGATTTCACATTAGGAACATTAGTTAAATGAAGAGAATGTCAAGAACTTACTTTTATGATCTTTGATTCATCAGAAGATGCTGCATAACTTCCAGACTCCAGTACGAAAGCTGAAAAAAAAAAAGAGAAAACAGAAGGGTCTTAGTGCCAACGGGTAACCGGCAAGTTTATTCACTAAGTTCTTTCCTTTGATTGGTTGACCATGCCGAAAAACAAAATCCTAAATAAATAGAGTACAAGCCTCTCTTCCCCCTTGCGCCATCCCCAACATCCTCCCACCAGCCGCTAAACCCCAACATCCTCCAGCAAGCCCCTATACCGACAGACACACACACACACAGAGAGACAGACGGAGAGACGCAATGTCATAGATAGATGTTCTCATACAACTTGAATAAGCTGAATCAATGATAAATGAAAATGTTGAACTGTGAAAAATTGCATAAATGACTGCACAAGTGTTGTTCACAGTTCCACGAGATAATTTGAGGTCACAGCTGTGTGTGGACAATACGTTGTACCATATTGTTCACATGTCCAACATAAGAGAAAAGTGGGCCACCAAATTAACTTCACTTGTTAACTTCTGCAGTGCATATAAATGAACTGAAAACATGGACAGAAGGAGTCCATTATAGCAATGGAACAACAAAACAGACAATAAAAATGGAAGATACGTTTGTTTCCCCAGTCCAAAAATGAGTTAACACTCCCAATGAATAGTGCAAATAAATTCCCAGAACATTGTGCGCACAAAAATATTGATTTCTTTCATGTGACGATCTAACGGGTGATGCAGAACAAGCATTATATTGGGCTTTTGGACATTTACTTTTGTATCAAGAGGGTTGTAAAGAGGTTAACACTTTACGGTGGTATTGCTCCAATATCCATCTGAAACACCCAACCGCGGTTCACATAACGTCATAACTACGGCAATGATCAAATAATTTAGCAGTTCAAACGGATCAATTAACAATCTTCTGATGGAAAATAGCTCAAGTCAGATAATGAAACTACTAACAAGCATCCACCTTGATCAGCTCTGAATATTAAACTAGATAAGCTTTACATATGATTAGAAAGGGAGAGAAGGAAAAACAAAGCTCAGAACCAACATAAAGAGAGTAATCCATTCACAGCATTAAACATAATTGCCTCTACTTACTACCTGGACTGCTTTCAGAAGAACACGAGATCTTTAAAACTGCAGGCCCATGGAATCTTCCTCTTTTAGTTAGCAGATTACAAGAAGCAGGTACTCGGTACAACCGTTGTTCCCCATATTTCTGAAAAAACTGCAAAGAACTGTTCGGTTTTCTTGCAATCTTCTCTGGGTTTATCCAATTGGGCAATTGCACGCCTCGGGAAACTTTTGCCTCCATGTTATATCACCCCCCCTCTCTTCCAATAGACTCAGACTACATTTCCAAGCAAGTAATCATTAAAAAGATAAATCAATGGTAACAAAAATTAAGTCACTGACAAAAAAGTCTCAGGCAACATATTCTGCAAGGAAAACAAATTTGAGCAGAAAATCTATCTTTCCCCCCACCCCACCAACCCTCCCGTCCACCAAACCCAGGAGAAAATGGGAAAATGCTAAAAGACCGCAGCTTTTATATCCTATTCTACTCTTACTCATGAAAACGCCAAGAATTCACACCTAACATATCTAATGCTTCCGAAAAACCAAAAAAAATAAAGAAAACAGATCAACAGAACAAACCCAGATATAGAGGGGGGGAAAGAAGAGCACACATGCCAAACAAATACAATAACTTCAATACACCAACTCGCTTAAACCAGGGTCAATATTTTCCAATTTTTAAGCATAATTATGAGTGAAAAACAAGAGAATCAAACTGAGAATTAAGCACGAACAATCTTCTTGCTTACCGTTCAAAGACGGTGGTTGTTGAAGTGGGAATTGGGTTAGGTGGACCTTTGAGACCTCTCAACTTCAAAATGGAGTAGTATTTATACAAGCCTGAAAAAAAACTCCCGTGTGCGTTTGGTTGGTGATGCAATGAGAAAGTTGAATGGGGTTAAGGTTGTTGGAAATGACGGAAACCGACGATTATACGTGGTCTATGGTCTTTTAATCTAACGCAATTGACCCCTGGTGAAATATGTAAATTTAAAAAAGACCCCAAGTAATATTAATATTCTTTAATTCTCCCAGTACTTTTAAAAATACTACCTCCCCGTATTTATACCTCTGAAGCCATGTTTACAAGCTCAAATTGGATTGAATTGGATTAGAATGATATCATATTAACTTGGATACTATTTTTGGCCCATTTGGTGGGTATTGTGAAAACACTCGTCATTAACATTCAAAAATTCTAACAAGAAACTGATAAATTTCAACAAGTGACTCAAAAAAGCATTTAAAATTTAGAATCTCAAATGAGTCAATTGGCGTCATTTGTCAGTCGGTTGAATCTCATGGTAAGTCACCCTCTCAATCTGTTGTTAATTCTTAATAAAATATTAGTCTCATTGCTTTGTGCAGAGAAAAAGAGTTGGAAATGGAAAATATCATTAAGCGTGGGCACACGCAGGAGGGCAAAACAGAGAACGAAAATTCTGTTGAGCATGGCCGCGCACAGCAGGACAAACAGAGAAGGAACTCGAAATCCTCCAAAATAAGCCAAAAAACCCAACCAAATCTGCAAGAACACTCCTAAGGTTCTAGAGACCAAACCACCCTTCCCGGAAAGGTTTGCCAAGTCCAAGAAGGAGGAAGAGGAGATGGAGATCCTTGAAACTTTAAGCAAAGTTGAGGTAAATATCCTCTTGTTCGATGCAATTAAATAAATACATCACTATACAAAGTTTCTCAAGGAGTTGTGCACCAACAAATCCAAATTGAGAGGTAATGAAAAGGTAAGTGTGGAAGAAAATGTATTCGCCATTTTCAAAGAAAACTACCTCCTAAATACAAAGATCCGGGTACGTTTTCTATCCCTCGTAAACTTAGAAAGATTGGAATAGAAAAAAACTTGTGTGATTTTGGTGCTTCGATTAATGTTATGCCTCTTACTATCTATGAATCTTGGATGTTGGCCCATTGAAAGACACAAGTGTTATGATTCAACTTGTCGATCCCTTCGTGGTTTATCCTGGAGGAGTTCTTGATGATACACTTATGCAAATTAATAAATTGATTTTGGATTTTTATGTACTTGATATGATGAAGGATAATTCTCTTACTTCCACATCCATCTTGCTAGGAAGACCATTCCTTAAAACGTCTAAAATTAAAATTGATGTTGATGCTGGAATTTACTCTATGAAATTTGATAATGAGGTTATGAGTTTTAGCATTGGTGGTACCACACAAAATTTTAATGATATGCATTTTGTCTTTCTCATGGATTTTAATAATCCTTTGGTGCGAGAAAATGCTATGTTCGATGATGGGGGAGCTTTAAGATGACCTCGATGCCAAGAACTCATAAGAACAAAGTCTTTCATGACAAAAAAAGTTTGAGAAAGAAGTCATCCATGGACCGCCAAGTTCTCTTAAACTCACACCAGCATTGGGTGCATTACATAGAAGAATTAGATTTAGAGTGTCCAACTTATTTGAATCTAGGCACAACAATATCTAACTAAAGACGCTTCTTGGGAGGCAACCATACATTTTTTCGCTTTTCTTTCTAAATTTTCTTCTCATCTATTTCTCATTAGTGTTGTGGTATCACTAATATTGGATTTTTGCAGATTGAGATAAGCATAAAATAATATTATAGTTAGGGTGCACGCCTAAATCAGCATTCTAATTTATTTTTGACAGATTTATCACCTTTAGTTAGGTGTGTCCACGCCTAATTCAGCAATTTATTATGTCAAAAGAACATTTAGTTGGGCGTGCCCACGCCTAACTCCTAGATCTAATCTGTCAGCAAAACACACACTCACACACACCCACGCTTTTATTCTCTTTTCCTTTCTACTTATATTTTACAAAACATAAAAAATAAAAATGCACTCCTATCAAATACCCCGACACTTTACCCTTTGCTCGTCCTTGAGCAAAATTAAGATCAAACAGCTCAAGGGTTTCTTTTCGACTTCATGATATCAAAACAAAGGTGCCCAAGCAAAGATCTAGTAGAATTTTCAAAGAATATGCATCTCATTATAACAACAACTTAACATGTTTCAAATAAGTTTTTCACACAATGATTTTTATCAAAAACCAACACAAGAAATTAGTGGACTATTCTCTCAATGCTTTCCAATCCCTAGTGTTTATGGTTAGGTGTTTCGCCTTAAATGCTTACTCTGAAAATACTTTACCATAGACTTGATTATACACCATATCTCCAACACTTATAGATATTCACACACTTGAATCAAGAGGCTCTGATTTTTATTGTAATGGGGCTTTGGTTTAGGAGTAGGAATTTTTAGGTAAATGAGGTAAAAACCAAGTGACGTAGAATAGATTACCAAGCAATAGATATAAGAATTTCAGACTCTCAAAATTAATTCATTTAATGTTATAATTTTATGTCCCCTTTTTAATAACTTGAACTATGCCTTGCTTTAGAGAGAGAAGTGTTCTTTTTCTTCATTTTCTGGTGTTTCTTGATTTTTTTTCTCTTTTTTTTGGCATTTATCTTTTTCTTCTTTTTTCCAGAGCATTCTTTTTTCTTTTTTCATTTTTGCCATGTTTTTCCCTCTTTCTTTGTCTATCTTGCAGTAAGGCATAGAACAAGATCACCATATGATAAATTAGCTCACAAACTTCTTAGCACAAAATATGATCACAATAGACGAGATATCCCCACACTTTATGTGAAACCCCATACTTACATCCTTGTTTCTTTGATGCTCTACTAGATCTGGGCAAGGTCAAACAGGGAGTAATAAAAAGATGGTAGAGCTTGTTCATAATTGAGGTTGCATGACAAGAAATTAAGGTTTATATGGCTCAAATGGACTTATTAAGGAAAAATGCATGTGGGTGGTCTTTTTAAGTGAGGTTTCTATCCTAGTGATTTTATTACTTTCAAGTGCATGCATAGTATTGTGGCCTTCAAAGCAAGTTCTAGGAAGACAAAATTATGAAGCATTTTCTCTCGAGAGAAGAAACAAAATGTAGTATTTTATGAGTGTATTGGCTCAAAATTCCTATCAAGGTAAGTTATGTCCACTAAATTCACATGTAATGCTTTCGAATCAAATCATCTTTATAAAAATAAATTTTCAACCATAAATTGTTCTAAGCATGAACACATATTCTCATCACATATCAGCAAATTTATTGCTTTGACACCCCATATCGTCAATCATGAAGTGAAAAATTCAGAAAAATTCAAAATTTTTCATCAATCCATTAGCACACCCGACCTCTTAGTCAATGCAATCAAACACCAATCAACATAGCAAGATTTATCCCTCCATTTAAAACAAACATTGTCCTCAATGTGAAAATGAGAGATAATTCATCACCAAGCACAAAAATCTAAGGAGAAAAAATAAGAGAAACTTCCCTGAGTGTGTTTTTTGTCAATTTACCCTCGAGTGCGCGGTAGGTGTGTGGAGTTGAGGTGGGTATCTTTTTCTCCGAATTGCTGCAAAAGAGTGGAAGAGATTAGTGTAAGAATTTGATGAGTGTGGAATCCACAAAAATGTTATCCTACTAAAACTTGTGAAACTAGTGAGTAGGGTCGAATTTACAGAGATTGATTTTAAATTAATTCCTTCACATAAAAATAAAAGTAAAAGAAAGGGGTTTTTGTTTAAAATCTAAATCTAGAAAACAAAATACAAGGGGAATAAATATGAGAAGAAAGATTTCTAGTCAAAGACATGATTATGCTTGATTCAACTGTTGATCATAGATGCAAATATGATAATCATTCATAATAAATAAATTGGCCATGATTTTATTACTTTGTCATTAGTCGAGGAACGTCCGTTGACTAATTCTCTAATCAGTAAATAACCTTTGGAACGTATTCAAAATTTAATTTACCAACAACATTAAGAACTAGAAAGGCATAATTCTAACTAATAGATTTCTACGAGGATTTATTTAAGTTAGATTGTACATTCCCACAACACAATCAACCACTACGACATGATAAACTATGATGTCTTACCACTAGTTATTGAACTAAACAAAAAATTATGGATTTGCAAGTTCAATTGGTTAGGAAAATATTCTTAACAATGAATATCGATACCTAGTATTCATAAATCAAATTATTTGTGAGAAAAAAACACAAAGAATAATACAAACACCCATATGAATGAAAGTAGAAAGTACGAATTACATCTCACAACATATTGGAATCAAGCATTCACTATATCTTTAACTAGAAATAAAAGATCTAGCCTAGCATGCTCATGGAAGAACACATAAAAGAAGAAGAGAAAATATTATAAAATGAAAAAACGCAGAGAAATAAAAGATCCAAAGATCCAAGATCAAATATGTCCATATGGTGAATCACTTCTTTATACTAACTAGTTACCTATTCCTATTAGAACTTAAAAAGATAGATTCCTAATAAAAATAAAAGACCTATGAAATTGAAACTATTATCTTAAAGAGTTTCCTTCAGTAAGGAGAGCTTTCAATCAACAACAACCTTCCTTTTTCTCTTGCTTTCCTGCACATTTAGGCATGGGCACACCTAACCGGTCATTTTAATCTGTCAAGATATTGATTGTGGCCTCTCTTTTCCTCTTTCGTTCTACCAATTTCTTGTAAGCTAATTCTACAATATAGCACTTGATTAGGAGTATTTTAGGCTCAAAAGAATTATATACCATATGATGAAAGACAACTTAACAAGCTTCGGACATGTTTTTCACAAGATCATTTTCATCAAAAAAATCAAGCATGGAGAATTAGTGGAATATTCTCTCATATCTTCAACTCTCTCAAGTGTTTTTGGCCAAGTATTTTGTTCAAATGCTTTCTATGCTTCACCATAGGTTATAGATGTGCACATACTTGAGTCAAAAGGTCTTTTATTATAGTTGTAATGGGGTTTTGGTTTAGGGGTAGGAATTTTCAGGATAAATGAGGTAAAAATCCAAGTAAACTAAAAAAGAGCACCAAGTAATAGATGTAACAATTCAAGCCTCTCAAAATTGATTCATCTACTGCTCTAATTCCGTGCCCCACTTTTTATGGCTTGAACTCTGTCTTGCTTTCCTTGATTGTTTTTCTTTTTCTTTGCCATTTTTCTTTTCTTTTCTTTTCTTTTTTTTTCGCAAGCCTTTTTTTTTTTTTGCCATGCTTTTCTCTCTTTCTTCGTCTTTCTTGCAATCAGGCATCGAATAAGGTAATGATATGACATATTAGCTCTCGTACTTTCTTAGCATTAAATATGATCACAATAGATGAGACATCCCCACACTTATGTTAGAACACATACTTAGAATACATCCTCTTTTTCTTGATGCTCTGTTCATAATTGAGGTTGCATGATAAGAAATTAAGGCTTATAAAGCTCAAATGGGCTTACTAAGGAAAAATGCATGTGGGTGGTGTTTTTAAGCCAAAGGATTTTTATCCTAGTAATGTGGCATGCATAGTAATGTGGCATCGACCTGATTCAAAGCAAGTTCTAGGAAGACAAAATCATGAAACATCATCTCTCTAAAGAAGAAAAAAATGTAGTAGTTTATGAGAGTATGGGCTCAAAATTCCTCTCAAGGCAGGTACCAACTTCTCATGTACAATTTTCAAGTCAAATCATCATTTTACAAGAGCAAGTTCTTAACCGTAAGTTGTCTAAAATCATAGGTGAACATTCTATCACGCATCACCAAATTATTGCTTAAACATCCTAAATCTTTGATCATGAAGCGAACATGAAGATAAATTCCACAAAACTGGGTTCTCACATAGTCATCCAACAAACATAGAAGAGACAAGCAACAACCAATCAACAAAAAATCAATATTCAAGAGAGCAAACTCCAACCATTAATCCATAAAGAATCAAATTTCTAAGCAAAGCAATCAAGATCCCTCATCCACTTAAATCCTCATTGCCCCCAATGTGGTTAGCATGCATCTCTAGGTCGATACAAAAAGAGGAGAAAGGAAAGAGAATGCCCATGAATTCATATATCAAGGCTAGTGGTCAAGAGGTTAGTTGATAGGAATATCGAGGGCGTCCAACAAGCAAAAGAAATTCAAGATCCAATGGACCAAGATTTAACCATTGGAAGTGGGCCAATGACAAGAGAAAGGTTGAAGAGAATGCAAGAAGTAATTCAAGCCCAATCCAACTTAGTCCTTGCTAATGGGATCAAGTCACAATCGGAGGCCCAACATGTGAGCTTAATTTCATTAATTCAAGCCCAAGGAAGCCCACAATAGGAGCCCAACTCGTCCAAGTGCAGCCATGTGGTCAAAAGAGACCTTTCAACTACATTCAAAGTGCATTTATACACCAATTCTCGGATTCACATGGTCATGCATGGGTTTTACTCGGTTATGACCAAGAATGCATAGTTTTTAGTTATTTTTGACCAAGTATTGAATGTACGTCCACCAAGGAGTCACTTGGGGATATGAAAGGTTAATTTGGAAGTGTTTTAGGCCTATAAAAGGCACATACCAGCCATGCATGCGGGACACAATGGAAATATTCAAGAATTGATCTAGTTTATAAAAAATATTGAGTGTTCTCTTACTTTGGAGAGTTATACACTTGTTTTAGCTTTTGTGAAACCTTTGCTTTGTCAATCTAGTCTATTAGATTGGTGATTCAAATTCACATAGCCTCCAATTCGTGCTCGACCCAAGTGTGTCGTTGTGTGGATTGGTTTACTCGTGCTCGTGGTTGGTTGAATGTTCTAAGTAGTAGGTCACGTTCATATAACGTGGTTGACTATTTACATTCCTCAAGTCATGAACCACTTTATCCATTTCTAGCCTACGCCGTAAAGATCGGGCCACCCATGGTCAATACCATATCATTAGTGGATGCCACAATGGTTGATGGTGGCTTTGAGAGAGTGATGGCAGGGCTTGGCTACTATTGGGAAGAAGAGGGTGTGTTTGGCTGCTGAAAAGGGAAAAGGGGTGAGGTGAGTATTTTTAGTTATTTTTTTATTTTAATAAAATAAATAAAAAAAATAACAAAAAAGAAAAGAAAGCATGTGAATGTGTGTGAGTGTGTGGTATTTCGAGAAATTAGGTGGATGAGTTAGGCGTGTCGGTGATAGATCTCTCTTGTTGACAGATTAGATGGCTGAATTTTAGGCATAGGCACGCCTAACCGAAGGTGATGAATCTGCCTTTTGACTAGATTGTTGAGTTAGGCGTGGGCATGAAAATCGAAAAATTATTTTATGTTCACCTCCACTTGCAAAAATCCAATATCTAATGCCACAACACTCATTAGAAATAAGAGGAGGGAAAGTGAGAAGCAGAAACAAAAAAAATGCATGGGTTGTCTCCCAAGAACCGCTTTTATTTCACATCTTTTTCTAGACGTTGTTGTGCTTCAACTTAAATAAGTTGGACATGCTCAATCCAATTCTTCTACGTAATGCACCCGGTGTTGGTGTGGATTTAGGAGAACTTGGCGATCCATAGATGACTTCTTCCTCGAACTTATTTTTTTATGAAAGACTTTGTTCCTGTAAGTTCTGGGGCTCGAGGGGTGAGGCTTTTATTAATTGTCATCTTAAATACTTCCCCACCGTTGAACATACCATTTTCTCGCACCAAGGGATCAATAAAATCCATGACAAAAACATAATACAAATCATTAAAATTTTGTGTAGTACCACCAATGCTAAAACTCAACCTCATTATCAAATTCCATAGAGAGAATTCTGGCATCAACATCAATGAGTTCCATGGAACTTATCATACAACATGTCCTTCAACTCCATGAGTTCCTTCCTCTTGGTCGCGTACCTCCTGATCCTTTGCAACTAACTTCCAATAACTTTGGTCTTGGGCACGTAACAATTCATATTGCTCCTTCAACTCCCGTACTTGAGCCTTTGCTGCCTTGGCTTTCTCTCCATTTTAGAAGTTTGCTCACAAAAAAATGCAGCTTGGAGAGTCATATAATGTAGAACCTGGCTCGCCTAGTAACATTGAAGGTAACAAGTCATTATAAAAAGAATAAGATAGAGCAAAAGAATGAACTGAAGAAATCCTTACACCCATGAGCAACTTGGCTCTATGAGATTCCATCTGAGGAAGAGGACTCAATGAAAGTTTCATTTGATCTATGGAAAGGAGAATCCTATGGTATAAGTTAAAGGAGACGCTACCTATCACAGAACTCAAGATAAAAGAAATTTCATATACATTCCAATTTGGGCGAAGAATAGGAGCAGGATTCTTAGGCTCCGAAAAAGAATCCTTGATAGCCAACCAAGTCTCTCTCATTCCCTTGAGTAGACCTTCCAACATTTTTAGATGCCTCTTCATAGGCCCATACTTTTCCACATGGACAAAAACAAAGCTCTCTTCCAACTCAGCGATTATCTAGGGCTTTAGATGAGGAGCGATCTTTGCCTTCCCGTTTCCACCTTTTGAAGTCCTGCTAATCTTCTTAGCAGGAGCAGTCACTTTTGGCTCAAAAGGGGAAACTCACTTGGCAGCTAAAGCACTAAGAGGAAGATCATCACCATCCTCGTCTTCCTTATCGGAGTCATCTGCACCTATCAGCTTTCTTTTGCGACTGGTATAGATGCGAACAGTTGGGGAACCTCTTTTCTCACCTTTTGAAGCAACTTCTATAGGAGTAAGAACAACAGCAAGAGCGTCTGATGAGGTAGGAAAAGAATCAAACAAGATAACACCATCAAAATCATTCAAACTTTGAGAAATACCTTCTAAAGAAGAAAGTACCCTCACAGAAACAAGAGCATCAGCAACGGGCGAGATGAATAAGCACCTTGAGAGGAATATGTTTGTTAACGGTAGCGCATACCTATTTGAAGGCTACGAGAAATCATCACTATATTTGCTGAAACAAGTAAACTAAAGGGCAGTGGACAGGGTGTAAAACTCAAATCAATACCAGGAAAACAGAGAAGAAAATATACCTAGATACGAGGCATCCAAGCTAAATGAGGTTGGGAATAAGCCAACAACGGAAAATATTTGTTCAATCATGATAACTCTATAGTCATATTCATACTTGAGAATCCTCTCTCTGAGGAAAGTATCATCCTAAGAGACATGCCCCAAGGGATCTAAAGAAGGTTTGGTCAGATGCTATTTATTTGAGCTATTCCATGGTTTATCAGGAGGGGGACAGATAAAGAAGAAACGACATTTCAAATCGGTATAAGATCTCTTATTATTGCTCACCAACTTCAACCCTCTCTTACTATTCAAATAGAAAAAAAAAAAAAAAAACTTTTTCTCCAATACTAAGATTCAATTGATGGAGAGCACAAAAATTATCAACTGAAGGGATAACACCAAGATGAGTCATCAAAATTATAAAAGCAAAAATAGTTCTAAAAAAGTTTGGGGTGAGTTGGATTATGCACAACCTTGAATGGTCAAGAATCTCCTCAACCAAAGGGTGCAGAGGCAGGCGGAGACCTGGTTCAAAATCGGCAAAACACAAGGTTCTACACTTGAGTGGAGGAAGATGTATACGGTCATGAGACAAAGGATGAATGATTTCATAATCATCAAGAATATGAAACCTAGGACGTAAAAGATCAACATCGGCACTGCACAGAACAGAAGATGAAGTGAGAAAAGAATATACAGACTTATCAAAGAACAAATCTATATTCTCACGATTTATAAACGGAAACTCATACATGGCATCCTTAATCGTGTTAGGACCAAATAGACCTCCAAGACCACTGGTGATTGTTCTCTTACTTGAAGAACTAGATTACAAGATAGCAAAAGGATGACCCAAAAATTTAAAGAATGGACAAGGAAGATACTAACCTGGTTAAAAGAAAGGAATAAAGGATGGCCTAAGAAAGCTGCAATGTACGAACAAGGGAAGTTTGGAAGACGAAGGGTTACTTAGCACTGAAGAACTGGTATTTAAAGCAGTGGATGAGGCGCGAAAACCCAAAAGCATACGTCGCTTCCCACTTGGCATGACCCTGCAGAAAGAGACCACAACAGTGGCAACTATTGATAAACGACTGGATAACCGAATCTAGGTACCCAATAAGTGAGAAAAAAACTACTGAAAACTTTTTTAAATTTCGCCGCCAAAATCTAAGGGCAAAAGCAACGACAAAGGACACGACTAGAAAAACAGAAGCTTGAAGGTCTCATAGCTCCACTTACCCAACTTTAGTATGAGCACACTTGGTAAGTGGGGGGACTTCTGATATAGGGACATTTCCAACATTCCTCATGAGACCTTCCTAATAATGGACGGGACCAATAAAAGGTCAGGACCGACAATAACTCAAGAAAGTATCCACGAGATAAGGAGAGACCTTGGAGAAGTTGAAGTATAAAAGTATTTGAAGGTCTTTAGGGACCTCCATAAGCCAACGACAGAATGTCAGAAAAGGCACTGTTAATGCTGCGTGCATTGTCTTGCCTGCACAATCCTATCCCCTGGACCACCTCTTGTCCTTATTAGCGTGATACGTCTGGATTATTATCGTCATTTAGATCAAAGCTTAATCCAACGAATCACCTGAATACGTACAATCAACCCTTATATACAAATATGGCCCTCCATCTCCAATACCAGGTCCGAACACTCTAACTTATGCGTATATTCACTAAAGCCTCACCTACGATTCTTATTGACTTGACCGTCGGAAGGCCATTGCTGGAATCCCTTTCGGCTTGCTCTAACGGGTTCTCTTTTGTAGATTATCCAGTTCACTCAAAACCAGCTTGACACACCATTCTGATACCTTCAGTGCCCATCCGCATAGCAGCAGCACCTTCGGCATTTTAGAGGTACAACGCTATCTTTTAATCGCTAATGTATTATTGTATTTGTCGTCCACTTTCATTCCAGTTATTTACTTGATCCGCTTTTAATCTATACTAATATTAAAACTCACGAACAACTGTTAGTTACACAAATTCATCAATTTTTAAATATGACAATTATACCCCTAATTAGATATATATACTAATATAAAAAAAAAGATTCCCTAAATCACAAGCGGTGGTACCGTTGCACCAATTTTTAAATTTAATAATTATACCCCTAATTAGATTATTTTAAAAATTAATTGTAATTTTTTTTAATAAAAATGACTCCACATCATTTTAACACTATTGCATCAATTCTTTTGTTGTATCGATACTATCTTAAGTTGATTTTCTTTTGCTTATTGTTTACTTATGTTGTTCAGATGTGATTTGTTGGTTTGTGTATTTTGTTTTATTTAAAATATATTTTAAACATAAAAAAATATTTATTAGTATATTGTATATAAGAAAGGCCATCTATACTTACAAACGACAATTAGTAACATCGTCGCACCAATATTTAAATATGATAATTATAACCCTGATTAGATAATTTAAAGAATTAAATATATTTTTTTTAAAAAAAAGTGACTCCACGTCATTTTAATGCTACTGCATCAATTCTTTTGTCTTGTCGGTAATATCTTAAGCTGATTTTTTTTGTTCATTTATTTACTTTTTCTTTTGAAATGTGATTTGTTAATTTGTATATTTTATTTTTATTTATAATATATTTTAAAATATAAAATATTATTTATTATATGCATACAAAGATGAAGTGCCACAATAATAGTTATATACTGATTTTTATTTTTAAAATTTATGTTATATTTATTTAATTATATGCACACAAATACTGCATGCCGAATTTGCTCGACGCTAATTTTAAATGAACCGGATAGTTCAATGGTTCACCTAATACACAAACTATACGATCCTAAAGAATCAAAATTGAATTTGGGCCCATTATAGTTCATGGCCCATCAACTAGATCCAAGAAACAAACTGGGTTTGCCCACCCGAGAATAATTTGGGCTTCTAGAACCCTCTTCTCAGGGGCCATATTGCTCTTCAGCTCCGGCGTACGCAGAAGTGTTAGCTACGGTCTTGAATCCTTGCTTCCGCCGCCTTTACGCCGTCGTTCAAAGGTCCTGACATTCTCCATCAGCAGCCATGGCGACAGTGATGCAGAAAATTAAAGATATCGAAGATGAGGTGATTGCAAAAACTAAAGCACAATTAGATAATTAGTTGTCGGATTATTTGAACGCTTGTTTTGTGATAATTCTTGTGGTGTTTTCTGGTTTGGAGACATTTTTCATTTGTTATTAGTACACTGTTGAGGCTGAAAGTGCGAAATCAGTATACGGTATTAGGAGACACGGAGTGTTTGTTCTCCGTTATTTCGGAATCGGCAGAGTGATTATGGAGATGTCCGTAGTTTAGAGATATTAGTTTCAAGGATTCACCTTTTTTCATGTTTTTTCTGCATTGAGTAGCAAACAGGTTCCATATTGCATTTGGTTCGTCTTTTTTATTCATGTTGGATGTTGAACGCGAGAGCATGGAAGAGTTGGAGTGAGTAGGGCATCTTATTATGTATCATATAGAACAAATTTAACTGAATGCTTTCCTAGTTATTCTTTTATGTATCACATGGTTGGAAAGTTTGAGAGACTCTGCTCTCTATTTCCTGGTGATTTGCTTTGCTACAGGTGTTTTAAGAATGTCAATTTCGTTTTCCTGTTGCAGATGGCAAGAACTCAGAAGAACAAAGCGACTGCCCACCATCTGGGCTTGCTGAAGGTGCACCTTCCTAATGCTTGTAAAGTTTAGAATATATTATGATGATAAGATGTATATTCCTTTCTTCTAATGCTAGTTTTTCACCTTTCTCCTTGGACATTGTCTTTGATAGATAAAATTACCTTTCTTGCAAACCAATGACTTCGTTTTAGATTTTAGTAAGGCAGATACTTTGTTCCTTTCAAATCAGAGACAAGAACCTTGATCCGTTCCCTGTAAATTGTGAATGGAATGGAATTGAACCAAATGAATGGATTGGGGGGCATATCTTGATTTGAGATTGGGTTGATGCAGCTGTTTCTTATAGATGATCTTTCATACAAATTTAGCATTTGTATTATACATGAGTTTGTTGAACAGAAGTCTGTTTCCTAGTCTTGTTATGTAGACATGAGCCAACATTCTGCACAGAGAATACCTCAAGTATTTTATAAATTGAATACATGTTTCTCCGTAAAGTCTTTTCCTCGATATAAGTGGAGTACTATCCTACTGTGGTTTTATATAAAATAAGATTGGAAATGCCGTTTAATAATTCCTAAATGAATTGCTGATGTTTGTATTGACCGTTTTAAGTCAAAGCATCGAGACAGAAGTGATGATTTTTTCATCGTATAATGTAACTTCTCTTTATTTACATTTGCCAGTAGGTAACTGGAAGGATGCTACATTTGGAAGCAAACTTTCATCTGTAAAACTGGAATTCCAAAGTAGTCTTTCTCTTTTCAGTCAACCTGTAGCAACCCTTCTCTTCTGATTGACATGTTGCTGAGTGCATTCAACCGACATGAAATTAAGTTATCCAAGGAAGACATGAACCTGAAATTATCTTCATTTCTGAATATTTATCTGCTTGAGGAACTTGTCAGAATATTATATATCTAATCTATGCAATATACCTATGTGAAAACTGAATTCTTTAATTATATATGATCCTTGTGTCAAGGTTATGTTGGGCAACTCCATGCATTTATGGTTTTATTTTTCATGTTCATGATTAGTTGTATTAACTGGAAGCTAAAGACAGGCACACAGATGTGAGTGTCTAGTTATTTATAAGCTTTTGCCCCCTGTAGGCCTAATATATTTTGTGAATTTCCATCATTGGGAGAGCTTATGCGGAACTAATTATTAAAGAAGGAGCTAATACTTTTATGTAATTACTTGATCTTTCTTAGGCAAAACTTGCAAAACTCCGAAGGGAAATTCTTACACCAGCATCTAAGGGAGGTGGTGGTGCTGGAGAAGGTTTTGATGTTACAAAAAGTGGTGATGCGAGAGTTGGCCTTGTGGGTTTTCCTTCAGTTGGGAAATCAACACTCTTAAACAAATTAACTGGAACTTTTTCAGAGGTTTGTAATTGTTTTGAGTATTGTTCGTATTATTGCTTGGAATGTAAATAAAGCATCATTTGTTAGTACATTTTTTCATGACACAAGGTATCTAGTATCATGTGCATCAAGTTTTGTGCGAGTCCTTGAGGCATATGCTCTCAGTTAATGAGTAACTTTATTTTTATCGTTATTAGTTGTTGTTATTGTACGGTATGAATTTCCTGTTTAATGGTGAACATAGACTGGTAACATCCTGTGCAACTCTGTACTAAAAGTTCAGGGTGGCAATCTTTCCTAAGCCACATTCAACATTGTTTTTTAGTGTAACCAGGTTGTTTAATGAATGGAGAAAATAAAAGGAAAATGCTGACATAGAGAAAGAGCCTTGTGATATATGCACAGTTCATTTGGAATTAATACGCAAAGATGAAAGTTAAGCAAAAGATATACCGACAGAATTAGTGATACATATTATCTATCCAGAGGAGCCTGAAGTGCATAAATACAAAATTTGCCTTGGTGCCATTATCTTTCCAGAAATGAGTTTCAACTTAGTGGTTTTTACATGCTGCGTGTTCTATTAATAGGCAATGGAATAATGAAATAAAAATGAACATGATGGATTAAAACAGTATCCTGTATCCAAATATAGATTATACGTAGTCTAATTTGCATCGTATGAAATTAATTATTATTAATCATCTCAGGTGGTGTTAAGTTTTATGCTATCATCTACTTGGCGCTAAAGAAAGTTATTCTGTGAAAAGTATCTGGTTGTGCCATTCCGAAATATCATTTTTACTTTTTCAAGTAAATTTATTGCTAGTTCACCGAGTGTTTTGGTGACTTCAGATGTTATAGGTTAGAAAGGTATCATGTGCAAGGAGGATTGAAGTATGCATGTGAGATAATGTAGCTAGGTGAATATTACAACTTTGCCCTTCTTCAGTTTGACGGAATAAAACTACCATTGCATTGTCTGTTTCCTATTCTTCTTCATGACTGAAAACTAACTTGCAGTTCAAGTTGCTGAAGCCTCAATTAACTTTTATCTGCTCGCATGTTTTCTTGAACTGCAGGTTGCTTCATACGAGTTTACTACTTTAACTTGCATTCCTGGTGTAATCACATATCGAGGAGCTAAAATTCAGGTAATGTAATCTCCTATGGATAATTGAAGGATTAATTGGATCTTTTAAACAGAGACATTGAGTTTTAAATGCATTTCAGACGTATCCTTGAGACACAAGAGAAACAATTGCGCTCTCATGTTGAGTCCAGAATGCACTCCTGTTGACTGAACTAATAAAGTTGTTTACTTAATGCTTTTCATGAGTAAATTCCCCTGCTCTAACGCATATACATAACTTTCAGTTTGATGCTTGTGTTTTTTCTTTTTAATTTGCAGCTCTCAGTTACAGCAAAAAATGGTTCAGTTGGCATAGTTAATAATTTTTTCATTCATTATTGTAAAATAAGATTAACTTGATAACATCATTCTTCGTGTGCCTTAACTGTTTTTCCTTCCATCTTTCTTCTTTGTTCTTTCTTTTTCCTTATTTGGCTCATTACAGTGTATGATTGATGGAGCAACTCACTATACCTCACATCTGTAGCCCATGCATATTCCATTTTGAAAGTTTTTATCTTTTCTCATCTCTCTCTCTTTCTTTTCTTTTCTTTTTTTTTTTTTCATTTTCTACGATCAAGTTGAATCTCATTTATGGTTATCACACCAAACATGATAATCACAATATTTCATTCTCAAATTGTATCCTATTTTCTGCTGTTTCTGATTTGCTTTTGAATGTCAAGGAAGATTTCTTTAAACTTTTTAGCTAATTCATTTTTTTTATTGTTTTTCCTGCTTTTGACAGTTATTGGACCTTCCCGGTATTATTGAGGGTGCTAAAGATGGCAAGGGTAGAGGTAGGCAGGTAATGTACAATTAGCTTCAGTGACCAGTTATTGCTTTATTAATTAGGAAAAAGTGGTAGGCTGACCCTTGAAGAACGTGAAGATTTTTGGTTCTGAGCATCGAAAATTTTCTTAGTGATATTCAACTATAAATAGTCATGGGTCCATATGCATAACCAACTCTCTTTTTTAAGCCATGCAATAGATACGTGTTGCTCGTGGAAAGTCAGGAACATTTGTTATAACTATTGCATATTATTTTTTCATTCTTCCTGTTTCTATCTGCAAATATATAGCTTACAGCTTGAAGATAAGGATGATGCATTCATTGACATGGGTGTGATGCTTATTGCTTCAATTATATTTATACTTGAATGTGATCTTCATAACTAGGTCATCAGTACAGCTCGGACATGCAACTGCATCCTGATTGTTCTGGATGCGATAAAACCAATTACTCATAAACGCCTAATAGAGAAAGAGCTTGAGGGATTTGGCATAAGGTATGTCCATCATGATGGATTCTGCCTTTGAATTTAAAATAGTTTTCTTTACAATTCTATCACCATTTGTTCTATCTTGTGGAACTGAAATTAATATGATCTCCAAACAACCGGATCACCTTGAATTTAATGCATGCATGACTTGTTCTTAGGGACTGCTAGTGCCTAACTGAAAAACATGCATGATCCAGGATATGCATAACTTCTGTATCTCTCTCAACAAATTGCATAATTGTATTTCTTACACTCTATGAACAGATTAAACAAGGAACCACCAAATCTGACATTTCGGAGGAAAGACAAGGGTGGAATCAATCTCACATCTACAGTTACCAACACACATCTTGACCTTGAAACAGTGAAGGCAATTTGTGGTGAATACAGAATACACAATGCTGATATTAATCTTAGATATGATGCAACAGCAGATGACCTTATAGATGTCATTGAGGGAAGCAGGGTATATATGCCTTGCATCTATGCCATCAACAAGATTGATCAGATTACACTTGAAGAGTTGGAGATTTTGGACAAACTTCCACATTATTGCCCAGTCAGGTAGATTCTGGTTTTGTTTGGGATCTTCCACATTAAGGAGAATCATAATATGAAATGTTGTGAACTTGAATTTATTTTGTTCCAAGTTAGGAAACAAATTCTAGCTATTAGATTGGTCTTGAATTAGCAACACATTGAACACTATGGTGCAAGAATTCCTTTTCTTCCAGTTTTTATGCGTTTACATTTTCTGTGTCATGTTTTTATTATTATCCTGCAATCATGGCTGTTTGAAGGACTTGTGTCTCCTTCATATTTGAAGAGCAGACTGGAAAATACATATACGGTGGATGTAACCACAAGACACAAACCGTCATATATATAGTTAATTGATTGTGAACTTTTGGTCTATTTGTAACTGCACAAAATTAAAAAAAAAAAAAAGAAAAAAAGAGGGCCCTGTTCTATTGAAGTATTATAAATTGATTACTTTTTGCTTGATAGTTCTCTATGCAGGTTTCATGATTTTTCTTCCTGGAAGTTTGCACACAGATTGTTGACTGAATTGAGAAGCTTTTGCCGGTTAATTAGAGTGCTTGCAGGTTTATAAGAGATGAATAAGAGCATTAATCTCTAACATATTAAATTTATGGGCATTACTGCTGTATCCTCAAATTTTGCATTCCAATTCTCTTTCATCCTTTATTTGTTAGAATGAAGGTCATAAGTTGGTTCCTTACGTTCTACTGATTGTTTGCTGCTTCTGATGATGTGCGAATGGATTGCTTCAGTGCTCATTTGGAATGGAACCTCGATGGTCTACTGGAGAAAGTATGGGAATATCTCAACTTAACTCGCATATACACGAAGCCAAAGGGGATGAATCCAGACTATGAAGATCCTGTCATATTGTCATCCAAGAGACGGACGGTTGAGGACTTCTGCAATAGAATCCACAAGGACATGCTTAAACAATTCAAATAGTGAGTGCTGCATATGTTCCTAGATTTCAAAGCTCTTCTTAACTATTGATTCAATATTTCGTCAATACCTACAGCAGTTAGGTAGCTTGTGGAGCTAGGAGCTTTAGTCAAAATATCTCGACTCAACCTTATCTTGAATTTGAGTGATTCTTTTCAAATTGGTTGGCTTAACAAAGTAAATAGCATTTCTATACCTTGAAATTGTGTTTTAGATTCAGAATACAAAGCATTTTGATTTAGCTTAAATAACACACTGGTTTTCCTGATAACTCCTTGGGAATTTCAATTGCTTTTACATAAATAACTCAGGTTTTATTCAATAAATTGCAGTGCACTGGTTTGGGGTTCAAGCGCGAAACACAAACCCCAGAGGGTGGGCAAGGTAAGTTTCGTTTGCTAACTTGTTGTCTTCTTCCCTCCTCAAATACACCACTTTCCGTTTCTTCTGATGGATGTTTGACGTTTTGATGTTGTATCCACTAGGAGCACGAACTGGAAGATGAAGACGTCGTACAAATCATTAAGAAGGTGTGATTTCAGAATTTAATATATCAGATACTCTCCGGTCCATGTGTTATACGAGGTACCAGCCCTGAAGCTCGGACTTCATTTTTCTCGAATTCAATATTTATTCACTGTGCTACGTAATGTGTCGACGTTATGGTCATGATATAGCTGCTGATACCCTTATATCTAGTCTAGTGGAATTAGAGGACACTGTAACTAGGCAAAATCAGTTTTATGGTTAGATATCTGCTAGAAAGCAATATCACTTTGTTATATTTTGCATGTATGAAGAAGGTCGTGTTTTTCTCGGTATTTTCACTATGTTCCGTGGTCTGTACTTACAAGGCATCCCATGTGAAATTGTATTAAGCTCCGTTTGATTATTGATTTGGACAATTTTGTATCTGAGTTAAATTTTCCTAGAGATTTTTTGTGAACTTACTATTTTCTTAACTAAGAGGATTTGAAACATTTTATAACTTCCTACATTTTATTTTGATGTTTCTAAGAGCTTAAATATGATGGATTTATATTTTAAAAGTGATCTCTTAAGGTGTTTGGAGGAATAAGATCAGAGCTTTTAAGATATTAATATATGGCACAAAAAGTGGGTTAATTATTTAAATAATATTAAAAAAAACAAATTATATAAATATAATTTATTTAAAATATATAATATAAGTATGTCGAATATTATATATGTTTTCTTATACAATTCTAAAGAAGTACAATGAATTATATATGTTTGCTGTCAGTATTGAAACCTTTAAATTGAAGCACGAGGCCAAATTCAGAATTTAGGAAAAAATGCAAGTAATTCATGTGATATCATATTTTCTTATTATATGAAATTAAAATTAGAGATATGTTGACTAATAATTCTAATATATAATGAATTTTGAATATAAACTTGATATAATATTGAATATGTACTTAAATAATATATATAAAAAAATTAAAAAAAAACGAGGTGAGCTCACGAGCTCATGAACACAACATATAGAGCTCAAGCCCGAGCAGGCTTGGCTCGAGCTCGAGTCAAGCTTGAATACGAGCTGACTTGGCTCACCTTGCACTCCTATTTGGAACTAATTTTATACTACCTCCTAAAGTTGTATTAGTTATACTGGTGTAACAGTAATTAATACAAACTTTGGTTTTATATTGGCTTCCCATCAATAAAGTAAATACTGTATAACTTATACTAATTTTCTTATATAGGCATATGCATCAAAGTAAACAAAGACTAAAAGGGATAATTACACTCTCCTCTTCTGAGGTTTGGTGTAATTCCACGTAGATCCCATATAGTTGGAAAAACCACATTTAATATCATGAGGTTTGTTTCTGCCTTACAAAAATTTGTTGGTATTAACAAAAAAATTAAATAAAAAATTAATACTTGCCCCGATTGACTTAACACAGACTTATTGCAGGTCAAATAAAAAATTTTTTGACTAGACTATCCCTTATAATATTGAAGATATACCTTCTCATATGCATTAATGTGTGAAGACGTATGAGGGTAGTTTGATCATAAAAAGGTTTATTTGACTTGTAATAAAATCAATAATAAGTTAATTATGGGTAAATATAGGTTTTTATTCAATTTTTTTGGCTAATATCAACAAATTTAGTTAATTTTGACTAACGAATGAACTTATTTATTATATGGAAGTAAACCTCAGATGTGTTAAATGTAATTTTCTCAAACTATAAAGAGTTTATGTGTAATTACACCAAAATTTTAAGGGAGGGATATGTAATTTCCTAAATTTAAATTATACACATATAGAGTATGCCACGTAAGAGATCATGTTTTTTTTGTTATTTTAGTTTTAGATAAATCTATGACCATTTATCTTTATCTAGAAGACTCATTATTTTTTTTCTGATTTATTGTATTTTGTTTTATAAATTTAGATTAAGTATTATTTACCTCGATCCAAAAGATTTACAGCTTTTTTCAGATAAATTGAATTAATAACGTAAATTTTAATTTATTGTTATATCTAAGATGCTTCTATTATTAATTATTCTTATAGTAAATTTTAGAGTAATCATTTTTATATTATAAAGTATTGAAGTATTTATAATTTTTTATTAACATTATTTTTTATTTAAAAAATAATTATCCGTTGCCTGGACACGGGATACTACCTAACTGTTGTAATATTTAATGATAACGTAAATGCTTTCTAAGTTCCCAAAATGACAACGATTTAAAAGTAATTTACCATAAAAAAGAAAAAAATCAATACAGTAAATTAATTAAAAGATTACATCATTCAACTGAACAATGTGGAACATAGCAATAGATTATCAAATATGCTCAAACTTGATTAAAAATTTCCACATTATGCAAGAAAACAGCAGTGGTCTCTGTTTGTTACCATTTATCAACAAGCCTAGCAGGCACTTAAACAAGCCAAGAGCAGCGACGACGACGACAACGACTAGCTACGCATAAATGGACAACCACCGGATCGATGCCTATTTCAGCATAACTTTGTCAAGAACAATCGGAACGTCTCAATTTGAATTACAGATATCATAAACTACAGCAAGTTGGTCAATTCGCAGTCAGGCTTTGACGCAGCAGTTGAAGTAGCTGAAGATGCTCCTCCTTGCCTGCACCAAAGATCAACGTATAATCAATGATTTACTCGTACGTAAGATGTTAAAATGAAATATGAACGTAAAAAAACTTGTCAGCGATTGTTTTAGGCGAACCCCGAATTTGTCATATCGACAGAAACGTTAAATTCATTCTGCCAAGAAACATTCTTGTGGAACTAGTAGTCGCTCTTGCAATAAAACATAAAGCCAACATAAGCCTGTAGTTGTCTATTTTATGAAATTTTCAAAATAGCCCCAAAATTAAAAAAAAAAAAAAAAAACTCAAAATATTTGATCCTTTTGATTTATGAAATTTTAAAAATAGTCCAAATTTGAGAAAACTCGACATAATTGGTCCTCTGCCTTTTTGGAATTTATGAGACTAGATGTGTCAAGTTTTCTCAATTTTAGAATTATTTTAAAAATCTCGTAAAATACAAGATCGAATGTGTTGAATTTTCTCAATTTTAGAATTATTTTAAAAATTCAGTAAAGGGCTAAAAATGTTGAACTCCCTATCATATGGAACTAAAAATGTAATTTCCTTTTATATGGTTGATGCAATTCATTGCATGTGCAGCCCCGGTATGTTCATGTGGTCCTGGTGCAATACTAGCCTTTTGATACTTAAAAGTACACTGTATATCGTTATCCTCGTCAGATACACATCGATTTCCAGCAATTATTTTGATATTCCATGTGCAATAGTTCTATCCTACACTTCATTCCATGCCATTTGAGTGCCAGATCGATCACATCTTCTAAGATATTATCAAGATTTGCTTAAACCATTCAAGAATCTTAATCAGACATGAATAAATCATCCGAATTTATGACAGTTCTACACTAGTTAAATTTATTATAGAATTGAGCCAAGAGTGTAAACATAGAACAACGACATCCAATATTCGTTCAAGAACCGGAAAAACACTTTCTATTGCTTTTCTTGTGGGTCGTATGTTCAGTCCAACCAACAACATTAAGAATTTTGTTGTTTTCTTAAGTTGGTCGGCTAACAAGGAGAATATTTGCGGCACCCGATTCAATTATTATCGGGTTCCGACCGGAAACGTTGTCATATAATATAAGCAACCCCAGGTGCGAGGTCCCCCTAACACCATTGTCCTAACCACATGTATCCCACCATATACCCTTTTGCCAGTGTTTTGTTTAATAAATTCAAACAGCTTGTCATAATTTATGCATTCAATACAATACCCCACTGCACCATTAAGACAGATAACTAACAACTACTCATATCTGCATTGGTCGTAAATTTAACTGAATCATGAAAAATAAACTAAGTTAGAGAGAGGCCAGAAGCATACCGTTGGAGAGTGATTCTGATGATAGTCATGATGATCATTGTGGGCATTGGCGGAGCTTCTTGCAGTTGGAGCAATGAGCTCTTCCTCATTGCCGAGACTAGCTCTTGATGGTTCCCTCTTGTTCTGCTTCCTCATTTCTCTGATTTTCGAGAAATCCATGGAGTAGTCGGGCAACACTCCCTTTTGGTCCCAGTCCCCAAATTGCGGCACAGATAGCCATGGTGCTTGTCTCTACACAACAAGGAAATCATATGGTAAATATGCATCCTCAAGAACGAAAAAAATAAAATCTTCCCCCATTAATGAAATGGATGATTTACCAACCACCATTTAAGTAGAAATACAAATACAGAGATTTTCTTGTTTCATTAGACAGCATTTAGCTAAACTTATTTATAAAATTTTAAAAGTTCGTGCATCTTACGAGATGTTTCTTGAACCTATAACATGTTAAATTTTATTCTAAAAAGATGATATTCAAGTGTTTGCATAAAAAATAAGATCATGCAACTGTGATCAGTTTGCAAGAATTAAATAAGATTTTAAAAATAACCTGATAGTTTCTTACTTTCATTAAAGACACGTTGACATCATATTTTCAGATCTTATAAGCTTCTATTCTAAAATAATTACACAACACTTTGCAATATCTTATAAGATGTTTTAATGAGCTTGGAAGCTCACACAAACACGTCCTAGTCAAGATGTGTCTTTTGCTTCTAATAAAACTCTTACCCCAAAATCAAAAAAAAAAAAAAAACAGAAGGAAGAAGAAGAAAGAACGGTCACTATTGAAAGCATCTTTGAAATCATTAATAAAAAATCAATTTAGGATTAGAATTTTCAAGCCTCATATAATGACTCCATTCATATCCAGTTGTTATCTTTTTTTTTCTTTATTGACTTTTGAATTAATCAACTATGCTCGTGCAAGAATTGACAGCTCCCAAGACAATGATTTCAGGCCAATACATTCCCCTCTTCAAAGATTGAAAAACATAAGTAACTATTCACATAATCACAGAAAGCAATATAAAATTGATGGTATCTCATGACAACATCCATTAACTTAGACTCAGCTTCAGCCAAATTCAGGAACTCTGACTTAGTGTTCCCACATCAGATATGACCATAACTCATCAGGTTTTCATCATATGTGCCCAAGATTCAAAGACAAACTCAGGTACAGAGAGACCAGTTAAATTCAATCAGCACTTGTACATTTTAATATAACCACAAGAACTATTCAAGACAAAGTAAAAAATTGCAAGTAATACAAGAACAAGAACTCAATTAGGGAAATTCTTATGCATACAACCAGAATTTTATTAATTCTATTGTATCCAGCAACATAAATGCATGCATACAAAACCTCAGAATCATTTTCTGATTGAAATAAGCTAAAACTCACAGGCAATGAAGATCCGGGAAAGCTAAAACAAAATCTTGGTTTTGGTCTACCTCCAAGAAGAGTGCACTTGTATGATATTTGCAAACAACCCATCAAGCTAAAAAAATTGAAAAATATTCAAAACCCTCCATTTTTCAAGAACTACTACAACCTCCCAAGTCACAATATAAAACAGCAAACCATTCTCCCCAAAACATAAAAATGCAAGAAATTTGACAAAATAAGAATTTCTGGGGAAAGCCCTTTTACCTCCTTGCGATCTTCCATCTGTTAACAGCAAAACTCTCGGATTTTTCTTCAAATTACAGATACGCTGTTCTTCCTTTCCCTCGAAGATCACAGACTCCTCCTAGAACCACACTTCCTCTCTCTCTCACTCACTCTCTCTCTCTCCCCCAAACAACAATGATGAGTAAATGCAGGAAAAGAAAAGGTCAGAGAGTGTAACAACTGAAAAATTCAAACTTCAAAGAGGCAAACAAGTGTCGGAATTCCTGTGGGAATCAAATTACTCGCACTCTTCCGAAAAGATTACAGAGAGTATATCATCATCGCCAATCAATCAATAAAAATAGCATATGCGTTTGTATGTATCCGTTGTCTGCGTTGGTTATATATAGAAAGACATTTATGACACAAGGGCTGGAGTTAGGGATATATTACGAAAGTGCCACTGGAGTTTCACACGGTATTTCGCTTCACCACTGGCACTTTGCCTTTTCCAAGCTTTTATTGCTTAGCTGTCTGTGCCTCACTTGCTGTCTTTTTTCCCACTACGGTATTTGGTGTACCCCAAACTCTTATCTTATGCTACCTTAATTTATTGTCAATATAGCACCAGATGAGTCGAGTCGACTCAAGTTTGAATAATTGTATTTGAATTTGATTTTATAATTAATTTAATTAAATTAAAATGAATTTTAATCAATTTAGATATAAATCAAGTTTGAATAATTTAATATTTTGAAATTTAAATTAAGTTCGGGCCAAGCTAAAAAAATTATTGAACAAAAATTTTCGTTCAGATTTAGTTTGTTAAATTTAATATTCACTTTTCAACCCTAAATATGACTTTAATTTTTTTTATTATAAGTTCCTTTTTTTTTTATTAAATGTATAAATACAATTTGTTTATAAAATTTACGACTTCTGTATATTTTATAATAGATTTTATATATATGATATATATATATATATCAAGTGTAATACAAGATGTTATAATACATTATTATTTCAAAACGTTATTTCGTATGTGTTGGACATGGATACTGCACCGGAGACTATAACACATATCGAACACGTCATTTGATGTGTTAAAAAAAATGATATGATAGGGATATCAATTACTATGTGTTTGAGACCTACTCAACATATTAATTTTTTTTTGTGGTATATTTTATAAATTTAAGGAATGTAAAATTTAAAGTATTTCAAAATTAATTAAAATAAATAGAATCATCCCATTAGATTTTATTTTACCTTATTTACTTTTTCTCAATATTTTATTTTTTTATTCAACAATATTGTAACCTAATTATAAATTTGTGACCATGCATTATAAATGAGATATAATATGAATTTTCAATCAAACAAGTCTAATCATTTAGGACGAATTCGAGTCTTGTCCCAGTTCGTTTTGAAAAAAATTGAACCCAAATCTGCTACAGTCGAAACTTCGACCCACCTTGTCACCATCAAAACCCAACAACCACCCCACCCTGATCCCCGACTCAACCCACTCCAAACCATCCCAACCCTTTTGGATGATTTTGGCCATGACTAATATTTTAATTACACTTGCAAAAATAACGGCGAAAGATCGTTGAAAAACTATAATTAATTTATATTTATTATATTTTTCTTTTTTTAACTATAATAACTATTCATAATGAAAAATTATATTTTTTTTTAATAGTCCAAGCCAACCACACCTCTCCAAGCAACTCCAAACAAATTCCATGATATTGTTTAATGACCTGTAAAGTTAAATACTTTGCCCAAGTCGTACCAATCTCTAATAATTATATGTTCTTGACTTTACAAAATAAATAATAAATAATACAATCATAACATTTTATTTTAATAATTGAGGGAATAATATTTGGAATAGATATATGGTTTTTGTCCGTTGATTAATTAATTAAAATTATATATTTCTTTTTTTTTATTTTGTGTCAACTCAATCATGTGCTCTCTGTCATTTTTATCAATCATGAAATAAAATAAAATTATTAGACCTCAAAAAGGAAAAAATAATATAATCACACACACACACATATATATATATATATGTATATATATATATATACCTTTAAATTAAATATGTTGTGACAATCCCATAGTTGCTTTGTGAACTGGAATTAGAGGAATTAATAAAGAGTATATTAACAAATTTGCATGTCCCAAGACAAATTTGGTTGCTCCCAAGACATGCCTACTTTTAGACAAATAAAAACCATATATCTATGTTTTTTTTATACTTTTATTACATTTTTTTATACTTACAAGAAATATTAAATTGGGTAAAATTACAGCTACATTTTTTTATAATTTGGTACAAGTACGTTTGCTCTTTCCTTGTTTAAAAAATTATAAATAATCCCATCAAATAAAAAATAATTATATAACACCGAATTGATAAGATAAAAATACCGATGTAACCTTGCAGAATTTTTTTTTTATTTTAAAAAAGTGTTTGAAGAAATATATATATATAAAAAAAAAGAGAGTGGGTGAAGTAAATAGTCCATAGGACACATATAGTCCATGAAATTTTTGAAGAAAAATTAAGAAATATATAAATTTATAATTCATAATGAAAAAGGGTATTTTGATCAGTTTATCCAAAAAAAAAATGAATGAAAACCTAATGAAGGCTAAAGCAATAAGTTCGTTGTTAGACGGACATTAAAATTAGAAGGGTATTTGTAATTTTTTAAAGGTTTAAATGCATAAAACTAAAATAGTTTGATCATAAAAGATTTGTTTGACCTACGATAAGTTAGTAATAAGTTAACAAGGGAATAAATCTGTCTTTCATTACTAATATCAATAAATTCCGTAAATTTTGACTAATAAAAAACTTTATTTATTAGATAAAAATAAATATCATGAATACCAAATATAATATTCTAAATTATAAATATTCTACTTATAATCATGTAAAACTCCATTGAAGAACGGTATAATCAGTTCTTTCCTCAGAAAAAGTTACGTAAATTCCATTGGATCTATCAAATGATCGAGCATGGAATTTGGGTCAATTTGTACCAAAATCCGGATATCAAGAAACTTATATCGAAGTTTAATATGGTCTTGATTTTATGTAAGTTCGAATCCAAGAAAAATTTACATGCCAGATTTAGGTCCACATTAATTAATATTTACTTACCAAACAAAATTTTCACTAAAAAAAAACAGAAGTATTCAACGTAAAAGAATTTTTTGAACCACGTAAATCTTTGTATATGACATTTATTATATTTTATACAATTTTCTGCATACGTTTACAATATTCTAAAACCATTTTGTAATAGGAATAACATTATATTATAATTTATATGTAAAAAATATTTTGTAGCCATATTTTGACATTAATAATATTTAAAAAAATAAATATTGAAAATTATTACATAAAAAAAGAATAATTAAGAGTTATTTAATTTAATTTGGTTTGGATCTTTGTCGTATCCAAATGCATCGGACCGGCCCACATAATCCCTTCGAGTCTTGGGTTTTATGGGCCAATGGCATGTTTACTTCAACGTATGGGATTAAGTAAGATAAATTGGAATGTCCCATCACCTAATGAACTCAACTCATCTCCCCCTTTTTTTCCCATTGTTTCGGGTTGGTTTACTTCACTCTGATGCCTTCCTCCACTTCTCCGAACTTTTTTTTTCCCAATTACCTGATTGTACGCTCCTTTTGTTTCATCAAAGGTAAGTAGAACCATCTCAAAACACAAGTTCTTAACATATCATTCTCATAGAGTATTACTTTCATATTTATATTTTAATTTCAAATTATTTTCATCAAAGCACGTTATTCACGATTTGTTGTTGGCCTTCATATGACGAGCACCCCATTACGAGTTAAGATAATTTGTTTATGTCTGAAGAAACTGACCTTGATGTCGATAATATGTACATCCCAGGCGAATTACTCTGTCAGCGTCGCATCATAGTGAACAATTGGCATTTGCCTGCAAAATGAAAAAAAAATGTTTCACAATACCGTATACATTCCAGGGTGACGACGAAGATGAACGCGGAGGTCAAAAATAAATTAAGCTACATTTTGTTATTTCTAGAAAAAAAAAACAAAAAAAAAGGTATGGAAGAATCATTATTGGGAAAGAAGGAAGAAACATGGAGGCCAAAAAGAAACTTCACCTAGATTTGCTGCAGAATAAGTTTGGGAAGACAAAGTGGGTTAAATGTAAAGCACAACTTGTCAAGTGCAGATATTGCACCTGGCAGGGCATGCAGTAAATTAGCTGAAAGTGGAGGGTAATAGGAACATTACAACAGTTAAAATCAATGGCAAAAGTGGAAGAAAGGAAGAATTATAAAATGTATTGTCCTAGTGATTTTCTAATCACCCACGTTGAAGCCCTTATTACAATCACTTGAAATGGAGGTTTTATTACGGTTCAGTCCACATTATATCGAGCTGACAAAAAAATTTAGTATACAGGCTACTAATGAAGACTACTTGAGATATCAGACCTTATACAAGAAAGTAAACATGGCATGAGAATACTCAATTTAAGCCCAACTTTACTCAATTTTCTTAGCAACACAAAGATAATACTCCATGTGATCATAACTAAATGCAAACAAATATATATAATTGAAGATGATAATTGTGAAAGGGGCAAATTAGTAATAGCATATGTGTAATCCCTCAAATTTTGACTATAGACGCTTTTTTTTTTTTTTTTTTGGATAAATTGCTAACACGGGGGAGTTTTTAGCTAAATTTTTTTAACGGAGGGAGGGGGGGGGTTATGTAATTTATCTTTTTCTTTTCATTTTAAAGTAAGGAGTTAAGTTTTTTTTCAACGAGACTTAGCTCAATTGATAATGTTGAGGCTTCATGACTTTATGATCATAAGTCCAAATCTTGCTAAATGCATTAGATGTTGTTTTATTGCATAATGAGTGTTGTTTACTGCAATAGTAAGTACTGTTTACAGTTCATTTATCTGATATTTTTTACTAGGTTATAATTGTTTTAATTGTCTTTGTTAGCTACTGATACTTGACATGAATAATTATAATCAAGTTATTTCAATTGATAATAGTTTATCGCTTCAAAAAAAAAAAAGTTAAGAAGTTAAGTTTTTTTAACTTATTTTAAGATTTAACTAATTCCTTAAGTTCTTATCATATTAGTTATAAGATTAACTAGTAACAAATTATAATCAACATAATCTTATTTTAAAAATAAGATAAGCTAAAAAAAATACTTTTTCATCCCTCAAATTTGTCAATAAAACAAATTTAGTCCCCAATGTTTCATGAGTTACACATTAAGTGTTGGAAATAAGCTTTCAAATTTCTTAAACTATTGAATTATTTTCAATGCTTTATTTCAACTTAATTTAGTAGTTATTTGAGATTTATTGGCCCATTATTATAATAATTTAATTATGATTTTATGAGGTTTTAATAATTTGGCTGTTAGATTTTATATGCTCATGTGGTTTATTCATAATCGAATTAATATTATGAATTTTAATTAGGCAACGTAATATTTTATAATGGTCAAAATTTTTTAAACTGTTTAAAGGGTTACTATCCTTTTCGTTTGGTAAATTGAATTAAAGTTTTCGTATAAGTTCCAGAAATACTTTTATCTCCCACAAGTGTTTTAGTATTTTGCAATACGACAAAGGATTTGGTTCTTAATCTCCTCATGATGGTGCAAATGGAATGAGACATTATTGAGAGGTAACGAAGTTTTATTCTGTAGTCATAGTCGGCCGTTAATATCTATAAAAGGACAATTATGATTTTAGGACAACAATGTCGTGACTCTCTATCAATGCAACTTTATAACTTCTCAATCTTTATTTAATTTATTTAATCCCTTCATATATTCTACTAATATTTTATATATTCTAATATATATGTTTGAAATAATATAAATACAAATCATATAATATTCACAATATTAAATATCCGTAGAAAACTAATAAAGGATTCTTGAAAACTAGAGAGTTTGAATGTGTACAAAATTTACAACATGAGGAACTATATGTGTAACTTGTGGAACATGACGGACCAAATTTATTTTACTCGTAGATTTTAGGGACATAAAAATACATTTTTCTCTCTTATAAGCTCTATTTTTTTTTTTTTGACTTTGCCGCTTAATTATTTTTGACGTAATATTTACCCCTTAAACTAATAAATGTAACATTTACCCTCTAAAATTAAATTTATGCATAATATTGCCCTTATATTATATATGTATATTTAGTTCAAGAATTTCTTTTTTCTTTTTAAATAATTTCACATTTTAAGTTTAATTAATTTTTTTAATTAAAAAATATCTTTTAATTATAATAAAGTAAAATATAATCAATGAATTAAATAGTCGAATTTGATTATATTGAATTATGGCCCATGACCCATAGTAGGCCATTAACCATTAGTCCCTTCTCTCATTCTCACGCGGATGGCTCAAGCCCCTCTTGTCCTCGGCCCACTTTGGCTAGCTCAGTCCACTCTTGTTGGCTCATTGTCTTGACCTGCTTTGACCCGGTTGAAAATATACTTAATCCCTAAAACCCCAAACATACTCTTATTTCCGCCTCTTCATGTTTCTTCAACCTTATTTCAATCTAGTTTTCTCTCCTTTTTCATTATGTCTCTGATTTCTTTGGCCTTGGAAACTATCTTTCGCCACCTCTCTTTCATTCTCTTCAATGCTGAACCACTATATTCTTGTGTGGTTTTTGGTTATTGTATAAATGAACAACTACCATTTCTTCCTTTCTCCTTCTGTTCTAATTAAAAGTTTTGTGTGAACCTTAAGTTTGTGATGAAACCTTTGTGGTTTTATAAAAAGGATCTGTGTGGCCAGTTTTTCAATGGGGTTTTGAGCAACTTTGAGTTTAACTGCAGGTTTTAGTGACCGTGGGCTGTCCTTTAATGGATCTGGCTCACCGAGCCTTATTTATTCTTTTTTACTTTTTATTTTACACTGATATTATTAGATATGTAATCTATTCTTTATATTGTTATAAATCTGTTTCTAATATTGGTCTATAATTATTTAAAGGTTTGAACAACCTATCATTGTTCTGTAATAGTTGAGTTAGGGTTTCTGCTGAAGGGTTTGTACCCAGCAGAATATATTTTACAGGTTCAAAATTATGTGATGAATGAGTACAATAACTACACAAAAACAAATTTATAAAAAGTTTTTATTAATTTGGTTATAAAAATAAGTTATTAACTATTTTTTCTTTTAGATAAAAATAAGTAATTACACATCTATTATATTTTCTTTAAGAAATATGATATATATATATTTTCTAAATATATTAAACTTTTGATTAAGCATATATATTTTTTTAATTTCTTTTAAATAGCATATATGAGTTGTTGGTTATATTATATTTGTTGTGTATCTATTATGTATATTAATTTATACTCTATTTTTAATTTAAATTCTTTATTTACTAAAAAAATTAATTAGAAAATAATTTTATAATAATTTAATGTGCACTAAAATATATTAAAAGTAATATAATTGCCAAGGTCCGAGGGGCATTTTGTCCAACTAAATAGGTAAGTATTACATTTGTTAATTCAAGGAACAAACGTTACATTAAGAATCATTTAGGGTGCAAAGTGTATTTTACCCCCTTTTTTTTAATTAGATATATGAACATATAAAATGTTTAAATAAATTCGACCAGACACCTTCTTAATATAATTTATCTTGATTTATATATATATACATATTTTTTATCATTCAAAGAGAAACTCTTTGATTTGGACATTTTCTTGATTAATATTATAAGGTAATAATTGATTGAGAAATAGCCATTAATAAATGACAATGTGTTTAATAATAATATTAAAAAAAAATCTAATTGTCTTGACATACAAATATCTACAATTGATGCCTAAATAGTCTACTTTTTCTTCTACACCACACATCTTTTGCCTAGTGACAAAAACTAATAAAAAAGGGTCTTTGAGAAATATCTATTAAATATATTTATTTGCTCTCAAATTTAATAAACTTAATTTTATTCTTGAAACATTTGAGAAAAAAGGGTTTACTTTTCTAAAATTGAATATTTTCTTAAAATTACAATCTAAATTCAAATTATAATGTGAAAACATTCCCTAAAATGAAAAGTATAAAGGGATAATTATATTTTCTCCCCTTGATCTACAGTATATTTACAGAAATCACCCATATTTTTTAAAAAATTATACATATTTTCATTAGAAAATAGACATCATTTACAAAAATCACCCATATTTTTCAAAAATTTACACATACACCCTCTTAAAACGTTAAAATCATTACACAAACTACTTCTGTTTTTTAGCTGCCACCGGTGATTTTTATAAGGGTGTTAATATAATTATACCAAATATAAATATACAAAAGATTTATGTTTTTTTTTTCAAAATTTTGTACACGTGGCATAAAAATAGAGGGTAAATCATTATTGCTCACAATTTTGTGGAATGGTGTATGCACCACAAGACACTCTATCTAGATTTCAGTTCATCTCCTCCACATAATTTTGCAAAAGATGGTTTCTTGATGATCTCTTTTTTTATTAACAAAAATTAAAATAGTGCCCTTCTATTTATTTTAGTCTAAATATGATCAATTTTTTTTTTCCTCTAATAAAACAACAATTAAAAATATAAGTAATTGTGACTCAAAAAATTTAAGCAAAAATAATTATTCAACTGTAATTAAAATATTATTTCTTATTGTTACTTTCATACGAGTGATCGTTCATCCGTAATAATAAAAATATTTGGATAAAAGATAATTAAATTAATTATTAAATTCTCTATGAAGTTCTATTTAATTTTATTGCAAACTTATCATTATAATTTTAAATTTTTGAAAATATTTTATTTTTTGATAGCTATTAATTATGCTTTTGTCACACCAAACTCATTATTTGATAATCTTTTTCACATATAGATAAATCAATTTAATTTTCTAGTATTAATTATGAAAGGACAAATATACCCCTGAGGGGAGTCTCTGCTTCACTCCCCTTCATCTTTCTTGCATCTCTATTGCTAAGAGAGACGGAGAGCAGAGACTTTGCCGGTGCAGAGTTTCTCTTCCACACTCTGTTATTTTCCCTGACAGAGACTTTGAAACTCTCATCTCTCATCTCTCTCTCTCTCTCTCTCTCTCCCACAAACACACACATACGCACGGAAAAGACAATATCAGGCGTAAATTTCATACAGTCCACACTTTCCGACATATACATAAAAGAATCAAACTGTAAGAAGAATAGGAAAAATGGAGTTAGCCTTGAAAGCACAATTCATGGAGCTAAGGTCAAGCTTCCTCGCTGGCGCGACCCCAGTTTGCCACTCCTTCGCTGCCGGCCGCCGCCCCCTCTACCGTTCCTTAACATCCATTGCCACCACCATCGCTACATCCTCATCGCTCAAGACCCCAGTGGTGCATCCTACTTTCTTGAAACATCCAGCTCGAATTTGGTCGAAATTGCACGCCGTTGCTACCGAAACATCCACCACGACCCTTGAGGAAGAGGATGAAGATATAGAATCCCTTTTCTCTGATAATGGTTCTGGCCAATCAGATATTAACTATAGGCGGGGAAATAACAAGAATTCGACCGGTGCATCTAGCATTTCTTCGGGTGTGAGGTTAGAAAATGTGAGCAAAAGTTATAAAGGGGCTACTATCTTGAAGAACATAAATTGGGAAGTGAAAAAAGGCGAAAAGGTTGGGTTAGTGGGTGTTAATGGTGCAGGGAAAACAACCCAGTTGAGAATCATATCGGGTTTAGAAGAACCCGATTCAGGGAATGTAATTAAGGCGAAGAATGACATGAAGATTGCGTTCTTGAGCCAAGAGTTCGAGGTTGTGTCGACAAGGACTGTGAAAGAAGAGTTCTTGAGTGCGTTTAAGGAGGAAATGGAGGTTGCAGCGAGGCTGGAGAAGGTGCAGAAAGCGATAGAGAAATCGGTGGATGATTTGGAGCTGATGGGGAGGTTGTTGGATGAATTTGATTTGCTGCAGAGGAGGGCACAAGCTGTTGATTTGGATGAGGTGGATGTTAAGATCAGTAAGTTGATGCCTGAGCTCGGATTCGCACCTGAGGACGGGGACAGGCTTGTCGCATCATTTAGTGGAGGGTGGCAGATGAGGATGTCGCTTGGAAAGATTCTGCTGCAGGTATAAGTGAATTGTTGATATGATTGTTTGAGTTGTGTATTTGTATGTCTTTAGACTTTGAGTGTTTGATGGTTCAATGATAGCAAAAATATGATTGCAGTTATGTATGAATTTGATTGAGTGCAGCAGCTGCTTTTTCCTTTTATAGTATGATGATAATGCTAGTGATTGAGTGAAAACTAGATTTGATACATGCTAATAAATTTGTTGCTCAATGGAAACTATTGATATAAGAAAAATATTTGTTTATGGCCGCGTCTTGATGTTTGTGGGGAGATTTTAAACTGCATATGTAGGTACTAGAGGAATTTTTACTGGATGAGGATTATTTGGCATGGTTTAATGGATGATGTTGGCTGACCACCTGTGAGATACTTTGCAGGATCCTGATTTGCTGCTTTTAGATGAACCCACAAATCACCTTGATCTCGATACGATTGAGTGGCTCGAGGGTTATCTGAATAAGCAAGATGTACCGATGGTCATCATATCACATGACAGGGCTTTCCTCGATCAATTGTGTACAAAAATTGTAGAAACTGATATGGGTGTTTCTAGGACATATGAAGGAAACTACTCTGAATATGTTATTGCAAAGGCGGCATGGATTGAAGCTCAACTTGCTGCATGGGAGAAACAACAGAAGGAGATTGAACAGACAAGAGATCTTATAAGCAGGTTAAGTGCTGGTGCAAATGCTGGTCGTGCTTCTACCGCTGAAAAGGTCTATATTGATACGTTGATCTGTTATTTCATCATCATAGTGAAGGTTTAAGAAGAGTACTATCTTGAAATATGAAATGGAATTTCCCCTTTCTATTTTCAACAGTGTTTTGGTTCTCTCAACTAGTATATCCTCTCTTTTTGATACATAGTTTTCTTTCTGAAATTAAAAGAAAAAAACAATTTCATCTGTAGTTTTCTTTCTGAAATTAAAACAAAAAAAGAATTTCATCTGCAGGCATACTTGATCAATGTCCTTGTGAGGCCTTGATCCTTAAAATAATATGAAGTAATTCTGCTCGTAAACAATTTTAGCTTTGACCCTTTTTTCCCTGCCTTATTTTCTTTCTCTCTTTTTCACTGTTTTTTTGCTGTTTCTGGAAGCAAAAATGGGTTTATCGGGGGTACCCAACTACATATTTGGAACTTAATGTCTATATCATGAGCCACTGTGCTACATGCTGCTCCAGGGGAGCACTTATTTTATTCCCATTCTGGTGTTAATATACTATTAGAACTTTGTATTTTCATGTATTTATGTATCCAGTTTTTCATAATCCTTTTAGAACTCTTGTGGCAACAGAAGCTGGAGAAACTCCAGGATGAGGAGCAAGTTGAGAAACCCTTCATCCGGAAGCAAATGAAGATCAGGTTCCCGGAGCGTGGAAGAAGCGGCCGATCAGTTGTGACAGTAAAAGGTCTGGAGTTTGGTTATGAGGATGAGGTAATCAAAGTATTCCGTGCATAATGAAAGTTGAAACATCATTCTTTTGTTCATTAATGCCTTGTTTTACGAAATCCTGTAAGAAATTAATATAACAGTGTGGTGATTGGCTTGGCTGCTGCTTTTTCTGGTATTGTCCAAAATGCAAACATCTATTTCTGCATAGAGTGAATGAATGCATTTGACGAGACGGTTTTGCTCAAACAACGAAAAATTGCGTCCCAAGCAGGAGGACTAAACTGATGCATATTTGCTTCGCTGGCATGCTTCAGCTTCATGGATATGGACCACGTGTTATACTCAAAATAAAAAGATCTGCTACTAATAATAACACAGATAGTAACTTTTTGTATTTACTTTTGCAAGTTATCCAATTTTTATGCAGCTACATGGCAGAATGTAATAAATCAATGGTATGAAAAAGGAATTGGAAAGCCGATGTGCATTAGAAATGGACTTCTTTTTTCGTGTTGTTTTTTCTTGAGTTCCTGAGAAGGGCTCGGGTTTGCCAGTGTTTTTCTTTCTGGTGCTATCTTATCAGTTAATTTAGTAGTGATCAAATATTGATATAACTCTGCTTGTCTGATGCTTTGGGAAGCATCATCAGGCTGCCTAAAGGAAGTGAATTTCGAGTTCCATTTATCTGGCTAGCACCTGCTTTTTGCACCATTTTATGAATATTTATTGCGGCCAGGTTCTGTTTAAGAATGCGGATTTGACGATTGAAAGGGGAGAGAAAATTGCCATTCTTGGTCCAAATGGGTGTGGAAAAAGTACATTGCTTAAACTGATTATGGGAATGGAGACGCCAGATGGAGGAGAAGTTCTGCTTGGGGATCACAATGTATTGCCAAACTATTTTGAGCAGAATCAGGTTCGCTATCGCTTCGCCTGCCTGGCTATATGCAAATTTGGTTTTAATGTTGGCTTGAAAGTGCATTATGCATGATTTTTTCACTTTTCTTTAGTTTCATTGGAAATTTTCTGTTTGTTTCAACAGGCTGAGGCTCTTGATTTGGATAAGACCGTTCTGGAAACTGTTGCTGAAGTTGCAGAGGACTGGAGACTCGATGACATAAAGGGTTTACTAGGCCGTTGTAACTTCAAGGCTGACGTGCTCGACCGGAAGGTTTCATTTCTAAGTGGTGGTGAGAAGGTAATGCTGGTGCATCTTCACGCTTATTTCACACTTTAAGCCTAATCTGAAGCTGTTTCCACTTAGTTTCAAGAATTTATTTTCCTCCATGATAGATCTACAGTACCATTTTTTCCTGATGCAGGCTCGGCTTGCATTTTGCAAGTTCATGGTCAAACCGTCGACTCTACTTGTTCTGGACGAGCCGACCAATCATTTGGACATACCCACAAAAGAGATGCTGGAGGTTCCGTTTTGATCCATTTTTTCCCTGCTTCTAAAGCTTGTTTACATGTAGTAATTTTGCAACCCAATACATCTTCAAATTCTGTCTATTAGGAGGCGATAAATGAGTACCAAGGCACTGTTATCACCGTCTCACACGACAGATACTTCATAAAGCAGATTGTCAACCGAGTCTTGGAAGTAAAAGACGGGATTCTACAGGACTACGCTGGAGATTACAATGTAAGTCCTAATTCGGGTCTTTTGTTTATATTTATCAGAGAGAAACAAACCATCATAATTTCTCCCTCATGGAAACCCTGATTTTAAATCTATTGTAATTCTGATTGTGATAATCTGTCACGGATCACAGTATTATCTAGAGAAGAATCTTGAGGCGAGAGAAAGGGAGCTGGAAAGGGAAGCGGAGCTCGACGAAAAGTCTCCTAAAGCAAAAGCTAAATCCAAGATGTCCAAGGTAAACGAGTCTTGACTTACCTGGCTTAGAAGAAACTTTGTCGGAGCTCATTTGAAATATCTTATAGTTTCATACATCTTATGACATATTTTGGACTTTAACATTTCCATGCGTAATTGTTTTGATAAAATAAAATCCGAAGCTTATACGATGGAAATAACGATATTTTTGTTACTAAAAACAATTTTAGAATTGAAGGGTTCGTTGAGAGTTTAGCAATAAGTTAGTAACCCTCTACTCTTTCTAGAAGAGCGAATTAGCTTCTGACATCTTATTTTTTGACCATATAAACTTCGTTGCCAAAAAAGCCTCCAAGCACTATGCAAGTCTTTCGAGCTATTTGAATTTTTTGAAAAGCTTATAAGCTCCTCCAAACATTCTATTACCGCCGTTTATTTCTCTGCAACTGTTCTGACAAGAACGTTCGTCGTTTCTTTTGACAAGGCGGAGAGGGAAGCTAGGAAGAAACAGAAGATGCAGGCATTTCAAGCGGCTAAACAGAAATCAAAAGGGTTGAAGAACGCTAAAAGATGGAAGTAAAATACCATCCTCACAAGTTCTTGAATGGTTTATGCTCACTTTGTTTACATGTGTATATATATTATACAATGCATAGAGTAGGTTTCTTGGTTAGAAATGATCAGAATGATACATCAGCTGGATATAAACTCTTGAGGTTGATGACATTGGATACAAAGGGTTTTAGCAATGTTATCATTGATATTGCTGCAAACATGAATTGTTTTCCGTAGAAAATAGCAATATTATATTTTTAGTCCTATAAGATTGGGAGTTTAACACTTTTAATACCATATTTAACGAGATTTTTTAAAATGGTTTCAAAATTAAAAAAATTCGATATATATAGTCATCTGGTTTACGGAATTTTCAACAAAATTGAGAAAACTTGACATATTTAGTATTTCACTCTATGGAATATATGGGGCTAAATGTGTCAATTTTATTATTATTATTATTATTTTTTATTTTGAGATTATTTTGAAACGATATCCTGACATCCGTATATCCAATAAGTCTAAAACTTTACCAAGTGTATTTTATTGTAAGTTTGATCATATCTAACAGTCTGATCTGAATTTTGATGGTCCGGTTAATCCATATTATTCAACAATGTAAGATGATAGTTACATCAATGTAATACTAACATTTATAAATATATAAATTTACTGTAGATTGTGAACATATATTAATCTCAATTATAAAATATTTTTATGTATTTTAATTGCATTATTTCAGATAATTGATACTTTTCTATATTTTGGTATATTTATAATATAGTAACATTATACAATCTATTTTATTACTTATAAATTTATGTAAAAATTTGGTGGTTCTCATAATTTAATATAATAATAATAATAAAGAAAACTACTTGAGCTCGTCAGATTGAGCTCGAGCTTGAGCTCAGCATATAAGAGTCGAGTTCGGCTCGAATTCAACTCGTTGCAACCCCTACCTCCGACAATTAAATTAGATTTGGTATAGTAAAATTTATAGAACAAGGAGTTTAACTAGTTGAATAGGGCACTCACTTGAAAGTAGGTAAGTCGTTCTTCATGGGATGCATTTGGGAGTTCAGGTTCTGTAAAGTGGAAGAGCTTTTTCTTTTTAAAAGGTGTATTGTTGTTTAAAAACTTAGAATTTATATTAAAATCAAAACTTAGGAATGTTTGCAAGAAATAGTGAAAGTAGGAAAATTTAAATGGCAAAATTATATTTTTGGTCATGTAATTATAGATTATTAGTATTTTTTGTTTGGTAACTTACTTTATTTGCACGTTTAGTCTTTTATTTTTGGCAAATTCAGTTCTCAACATCTAATATTGGCTATTTTTCTGGCAAATTTAGTCATGTATTGATAATTTTGATTCCTTTCACGCTGGAGTAAATTGCATTTTTGATCCTGTAACTATAGGTTGTTAGAATGAAAATTGTCGATACATGACTAACATAGGGAGAAAAGGATCAATGCAAGACGTTCGAAGTTAAATTCGTTAAAAAAAATGACAATATGTGCAAATAGAGTAATTAAATTATATGACCAAAAGTACCAATGACTGATAGTTATAGGACAAAAAAATAAATTTTGAGGACAAATGAGTTCTAAAACTTAATCAGCCAAAATTTATTTTTAGCCCTTTATATTGATAGAATTGCACCAGATCCAGTGCCATTAATTCATCCCAAATTACCTCACAAATTATGAAATTATCAAATTTTTTTAAAAAAAATATTATTTCCAGATGGAACATGTGAAAATAAGTGAGCATACTGTAGGTAAGGATTAACACTGTGATTGAGAAGGTAAAAATGTGGGATAATTTCACTTTGCGTACTCAAAGAACATCTTTTTTTCAATTTGAGTACCTCAGATTTTGAAGTCATTAGATTGGGTTTCAAAATTTTTAATTTTTATCCACTTGAGTACTCTCCGTAAATTGACCCAATTTTAGAAGGAAAATTAGGTGGGAGCTTGTCTATGTAATGGCATATTTGGCTGTCATTTTATTCAACACATGAAAAAAATTTCTATTTTAATTCATTTCGATTTCAATTTCAAAATTGAGGACATTAATTTAAAATTAATATATATTTAATCCAATTTTTATAAAGAAATACCAAATGATTTGTATATAAAATATTACCTATGAAATGTATAAACTATGTAAAATTTTAACACAATAGTTAAAACTTTCACCATTCTTGGAATACATAAGCAAATACAACTAGGCTCACACAAAGAAAAAAAAAATTATATATATATAATTAGTGACAATATTAAATATTTATAAAACGTCAAATAAGCGTAAACCACCATGCCGCCTCCATCCTAGATCATTCTCTTGGCAACCCTAACCTTCAATCCATGCCTCATGTAGAGGATGACGGAGCAATTAGGCGCCACGCGGTGGCCCTCCACCACACGAACTTGATAATTATGGATGACGGTGGCGGCCACCATTTTCATCTGAGTAAAAGCCACTTCCCTCCCCAAGCAAGTCCTTGGACCGGCATTGAACGCCAAGAACTTGTAAGATGGCTCGTGCTTGATCGTTCCACGTTCAGATATCCATCTCTCTGGCTTGAATTCTAAGCAATCCTTGCCCCAAATGGACTCCATCCTCCCCATTGCATACAAGAAGAACATCACCTTCATCTTTGGGTGCACGTAATGCCCGCTAGGGAGGATGTCTGGTTTCATAGGCTCCTTATGTTGGAACGGGACTGGAGGGTACAATCTCAATGCTTCACACATTGCTCCGTGCATGTAAACCAACTTATTTATCTCGTCAATCTTGAAAATTCGCCATTTATGGCTTTCTTCTGAGGGATCACAAATCGAGCTTAGTTCGTCCCTGATCTTCTTTTCGACTTCAGGATGTGTGGAGACCAACCACATAAACCACGTCAGAGCAGAACTCGTCGTGTCACGCCCTGCAATCATCAGGTTCAATATGGTGTCCCTCAAGAATTTATCATCACACTTCAAATATTGGCTTGGAGCATCATCTCCTCCATTTATGTAGGATGTCAGCAAATCAGCACCATCTTCCTCTTCATGATCCATCAACTTTCCCCTCCTCAATTCCTCCCGTTTCATCGCAATGTACTTGCCGATGACGCTGTCCAAGACTCCCCAAGCCTTGCTCAACTTCCGCTCTGATCCAACCCCAAGCCACCTCTGCAGCTTCCACACCCTGTCAGGTAGCACATGGCGCATGAAAATAGCTTCTTCAGCGTCGTCCATGGCTTTCGAGAAGGGAACATCAGGCAAATCCACAGACAAACACCCTGGATCATAGCCAGTAACCAAAGCACAAGTCGTGTCAAACGTAAGCCGCTGGAACAAATCCTGTAAATCGATCACCTGTTTCTCTCTACAAACCATCTCAAGAACCGAAACCAGGCCTTTCTCCACCTTCTCAAAGCTGATCTTCGACAGGCACCGGTGGAACCGCTGGTGGCCGATCAGGGCCCTGGCCGCCCTCCTCTGATGCTTCCAAGAATCCGAGTCCGCATTGAAAATCCCTTCCCCCAAAACATCAAACATCTCCCTGAATACCGGGCCTTTCGGGAAATTCTGGAAATTTGAACTCATTATATAGTGCACATCGGCAGGATTTGCAGTGCCAAGAATCTCCATGTTCGCAAACCAAGGTCCCTGGAAACGAAAAGTCCCCCGTCGGCTCCGCCGTAAAATCTCCGTGCAAGTGTCGTGAATCCGGTCAACGTGCAGCAGAAGCGTCGGCAGCATCCCCATCAGCGGCCAGTTCCAGCCTATCATCCGGCGATTCCTCCATGCCCACAAAGCAAAAAACCACGAAACCGCCAGGAAAACTTCGAAACACATTACCAATATTTCAGACATCTTGATTTTCACTCAGAAACATAAAAGACCAGCTGCTTCCAATATATATTGAACTGATAACCACACGTGTCGTCATCTAAACAGATTCAAACAACTCAAGGGCTTTCGTTCTCTCTGTGTGTGTGTGTGTGTTTTGAACCAAAATCTTGATGATTTCTTATCGGCATCTCATCTGCTAAACTACTACCAAACCCCATTTGGACATACGCTACTAATAGCTTCTGGTAGGCGGGTGAAAGCTTAGGCTGCATTTACATTTTCATTGTTGTAAGCTTTGTCTGTTTCTCAACCAGAAAGTAATGGCGGATGCGTCACTGAGTTGAGGTTTTCCAACAGAAATTGCTCACCCTCTAAGTTTTTGCATCTATCTCTCGGCATCTATATATATACACGTCCGAGTGCACAACTAGTCATCATTTGCGAAACACAGTGAGAACAGGAAAATTATAGCAATTTTAATGCTTTATGTCAATTTGGCTGAAAATCCTTACTAATCAACTATGTCAATATTTAAATTAGTACTTTCGGTGAATTTGATGGCGCAACAGTTCAAAATATATTTTTTTTTCTTAACTAGTCATATTATTAAGTGGTAATTTTCTTTTTGTCAAGTCATTTTTTAAAAATAAAAATGTTGATTTATCATGTTTGATTACGTGGAATTTTCGAAGCAAATTGCCAATTAGGGACTAAAATTACCAATTTTTAAAGTTACATAATGAAATTGTGAATTTTAATTTAAATAGGATCAAAATGATCACCGCTTTAACTTACAGGATTAAAATTATATTTTTCCCATAAAAGAATTATGGCTTAGGATAAGTGATAACTTTTCTAAAAATTGAAAATAAAAGTGGCGAGCGTTAATTTGTAATAAAACTGTGTTTGCAATAACTTATATTTTTTGGGGTGGAAGTAATTTATAGAAAAGTTGTAGGCTGAGTGGTAGCAATGAAAGTAATTTGGACATTTTTGAAAAAAAAAATGAAAAGTGAGAAAAAAAAATTAGAGTTGTAGTGTTTGAAAAAATAATGTAACGCTAACAATTTTATTAAGAAGATGCAAAAATTGATAAGTATCTATTTATAATTTTTGGCTTAAATTTTAGATGAATAAATGCTTTTGTGAAAGTGTATAATTTTAGAAAACATAGGTAAGTGATTAATGATGGGAAATTCTAACTCAGATCGAGTTTTGTTTGGATTTGAACCAATTATATAACAAGTGTATTGTGTGATTAATATACAGTTAAAAAAGAATGACTAGTCACATGCCAAGTGACACTTGTCCTGTGATTGATTTAATTCGATCAAACTTAGTTTGAATCATTTTTCTTGATTAAAAGATAAAAGTTGGGAGTATTTTAGAAGTAATTATAGTTATAAGTAAAAAAAAATGATGTAGAAGTGAACATAAGCAAAAATAGTATTTGTAAACTCATTCATTAAGGGTAAATTATATTTTTGGTCTCATAAGTGAATTTGTTTTTAATTTTGGTCCCACACTCATATCAATTCGCACATTGAGTTTTATATGTGTTTGAGGGATTTCTGTCCAATTGATAACGGCAGCTGCTCTCTCCGTTAGTCAATACAATAAAAATAAAGGTAAATTATATTTTTGGTCCCATAAGTGGGAAAAGAAAGATAAAGAATAATAGAAAAAAAGATAGAATTGAACAACCGTACGGGCATCATTTTTTGTGCATTGGGGATTTATTTTTATTTTTGGTCCCACACTCATACCAATTCGCACATTGAGTTTTATATGTGTTTGAGGGACTTCCGTCCAATTGATAACGGCAGCTGCTCTTTCCGTTAGTCAATACAATAAAAATAAGGGTAAATTATATTTTTGGTCCCATAAGTGGACCTGTTTCCAATTTGATCCCACACGTAAATGTGCGAATTGGCCTGAGTATGGGACCAAAATTGAAAACAGGTTTACTTTTTTCTAAAAGAAAATTCTAAAATAAACTTACACCCTTCCAAAAATTCATTATTTACATCTGATCCCCTTTCATTAGGGTTTAAACGAAAAAAACTTACTTTAACAAAAAAGTTACATAAGTTTTTAATTTTGCTTCTCATTTAATATTTCCATATAATAATTTTGTACTTATAAAAGAAAAAATATAATCATGGATTGAGGTTAACATTATTATATTTTTTTTCTTATAAGTACAAAATTATTACAAGGGATTAATGTTAAATGAGTGATAAAATTAAAAATTTATATAGTTTATTTTTGCTAACTTTCATCCAAACCTAACGGAAACGAGTCAGGTGATACAGAATTTTCAAAAGGGGTGTAAGTGTAATAACCCAAATTAAATATGTTTTGACGGTGAAGTGCAAATACTTCCACAATTAATTGCCTTTTCCGGGAAAGATATTTGGTATATAATACACAAATACTTTAAAAAAATATTTTATACAGTGTTCGATACTTGTCATGATACAGACACATCTTAGACATACATACGATATGTGTCGAATACGGCAATCGCCTATTAAAAAATATATAATTATAAAAAAAAAAAGCAAATGACATGGTGTCCGACACGTTTTAGGATGCACTAGGGACTTTTTTTGTTGATAATTTTATTTGTGTTGTGGCTAAGATAGAATAGGAAAAAGAAAATTTCACTTTCCGGATGAAATTAAAATGTATCCGCTATGTTCGTTTTCATTTTCAAGTTATTTTTTGGATGAGTCAAAACGTACCCAATATTTATTATCATTCAAAAACACTTTATCTAGATGTTTTTAACTGTTTTAGCATAAATACATATATATATACATAAATATATATAAAAAAGACACGATTTGACAATGAATAGTAATTTTTGTCTTCCAAAATACAATATTAAACATACAATATTTGTTTTAAATTATCTCCAAAAATAAATCCAAACATACATACTATCTCTAATAAACACTTATTTATCTTTATTTTTCTCTTTTTATCTCCACAAAACAAAACAAATCACACCGAAAACGAATCCAATTTGATCATCTTTCTCTCCTTTTCTGTTTTCTCCAATCTCTCTTCCGCTTCTCTTTCATTCAATCTCTTCCCCATCAGCTTAAATGTCTCGTTTGATGAACCAAAATTGGAGTCAGTTTTATTTGTTGATGAAGTTACAAAAGAATCTAAAAATGATTTAATTAATTTGAATAATTAAAATATTTTATTGCATATTCTAATTGAAGACTGATAGTCATTTCCTATTTAAAATGAACTGATTTCGTGTATATTCTTTAGGGGAATTTATTCAAAAAATTAGAAAAGTAACGTGTTTTGGAAAAAATTAGAAAAGTGGCAACGCGGTTACTCACTGTGGTGCCACAATTTTTATTTAAAAAAAAAAAATTTCTATGTCACTGCGGTGACATTGTTTTTTATTTTTTTATTTTTAATGTGTCACCGCGGTGATAAATTTTTTTTTTTAAAAAAAATTATTTTATTTCACGATGAATTGCTGCTAACTTCTCGTTAAAATTTCAGCATCATCACGGCGAGTTGTCAACCATCAAATGTACCGTTCGACTCTCCTTGATGAGACGAACATTTCCCCACAAACAATTTCAAGTTTTATCAATTGTAAACAATGAATTTTTAGCACGACCACCGCACCTTTCGGCCATCGGTTCGCCGCCACCGGAGCAACCCACGATCCCGGACCCCCACCACTGGACTCGCCTCGACCTAACGGTTCTAAGGAGACCAACCTAGTTTAATTTTATTAAATATTTGTTGAGACATGAAACTTTGAAAATTTTTCCGCCGAAAATTCGCGCTGAAACTGTTTGCTGCCATTTCTCCACCATCAGGACGAATTACAAATTAAGACCATAGCTGTTCGAATCCTGTCGTCCAGACGATTCCAACAAGACCAGTCTTGCTCAATTTCATCAAGTATTTGTTTGTTCAATTAAAATATATATGTTTTAAAATAGTTATAATTTTATTAAATTTTATTTATTAATTAATAATACTATTTATAATAATTAATTAATTAATAATTAAATTTATAATTAATGAATAATACTATTTATAAAAATAATTAATTAATAATATTGTTTATAATTAATTAATAATTAATAATTAATAGTATTATTTAGACCAGTCTTGTTCAATTTCATCAAGTATTTGTTGAGAATTGAAAATTTGGAGATTTTTCCACCAATTCGCTGAAACTGCTTGCCAAATTCATTTTCTTTTTTTTGTTTGTTCAATTAAAATATATATGTTTTAAAATATTTATAATTTTATTAAATTCTATTTAATTAATTACAAATAGTATTATTAATTAATTATAAATAGTATTATTAATGAATTATTTATTATAAATAGTATTATTAATTAATTATTTATTATAAATAGTATTATTAATTAATAATTAATTATAAATAGTATTATTAATTAATTAAATAGAATTTAATAAAATTATAACTATTTTAAAACATATATATTTTAATTGAACAAACAAATACTTGATGAAATTGAGCAAGACTGGACTTATTGGAATAGGCTGGACGACAGGAATCGAACGGCTATGGTATCAATCCGTGATTCGTCCTGATGGTGGAGAAATGACAGTAAACAGCTTTAGCACGAATTTTCGATAGAAAAATCTTCAAATTTTCATATCTCAACAAATATTTAATAAAATTGAACTAGGTTGGTCTCGTTAGAACCGTTAGGTCGAGGCGAGTCCAGTGGTGGTGGTGGTCCGTGATCGTGGGTTGCTCCGGTGGTGGCGTAATCGACGGCCGAAAGGTGCGATGATCGTACTAAAAATTCATTATTTACGATTGATAAAACTTGAAATTATTTATGGGGAAATGTTCGTCTCGTCAAGGGGAGTCGAATGGTATATATGATGGTTGATAACTCACCATGATGGTGCCAAAATTTTAACAAGAAGTTGACAGCAATTCATCGTGAAATAAAATAATTTTTTTTTTTTATAAAAAATTGTCACCGCCATGTTGAACCGCGGTGACACATTAATTTTTTTTTTTTAAAAAAACAATGTCACCGCGGTGACATAGACAAAATTTTTTATTTTTAAATCTAATTTTTTTCAAAACACGTTACTTTTCTAATTTTTTTTCCTGCATTTTTTAAATAAATTCCCCTATTCTTTAAGTCATGAATTTATTTTGATTAAGAATTTGAATATATGACATGCTTATTTTATGTAGTATCTTAATTTTGAATTTTTATTTTTCCTTCATGATGTTATATATTTTAATATTTCTCATTACATATTTCAACTTTATGAGAATATATATATATATATATAATATCTATATATTAGGGGGTTGAATGCATTTTTGGTTCCGTAACTTAATTAGGCCATTTGATATTTACGTTCTTTAACTTTTTAGGATAACAATTAATCCTACATCTTATTATTTTAGCCATTTTTATCCTTATCGCCGGAGTTTATCTGCAGCGGCCAGAAGAGTGAACTTTAACAAACAAACAAAAATGAAAAACTAAAATTATAAAAATTAAAAAAATACAGGAGTAAAAGCTATTCTAGAAAGTTAAAGGATGAAAATATTGTCAGAAATAAAAAAACAGGAAAAGTAGCCTCAATAAGATGCACATATACTCTTCCGGCGAGAAGGGTAAACTCTGACAAAAAAGTGACTCAAATCTCGAAAACTAAAAAGTTACAATACTGAAATATGTATTTTGAAATTTTCTATGTTGCTGTTTTCATATTGTATATATAATGTGGTCAAAAGTCGAAAACGTCATATTACTCAAATTATGAAATAAAAAAAGTATTTAAACCTATTTTACATTGCTGTATTAATAATGCCTCGTATTCTTAACTTTTGAAATTTTCTATATTGTTGTTTTCATATCGTATCTATATGGTCGTATTCCTATTGGTACGTAGGATTTGGTTAGAAGTTTGCGTCGATTCCTAAATTCCACGCAAATAATATTTTCACGTGAATTTGAAATATTGAGCTGCTTTGAGTTGTTCCTACTTTTAATTGTAGTAGACGTTAAACATTTAACAACCAATAAGAAAGCAAGAAAAAGAGTAACTGCAAAGAAATTACTATATTGATTACGACTTAATTATTTTTTAGTGAATCGATTATGATTATTATTGGATAAAATGGGCCCATGATCATAAGATAGGCCTTACTCACTTGGAAGGTTCAGACCAGGCAAAATTTGGCCCACTCCCTTGGTCCAGCCCATTGACCCGTGACCCATGACCCGATTTGCTAAATATTTAAATTAATATAACCCTAACCCTAGCTCATTCACTCATCTGACTTTCTCTCTCCCCTCTCCCTATCCGTCGTCTTCTCTGTAACTTCCCCCTCTTCAATGCTTTGATTTCCCATGGTTTTGGGACTTCAACCACTGCCTTTCTCCTCGTTTCTCTTGCAATCAGAGCCACCCTATATAGTGGTCGGTTCTTCTGGTTGTGCGTAACTAAGTGAACAAGAAAGAAAAGCAATCTCTCCCTTCCCCACTCTCTGTTTGAGTATAATCGGTTCTGTGTGAACCCTAAGTTGTGGGAATCTTTATGGTCTCTGTAAAAATGGCCTTTTGTAGCGAAGGGCTAAGTGCCAAACTTGAGCAACTGTGAGTATTTAAGGCTACAGGTCTTTGTGACTGAGAGAAAAGTCTAGATAACATATCTGACTCTCTGAACCTTGTTTATACTTGTAGTTTACTGTTAATATTACTTTGTGTAAATTGTTCTGTTATCTATAATCAATTTTTAATTTAAGGGTTGAAAACCCACTGGTTTGTAATAGTAGTATAGAGCCCCCACCCAACAATTATATTATGAATTTTAATATTTAATAATTATGATACTAATTATTAATATTAAATATTTATAATTAACTAATCACTGCTATTATATACAGTATACTACGGACTACTATTAAAATAGCAATATCTACATATTGGTAAAATTTTAATTTATAAAATCTCAATTTTATCGATTAAATAAAGTTAAAAATAGTAGACTTAATACATTATCATTAATTAATTCTTGAGCTTATATTGTACTTAATTATGTCATTTGTTTCAAGGTTTTTTCTATCTGTTTTTGGTGGAACAAATGACTACGTAATTGTACGACTTGTAGTTTCAAAAAAGGTGGTTCGACACTTTCAGTCATATGTTTTACAAAATATTCAAAATGGTCCAAAGATTGGAAAAATTCCACATTTTTAGTCCTCTACTTTACGAAAATTTTAAAATAGCTTCAAAATTGAAAAAACTCAACATGTTTAGTCCTATATTCAAGTTTTTGTAAACCAATTGCCGGCAAAAATACATTCAATGCTCATTTTCGTTAGCTTTTCGCAACTCATACAATTAATGGATAATTGCAACATTCTTTCTTGAGATTTGATCTAATTAATTATAAATAAAATGGTCTCAAACTTAAATATTACATCTACTATCTCGGATAGGTGTATATACCCAAAGGTTTAGTTTTGGTCTCTCAATTTTGCTGTTTATTTGGATTTAATCCCTCAAATTTCAAATGAGAATTAAACCCAGATCACTAGTGTGATATCAATACATTAGATACGACATATGAGGCTAGTTTGATCATGTATTCAATAATCAATACATTAGATACATTTATCTACTTCCTTCTTCACCAAAATTATTACTTAAACATGAAACAAAAACAATTTCCAACAAGTAAAAACGATCTCAAATCTCAAACGAAGTCGACCAAGACCAAGAGAAATGTACTACTGCTCATTAGTTCATTTTGCAAACATAACATTTTGGGTGATGCAGGTCCTTAGGCTTAAATGCATTTTTTGTTTAGGAATTTAGGTTATTTGGTGGTTTTATTCTTTAATTTTATAGTATAAATATTTTGTCTATACATCTTTTTTTCATATTTTTGTAATTTTAGTTCCTTTTTTAATAGGAGTTCACGCTCCTCGTCGGAAAAGTACATAGTGCATTCATATGATATTTTAAAATTGGGGTTACTGTTCTTATTATATTTTTTTGCTAGCATTTTTATTTTATTTTTTAACTTTTCCGGGTAGTATTTAGTCCTGCATCTTTTTAATTTTGTAATTTCAGCCATACGTTTTCTCCCTACAGTTTGCTCTTCTCGCCGATAGAGGTAAACTCCAATGGAGAAAAGGACTGAAATTGTGATAATTCTAAAGATGAAGGATTAAAATGCTAGTCTAGAAAATTAAAGGACAAAAATGCCAAATAACATATGTTATATAACAAAAATGTATTCCCCAAGTCCTCGTAGCAAGACTTGTGGTATAATAAGGGCGATTATAAGACATGGACAACTGAAATAGAGTTTTGAGAAGAAGTCATACTATTCTTGTACACTAGTGATTTGGTGTAGTGGTATCATACTATTGTTTTACGATATAGTGCTTTTGGTTTGATTCTCTGAATGTGAATGGGAATCTATACCAATATTTTTGGCCACCACTGTTAGTTTTAACGGATTTTTAACAGCGATGATCATCTTTGATGGGATCTTCGAACGTGGGACTAAATGTGAAGTGTTAGAAACTTAAGGAACTAAATATAGGTAAGTGAAATAGTTGAGGGACCAAAAGTGATTTTAAACCCTATATAGCAAAATGTTCTTTGACTAAATTAGTTTAATTTTGACATATACTTATTGCTGGTGTTTTGGAATTCTTTTAATTGCAAAAAATAAATTTTATTGAGTAGAAAATCTCATTTATTTTAAATAAAAAATTTATTTTATATTTATCTATAAAACCATCTAAACAACATTTTATTTTAAAAAATTAGTACTTATCCAAAGAAAATTCTATCTTTGTGATCTTGATACTAATCAATTTGTAGTTATACAAATTCAAATTTAGAGGGTTATATATCATTGTTCAAATATATTATTTATCTCATCACTATCATTTATTTTTATTTTTACCATATAGTTTTGAATTTTAACCTAGGGTAAAATACATTTCCACCCCGTCTGAATTATTCTTGATATAACGTTTATCCCTCTAAACTAATAAATGTAACATTTATCTTTTTGGTTGGACAAAAATATCCCTCATGCCCTGAATAATTATATTATTATCAATATATATTGGTATGTAATTTTTTTTTTGCTAAAGTCAGCATTTTTCATCCAAGTCTTAACAAAAGTGGGGCAGGTGTAAATGAAGAAATTTGAAGGGGCCGTCCGGGTGTAAGTATAATTTTAAAATTTATTTAGAAAAAAGTGTAATTCACATTTTTAAAGGGGTTCAGAGTGTAATTAGCCTTTTCTTTTTTCACCATTTATACATTTCAATTTCCTCCAAAATTTGATTTTAACAAATATGATTAATAGAATGCTTCTGTCTTTGTGAGGAGAACATTACATATTTTGATATTATGGTACAAAAATTGACACCTTGTGAATAATTGGGAAAATTATAGTTTCTGTCCTATAAGTATAGGTGTTGACAATTTTAATTATGTATGAATTTATTTTGACAATTTTATTATATAATATTCAAAAATTTGGTATATTAAGAACAAAAATGGCTGAAATTTGTTAAGAATGATAAAAAAAAAAATGCACCTAATTAAATTGGGCAATAAGCAAATTCTGACCATTATTATTCTTAATATACGAGATCTTTAAAATTACAAGATAAAATTATTAAAATAGATCGACAAAAATTGCCGTCCCTATATTTACAAGACTGAATTTATAATTTTTTTGGAGTAAAATTATACATTCGTGTTGTATATAGTGTAGATACACGCAACATTTTAAATCAAAAGAAGGGGTGGGGATAATCCTAGATTAATCCAATAAACGAATCTATATTATGAGTTTTTTTTTTTTTTTTTTGGGGAGGGGGGGGGGTGGGGGGTGGGGGGAATATTGTGTATAATTAAAAATAGGTGATGATGTGCATAAGCCCAAGCAAAGCTCAGCCCAAGAAGAATAGAAGAATCAAGTACGCCAAGCCCAATGGCCTAGGAGCTTAATGGCTCATGGAGGAAGAAAAGAGCCCAAGCCACCCTAAACTCAACTTAATAACATGACCCAATAAGAATGAATGCCCCAAGGCCCGTGGTAAGTCACCACCACGTGGCATACACCTAGCTCGCTAAAAATATTCCTTTGCCAGCATGGATGGCATGATGAGAGGGAGGTCCTCACAAAGCTTTGGAATCCTTGGCAGCTAAGGTTTCCTGACGGTTGAGAGTCCCCCTCGATAAAGGGTCTCCCCTATCTCGAAAATAGGTTGTCAAAGACGACTCTAACAAGCGATAAACTTAGGATATGATTTATCTAAACCACTCTAACCTCTTCTTCCGAAAATCAAGAAAGATGTAAAGACTCCCATCACTTGGGGGCATCTCCCTATGAATTACAGATTTGGATCCAAGCGGGGACACCCTTCCAAGCGCTGAGATATTGCTGTTAATCTTCATCTAGCTTCTTAATTACGACCTTAGCATCGTCTTCTCATAATTTGATTACCATAGCTCAATTTCTCATTTATTCTATTTTTTGAGATTATTATATTTTAAATTTAATACTAACTTGGATATTAGAGTGCTAACGTGTTGTTTTGTAGGTTCATTTCTCCAAGTTTCTTCATTTGTTGACTAAGGATTAAGACGCAGGCCCAAGCTCTTTGGACCCGTTCTAATTCCGCACGCATCAAGTGAATTTGGTCTCATAGTTTAATTTGTATAACAATATTTTGATACTTTTATTTTCTTTACACAAAAGTTTTCATACATTATATTATTATTTCTTTTATCAACAATCTTTTATAAATCCTTTATTTATATTAACTTACTATTTTTTATATATTTCTAAGTATTTTTTTTAATTTTTGAAGTTGTATAATAAAAAAAGTTAAATACATTTTGTACAGGAGAAAAAGGCGCTTCTCATTCACTGCCCTTACTTTTCATTTTTCACTCCTGAAGTATGTTCTATGGAAAAAAAATTATAAAACTACTTTCAGTCGTGATTTTAAATTTTTATTAAGATTTTTGTTTAAAAAATAATATTTAAAATTTATAACTTTTTTTTTATATATTATATAATACAAAAAGTAGTTACAGGCTCAGTGAATGGAAATATATCTTACAATATAAATTATTTTATGTCGAAGAGATGCACGTAAATATGTGTAAATCATAATCAACATATACACTATGCATGCATATAATTTTATGAAAAATTTATGTTATATTAACTTATATATATATATATAATATTCAATAACATATAGAAGTACTTAAAAATAATTGACAATAATTTAAGAAAAATCAATTGCATATAACAATACAAACCACAAGTTATGTATATGATACGGATCGAAAGTTTACAAAGTTTAAACAATTTTAATTTTCCATATTAATTATACAAATTCAAAAACTTGGGTAATTGCGACTGCAGACATATTTTAACATGAAATTCAAAATACGATTGAGTTGGGGTAGATTGACCTATAACTGGATTGAACTAAGGAAAAAGTGGATCTAGGCCAGTCCCAGGTATTAATACATGAGACAAGCCCAGCCATTAGGACCACCTGGTCCTTGGTCGAGTCTGTTGAGCCATTTTTTTCTTAGAATAATCGTGATATATAAATTTTATTTTATTTTTCTAAGTTTACTATATAGTAATTTTTTTATATTTGTGAAGCTTTAAATTTTTTTTATTGTTCTACTAAATTTTTATACTTTAATTCATTAATACACTTTATTTATTTTATTTTAAGTTGTTTTTTAATTTATTATCATTATAAGGTTATTACTGTAAGTTTGTTTGTCAAATTTTATTTAAGTTCATTACATAATCTTAATAATTATTTTTTCTAGTTACAATTTTTGTGTGATTGAATTTATTATTTATTTATTCCATAATACAACAATAAATTTAAATAATTATCAAAATAAAGCTAAAATTTCATAAAATAATACAAAAATTGAAGTACATTCGGGTCAAATCATGGGCTGGGTATGAGCTTAAAAATGGATCAGCTGAGGCTCCAAACTCGAGACCATCTCATGAACGGCTATAAATAATAGCCAATCGGTTTTCGTTCAAACTTTTTTGAATTGCTCTGTTGCGATCCCGATCAGCCCCCTATATACCTATACGTGAAATGTCTATTTAACCCTAATAAAAAGTATATGAATATTATTTTTCTAAATAATTTGAAAACATTATGCAAACCAGGCAAATGGAAAGGAATTCAAGAACAAATGAATAATCTACGAATACTTAAAAGAAGAAGTATCCGGCGGCTGCAGCGGCGGAGATGGCGGAGAACTTCAAGGAGGCGGCACCGCTCGATGCTGGTGTGTCAGCAGCGGGCTGGTTTTCAGCGGGTGCATCGGCAGCATCGGTGGTGGTGGGGGAACTGGCATCACTGCTGGGGGAGCTAGATGGAGAAGAGGCCGCCTCCTTGGGGGTGGCAGCTGCATGGGGGGAATGCGAGGCTGCTTTAGGGGAGGCGGAAGAACCGGTGGTTGGCGCCGAGGAGCCAGCAGGTTGAGTGCTGGCGGCATTGGTGGAAGACGGGGCGGGGGATGCTTCTGCGGAGGAAGCCGGGGCGGGAGATGCTTGTGGGGTGGGGGACGTAGTTGAATTTGATGCCGGCGCCGGCGATGATGATGGAGAGCTAGTGGGTGATTGGGCAGAAACCGCCGCGGCGAAGGCGACGGTGACGATGAGGACTAGAGCAACCGCCTGGCGTGCCATCTTATTCGTTTGTTCTTGATTCTTGTCAAGATTTGCAGTATTTCTCAAATTACAAGCACAGAGAGAAACACTGCAGAATGAAAGAATGAGGAACAAAGGTGGGGAGATGAGGTTTTATAGTCCAAAACGGCGTCGGAAAAGTCGGGGAATACTTCAACAGAGATAACCTCTCTATCTATACATACCGTCAATTAAGTTGAGGATGTTAGAAATTACTATTTTCGTGTATATATATTGTAGTGGTACACAGCACACGTCCAAAAATATTTAAAAGTTTATAAATAATTAATATTTTTATTGGTAAATTGATTGTTAATTATAGAAAAATCGTTTGAGAAAATTAATTTGTGCAAGACTAAAATGCAGCCCCCACAAATTATAGGACTAAAATTATATTTTTTCCATATTTATCGGACAAAAAAAATAATTCTCCCAATTTGTTACTCTAGAAAGATAAATGATTAAAATGCCAAAGTATAATAGGTACATACAGGTCAATGACGCTTAGCTCTATTGGCGAGACTGAGGTCATGGGTTTGAATTCTATTTTGTACGTAGGATGTTGTTTTTACTGTAATAGTAAGTATTGGTTAGATTAATGTATTCGATATTATTGATCATAGTATAATTATTGTAATAGTTTTTGTTAGATATTGATATTCGACATGAACAATTGTAATCAATTTACTTCAATTAATAATAGTTCACAACTCTTACTTAAAAAAAAAAAAAAAACAATAGGTAGTTACAGGACAAAAATTGCATTTAATCTAATAATAGGTAGTTACATGAGTATTACAAATATAATGCCAAAAGTAATTTGAAATAAATAATATAACCGTTCCAAATGTCATCCAACCCGTTGAAATAAAAAACAAATTATTTACACAAAATCAATATTTGGAACGGTCACAAGCAATGTGTATGCGGACGGAAGGTGAACCATTCCAAAATCAATATTCATCAACCGTTTCTAAATATTTGTAATGCTGTCTATGCTGACGGAAGGTGAACCACTCCATAATCAATATTTATCAATTGTTCCTGAATATTTGTAACGCTTTTTATATAGATGGAAGGTGAACTGTTCAAATTAATTCCATTAATTTGAACCATTCCAAAGGAGGAAAAAGAAAAACTGTTCCTGAATTGGCCTAAATCCCGCTTTTTAGTTTTTTCGTAGTAACTGTCGAAGTTTAGGTTCAATAAAGTAATCAAATACGGTTCAGTAATTTGGGTCATAGTGCATCTGGTAGGATATGAGCCTTTAATATGTAAAGACGAATGATAGTTTCAGTTTTAGGGATAGGCCGAAATTAAAATACTTATTATATATATATATGTCATGGTCCCCAAATCACACTGTACTTCATTATATCATTTGACATCCCATTATCAGAGAGATTGTAGAGAGAAAAGTAACTAAAGAAAATTCTGTGAAAAAGTGTTGATTTGTAAGGCGGTTGACACGATTTCATTGAATTCCTTACGACTTTGGATTTAGGTACGCTTCCACATTTATGATTATGGTACCACCAGCTTCTCAGAAGAAGAAAAGATTGCAACAGCACTGCCAACATGCAAAGGCAGGCGATAACTTCAATAAAAATATATAAAAAAAGGACGAAAATTAGTGGTCTCTTATTTCCACTATAAGAATATAGTTCAATAGCTTCCAAAGAAATTTGATGCTAAAGTTAACGTTTAATTAATTAGTAAGTAAAATATCGCTGTTAATCTATATTATTTAATATATATTGTAAATAATTCGTAGTTAAATTCGTTAGCAAGAAATTTTCATTGCTAAATATTAGAAAGTAAATTCTTGTACTAAATAATGTGATTTAGCAACGAGAAGTTTACTTGCTAATTACCTCGATGCTAATTTTTTTCTTTACTATCCAACTATTTTCTTGTAGTGATTGGACGGTATTTGCTACTTGTCGATCAGAAGTTATTAATGACGAGATCATAAAAAATGCAATTGATTGAGTACATAGACGATATCCTCTATGGAAAAGGCAAAAATTACTTTTCACTGTAATCGATGAGAAGTTGACAAATTAAGTATACAATTTTTGGGTCGTTTTTCATGTAGTTTTTTCGTTGTTTTCTTTTTTATTTTGGGATAATTGCATAACACCTCCTGTATTAAAGAAATTCAGTTAAAAATCCTCTGTGTTAAAAATATATACCAAAAAATCCTTGTATTTTTAAAAAAATTGCACACACTCCTCTTCCGTCAATTATTCTTAACAGCGTCAATTTTTTTAGTAATTTGTCCGCTATGCTCTTGTTTTAGTAATTATTGATCTTCGTAATTAAAAATGAACTGCTTAAATCTTAATTAATTTTTAAAATATATTTTTACATTTATATATATACACAATTATACATATACGTACAATGTTATAAATAAAAAAAAATGTTGTATGTATATATACATATGAATGTACATAACGAGGGTGGGAGAAGGACGACGGTGAGCTCGCCGTCGCCCGCCAATCAAGACAACATTGCCTTCGTCCAACTAGAGTTGTGGCGACGTCGCCCATCGCCACACGGATCTGGGTGGCGACGCCAGCTTTGTCAGATATCCGGGAGAGGAGCGACGGAGTCCGGGAAGCGGAGCCTCGGGGTGGACTGGAGGCGCAGGCGTGGGGTGGCTAGCGATTCTCGGGGGGGGGGGGGGGGGGGCGATTGTTCGTTTTTTTTTTCTTTTTTCTTTTATTTGTTGTATTTTCCATTTTGTAAATTTTAATATATGAACTAGTTTAAATATGTATCTTCTATGCCTAAATATACTATATAAAAATTTAAATCTATTTGCTGTAACTTAGATATATATATATATATATATATACACTATAATTTTAAAACATATCCAATACAAAATTAAACTAACTAATAAATATTTTAAAATTAAAATTATGTATTTTGATTTTAAAAACTTATAAATAATATTAAATAATCTTAAAAATTTAATATCTTCATAGTAAAATATTAAAATTTGATGTAATGATATTTTTTACATATAAAAATTGATAAAAACTATTTTCTTGGTATTTATCATAACTTTTCAACAAAAAACGGAAAATATAAACAATTAATCAAAAATAATATTGATAAGGGGTAATTTTGTCTATTCAAAGAGAAGAAATGTTGAAAATTCATAAAAAAATTATCCTATTCCTTGTGTAGCGCGTATAGACAACTCTCCATTTTTTTCCTTATCGGAAAAGTTTTTTTTTGTAGGGTTTATAATTGCACAGGATCTTTTTTGACTATTTTATTAACACAGATAAATATTTAACCATTTTCGTATAACATAGAGGGCAATATGCAATTTTTTTTTTTAATTACTCCATGTCTATATATCATGACTCTATGACCCATCTGGCACAAAAGTTGCACAATTTGATTATAAAAAATAATTGATTTGTTTTCACAATTTCATAAGTGATTAATAGAAAAAAAAGTATAATTTTGGTCCTATAATTCATTCGGTGGGTAGTATTTTTGTCCAATACAAATTAATTTTGGTAATTTAATTTTATAACCTTAAAATTTTGACAATTTTCATTCTTTGTTTTCTAACAAATTTTATAATTAATTTCATTCTTAAGGTTAATGAAGAAATTAACTAAAAGATTATGTAATAGACCATAATGGATAATAAAACAAATTATCGTTTGTTCTCGAAACGCATGTTTGGTCTGCTTAATCGTGCGGCCAAATTAAACTTGCCTTTATCATTTTCAAACAGTCATAATTTTTTAACAGACTTTCATACTCATATTTATAATCTCTCAAAGTTGATTGAATTATTATCGTATATGCTTCGTTTATATTATTTATTGGAGAAAAATGTTACGATTAAATTTAAGTACTATACATTATGCCCCTGTGAATTATTGATAGAATTAACGGTTTCTGAGTGAATTATACTAAAGGATTAAAGGTAATTTTTGTCCCTTAACTTCAGGTCATTCTCATTTTAGTCTCCTAAGTTACTAGGGTTTCATTTTGGTCCCTTAAAACTAAAAAAATCTGAATTTTGGTACAAATTTGGTCGGAAAGTTGAGTCACTCGCCAGAAAAAGTCACATGTCATGCATGTGACTTTTTAAATTGGAATTTGCATTGTGATTGGCTGAAAATAAAGGGCTTCAAGGCAATTTTCGTCCTCTAACTTCAGGCCATTATCGTTTTAGTCCCCTAACTTCAGGTCATGTCTTCACCACATCATCTTTTTCAGCCAATCACAATGCAAGCTCCAATTTAAAAAGTAACATGTCTGGCATGTGACTTTTTCCGGCGAGTGACTCAACTTTTCGACCAAATTTGTGCCAAAATTGAGATTTTTTCAATTTTACGGGAGAAAAATGGAACCTTAGTAACTTAGGGGGCTAAAATGAGAATGGTCTGAAATTAAGGGACGAAAATTACCTTTAAGCCTTATACTAAATAGTCGCATAAATAATTATGACTATTCTTGTAATTTTTGTTAGATAAAGGGAATACAATGATATCACGGGCTACTACGCAGAAAAAAAACTGCAGCAGCATTGCCAGCAGGCGGCAACTTCATCAAAAATATACCATAAACAAGCAGTAAGTGGTCGCCCATATCGGATTCCATGCTGATTGTCAATCAAAAGCTAATAATCTATCATGACTCTATAACCTAATCTGGCAATGTGGTTGCATAATTTGATTATAAAATAATTGATTTTAGAAGAAGTAATCATATTATTTGTCTTCACAATGTCATAATTAATTATATATATCATTCTTAAGTTTAATTGAAGAACTAATTATCATATAATTTAATATTGGGCATAATGAATAAGTAAATAAATAATAATTGCTACTATTGTGACATCAAAATTATGTTATTAATTAAGGAAATTATAGTGTGCGTGAAATTAATCCTCTTGTGCTACTATTGTGCAAATTGCAAAAATCTGTGTTGTGTAGAAATGAAGTGTTTTTTCTTTACATTAGATAAAAGCACTAATATCATATTACATTAAGTTTTTGAGCAAAATGTAATTGATTAAATCAATGCATTAATATAATAGAGAGAGAGAGAAGGGTTATAAGTTCAAATTGAAGATAATTAATTTCTTTATAAATTCTCATGAGTTGATTGAATTATTATTGTATATGTTTCTTTTATATTTATTTATTGGAAAAAAAGTTAGGATTGAATTTAAGTACTATATATTGTGAGTGAATTATACTAAACAATTACATAAATGATTATCACTATTCTTGTAATTTTTTGTTAGATAAAGGGAATACAATGACATCAGGGGCTACTCCACAAAAGACTGCAGCAGCGTTGCTAGTGTCTAACAGACAGGCGATAACTTCAACAAAGAAGATATTTGAAACAAGCAGTAAGTAGTCGCTCATACCAAACGGCCATATATTTGTTAATTGTCAATAAAAAATTATTAATAATGAGATCGTGAAAAATACTGTTGATGAGTATATAGATGGCATCCTTTTCGGCAAGGGCAAAAGTCATTGCCCGTCTTTGAAGAATTGTGTAGGGAAAAGAATTAATTTTCATTGTAATTAATTTTCTACTTAATTTTCATGACCTCTACAACCTATTTTGGCACATGGTTGTATAGTTTGATTATAAAATATTATATTTTTAGAGAAGAAAATAAAAGTGATCATTTCGTTTGTTTTCATAATAATATGATCAATTATATATACAAATGAATGTGCACTGTGTTGTGTAGTTTGTGTGTAACTTGAGGGATGAGTTCTTTTCTTTTGTTTTGATAGAAACAGTGCTATAAATTAAGAACCATAATACATCGTAGATCAATACATTAATATAATAAAGAGTCATGTATGAAATAAATTATAATAAATTAATATAAATAAGACAAATACCCACACACTCGGTCGGAGAGCTCGATCCCATGACTTAGAGCTTGTTTATAGAGCTCAACCTTAACCAAGCGGCTAAAATATCATTAGCATGTTGCTAGGAAGTTGATATTTCTGCTTTTATTTTTTGCTCTCTCTCTCTCTCATGCACACGCACACATATAGATATATAGAAGTACAGAAATGCAATTTTAGTCTAATTTCTTAGGGATGGTGTCACTTTTAGTCTAGGGCCATTCTAGAATAGCGATTAAAGACAATAATTCTCAAAACATAACAATTTAGTCCAATTTGCTCTAATTTAGCCGGAATTCATCATGTGCGTTGCACGTGATCTATCTAAGTTGGGGATATATTTTATTTTTAAAATCTTATGTGGCACGAGTGATGTGGTAAAAAAAATTCATGTCACCCTTGCCACCTCCCCAATACTTGATTCATATAAATAATATAGGCAAAATTACAAAATTGATTCTGTAAGTATGAGGGGATGGCAGCATTGGGATCGTAAGTACAGGACTGATAATTTTAGTCTTGTAAGTATTGATTTTTTCGTAATTTTAGTCCTTCCGACCAAAATTGCCAAAAATGCGGCGGGATTTGGGGCTTAGGGTTCCGACGTCCACGTGCACAACTTAAACACGTAGGAGCTTGCGTGGCAAATGACGTGGTCAATGACGTGACTTTAGGCGGGAAAAGAGCCCCTCTTCTCGCTTTTTTCATCATATGAAAGAGCTCTCTCTCTCTCTCTCTCTCTCTCTCTCTCTCTCTCATTTTTGCTGTTGCAAATGAAGTTGCAGGTGAAGAAAAACAGCGAAAATGTCTTCTTTATCGTCGGGCAATTACTCCACCACTGTGATAAACTGCTTTTGTGGCATTAGGGCTCCATTGAGAACCTTTTGGACCAATGACAATCCCGGAAGAAAGTTTTATTCTTGCGCAAATTATAAGGTAAGAATTGAAGTTTAAGTTTAAGTTTGATATATGTTGGCTTATATTTTGTTCAATTGCAGAGTGGAGGATGTCGATTTTTTACATGGGATGACCCGCCTATGTGTGCTCGAGCTTTGTGTGTCATACCCGATTTGCGTCGCAAGTTTCAAACAATAGAAACTGAAGCAAAACTGCTGAAGAAGAAGATATTTTGGCTTAAAGTTTGCTTGGTGGCATCATGGTTTCTGTTGGTCGATTTTTGGATGGGTAAATGGATGATGGTCTTTGGATGAATCGTTCGATGAATCGTTCCAGATTGCTAGATTTGTAGGGGCTTACATTATGTTGTTAGATATGAGTAAACATAAAATGGAGGAATTGTAATGGCATTTTGTGATTTTGATAATGAAATTGAAAGCCTCAAATTTGAAGCTTTTGTGAATTATATTTTATGTTGTTAAAGAATTCTGTTAATAAATTTTAAGGATGAAACTAAAAGCCTAAAATTACAGTTGTTAATTAATTTAGTAATAGCATAAAAATAAAAATGAATTTTCAGTCATTTCTACACCCTTTTCAGCCATTTCTGCACCATTTTCAATAATATAAGAAATTTTCAACAACATTTCTGCACCCTTTTCAACAATATAAGCAATTTTCAACAATATAATGAAAATGAAAACATTCATTTCTGCACCATTTCCAACATGTTAGTGAGAAACATTCATTTCATACTAACATCAACAATTTACAACATCCTGTCCACAATTTATAGCCTGTCTTCACAAAAAACATGAACATCTATTTACAACATTTCTTCAACAACAACCTGTCCACAAAACCCCCTAATTCATAACATATGCAATCACAATTGATTCCTCAAGTTTCTCAAGTATCTTGAGATTACAAACAAAAAATGTTTCAATCAAAATAAAAAAGTTCTTAAACAAAAGGTGAATTCCTCCCATCTTTCTTCTTGCCCTTGTCTCCCTTGTCCTTTGATTGTGATAACACATTGTTCAATCGTGATAATGTAACATACTTTTGTCATCCTTCTCCAAAAATGTACATGTTGATAGAAGAGATTTGATCTCTAGTTGTAAAGACTGTTTTGGAAATACCTCCTGTCTCCCTGTCCATCGTGGTGGAGCTCTAATATTAACTTTTGGGATTGGTGGCTACAGATGACTTGGTTGAGTTGGTGGAGGAGGCCTAGAGCATTGAGCTGCATGTTGTCGTTGGGATGTGGAAGACTTGTATGATGGCTTCCATGGTTGTTTGTATGCAACTTTTTCTTTATATCGGGGTGGTTGAATGGTTTGGGTGCAATTGACACTTTTTCTTGTTCCTTCATGCCTTGAAAAAACAGTCAGTATCAAGTATTAGAAAATGTATAATTAAAATGGAATGAATGGGTGCTGAAGTTATTCTTGCATCCCTTGCAAAAAAAAGTTATTAAGTATTAATGAATGGCAATTTAAATAGAATGGGGAAATTTTTTTTAGTCCTTTAACTTTGCCATCGATTAATTTTAGTCCTCTAACTTTTGTAAATATCAATTTAAAGTCAATAATTTGCATAAAGGTGTAACTGTCATCCGAATTAGGGTTTCTTTCCAATTTTCCGTCGAATTTGGAAATTTAGGTCGGAAAAATCTGATGTGGTATAAAACACGGCCAACTAATCCAAGTAACCATTGATGTGGAATTCTCTTTTTACTAATCTGCTTATGTGGCAAAAAATGTATAATGAAGTGGCTTTAAGGGAAAAGAAAAAGAAAAGACAACGAAAAGAAAATAAAATTTAGCAAACGATTTCTCCAAATTCCCCCATACTCCACTGCCCTAATTTCTCTCTTCTTTCCTCCGATTTCACTGCCCTTGAGAAGAGGCACTTGGTGCGAAAATGGTGGTGGTGCGAGACCCTTCTCACAATGGCGAGCCCCCCTGATTACAGTAAGTTTTTTATTCTCCTCCTTTACTCTGAATCGGAATGGCGTGTGTTGCGAGGACCAACAGTGGTTTGTTTAGTTTTTTTTCTCCGAATAAATTTGTGGTCCATTGTGTTGGAATGCTACTTGACTACTTTGTGGTCCTTTATGTCGGAATGCTACTTGACTACTTTGTGGTCCCTTAGTTTTTTACTCAAACAAAAGTTTGTGGTCCCTTTTGCTGCATGTTATGTTGACAGAAATGTTGGGCGAGACTGAAGCAAAAATATGTATTTGTGGCAGTACTTTACCAGCATGTGGATTATCTTTCTGTTTTCTAGATTATCAAAGAAAACTGTATGTAATGTGCTTGATCAAAGAAGTTATCGAGGAAATAGAGATGTTGCCAAGCTAGGATGGGAATTTAAGAGGAAAAACAAAAAAATCTCATTACCAGATCAGGAAGAAACATACATCAAATACCATAGTGCTCCTATGACCTGCAGACAGTGTGAATATGATGATAATATAGAATATAGGCAAAATTTATATTGCATCTGAAAGTTTGTTGAACAAGAAAGAGTTTTATAACAAGTTAGGACAATCTGGTGACAGCATGGTACTTATGCTTACATGACTTGCTAGCAAGTAGAGAATAAGATTGTATATTGTTTAAACATTGTTGTAGCTACACCATTAACTAATTATCATGATTTTAAATAGCACAAAATAACAAGAAAATACCACCTAAGTTGGTCCCTAACCTGAAGAGTATTTCGGTGGTTGCTGGTAAAGTCCCTAAGAAACATACTCCTTTTTTGCTGCATTTCTGATACAAAAATGTTTATTTTGTTTTGTTTGGTTTGGAATTTACTTTATGTTGGGCAAGAATGAAGCATGTGGTCCCATGTGTGGTTACATAAAGTCTATTGTTTGACTGTTTTAGTCTGTTCTTTAAGTCTTCTTCAGGGGGTGAATCATTTGATGATTCAAACAGTGAGTTTGAATATTAAATGCAGGAAGATAAGGATGATGAGGAAGACAAGGAGTTGATAGATAATGTGGTGAAAGAGGGTGATGAGGGAGACAATGAAGGGGTCAATGTTGAAGAACTTGACGCAGAAGGGCTAAGGGTCGAGCATATTGAATTTGAGCAGTTGTTTGGGGATGAGAACATAGTATGAAGTGAAGATGAATTAAACTCCAACAAGAGGTTTGATGAAGATGAAGACAAGGGAGAAACATTCCCTGTATTTAACTCATCTTGCATGTTTCACCCTCATTTTGAGTTAGGAATGATCTTTAGCACAAAAAAAAGAATTCAGGACTGCAATCCAATCACATGCAATTGAAACGAAAAGGAACATAAAGTTTGCAAAAAATGACAAAAAGAGAGTGCATGCAAAATGCTTTGACAAAGATTGTCCATGGAGAATACATGCTTGTAGATTGAAAGGTGAATGCACATTTCAAATTCGGGATTATGTCCCAAGACACACATGTAATATCTCATTTAATGTCAGAAACATGAAATCAAGTTGGTTGTCACAAAAATACATTCATAAGTTCAAAAGTGATCCTAAAAGAGGGGTAAAAGGATTCAGTATTGATGCAATAGAAAATGTAAGGGTGAATATATCCAAAAATCAAGTTGCAAGAGCAAAACGACTTGCATTGCTAATACTTGAAGGCAGCCCCAGTGCTCAATATGCATTGTTGTGGGATATGCAGATGAAATCAAAAGAAGTAATCCAGGATCAATAGTGGTTTTGGGTACTGATGATTCAGGCGGGGTGAATCTATTTGATAGATTTTATATATGTTTGCATGCACCGAAAATGAAGTTTTTGGCTGGTTGTAGACCAGTAATATGTGTGGATGGGTGTCACCTTAAGGGTCCACATAGAAGAGTGTTATTGATTGCTGTTGGCATTGACCCTAACAACAATTTTTTCCCTATTTGTTATGATGTGGTAATGAGGAGAATAGGGAGGTATGGGAATGGTTTTTAACTTTATTGAAAATGGATTTGCACATTGAGGAAGACTGTAAGTACACGTTCATGTCAGATAAACAAAAGGGACTTGTAGGTGCTTTGGAGGAATTGTTTCCTAATGCAGAGCATAGGTTTTGTGTCAGGCACCTCCAGTCAAATTTTAAAACAACTGGTTTTAGAGGTTTGACCTTCAAAAATGGGTTGTGGAAAGCTGCTAGCGCTACAACAGTTAACCAATTTAATGCAAGAATGCAAGAATTGAAAGAGTTGGATGCAGGGGCTTATGCATGGTTTAGTGACAAGCATCCAAAGGAATGGAGCAGATCCCACTTTTCCACTTATCCAAAGTGTGATATTCTGTTAAATAATGCATGTGAGTGCCTGAATAACAACATTCTAGAAACAAGAGACAAACCAATACTGTCAATGCTTGAATGATTAATAGAATATTTCATGAAAAAACTGCAAGTGAACAGAGACAGGGCTTTGAAGAAATGGAAAAAGACTTTATGTCCTAAAATTCAAAAAATCATTGACAAGAATATTGAAAAACTTGGTGATTGCATACATTAAATCTGATGATAAGCATTATCAAATCTCCTATTTTGATGGGACACAATATAGTGTTAACCTTGAGAATGAGACATGTGGTTGTAGAAAATGGGATTTGAGTGGGATACCTTGCAAACATGCTGTGAGTGCCATTTTTTGTCAAGGAGAGGACATAGAAAAATACACACACCAATGTTACAGGGTGCAGATATATTTGAAGGCCTATCAACATGCTACATTGCCAGTCAATGGAAGGGAAGAGTGGAAGAAGAGTGCATTTAATCCACTTGTGCCACCAAAGCCTGTGAAGAGAGTGGGGAGGCCTCCCAAAAGGAGACTTGAAGCTGATGAGCCAATGTCGAAAATGAAGAGAAGAAAAACTGGTCCAATCATCAAGGAGGGTGCCTCCAAAGCAAGCTGCAACTGCACCTGCGCAAGCACATGCACCTACACCGACTATGTTTGCACAATTCCAACAATGCCAAAAGGGGTTGAAACTAAGGAGCCTGCTCCATTTGTGAAGGCTGAAAAGGGTGAACAAGGGAGTTCGGGATCAACCCCTTCTATTATTAAAGAAGGAAAAAGATTTGTCACGTTATCGAATCTTTCAAGTGTTGTTAATCAATTGAAAAAAGGAAAGAAGTAAAGCTGAAAATGTTTAGTTGCAAGTCAAAATGTGAAGTAGGAATTATTTTGTTGTTGTATAAAACTTGTTATTGATGTATGATTTGTGTTGGAGATGAAAGAATGACTCCAAAAAACTGTCTGTTTTGGCTCTTTTTAGACATGTATTATGCCTCTTCTTTTGACTTTTTGAAGTAATTATAGATGAATTTATTTCTTGTTGGTGTATACTTTGTTCTTTTATTTATGTAAATACACATTTTGCAGGTTGGTGCATTTATTTTCTAATCAAGTCAATTTAGGTTGGTGCATTTATTTTCTAATAAGTCAATATAGGTTGGTGCATGAAATGTTGTTGAGAAATAGAGAAATGCCATTTTTTCATAGCAGCAGCTTGAAATTTGCTGAAAGACAGGGATATTTTTACATAGTTAAAGCTAACAAATTACATCACCAATTATAGCACTAACACATCAATACAACAAATTACTCTTCATTTACAAAATTTACATCACTAATTTAACCTACCCAATGCAGCACATAAACAACAAATAAAAATATAGCACAAAGTTTCCATTTTCTATAAATCGTTTTCATTTTAGCATAGTCCTCCTCCACCTTCTTCAATTCTTCAATCTTGGCTTTATATCGGGAACATTTTGCTAGCAATCCAGGGATCACAATCTTTGCCCGTGCACACATTGGTGGATCTTCCCAAGCAAAAAATCGACACCCTTCTCTCTACCCAAGCTCACGAAAAAGGCAAAAAAATTCAAACAAATGTGCAAGAAAACCGAGCAAGAAAATATACCAAAAGAATTGAAAGAATTATCTTGTAATCTTTGTAAGAATGGAACCTTCTTCCTGGGTTGTCATTAGTCCAAGAAGTCCTTACCATTGTTCTCTTTCCACAATAGCAAAAAAGTGCTCCTTCTATGGATGACATGTTGAAGATGGCAAGAGAATGAGATAGCAACTGCAAAAAACAATGAGGTTGGCCTACCTTTCCCCCTTTTTTGTTAGTTGGGTATTAAGTTTAAAGGGAAAAACTCACATGTTTCCCTCCAAAAATGTCCATGTAAAATGTCATATCATACAATTGTGCCACACAAGACTAAAATCCCCCCAAAAAAAATTAGCATGTGCGCTGCACATGCTATTTTTCGGCCACAATTGCCAATTTCGTACGCCGGAGGACGATATTTACATCTTTTTGCAAATTAATGACTTTAAATTAATATGTACAAACGTTAGAGGACTAAAATTAATCGATGGCAAACTTAAAGGACTAAATTTTATTTTTCCCAAATAGAATGGGTACTGATGTTTCTTACCATAGAATTGTCTCCCTGAAACGCATCAATTTTAGTCAAAATGTCCTTGTCATCTGCCTCCTTTTCAACTTGCAACAAAATCAGATTTAGATAAGTATGATATCAACATACCAAAATCAGATTTAGATATTCAATCTTACCCTTCTTTTCTTGCTTGCATGAGCCTTTTTTCCTTTGATTTCTTGTATCACTTGACTAAATGCATCAGTGACTTGTATATCTTCTTGCAGGTTCTTCAATGGACATCTTCGGGCATTGTGTTTCTCCTCACCGCATTTGCTGCACTTGACAGTCTTCTGCACTCTTTGCAACTTGTATAGCGGTTTCTCTTTACCATTTTTCTTCTGCTTTAACACTATCTCATCAGGTTTCCTCCTTCTAGATTTTGGAGGCCTACCAACCCCTCTCCCAAAGTTTGGTGGGAAAGGAGGGATGAATTGTGTAGCAGTCCACAATTCTCTACCAACCATAGGCATAAATGCAGTCTTATAAACATTCTTATAAGATGCAACACTATAGCACTCATTTACATACTTAATAGGATCATCAACTTTACACAATATAGCACTACAAGCATGTTTACATGGGATGCCATTCAAATCCCATTTCTTGCAAGAACAACTTCTGCTGTCCAAATCAACTGAATGTTGTGAACCATAAAAAAAGTTTAATTGATAATGAGATGAATCAACCTTTATTGGAATGCAATTTGTGGACTTTTCAACATTTTTCTCAACAATTTAACACTAGTCCATTTTTTAGTTATGCCCTATCCCTGTTCTCCTGCAATCTTCTCATTAGATACTCTTTGATCCATTCAAGCATAGTGACAATAGGCTTCTAGCCTCCAAAATATTCGAGTTAAATATTTCACAACAATTATTCAATAAAACATCACACTTAATATCAGTTTTGAAGTGTGATCTACTCCACTGTGTAGGGGGTTTATCATCAAACCATTCTGCAGCTGTTTTATCAAGTACTGACATTTGTTTCATACACAATTTGAATGCATTAAGGGTAGTAGCCCTTGTAGCCTTCCACAAATAGTTTTAAATGTCAAACCCCTGAAGCCTGCATTCTTCAAGTTAGAATGTAGATGTCCTAAACAAAACCTATGATCTGAAGTAAGAAACACTTCCTCAAATGCTTGAACTAACCCCTTTTGCTTATCAAATATGAAACACCACTGATCATCTCTAACCACCCCTAAATCAGATTTCAGAAGCCTCAAAAGCCACTCCCAAGTAACCCTCATTTCTTTTCCAACAACAGCATATGCAACAGGATAAATATTGTTATTTGGATAATGCCTACTGCTGTTAACAGAACACCCCCAAAAGGACCTTTTAGATGACATCCATCAATACCTACCACCTATCTACACCCCCCCCCCCCATTAAACCCATTTTTCAAGGCATCAAAACACACATAAAATTTATCGAATTTCTGATCAGTATCTACCCCTACCACCACTGTAGAGCTTGGATTACTTTTCAGCAATTCATGTGCATAATCTTGCATCATTGAATATTGTACCTCAGAAGCACCCTCTATTGAGTTTAGTACCTTTCTTTTGTCTCTATACACTTGATCTCGTGATACGTTGACTCTTAAACCCTGAATGACATCAACCCTAAAACCCTTGATATTTCTTTTTGGATCATTTCTAAATTTTTGAATGTACTTTTTTGCAAGCCACTTTGACTTTAAATTTTTAACATGATAGTCCCTTCCACAAGTGTGATTGGAATTATATTCTCTTATCTAAAATGTGCATTCATTAGCCACTTTGTGTTCATTTATCCTCCACTGACAATCTTCCTTAGCACATCTAGCATACATTCTGTTCTTATCATTTTTGGTGATTTTTAAATGCCTCGATTTTATTGCATGACTGTGAATGGAATTTCTAAATTCAAATTGTTGAAAATCATACCTAATTTAAAGGTAGGATCATATTGTTCCACGGGATTGAAAATAATATTTAGCTCTCTTGTTTCATCATCATCAGAACCCTTCCAACTCTGAAAGTTATCCTCACTTCCAAATAGGTCTTCCTCACCCTCTTCATTGCTACCCCTGTCATGATCTTTATTTTTTTCATTCTTTTCTTTCATATTTGTTTCTTCTACCTCTCTTTCTATTTCTTTTTACAAAGTCTCTTCATCAATGCACTCTCCTGTTTTTTGAATATTCATCTCATCATTTTTCAAATCATAGTCACTATCTTCAAAGGATTCAGATTCTTTCAAATTTTCACCCTCTTCAGTTAATCCACCCCCCTGAGGTTGTGTATTATATTCACCAACCTGACTACACATAATATTTCCATCAACTTCAACATATATATCAATTTCTTTTTCAGGAGCAATACCACTACACACATCAAACAGAATATCATCATTATTTACTTTGTAATACACATCTCCAAGCTTTGTGAAATATGTCCTATTACCAAAATAGCCCACCTCACTAGCCATTTCATTCAGTTTTGAAATAGACATTTCATGAACATCCTCATAATCAAATTTGTACATTACATTCCCCAAAAAATGTAATGTAATGGTTGCTAACATAGTGTCATTATTATTTGGAAAAAAAAAAAAAAAAAGGAATGCAAACAAACAGACACAAAATAGAATAAGTTAAAATTCATACAAAATCATACAGAAAAAGAAAACAGAAAGATTCATAAAAAATCATAAAAAAATCACATTTACACATAATTTCAGAAAATGGATACATTTACACTTTACACATAATTTCAGAAAAGAGTACATTTACACATAATTTCAGAAAGATTCATAAAAAATTATAAAAGAAAAGAAAACATAATGGATACATTTACACATAATTTTAGAAAATCAGTACATTTACACGCACATGGACAAAATAAAATATTCAACAGACAGACAGAAAAAAGAAAATAAATCATCCATTGTTGCTTTCAAGACAAGAACAACACAATGGGACCATAGTGTTGGAGATTTCGGAACAAAAACACAATGGACCACTTTCATTTTTTGGGACCACAAAAAACTAGATTTAACGCTAAAAATCAGATTTTTTAAAAACATAGAAAACTTACCGTATGAAGGTGGAGGAAAATCGTTAAACTCAGGATCCCGAAGTGGCATTGCTTCAATCGAGTTTCTTCCTCAATCGACGATCAATTGTTTGTGGGAGTTGAAAGAAGGATTTTTAGGGTTCTTTCGATTTGGGTGAATTGTGATTTGGGGGTTAATTTTTACTGCATTTTTTTTAACAACTTTCTTTTTCAACTCCACAATTTTTTACATTGGTTGCCACATCATTATTTTTCCCACGTGTGCTGCTGACTGTGTATTTTCACCCAGTTGTTTTCTTTTTCCCGCTCAAAGCTACGTAATTCGCCACGCAAGCTCCTACGTATTTAAGTTGTGCACGTGGACGTCGGAACCCTAAGCCCCAAATCTCTCCGCCGCGTTTTTGGGCAATTTTGGTCGGAAGAACCAAAATTGCCAAAAAAATCAATACTTTACAGGATTAAAATTTTCAGTCCTGCACTTGTGGTCCCAATTCTGCCACCCCCCCTATACTTACGGGACCAATTTTATAATTTTGCTAATAATATATATTTAAAAATAAAATTATTTAAATTAATAAATTAAATTAGATGACAATATAAAAAATTAACACTGCGAAGAGATGGGATTTGGCACGGTCAGGGCACCCGTTCTAAAGCCCGTTCCAAGTTGGAACACTTGTCGAACGATATTGAAAGATGACGTCAGGTGGAACATTTTTTTTGGGTTACAAATTTGGGATGGTCCAACCGTCCCAAGTTGAATTCCAAAAGAACAGTTACTAAACACGTTCCACATTCTGTGCCAAATGAAAAATCGTCGAAACCCAGTATGGAACGCTATATTAGATTTAGGAATGGACACGGTGTAACCGTTCCTATATCCGGTGCAAAGTATGTCCCAAAATTGACAATTTGAAAATGTATTCCTAAATGAGGTACAATTTGGAACGGTCACGAGTACACTATTAAAAAAATGTCAAAAACTGTTGCAAAATATAAGTTTTGTTTAAGAAGCAATGTGTTTCTAAAATCGTTCCAAAATATGGTAGAAATTGGAACGGTTCCTTTAAATTATTTCGCATATGTTACTATATTTGTTCCAACTGATCTTCAACGGCTATATTTCAACGATTGAATATACCGTTCCGAAACCGTGTCAACAACCGTTCCTGAAGTAGGAATTAATGGCTACTTTTTAACTATTTTTTATGTGTTCATATGCCCGTTCCTAAGACCGTTCTAATTTTTTCAATGTAAATGTGTTCTTCTCTTTTCATTTAATATAACTCTCTTCTTTAAATTTTCTTATTCTCTCTCTAATTAGAAAATTAAGTTTCAAAGTTATACTTCTATAACTTTAAAAATTAAGTTTGAACTTGCACTATTGACATTGTTTTTGACTACTTATCTTGATGATTCTCTTACATAATTTCTTCTCGACCACTAGTAATTCCTCATCAACTTGGACCATAGTCTCATTTTCATAATTAATGTTGTCAAATAATAATTGTTGCGCGGCCGCTCCACCACCACCACCACTAGTCCCCCCACCATCAGCTAGACAGTACATTAGCCTCGATGACGCGAGGTAAGTTGGTTTACTTAATTTTTTTATTATTAATTATTTTATTTTGAAAATATTAATTAATTATTTAATATAAATTTAATTTAAGGTCTGACCAACGGTTCCACGAGCGCATCAATGCGATCGTGCAGGGATATTTCCCCCCCTCCCCCGACCGTGTTTGAGGCAGGTACCTCCAAAGCAGCAGCATTTCTGGTTCGAGAGCATGAAGGTAATTAGTTTTAATCTAATTTATTTTTATCTAATATATAATCTAATTATTTAATTTATTTTACTAATGTTTTGTTTAATCTTATTATTGCAGATGACCTATTGGTGGGATTGTGACGATGAGTCCATGTTCCGGGTGTTCCACATGTAGGCCGAGAAATATATTTAGAAGACCTTTTCCATCACCTGGTCTAGCCTGGTCAGGCCACTATGACTGGCCAACGAGGTCTGGCTCTAGCACTAGGCGTACTAGGCCAGTGAGGACCTCCAGCAGGAGCCTTCCAAGAATAACACTAACTGGGCGGTGAACCTCACGGTGTCCTCAATTGTGTACAGGAGGGGTCTTCCTCAGTCGGCATGCACAAGAGGAAATTGGTAAGTAAATAATAATTTATCTTTTAAATCATTCTTTTAAATATGATGCTAATTAACTGTTTTTTTCTTATACAGGAGATGGAGCTCGGATGACCGCCAAACAAATGGAGTTATTCGAGCGCTGCTATAAGAAGAAAGAGGACGGGGTTTGGAGCGGACGAGGGCGGCGGAGGTGGTGATAAGTAGCTAATTTATTGATATTATTTTTTAATAATTAATTTTTCATTTAATAAATACTAACAATTTTATTTATTTTGCAGGAGACGTTCCAGAAGATGCTGGAGGATCATCTATCTTACCACGGCTGACGACCTCGATGCCCCCGCTAAATTCGAGGTTTCGATGGTGATGACGGAGCAGCAGATGTGGCTAGCTGTAGTTGGAGGCAAGAGCAAGGGCCGAGTATTTTGCCTTGGTTATGAGGCCCACGTCTCCAGCCGCACATTCGCATCACCATCACCACCGCCACCGCCAAACCCAGTCATGGACGACCGTATCGGCCATCTTGAGATGATGATGGCCGACATGATGTGGTAGATGGTAGCCCCCTTGTCCACTGCATCACGGCCTCCGACGAATCTCCCCAGTCGAGAATCAGGAAGACGCTGACGAGAATCATTTAGATTCGATTTTACTTTTTTTTTGTAATTAAATATTCTTTTATATTAATATAATATTTTTAATTATTAATTGTCTCATAATATTTATTAAATTTTATTATTTTATATTTATTCAATTAATTAAATTTATAGATAAAATTAATTCAAATTTCATTAAATTAAATTCATTATATTTGAAAATTTATTAAAATGTATAAATTTATTTGTTTATTCAAATTTAATAAAAATCCGTTCTAAATCCCGTTCCAAAGACTTCCCTAAAAATGTATTTCTAAACTGGATGAAGCATTCCAAATTAATATATAACCATTCCAACAGAATTACTAATCAGTATCTAATATGTGTTCCAAATTATACAAACCGTTTCTAATTCTATTACTAACACAATTCTACAAAAGTGTTCCAAATTCAATAACCCGTTGAAAAAATATGTTAGAAAGATCGTTCCTAAATTGATCTCAATTAAAAAAAATATGGTTTCAAAACTAAATCACGAGTATTACAAATACCATTCCAAAAATTCACCTAAAAACCATAAGTAACCGTTCCAAAGACTGTCACCCCAACCGTTCTAATTGCTAAAGTAAATAAATTTTGGACTAAATCAATATTAGGAACGATTTTTAACGACCGATACAATTACCGTCCTATGTTGGCATGGGTTTTCGTAAATCGTTCCTACATTTTTGTAATGCCAACTGTAGGGACGGATTTCCATCCATTCTAAAATACGGTCCAAATAGGTTCTATGTTCTTGAAATCGTTTCAAATTAAAAAAAAAAAAAAAATTCAAAACCCGCCCCAAATCTCGGTTTTTTTTATAGTGTAATTTAAATTATAGTTTAGTTTGAATATATTTTATTAAATTATATTATTTAAAATAAAAAAATTTAGTTAAAGTTTCAATATATGTGCTTAAAATAAAATTTTAATACTTTTTCATTTAAAAAAATTAAATCAAATTTCTTAACTTTTTAATTAATAAATTCTTAACTTTATTTAAAAGTTGTATATTCTTTTAATTATTTAAATTAAGTTTATTTTAAAAATGAATTAAAAAGATAAGCTGAGTGGCAACACTGTCGCCCTCTATTTTTTGACTAGGCAACGTCGCGTCTCCCAAAGCGGGGGTGTGGATGAAGTCACGTCGCCCTCCCCATCATCCCCTCTACAGGGGTCGGTGGCGGGGCGACGTGATCTAGTGATGGGGGTGCGGGACGGGGGTTAGGCGGCCTAGGGAGGGGGGTTGGGTGGGATAAGAATAAAATAAAATTAAAACAAAATAGTGATTTGGCCGACATATAAGGTGGCAATGGTAATATATTTTATTTTAATACGTCACCATTGTCATATAAACGATATCAGATTATTTTAATCTACATTGGTAAAATTTAGCAAAATGATGAAGAAGTCCGAAATTTTTAAGATTACGCGCGGCTCACATGAAGAATTCAGATGAAATTAGGGCAAGTTGAACTAAAATTGACATTTTTTTTAAAAAATTATTGTCCATAATTGCATTTACAGAAAATTGCATATGCTTTATCTGCTTATCAATTTTTGCTAAAGTTAGGAATTCTTGTTCAACCTCATATGGTGAATGCTCCAAATGGCTCTACTTCGTATGTAATTTGACTTAATCTTAGGTTGCGTGAATGTAATTAACCATTTTTTATGCCTGTTTGTTATCATCTTTTTAATTTTATTTTATTTTGTAACTTTATCCCTCTATATTATATTTTGCATATTTTATTTTTTGCATTTATTGATTTTGAATGATGCTAATAATTATTTAGAACAATGTAGAGCTAATAAAACATTAATTTAATATATTATATCCATATTATCAATATTTATATAGCAAGTTAGGTCCTATAATAGAGAAAAATGCAACTTTTGGTCCAGTTTTTTAGGGGATGGTGACACTTTTGATTCTGAGCCATTCTAAAACAACGATTAAGGTTAAAATTTTTAAAAAAGTATTAATTTTAGTTCGATTAGCCATAATTCGGCCGGAATTCATTATGTGACCTTAAAATCGAATTTTGAAAGTTTCATTGTTCTTGGAATTTAATTTATCTAAGTGGATTCAAATAATATGACCTCTTTTATATGGCAATGGTGTCATGTTAAAATAAAACATATCACCATTGCCACCTCATTGTGTCTGTGAAATCACAATTTTTATTTATATTTTATTTTATTTCTACTCCACCAAACCCCCCTCCTCCGGCTGCCTAACTCCCTGCCCACCAGCACCACCAAATCTCGCCACCCCCACCACCGACCCCATTAGAGCGGGCAATGAAAAGACGTCGCCCTGATTGTGTGACACGGTGTTGCCTAGAAACTGGGGGTTATGGTGACCGTCGTCGTCCGATCTAGGCGACACGATGTCGCGCAGTCAAGAAATACAGGGGGCGACGGTATCTAATTATTTAATTTAATTTGAATAATAAAAAGAATATAAAAAAAATTAATTTTTAAAATGTTTAAGATAAAAAATTTACAAGAAAGTTAAGAATTTATTCATAAGAAAGTTAAAAAAATTAATTTTATTTTTTAAAATAAAAAAGTATTAAAGTTTTCTTTTAAATAGGTGTATGAAAACTTTAACTAAATATTTATTATTGTAAATACTATAATTTACTAAATTATAATTTAAATTAATCTTTTATACTGTCATTTTAATTTAATTTATCAATTTAAATATAAATTTTTTAAAAATAATCCTTTTTATATTTAGATATTTAAAAAAAAATATTTTTGAATGTATATTATTTATATAAATGAAGTAATGCGGTGGTGGTAGTGTTGATGTGGTTCACGATCAAAAGCTAGCAACGAGGAATTCGTGAAGGATGCCGTCAATGAGTACAAAACAACGTCCTTTATGGCACTGAGAAAAACTGACTGCTTGTTTTTGAAGCGTTGTGTAAGGATAAAAAATAACTTTTATTGTAACTATAGCGGAATAATTAATATATTATATATATATATATATATATATGTAATACCAATTAATTGTCAAGGTACAATAAATCGAGATTGGTTAGCATATTGTTTAATTAATAGGAAAATAAGAATTTCTTGATTGATTTCCTTACTATTTTTTTGTTTGTATGTCTTTATTGGATTAGTACATGTAAATGTACATCGTGAAATGAAAAGTATTACCGATTGTACATTTTGACAAAGCAGCATTTCCTAGGAAGGTTCCGCTTGTTGTACAATTTCGAGCAGTGTGATGATTAAATACAATTATATTCTTATAAGGATTTATTTTTTTCGATTTGATCTTATATTGAAAATTTATATTACATTTCATATTATATTTTATATATATACATGTCGTAATATTGAACAGTTCAAGTCTAAGGTAGTTCTATAATTATATAAAATTTTAAAAATATTTATATAATTATCTTGTGACCTAACTTTCCAACACACTCATATGTGAGTATATATAAGAGAGGGGGGGGGGGGGTACGTTCTTGATTTCTTTTGTCTTTTGGATATATCCCATTCTCAAAATTTAGGACAAAATTCAAAGAATTTAATATTGTACATGAGAAATAATAAATTAAAGTTCAAGATAATTTCATTATAATTTCTGATGAGTTGATTGAATTGTTATTGATTATGCTTCCTTTATATATATTTATTTATTGGAACGACAAGATTATGATTGAATTTGGGCAAAAGACAATTTTCGTCCCATAGCTATAGGTCATTTTCGTTTTAGTCCCATAAGTATCTAGGGTTTCAATTTGGTCCCGTAAAATTAAAAAATTCGCAATTTCAGTCCAAATTTTGCCGGAAAATTTTGTGGGTCGCTGGAAAAAGTCACATGCGATGCATGTGACTTTTAAAATTGGGGGCTCGATCCTGATTGGCTGGAGAAGCTGATGTGGCACATATGTGGCGCATACGTGGAAATTAAAAAAAAAAAGAAAACAACTCACGTGGATTAAAAATCGCCCGCCAGTCGCCGCCACCTTCTCTCTTCAATTCCGCCGCCGTTACTTGAAATTTCTGGCCACCACATATACCATTCGATTCCCCATAGCAAGGAGAACAAAACCCTTCAACCAATTTTGAGATTCCACCACGACAGTGACTGAGCTTTGAAATTCACCGCTGCGGACAATTCCTGTCGATTCACCAGCGACAGGACGACCCACGATCGCGGATTGGTACCATTGGATTCGTCTCCTCACTGCGGTTTTAATGGGACTAGTCTTTCAAATATGTATTGTAACTTTTTAATCTTTCACAATTTTAGTCTTTCAATAGCCGGAGTTTGTTAATACTGCCGAAAACAATCATGTGCGCTGCACGTGCTTTTTTTAATTTCGGGCCCATTAGTCAATTTTCTTCGAGCATGGAACAAATTTCTGATCTTGTATATTTTGTATTTTTTAGTTTTAGTCCTTTATCTTGTTAAAGTAGCAAAATAGATTTTGTAACTTTAATTTTTTGCAATATTGGTCCCTTAAATTGACCAACAAAAACAAAAATCCCTAATTAAAAAAGCACGTGTAAGGCACACATGCTTTTTTTCGACAATATTTGCAAATTTCAATGGTCAAAGGACAAAAATTGTAAAAATAAAAAAGTGACAAGACCTATTTAATACGAAAAAATTATTTTCTTAGCCTTTTAGTTTTACCCAATATTAATTTTGTCTTTTAAGTTTCAAAATTGATGAAATTTAATTCGAATTAGGATTTTGTATGTATTTTCTAGCAAGATTTTAAAAATAAACCAATCGAAAACTGTCCACATGGCAGGTAATTGTTGAATTTTTGAAAACTTATACACGTGTACAGTCATATGTAATGACACGTAGCTGTTAGTGCTCACTAGCTATCATTTAAATGTAAAAATTCCAAAAAAAAGTACAAATTTTTAATTTCAATTGAAATATTGAAGTATAATTGCAAAAACAGAAATTAATATTGTCAATTCATTTTTTAAAATGTATATGACTAAATTAATGTTAATTAATTATAAAAATTATGCTTTATTAATTAATTTGAATAATTATTTATTTTAAATATTTTTACTAAAAATTACATTATTTACTATAAAATATTAAATACTATTAATTAACTTAATTTTTTAATTTCTATAATTACTTTTAATCAAATTTAATTTAACTTTTATCTTTTCAAATTACTGGCGACAGAGATGATGTCGCTGCCGCAGAGGAGGACGATCATGATGCTGCCGTTGCGCCCTCCACCGCTGGGTGATGCCAGTCGCCTAGACCAAAAACAAATCTGGGCGAATTGATGCCATCAACCCCATAGCCGGGTGGGTGGGGAGGAGGGTGGGGTGAGGTGGTTAATTTTTTAAAATAGTAATTTTATTTATATAAGTTATAATATAATTCAGAGCATATCCAATATGTCTTCCACCTCATTCCAATTGCCATATAGGCATAAAAATATTCAAAATATCTCCAACCGGCTTACCATGTAATATTTCAGGCCAAGAAAGAAAAATGGAGGACCTTTTCTAATCATTTTTTCAAGTTATTGAATTTAAAAAAAAAATTGGCATAGTTATCGGACTAAAATTAATATTGGGCACACTTAGCGAGAAAATTGAAATTTTAGTTCTGTAGGGGGTGGCCCTTTTTAGTCCTGTACGATTTAATTTTCACAATTTAGTCTTATAACTTTATAGTTTAGGCAATTTTAGTACTTTTTCGGCTAATTTGATCAAGAAATTGCACGTGATTTTCACATGACTCGATTAAATTATAATCTTAGTCTTGTAAATCAATTGGTGTGGGACCAAAAATACCAACTCCGTTAAGTTATAGGACTAAAAGTACTAACACCCTCTAAGTTACAGGAGTAAAATAGCAATTTAACTAGGTCATGTGCAAGTTATATGAAATTTTTTCAGCCATCTCGCTAGAAAAGGATGAATATTGTCAAAATTTTAAAGTTACAAGACTAAATTGTAAAACGCAATTTGTGTGGTACCAAAAATGCCACCCTCACAAATTACAGGACTAAAAATACAATTTTTTCCATAGATAGCGGATAAAAAATGCAATTCTCCCTATTAATTATTATCCTAAAAAGATAAATAACTAAAATATCAAAACATCAAAATTATATTTAATCCAATTAATTTTCAAGTATGGAGACAAAATATTTCTTGTTTAGGATAATTAGATTTTTCTGCAAATACTGCTCTTTAAAAACCTGCCTAATTCAACTAACTTTCAAATCGAAATTAATTTAATTAGTTATTTTCAAAAACGAATTTAAGTATGAAAAATAAAATAAAAGAATATAAAATAAATTCCAAACACAAATAATAAACAAGAGCAAAATTGCATTTTCAGTCTCATGTTATTATTATGCTTCCTTTATTTTTTTTAATTCTTTGGAACAATATTGTTTGATTCAATTTAAATACTATATATTACGCTTCCAAAGTGAATTATTGATGCTGTTAACAGGTTAAATCATGGGCGAGTAAATAATCAAATTAACACATAAATATTTATAAGTATTCTTATGCCAGATAAAGGGATTATTACAATGGCATCACGAGCTTCTCAGAAGGAGAAAGATTGAAGCAGCATTTCCAATATCGACAGACAGGCGACAACTTCAACAAAAATTATACCAAAAAAAGACAACAAATGGTCTCCTATATCGGATGCTGTAATATTTGCTACTTGTCGATCAAAAGTTATTAACAACGAAGTCGTGAAGAATACATGCGGATTGTCTATTTTGGAAGAGTTGTGTAGAGAAAAGAATTAATTTTCACTGTAATTGATGAGAAGTTGACAAATTAAGTATATAAGTTTTCGTTCGTTTTTCATGTAGTTTTTTCGTTTTTTTTTTAATTAGTACAAGTCTATATATCATGACTCTATAACCCATCTTGCACAACGGTTGAATAATTTGATTATAAAATAATTGATTTGTTTTCACAATTTTATAAGTGATTAATAAAAAAAGAAACACAATTTCAGTCCTACAATTTATACAGTGGGTGGCATTTTTGATTCAGTACAAATTGATTTTTATAATTTAATCTTGTAACCTTAAAATTTAAATAATTTTCATCTTTTGTTTTTTGGTCATCAATTTGGCCGAAAAAATTGCATGTGACTTACACATGATCTAATTAAATAGTAATTTTAGTTTTGTAATTTAGGCGGCATTGTCATTATTAGTCCCGTAACTTGACGGAGTTGACATTTTTGGACTGGCACGAATTGTTTTATAGTACTACAATTTCAATTTGATTTGGTCATGTGCAAAGCCATATGCACTTTTCGGGCAAAATTAGCTGGAAAACGACTATAAATGCAAAAAATTTATAAAGTTATAAGACTAAATTGTCAAAATTAATTGTACAGGACCACAAATGCCACACCCCTTAAATTTACAAGACTGGAATTATAATTTTTTCTGATTATATACAAATGTCGATTGTAGTTGAATTTTATAATTAATTTCATTATTAAGGTTAATGAAGGAATTAACTAAAAGATTATGTAATAGGCAAACGTTGGTCTTTCCGAGTGAATCTTACATGAAATTTAAGCTCTATGAGTCGAGTATCAAATGGTTCAAGTTTCAAGTCCATTAAAATTTCTCTAGAGAATTATGATTATTTTACCAAGGACTGTTGTAAACTGAGTTTAATGTTTAGGATTATGTTTTCGAATTTAATTCAGGAAAAAGTATTATTTTAATCCGCTAAGTATGCCTAATTTTAATTTTAGTCCGATAACTATATCCATTTTTTATTAGGTTCAGTAACTTACGAAATTGCTTACTTTTAGTTCTCTGGCAGATTTTCGAACAATTTTACCCCTATGCAACTTTTGAAAGACAGTTTTAGTCCATATGCACTCATACGGGTAAAATTGTCCGAAAATCCGTTATTATGTCTTTGCATTTTCAGAGACAAGATAAAACATACTCAATGTTTATTTTTGTGTTTTTACACCTTATCTGCGTGTTTTTCTGTTTTCAACTTTCTATATATAATATATATATATATATAATATAAAACAAATATTATTTGACAATAAATAGTAATTTTTGTTTTCAAAAAATACAACATTAAACATAAAATATTTATATATAAAAATATATATTAAATATATATGATTTGACAATGAACAGTGATTTTTGTCTCCCAAATCCCAACATCAAACCTACACCACTTATTTTAAAATATTTATAACTACCCCAAAACACAAATTTAAACATATCATCTATTTTCCACACACATTTATTTATCTCTATCTTTCTCTCTTTATCTCCAAAACACAAAACAAAATGCTCAAACTATAAATCCAAACACAATGCTAGTGTTACTGATTTCATCAAAATGCTGTTGTGGAAAGAGAGAAGTGATTGCATTTCTTGGACCGACATGAACCCTGGAAGAAGGTTCAGCTGTTGTAGAGATTAAAATGTAAGATAAAATTCCTTCGTTTTCTTTCTATTATAATATCACGATTTTAAGGTATATTGTTTGTTTCTTGTTTTTGTCGGTTATGGAGGGTGGGTGTCGATTTTTTAATTGAGAGGACCCTACAATGTGTAGGAGGGCACAAGCACTTATTCCTAGTTTGTTGGGGAAGAAGAATACAATGGAACTAGAGATTTTGAATCTAAAAACTTGCAAGAAAGGTTGTTGAAGTTGTTTTGTTTAGCTTGTTTGACTTGTGTCATCTGCATTTGGCTATGCTCTAGGTTTTGTATGAGGAAGGATGAAAGGTGCACCAACTTGTAGATGAAGATGGTTGCTAGCAAAGTGGACTTGTGATTGTAGTTTAAGAATGTGTACGTTCCATAAGTTGTAAAATTGTAGCCTAAGATATGAAATTGTAATTGTTGGTTGAGCCAAATGCTGGCATTTTAGATTATTGTAATACTTATATACTATAATGAATTGCATTTTAAGCAATATTAATCTTTTGAGATGTTGTATTTTTTATTTTGACCTGTTATATCTCAGCAGTTTCTGCACATAAAAGAGTCACTGCAAACATACATATATTGATATTACAATAAACTATCATGAGCACAAAAAAATTTAAAATGCAACAATAAGAATGTCATTTACAATCCATGTGCAAAAACAAATTGTCATTTGCATTCATTCCAATGAGAGTGGCAACTTATAGAGATGTTTGTGCCGAAAAACAACCATCTTTCACACTCATTCCCAAAAAATTGATAATAGATTACCTTATATATGTTTAGGGATAAAACAACTATCCACAATAATTGCAGAAAATAGCCAAAATGTAAAGTCTGACAAAATACCTTGTCCGATCAAATGTATGTGCCAAAAACACCAACAAAACACTAAGTTGTCAATAGTATTATTTTTTCTATGATCTTTAGATGGTTGACTCCTTGGACAATTTGAGAGATCAAGAAACTTTTGTCCATTCTCCTTAGTGATTCTTGGAAACTGGTTGAGCTGATATGCTTGAGAAACATGGTATGAATCCAGTACGAGTCATTAGGGGTGGTGTCTTGACGTTGAATCTTGGTTGCAATGTCACTTGTGGGCTAATAGACATGTCGTTGTGGGCCATTTATAATTGCTCATTGATGGCCCCTGCACAGATGGTTGTGTCAATGAAGGGCCTGTTTGAGTCAGAATTGAAGGCCTATGTTCAGTCATTATTTGTCGTCCCTCATCAACTTGGATTGCCTCATTTTGTTTAAGGACTGGAGGAAGAATAGTTCCTCTGCATAATCCTAGAGTTTGCTAAATTGATGTTCAAGACTTCCTTCAAGTTTTTCAAAGCTTGTCTTTTGGCTCTCTATATGCCTGATCTCTTGATAGATAGCATCTTAGCTTATTGATAATATCCACCCTCCACCCTTTGACATTTTTTTTAGGATCTGACTTGAAATCTTGAAGAAATCTTTCACTTAACCAACTTATTTTCACATTTCTGATATTAAAAAATACATGTGGGCATGTATGTTGAGACTTGAACAGATTAATCTAAAAGGTCTGTTCATTCTTAATTTTATTTGAATGTATTGTCCATTCACATTCCTCCCCGCAACAAACAAGATATATCATGAAAGAATCATTCTTAGTAAATCTTACACTTCTCTTGTTCTTGATTGCATGTGATTTTACTACTCTTCTTACCCCTTTTTTTGAACTAAAGATCATCCCCAACTCTAAACTAGGGTCATACATCTCTACAAGATTGAATACTGCATATGCTAGCTCATTTCGCTCCCCATCTAACACCGTCTCTTCATTCAAGTTATTTTCACTTGCCACCACATTAGCTAATTCATATTCAAAAGTAGATTCTGAATTTTCCCAAATCTGCTCACTATTTCCATCCACATTATTTCCAAATAGTTCATCATCATCTTCACTGCAATGATCATGCACGTCATATTCATTGTCCAAGATACCTTCATAATCATCCTCATCAGCTACAACAACATCTTCTATCCCCAGATCAACCTTATGTGCCCCAACATCCCTAACCCATGTTTCAACATTTTGTACCCACCTCATCATGATAACCTACAGCGTGCTGGAGGATTATGCTTAACATATATCTTAATTTCCCTGCAGTGCATATGTTTCAAAGTCTGGTTTAATTTATCTTCATCACTAAATAATAACTTAAACCACCATTCATAATAATATAATACCTCACTCCCTCCCTAGATATTCCACATTTTTCAGCAATTAAGTCCAAATTAAGCTTGTTCATGTGAGTAGCATTAACATAATCAAATCTTTTAACATTTCCACCAATGTATTTAGCTACAGGCAATTTATAGCCACATCACCATAGAACACTGAAACGGTAATGCTCTGACTTTCAAGGTTTGTAAGGAAATGAAACAAAAAACAAAAAACAAAATAGAAAGAATGATAAGAGCACTACATACAATAATAAGATACTCAATAAATATATTCTACTACCTCACATCTAGGGTACATAAATTCTTACATGGGGGGACCAACAAAGCATTAAACAAACAAAAAACAACATGCTTCATTCTCCATTAATATAAAATGAAATAAAAGACAAAATTAACACATAAAAAGACGATGTTTGGGTCACAAAAAACAAGCCAGATAGAGTTGATTTCCAAAGTGAAAAAAGAGATTTTGGGTTATGGACTTTGCTTATGATATGCGGGTGGGGGCATGTTATTATGCCTGTCACCACGAATCATCACCATCTTCAGCTTATGCTACTCCCTTCAAGTGTTGATTTCAAGCCTGTAAACTCAAAATTTCTCTTCTTTGAAACTTCACAGTAGCATTTGCAGATTAGGGATTTTGTGTTTTACGAATTTTGTTTTAGGGCTTTTGGATAAAGTCTGAAGTGAAGAGACGACATGATGCAATTTTCCCCCCAGAACTAGCTGAGTTGGCATGCTAGTTGAAGTGGCAAGGTGACGTGTTTAATTTTTACACGTCACCTTGTCGATTAACCCTTGTTCGGAAATAAGATGCCACATAAGCATATTTGGCATGAAAATTAAAAACCCCCAAGTCTTGAGGGTCACGTGCTAGGGGCGTGGATGATTCCGGTGAAATTAGGCAAATTGGATGTAAATTATCATTTTTTTTAAATTAATGTCCTTAATTGTTATTTTAGAATAGACCAGGATTGAAAACGCCACCACCCCTAAAATAATGAACCGAAATTGTATTTTTTTTTTTCCTTTAAAGAATCCCGTACCTATGTGTGTTTTATTTTTTTAATACTCGTAAAATTCATTTGCCTCGATTTTTCCTATTGTCCCAATAATAGCCTTCCAATCAAGAGTTAGCACTTGCATCTTTGAGGGCTGCCAATTAAAAAATTGTGACAAATACAATAAGAGGGCAAAGGAAACAGAAACATATACTTACATAACACTAAATAAGATTTTATGTAATATTTAAATAACATCTCATGTAATTTGACAATGTATATTTTGAAAAACTCTATATTTCATACTCTATATTTTGAACTTCCTTCCACTCACACTATGTGATCTTTTCTTCCAACTCTTTAATTCAAATGGCATTATCATTAACAAAATTTTTAATCGTACAGTATTCTTCACCTATAAAGATAATGACAAAATTTTGAATTACTACTTAAAATAACTTTTGATATATAATTACCAATAAATTTTTGATATAAAAAGTAAAAGAAATACAATTATAAACTAAAATCACAATAAGATGGAGAATTTACAACACCCAGTGATTTAATTGAAATAAAATATGAGTTCAAATTTGTGTACCTTGAACAATTTATAAGTAACCATAATCAAACCTTGCTAGTGTATTCATTACAACATTCCTGCATGTCAAACTTCAGAACAGTAAATGCAACCAGATAGTTGAATTAATTTTATAAAGAACATATAAGTAATTAAGTGATGAGGAAATTTTAGTGTAATCCTAATTCGGTCGAACCTAAATCAATTATATTGTACTTGTCTTGTTATTGATGTACAGTTCAAGAAGAGAAACTAATCATAAAGCAAATGTCTTCGTCGTCGTCCTCATCGCCTAAACGAGAGGGAGACGGACAGAAGAGAGAGAAGAGAGAGCGAGCGGGAGGAGAAGGGGAAAAATCAGTCAAGTACGGCTTATATATATAATTTTGGAACGGCCATATCGTTACAACGAGAGTTACAATATTTAAAAATTCGTTGCAAAAGGAATTACAAAATAGAGTGTAAAAGCAATTAAAAAAAGCCATTACAAATTGAGGATATGATGTCATTTTGTTCATTGCCGTTACAAAAGCCATTAGAAAGATTAATTCCAAAATAATTAATTATTTTAATTTAAATTATTTTAAAAAATAAATTGCTATTTTCGACAATTTAATGCTGTAGAAACATATTATTGTAGGGGAACAATATAATTAAAATAAATTAGAAAAACAAAAATTTTTATTTGACATTGATGCATGTACACATTTTGCAATAAATTTGTATATTTATAAATGTTAGTATTACATTGATGTGACTATCATCTTACAGTACTAAACTGCATGGATTAATCAGTTAATCAAAATTAAGATTGAACCATCAGATTGATCACACTTATTAAAAAATCCATTTGGCCAAGTTGTAGCCTTATTGGGTATACAAATTTCGACAAATTGTTCCTGAAATGTAATGGTAATAATTCAAATCGATGTATTTTTAAATCAGGTCATGTGATTAAAATCATATAGTCTCATATTAATGGACACATACTCGTATACATTTAAATTTGATATGAATTGGGTGCCCGAATGTAAAGAAATCGTATTTTCCAATCTGAATTTTTTGAATGACACAATTTTTCTAACTGCTTTTGTAACAGGCAATGTAATTTACCTTTGTATCGGCTTTTCTAACAACATTTGTAACAGCCAACCAATTTAAAATTTCCACCAATTTTTTTATTTTGATTTCAAAAAATAATAATTTGCATCGACTTTTGTAATGGCTATATATAATTTGGCCATTACAAATACCATTTCCCGCCTTTTTTTCCGCCTTCAGCTGGAACGGCCATTGTAATGATTTCTTATTAGTTCGGTCGTTCCAAAAATTAAATTATTTTGTAGCAGCTTTTGTAATGGCCTTTGGAACTCTTCATGTTCTGTTATTTTGTAAGGACTTTTGTAACGGCATTTTATAAAAAATCCATTTCAATTGTCACATTTTTTGTAATACAATCTTTTTTGCACATTTTGCCCGCGGTTTTTTCCCACTGCCATAGTAACGGCTCCTTATTTTACCTAAAAGCCGTTACAAAAAAAATTGAGTTACAAAAATCATAACAAATAGTAACTGTCAATAAATTGCAACGATTTTATGCACACCATATATTTGTAACGGCTTTAGTAACGGTTTATAGCCATTGCAAAATAAATACATTTTTATTTGTAACGGCTTTTGAAATGGCCTCTAGTAAAAAATCCGTTCCAATTGTCACGAGTTTTGTAATACCGTCTTTTTGTACATTTTCCCGCGGCTTTTCCCACTGCCATTGTAATGGCTCCTTATTTTATCCAAAATCCGTTACAAAAAGAATTGAGCTATTACAAAAACCGTACCAAATTAGTAACGGTCAATAAATTGTAACCGTTTTACGCACCTGATATTTGTAACGGCTTTAGTAACGGCTATGACTATTACAAAATAAACACATTTTTATCACCCAATCAATGACATTAGCACGTCCAATCCATTACAAATCTGTTACAATTGGAACGGTCATATAGCCATTACAAAAAAACCGTTACAAAAAGCGTATTTTTTTGTAGCGAGTATAGATAACAAAAATGTGTCATGGGACCAAAAGTGCTTTTTTGAAAAGTTACTAGACTTGAAAGTGATAATTTCGTAATCAATAGAGCTAATTAATCAATAGAGCTAAAAATGAAAAGGTCCTAAGTTATGGGACAACAAACAATATTTTTCCGGATAAGACTCATTGGTATGTTGCTCGGAAGTTGATATTTCCAATTTTTTTTTTATCGCACACATATATAAAAGATGTAAAGTCAATTTATATATATATATTATTTATATATATATATATATATATATATACAGAATGCTATACAAACGAGATGCAAAACAAACTTATAATATAAAATCTGAATCAGAAAAGAGAAACCTTGGAAACTTATACTCATGATATGTTATAACATTGCATTTGATGAGTGAGTGATTGCATTCTCGTAAACGACAAAGGAAAATAGATAAGATGAAAGGATTAAATATACTTTTGGTTTTATAATTTTAGTATTTTTTTTATAATTGTAAAAGAACCTTTTAATTTTTTAATATTTCATAATTTTATTCTTTTCAGTGTAATTTTATAAAAGTCATCGGAATAAATTATGTGTGCCTCACGTACGTAGTTTATTGAAATTCGACTTTTGTTCTAATTAGTTTATTTTTGCTAACATGGATAAAAAATTAGACTAAATTCCTTTTTACCCTCTGTGTTTTCATAAATTAGTTAAAAGACCCCATGTGATGTAAAAATAAGTAAAAAAATCCTTCGTGTTTTGTTAACTCCTGCAAAAAATCCCCTATTGTTAGGAATTGACGAGTTGTGCAGTTTGCGGACTGTTTTGGTGTTCTTGCATGACTTTTTTGCTGCTTTTATGGTTAAAATGCCCCTATTTTGACTATATAATAATTTTTGGGCAATTTTTCTTTACTTGTTTTTAGCATTTTTTGGTGTATTTTTTTTATTTTCATCTCTCTGAAAAATTAAAAAATATATTTCAAATATATTTTGTTCAAAAATATGAAAACATTATATAAAATTAATAATGTTTAATAATTTAAGTTAAAAAATTAAATTAAAATTACAATACAAAATTTAAATACCTTAACAAATATGAATATTAATTAATTATACAAACTTTAAACATTATTAACTAATTTAAATATTATATAATTAAAAATATTAAAGAAATTATATTTGAATTTATTACATTATAAAATTGTACATATTATTTTGTTTCAAAATTTTTTAAAAGTACCAAAAAATATATTTTTTTAAAGATATTTATATACATTATTGTTTTTATTGCAAAATCTTTTAAAATATATTATATTAAATATAAACTACAAAAAAATAAAAAAATTACATTTAAAAGAATAATATACTAAATTTTGTTTTTCAAATTTAGATATGGACATGAATATAAATCTTAAGCAATTATAATTATAATTTATAAATTAGTTTAAATTATTATTTACGTTAAATATTTTACTGATTATATTATTTTTTATAAATGATATTTATATTTAAATTAGTATTATATGTATTTAAAATAAAAAGAAATCTAATAATATATACATTTATCAGACCAAATAGTTAATTAAATTATAATAATTAATTTTTTTAAGAAAAAATTGCAAGCCGTCGCCCTCTTTCTTCTCTCTGGGCTACATCATTGTCGCTCGTATCTGATCTGAGCAATGGCAACTTCCAAGATTTAATACTGTGCACGAGAAATAATACGTTAAAGTTGAAGGTAATTAATTTTTTTTACAAAATTTCTCATGAGTTGATTGAATTATTATTGTATATGTTTCTTTTACATTTATTTATTAGAAAAAAAAAAGATAATTATAACCATTCTTGTAATTTTGTTAGACAAAAGGGAATACAATGGCATCACGGGCTACTCCACAGAAAAAAGACGGCAGCAGCATTGCCAGTGTCGACATGCTGACAGCTTCAACAAAGAAGATATCTGAAACAAGCAGTAAGTGATCGCGTATATCGGACGGCATTATATTTGCTAATCAATCAAAAATTATTAATGATGAGATTGTGAAGAATGCTGTTGATGAATGCATAGATGGCGTCCTCTATGGCAAGGGCAAAAGCCGATTGCCCGTCTTTGAAGAGTTGTGCAGGCGAAAGAATTAATTTTTATTGTAATTAATTTCCTTTTTAATTTCCTTTTGTTTTTTTTAATTATCCATGGTTATCATGACCTCTACAACCTATTTTGGCACAATGGTTGCATAATTTGATTATAAAATATTAGATTTTTTCTAAAAAAAAATGATCATTTCGTGTGTTTTCGTAATGATATGATTAATTATCTATACAAATGTGCATTGTTATCATAATGTTTTCATAGTTAACTAGTATCATTTTTAAGGTTAATGAAAAAGCTAACAAAAAATATTATTTAATATTGGGGCATAATGAATAATTAAATGAAAAATAATTTCTTTTGAATTAAAAATTACGTACAAATTATACATAATATGTTTGGATTCATTTTCTAAATGTTTTGTTGTGTTTGTGGAGATAGAGAGAGAAAAATAAAGATAAATAAGTGTGCGTAGAGATAATATGTATGTTTGGATTTATTTTTAGAGATAATTTAAAATAAGTATTATATGTTTAATATTATATTTTGGGAAACAAAATTATTATTCATTGTCAAATCATGTCTTTTTTATATATATTTATGTATATGTGTGTGTATATATATGTATGTATTTATGCTAAAACGGTTAAAAACACCTAAGTAAGGTGTTTTTGAATAATAACAAACATTGGGTATGTTTTGACTTGTTTCGAAAATAGTTCGAAAATAAAAACAAACATAGTAATATCTTTTATTTAAAAAATATATTGAATTAAATCTAAAAAATAATTATTACTATTGTGCAAATTGCAAAATTGTGATCTCTGCAGTTTCCATGCAACTTCGTGTTGCTAGGAAGTTTTTTGCCTTTGTTTTGGTAGAAACAATCATAACATCAATTTTATAAATTGAAAGACCGTAATATATCAATTCGATCGATACATAAATATAATAAAGAGTCATGAAATAAATTAATATAAAATAAAATAAATATCCACACGTTCCAAGAAACTCGAATCGGCCATGACTTAAAACTTGTTTATAGACCCTAAGAAACCTCTCGACTAAGATATCATTAGCATGTTGCTAGTGAGAGATGAAAGGCATTTACAATCACTGCATTTGATGATGAAATTAGAAGAGTTTTGTATTTTTCTTGAATATATACAATATCTATGAGCACAAACGTTCACGATTATTGTTTAAATATATGCACATATATATGCACTTATATGTACATGTTTTATATATGGCGAGATGAAGGGTTCACTCACAATTCACAAACACTACATTTGATGAAGAAATTAGAAGACTTGTGTATTTTCTTTGTATACATGTAATTTCCATAAGTACAGAGATGTCCAAGATTGTTTGTTCATATGATTTCTTTTTTTATTTATATTTATTTACTTCGTCTTTTTTATTTATTTTGAGCAATAACTCTATGGTTGAATTTAAGTACTAAATCAAAAGAGAATAATTTAGAGGGGTAAAACATATAAAAGTCAAGAAAATAAATAGAATAAGTGAGCAACGTAAATTAAGTTTCTTGTATATAATTATCAAGTTAATTAATAATTAATCGACTATAGTTTTATGTTTAAATCTTATCATTATCAAATAAATCTACGTTCATATATATATTCTTGATTTGACAGACGAAGGATTATAATGACATCGCGAGCTACTCTTAATAAGGGAAAAGAAATCAGTCCTGCTGCCAATGTCAGTATCAGGCAAACTCCGAATAAGGGAAAAGAAATCAATGTCAAAGCCAAATTACCATAAAGCAGACAACAATTTCAACAAAGAACATATCGGAGACAAAATGGTCACCATTATCAGACGGTATAATATATATTTCCTCTCGATCAAAAGCTATTAACGAGGAATTCGTAAAGGATACTATCGATGAATACATAGACAACGTCCTCTATAGCACTGAGGAAAGCCGATTGCCTGTTTATGAAGCGTTGTGCAGGGAAAAGAAATATATTTCATTGTAACTATAGCAGGCTAAATAAATATTTATATGTAACACCATATTAATTGTTAAGATACAACAATTTGAGATTAGTTAGTATATAGTTTAATTATTAGGAAAGTAAGAAGTTTTTCGATTAATTTCCTTATTATTTTTTTTGTTTGTTTGTCTTTATTGGATTAGTACATGTAGAATGTACACTGTATCAAATGAAAAGTATTATTGTGTAGAGGAAAATGTAATAAAAACTCTTGTGCAGCTACTTTGTAATAAAATCATTGTTCTTACACAGTTTCTGTGCAACTTGAGGGATGAACTCTCCACATATATATATATATATATATATATATATAATACTTGTGCTTAAGTTTAGTTATTTCGATATTACCAGTTGTACATTTTGGCAAAGCTGCATTTCCTAAGAAGGGTCCGATTGTTGGTACAATTCCGTGCAGTGTGATAATTAAATAGAATTATATTCTTACAAGAATTTTTTTTTCGACTGGATCTTATATTGAAAATTTGTATTACATTTCATATTGCATTTTATATATATATTATATATATACATCGTATGTATAAATCAGAAAATGTGCTTCTGTAATGATCTTATTATTGTTGAATAGTTCAAGCCTGGGTGGTTTCATAATTATATCAAATTTTAGGATATTTATTTAATTATCTGGTTACCTAACTTTTCAACACACTCATATACATATAGGGAATATATATAGAGAGAGAGAGAGGGGGAGGGGGGGTTATGGTTTATACGATTTCTTTTCTTGTAGTAGCACGATTTGGTTCTTGATTATTTCTTGTCTTTTGGATAGATCCAATTCTCAAAATTTAGGAAAAAATTCAAAGATTTTAATACTGTGCATGAGAAATAATGTTCAATATATATTATTTTCATTATAATTTCTCATTAGTTGATTGAACTATTATTGATTATGCTTCCTTTATATTTATTTATTGGAACGATAAGATTATGATTAAATTTAAATACTATATATTTTGCTCCCGTGAATTATTCATAGAATTAACATGTATTTTTGGATGAATTATAGTAAATAATTATAACCATTCTTTCAATTTTGTTAGATAAAGGGACTACAAATGGCATCACGGGCTACTCCATAGAAAAAAAGACTGCAGCAGCTAGCACTGCCAACGTCGACAGGCAGGCGAAAATTTCAACAAAGAATATATCAGAAACAAACAGTAGGTGATCGCCCATATTGAAGGGCATATTATTTGCTAATCGTCAATCAAAATTTATTAAAGATTAGATCGTAAAGAATGTTGTTGATGAGTACATAGACGGCATCCTCTACGGCAAAGACAAAAGCCGATTGCCCATTTTTGAAGAGCTATGTAGGGAAAAGAATTAATTTTCATTATAACTAATTTTCTGAGTAATTTTTTATTTTTTGGTCTTTCTGAATTATCCATGGCTATTATAACTGTAACGTATTCTGGCATAGTGGCTGCATAATTTGATTATAAAATAAAAAAAATTTAGAAAAAAAAGTGATCATATTTATTGTTTACATAATAACATAATTGATTATATATACAAGTGTAAATTGTAGCTAAATTTTATAATTAACTAATATCATTCTTAAGATTAATGACAAAACAAACTAAAATATTATTTAATATTGCAGCATAATGGATAATTAAATGAAAAATAATTGTCTTGGGATTAAATGTAACTTCTATTAAATTATTGTTCAAATATATTGAATTTAATCTAAAAAATAATTACAGAAAAAGGTCCAAACAACACAAAATGCATATATGTCCTACTCAATCGGACAGCCAAACTGGCCCCTATGCATACTGTTAAATCAAAATTATGTTATTGACGAAATTATATATGGTGTAAGTGAAATGAATTCTCTTGTGCTACTGTTGTGCGAATTGCAAAACTGTGTGTTGTGCAGTTTCTGTGCAACTTGAGGGATGAGTTCTCCACATTGCTTCATGTTGCTAGGAAGGTTTTTTCCTTTCTTTTGATAGAAACAGTAATTATGACCTCAATGTTTCTATAAATTGAGAAACTCGAACCCATGACTTAAAACTTGTTTATAGATCTCAGCCTTAACCAACTGTCCGACTAAGATATCATTCACATGTTGCTAGGAAGTTAATATTTTTGTTTTTATCGCATATATATATATATATATATATATAGAAGTGATATGAATTTTTTATATATGTATAGTGTGTACGTATACATATACATATAATGCTTATATGGATGCCAAATGCAAAATAAATTTAGCATATAAAATTTGATTCAGAAAAGAAAAATCTATTGAATATGTTCTAATTTGAATTAAATTACATGATAAAATCCATAGGTTAAGAGGAAGAAATTGGAAGAAGAGCATATCCCATATAGGAATATTTTTTTGCAACAGAAACATTTGAATTTAACTTAACTGGACATGAACAAAAACAATCTTTCTTAGTCATTTTTTGCAGCAGAAAACTTTGAATTTAACTTAACTGGTCATGAGCAAAAACAACCTTTTTCAGTCAAAATGTCTTCAAACTGTATTTTTAAAATGGTTGACCGGCCGTTTCTAGGCGGTTTCAACTGGAGGTTAAATGTCCTTCTTAAATGTCGTGTTTTAATGCTATTGCTGGAAATGCCTATAAAAAGGCTAATCATTTTCATTTGAAACACCAAAACCACAACCGAGAACATTTCTCTTCTCCCATCTCTACCACTTGAGTTCTCTCTCAAAATTCATATTTTGAGCTCTAGTTTCGGTAAAACAGCTACTGAATGTTGTTCGAGGTGTTTGTCAGTATAAGTGCAATACTAAGCAAACGGTAAACGTCTAATCTTAGAAGAAGCTGCGTAATGCCCGGTGCACTTTTGGATAGGCATATAATTTCTTCAAGGCAAGCAGATTTTCTGCGATTTGGTTAGTGTGTCGTTTTTTGTTGGACCGGAAGTTGTTACGATACAACTCTAATTGTAAGTTATCCTTTAATTTATTGTAAAATAACATATCTAACCGTAGTCTTTATTCTTTTGCTCCAACGTGGGTATTTGTGTTTTGGTTTTAAAAACAATTAATATATCCAATTATCAATTTCAAAATGATATTACGCATTGTTGATATGAATTTTTCCAACAATCTTGAAGAAATTAGAACTATCTTGAAAAAATTGGATTTGTTGGAACTTAAAGAGTTTTAAATTGTTGTTTTCTCTGTGATTTAAATCTGTGTATTATTCTCAAATTATTAAATGGCCGAGGCTATTCTTGTTGCTATTTCGATCACCTCAAAAGTTGACTGGTGCTGTCTGCCGGATTTTTTTGGGCCAATTTTCAAATGTTGGCAATAGCAGAATAAAATATGGTTGACAATGAAAGAGCTGTTGAGAGTGATTCAGGTGACTAGACCTGAACCAACTGAAACCCATCCCAAGACTGCGGAGATCTCGTAGTGGGCTGAGCTGGATCAAAGGCAGAGGATCTATTTTGTCAGCATTGTCAAATACGCTATGTGATGTCCATTGTTCCGACTTTTACACTGCAAAATCTCTGTGGGATGAGTTGGATAGGAAATATAATAATGAAGAGCAAAGGTTTAGAAAGTATTTTATGTCCAAGTTCATGAGGTATCAAATGGTCAAGAGAAAATCTGTAGCTGAATAGACGCATGAGATTATAAATTTGGAGCATACTCTGTCTGATGCCGACATGAAGCTTCCTGAGAAGTTTCTGGTCATGTCCATAGTGGATAAATTTTTCAAATCCTAGGAAAGTTTTGCATGACGCTCAAACATCAGAAAGGGAAACTGTCTCTAGATGATTTCATGATCGCAATCAGTATTGAGGAAGAACACAGAAATCAAACCCATAAGATGCTTGTTGAGCATCAACCCAGGGCAAATTTAATAATTGAGAAAAAGAAAATAAATAACGTGAACTCCAACTCAAAAACCACCAACAAAAGTAAAGTCGTAAAAAGTAAGAAATCAAAGGCAAACAAACCCTACTGGGACTGTAGGCAGGTTGGACAATGGGCCAAGGATTGTCCTACTAAAAAGGCCAAGACTGGGCAGACAACTATCACTATGGTTGTGGGAGGTTCTAGCGATGATAGCACCTCAAGAGCAACTAAAAGGTATGTTCCTGTACAACCCGAAGTCTTGAGTATTTATGAATCTTTTGATTGGTTGATAGACACTGCAGCAAATGTGCATATTTCTACTGATAAATCTTTGTTTCTATCTTATCAGGCCATCAATGGAAGGACAGTAAGTATGGGGAACTCCAGTACAGCTAAAATACTTGGGATAGGAATCGTGGACTTGAAGGCATGTTCTGTCATTAAAAAGAGTTCATCATGTACCTACTGTTAGGAAAAATATAATAAGTGGTTCTGTAATAGTTAATAAGGGTTATGAATTATCATTTAAATTGAATAAAGTTTTAATTCAATGATTTGGTGCTTTTGTTGGTAAAGGTTATTTATCTTATAGTTCGTTAAGGTTTCATTGAGGAGGAGAATATGAATCGAGTAAGTTCAATGAATATTGTCAAAAAAATTTGGCATTATTCATGAAGAGACTCCTCCATATTCCCCTTCATCTAATGGACTAGTTGAATGAAAGATTAGAACTTTTAAAGATATGATTAACAGTCTTCTGTTAACTTCCGGGTTACCTAAGTATTTGTGGAAAGAGACTCTCAATACGGCTTGTCATATTTTGAACAGAGTCCTTTAAATTTAAATTTAAAGTTTACTAGTATATATATTTATAATGAAAATTTTAATACTTTCCTTTACTATTTTTAAATTTTAAAAACTTAAATCAATTTTTCTTATCGTCTTTAAATTTTGATTGTTTTTAAATTAGTTTTAAATTTATTAAAAACGTAAAAAAAATTGGGTGACGGTGACGCATAGGGATCGCTCAAAATTACCCTAGGTGGCCGCCGTATCACGGTTGCCCAGATCACCCAGTGTTGTAGTCGCCCAAACTTCCCTAGGCAACCGCTGCATCGCCGTCGCCCCCTTGCCTTGGTGACGTCGTCGTCACCTCCTCAGTGTTGGGTGGCAATGTTGCCCGCCTCTGTGTTTGGCGGTGCAAGGGGGTTAGGGTGGGTGGCGAGGGTAGGGTAATTTTGTTATTTTTTATTTTTTATAAATAATAATTTATATTTTATAATTGTAGATATAATATATATTAAAATTAATTAAATCTTGACCCTTAATAATTTAGATCTAATAGTTGAGATGTATTGATTAAACCTTACAACTGTTATGCAATAGAAAAATTCAATAGTCATGAAAACTATAGATAAGAGCATAGCGGTCTTTTGATAGAAAAATTAACACCATTAACTTCAACTAATAGTGAGGCACAAGTGTGCTATATTTAAAAAAACAAAGGGTTTTTTTTTATTTTTGAAACAAAAGTAGATTTTTAGCTGAATTTTAAATATACGGGAAGGTAATATGCAATTTGGCCAAGCTCTTATGTGTCGGATGAAGTATAAAAAAAAATTATTATCAACAAAACTCTCAATTAAAAAGGCTCTAAATTTGTACATATTAGCCACACTCAAAACATCGGTAGTCGAAATCCAGTAATTGTCCAAAAAAAAATATTTTCGGGTTATTATTTGTCACCCTTATATCTACGGTTCTATTTTGCCACTCCTCTATATACAAGGAGGTAAATACAGTTAAGCCTAGAAGATAAACAATGCTCACACAAAATCTAATTATAATATTATTAGACTCCTGTTTTTTTTTCAAGGAAAAGAATGTTTTTTTGTAGATGGATCAAAATAAGAAAGATAAAGTGCAGTACTTAAACATCAAAAGAATGGAAATAGCACCACTTAAAGAAATAAGCAGAAACTCGGTTTAGCGTTTCTTCTTTAGTGCTTCCTCAAAGCAAACAACCCTCTCCATCACCTCCCCATTCATTACCATCCTACAGCCCGTGCAAGGCTCGCAACCATGCCTCCGGATCTCTGTTCTCTTGCGAAATGAATCGCCAACGAAGATTTGACAAAGCCCAAACCTAACGAGGAAAGGAACACCGGAGTAAAGTATGCATAAGATCCTCATATTCATCTCTACACCAAGGACAGGCGCCATTCATAATCACACACCCCTTCCCCGGCGCTCGAGATTCAACGTCATTCCTAGTTGTTGGGAATATACACCACCAGCGATGAGCCAAAAATATAAGCCCTAATCAAACTATTACAAAGGAATTATGTGTTTTGAAAAACCCTTAATATTATAATCCAATTTTACAAAAAATATTAACAGATCTTATAATATAAAAATAACAAATATAATTACAGAGACAATATTAACAGATTTATAAAGAACAAGGACCAAAAGGATAAATGGCTTAGTAAGCTAGATCCGGTAGGAATAGCCCACAACCACCAAAGGCCGACAACCACAACACCAGTTGCTTTATCACCCAAAACCAGCCACAAAGGCTCGGGAACTCAAACACCCACCAAGCCCGGTCACATAGACCCCAAATCAAACCACCAAAAGATGATCCATAAAAGGACCACTTACAACCACGTAGAATTCCACTTAGGAACTTAGTTCACAAAGAACTATTTTATCAGAGGAAGAGATAGAAGATTAGTTTTTCTGATTCAGTTGTTATCATCGGGTAAACCATCGGAGTATTTATAAAGGGATACCATTGATTTCTAAGAAAGAGAGAGGAATAATCGTCGAAGGAGAAACAACATTTTGGGGGAGAGATGAGGGCGGCACTGTTTTGCTCAAGAGAGAAGGGTAAGCGATACGAGGAGATGAGAGATAACAATTAGGTTAGATTTTCTGTTCTGCAGAGGGTGAGAGAGAGAGATATTAAGGGAAACTGAGTGGGGTAATGGGCCGGGTGGAGTAAAAGGGCTAAGCCAAAAGAGATAGGTCAGGTAACAGGTTTAGCCTTCCAGGTGTTGTGGTCTTGGGCCTACCATTTTGATTCTGGGTCATATTTTTCCAACATCAGCCCAACTCTCCATGCAAAGATGAACTTTCGACAACATACGAGTTGACTAAAGCTCCAGCTTGCTGTACCTGACGATGAGGTTTCCCCTTTGCTCAACAGACCCACGCGGGACCTCTCAATAGGCGAGCTGCAAAGCCTGCGTACTATGAAATGGCCATGACACTCGTAATGTCATTGCAAAGAATTCACCCCTCCTACCGAGATTGACAGAATGGCATCAACATCCTCAACAATAAAAAAGCCTTTATCAACTCCTCCTTCCATTGGTTAATAGAACATTAATCGTGGCATTTAACTAGAGAGAATGCGGGACGGCGAGCACTCTGAACAACAACGTGGAATCCAACGATCCTTCCAAATACTAACACTTCAGCAATCACCAATCTACCATCGAGAATCCACCTGAATCAAATACAATCTAGACATCATCATGCAGTGCCAGGTGAAGGAGCAAGAAGGTCCAACCTGTGCCAAAAAGACGTCCGTATTAGGGAAGTATTTATGTTTTAGATTTCAGGCCTGCAAAGATTCATACTTTGAAATAACGCGCCATAGCCATAGCTACTTAGCAATCAAAGCTTTATTGAATAAGTGTAGCCTCCAAAATCCCAACCCTCTTTCCTCCTTCCTAGTGCGCAATTTGTCCCATGCTATCCAATGAACGTGTCTATTCTCCTTATTATGTCACAAGAAATCCGTCATCATTTCTTCTATCTCATGGCAGGTGGAAAGTAGGAAAAGGAAGCAACTCATTACAAATGTGGGCATAGACTGAATAACCGACTGAAGGAGAACCACACGACCCGCTTGCAATAAGTTTCAGCGCCAGCTTTGAAGCTTGGTCCATGCTCGGCCCTTAACATACTGGAACACCATCCTCTTTGAGCGGCCTATCACAGCTGGTAGGCCTAAATACTTGTCGTGCTTTTCCACGATTCGAACTCCAAAAACTACTGCAAGCTCCTCCCGCCCTGCTGCCAATGTGTTCTTACTAAAGGCCATCGAGTACTTCTCCATATTCATCATGAGGCCAGATGCCACCTCTAACCATTCTAAGATGCACTTGACACTCTCCAATGTCGCATGTGTTGCTTGACAAAAAACCAATGTATCGTCCAAGAATAGTAGGTGAGACACCCTAAGGCCTTGACGGCTAATTGCCAGTCCCTTGATTTCATCCCTCGCTTCAGGCATCCTAAGAAGATTGCTCAACGCTTCTTCACAAAATAAGAAAAGATATGGCGAAAGTGGGTCCCCTTAATGGAGCCCTCACTGAGGGTGGAAATAACTAAGCTTATCAGTTTGAGCACCACTTGTCCCACTGAACCCCAATACTTGTGAGCTAGGTAGTGGTTAAGTTTTGCATGGTTTTATTAAAACAAGTTTGTTTCCCTTTCATACTAACTTGTAGTTATTATTATGCTTAGCAAATTTACCGCACAAATGCATGGGTCTAGACCTACATTTGGGTCAAGTTTCATGGAATTCTGAAAACGTTCAAAATTTAACTGTTTTGCACGGTTCTATTAAAGCAAGTTTATTTCCCTTTCATACTAACTTGTAGTTATTATTACGCTTAGCAAATTTACCACACAATTGCATGGGTCTAGACCTATGTTAACCTCATATGCAACAAGGATGTTATCAGTGATCAATCTATAGGACATAAAAACTGATTGAAATTCTGAAATGATGTCATTCATGATAGATATTGAGCGATTGGCGTGGCAATCTTATACGTGATATTCTAGAGACTAATAGGTCTAAATTGACTAACATGCTCTAGGCTAAGGCAATTAGGAATCAAAACTATGTAAGTAAAGTTAAACCTAGGATCGAACTCCCTATTATTCAAAAAATCAAGAACAAAAGATGTAACTTCGTTGTCCACTATGTTCCAATATTTTTAAAAGAAAACGGGGAACATACCGTCAGGACCTGGAGACTTATAGAGATGCATCTGAGAGATGGCAATTCTCACTTCATCAACTGAGAATGGTTGATTGAGAATCGCGTTCATGTCCTCACTGACTCTAGCCGTCATCCCCTCAAGCACCACGTTGATATCCTCATCCCTCGGGTTGGTGCTACGGAATTGGTTCTCAAAATGCTCCGAAATTGTATGTTGCACCTCATCTACCGAAACACACCATCGGCCATCTTGGTTCCTCAGGCGAGCAATCGAATTTTTCTTCTGACTTGAGCTCTACCTAGAATGAAAGTAGGCAGTATTCCGATTTCCTGTCTGCTACCATTGAGCTTTCCCTCTCTGCTTCCACATGATTTCTTCCCTAAAAAGGACCTCTTCCAACTCCTTGCACAAAGCCACCCTTCGTTGAGCAGCTTCACTACTATTGCATCTTTTGCCAGTCGATCAAGATGTTCTTCGAGAACCTTCACCTTATCTTTGATCCTCCCAAAACTATCCATTCTATCTCAAGTCAATTGACGATGAATGTCTTCTCTCTCTCTCTCTTACCATGCACAGTGCTCTGCGTGTTTTAATTTTAAACTCCTTGAAATGATAAAATATTTAAAATCTTGCTTTCATTTCGCTAAGAAAAAACAAAAGACATGTACATACATGAACAATTTTCAAAACAACTGTTCGAAAGGTTAATATTAAGAATGCAATATAAATTTAAGAATGTTATAAAAAAATCAAATATTGTATATCAATGTAGAAGTCTATGGATACAAGATTTTAGATAGTATAGGAGTTGAGACAAGATTTGAACGAGTCTAATTAAATACAATGGTACGCAAAATTATACTTTTAGTCACATAAAATAGAGGTTCAACACTTATAGTCTTCTATGTTATGGAATTTTAAAATGGTCCCAGAATTAAAGAAAAAGAACTCGACATATTTAGTTCCATAAATTTCGTAAAGTAGAGGACTAAATGTGTCTAATTTTCTCAATTTTAGGACTATTTTGAAAATTTTGTTAACCAAAGCACCAAATTCGTCCAATTTTCCTAATTTCAGGACCATTTTAAAAATCTCATAGAACAAAAGATTAAAAATATTGAACCTCCTATCCTACAGGTCTAAAAATAAAATTTTGCCTACAAATATAGAAGCTTTTATAGTATTTAAAAATATTCTTGTGAGAGATGCTGCCAAAATTAATCCTGACCATCCACTTATTATGAAGATCAAATATACAAATATGATTGAGAAATATTGAGAATTTCTCATCACCATTACAATTAATCATCACCATCCATTCATGGAGATCAAATATATATATATATATATATATATGGGATAGATTTTCATTTTTAATAATCAAGTTTCGATGTTAAAAGTTTTAATCAAAATTTTCCCATTTGAAATCCTTTATTTATTTATTTCTTCTCTTTCTTCGATTCTAATTACTGTCATATACTAATAATTCAGTTAATTATGAAAAAATAATATAATTTTGAAAAGCTGTGTAGGGGTAAAATGTTGTTGAAAAGCTGTGTAGGGGTAAAATTGTCTTAAATTGGGTCAAAAGACTAAAATTAAGTAATTTTAAAAGTTATCAAACTAAAATTAAAATCGATAAATTTAAAAGATCACTAAAATTAATAGTAAGCAAAATTAAATGATTAAAAAAATAATTTTCCAAAAAGAATATTTTTGAGTATAAGGTGTATATATATGAATCAATTAAAAAAATAAAAAAATTGTGTATTTAGTTCAATTTGTTCTTAAAATTAAAATATTTTTTGCTCAGATTTTTATTATATGGGCTGGAAAGAAAGAAAAAACAATAAAATACTGTTATATATATTGTATAAAATCAAAGTTCACAAATTCAAAGCTCAGAAAACAATAAACACAACCATAATGGAGGAAGAATCATATGAAAACGTAGACAAAATATATATGGATATAGTAGCTAGAATCATAGTTGAAAAAGGTATAATATCGTAAAATATATATGGATATACTAGAATCCTAGTTGAAAATCATATCTATGTTCCTTAAATCTCTCTCCTCAATCTCTATATAAATATTGAAATAGTAAATCTAAAACTCATTATCTCATTAAGATTTTCTTCTTCGCACCTCAGCAGCTCCATAAACTTTCAAGGTATGTGTAAACCCTAATTCTCAACACACTATCACACACATATACATACGTATATATACGTGTTTATATAGAGAGAGAGAGAGATGAATGGTATTCACAAACACTGCATTTGATGAAGAAATCAAAAGGGTTTTGTATTTTTCTTGTTTGTATGTAAATCTTGTCATTTATCAAATAAATTTACATTCATATATGTATTCGGGATTTGGTAGATAAAGGATTATAATGGCATCACGGGTGACTCCTAACAAGGGAAAAGAAATCAGTGCTATTGCCAATGTTAGTATCAGGCAAGCTCCGAACAAGGGAAAAGAAATCAACGTGACAACCAACGTTACCAAGCAAACGACAACTTCAACAAAGAACACATCAGAGACAAATAGCAAATGGTCGCCTTTATCAGATGATATAATATCTATTTCTTCTCGATCAAAAGCTATTAATGAGGAATTCGTGAAGGATACCATCAATGAGTACATAGACAGCGTCCTCTATGGCACTGGGAAAAGCCGATTGCCTGTTTTTGAAGCATTGTGCAGGGAAAAGAAATAATTTTTATTATAACTGTAGCGGGCTGAAGATATATATATATATATATATATATATATATGTACTACTACATATATTAATTGTTAGGTATAATAAATCGAAATTAGGTATGTAGTTTAATTATTCGGAAAATAAGAAGTTTCTTGATTAATTTCCTTGCTTTGTTTGTCTTTATTCGATTAGTACATGTAAAATGTACATTGTGAAATGAAAAGTATTATTGTGTTGAACAAAATGTAAGTGAAAATATACTCTTGTGCAACTACTTTGTAATAAAATCAGTGTTCTTATACAGTTCCTGTGCAATTTGAGGGATGAACTCTCCACATAACCTCATGTTGCCAGAAAGTTGATACATTGAATTTCTTCTTGTACTATATATATATACATTTATATAGAGAGAGAATGGTAACAATTGTTCATGATCTGTGGCCACGATCACAACATAATACTTGTGTTCATACAATTTCGTATAGTGTGATAATTAAATCAATTATATTCTTATATGGGTTTTTTTTTTTTATTGGATCTTATATTGCAATTTGTATTATAATTTATATTGTATTTTATGTATATATACGACATATATAGAACCAGCGAATATACTTCTGTGATGATCTTATTGTTGAATAATTTGAGCCTGGGTAGTTCGATAATTATATCAAACTTCAGGGATGTTTATATAATTACCTTGTGACTGTATAATACTGAAGGCCTCAAAATAGATGAAGCAAATTCTCAATTTCAAATAGAGAAAATCCGTAATTAAAGATGAAATCCATATAGAGTTTCGCGTTTACCGCAAAGACAGGTTCCTTTTTTCCAATAGTAGCTGAAAGAATTACAACAGAACAAGTAATAATTGAAAATCAAGATTAGCAGAAAGAATGGAGTTGTATACAAGCAGTTGGAAGGCACACCCTTAGCACCCCACAGAGGAAAACAAAAAAACTATATTCCATAAAGCTGAACGTATTCGCTTGAGCTTATAAGGGTGGATTGAGATTTTATACGTTTATATCTGTACGCTTTGATCTTGCAGTACTGATCTCCTGGGAGCTTGTGTATGCAAATCTGGGGATGTTGTAATTGTCGGGTGTCGACATGGGCTGCTGTGGATAGAGTGTCGGTGGTGGTGTCAGGTTGCGTTGAGCCGGAAGGGGAGGAAGAATGTTGTACTTGTACGGGTCTCCACTTAGACTGAAAATCAACGGAAGATGAACTCAGAAGCTTTGGTAGAAAAATTTGAAGAAAGAAAGCTCGTTCGACAAAAGTACATTATTGTCAGATGATAAAATCTTGAAAGTAGACGTATATTTCAGAAAATGCAATTGGACAAAACTAGTCAACCAAGAGCATTCATGGTTCCATAAAAACATATCAGAGGAAGTCTGGCTTTGTTTGGTTTAATTTTGCTTGATGCGTTATTCTTTGTTTTTCACAGAGAAGAGAGATAGAGATGAGATATGTGGTTTTTAATATATTTGGTTTTATGTTTTGTATTAGTCAGGAGAAATAAAAATAAAAAGCATTGAACGGTGTGTTCATTAAGAACATGGGCGAGCATTCAGCTAAAAGATGAAACCAAAAAAGCCGAAACATGCATCTGATGTGAACAAACTATTCTAGGCAGTGTTCTGAATAACTTACCTCAGACTTCTGTATTGCTGATCGTCATCACTTACTATTTCACCCGATTGTGGCAGTGGCCGATTAACTTGGGCAGACCATGGGGCTGCACCAGGCAATTCATCGGAGAAGTATCTCCTCCTGATCAACTACAACCAACATGCAACTCATTTAAAAGGTAGCACCAACAAAAACGAAGCACGATAATAACACGTACAAAATACAGACCATTCTGAAAAATTTCATCACAGCTTCCTTGTCGTATCTGGCTTCCTTGGCAGCCTGAGTTGAGAAAGCCAAATCCATTTACTCATACAACAAATATACGTTCAACATGAGATTCATGAATCAGATTTGCCTCAAGTAAGCAGAAAGCACTGAAGCCATAGTCTCTTCATCAAGTTTTCGCACGCAATAATTTGGCAACAAAGAGGGAGAGCATATTGGTAAGAAAACCATCGATCTACCAATAGTTGCCTAAAATAGACGTTCGCGCTCATCATAATTAAGAAGTGCTTTCTATCATTGCCGTCCGAAAGAGAACCAAATTTGATACACAATGGTACTTCCCTAACCAAGTCTTAAACCCCAATGGAGCTGATTTTCATGATAAGTTGAACCCCAACCGCAACCTTGATTCGCTATAGTGTACATGGAAATTTAAATGATCACATAAAAAGAGAAAGAACACCACTAATGACAAACACATTATGGTGCGTAGGAAACATGAAAACAGAAACATTAAAATATTTTGACTAGATCAAATAAGAGTTGGTGCAAAAGAAGTTATAAGACCTTGATCTCTTGCAAAAGATGATGCTTAATTAACCAAATCATCAAGGCCTACTCCAAGATGGCATCATACCAATTGACGAATACCTCAGAACATAACCTAGACATTCAAACACCTATATACAACACATGCTTTTTTCCAAATCTTAATATTCATATGCCAATCAAGCAAGCAGCCCAAGGATCAGACGCCATAAAGCATTTACAAATGCCAGATATGAAGTTAACTTACAGCGAGAAGTCCTCCACCACTAGGGAAACTCTCAGTTAACGGAAGTTCCTCACTTGATGGAAGTAATCCCTGTTTCTCAACCCACTGACGAGCTATATCAACAAGATTACCACTGCTCCCTCTAGTGCCCTCTTTTGAAGCAATATCTGCTTTGTTACCAATGACAACATAGGGAACAGGAAGTCCCCCAGGACCTCCAGATCCCAAAGGAGCTGAGAAAGTCCCATTTGCTGCAATCTCAGCAGCCCACTTCTGCAAGCTGGTCTTTGTCCTTCTTTGAGAAAGGTCATGAACAAACATAACACCTAACATGAACGACCACGGCAGAAAAGAAGACAAAAGGCTTATGATGAAGAACCTCACAGTGAAAGAAAAACAAATTCCACATCATCCAACTTGGCAATGTAAAATAAATCAAAGACCTCCTATTTAACAGTAAATTAGTAGAAACGCTCTGTTAAAGAATAATTAATGAATGTTGGGTACGTCAACCTGGGATGGGTTGAAACCACAGGCACGACTTGCTTACAGAAAAAAAACATGCATTGTGACTAGAGTTTTACTTAATGAAGAGGACCTTATTGCCAATCCTTTGTCCTGAGCTACACTTTGTCATAAGAAAATCTAAACAAGCAAAGACTGATGATTACATACCATTGATTTGAGAATAAAACAGAGACCGGCAATCTTTATAACGTTCATGTCCTGATATGTCCCACAGTTCAATAAAAAAATCTCTTTCAGCGTCACCTTTCATGCTACTTGATGAGCTACCAGAACTTCCATAAGCTGTATGCTGCAAAGAACAACAAAACTCATCAACTTCATCCACATGATTAGCTATAAATCAATTTTAAAAGATGAATAGAAGTCTTACCTTGACACTAACAGTACAACCAACTGTTTGAGAAGGTCGAGCAATGGAAGAACCTTTCATAATCAGATGAACAAGAGAAGTTTTCCCAACACCTGAACAAAGATTGCAATTAATATGGGGGCTGAATAATATGATTTGAAAGCATCATTGTCTATAGCATTATCAACTGAATACAAGAAAAAAAATATAATTTTACTACATCCAGAGACCAGCATTAAAATCTAGGTCCTAACTACTTCATTTCCAGTAAATCCAGATTTACAACCAGATAGAATAGCATTTTGCAGAGCGCATAAGAATCATCTGCTTAAAGTTTAAAGTATGAAGTTGCACAGAGCAGGTTCCTCAGAGCTGTTCCAATGTATCAATGATTCAAACATCAATAAGTACAACATTTTAGAACTTCTCTAATATCCTAATCGCATTCAACTAGAGAGTGGAAAACTAAATAGTTAGACTGTAGGGGAAGGGTAGAAACTGAAGCATATATTTGATTTATGGTGAATTTCATATCAATTTTATCCAATTAGTTGATCAGCTGCCCCAATGCTTGTATTACGAACTAACTCTTCAAGACTTAACCTGATGTTGGGGCATCATAACCCAACTCTAAACACCTCCTAAACCACGAGCATTTCTTCCACTCCAAAATTATCTACCCTTATCACATTCCTGGCCTGCGTTATGTTTATCCATACAAACATTCTACATTAAAAGGTCCACCCATAACAACTTCTTGTCCTTCCGGTACATCATCATTAAGTTGTTTGCTAAAGTCCACGACAGGACCATGACTGCGAAAAGTCCCATTATATATGGGAACAAGGAAAGCATTTAGACTATGTAAGCACCATGCTTTGAAATCTTGTATCCTTGATTCTAATACTCTTTTACATGAAGGATAACAAGAAGCAAATCTCAATTTTTTTAAAGTCCCATTGCAAACCTGAAGCTCACTTCATCCAGAATACTGACAAGCTTCGGCTCTTGAAATGGTCACATAATTTTCGTTTAAATCCACAACACATTAACACAAACCTCATTGCAACAACTCCAAATGTTACCGCTAAAACATCAACCAATTCAAAAGCATCTTAACCAAGCCATGAAAGAGTTCACAAGATTATCTTAAAAGTCAAGCAGACAATCAAGAAAACATTATTGAATAATAACAACGACAACATAAGATCTGCTAAACAATATTCATTTACCTGAGTCTCCAACAACAAGCACCCTGATCTGCCCAACTGGAGGCCCACCATTCTGCTCTTTAGTCTCCCTTTCCCTTTCCCTCCAAAACATTTTTCTTCCCCCTCCAGAACAGAAAATTATCCTTCAATAGAAAAGAAATTACAATATACCCAAAACAATATTCAACTCAGTGCTACCTCAAGTCCCATCAAGAAATAAACTAAATCTCCAGGACAAACAGCATTTCCTCAAAATGGGTCTTTCAGATTCCAACCCAAAACCCATGTCACACCAAGAACGAATTCAATCCGAAGCACCCAGCATTGCGAATCCCCATACGAATCAAAAAGGACCGGTCTTCCAAAAATTTCAAGAGAATAACATTAAATCTGAATATACCTACAAAACTCTCCCATCCTTCAACTTAATACTGCTAAGAATCAAAAAATTGTAGTCCAAAATTCGGCTTGTCTTCTTCAGTACGCAAACAGGCAAACTAAGATCTGAAAGAATATAGCTTCGGCTGATGATAAACTTCAATTTCCTTGAGAAAATCTGACGGGTTTTCGGCTTTTAGCATGTGAAAAATCTCAGAGATCAAGAGGAGTGATACGAGATGAGATTGCTTAGGCCAAGAACTCCAAATTCACTCTCTGTGATTGATGATCGACAGTTTGTACGGTTGGGGTTCGGACTGTTCAGCTACTATTTGGGATTGCGACTTTGGTAGTTGCTAAATCCTGACGGGTATACAGACACGAGATTAGTCTAAATTTCCATTTTTTTTTTTTTTGGATAAATTACAACCGGCCCTTTAAAATTTTATTATAATTACAATTATTTATTTATTATTTAAAAATTATAAATAATTCTCTAAAATTAATAAATGTCAAATAAATACCTCTATAATAAAGTATCACGAGATTAATTTAAATTTTTTTTTATTATATGCTAAATTACAACATACTCTCCAAATTTTATTATAATTACAATTACTTATTTATTATTTAAAAATTAGGGAAAAGTATTATTTTAGTCCGCTAAATATGCCTAATTTTAATTTTAGTCCGATAACTATGTCCATTTTTTGTTTAGGTCCAGTAACTTACGAAATTGTTGACTTTTAGTCCTTTGATAGATTTTTGGACAATTTTACCCCTATGAGTGCATATGGACTAAAATTGTCTTTCAAAAGTTGCATAGGGGTAAAATTGTCCGAAAATCTGTCAGATGACTAAAAGTAAGCAATTTCGTAAGTTACTGGACCTAAACAAAAATGAATATAGTTATCGGACTAAAATTAAAATTAGGCATACTTAGCGGACTAAAATAATACTTTTCTCTAAAAATTATAAACAATTCTAAAATTAATAAACATCTAATAAATACATCTATAATAGACTATCACGAGATTAATTTAAATTTTTTTTATAATGTACCAAATTACAACAGACTCCCCAAATTTATTATAATTACAAATATTTATTTATTATTTAAAAAATTATAAATAATCCTCTAAAATTAATAAACGTCAAATAAATACCTCTATAATAGATTATCACAAGAAGATATTAGTCAGACGATGTTTAATTCTTGAATGTAATTGTAATAATTATAATTACGACGAATTTCAAGAAATTGTAACATAATAGAACAAAAACAGAAATGGAGATGGGAAGAGAAGAAAGAAAATGGAGAAGAGGGTGAGGGAATTTCAATTCCCAATTCTTCCCTTCAATTGATTTGCCCTAGCTTCCCTTTGAACGATGTCGTTTCGGCTGGATTTGTTCAATTCGGCCCCAAACTCATTTGAGCCCACGTCTCATATTAATCCCTTTCATCTCACGGCCAGTGTTTAAAGTCGCGTTTTTGCTCAACAGCGTGGCAGAAACTCCGGAAATAATTTATTTAAATAAAAAAAACACGAGATTATATGTATGTTGGAAGATATTTTCCAATTGTAGAATTTGTTGATTTAATATTATTATATAAAAGGAGAAAATACAAACAACTCCCTTGTGATCGCAAATAAGCAAATTATCCTCTTATAAAAAAATAAATAGCGATTCACTTCCCTATATTTTTTAAAATACAACAATTTACTCCCTTATGATTTTTAAAATGAAACAATTTACCTCCATGTAAGGAGGTAAATTGCTTCATTTTAAAAAGTACATGAAGGTAAACTGCTATATTTTTTTCATAGAGGGATAGTGTGCTCATTTTTAATATTACAGGGGGTAAACTACTATTCACCTCTATATAAAATAATATGATTGAAAAAAAAAAAGAGGAGTTTGACAGGGAAAACTAAAACCATCTTTATATTATTAGACCATATGAAAATACAATTACGACCTTGCAAAAAAAAAAACATGTACAAAAAATTTGATTAGGTTTTTCAATTATCAACGACTACTTTTTATTTAATCGTTATAATTTAAAAATAATATTTCATTATAATTATATTTTTATGATATATATATTATATTTATCCTCTTAAAAATATAAATATATTATTAGAAAAATATCGAATAAAGGGTAAAAAATAAAAATTTATATAATTCTTTTTGTTGATGTCATCATTTTTTATCGAAACCCTAGTGGAATGAAATCAATTGTAAACGAAGATTTTTTTAATAGGTATAACTATAATTTTTAAAAAGTTTTAAGAGAAAATGTAATTTATACTTTTAAATGGGGTTTAAATGTAATTAATCTTAAATTATATCCGACTAAACTCAATGTGAGCTTAAAATTCTTAGTCCTTATTTACCTTCTGATTTTGGTCAACATTAGAGGCCCATTCATTTAGGGCCGAAGCTGAAGCCCATTTAGCCCACTTTCGAGAATATTATTGGGCCAGAAATAACAATCTTAGGCCATTCTGGTCCAGCCCAACAGATAAATTGGGCTGAACCCTTTTGTTGAAACCTTTTTCCAGGCCCACTTAGATACAATCAGATAGAATTAATTGTGAGCTCATGGATGTACGAACAATGATGTCATAAATAAAAAATCATAGGGATAATTACTTCCTCCTCTAAAATTTAATATAATTACAAGTAAATCCTTATAATTTAAAAAATTACAACTATTACCCCTAACATTTATTTTCGTCTAACAAATAAATCCCTACATTAGCCAAAATTCACTTAATTTGTTTATATTAGCCAAAAATGTTGAATAAAAATTTATATTTATCCTCGGTTGACTTACTAGTTATTACTAACTTATTTCAGATCAAATAAATCTTTTTTTACCAAACTACCCTTATACTTTTTCAACTTATAATAATAGTTTAGTTATAAAAGATTTATTTGATCTATAATAAGTTATTCGGGAGTAAATATGAATTTTATTCAATTTTTTCTACTATCAGCAAATTCAGTAACTTTGACAAACGGATGGATTTATTTGTTAGTGAAAACAAACATCAAAGGTGTTAGATGTAATTTTTCAAACCATATAACGTGTACTTACATCAAACCTCATAAAAAACAATTGTAATAATTTTTCTTTTAGAAAGTGAAAGCGTTGAACTATTATTTCAAACTATATATTTTCAATCTTCATCGTAAATTTTAAATCTATATAATATAGCTGAAAATAGCGTAACAAAAAATTCGAATTGAGTCGAATAATTTATTATTCAAATTAATACATAAATAAAAGGGTAAATTACATTGACATGATTTGATGTTAGGCTAAAATATACAAACATCCATTATCTTTTAAAAAATTACAGCGACAGTTCATATTTTATAGTTATAATTACAGCTATACTCCTTATTTAAAGACAAATCTTAAACAAACACCCCTCGCAAAATATTACGCTAACATCTCTCAGGATATATAATTATAATTTTATTATTATTAAAATATTACATAAACAATACCATACTTAATTCGAGAAATTAATTAGGTTTGTACAAAAATAAAAGGGTAAAAAATTACAATATTAACATCCCTTGAAATTATGTTTAAATATATAAATACTCATTATCTTTTATAAAATTACAGATATACCCCTAAGGGGTGTAAGTGTAAGAAGTTGTTTGTGCAAATTTTGTATTGAATTGAGGATACGCTTGTAATTACAACTACAACCTTAAGGAGTGTAATTGTAATTTTACAAAATACAGAAAAAGTTCGTGTATTTATACTTTATTTTAGGAGATGCTATATATTCCGTATATATATATATATATATATATATATATATTCTTTTTTATTAAAAAAGAAAGAAAGAAGAAGAGGGATTTATAGAGAAGAGATATGAATATTGAGGGAAGGGGTCTCATGGTTGTGTACTCCTTCATAGGTTGTAATCACATAGCTTGAATCCTCTCTATCTCTTTCCACCCTTTTCTTCACACTGCATCCTTCACTTGTACATTTGTAATAATTCCTGTTTCATCCATCATTATTTCATTATTACATTCTTCTACCCTAAAAAGTAATTCTATATACAGAAAGGGTCTAAAGTTTGCATATATATAATATAATTAATTACACTTAAACCCCCTTTAAAAGTGAAAACTTATTGTTTCCACCCAAAAAATATTCAGAATTACATTTATACCGCTCCCAGGTTCTATTTATAACTGTACTCATTCTACTAGGATATGAGCGAAAGATGATGACGTCAATAAAAAATTTATAAAACTTTTATTTTATCCTTCACTCAGCATTTGATATAATTGACAAATTACAATTTCTATACTTGTAAGAGGGTAATTTTATTTATCATCAGTTACTTGTTATCAAAATGCAATATTTCCATAATGCTGAATAAATTAGCGACGTCGCGAATAGGTTCTATAAAATAATTAAACGTAAAATTAGGAGTTTATGTATATTTTTTTTTTGTTGAGGTCAGTATTTTTCATCCAAATCTTAATGAAAAGGATGCAGTTGTAAATGAATAATTCTTAGACAATATGTATATACACCATAATGAAAGAGAAGATTAATGACAAAGAAAACTAACAGACAATTTTAATATCAACCCTAATTATTCTATAAATTTAGCAACAAGAATTTTTATTTTGTCACAATAATTCAATTTATGGTTTCAATAGTGATTACTATTTTGTAAAAGTTGTTAGAGAAAAATATTATTTTAATCCACTAAGTATGTCGAATTTTAATTTTAGTCCGATAATTATGTTTATTTTTGTTTAGATCCAGTAACTTACGAAATTGCTTACTTTTAGTCCTCTGGCAGATTTTCGGACAATTTTACCCCTATACAACTTTTGAAAGGCAGTTTTAGTCCATATGAACTCATAGGGGTAAAATTGTCCGAAAATATGTCAGAAGACTAAAAGTAAACAATTTCGTAAGTTACTGGACCTAACAAAAACATGGACATAGTTATCGAACTAAAACTAAAATTAGGCATACTTAGCGGATTAAAATAGTACTTTTCCCAAGTTGTTATTATAAAAAATTAATGACAAAAATTGTGCATAAAGTTGTTACTGAAGACAACTAGAATTCGTTTGGTTCAATTAAGAGAAAAAGGGAAGCGAAAATGGGACGAAAAGTGAAAAGGTAAGGGGAGAAAAGAAATAATAATTTTCCTTCAAATTATTTAGTATAATTGGAACGGAGTATATCTCAAATACTTCTCCTAATTTGGGACAAGGAAGATAGATTGAAAATAAATGACTAATTTTTGTGATTTTATCAGTTAACCCTTTATCTTTATTTTGTGTTAAAACAATAAGCAAGTTAATATTATACTAAAATGATTTTAGTACATAAAAAATTTAAAAATTTTATTAGTAAAATTATTTTTTATTAATAAAAATATTCATCAAAACGAGTATAATTAAAACTATTCAATTTAAATAAAATAAAAATTACTAGCAATGACTTCAAACAAAGAATTTGAATTTAAATAAAATATATATTTTCTCTTAATTTTGAATGAAAACGAAATTGGACTCAACGGGGGTTTCATTTACATCTAGTTTTACTTTCTCTCCAACTATTCTCCCTAACAAAACACCGATCTTTCTCTTATACATCTATTTTTACTTTCACTTTTCTTATACACCTATTTTTCGCCCCAACCAAACAAATCCTTAGTGATGTATATATAGTGTCCTCCTAATTGTTGTACAAGTGCAGATTATTGCAATTAAATATTAAACTAATTAACCTCATTCTTAAGGTTAATACAGGATTTAAGATTGTATGCGCGCATAATAATGTCACTAGAAGAAATATAATTTTTTTACCATGATCAATTACCATGATTAAAAGTAAAAAATTATACTGGATACTAAGTCATGACGGCTCTCCAATGACTATTAGACATTTTTTTTAAAGCAAAGTCAAAATATTTGCTGCAGCTGAAAATTATGACAAATATCTTAATCACAGATAAAACTATAGCTGATGATGATTAGCCCATAGTCAAAATTTAAGTTTTCGCGTCAGTTTTTCTAGTCATGGTAAATAATATTATTTTGTTATAATTTAAATCGTAATGATTAATAGAGCAGAAAGTAATAATTTTTTTGCAGTGGGCATAATTAGATAAAAGTTAATTGCAGTGGGACTAAAAGTTATTGTAACTTTCATCAAAAAATGATTTTGATTGATTTTAATGGCAAAAGTGATTATTTGAAAATTACAAAATAATACATTATTTTTTATATTGTAAATTGCAGAGCCAAACTATGATTTTATGAATAATATTGAGTAATATTATCTCAAATCATGACAAATGCTGATTGATTGACGGCGACCAAAATTTAAAGTTTTTGTACTGATTTTTTTTGTTTGACCGTGGTAGAAATTGTTGAGTTGCCGTGGTTTTTTAACCACAGTAATTTAAAATATAAAAAATAATTTATTATTTTGTAATGACACGATTACATGGGAAAATTACTATTTTTCGTCCTATAGCTTAGATTTAAATATTTAAAAATTTCGTTCTTTTGACTGGACCAAAATTGCCACCTCTAAATTACAAGACGAAAATTACCATTTTTTTTATTATATTAATATTTATGATGAAACAAATACATATATTTCTTTTTATTATAAAATTTCAATCTTACCATTCCAATTAGGCTAATCAAACATTAGAATTGTGGGGTTTGTAATGGTTGATGGATGAATTTGATAGAAGCCACACATTTTCACACACACACACACACACATGTGTATGTGTGTATTAATGAACTGGGACAAGACATGTGAAACAGCTTAGGCGGCTGAGGGATGAATAGAATTAGAACAGTAAATAATTAAAAGGAGCACTTTAACACTGGAGAAGATTTATAATTGTCTATGATTTTACTGACTATGAATTGAAGTCCTCATAAATAATTATTATTTATTATAATTAAATAAAATTAATATATGTAAGAATTTAATTTATTTATTATGAAAACTATTTTTGACATGATTATGAATCATAATAAATATTTTTACTATGACTTTTAACCTGATAAATATTTTAGCCATATTCACAAAAATCAAAATCAAGAATCGTTGCTGGGCAGTGGTCAATGACTGTTTACTACTGCTTCACAACAACTATAAGCTATTGTTTAAGCAAAAACGAGCTCAAAATATTAGACATAACTATATAATATATATCAGATGTTTTCGATATATCTACTTAAGAATCATGTCAAATACTTCGATTGCAAGTAAAATCATGACAAATATTAATTTATTTTGGTTAAGACTTGAGTTTTTACATCAATTACTAGTCATGATTTATAGAATTGATTTACCATAATTATTTATAATGTACCAAATATATATCTATTAATTTGTAGTGACTTCAAGAGCTAACAATTATCTTAAAATAAAGTTTAATACATTATAAATTTTGAGAAAAAACATTACAAAATATACAAACTCATAATTCTTTTTAATTAAATAAATTAGCCAGATACATCTTTGTGTTTTATTCTGGTCAAATTTCGCTTTTAGTATCATAGAATAATTAAGAATCCAACACCTTTTAGTCTTTTGTTTTACAGAATTATAATCCTATATTTCACGAAAGTTTAAAAAAACTCGAGATATTTAATTCGATTGTAAGTCCCAATTTTAAGATCATTTTTAAAATCATATAAAATAAAAGACTAAAAATGACGAACACCTATTCTATATATAACACTAAAAAGTGTAATTTTACCTTAGATTTGTTTTAATTCCCCATATTTCACAACACTAATTAAATTCCCAAAGTTGAACAAATTAAACATGGTGAAGGATGCATGTGCACATGTAGTTCAAAATTTTTAAATAGATGGTTAGAGAAAATCAAATATATTGTATGGTGTGTATATACTATTAATTATACTATGAAAGAGAAACAAAATCTCTAAAATCGTAATTCAGGTTCAATTAATCAAAAAAATCATACACGTATGTATTCCAAAGGCCGTCTACGTACCCGTTTATTAGTAATCCAAGAATTATACATACATCAATATTATTTTTAATGAAAAATAGAATAACCACATTTATAAAAAAAATAAACCAACCCTCTAATAAGCTGCCTGCCTATTAGGAAGATATATATATATATATATATATATATATATTAAAAGTCGTCTATGGTCAAATAAAATTAGACAAATATATAGTCATATATCCATTTATTAGTAATCCCATATTATATATATATATATATACATCAAAATTATTTGAAACGAAAATTATCAAAATGAATCGACCCTCTAATATACACGTTATGAGTGTATGTTCATAATTTTGCTTGTATCTATATGTGTATATGTATGTATTCTCATCCACATGTTGGGGTTCGTGTGTGTAATTCCATATATATATATATATATATATGGTACTATATATGTCTACTTCTGTCTTTCTTGAAATTGCATGTGTAAGAGTAGATAGGAGGATTGTTACTACACCAGCGATAATTTTTATCTTATGATCTTCTTAATTTTCTTACATATTTTAGCTTAGACATCAAACAAGAAAATAAAGATAGATTATTTCATCATAGTAAAAGCTCTTCTATGGTCTTACCTAGGATTAGGGCTGCTCTTGACCTTCTTTTTCCCATATTTTCTCCATTTAAATCCATCGTCCATGACTTCAAGATCAGATCTTGTTCTAAACGCAAGCCTAAACTCCTCATGGGCTTTGTATATTTTCACTTTTCTTCTACGTTTTCTGCAAAAAAACACAAACAGAGATTCAAACAAAGAAACCAGCAGTGGAGAGATCATTAAGTGCTAGCAAGACAAGACTTGCATGTTATGATCAACAAACGGAGCTGAGCTCGAAAACTGATCGAAGAGATCTGCAATATTCTCAGAAGCAGTTCTACTGTGCAGATCTGAAGTTAATTCCTCCAAGTCCTCGTCGGACATGAGGTAGTTGAAGATATCGCGGAAGTACTTGGAACCGTTGAGTTGATCATGATGATGATGGGTTGTTGTATATGCAAATTGATCTTCAAAATTAGGGTTAGGGTTAGGGAAATCTTGGAATTGGGGAGCAGTTTTCATTTTGGGCGTGAAGTTGAAGATGTTGGAATAGAGTGGAAAATTGATGTTCAATTCCATTTATAATTAAATTTGTTTTCGATTTTTGTTTGTATTTTTTTCTCTAACATGCATGAAGCTTCATGGGCCATTTCCAAGAGCTACGCAGTGAAGGTGCTCCAACACACGTGGCAGTAAAAGATTGGACATGAATGATTGCATCATCGTGCTGACGTCAGGTAGCATTTTGGGGTTAATAGAATGAATAAGGGACATACATATTTATCTAGAAGAAATAAAAATAATAATAAATATTGGACCACCTATCAGTGTGTGATATATATATAATGCAATGTCACTATTTTTTGATGTGATGAGGTTGTCAACATATATATATATATGTATGTATATTTGATGTGCGTTTGAAATATTTTTTTTAAATAAAAAAAGATAAAAAATAATAAGAATCATGTGGTAAAGGATGCAGTAATCCTTTAATATTTAAGTCTACAAGAATAATATTCTCGTCTTCGATGACTATTAGAAGAAATTTATTATAATTAATTATTATGATTATAAATAAAAAAATTAATATACTGTAAAATGGCTATTAGTCGTTGTTTTTACAAACTAAATCAAAATATTAATAGTAATTAGAAGCCATGTTGTCGGATATTTTTATCATGGCCAAAATCGTAATAAATATTAATTAACTATTGTAAATTATGCATGTTTGGTTCCGTTTCGTTTCTTATTTTCAGTTTTTGAAATAATAATAAAAGTGAAAATATGTTTCTTTATATATATTTTCACTGAAAATATATTATTATCATTCTCATATCAATTATTAATTTTTTATATATTTATATACATAGAAAAAAAATTAATTATTAATTTTATATACGAGTAATAATTTTTTTCATAATAATTTAACATGGCATCACTAACAATTCTTAATTAATAAAAGATAAAACTATCAATTTCATTTGAAAAGATATATACTTGATTTGACACCACCAATAAAAAGTAAAAATTTTCATCACATAAAAAAATTATTTCGTTTGACACTATTAACAATATAAATCACAATCTTATCAACTAATTTAAACAATTCTCCCCTATTTATCAGCCAAAGGCAAAGAAGTAGGCCCCTATCTATCAGCCCAGTAGGCCTAAGCCTTACTGATCCGATAACAAAATGTATCAAACTTATTTCATCAAAATTAACTTAACACAGTAGGAAATAAAAATAAGGCCCAATCGGCACGCCCACACACTGGACAACAAGGATGACACATCATCTGGATTCTTACGTCAAGACAACATCAGCCTAAAAGATCTCCAACTAACTCCTCCTGTATGAGCGGGAGCAGTTGGACAACGAAGCTAATAACTAATTTTTCTATTTCTCGAGTTAATTGGGTAATGTTCGTTCAAATGATCATAAGTCTCTAAAGATATGTCCAAAATAGGCGTGTATACTTTCATTTGTTAGCTAACATCCAGGGGATTAGGTTAATATGCAAATTATCTATAACCAACTCCTGAATCTCATCTAGATTTGCCTATAAAGAAAGGTCCTAGTCATTCAAAAGGTAAGTTACTTTGGCCCCTCACACTTAACACTTTTTTTTCTTGCAAAACAACAAGGCTTCTTGTTGTTTGAATACAGAGTGACCACCGAATGTCATAGCCATCATTATTATGGAAGATATTAGACAGAGGATTATCAGTGTTAATTTATTTCGTTCTGTTAGTTCATGTGCGTTATATAGAATATGGCATATCCCTTGGCCTATCGAGGGAGAAACCACCAATAGAGTACTGTTGTACTGTACGATCTTATTTTATTAACGAAACTTACATTTATCCAAAAAAAAAAAAAAACAACAAGGCTTCGAGCTCCCATCTCATTTTTCACATTCATACAAGCTCACTTCAGCATCCATTCTTGCACTCCACGTCACTTATTTTGGCTTTATCTCGCATTATTTCAAGTTCTTCTTATTGTTTTTTTCAATTATTCAGTTACTGACTTAATCATTGGAGTACTAATCTCTATTTTGTAGGTTAACCCATTTTATTTTTAGAATTTTTAAGAAATTCCTTTGACTGTTGCGGTGTTGTTGAACCCAAATATGCATCAAACAACATAAAACATAATCGTATCAACTAATTCAAATAATCCTTATTTTCGCTCAAAAATCTTACATAATTAAAAACACACATTTCTCAATGAAAATTGAAAATTAAAAATCAAAACACAACCAAACATGAGGAAAAATAGTATGACTTATCATACAATTCTATATAAGTCGGAAAAAAATATTATTTTCTTTTTTATTGTTTGGGCTGAGAAAAACAATTCAATTAATGTCTATCCATTAAGGTTGTCTTATTTAGGAAATAGTGATAATTTTTTGTGAAGAGAAGGTGCATGGAAATGGGGTGGGTTATATTCTTCCAAGTCCACCTAATAATTATAACTTCATGTTTCAAACATATATGGAGTAGAATTTTTAGTGCTTCCCCACCTCCCAAGAAGCTTCCCTCAAGAAATAATGGAAAAGTTGTATTTTGCCTTTTCTTTTTTTTTAAAAAAAAAAGATAAAATATTTGTCAATTATATCAATAATTTCTTTTATCTTGGTCAATGTTGCACCCCTCCATGAACCATGTTGTCTTATTATGACCAATTAATTAATTTTGTTGCTAATAAAACAAGCACTAGAAACAATAAATCAGCCATTCAAAAATTCAAATGATCATTTAATATTGTCATTAATTATATGTATTAAATGAAAATTATTATTTTTATTTTATCACTATAATAATTTTCATAATTTTAAAAGTGACAATATTTAAATAAATGTTGTGAGCAAGAATAATTGGTGTAAAAAAATTATGTGCAAATATAGTGACAATGAATATAATTGTCACTATAAATATCCCATTTATTATTTTATTAGTGATCAAAGTACAATCGAGGCTTATGTATATTTAAATTTTATTATAATTATTTAAATAAATGAAATAAAATGAATAACTAATCAAAATTGATCAAATAAATTAATTTTAATGTGTATAAGTAAAATGTTATTCATAAAACCAATGCAGTAAAGTGATGATTAGTATATTAAAAAATTCCGATTTTGTCAAATAGATATATTTAATTCTATAATTGATTTGACTGTCAAATATTCAATTATCAACTTAAATATTACGAATTTTGAACTTCGACGAGGATATAGAACTAGTCATGGGTGCATGACGGGATGTCCGTGACTGCCACAATGCTTGATATAGTGAATGTTATGTTTGACTTACTAGTGTGTTGGTGAGGCTATGATAACCAAGTTGATAATGTCCCAACGAGTTGTGGCAAAATGAACATTCTGAAGTAGCCACAACGGATTCGTTAGGAGGGATATCTCATGGCAGTTATGGTCATTTAATTTTTACATTCATAACAAGTTTAGAGCTCATTGAAAGAAATAGTTCGTGGAAGGATGATCTTGATTTAGCTACAATGGGTCCAGAGTTTTAACCACCAATTCGAGCTAGTAGGCTGACACGATTGGCCATTTTTTTTAATAATACATGACATTTAATTTTTATTTTATTTTTTATAATTTGACTATACTAGTAAATTTTTAAAACAAATATTCCAAGAACAATGACTCCTATTCCATAATAGTTGTGTTATTCTTAGAAATTACCTTTAAAGTAATGACTAAAAGTTACTTTTTCGTTCATTATTAATTTAATTAAATCCACACAAACTTCTGTATATTTAATAAATCCACAATTACAGTTATTTTTCTCTCTCTCACCTTTGGGTTATTTTTTCTTTTCACAAACTTCTTTCTTTTCCTCAACTTACACTACGTTTGTGACGTTTCACTTGAAGCTATATATGTATCAAAATTTACTAAAATACATAATTTAAATACATCGATTAATATATATTAATATTTTGGGTAAATTATATTGACAACCTTTGAGGTTAGGCTAATTTACACAAACACCCCCTATCTTTTACAAAATTACAGCTACACTTCCTAAGCGATGTTAGTAGACTTAAATGTATAAAACCTTCATGTCTTTTGAAAAATCTGTTAAAAACTCCCTTCTATTTTAAAAATAGGCAAAAACCCTCTTTCCGTTTTGTTAAATATTGCTCAATCGTCATTTTCCATTAAATGTAACTAACGGTGTTAATTTTATAATAAAATAAATATTATCCCTTACTTAATATATATATATGTATATATTATTTTTTATTTTGATAACCGTTAAATCTGTTTGATTATAACAGAGCCGTCAAATATAATTAATTAATTTTAACCATTAAATTTTAAATTTATAAAAAAAATGAAGAGTAATATTTTATTGATAAAATATATATTATAAAAATATTATTTGAAAAAATAATTAATCCCCAGCACCCCCACCCACTGTCTACCCCCAATCACCGGATCTTCACCCCGTCGCCTCCCCCCTCGCCCCCCTACGCAACCCCCCGTGGCCTCCCCCCTCGCCCCCTACGCAACCCCCGACCGCCTCCCCCCTCCCCCTACCACCCTCGCCTCCACTCTCCTCCCGTTGCGTCGCCCAGAATAAGAAAGAGGGCAGCGGTGACTCCATCGCCCATTTACCCATGTTCTGGGAATTGGGTGATGCCGCCTTTCTGTGGGCGATGCCCAAACCATGGGTGATGTGATGTCGTCGCCTCAAGTTGTTTTTTTAAAAATAATTTTAGATTTAACAATTATAATTTTTAAATTTTAGTTTTTGACAATTGTAAAAATTATTTAAAATTAAATATAATTTAATTTAATATTTCAATTTAAAATTATAAAATTTAAAAAACTTATATAATTTTTTTCATATTTTTAAGTAAATATATTTAAAAGAATATTTTATTTTTGTTAGTTGAAAAAGCAAAAAAACCACACAAAATAAATGAAAAAATATACATGTGAAATATATACGTACAATGAGAGTATTTTAGTGAAAAAATATTCAAAAATAAGGTAAAAACTAGTTAAAAAGAAAAACATTTACAAATACATAAGAAGCGCGTGTAATACACTTTCCGTTAATTACTAACGAAAAATGTGTTTTTTATTGAGTTTTAGAAAATACAGGGAGAGTTTTAACCTATTTCGAAAACATAGGGGGAGTTTTAAGCTTTTTCAACAAAAAAGAGGAGTAAAATGCATTTTAGCCGGTGTTAGTGTGTTTGTATAATATTTTTTATATATGTGTAAATACTGCATTTGTTCGTGGGGTTGGCGGAAACTACTTCATCTACGATCCGTTATTCGGCTGATGGTGGAATTTCGGGTGGGTAATGGGGTTACGTTTTATCTTTGGGAGGATCCTTGGCACCATCTTGAGGCCCTCATTGCTAGATTTCCCCATGGACCGGCACTCCCTAAGTTTGGGATTTCTGTCAAGCTCAGTAGCGTTATCATATAGGGGCAATGGCAATAGCCCCTCATTATAGACATTGATTGGTTGGAGATTCTACAGTCAATGCCTCAGATTCATGGCGGTGTTGATCGCATCATTTGGCGGTATGAAAATGGTAATCCTACATCCACATCTCTATATCGGTCACTAGTCCCTTCAGAACCCAAGGTAGGTTGGTCTTCACTACTCTTGGGTTCCCTCAAGATCTCCAAGCATAATTTTATTCTATGGCTTGCTATATTGGGGAAGCTTTCGACAGTTGATAAACCATGATTCTCTTACTTAGACGCATGTATTCTATGTGATGAAGGCGCGAATGAGACGCATAGGCACTTATTCTTCCGATGCCGCTACGTCCGATGGTGTCTTATAGCTATTCGACGATCTACTCGCTTCAATTGACCGAACCGACACTGGCCAATGGATATAGAGTGGGTTACAAAAAAATGGAGAAGGTAATCATGGTAGGTTTCATGTGTGTATCATATTTGAAAGGAACGGAGCTTGAGACGTTTTGAGCAGTCTGAGCGAGAACCGACCGTACTTACTAGACTTATTGTAGAAGATGTTAGATAGAGGATTCTTATTGCTTATTTAGCTTGCACTTTTAGTTCTTGTGCGTTATATAGACTTTGACGTATCACTTGGCCTGTCGAGGGAGACTCCACTCATTGAGCACTGTTGTACTGTACGATTATACTATTTGTTTAATGAAAATTACATTTAAAATATTGCATTTGATTAGGAATATAGTTGTAATTACAGCTACAACCTGCATTTTACCAAAAAGAAAGTGTTTGTGTATTTTGACCTAATCTCAGAAAATGTCAATAATATTTACCCTAAAATTTTTGTCGTAACTTTTTTATTTATTTATGCATTGCATGTGTGTGGACAACTAGTCATTTTAAAACTTTCAATTTCATAGTCCACTATAAAATTATGTCATATTTAAATTTCAAAACTTTATTTTTGAAGTTATTGAATGAATTTTAAAAATTATTTAATATGCATAATTAAATAAATAATAATTATAATTAAATTAAAAAAATACAAATTATAACATTTATCAAAATATAATTTTAATCAAGTTTGAAATTTGTCATTGTTATAAATTACCCGTAATTATTTGAAAAATCATAGATACCTTCTCAAATTAATGACCGTCTGACAAATATTTTCTCATGATAATCATATTTGTTAGACGACTATTATTTTTAAAAAAAATATTTATAATTATGATAAATCTCACAAAAAAACTTTGATAATTTACCCTAAAATTTAATTTTAAAAGTAATTATTGAAATCGGGGCCAAATAACATAAAAATTTATATTTCTTTTATTGCAGTGCAATATATGGAGAAGCCATTTCAGCTAAACCCCTCAAACGGCCGTATTCTCCAAAACCCTGATCTCTGCTTCTCTTATTCTTTGAGCTCCCAATCCACCAAGTGTTCGACCGTTTTCCACTGAGAGAAATGGCTGCTCTATCTCTCGGCAATTTCACTCTCTCTTCTCATTGTTACATGAATCATAGCCATAAATTTTCGTTACCCACAACCCACATTCTCAGCTCATCATCCTCTCTTTGCTATCCTCCCAAGCTCCGGCAACCCGTCAGAAAACTTCTCGTTTCGCAGAAACCCACATCTAAACCTTCGGTTTCAGCGTTGTTCTCACCGCCCCAGAAGAGTATTTCCAAGTTTTTTGCAGAAAGCATCGCAACTGTACTGTTGGGATCACTCGTTTTTATGGGCTGTTTGAAATCAAGGCCAGTTTTAGCTCAGCCTGTTCAAGAAAGTGATAGAGTTGAGGAAAAGAAAGGTTCCCGTCTGGGTGGAAGTAGTGATAGTGAAGAAGAGGTGATGTGTGTGAAGTTGTTGCAAGAAAATCCGAGAGATGTCGAGGCATTGAAGATGGTTGTGAATGTGAAGATGAAGAAGGGAAAGACTAGTGAGGCTGTGGAGTATGTGGAGAGGTTGATTGAGTTGCAGCCTAATGAGATGGAGTGGAGGCTTTTGCAGGCTCTTTGTTATGAGATGATGGGGAATTTGAGCAAGGCCAAGAGCTTGTTCAAGAATATACTCAAGCAGAAACCTCTCTTGCTCAGAGCTTTGCATGTATGATGTGTTAGCTCTGTTGATGTGCATTTCATTGTTCTTTTCTTTCTGAGTTGTGCTGAGCTATGTTTTGTGTTGGCGTTCATAGGCTTTCTGAAGGCATAAACTACTGATCTAACTGACATAAGTATTAGCCTGTCCCTTATGCTTTTTCGTCTGTTCAGTTCTACACCACTATGTGCTGCTTGCCAATATTGGTTGCCAAGTTTAGTTTGAGAATCTTCTGTTCATGGTGTGGTAAAAATTGTTTTCATTAGACCCCATGGTTTTTGCTGAACAACTCGTTCATATCAATTTCCTATATGTGTAGGGGTTGAGGCCGAGAATTCTAGTGGTCGATTGACTACCTGCTATATAACTACTACAACCATAAAAATGTATAGCATGAGCACACTGCTGCAATGGAAGTACTTGCGAACAGATAGCTCCATTCTTTTTCTTAAATTAAATTCTTCATTGACATAAAACAGTTGAAGATGTCCAGTCTTTGAGCTTCGTTTGTTCTAGCTGATTTGATCCACTGCTCTCTAATCTGATTTATATAAATATTGTACTACGATATGCTTATTTGCTCATCCAGGGGGATGTTTCTCAATTTTTTGTGCTGATGTATACTACTGAGTTATCTGAAGGACTTACTGGTAAAACTGTTAATCCTTTGAATTGCAAAATCATGAATCCAGCTGATTTTCGAATCTCTTCATCCGTGCATGAACTATAGACAAGCTATGTAGCTGGACTATCGAAAAACCATAAATGTCTCATTTCTCTCGTCCTACCCCTTCGATTAAACATCTCGATGAATATTTAACAATTAGTGCAGGCTCTGCTGTTTGCTTGTCTCATTTGGAATTTTCCTATGGAGTATGCACGATCTTGCACTTTATCTTTCAGCTTGTGGCATATTGAGAACCATCTTATTCGTGAGGCTAAATACGTGGCTTGTTGTCCTCATACTAGAAGTTCTCCACTAGCAGTATATCTGATATGCTTTCAAAATCAATTCAATTTTCTCATATTGTTCCTCATTGATGTGGACTATCCATGTCGATTTTCAAAGCAATAGATTATCACTTGCGCGGGTACTAACTTTTCTGCACCCGCAAGTCATTTTGCTGAACTTGCTTGCTTTATTTCTTTTGTGCTTTATGCTGTAATAAAGATCTTTTTATGCTCCATGACCTTATTAGTTGCTGCATACTGGTTATGGATGGTGAGACTGATCATCAGATTCTCCTTCTCGTTGATAGGGTCTGGCAATGGTGATGCATAAGAACCATGAAGGGCCAGCTGTTTTTGAGATGCTAGAAAGAGCTTTAGAGGTTGCTCGCCGGCAAAAAAAGGTTAATGAAGAGCGAAACATAAGAATTTTAGTAGCACAAATGCATATAATAAAGGTAAAAATTGTTCCATCCTGGTAAACTGATTTTAAGTACTATAGATTAAATAGGAACTTTTAGATCATTAAACATTAAGATAAGTGAAATACAACTTTCCCATCTAAAAAAGTTCAAATCAAAAAGAAAGATACAGAAGACAATTTTTCAACCTGCAAAACAAGAAGCAGCAGTATTGATACTCTTTTACTATGGTTGCATCTCAGGAAATTTGAATGTTTTCTTCCTTTTCCTTGCAGGGAGACTTCGAGGAGGCATTAGAGAAGTTTCAAGCTCTTATTGATGAGAATCCAAGGGATTTTCGCCCTTATCTATGTCAGGTTAGTTGACTAGCAGCTCCTGTGCATTTATTCTGATTTTTTATTTATTTTTTCTTTTTTGAAACTATACATGGTTTCTTTATAGTAATTCGTCGCTAGCATACATATGCTAACAATATTTCTTAAAAGGTAAAGTATACACTGGAAATATTTGCAGATTATATTGAAAACTCGTAACTTTGGGCATTTACAAAGTTAATGTATTATCTCCCCCAATTAGGCCGTAAAATCCGAAGTTGTCCTTGATTCTGGGACATAAAGCAATGTGAATGTTGATCAATTGCATATAGTTTGATGATCACATTCTTGTAGTCCCAATATGAGTTCATGTTAAAGAAGAGACTCCTGAATTAGTTCGGAATCTGGAAAATCTGTATTAGTCACTCGGTGAAAATGTGTCTCAGGGGATCGTATACAGCCTACTGGACAAAAGAAAGGAAGCAGATGCAAACTTTGAGATCTACCGGAGTCTTGTTCCTGAAGAGTTTCCACAGAGGGGGTTCCTAGATGATGTCGTCTTGGCAGCAAAAACAGAATCTAAGCAAAAGCTACGGAAGGAGCTGCAAAGATAAATCCTTGAGAAATTCCAAAACTAACTTCAAACTGAGGTATGAACAAATCTGTACAGAGCACAAGATTGTCTGGACGCTTTATAAGAAAGTCATCGCGGTAATCCATCCTAGAACTTGCTGATTTCCTGGAACACAATTTTGAAATACTTAAACACAGTAACTTATCTCATATCAGTTTTCTGCTTTGCTGTGTAAAGATCTACCAAGAAAATTAATATGATGATCCAGAACGCATTACACTGTTCCTTGGAACTGAATATTATTTGGTTATGAAGAAGTGCAAAGAGCTATTTCACTGTAAGTCTTTTTCCTGTGAAGAGAGCCAATGCTCATGGATTGAATTTTTTATTTTAAATATACATACGTCACATGAATAAGGATTATATTATTTGTTTTACTTAAGGAAAGATTTTGTACATACGGTTTGGATATATTAAATGGAATAAAAGGTGAAACAGAATTTAAAAAAAATCTGATTCTATTTGCATCCCTTTTTTCTTTTAATTATTATGTGAAGTTGCATCTAGATAAAGTATGTTAACTGTTATGAATTATCCAGGACTTTGGTGAAAAATAAATAAATAAAAGAAAGGTAGGCCATTGTGAAAATTCTAGACTTGTACTGCTGCATGCATAAGATTATCTTGTTCTTTTTTTTAAAAAAAAAAATATTTAATTAGAAATAATTACATATTAAAAATTAAGTAATAAAGAAATCGCATATCAAACAAGAGCAAGGTTCACGACTTGAATTCATAATACCAATTCAATACCTTACTACTATCATCACAGGACCTCAATTGGTTTATCTAATTATATGAATATTTATAATTGTCTTAAAATGAGTGTTATTTGATTCAGTTTTTCGCTTACATCTCAAAATATAAATGATGGTCATATTACTATTACAACTTGGAATTACGACGGTAAAATTGAATACTTGTGTGATGAGATTACAATGGAAGATTTATGTTCATGGAGATGGAGGAGCACCAGCAGCAGAACGAGAGAGTAGAAGCCTAGGTTGCTCCTATGGCCGACCCCACTTAGCCTTCACCATCAATGATAGAGGACTTTTATACCTTGATTCAGTATCCAAACTTGTTGACAGAGCCTGTTGATTAATAGTCCCTTAATGTATATATCTAAATTGGTGAAAGTGCAAATCTATCAAGGGCCGTTCCTAGTAGCATTAGCTAGTTATATGCAAATAACAGTCAAGGAAGGAATCGGGTCAAGAAAGAAGAAGACTAGAACCCATGTTCTAGATCATCACGAATCCTAAGCCAACTGTCTTTTTTGCTTTTACTCGCGGTAGAATATACTTTGGAGTTTTCGATTTATCTAAGTCCAAACGAGTCATCCTTTATGCGTAGATAAATCTTTATCTGCTAGGCAAGAGGATAGCAAATTTCAAATTCTGTCTCGATAGGACATGTATTTTGATTACTATGAAATTCATAAATGGAATCTTGTGTTATAATAGAAGTAGAAGTGATGTGAATTATTCAAGAATCAAAGTTGATTTGCTTTATAAAAAGAAGATATAATTAGTTCCATAAATCACATAAGATAGAAGATTAAATGTGTTGTTTTTTTTTCAAATTTTGAGATCATTTTAAAATTTTCATAAAGTAAAAGACTAAATATGTCTATTTTTTTTATAATTTTGGGATCATCTTAGAAAAAACGATCATCTTAAAAAAAACAAGTAAAAGTAGATGAATAGAAGTGTTGAACCTCTATGCCATGAGACTGAAAATATAATTTTATCAAAATTTTTACTATCTTTAAATTTCAATATTATTTTAAAGATTAAAAAATATTTTAATACCTGAGTTTTAATATTATTGTTAAATTGATACATGAGTTTTTGCAAATGATACAATTAATACCCGAGTTTTTCAATAAATATTGAATTGATATATGAGTTTTTATAAATGCCTCAATTGATACTTGAGTTTTTACATAAAAATAAAAGAGATGCATATCTCTATTTTGGACATTTTATAATAACAATATTACCCTTTTAATATAACTTAATTTATATATATCCATTTATTTATATCACAATATAGTTTTATAATTAAATAAATTATACTATTATAACATGATAACAGTGAGTAATAGTAAATTAGTTTAGTATATAAGAATATTCATTGAATAATTAAAATCAACATTTAATAGATTGGGTAGGAAGTGATGTTTTTAAAAATAAAAGTTATTAAAGACATGTTCAGCAAAAACCAATTTTTTGGATTTAATTTTTAAAACATTATAAGTTAAGAAAACAAATATATTAAAACTAAAAAAATGAAAAAAAAATAGTTTCACCAGTCTTTTCCTTAAGTTCTAATTTTTATAAATTAAATATAAAATTTCATCTCCTATATTTATTCTTTTATTTTTTTTAATAACCATCTACCTTATCAAGATGACTTTATTTTTATTTATTATCTTAAATTATGAGCTTTTATACTTCTCAATCTAATGATATGTTATTGTGTACTTTTTTATAATAATAAAATTATATTATTCTACTACTTTTCCTAAATATTGTAACTTTAAAGTAATTAAAATTTGACATTTATTTTATTTATTTTAGTAGTTTTAAAATTATAACCTTTTATTTATAAAATAGTGGCTCCCTTTTACTAATATTTTTATTATTATAATTAAAGCATGTTATTTATTTAGTCATAGAATGTACCATGATAAATAAATAAATACTTAGGATTATTTTGATTCAAATGAAAAAAAAAAGAGAAACTATTTTTACATTAAAGGATATATTTATCTTTACAAAATATTTTAAGATAGACATAGATATCTATTCGGTAATTATGGAGAAACTCAAGTATCAATCTAATTATTTGCAAAATCTCATATATCAATTTGATATATATAAAAAAATATCGGGTATCGATTAGATCATTTACAAAAACTCATGTATCAATAATAATACGAAATATTGTAGCTAGCTTAATTGTGGAGGATGTTAGACAGCGTATACTTAGCATTACCTTAATTAGCTCTGTTAGTACACATGCATTTTATAGATTTTGACGTATCCCTTGACTTGTTAAGGAAAACACTATCTGATTCATGATTGTTGTACTATATTTTTTCTATTTATGAAAATTATATTTAAAAAAAATAATAATACGCAAAACTCAGATATCAAAATAATTTTTACTCTTATTTTAAACTAAATTTATTGTTTCCTAAAACATAATAGAAAATGCCAGAAAATTCCTTTCATAAGTCCGCGAACTCAGCTTCAATGGCTCTCAAACTGTCACGTTTCTTGAATTACCAATTTTCCACAAACGTAAATAGTGTCTCTATTCTGTAGAGAACACCATCACCATGGCTACTCTGAACAGCTGCACAGCGCCACCGTCTTCCTTCATCTACAAAGATTGCCGCCGGTTGGCCAGAACCCACCTCCAGCTACTCTCCTCCGACACGGGTAAATTCTCCAGGCTAATGGGTTCTTCACCACTTCTGCGTCGCTCATCGTATTGTTGCAGAAGCGCTATAGATAGTGAGAATAAGAAGACAGATAATGGTGCGCCGGCAGCGGCGGAAGGTGCAGCTCCGGTGAGAGTAGTAGCCCTTGTTGGGGAAGGTAGTGTCAGCCCGCTTAAGTCCACACCTTGGTATGAAGTCATGCTCCACACTGTAAGTAGATAAATTGAACTCCAAATGGGTGTGTGTGTACTTTTTTTATTCTAACTTTTATTTTCTTTTTGAATATTTGAAGAAAATTGCTGGGTGGGTTCTCTCAGTTGAGTTCTTGATAATCTCCTATTTTGCATTTCTAGTGTATGATCAACTATTAAAACGTTAACTGTTTTATTAGCACTATGAAAATCTGACCTTGCTCTTGACAATTGATATGTTTGAAGTTCTGTTTCTCTGAATTTTGCCTTCAGATATATTATTCTCAAATTTCAGTAATTCACCTGTTTAGCACATTTAACTGTGATGGTAGTTTAAATGATTATAAACTTGGGGGAAAAATGAACTTCCGATCCCACACAACAGAGGATGTTGCACTTTTGGTGCCATAATTTACGGGTTTGGCACATTTGGTCTCATGTATAAAAAATTGTAGCATTTTTTATCCCAAATGCTGCAATTTTTTAGCTTATGGAACCAAATGCGCTAAGCTCGTAAATTGTGGGACTAAAAGTGCAAATTCTCCTAAACTTGGTCTGAGAATAATGATGCACTCTTTCTTTTAAGGTTGTTTGATTGCTTATATTGGTAATGTTAGGAGAAGCTGTGAATATATGCTGATGATATTTACAAACTGTGTGTGGAAATCATTGTTCAGTGAGTAGATGTTATTTTGTACTCAAGTATATCACATTTGTGTTGTTCTATGTATAAAGAGTTAACTTCTTTTTTGTATTTGAAATGCAAAACTGCATAATATGCATGTGGGAAATGGTATTGTTCGGTCTTGAACTGCCATTATGTCTTCACGTTCTGAGGTTGTTCTACGTGGTAACTTAAGATGCTAGAAGTCAGCTGTTTTAAAAGATTGATTCTTTACTTTGAGGTATATGTACTCTTCAATTTTAGAGCACCTCAGTCTCGTCTTTTCATTCATTTCATACTGTCGAATATGCATCAATTTGTTATGTCATTGCTCATGCTAGCGTATACTAGTGGTAATTTATTTCCTCGACTACATGGTATGCTTAAATTATTTGGTTTATCCTTCAAGTGCATAAGTTTATCTTTCAATTGGTATGTACGATGATCATGCTATTCGTGGCTATTTCTAAGTGTTTTCTGTGTAATCAGGCAAAAAAACTGAAATGGGTTGATGATGAGTATGAAATGTTGGTATTTCCCGACAACTTTTACGAAGCTGATAAGACCATAGTGCAGCTTAGGGAGGCACTACGCGAAGCAAATATTTTGATGATTGTTGCTGTTACAAATCAAGAATCTGTCGAATGGATTCAGGCCAATTGTCAAGATGTCTCAAACGTCATATGCTTCGACTCGTCTCCAGCTTTAGAAAACAAATTAGGGGGATCTGTTATCCCAACCAAAACCACTGGAAGTATATTCAGCAAATTACCGTTGCCTCAGCCAAAGAAAGTAAAGGAATCAGAGGAAGTAGTTCGCTCTGTGTTTGAAGCGTGGGACAGACAAAATTCTGATGATATAAGGTTCTGTTTGTTAGTTATAATAAATGCTTACATCAGACCAGTTCCTATTCTGAAGAACCTAAGGGCAAAGGGCTTTTCCACATTGAATTGCATGGTAAGCAATTGTGGGACTCAAATTTTGAACTGTCTATTGGATCCAAATTGTAGGAAAGCTCTTCAATGCTTGAACAAGTGCAGTCCTGTGGACCAGGTATGCAACTATCAATGTATCGCTTCATACGAGAGTCGACAACTAGAAGAGTTTTCTTTATGCGTACTGCAGAAACATAACTGTCTTGAATTGGATGCTAAGATTCCAGATAAACCTCTTGTTACCCCAATGGTCCAGTTCCGAGGACAGGATTTGGACTATGAAACTGCCGAAGATCTTTTTGTGGGCTGGTTGGGGAGTTTGGATTGGAGTTGGCGTGTCGTAGCTGGGCAGAACCCAGCTTACGATCAGTTCCCATGCCAGTACCAGTTGTTTTATAGAGGAAAGGCGAAGGGATCATTTTGGTATGAGCCTGTTTTCCAGGTAAGAACCCTGGATGGGGATCTAGTGTGGAGACGAAGAAGATATCGTGTGAAAAGAGGAAAGATTCCAGGAACATTTTACTTCAGCGTCTTGGATAATGGAGTCATTTCAAATGAATTCTGGACAATTGTTGACGTGTCTGATGATTTTAGCTGGGGTTTGTTCCATTACCATGGAGCTGCTCGAGCTGCAGGACAGTCGTATACTGGTGCAGTACTTGTTAGCAGAGATGGCTTGTATCCGGATGAGAGCCAGAACCCGCGATTAGTAGCTGCTCTAGATAGATGTAGCATCAAGGAGTGGGAGCTATTTACCGTTGATAATTGTTCGTGCCAGAATCCACCTTTAGGTCTGCCGGAGGGTTCAAGCTTGCATTATAAGATCAGAGCTGAAGATTCGGAAAGTTCATCGATTAGCGTTTGAAGACAATATCTAAATTTCACAATCACAATTCTTCAACGTAAATACTGTGAAAGATTGTCGACACTGCACGCAAATCATCGCACAAGTGTAATGCATCAAGGTGCTGCTCGGATCTTTCAAATTCTTTTTGTTGCTCCAACTTCTGCACTTCCGAAAGGAACTGGAGAGAAAGGTTTGTTCTTTCAACAACCAAGTTTGATAAGTCTTTAGGTTGATGCAATCATTATATTACATCATCTGTGTAAATTCATAGCAAAAGAGCTACTTCGTACTTCGTACCAAAAATGTTGTAATTGCAAATATGCAAATTTGCTCACTTGATGGCACGAAAGTTAAAACCTTCTTGTCTAATTTGTCAAATTTGCTAACATCTCTCGACTTTTCTGTAATTTTATCCCAAAACTTTTATCTTGGGAGCGAATTATTTCTTTTTCTTACGAAGCCCAATTTTTTTTTTCCTTGAAAAACAAAAGACAACTCAATTTTTTTTTGAAATTGTAAAAAAAGCCCAAAACACATCTAACACTCCAACAAGCGTGTTTCTAGCGGGTCGAACATTATGTCCCTATTTATTTTATATTTTCAGACACATGAATGTCGTATTCAACACCTGTCCGAAGCATGTCTGAGCTGTATCCGAGGCCAACACTGTATTGAATAAATTTTATTATTTTCATCCACTTTTAATCAAACATGCAAGATTACTACAACTTTAAAATAGGTAAATTATAGCTTCAGATGGATTCTTGGACCAGGTTATCCATTTTGGCTGCTTAGGTCCGTTATATCTGTTTTTAGTCAATTCAACTAACATACTCGGCATCACATCTGCACATCTTGCCAGGAAAAATAAGGCACACTGAAAGTCGACATATAAAAATTAAAATAGCCAAAAGCTGAAAACAGAAACCATCCTTTCGTTCACCATGAAATTTGCGAAGTTAAAACAATATAGTACAAGTTTCAGCAAGAAAGACATGAAACCTTAATCCGACAGAAGATCCAAGCTTCACCCTTGATGTTGAAGCTATTTGCATCTCTAGCCCATAACTGAAACATCCGAAGTAAAACCTCAGTTCCCGCTTTTCTTGGAGGCAAATCTCTCGAATTATTCGTTGTCCTTGTTTTCCAGAAGTCCTAGCTTCCAGAATTAACAGCAGCTGTTGCCTAGAGCAGCATAGCTGGAGATTCTGCGTAATTCAGCATTTAACATTGGGCCTCAATAATACAAGTGGTCGAAGGGTCAAAACTAAAAAATAAATAAAGAGAAGAGAAGAAACAACAGCGGAAAAATAAATCACTGGAGCACAAAATGCATGCGTTCAAGATGTCAAGGTCCAGTAAAATTAGAGCCTAGTAGCAATGCAGTTATGTAACAGCAGTTTGTTATGAACAAGCAATAAATGAAATCACCGAAGGGGGTTTGCATGTCTATTACATCTGGATATTTGTTGCACTCTAAATGACTAAAAAAAAAAAGATGACCAAAAAACCTCCGCACAAATCTAAATCTACCAATTTTTACTTTAAAAAAATCATCAATTGATCAAAAGAAGTTTGAAATTCTTACAACACAGAGTAAGATAGAAGGAATATGCACAACATGGATATATCTCTTCCGACCTCACAGAATTCATGTAAAGGAAGAACAGTGTTAGTGGAAGCAGCCAAGGGATTAGTCTAGCTTGATTTGTCAAACACTTCCAAAAGTTAAATTCCATTTATACGCAGAACTGATTGGCTCTGTGTCCACTCAATGGTATCACTTCCAATTTGCTAGAAGGCACAAGTTTAATAGGGCTTGAACGGGCCCCGCAGATGGCTGATGCAGGGGAATGTGATTACTGTACTATACAGTAAAAATCACAAAGTGCAAGGTGCAACCACAAAATCACAGTTCATTTTTCCATCCCTGATCCCTCCATAAAGAAATGACAAAATATTGTGATAACTAAATAATGGTCATGGACATTTTAGTTTCCTGTAAAATCAGTTTATCCAAATCCCTACTGCTTCCAATACCTAAAAGTAAAAAATGAGCAAAGAAGCATATAAGATTAGCCAGTTCTAATTTTCTGTTTTAGTAGACAGAGCCAGATCCAAATTAACCATAAAAACAGCACACAAGTAAATAACACCATTTGAATGATCGAGTGAACATACCAATAAGCAGCACACAAGTGTGGCTTCTAGTGGAGTGAGGTTGCCAGAGGTGGAGAAACTGAGGGCAGCAATTCAGTTAGCCGTCCACAGACAGTGCTGATATACACTTCATGGTTGTGGCGATCGGCAGCTGGTAGTGGACAGTTGAGAGTTTATTATTTTGGGGGTGGGGTTGGGGGAGGGAGGAGGGTGATTTTAGAGATTTCTCTAATAAAATCTTTTAATTAGAATTTAAAGTTTGGGAATTAATGAATGGTTAACCCACCAAAAGTTCCTACATATACATGTTCCATGAGTATCTGTTTTGACCCTTTTTACAGTGGTGCACCCAAAGCCATTTACTGTGGCTGGTTGGGGTTAATCTATAACCCCACAGACAGAACTAATGCAACTATAATCTAAAGTCATTGTGCTTCTCATCGAGTATTCCTGGGTGTGCTTCCCAAAAGCTTGTCTCAATTATATTGCAATGTTTGACTACAACTATCTTGCGTGATTTACCGGCAGCACCTCCTTCATTGTCCACCATTTTTTCCTGCAAAATATTAGATTCCACATTTTCAGCGCAGCAGAAATAGTTGAGAGGATGTAGTTGGATGGCTTATAATGCACATGAAGCCTATTTTCTTCCTTCACAACATTTTGTTTAGTCTTTGATGTATTATTCAATTCTAAAAGCACTGTTTTATAGTCTTCATCCAAAAATGTTGTACCAATGTTCAATATCCTTCGTATAATAAGTCTAGGCTTAATAGTTTTTCAATGCTGTTTTAATTTTCTTAGCTCCAAAATTAAAGAGTCACTCAAAGGATTCATCAATAAGGCTGAATGATAATCAGGGACAATACTTTGTAAAATAGTAGCAATCAACTAAATCTTTTTAAGAAGAAAAATGCACAAATTCTGGAAACAATAGAAGGATGCCACGATGAAAAGACTTAAAAAGTGGCCATCTAGAGATGTTCACAAGATGGTTAGACAAGCATTTGGAATGTGTTAAATCATAATGACAAAACTTACACCATTATTTCCGTGCATATATGTATATGTGTGGATGTGTGTTTTGTTAAAATCCTTTTACTGCGATGGATTTGGTGGTGGGGTGGGAGAGGAGGAAGGAGGTAACCTTGTCCCAATAAACAGATGATCCCTGGCGGAACATGAGTGGTAATTTGTTATAATAATCGATAATACCAGAGAGCTGATCCAGAAGTTCATTTTTCTCCTGAGCTTGAGTACCCTGCAAAATAGAAAAGAAGAAAAGCCACCTGGAATGAGAAGAAATATCTGGAATAAACAATCCATCAACTTATTGACATTTCAAAAATATCAGAGGATTCGAATCAACCGTGGCATTAAGCACAAAGCAGTGGACTAGATTACCCTATCCAGAGTGAACATGACTGAAAATTCTCTCATCTGGTAAATATTATCTTACGAACTCAAAGACACTGTCATAATCTGATACCGAGACACTAGTATAATTACTAGTGATGTGTAATGTCTATCGCCTCTAGCGGCAGCTATTCAATTTTTTCAGAGCATTCCTTCATAAAAGGATACATGTAATAAAGGTCTCCTCAGAAGAACTACTTAATTCGTTCAGTAGTTCCATGAAAATTTGAGAAATGCAAATTCTCGCCTAATGGAAAAAACTATTTAGCACTTTGCAATCAGACAGAGTCCATTAGGCTTACCTTTCTCCAACTAGCTCTCCTCTCAATCTATTAGTCAAATTCAGCTACACTTTACACTGACTTTTGACATTACTGGTAAATGTACCACTCAGATAATCAATGTCAATGGTAGGAAATCAATGGTTTAGATACCTGCACCTAAACCTCCAACTTTATGCGTATGCATACTGCAATCAAATATCTTTACACAGCCTATGTACTCCATTTGATGGACAGTTAGCCTGTTCTTGTTTCCTTATCTGTTTTTCAGGTTCACATAAACCAATATTTGAAAATGTGTTTGTTTTACCTCATTTTCAAATGGCTCATTCTGAATATCTTCTTCCAATATCCACAACCCCATTTTGTACCTTATATCACCATCCCCCAATTTCAGAAAACAGACCATTTTCAAGGAATACTTGTGAGTTTGAAATGTGTAAACCAACATATTTTTCTGTTTTTAGACAATCCCTTTAAAATTTTCACATTAACTAACCAAATACTTCTCCATTTCCAGATCAAATAATTCAAACATACTTTTAGTTTCACAAACTTTCAAGGAACTCAATTTCCAACTTTTGGAACTAGTTTTTATGTAAATGAATTATGAAGTCAAGATGAAAAAGAAACCAAACATTCCTTACTAGAAGGTATTTTAACACGACAGAGTAGGAGTATATATTAGTGAGCACAAAATAAATTTATGCATTGCCTTATAGTAATCTCAAGTAAAAAATTCTCAAATGGTTAGTTAAACTATATCATATGTGAGGTGTATGCTGCTATGTAAACTCAATGCTTACCTTCAAGTAATGTTGTGCTTCACGCTTGCTCGTTCCAGACTTTACAAGCATCCAGAAGCAAGTATTGTACTGATTGTTGATGTGACCTACGAATTCAAAATACTTAATGAGAGAATTGCAAATATAAAACTTGTTATGGCAAACAAGAAATACGAACAAACTTCAGATATATGGGGTGCTAACAACAACTGATACTCATTAAAAAAGAAAAAGAAAAAAAAAGGATGACTACATTCCCGTAGATTCCCTCTTCCATCTAATTAAAAATGGAATTAATTAATGTGATAAAAAGGGAAAAGGAAAGAGAAAACTTACAATCAACTTGCCTCCATGCTAGATAATCTAGAAGAATCTCACATGACGGGTAGCAAACAGCACGGCCATCAAAATATGGTGGGTACTTCATCTCTTTATGTCGGAAAAATTCATTCCACTTCATTGCGTACATCGAAGAGAAGAAAGATACAACCGCGGAAACTATTTCACTACAAGATGATAAAAAGAAATAAAGCAGAGGAAAAAGGAAATTTTTACAAATAATGCTAATCAAAATTTTCTGTAATCTAAACTAGAAATTTACATTGTAAAAAGATTCAGTTACTATATATGTAATAACAGCCCACAGAGATTGTCGTTACCATCAGCTGCTAGAAGTTATTAATGCATAGAAGAGATACCTGGCATGCCTTCGGTAGAGCTGAGACTCTTTCTTCAGCACAAAGCTGAAAGTACCAAGAAACTTGTCAAACGTACAAATTTAGAAAATTAATGTAGTGAAAGCCTAATAGGTGAAACTGATTTACTTACCTGTACTCATCACTAACCCCATAAGCAAAGACAATATCCTTGAACTCTTCTAGTACACCAGCTGCACATGAATTCATTAGGTTGAGAGCTTGTGCATCATTGGGCTTCTCAAATTCATGAACTTCAGAAAATCTACCAGAATCCCAGGAAAAACACAAAACCATTGAGTGCTATTTCAAATGTTGTAACAAACATAGGCAACAAATATTTACTCACCAAGGAAGGATTGCATCAGAAGACACAACTCAATCTAGCTAAAATTTCTCAACTTAATTTCTAAAATTTAAGTAGATTCTACCATTTTGTAGTAGAGGGAATTGTACTTTAAAAGCAACATTGTTTCTTCACGGAGACCAACATGCTGTTGAGTATTGCCATTTCCTTGGTTTCAGACAATGATAGATAATTAACATACATGCTTCAATAATTCACTACGAAGATTAAACTCAAACGAATCAGGTTAGCTTACATAAATTCCTTAATGTCGGTTTCCTGTGTAATCACAGCCAATTTGAAAAATATTTAGCTAATGCCACAAGATGTATGAGTGACAAGTACAAGTCCCTATTTCTTCCCAATACTGAACTTTTCAGGATGAAGTAGAACATCAGAGGACAATGAGAGACCTCCAACTATAGCAAAATTAGGAAAAATCTTAGTGATCTTGTCAAGGTTACCAATTCAAATTTTGACTGTTAAGAACTTAAGATGCATGTCATACCAAATATGTTGAAAACCGCTATATATTTGTGAAGATAAAAAACACCAGAGCATTATTTACAAGGGCTAACAGAAAAACTTATGCAACATAAATAAAGCAAGGATAAACCACCAAGAGGAATTTAGGGTTTGTTTGGTTGTGGGTGAAAAAAGGATGCATAACAAAAATGAAACTAAAAATGGATGCATAAGAACAAGTTTGGTGTTTGGTTAGCTAGAATACTTAAGAGGTAAAGTAAAACATGGGGTATATGAAACCCCTTCAGTCCAAATTCGGCCCGAAAAGTGGCCGTAGGTAAAAAAGACAAAAGAAGTACATATTTTATTTAAATTCTCTTTATTTGAGGTCATTGGTAGTAGTTTTTAGTTTATTTAAACTAAATAGTTTCAATACTCAATTTGATGAATATTTTTATTAATAAAAATTATATTTCTTCTTGATAAATGTTTTTACTAATAAGGTTTTCAAATTTTTGATATACTCGAATTATTTTAGTATAATATTAATTTGTTTGTTTTCTAATACTAAACGAAGAAAAAGGGTTAACCGGAAAAATTACAAAAATTAGTCTTTTCTTCTCAATCTATGTATTTCCAATCATATCAAACAACGTAAAGGAAAACTTAGCTTTTCTTTCCCCTTGCCTTTTCAATTCCCTCCCCCCTTTCAATCCCCTTTTCCTCTCAGTTAAACCAAACCAACCCTTAACTTTCAAGAGTTCATGCCTTACTTTTCCCACAAAAAAAGGCAAAAAGAGAAACCACCAGAGAAAGGCCAATTGAAAAGGAGTGAGATGAAATATATATATATTCCAGGTACCACAAGAATGTCTTCTTTTTCTTTTTTCTTTTTTTCGAAGAACGTCTTCATTCACAGAAGCAGAATGTATGAATTTTTTTCAGAGTTCTAAAATTAAAAGTTCCTACCAATATTTTTAGTGATCAAAGATTCAAATGAGAAAATTTTATGTAGTCCCATCTAGGTGGATGATAAAGCACTAAGACTTTCACTTGCACAAACGAACGAGGTAAAAACTAGAGCCAGTAGAAATGGATGATGTAACAGCTTAAGATTAGGTTGTATTTATTATGCTTTCTTGTCCCTGCTAAGTCAACAAAAGTTAATTAATGATTAATGATCCTGCACAATAATGTCACTCATCATAGGATATAGCTGAAAAAGCCCAGAATTCAGAATGTCAATTCGAGCACTGAATTGCAAAGAGCATCTTAAGTTGTACAACAATTAGATCTATATTTTGTGATGGAGCTTAAGACAAGTCAAACAACTCCAACTAACTGCAACTTGTAGATGAATAACCTCTTGAGAGAAAATACTATAGAGCTCAGCATGAGCAAGTTACCTGTGAAAATGACAACCATCAATGCGAATAACAATCCAAGTAAATGGCATCAACTTGCTCTCATATTCGAAAGACTTAAGATACTCTGGCTTTGTTTTGTTTAAATCTTCAGTAAATGGACCCAGTTCCTTTGGAAGACACAACTGGTCATTCCAGAACCTTCTCGATGCAACATTTTCCGAATGAACTGTTATGACCTTCCTCCTTGGTCTTTTGACGGGACATCCATCATCTTTGTACTTCACGATATCTTCAACCTGGTCACAACAAATACATATTTTGGCAAGTTAATGTTTCATTACATACACCACTTGATAACCAAAATGAATCAGCTTATATTCTTAACCGAAACATATAATAGTAAGGAGTCAAGCCAGCTTGTTAGCAGATTCACAAGTTTACAGCTCAGAAGCAATGTCAAGAAGTCGACAGGTACAATCCCAGAGTAGGTCCAGAAATTCAATAAAATTCTTTCAGTCAACAATAATTACCTAGTGAGAGAAAGGCAATCGAGAGGGGGGAAAAGAGTAGAAAAGAAAAAGAAGAAGCAGCAGCAACCTCTGTCTTGAGGGTACATGTCCCTTGACGAAAGATTTCTGGAATGTCTTTCTTGTAATTGATGTTAAAGCACTGATAAAGCAATTCATTCCTATCTTGTTTCTGAGATCCCTACAGAATAGTAACCACAAGTTATTTTCAGTGGATCAGCATGTGATGGATACAATACTTAAAATAATTAATGGAAACAAGAGACCATAGGGAAACAAATTAGAGTTTATTCTTAACTCCATCGTTAATACATCATTATGATGACACACTGTATAGGATGTGACATGAAAGAAGGCTTTGTGTACACATAAATTTTATGGACAGCATTAGCCTGCTGAATGGCATATGAAGTTGCAGAACTATCATGTTAGTATATAGGCACGTTCATTATAGAAACTTCATAATGTTTTAGTCATCATCAGTTACACCAGCTCAGGTGGTGAAAACTCAAAAGGCAACAAGATCCACAGAAGACATCAAAATCTAACAATTCTTATGCCTCATTAAAAGGTTAGAAGTCCAAAATGTAAGACAGCCATTTTCGGACATAAACCATTACGCATATTTCCACCTTTCGCAAGTGAGGAAGCACCTGCTTACAAAGTACTCTCATATGCAGAAGCCATGGTTTTGAACAAATTACTGATAAAAGGTTAACATAGTTATACTGTGTATGACAAAGAGTATCTTAGTTATGATTTAAATCAGCCAAAACCATCCAGTAACACTCTTCAGCCTTTACAAGATATGTCTAACTCCTAACGAACCCAAGATTTCCATAGGGTCTCATAAAATATATGATTGATCATATTGACAATATAGCCTCGAAAGTTTTAAATCTCTACGTGCAACATCAAGAATTCAAATTGGATGGGTATAAGCACATTTGAACAATAAAAATTCACCTTCAGGATTTCTTCTGCTTCCTTCTGAGACTTTCCGCTCTGAATCAGCTTCCAAAGACAAGTATCATACTGGTTATTTAAGTGGCCTGCCAAAAGGATAATGAATTTCAATTTATGAATGTAGAACCCCTTGATATTGAAAAGTTCTGCAGCCTAAAATATGAATGATAGTTATACAATGTACAGAGTAGTGCAACTTTATAAATTCATTATATTGATTAATACACCATTGGAAGTAGTTTAAAATTAGCTTACATTCATATTGTCTCCAGACAAGATATGCTTGAAGGACTTCAACAGATGCACAGCAAATAACTCGTGACCGAAGTGAAGGGGGATATCTCAACTCCTTCTGAGGGAAAAGGGCCTTCCATTTAGTGACATAAACAGATGTGAAGAAAGACACAATGAGGGAGTGTATCTTGCTGCAAAGCATTTTATTAGTCAGCCAATCGACTCTGATTCAAATAGAAGAAGAAGCATAGGTATTTAATATCCTGCTTCCAACCTCATTTTAAGTAAGAATGCCTAGAAATCGAGATAATAGAACAAACATGGAGAAGCATTAGTCCATAAATTGGAATATTAGTCCTCAGCAAGGCTAAAATCCACTAAACTATTCAGTGCATTAAATTTTATAATGCACATATTCCATAACATTGAGCACGACAATATTCAGCTTCCTTTTGACAATTGTAAAAAAGAAGATTGATGCCACATCCCAGAAACTGAGTCATCATGGCACCACATCCACCTCATAATGCATTGCTTATTCAAATTTTAGAAGACTGGATTAGAAGTCCACAAAAGCTGAGCCAAATTTCTAAAGTGTAACCTACGACGAGATTTTTGTAACGATAAATATGAGAAAATAAAGTAAAAAATGATCCACCACGCTTGAAGTTCCACCATCACAACTTCTCCCTTTCGATAATTATGTTGACAAGATCGAGAGAATGATGACGAAAGACTTTGTTAGGGACAATGTCTCAGTTAACTAAATACATTTTAAGCTTCATTGGTAGGTTTCATGCAAAAACGAACAGCAAAACTACACTAACAACCTTAGCAAATTACAACCGGAGTTCCTTGGGCACTGTACTTTACTGATGTCGTAAACTTAACTCTTAGATATTAGTAGATGCTGATGTGGCAAACTTAACTCTTAGATATTAGTAGATGCTGATGTGATAAACTTAACTCTTAAATGTAGATGCGGTAGGAATCAGCATCAATTGGTATCTATTAGAAGTTTGACAGAACCCATTGAAAGCATCTCCATGCTAGCTCATAGTTACAACGATGTCCAAGCCTCCTTTTTAAGTTTCAACTTTTTACATTCAACAGCAGTGTAATGATGCTGATTCTTATCTTGTTGGAGGTTTCTGCTACATATGAAGCCTGTCTAGCGAATTCCTTAAATACCAAGGCAACCCTCTCAGCATTACTCCTAAAACTGCACATGCTTCAACCATCTCTCAGGTTAATTAACACTATCACAATGAACATCAAATAGATGGTTGACCATCTAAAGGGTTCCTCATATAGGCATTTCCAACCAGACAGAAAAATTCCAGGAAAAACTCGCAAATCCAGTGTGCCAGCACGCAGATAGACTGTCCCAAACTTCTAGACAGCATCTCTTATGTCTTTGAACGCAAATTTCCTAAGCCAGGGAAATGGAAAAGCAATCCGGAAAAGCAATTATCTCACCTCCCCACTGTGTACTGAATACTTTTCTTTTTCTTGTAGCCAGTCACATAAATCCATCCAGGAAACCAGATTTTAACCAAAACGTATAAAATATATGTTCACCTATATGAATTCGTATGAAAAATAAGCATTAAAGTATCACAAATTGCAAATCTGACTTGCCACTCCCTAGCATTATCTAATCAAGTACTATTATATGACAAGAAAATTAGTCAAAGCACGAAATCAAAAACAGCATACAAGATCAAATCCCAGATGTATTGAAACATAGGCAAAGGAAACTATTCTATGACAACTTATATGACATATGAACATTATGGAAAAGCTTATTAACAATAACTAAAACATGTACCTCGCCCGACGCTGATAAAACTTGGTTCCTTTTTTGAATATGAAACTGACATCAAAAAATAAAGTATCATCCAGAAAATCCAAAAATAAAGTAAGAAAAAATACTTATTTCCATAACATGTCATTCTTACCTGTACTCATCACTGAAACCATAAGAGAAAATAATATCTGGGAACTGCTCCAGAACAGCCTTTGCACACTCATTCAGCAACTCCAGTGCTTTCTTATCATTTGGTTTCTCAAACTCATGCACTTCAGAAAATCTACTCCAACACAAGGAAAAATTCTTTTGTCAAAAAAGGATCACACGGAAGGTAAATATTTATTTGCCTAGAAAGTATGCTGCAGTCAGACCTGCGGAAATCACGGCCATCGACACGGACAATGATTATATTGGGCAACATGATCTCATCCTCCACCTCAAATGACTTCACGTACTCGTACTTGCTGTTTGCCATTTCAATAATTTGTTCAGAAAATGTTGCAGGGGGTGTGTTCTTGCTCGAGCGACTTAATTTACACCACGCCTCCTCCCAAACCAAGGAATTGGTCTCAAATATGAGGCTACGTAGAGCTATAGCAGAGTGTGGTCACTTTGTCTATGGAGAAGGATTGGCTGAGTCTGATGAGGGAGCTTTGCAACTGGCAGTATTTCTGGAGAGTTTGTCCAAAAAAACAACTAGCCGTACACCGACGGCCGCAGCTATCGAGAAGCAGCAATTTCACGGCGGTTGTACTTCGGCGGCGGCAATCAGGAAATAGAAAACGACGGACAGTGGTTGTGCTTCATGCTTTGTTTTGCTGATGCATCGTATGGGCTATTGGGCCTTACTTCCCCGAGATATTTTAAATATCGTAAGTAACAAATGGACCCAATTGCCCCAGAAATCTATATCTGGTGAATTTATATTTTTAGCCCCATAAAATAGCCGTTAATATTTTTAATTCTTTACTTTATGAAAATTTTAAAGTAATCTCATATTTAGTTTTATGCTTTATAATTACAATAGTTTCAAAATTATAAAAAATTGGACACGTTTAGTTTCCTATCCAAATTTCTGTCAGAAAATAAATGACAATGACACAATTTTCCAATTAATACTATTTTTATTATTATAATTAGAATATTACAATGAGCTTTTCTAAGATTTGATATAATTATAAATATCCTCAATGTTTGAAGGTCTGCAATTGTCAACTTAGTGAATTTTTTTTAAAAATTATTAAAAAATTATAACAGTGTGGATGTAAAAATTTTAAAAATTATAAAAAGAAAAGTAATTACGTAGTCCATAAATTTTTTCTACAAAATTTTAAAAAAAATAAGTAAAATTATAATTTATAGTACTCCATAAAGGTATTTTGATCAGATCACCATAAAGAATGATAAAAAATTAATGAAGACTAACAGATCAGGATAATTGTCAGACAATGGCTAAAAAATTAAGAAATATTAATTATTTTTTAAATAATAAGGAAACATTTATAATTATTTTAAAAAATCTCAGGAAGCTTATTGTAATTGACCCTTATTATTATCATATTTTCTCTCAACTATTAATCTTTTTATTTCTATTTTTTATTTGTATTTATGTAATTAATTATTGACATTGTGAATTCAAACGTCATAGTCGATATTAATTCTCTCATAATTAGTTATTTTATAATTAATGATGAACCTGAATGCATGTTTGCATCACAAGGGGAGGAAGTTTTGCCTATACTCGTAGCAACCCAGCAATCAAAGTAGGCTTAGATGTATTTTTGGTATCGTAATTTGGATTATTTAGTATTTTTATTTTTTAACTTTTTATAATAATATTTTGGTACTGTACTTGTTTACTTTTCGAGATTTCAACAATTTTCTTTGTTGGAATTCACTCTTCCCACTAAAAATATACATGTGGCTTTCTAAAATTGGCAATGCTATTCCTATTAGTTCATTTTGGCTAGCATTTTTATCTTTAACTTTCTAATTCTGTATCTTTTTTATTTTTGCAACTTTAGTCCTCTTTTTGGTTAGATTTCACCCTTCTACTGGTGAATGTGAACTTCAACGAAAAAAAAGACTGAAATTACTAAATATAGAAAAATGCAGTATCAAAAATACTAAGAAAATATTAAAGAACAAAAATATCAAATAACCTAAATTACAAAATTAAAAGTACATTTCATCCTACCATATATATATATATATATATATTATATATATATTTTTAAATGAAATTTAGAACGTAATGTATGTACACATGACAAGTATATATTAATTAGAATAATATTTGAGGTACCCACACCTTAATGACTAAACAACAACAACAATAAGACCAATAGCCCAACCATGACATTAGCTCCCACATGCATCCCAAGTTTCCATCCCACACTCTCTATCCCAATCGGGAAGAGGCACTGGTCGGTGGAGGCGTTCTGGTCCACGACACGGGCCAAACCCTCGAAGTTACACGCCCGCACGTCCTGATTGTTCATCTGGTAATACATGTTGAAGGCGTACGAGATCTTCTGCTTGTCGTCCAATGTTTTGTCGCAAGAACCGTCGTGATTGAGCGTCGTGCAGTCGGCCATTTGGCAGGCGTACTGCATGTTCGCCGGCACCAACGTCATGTTCTTGATATCAGTATTGAAAACGCACCACTGTTTTTCCAGGTACTGCACGTCCTTGGCGCCGACCGGCCACACTTGTCTGCCGTTCCCACTGAAATCCATTGGGAACTTTGGTTGCCCGTCGTACCTGAGAACCCCCCAGTGCCGCTCGAAGTCACCCGGCGCGATGCTCTTTTGGTTCTCATCCGTCAAGCTGAATAGATAGTATTCCATCTCTCCAGGGTACAATGGGGTGCCTTTCTTTGTAGCCATTTTCTTGAAAAACCCGTCGTAGAACTTCTTGGCCATATTGACATTGGCGTCCTTGTTGCCGTCAGTCGGCCATCCGATTTCCCCTAGGATGATTTTCAGCTTGGGAGCGCCGGCTTTTCTCAGTGACCAAACAAGGGTGTCTAGGTTTGCATCAAGCATGTTGGTGTAGGCGGTTCCCTTGTCCATGACAGGCTGGGCTCCACCGTCAAAGAATGCAAACTCGACAGGGAAATCAGGGTTCAGATACAGGCTGAGGAAAGGGTACACGTTTACGAGAAAAGGGGCGTCGTTTTCCTTTAAAAAGTTCACGATTTGTAGCATGACGTCCCTTATGTCAGAGCGGAACTGGCCGGCAGATGGGCCTTGAGAACCTGAGTTGTAGACGTCGGCATTCTGTGGGGTGGTCACTTTAATCTTGTCTCCATAGCCTTCCTCATTCAAGGCTTTTTGGACGTTCTGCATTGCTGGAAAAGTGGTGTCGTGGTTGGATCCGTTGTACGATTTCAGGAACGGTTCGTTTCCAACAGCAACATACCTGTCGCATTACCAACAGGTCGTCAGATCATACATGATAGCATCGACATTTTACTTTAAATCTAGGCACATGTAGGGAAGAAACAAGACAAGAAAGGACGTTAAATGCATGTGTCCGGACGGCCTATATACAATTCTTGAACCATATATGGCACATCAAACGCTAGCAACACAATCTGGATTACAGAAACCGTTAGATCATACACAACGACACATCCGCACCTCAACACGTCAGGTTCTTGAGAACGCTTACCTAATATACACACCAGCTTTATAAGCTACGGTGACGTTCTCTTTAACGTAGTCCTTAGCCTTGTCGTAGCTCTTGGCCAGAGAAGCAAGCTGGTTGTTGGGGACGCCGAGCATGACCTCGATGCCCGTCTTGGCGAAATGTGACACGGTCCATGCATCAGAGTCGAACAGCTTGATCTTGTCAATGCCGTTGTCTTTGAGAATTTGGACAATTGTACTAGGAGGCAAGTTCTGGGCAGCCTGAGTCCCCCAATTCACACCAATTCCCTCCACGGATATGAACATGAACTGCAACACAATCAAGAAGGCAGCACCCCATGCCATCTTCATTGAAGGTGTTTTTAGCATTAGAGTTTCCCTCAAAGTTTGAGAGGCTGGATATGAATAAATGGGAATATTTAGTGAAAGTGATAAGGCTTTGTGGCTTGGAGAGAGGAGAGGAAAGACTGAAACAGGATTGATGGGAATCCAAGAGTCTAGAGAAATTGACTCATAGAGAGAAAAAATAGGTATTATGATCTTGATTTTTTCAATTTTTTTAATAAACGTTGAGCAAACAAAAAATCAGTTTGAATTTTCTATTTAGGTTCTTGTTTTGTACGTTTCTTAAATTTTTTTATTTATTTATAATTATGAATGGCATGCAAACATGCATGTTATTTTAAGTGCCCGTTCGACGTTTCGAGTGTAAATACATTAATTTTTTTATATCATTTAGGCCTGTTTTTCAAAATAACTTCTTGGATAATTAAATTCTTGGAAAAATCATATTTTTTGTCCCATATGTTGGTGTCTTTTTTAATTTGGTTTAATTTGTTATGATTTTTCTCATATTGCATCACATAACTTCAAAATTTTCTCAATTTTAATCCTCACGTGTATTCGTCCAATAATTAATGAAAAAAGTACGTGCCCCATAATAGCTTGCTATCGGTTCCGTCAATTATTGGACGAAACATGTACATGAGGACTAAAATAGAAAAAAAAATCAATTATAGAATACAACGTCAGAAAATTATAACAAATGAGATTAAATTAAGAGGCCCTAGCATATGGGTCCAAAATGCAATTTTTCCTTAAATTCTACCACAACTACGTTTGGATAAAAGCTGCGATTTTTAGTTTAGTCACATCCTAATTATTTTTCGTCAAGTTAATAGTTATATATACATGTCACATTCTATCCAAACTACTTGACATGATGTCAATTTTGCAATTGAACTACAATCTATAATTGTATAATTGATTATTAAAATTATAAATTCAATTAAATATCATAATTATTATTTTTAAAAATCAATTATTTCAAAACCACAATCAATTAGTTGGGGCTTAACTGCTCCCAATTATATATAATTCTTACAAAAGGATAGTTTTTCTAAAAAAATTTCGCTAGCTCCAATCAATAAATTATACTGTAAATGAGGCATGAGCCATCTAATTTAGTTGGCGAAGTCAAAAGACATCTTGGTCATGGTATGGGTTTAATATGTGGTAATGGTCTACTTTAGTAATAGTATGATCTAGTGTAATACTTATTTCATATAATATTTTGACCCATTTTGTTACTAAAATGCTCCTAATTAAATATTATTTTGCAGCATTAGGACAAATGAAATGGAATATGAAGAAAAACACCAAAATGAAAATCCGGACAAGACTCAAACTCAATTTTTGGCAAGAATTGGGAGCTGCTTGGACTTCCTTTTGATGAATGAGGAGTTTAACTAGGATTATAATTTTATTTCCATAAGTCTTTTAGTTCAATTAGGAATCTACTTTTAATCTTAGTAGAATTAGGTATTTAGCTATTATAAATAGGTGATGTAATTCACTTTAAGAGACAACTTTTGAACTCTTCTATTTCTCTATGTTTTTATGATTTTTTTTATTTTGCTTTTCATGCGTTCTTCCATGAGCATGTCTAGCTAGTTTTCTCAATCCGGTTAAAGGCTTGGTGAATGCTTAAATCCAACAAGTTGTGAGATTTAATTTATGCTTTCTCTTTTATTCATATTAGTATTTGTGTTGTTCTCTGTGCTTTTATTACAAATAATCTGATTCATTGTAAAAAATATTAGCCTAGCCAATTGAACTTGCAAATCCATAATTGTTTGTTTAGTTCAATAACTAGTGGTAACATAGCATAATTGATTATGTAGAAGTTTTTGATTATGTTGTGGGGAATGCACAATCTAACTTAAATAAATCCTCGTAGGAATTTATTGGTTAGAATTGGGCCTTTTTAGTTCTTAATGTTGTCGGTAAATTAAATCTTGAGAACGTTCCCAAGGTTGTTTATTGATTAGGGATTTAGTCAACGGACGTTCCTTGATTATCCATAAGGTAAGAAAATGTGAGGTCGTTAGGTCGTACCAATGGCCATGACCAATTTATCAATCATGAATAATTGTTATCTTTGCATCTATGATCGACCGTGGAATTAAGTATGATCCTATCTTTAATTGGAATACTTTTATCATACATTTATCTCTTCTTATTTTATTAGCTCTTTAGTTTAATTTAATTTTATTTTTATTCTTCTTCACAATCATAAACCCCCCAATTATTTTTATTTTCATTTTTTTTTGAAATATTTAATTTAAAATCAATCCCTGTGTATTCGAGCCTACTCCCACTTCTACAAAATTGTTCGTAGGAATTATTTTTGGTGGATTCGACACCCATCAAATAGTTATTGATTAATTGTATATATTTGATATTGATTATTAATGACTATTAATTCTTTAAGAAAAATATTGTAAACTCATATATCTTATAAAATAATTTTAGACTTTATAACATATCAAATCTTATTTTAAAAATGACGCTGAAGTGTTTAAATTGGTCAAGCTCAAAATGAAAAATAAAACGAAAAAAAAATGAATAAAGATAAAAACATCAACCACTTCTAAAAAGAATTGTCACTTCATACATTTTTTACCTGAGAGTTCGTTTCGCTTGTGATTGAGCAGTTCAAATCCATATTTTAATTGTAAACACAGTTTGAGTAATCATTTTTCAGATTAAATTTTATTAAAAAAATATATTTTGATATAAAAGCTGCAATTCGTAGTTTTTAATTCGATGCAATTATTTTTTCATCTAATTATCTATTTTCTCCATTAAATAATTTTTCAATTCATTTATTAGTCTATCGCTCCAAATAATATATAAAAAAAAATAAAATATGCATTATTCTCCAAATTCCTTTTCTTATTCTTTCAAAAAATTATTTACAAATGAATTACATAGTGGAATTTATAAACTACTAAAATTGTTGTTGCAAACTATATTATTAAAAATTATTGTTGTTACAAATTATAGTAATACAAAAGGTTATAAGTATTATGGAGAAATACCAAGAGGTATATGTATCCATACATGGTAATTATATGTATATATTTACAATACCCCCTTGAATGCACACCTCTTGTTATATATGTCATGCCTTGTTAAAAATCTTACCTAAAAGAATTCAATGGGACAAAAACCAGGGCTAACGAAATGAATACAGTTGTACATTCTCCTCCTCAACTTAGAGAGATATCTTTTAAACGTCTCATACCAAGATTATGTACAAATTGCTTGAATACTTCATGATGCATACCGAGTTTCAGTCGCACCACAAGGATTGAAGGATTTTCAGAGAAATTCTAAGATTGACGGGGGAGTAACCCTTCAAAATAAAGGTTAGCACTATGATGCTTAAGTCAATTATGGTTTAATGAGAAAAATGAAAGAAAAATTGAATCAAAGTGAGAATAATAGTTGAAAATGATGTTAAGAAGATATATATATATATATATATATATTTGTATAGAGTACAAAAAAGAAACCTTAAAACAACCTAAAACCAAAAGAGAATTGAGAGAATAAATGACAGTTTGAGTGCAAGAGTTGATATTACTAAATGACTTCACAAAACCTCTATATATAGACTTATACAAAGCAGAATATGGGAGGTTATTGTAGAGAATCCTGTGTGTTGGAATAGGTGACTAGAAATCTAATCGGATTGACGGTTTTGGAAGCTATTCAACAATCTTTATTAAAGTAATATTCTCCTGATGAATAAAGTAAGTATTCATCCTTGACATATGTATTTGTTGTTCTTACCAATTACGTTAACATCGCACTAAAGTCACAACAGATGCCAACAGACCAATTAGATAACCCATATAGTAGTTGCGTTGCGTATTGGATGGCAGTTATGAACCAACTTCTGAGGGTTATCCTAAAACATTCCAAGTCGAAGACCTCAAGACTAGACATCGAGAGTCTTATAGAGACTTGGATGGAGAATTGCATTCATTAGATGAGTGCCATATTTCATCGGCGACAAACATTGAATGTCTTTGCAATTTCAGTAAGTTAGTTAACAAGGCAGTCTCAATAGGTTAGTTGACAAGGCGATTAGCTGACTAAACTGATTCGCAAAGATCATCATATGAAAATCTTGGAGGCTTGGTCAGTATGACTGGAATTCCCGGCGCAGATAGTATTGGAGTAGTTTCTTAGACTTGAGGAACAAGTCACATGTACATGATGGTTGTATCTTGGATCTAGCGAGAGATTATTGTGTTATGGACATGATCATTATAAGCAATATCTAGTGCAATTAGATTATCTAGTGAGGAATGTGGATTTTAAGAAGAGGATCCATCTCTTATTAGTATGTGACCACAGTATCTCCTATGCACTTGGAAATGCGCTCATGTTTTCTGAACCAGTGGCCTCAGTGGTTGGTCGAATGAAAATAGTTTCCTATGTCGAGCAATTGAGCCAAACACGGTCTCAAGTATTAAAGCATAGATGCATAGTCCAATATGGGAATCAACACCCATTCCCATGTCCTAGATTAAGGCCGATCGACGGTAGACAAAAGAACTGTACCAGTATGAACTTCAGGAGCCTGAATATTCACATAGACATTCACCTAGTTTCTGGTGCCATCAATCGTTGCTAGACTACTACCCATGGCAGCGACTCTCTTAATTAATGGTTGATCAGGAAAGATTAGTTGAATTGGATTTAAATAATATTGAGTTGAAGAATACGGTAAGAATTCATCAAGTTGGCTGTATATTTCATTGTGCTTATCACTAATATTGAATAGGGTTTCAATATCAAACGAAATGCCTACAGATAGAAAGATTAAACCCGTAGAATTGGGTTGCGCATAGGTTTGGCAGCTATGAAACCAACTCCTAAAGGTCGGCATGAAACGTTTCAAGTCCAGGACCTCGGAACAGGGCATCGGGGTCCTATAGAGACTTGCACTAAGTACTGCAGCCATGTTTGGTCAGTAGGAGATGTGGTTGTCTGCGCAGTTTTGGTGAGTTAGTTGGTAAGGCAGTCGACTGACTGAACTGACTGGTGAGAATCATCATATGGAAGCCTCTTAAGGCTTGGTCAGTATGACTGGAATTTTTTATTCCGACAGTGCGAGATTAGTCCTCAAGTTTGAAGAATCATGACAGCCACGTGCATACGAAGACTATGTCTTGGATATGGCTAGTGGTAACTATGTCGTGAGGCATGGTCAACATAATCCTTATCCTATGCAGTCATAGTATATAGCAAGGACTGTGGATACCAAGAAAGGATCTGCTCTGCTAGCATATGATAGTGAGGTTTTCTATGCGCTATGAGATGGTTTAGACTCTAAAAGTCTTTGTCCAAAGCAATTGATCGATCAGGGATAGATTTCCTAAATAGAATGAGTAGAGTAAACGCATCTCGAGTATCAAGCATAGTTGCATAATCAAGGATTGGAATCGACGTCCACTTCCATGCCTTGAACTAAGGTCGGAAGATGGTTGACAATATGTTATTACTCATATGGATTTAGAGTTTAAATATTCATGCCGCTATTCATTTAGTCTCTAGTGCCGCCAACTGTCGGCCACCCATGATAATACGCTATTTCCAATTATGGGAACAGAGGCAGTTTCTTTGTCTACATTTTTCTGTTACAGGGGCAGCATTGTAACAACTTAAGAGAAGCAGCAATGCTGCCTCTTCTCCCCTAGAAAGAGGTAACATTATGGCCACTGTTTTTGGTCAAATAGAAAACAAATGCTCCATTTTTACACACTGTTTTATTGTGGAGTTATTGTACAAAAAATTGGACTTTCTATGTGGTATAAATGATTATCCTAGTGTTCAAGTAGTACTCATGGATGTTTTATACTCTAATAATTTTATTTTCTCCTTTCCTTGACATTTCTTAACAGATTTCACTATGAAAGATGGATCCTTTTTAGGTTCATAAGTTGATATCCTAAATGAAGATAGAAATATAATTGAATTTTAGATTAAAATGTGTTTAGTCTATTTTTTATTTGGGAGGTTGAAAACTACTCAAATGTTTGTTGACACATTGATTTTTATTATCTTTGTAAGTAATGATGGTATTGAGTTGCATTATTGATTATTGGTTAGAATTTTGTTATGGTATTGACATATGATTTAATTTTCACGGAGAGAAATTCCCATGTATGAATTTTGTATCAAAAGTTGAAAAAAAAATGTGATGGAGGTGTAAAATTTGAGTCATATATAATTATTCTTCACGCAATTAAAAATAAACATTATGTACTTTGGTGATGATAACTTTACATTAGGTATACAAAATAATATAATTAAAATACAAATATGAATATGAAGAAACATTCCTCATAAATAAAATCTAAAAATATAATATAAAATTTATATGTGATGAACTTTTTGTCATAAATAAATTTATAATTTTTTTATTAATTATGAATAATTCTAATGTGAGAAAATATTTGTTACATTTATTAAAATCATTTGTGAGGAACATGGCCTAATATGACAACATGTGGAGTCACATACATTTATTTTTTGTGAGAAAAATTATCAATACGAGGAAAAAAATATTCCATGTGAGGATAGATTCATCTTAGAACAATTTATTTGCGATGAAAATATTTTTTTATGTGAGAAAATTAAGTTTCGTCATGTTATCCTAATTTTGGTCTAATGTGAGGGCGTTTTTGCGACGAGCTTGTGACGAAATTTTACTTTTTGTGAGGAAAAATTACCTTGCAAAAAGACACATTTTTTGTAGTGACGCTTGAAGCCATGTAAGAAAAATCAACACAGGTAAATTTGATTTTTACATATTTTGCCTCTTTGTATTTTTTTTGTTATTCTATATGGCCTTTATTTTATATTATACACAGAAAGCGAGGGAAAGATCAAGCGTACACCCCTTGATATGGATTTATTGCTTTTAATAGTTAACTTTCAATTTTTCGCGTTTATGTCACGCTTTCCAGGCCGATCCACTCCCTTCACACACATAGATCACTGAGGAGGAAAAGGAATTAATTCCGAAAGATGTAAATAATTGGATTATTTACGCATAGGATGATCCATTGGATGGATAATAAAAGATTAAATTAATTAGATTAATTTAATTGGGCTTGTCATAATTAATAAATTGGATTTATTAATTAGAGATATTTGAACTTATGTCTTTAATCGGATTAAACGCATTGTGCTTAATCTAGTTTAAATTTTATTATAATGGATATAATAAATTCATTGGACCTTGGACTTATTATAATTTATTTAAAATAAAACTTGATCCATTAAATTAAGGTCCATTCGGTAAAGGGTTGACTTTCAAGAAATGAATGGAAGAGTTGGACTCTTCCATACTTGGAAACTAGAGGTGACCGAGAAAAGTGCAACTCAACCATATACGACGACCTTTCTATATTGTATGATTGGATCATACCATGTAGAAGGGAGCTTTACTTATGGGATTGAGTCGAATGTATCTAGACACATTTTTACTCTCCCATATAAGCAATACATATATATACATCATTTATATGGTATAATTGAATTATACCTTGTTAAAGAGAGCTTGCCGTGTGGGATTTAGTGAAATGTATCTAGACACATTTTCACTCTCCCATACAAGGAATGTATGTATTTGTGTACACCATAAACCCACTTTGGCTTAGCATGCATTTTGGGCCCTTTTTCTCCCTCTCTCACATTCCCACACTTTCTCTTGCTCTCTTTGGTCTAGAATCAAGTGTAGAGTTGTAGAAAATATTAATAAAGAGAATACACTAACTCATAGTATTGTTGTTTTTTATCATTTTCTTCCAAACGGATTTTTATGTCCTCTAGGAAGGAGATCATAATCTTTCTTCCCTCGGTGGGTGTGGACATCTTTAGAAGGCTTCTAGTTTGGAGTCTAGAGTGAACAAATTGGAGGTACGCTTTGCCGGTTGAAACAAAATGCAAAGAGGTAATAATCATTTACATTATATGTTTCTATTTATTCTTTTATATTTATCTATAGCTTAGTATGTGTGCTCGCTTGTTTTTATTTTAATCCTCATACTAAATCGAATACCCGGATACCACCAAGGGTACACCCCTTTGTCGGATTGAATTTTAATTATACATATTTATGGCTCTTTGTTTTTTTTTTTTTTTTCGCATTTCCACAATGCTTTCCCAGTCCAATACACTCCCTCACTATGTCATTTGAAAGATTTTTTAATCAACTAACTAACCAAAAAATCCACGTTATGATTTGGACTTGGATTGATTGATATACACTCTATTGACTAGGACATGTGAGGTCTACTTGGAAATTCAAAAATCTATTACTTGAAGATTACCGGCTCGTTATCATCAATCTACTAGGAGCTAAACCAGAGATATTTTAGGATGACATGTCTTAATCTGTTGGCAAATTGTATGACGTATCTGCCTAACTATATAATGACGTGTTCGACTGCAATGAGCTCGATTCTTGAGCCTGTCAGTTCAGTAAACTCAAAGAGAGATAATATTATAGGTTTTACCTCCCAGCTGGTGGGTTAGCTTATTTGCAACCATTGTGGCTGATATGTATTGTTTGTGGGCTTAGCTCATGAAATATTTCAGGGACACCCACTCCAGGAGTGCTAAACTAGAGCTGGATTGCTAAACTATGTAGGATTTCGTACAAAAAGTAAAAGGACTTTTGTGCTCATGGACAAGACAAATCCTGCTATGCTTCCTAAGTACTGTTGATCGACTAAGGGTTTCTACCTGGAGAGTCCTTCCATCCAAAGGAACTAGAGTGCATGGATCTAGAAAATTTTGAATTTTATCTACAAAAAGGATAATTAATAATTATTGCAAAAGATAAGGGAGGGAATGGTACCTGTCCGACTCAAGAGTTTACGCGTAGTGTAGTTGGCAGGCTCATGCGAGCTGGAAGCCCTAGTCCTATGCCGATGGGCCAAACTAGGGCATGTGATTGGACTATATTCAGTTTTTCTAAGGGGTCACTAATTTGGCTGAAGCACCAAAATAGAGTAGATTTGAAAGATACGGGACACAATTGAGAAACTAAAAAATTAGAGGACCTAATTGAGAAATCCCTAAAGCTATGGGACCAAAATTGATTTGAAGCCTTAAAATAATGAAAGAATATGAATACTTACCATGTTCAAGTTTATTTTCATCAGAAATATTTTCTGTATATTTTTCATCAATAGCCTTAAAAAATTATTGTTGTATCAGAATAGCTTTCAATTTTTCTGCCAAATATTAAAATTATTTTTTCCATCAAAAGGTTGCAACTTATAGCCAATCATTATTACAGACAAATATTAACAAAAAAATTCAACAGTTAACAAAGATATTGACAGAAATAACAACAGTTCACAGGAAAAATCAACAGTTAAAAACTTGCAATGTCACAATGGATAAAACAGAAAGTTCCCAGGCCAAATCTTGACCAGATACCAGACGACCTCACGTGTCCGTGCCAGGTGAGGGATTAGCAGGGAGTTAAGCCTCACGTTAATAGAAAATAAGTTTAAGAGTAGGATAAAAAATCGACAGAAAATATAAAGACAGTAACAGTGCTTCAACAGGTATACTCAACAGTTTAGAACATGCACAAAGCAATTAGCACAAATCTACATAAACAATAGCACAAAGCAGTTAAACGAGTCAAGAGAAAGATGTTACCATAGGTCGTCTGATGCAGAGCCCAAGGCTCTGATACCACTGTAGGGGAATATCCCTTTAGTGAGTTCTCCAAACTCAAGCTTTAATCAACTATTACAAAAATAGTGGGTAGGAAACCCTTAAAATTGCAAACCTAGATAAAAATATACAACAAAAATAATGGAGAATACAGATCTTTTAAACTAATTACAGATCTAAGAACAAAATACTCAAAAATAATAAAATGCAACGACTCAGAGAAGACAGTAGAGGGTCTTCAGTCGTTAGGAATGCCCAAAGGCCAAGATAGCCTTTTAAAGAGGCAAGCATTAAAGAGGCAGAGGAAATGAGCCCCGTGGATGAAGGATTTCAAGACCATCGAAAAATAGAGGCAGGAGAAACCAGGGAGAGAGAGAGATGAGGAAGGAGCGATTAGAGAGGAAGATAAACGATTGCTAAAAGCCATTAGGGTTAGGGTTTGTATTATATAGGATGGACAACTGGGTCAGGTAGTGGGTCGAACCATTGGCCAAGATGGTGGATTGTTGTGAACCTTCCTAGTGAGAATAGATGATGGGCCTTTTGGGATGGGCCTATCATTAAGGGTCATGGACCATTTATTTTCTACACACTTGATATTGCAGAAAGTTCATAGTTTTTCTATTTAATTTTATCTTCTAAATGTGAAATTATTTATCTGCAAATTATGTATTGAATTTTTTCTCCATTTTTGGATTTTTTCCCCATTTTTTTATTTTTTATTTATTTTATTTCTATTAAAAGGTTGGGGGCCTAAGTACAAATAATTACATACGTTGGGGGCTGTCTGCATTTAACCTTAATAAGTTCACCGAATGCAAAATCGCCCTCAGATGCGTGTACACACGCGGATGGAATATTCCATCATTATTCTCCGAAAAATATTAAGTGAAACAAAATCAAAAGATTAGATGAAAAAGTATAAAAAGAAAAATTTGAGGCAAAGTGCAAATCATCCCATACGTTGGGGGCCTATTCTGACTCCGAGGAAGAATAGAATAGAATCTCTACCTATCCAATTCAACAAGCTAGCTTCCATGAGGAACTAGCGATCTTGAGTGAATGACGATATCTGCTTTTTACCCTAAATGAATTGTTTCAAATAAAGATATAATATAGTGGAAAGAAATTTATGCAATTTCTCTATGATGTATTTATTTTAATATCTAAAGATAAAATGACCATCATATAAAAAGATAATAAAATAAATAAATAAAAAGACATGAATTAGTGTCAAACTTAGATTAATTCATTTGTAATTACTCATATATCAAAGGAACGTCGAAATTTGAATACTAATTAAATTATTTATAATTATACAGACAACAAAATAGCATTAATAGCAAAATTCAAATACTAAAAATTGGATAAATTACATTGACATCTTTCGAGATTAGGTCAAAATATACCATTACCCTTTACTTTTTATAAAATTATAATTACGCCCCCTGAAGTTAAAGTTATAACAAAACTTACAAAAATACTTCCTCAAAAAATATTACACTAACATCCTTTTATAAAATATAGAACATATTTGTGTAATTTGATCTAATATGAGTGGTGTCAATATAATTTACCCAAAATTTTACAAGTGTTTAAATTATGCACATGTGTTGGCATGTTGGTTCTAGTGCAGTAGATATAGGGTGGGTAAGCTAATGCCTTGTACACATACACTGTTATCATTTTCACTATCCCCATCCTTCCTTCAGACTCCTCATTGGTACGTACTTCCTCTCTCTCCCTCTCGCTCTCTCTCCGTATGAATTTGCTGTACATGTGTCTACGAGAATTGGTGCTTCTGGATATTATTTTCAGTCATTATATTGATTCTTTTGTGATGCTTACTGAAATGAACATCAAATTTAGCGTTTAATGGGTCCGTTTACGCTGGCTGTTGATGCAAAGAGCTCTGGTGGAATCTCTTCAGGTGATTTGAGTTCCCTATTTTGTTGTAATTGTTTTATTTCTGAGCTTTGTGTAACTGCATAAGGTTTTGTTTCGGTCAGAATTTGCAAGAACAATCTTGTGGCGGAGCTTGGCGGAAAAATCATGTTGTTGAATGAATTTGCTAGTGATTCATTTCATCGTTGATATTTTGAATGCCTGAAAGTAAATTAATTACGAGTGCTTTGTATTTTGTTTGTGTAGTTTATATGCAATTTCGTGACGAGACTTCTTCTAAATTGCATTTTGTGCTTGTGTTTGCTATGAATTCTGGTTGAGCTTACCAAACAAGTAGAAGGAAGAAAACATGATTTTGGGTTTTTCTACTAATGTAATTTTTTTTATCTTTGCAGACGCCTCAAATAGGAAAATGCAAGAGCTTCAGTTGGAACCAAAAAAGTTCTTTGCCTCGGTTAATGCACGAGATGAAAATCCATTTGATTTTCTGCGTATATTATTTGGTATGCTTGAAATGTAGTTCCATATTTCTTTTACTGCTTATCTAAGTATTTAGGAAGGTTTCCATGAGAAAAACCAATGATGCATCTACAAGCATTCTCTCCTGCAGTGCTGTATTAATCTCAGCAATTGCTTATACTTCTATTCTTAGTTTACATCCAACAGTTTTTGATATGGAGAGGAGCCTGGGATGTAAGAGTTAGGAGCCCAATAGGAAAAAAGCTCCTATAATCATGGAGATAACAAACTGCATTTGATTAATCACGCTGCATTGACAAACATATGAACCCAACAATTTTTCCATCGATTAGTTTCATTGAATATTTGAGAATAAATTTGCAGAGGGTGTAATAGCTGGTGGCACAGCTGGTGTCGTGGTTGAAACAGCTCTATATCCTATTGATACAATAAAGACCCGGCTGCAGGTCAGTTTCTGATATGCAGTACATAATGATTAAAGGAGGTTTGGTGTCCAAAGTTCTCAACGCTACTAGATATTTTTAGTTTTTTCTTGTTTTCTTTGGGTTGGCACCTGGCAGTGTCACGGATTAGAATGAATCGAGTGTTATATTCTGACATCCCTGATAAAAATTCATACTTGAGAAGTAAAGGGAGGGAAAGTAAGCAAAGATGATAAAAACTTGAAATGATTAAGTTGGCTATTGCATGTCTGGCAAGTGAAGATGTTGTTTTGCTTATGTCAATGTTAATGTTTTCTCCATGTATGTTCTATGGTTAAAAAACATACGAAGACCTGTAAATCACAGAATTTCCCTTCTGCTCAGTGCTGCCTTGAGATGAGAAAGGGATGAACAAGAATGTCTTTGATTATCTTCGACAAATGCTAGCTATGTCTTGACACCTTATGTTGGCCTGAATAGTTTAACTGTTTTGCAGGCAGCACGTGGTGGAGGTAAAATAATTCTCAAAGGGTTATATTCTGGACTTGCTGGAAATCTTGCTGGGGTCTTACCGTAAGGACATGTTTAAATGTGTTTGTTATGCATTTACCACGATCGCATTGTGGAATATGCTATCCAGTGTTGTCTATGTTTCACTTTTTATTTCAGTTATTTCAGGCTATTTATTTGGTAATATGAATGAACTTATATTATAAGCAGTAAGTTAGCAACATATATATACATGCACGCATATATATATGTATTGACTTGTTTATTCTCTGTTAGAATTTGTACTGATTTCTGTTTTGAAGAGTTGGGATCCTCAAGTGCCCCTCCATTTGAATGTGTTAACTGTTAAGTAAACATGCTTCTACGTTTATTTACGCTTTTGGACTCAACAGTTTTAAATGTTGCTTTTTATGAATTAATAAAACCGAATAGAAGTAAACAGGAGGAGTTGGTTCCATTACAAAGTAAATGCATATTCCTGTTTATTAATTGACATTGTGGGTTTATTGATTAAGTGCCATCTATTATTGGTTATGCCGAAGGGTTTCTGTCGGAATAAACCTAAAGATGTTTCTAGTTAGTAATAATACAGATCCTTTTCCATGACAATGCCCTCGGAGGCTTAAACAGAACAGATTTTGTTATTTAATAAGAAAGAATATGCAGGATTTGTGAGATGTGGTCTGATTGATAACTATTCTGACAGTGCATCTGCTGTCTTTATTGGTGTTTATGAACCTGCGAAGCAACAACTATTAAGGAACCTTCCTGAAAATCTCAGTGCCGTGGCTCATCTGGTGAGAGGATCTCTATTCACCTTTATAGTTAATGTTTCAAATCCTCACCACATTAGGTTTTTCATTTCAGTTCCTAAAGTTAATATCCAAATCCCTAATCCCTAACCTAAGCAGCAGAAAAGTGCTTTTTGGTTTCACATGGCACCTTAATGCCTTCAAATTCATTGAATTTCTTCATCTCTAGGCTTTCCTATTCACCATCTACCTCCTATTAGGTGAACTTCCCTTCACCTTTTCCCTCTTTTGACACATGTCTCCTTTTTGTGCAATGTACCACTTGATTGAAGTCATGCCAATAGCTATAGGATGCCTTATTTTCTGTTTCTAGCTTCTAATTTCATTTTTGCTATCATTGGCCTTATTACATTTTACTTGTAAACCTTGCAGACCATAATTAAGGTATGTGTATGTGACATAATCTAACATCATATAAAGCATGTATGCATAATAGGCTGGGTTTGTCAAAAAATGGAAGCCGGTGCCAAGTTTTTTATTGACCCTACTATCTCAAGAAAGACTGACCTACTAGATCCATTTCTATTTTTAAATATACTAGAAATATTATTTCACTATTACTTAAAAATGAGAAAATAATGCTATTGACAAAGGACTGTATATTGCAAACTTATGTATAAATGTGATTTTTTCAAATTATGATTTCAGACATACTTTTTTACTTTCATTTATAGTGAAATGATAAATTATTTATATTACATTCTTACTTTTCTTTATAAGATTACTTTGTTATTTTTCTATGTGAGTTTGTACAGAAACAAACATACTATACACATATCAAGTAATACATAAACTGTTAACAAAATATATAATGTTTAAATGGGTAAATGGATGGGGTTCCAAAACATAAAAACCCTGTGATTGTCCTAAACACTCAGCAAGTGGGATAGACTGGGTTGACTTTGACTAGTTGCCATTGCTTACAAATTATGGGTGACTTCTTCTGGGATATAAGTATCATGCCATACACATATGACTATGCTAATCATCTCATAGTATATATAATGTTTAATTGTGGAACCTGTGTTGTCTTAAACAGATATAAATTTTTTTGGAAAAGCCTGATATTCATAAGTACTCAAGGTTTCTAATGCAGAATAGTCTGAGTTAACTTGAATCATACTGAATTACTCAAAAGAATGCTAATCTATATCTCCTAAACTGATCCATTATTTTTCTGTTAGTTTTTGTCCCAGCCTGGGACCAAAGTAGCTCCTCCAGGCACACAGCCTATGCCCGCCTTTGTGATCCCTCTTCCAGTTGCCTTCCTTGAAATGATTAGATCCACGCATCCCTCAATCAGAGTTTTTTCTTCCCTCCCAGCGGCTTTGAGTTGTGCTGTGTCTAATACTGTATATTGGGCTTTTGTGCTGGCTAGCACATCCAGTAGAACCCACACATATTTATGCCCATCAGTACATATCTATGCTGGGTTCTTGTTAAATATAATGTACGTTCTAATCGCAGATATCATACAGGATTCTCGTCGGAGTATTGGTACTTTTATATGCTCAATCAGGAATTGAACCCTTTTAGAAACTTATGAAGGCACTTTTTCTAATGTTGCTTCATTTGAGTCTCTGATTTTTATGTAGACTGCAGGTGTCCTTGGCGGCATTGCATCTTCTTTCATTCGTGTCCCTACAGAGGTAGATGTCTTAATCTCTCCAATTGTCTTTTATCTTTTAACTTTCTGGATCCTTTATTTACTAACTTGCTTCATTGCCACCTTGTGTATTACTATTGTTGCTGGTGTCATACCTAGTCTTGATGTTTCAGGTTGTTAAGCAACGGATGCAGACAGGTCAATTTACCTCTGCTTCTGATGCTGTCCGGCTTATTGCCTCCAAAGAAGGCTTTAAGGGTCTTTATGCGGTATGCTACTACTACTAGTGTTTTGGGGTCATTACCAGGAATATCAATTCATGGCATTTTCCTTTTAATGGCTGCTTTACATAGAGTGTGCTAACTCAAAATTATTATAGGGATATGGATCATTTTTGCTGAGGGATTTGCCATTTGATGCGATCCAATTCTGCCTCTATGAACAGCTTCGGATTGGTTATAAACTGGCAGTAAGATTTCTACTCTTTTAGGATTGTTTGTTTGATAATTTTATTGTTTGTTGACCTTACTTTTTTACTATTTTAGATACACCTCTCTGATAGACTATATAACTTATTCTAAAGTTGACTTTCCTTCTTATAAATTGGGTGGAAACTATTTCCAGCTGCGTGCTTTTTTATTGTCCCAAGTATGACCCTGGAGTCTTGACAACTTCATCAATTCATGCCAAAATAAGCTGTTAGGTATTATAGACTTCTCGAATATTTGACATTATTCTGATAATGCTGAGTTTCTATTGTTTTATGTGAATGTCTAACCAGGCAAAGAGAGATCTCAATGATCCTGAAAATGCTATAATCGGTGCCTTTGCTGGTAATTGCACTTCCTAGAGCTTTCTATTATTTTCATGGATACATTTGACAGTTACATTTGCACTTTGCTATTCTTTCGTCTCTCCCTTGTCTCATTATTATTTTCATTGTTATCTTATTTTGTATTTACCATATTGTTCCAATTTTCTTCATTGGAGTTCCTAGAATGGCTTATATGAAAGGATTTCTATTAATAATTACATTTCTGACCAGATCCTTGATTTTCTGTAACTTTAGGTGCTCTGACTGGAGCCATAACCACTCCTCTGGATGTGATTAAGACCAGGTTGATGGTTCAGGTATACAAATCAAACAACATGTTATTTTCTGCATGAAGGGGTGCCTTAGTGTGTATGTGGATGAAGATGTCCTAACCATTTTATTAAAGAATCATACACATGTATCGCGTTCCTCCCTCTCAGCATTTTGCCTGGTGAATTTTAATTCCATGTTACTTTGCAGGGTTCAGCAAACCAGTATAAAGGTTTTTTCGACTGTGTCCAGACTATTGTCAGAGAAGAAGGCCCTAGTGCTCTACTCAAGGTAGGTCTCGTTCTTCTGTTACTAGTAATACTCAAAATTATGAAGCTAGTTCAAATCCTCTAGACATATACAAAGAAATTGACGGCGCAAAAATCAACCAATATAATGGGATCCATTTCCTGCTAATCAATGGTTTTGAACTTCTACTACTATTTTGATCATTACAAAATACAAAACATCTCTGGCCAAGTTTGGGGCCATATAGCATGTCCAAGTGAAAAACATGTTTATTGGTTTATATCTTGCATCTCAGGGAGTTGGGCCAAGAGTGCTGTGGATAGGCATCGGTGGTTCTATATTCTTTGGTGTCCTTGAAAGAACAAAGCGATTCCTTGCAGAGAGGCGTCCTAATGATCAGAGGTATTCAAAGACAGAGTAGATGGTAAAACTGCAAGAGGCAATTGATTCCAAATGCCAACCAGTAGGATCATACAGCTGACATGTTCTTACAAGTTGATTCTTGTAGATCTTTGAGGAAATAGACTGTAACATTAATTTTCCCCTTCTCTGGCTAGCACATAGGATGGGTACGCCATAAGTTGGGAAATTTGTTTTATACTTTTGTTGCACTGAAAATTAGTGAGAGAAAGCAATTAAATGATCGGGTTTAGTGCAACTTCTATGGACTGTTATCCATTGTGTCAAGAGTGTCAGCAAAATACAGAATTCATATGTAGATGTTGGGTAGTTGAAGTTTGATTAAACTGAGACTGAAAAATGAAAATGCATCATGCAAGAGAGTAACTTAGAATCCTTGGCATGTCTGCAGGAATACAGAGCTCAGTTTACTTTGTTTATGTTTTTTCTTGAACAAAAGAATGATCCTTCCTGGTCTGCTGAGCTACCTGACCATTCTCATTACAGCTTCCCATTCTTCAAACGTTGCTGACTAAGATCCTCAGGATTCTAAATGGAGGAATCATTGATCATTTAGGATTTATACTAGGGTTAATTACACTTAAAACCCCCTAAAAATGCAAAATTTATACTCTCCCTAAGAAATTTCAAAATTACATTTACACTCTCTTCAAAAAATTTTCATATACACTTTACACCCCTTCGTCAGGGTTTGAAGGGACAATGTTATGTCAACATAAAAAATTATATTATTTTTTATTTTTTTTCATTTAATATTTTCACGTATATTTTTATATTTATAAGAAACATGTAATATATATATATATGGAGTGAGTTTAATATTATTATATTTTTCCCTTACAAGTAGAAAATTATTACATAGAAAAACTCAATGACTAGTAAAATTGAATTTTTTTTTTTTTTTTTTCTGTTATCAACTTTTTGCTTTCAAACCATAACGAAAGATGATCTTGTGTAAATCGAAAATTTCAAAGAGAATAACTGTAATTTTAAAACTTGTATTCGAAAAAGCATAATTTCGAATTTTTAAAAAGAGTTAAATTTATTTATATATATCGTCTCCTACCTCTTAGACATAAGTAGTTTGATTTATTTCTAGTTATCCCTAAAAAATCCATCCTATATATTGAGGTTGGGTACTTCAATAATCTACAACTACAAGTCTGGAACCTTTTCCTTTCTACAACTCAAAATGACGAAATGGATATACTCTGAAGCACAATTGGATTCAATTTCTCCTGCAATAAAGACTGCTAATGGATTGATGCCTATCAAAGTCTGGCTCATTATTTGCAAGAAGTCATCGATTAGAACCGTCTTTGCACTAGTAAAGTGGTTATGCAAATGAATCAATTTAAACACAAGTCCACTTACAATAGCAAACCAATGACTTGATTATGATGAATGAATTAGGTCTGTGTTGCATCTTGGTAGAGTTCTCGCATTTCGGTAGAGCTATGGTGACTGATTCACTCTTTAAATAGTAATAATACTCAAATCTATCATTCCACCACAGTAAAATACTCGTATGATAATGCTCAAGGAGTGTTATCTGGATCTCAAAGTATATACAACATGACAAACCCAAAATTGGCGCACATCTTATTCTTGAGTGAGAGATATGTACATATTGTACATGCTTTACAATGCATTCTTTCTCACAGCAAAAACAAAAATTACACTCGTACACACACTAAACTGGCCTCAATTTGAAAGAATTTAAAGCAAAAGAATGAACTGATGCCTAAAACCCGCATTTTTCAAACTCACCAGCACTACCTACTTGTATTGTTCTCAAGGCTCTGTGCTACATACACTAAACAGAGAGCAAAACTCGTGATTCAAAACAAGGAGCTTTACCTAACATATATTCACATGATCTTTTGGTGGCATCAGTCACGCCCCAATCAGCGGTTGAAGCTTCAACAACCAATTACGCTTATCACGCAGAGATATTGTGATTTGGTCATTAGTGCTTGGGGAGCTACATCAGGGGGAGGTATGCACCTCCATGCCCTTTCCTCAGGATAAGGGGTCCAGCATTTTCAGGAACCTTATCCAATTCCCTGTTGCAAGCATCAATTACATCGTCAAACCCTGTCGCTGTGGTCGCCAAATGTAATTTTAACCTGAAGTCTCGAGTCCTTTTCAGCAAGCATCTAAATGATCTCCCTAGGTACTTTGCCCAATCTGCTGGCAGTCCTCCTCCAGTTAACCAGACGGAGAACTGGGACTGGTCGCCGCGGGCCTGCATTTCAGACCGATAAAATCTTGCAAGTTCGACAAGCATTGATGGCTGGAGAGGTAGCACAGCAACAAATTCAGCTACAAATTGCTCTGTAAGCTCTGGGTTGAGCATCTGTTCCCACAGCACTAGAGCCCATTCGCTTGGCTGGTTAAGACCATACGCTTCAGCAACAATTAGTGCCTCCTGAAACCGGGACTGCTCTACTAGTATTCGTCGTGCATTGGTTTCAGAAAGATCAAGCCATTTTGTGTCTGGCATTCGGATCTGGAGGGATACAAGTGATGCCTGAGCACAAGCTCTGCGAGTGTTGTTGCCAGCATCAACAGAAGAGTGAACTTCAGCAGCCTCAATGTAATATCTCATGGATTGAAGCAGGTCTTCATTTTGATCCTTGTCATAACGGTAAAACCACTGCTGAGATGATTGCCTTGCACGTAACTCCAAAAGAGAAGCAGTTTCATGCTTCATGTCAAAGTGATTGTAAACCTGAACAAGAGAAAAATGTAATGGACTCAATAAATGATTAACCAAAGGTGATATTTAGATTTTAAAGTGAAGGATGGAAAAAGGGGTCTAGTTTTTGTTATGGAGATCTGAAGATCATTTTGTACTTTTGGGGAACCACAGGGAATGGGTGGTAAGAGGATTGCTGAATATACGAACCATGGCAAATGCATCAAGATCATTTGGATTAAACTGCTTAAGAGATGTCAGAACAGCCATTCGGAATCCTCTAACCGCCTCAGCAGTACCACTGTTTGCATCTGCAGCAGCTGAATATTTTTGGAGGAGGAGATCCAGTTGGCCATTTTCGATAAGAATCCCAAGTATGAAATTTAGTGCATGGAAGTTTCCAACTCCTGTTATCAAGCGAGCAAGACATGAGAAATCACCCTCCCAAACATATGCTTCTACCCTCGTTGCAGCAAGAGCTACAAGCACATCAACTCCATCAAGGCATGCTGACAACTTGTAGAAGTGGTGTGATAGAATAAGCAGCTCAACCTGCATCAATTTTTGGGAAAAATAAAGTTACCACCTAAAATGATATCAGCACAAGAAAACGGGCCTTAGTAAGATAATGAATTCAATCGTCCTTGTTTCCATGAGAAAAGGGGCACCAGTCACGTAGTGGAGAAGAATTGAAATTATGAGTTCCTATGACAATGTCCATGCACTTGATGAACATTTCCAAAGTCCTTAGCCTTCACTGGTGGCATGAGGCCGGCATCATAGGCGGAAGTTGTACATGACTCGAATGAAGCAAGACTAAAGCTTTGCCCCTTGATATTTAAAGGAGAATAAACATTACCTCACATGCATGTGGTATTTCTTGCCCTGTGATTACTAATCTCATCAATGCATGGCCAATTTCTGAATCAGAAGGACAAAGCTCAGCCCATTTTAAGAAGTCAGAAAATCTCCATAGCAGTGGAGCAGGTCCCTCCTCCTTCTGAGAATCCATATATCCCCCACGATGTGCAGCTAATAGACCCTGAAAAACGTCGAAGGAATGCCAATTAATGGGAAAATCTAAAGAAGTTTCTCAAACAACTATATTTACACTGCTTGCTCAAACCAAGTAGGCCGAGCATGATAAAATAAAATAGTGTTTGCAGCAGTTCACGAATTAAAGTGGCATAAAATGTAATGGATTCACCAGAGGAAGAAAATTCTTCTTGGTCACTCCCAATTCCATAATAACAGCAGCACTGATAGTATCTAAATTTCAAATTCATACTCGAAGTATAAAATTAATTTAAATAAAAAACAGATTCACCTTTAGAAATGATTCAGCAAGAATTTGAGCAATACTGGCAGCTGGCATTGAGTGAGTTCGAACTAAAAGATTGGCTTCCTCAAAAGAATCTTGAGCTTTGAGAGAAAGCAATTGTAGAAGTTCAATTGGCTGCTTCTCAAAGGCCTCTGCAAATGTAAGACCTAGGACATTTGCAGCCTTCACAACAGATATTATTCTCCTGCACAGTCGACGTCCACTACCTTCCATAAGAATTGTTGCCAAACTCTCCAAGACCTACATTATTCAAGAATGCAATTAACAGTTGGATTATCAATTAGGTCTATGTACAGATAGCATTCAGCAAATGCTGAATGCAAAAAACAAAAAATGAATATACAAAATACCACAGCAAATAGAAGGCGTCCTTTCACATTCTCTTCCTAAATTCTAACATTGACATGCAAATGGGATGAATGGATTTGCAGACACGTTGAACCTCCTCCACAAGAATTCTCCAATACAAAGAAGAAAGAGGCAAAGCTGAACTATACCTTCAGGGGGTCAATCACCCAACTGTCAGTCGGTAGATTGTATGACTCTATGACCCAGCGCACTTCATCATCCAGCTCTGACATGAACGCTTTGTCGCTTGGAGTTGACAGAGCAGCAAGTTTCAGAGCAGCATCTACGAGTAAGAATTCAGATGGTGTGTTCTCAGGAGATAGCTTATTTTGCAGTTGCCTGGCCGCAGTTGTTTGCCCAAAATCCAACAAAGAAAGAACAGCCCTCTCTAGTTCAGCTGGTCCAACTCTTTCCTCCCACCTCGATAATGATGCATCTATTTTAAAGTGTTCATCCAGAAACTGTGTATCATCTCTGAGATTGTGCGGAGTATATTCAGACTCAAATTTCTTATCCACGGTATCAGATAAAGGCTTTTTTGATGATCCAAAGCCTTTTGCCCTCCTTTTCGTCTTTGTGCTCCCACCAGCAGTGGTGGAAAAGCTAGAGTCAACAGTTTGATTGATTCTAACATGTGGCTGACTATTTTCCCTATCATTCTTATCTGAAGATTTGAGACTCACTGCATTTATATGATTGTCCATTTTTGTAATAATGCTTGCAGTACGATCTATTAAGTTAGAACCCTTGCCAGCTCCAGGTTCCCGTGTGGCATAGGTTAATGAATCTTCACCCTCACTCTTCATCTGAGCTTCTGATTCCACAGCCAAGAGCCACACTCTAGTCTCAATTTCACGCAGATGGTGCAGCGGATAAAACCTGTAAATATAATTCATTCTGAGTACTTCATTGGGCACTGAAGGCAGATTTTTTAAGCAAAAAAATTGGGGTGGGGGAGGGGGGTTCTCACGGATTTGACTGGGTTATCGTTCCACTGAGCCATTGCAAAGCAAGTAGCAAAATTTCATGAAGTTCTCTGGCTGGAATATCTTTTTCAGCTGCCTCTGCATGTTTAAGGAAGAATTGTCCTGCCTAAAAACCAATAAAAGTAAAGAGTGACAAGCTGAAATGAAAACATAGGGCATAGGTGGTTGGCAACAATGTAACTCTGTACCACCAACACCCATCCATCCCCGTCTCACCCTACCGCACCAAAGATTAAAAGAAAAGAAGGAAAAAGATAGGAAACTTGAAAATCACAACCAGGACAAGGACAGCATTCCAGAGATGAGGGACACAATTAAGCACTAATGTGATGCCTAGTATTCCCCGAACTAAGTTTTTAGTCTCAAAATTTCACCTGCATTGCCGGGAAGGAATATCTGATGAAAAGTGTCTGGCAGTGGCTCCACAAAGCAACCCGCTCTTCTGGGACATCCCAAAGAAATTCCTTACATTCTGCAACCATGGCTTCAGCCTAGACATAAGCAGAAACATCAAAATGCATTTAGGACAAATATATGAAAAATTGAACAAGAAAACAAACCACAGATATATACTCGCACACATTGTAGTAGAAGCTGATGGTCGGTTAACAATCAAAGTACCAAAGAATATCGCTGTAAACTATGATAACCAGGCAACAAACCATGGTCCAACCTCCAAACTGTGACACTAAACACAACGTATCTAGCACTATAGGTTACATTAAGTACTTCAGTGACTGTACAGAGCTCATAAGTCACCTATAATGTTGGAAAATAGCTAGTTATTTGACAAAGGCCAAAGCAATCAATTAAACAGTCAAGTAAATGAACGATAAGCTTTTAGCATAAAACTCATGCTCACTTGATATTGCCTCCAGTAGCAATATGATTCAGGCCTCTTGTTATGAGAACAGTTCCAATGGACGCACATCACTCTATCACAGGAGTCATTCCCTGGTACTCCCCTAGTACCAGACTGACAAACAGCAGTGCTAGATACTGAAGCAACAGGATGGTGAACAAATGAACCCCAGAAGCCAAACACCAGCAGACAATTACAACGAAGATACGACCGGCAAGAATTTTCAGTAACTACTGGCTACCCGATAACAAATCATATGAATAATTAACAAGTGTGCACATGTAAAATGTAGGCATATTGTGAGGGCCATAATAGTCGATGCAACGCATTACTTGGCACTAGCACACTTCATATTGCAGTGTCGTGGCTACTGATTTAACCTAACTGGTGGTTCAGATCTGATTTTAGTTGTTAACAACTCAGAAAAGATGTAATCAAGGATTTGCTGGACCAACTTGTCGCATATGTAAAAATTCTATGAATCTCTAGTGGGCAAAAGTAATGTAGAAGATCCTAAGCAGCTCCTAGATGAAGAAATCAAGCAACTACATAAACGCAAAAGGTAACCTAAGGGTTAAGAACAAGAGATTTTTAGGAGTTTGCTTTGGTTTGTTCAAGGGCCAGTTTACTGACATTCTGCATACAGAAGAAGGACGTAGCCTGTTGCTGTCATGAGAATTTGGTTTCAGAACTACAAGATGACTGTTAAAAGTAGCAACAGAACGACTTTATACGATGACTTCAAGGCTTCAAGCTTATGTAAAACCATCCATCTCAGGTTCTTTAATTGAAAATGATATTACAGCGTCTTTTTAATGCTTCATCATGGAGCTGATTCCAACAAAGCTCTACACTATCTAGTGAATCTCTATCACAGTAGCCTTATGAGTTATGGCTTTTGACTATTACATCTGAGAAGGCCTTTACCTACCCGATGACAAAGAGCTCCCAGTGTAGTACAATCTTGAGTTATATAAAATTGGGTGACCTACATGGCAACCAAGTTTAAGGTTAATGCTTCTCTGCTATAACATGGCACCATGGCTTGTCTTGTATGGTGAAGTATTGAAGTAGTTTGAACTCTCATCTCAAAATGTTGAATCAACTTATGCAAGCTCACTCCTGTTTGTCTCAGAATTACACCTTTCCATTTGAGTACTGCCTGTTGGTGGTACTAAAGTGAAATATTCATTTGCCCACAGCACACTGTAAGCATGATGAGGAGCAAAAGAGTAGACAATCTTTTCTCAGTTTGCAAACTATTATGTCCTAAATGAGTATATGAATCTGGACAGTCTCTCCACAGTTGGTTGGTTTAGACAGTATATTCTAATTTGGTACTGCATTGGGCCAGGAGGCATCATACATACACATGAACCTCACTCTTGATTCCATATAAATGCAGCTTCAAATAATGTAGACACCGATCTCCCTAGTTTACATGAGGGGGAGATTTCTCACAAAAGCACTATTACCTGTCCATCACACAAGGTTGAAGGATTTTCACTTTTGTTCATTGGTTTAATATGATTAATTGATCAATCTCACCACAAAGCACCTAGCAATACAAGTGTCCACCATCTTTTAGCATAAAAGCAGATGACAACTCAAGTAGAAATTAATAGGAAAATTTTCTGGTAATTTTAGGTTGTAGTTACTCTAGAAAGTCATAATATGAAGAGAAACATAAGTAAGCAAGCTACTTTGATATGCAGTTACAGGAAAAAACAAACTTCGTGAGATCCTCTGCATATACTAATGGAAGACAGAAGCTGGAAGTTACCTGCATTTCAGTTACATGATTGGCTGCAGATTTCCAACGTGGTTCACCACTGGCCTCCAACTGCTTCGCCCAACTGCGAGCCTGTTCCCAATATCCATTCTTTTCTAAAGCGGATAGAAGCGAAGCATCATCAAATGTTTCATTTCCTAAGAGGGGGCACTCATCACTCCGCAGAGAAGGTTCAGCCATATCTATCTTCCAACATAGTTGCCCATACCGTGTTGCAGTAGACCCTCCATCACCAAAGTCAGTAGCAGCAAGGAGCCTCAGCAAGCCTCTTTTTTCATATGGAGATGGGCATGTCAAAAGCATCGCATCAGCAGCTTTCACAGCTGTGGAAATTGTCCATGAATTTCCAATTTTCCCTTCCCTTTCCCAGTGAGGTTGTGTATGAGGAGACTCTTCCTTAATTCTGATTGAAAAGGATCCAAGATGTGCTGAAGCCTCTGAAAGGCGCATTTGTGAGAAGGCCTAGGAAAGGAAAAAAAATCAGTTGATCAAATTATCCAGTTGAAGAGTGAGATTTTCTAATTAAAATAATGTAAAATACATAAAAATATCTGTTTTCAACCAAATCACAGTGTAAAATACATAAAAATAAGCTTTGCAACCAAATCATAGAGTGTAAAATACAAACAACCTAAGTAAAATGGGTATAAGAACAAACTCAGGAGAAGCACCAGAAACTTCTTTGTACTCTATACCTTGCTCAAACTGGAAGGTGAAATTAGGACTAAACTTTAGAACTCTTGCAAAGACCCATTCATATATAACATAATAATTTAGGCAGTTGCAATATTAAAAAAATGTAAATGAATGATTGGACAATCAGAAGACGTAGTTATTTTCAGATGACTTATGAACTGTCATGGTTTTGGAAGAAATAAGATATCTTACATACCCAAAATAGAAGCAACCTTCACTAGTAGGATTGACAATCACACCATACCATATGCGGAAATCAGGCATCAACATCCAGAAGGAATTCACAAAGCAATTGAGTAGATGGTTCGTTAGAGTATCAATTATAACAGAGAATTGCAGTTTTTCATGAATTACCAGATAATAATCAGAAACTAAGTTTAGTCTTGGCAAAGCTGACAACTCCTAGCAAGTAGGACATGCATTAGAGGGAAAGAAGAAAGCAATATTTCTATTTCCATATATACTGCTTTTTTCTACTTGTAATGATATTTCCTTTTTCTTTTTTTTTTTTTTTGAGAGGGATGCTTGTAATGACATTAAGTACAGTAGATTAACCAACCTGAAGAGCGCGAATAAAAGGTAACAGAGAGCATGAAGGAAGAAATATCTCGAAAGCTTGTAGCAAAGGGAGGAACAGGTGCTGCTCACAGAGCACAGCTACCATTCTTGACAAAGCAGTAGCCATGCCATTAGAATCAGTTGAAAGTATGGTATCTTCATCACCTAGTTTCTCCACTTCCTTGTCATAAATAACACCTTGTGTCTTGGAGACACCAGAACCTTTAGAAACTTGAGAGGCTGCCAAAGCCAAAGATTCCTCTGGAATGGGTCCCACGAGGCGTCGACGCTTTGAGTTTTTCCTGTTATAGTGAAATGTTATGGTTCTAGCACTAGCAGGGAGAGAATTAGTAGCCTCCACTGCAGCTCTGACATTGTTTGCAATTTGGGATGCAATATCATTAACTTTGATGGCTGAAGTCTCCCTGATAAGACATGAAATTTTAAACATTTTATTCTTACCAAACTAAAGAAAAAATCATAGTGGCAAAAGAAAAACATCCACAAGACCAACTGAGTAGAAATACTTGAAAAATTATAAACATTGTTACAATGACATGCTAGATCAAGGATGATAATCAAAACCTTGCCGCAGTTATTTCCAGCCAAACTGTTAGGCAGGATAATGGGGAGACATCAGGAAAGCAAGATGCAATCATAGCCAATATTGACCAACACAAGTTCTTAGCTTTTAGGAGAAGAGCCTCGCCAGGTCTTTCCTGTTTTTCACATTCTGCTATAATTCCGAATAATTCAACGGGGATGTAAAGGTTTTCATCTGACAAAAGAGTTCCAACCCTTCTTTCTGCAATATCCATGTTTGCCGAACTAACTTTTTTCCTAGACTGCATGCTTTTCAAAACTGTCAAAATGTGAACCTTTAAGCGTGGATCACTGAACTCCTTCGATGCCTGTCACACAGCAGACAATACAAGTACAATTGCATCAGCAGTTTCAGTTGAAATACCAAGAAGGTAGTCCACAGCAAAGGAGATTTTTCCTGAAAAAAGCATTTCTTATAGGGATATGAAGCTTACCACTTGGATTACTGTTTCAAAGGGATATTTTCCAACCTGGGCTTCTGACAAAAACCCAACCTAGTTTGACGAAAACAAATGACTTTACTCTTAGAAACCAGAAAAGCCAATGATTAACATGATAAAAATGAAAAAGGGATATCAGAAAAGTGTACCCAATCATTATCCCTTGCTAAGACAGCAAGATATTTAGTGCTTAAAGGAATGTTATGCATCTGACAAAAAGCTGTGACCAATTGCCACTGCTGGCTCGTGGCTTTCTGTTGAGACCTTAAATCCGCTCCACTTCCATTTCCATTTGACAACCATGATCCGCATGTTACTCCATTGGATGCCAATGGAAGACTTGCTTTTTCCAAATGCTGCAGAACAAGCAGCAGGGCTCGTGATGGTTGATTGTCACCTTTCTGCATTATGTTCCTGGAACATTTATGAAGATAATCGTCTGCCAGTGATCGTGCAAGAGATTCTGTTACATCAAATTCAGCAGGTGTTGGAAGAAGTACAGAGCCCCTAGGGGATAGTTGCCTATAGTGATTGTTGTCAGCAGACTTGTAGAAAGAAGATATCCTTCTCAAGGCAGTAATATCAATTCGGAGAGTACTAGCAGATAAGCCACATAGCTCCAAAAGAAACGCACATGAGGCCACCAATACAGTGTCGTCGAAATGCTCAATAGCAAGAGGTATAACCTGAAAAGGTTAAAAAATGAGGGTCAGAGTTCTACTGCAACCTGCGAGTAGAGCAAAAAGACATTATTGAGTTTAACTTTCCAGTTTTACTTTGAATATTTAAGCAATCCCTGAAAATTAGGACCTTTTTGCTTTGCTTGATGTTGGGGTATACAATCCCTCGTGCCCTCCCACCCCCCCCCCCCCCAACCAAAAAAACCCACCCCAGGTACCCTACTTCGTTTACTGGTTGGTTTGGAAAATCTTTTGTTACAACCCCTTGGAGCACGGTATATAAAATTAAACACGTGGACCTCGGTTGCGGTGGATGTACAAGTGGAAATACACCTATGCCCCTACCACAACGCAAACCTAAAATACAAAATTTATAATAAAACGTGAGACAAAATAAATGTGTTCATTTGTAATATACATAAATATAATTCTTTTCACATGTTAAAAATTACGTATTAGAAACATGATAAATCAGAATCAATTATGTACAAAATGTGAAACAATATAAATTTGTATAGATATAGTTTTAGTGTCTTACAAATCCATAAAAAACTAATAAAAAATAATAAGATGTGCACAATTATAATTATAATACAATGATGGTCATAAAACTAATTTAACTTAAATATAAAATGACATGCTATGACTATATTAAAATGGATAAACTAATTAATAAAAATAAAGGATAAATGAAAGTCATTGTACAAAAGCATTAAAGAATATTAGTGTATAAAATGACACAATGAATATGTTTACAATAAATTATAAACATAATCTACAGTTTAATTTAATCTTGTATCAATGATGTAACGGTGTACATTAAAATGTAAACTTAAAGCTAATATTAATCTGATAATAATGATACAGCTAAATATAGTTACCACAAATTATAAAATGGATATAATCTGAAAAAAAATATTAATTTCAGATAATCTACTCAAAACGGATTCAACTGCAATGTATTTGGTAAAAATATGAAACTAAAGTAAAATACATAGTGACTATAATGTTGAGAATAAAACCAACAAAACAATCATAGTCAAGGATAAGTTAAATTATCACAAACAAGATAGAATAACTTTGTCTGTAATAAATTAGGTAAAGAACCAGCTTGTTGGGTAAAATTCTTTGTAGGAAAATTGAACACTGCTGACGGGTTACCATTTCATGCTTCAGTTATAAGGTTTACCTAGCTAAGATCTTTAGGATCAATATCAGTTAGTTTCATCCTTGTTTATTTATTTCACATCCAGATATGTCTCCATCTTTTGCTAGATTTGTTGTTTTCTACTTTTAATCAGCAGTATCCAAAGATCCTATCAGAATGTGTCCTTAGACTTTGATCATCTCAAACCCTACACTACATTGGGCTTTACATTATCATAACAACAGAAAGATTTTATAATTAGCACCTCCTTATAGGTTCCCCCTGGATATGTAGCTTCTACTTCGAATATATTTCGTTCTATCATCCTTGTACTTTTATATATACCCAAGAGCCAAAAAAGAAAGGGATATCCAAAGTTGTCGATTTCTAGTTCTTGAAGAGTTGAAGTTGCAAAGGAAAATGGTTTAGTACATCCTTCACAGATAACAAAATACTACCTCGCTAGATTACTCTCCTAAAATAAAAGTTCATGTAACTTCAGAGATCTGTAGTAGACATCACATGGACATAAACTAAATTGACCTATTGAAGAGGACTCTTTGACAGGACAACAGGACTATAATTAGAAACCTGGAGGACATTTACCATTCCTTTACAACAGTCCCTAGCTCAGTTCAACCTAGGACGCCTAGATTCTTTTAACTCCATCTTACTACACAGAGCATCATGTCTCCAGATAAAGGACAAAAAGTCCATAGTCCTAATGACAAGTCCCTCATCCTCAATTGGAACCAAAATATCCTACTCCAGTTCCTGACTTCACACAAATAGCAGATCTAGTTCTAGGTTTTTTTCTGATCGCACAACTTAAAGCAATCTATGCCAGAAACACAGAGAACAGAACAGTCAAAAGAAATGAATTCATCACAGTATTCGCAGAATGATTTTTCTGTTCAGGTCCGCAAAAACTAGTCATGGAAGGTACTACCCGAGCAAAAATAAACATGCAGGCAAAACATAGTTAGTTCTGGTGCAGCTTATCAATGATGATTTCCTTTTAGTTATGCATAATGTACTTGGTACTTACAGATGAAAGAAGTGACTCTTCACTCTCCATTATTGGTGCAAGAAGGGTTTGTACATCTGATTGGACATTAGTTTGCCCACTCGATGGGGTTTCAGATTGTCCCCGATGCTTATCATCAGACTTCAACTTATGGACCCTTGCTGATAACAGATGATCTAAAGCGGCCAATGCACGTCCACGGTGCAAATAGTGTTCAAGTCCGATCTCAGCTCCCTAACACCAATTAAGCAAATTAAAATATCATGCAACAACAGAGGAGACAAAAAGGCCATTTGATTAAGTGAAAATTTAGGCAATGGATTCATAATCTCATTTAGGTAACGCAAGGGAAGAGCAATCATTTCAACTTGGGTTCCTGACAATTCACAAGTAGTGAACTTTTATGAGAGACCAATTAGAGAGTTTAGAATCTGGAATCAGTTTGCAACACATAATAATGATTAGAGACAGAGATCATACATCTAAAGAAGAAGCATAGAGTTCCTCCTCTATGTGTTTTTGGACAGAAGCTTCCCAGGATGTGGCGCTAATCTGAGCATGACCACTGGAATTTACAATATAATAGATGTCTCTCAGCATTGAAAGTTCTTCAGTCTCTGAATCAGCTAAGGATTGCCAGCCAATTGGCCCCTGGTCAGACAGAAAATTTAGGTAAAAGGAGAAAGTCTAGCAATAAGTCATAGATTACTTATTGTGCAACTGACGAAGGCTATCATCAATAGGAAACGGGTTTTACATGGTAAATTTGCATACAGATACAATTGAAGTAGTAAAAAATTAAATATACCCCCAATGATAAAGAGACAAATCTATAATAACTGCAATAATCAAGCAAGTTTCAGAGCAACCTGCACATAGAGCTGAATCAATCTTCTGACAGCCTTAGGGAACCAGCATGGAATCATCTGCAGAATTGAGGTATCTCGTACAGAAGAGAAGAATACACCTTCCCGCCAATTCAAGTAGTCTAACAAATCAGAATAGCCTGAAACTATACACCAAAGGAAACAATTAGAGAACCATAAAAGATGACGAGGGTGTAGGTCATGCAGACAAATTGAGTAAGATAAGGCTGTATACCTTTTGTCTTAAGAACCAAATTGTTGCAAGGAGGATCCTGACCAAAACATGCTGCCACGAGGGTGTTCCACAACGTAGGGAACCGTTGCAGGGCTGGTCTAAGGTTCTCCAAGGTGCATTGAGCAGAGCTACAACGCCTATTTACACTACCACTGCTAAGGCAGTCTTGCAGAGGAATAGGAGCAAATATCAATGTGGCTAAAGCTGCCATTTCCCCTGCTCCTTCTGCTATGTCATCAACCGCTTGAATGATGTCATCAGTCTCCAAAACATTAAGTTTATTCCCTGGAATTAAATTACGGGAAGCAACTGCGCGGGCATTAGAAAATGATGCATCATATTCTCTACCCTTGATCCTCAGCAAGAGCAAGCACTTTGCCCACTCATTATCACCCTGCAAAAGCATGCACTATGAACAACGAACCTCAAAGGTTGAACTAACATAAAGCATGACATTTGCCCCATAAAAAGTCTCTGAGAATATATAACTTAAGAACTGCAAAACATTTTGAAGGCAAAAAAATTATCTGTGTGTCTACCATACACCACATATATCACTTAAAACCAGAAAACAAAAAATGAGATGAAGAAATCATAAACAAATGTACTTACTGCTGCATCCAGAAAAAAGGAAAGTGAATCATGGTCAATAGCCAGGCTGTGAAGATCTAGATAAATGTCCAGAAGGTTCAGCAAGTTATACTGGGAGCAGAAGTGTATAACAACTTTATGTAGTGCTTGAACTGTGTCTGGACTAATTGATGCATCACCAATAACTAGTATTGAATCAGATGAGCTGTCGTTGGCTTCATCCAGAAATGAATCATCATGCATGTCAATCATAAAACCTGACTGGGCCAGCAAAGGTACAATATCTGCTGTACCAGGCCAATAATCAGCTAAAAAGATAAGTTTTTTTGCAAGCTGCTGTTCCATAAGCATTCTTAACCACATGGAGCATGTCCTATTTGCAGAAAACCTGAAAACTCTGATGCTTGGAACATTTATACACACTGCATCCAACTCTTCAAGAAAGTTCGTGTAATTGTTATATCCTGGAATCCCCTCCCCATACTCAATCGACGAAGCTGGATGTACATCATCCAAGCGGATGCTAAGGCTTCCATAGGACAGTGCATACGATGGAATTACCTCAAGCAGCTTGGAAACTTCTAACCAGTCATTGTGGCATACATGGTACTCAAGTTGTGATTCCCACAATACATTAACACCCATTAGGAGAGGTTGGTCCAGCAGTATCTACACAAGGAGAAAAAGAATATTAAATGTCGGCAGTTCCATTGGAAAAATTTTCTTGAAATCCTTAACAAAAGAACCAAGGTACTTCATTGCCTTAATAAGATTTTGGCCAGTCAAAAGGGAGATATGCATATACATTCTTGATTGCATGCTAGAAACAGTTAGCAAAATGGTGTCACAAATTCCAATATCGAGAATTGACCAGAAAAATGATTTTACTGCAATGCGTTCGCATTTTTCATCACTTCTTTTTTCAGATAAACTAATTTGGCATGGAAAAGAAAGTATGGAGCTGTATAGTGAGGTTGAACTTTGTCAGAAAGTCAAACGGAGCGCCGCACATCTCGATTTAAGAAACAACTGAAAAGGAACAAATATAAATGGTACTATGGCAAGGTGCTGCCCATGTTTTGGGTTTAGGGTTTAGGGTCCAGGGAAAAAGGAGATTCGAACACGGACCATGGAAGATGTGAAGCCCACTCAAGAGTCAATCAACTGGCATGTAAAGGCGCTATGGGAGCTGACACCTTGGTCTATAGGTAAAGGGTGTATGAATGATAGAAGTATTGAGTTTCATTGTCAGTCAGATATATTGGTTTTGCTCCAAAACATTTGGTTCTTCCTATCACTTTGAATGAAAATGTGCAAACTCGGTGCCCCTTGCTTAGGTTGAGTCTGTGACATGAATCAGAATTCAAAGAATGAATCCCAATAAAGCAGGTGTGGCAAGTGTCATCTCCTGCCACCTGAAAAGGAACAAAGGTTTCTCACTGAAATGGATCTGTGTAATTTATATATCATGCCCCTGGACAATAACCACACCTCCAAAAAACTCAACAAGCTTCTTTGAGATTCCTACAGACTAAATCAAAATGACACATAAAACCTTGATCCACTCAAGAAACATAAAACTATAAATGCATTTCAGAACTGCAAAATGCTCACATATATATTCATAAACTGAGTTGACAAATTACACGTGAGATATAGAATTAAATGATGCACCAGAAGACACTGTTATAAGTACAAGATGCTGAAGGGCGAAGAATAGCAAGAAATGTCAACATCAAGATGAAAAAGACAACTAATATTTCCAACGGGCAAGTCATAATATTAGTTCTAAAGCTTCACATTTGTGCCAATATGGTTATTTTCAGAAAATGCAACATCCAACTTACACGGTCAATAACTCTTTGATCCCAGGCATCAGACCATGCCACAGCAGCAGCCCAATAAGCAGCATGACTGCTGTCATCATCAACTTCAGCAGCAACAGATTGTTCGTCAACAGTTGTCCATGAACCCAAAACAACTCCATCTATCTCACCACACAAAATTATAAGATTTTTAAATAGTGGATGCACTAGGCGTAGACTTATCTCCCCAAGTGCTGCTTCAGCAGATGTTCTCTTAAGCTCTTTTTGCTGGGTAGCCAGAGTACTGAAGAAACTACTGCAAGGATACACCCTCTTTGGCAAAAACATAATAGTGTTAGCACAAACGTAATTTCACATTGATATAATCTCTTAGATCTTCGAAAGGTTAAGTATAAACTGTGTCACATACCTCTATCAGTGATACCATCTCCAGTATCTTTAACTCATGTGGTCCAAGGTATCCATATCTTTTCATCTCTTCAGCAACTTGCACCCGAAGAGATCTTCTAACAGTGCCAAACACTAACTGTTTCAGGGCAGTTTCAACATCCTCCCCAAGCTTTTGCAATGTGGTTATAGCAAGCCCTATCTCACCCTATCCATTGCAACTCACAAATAATCAGAACAAGCATGAAGAAATTCTTTTCCAAATAACTAACAAAACGAAACTAACCTTTACAAATAAATCATACGAAATTGCCCTTCCAGCTACTCGGACATCATTAAAGGTATCATGAGTTTCTGATCCAGGTAAAGAACTATTAAGATTATGAAGATGCAGTCTGAGTACTGCCAAAGGAAGACGGCCAGAGAGTAATGCATCTTTAACAACAGTTTTAAGGTCCATATTATCCAACTCCCAACGTGCAATCATATCTTTAGGATTCTCAATTTGAATAGTCTTCTTTCCAAAAGCACTTCCTCCAGGAACTAGGATTGCACTATCGAAGTTCTGAAAATCTGTGGTTTTAGCACCAACTGTATCTGCAGACACTAAAGCAAGGGTTTCCATGTTGCCCAAGTCTGTCGCAGATGGAGGATGTGCAGTTTCACGTCGATCTGGCATATTCAACAATAAGGCATCTTCTGAAACAACTGGACCCTTGGCTTCATCCTCAGATAAGTCTGCGCTTATCAAATTCGGCAACCCTGCATTGTTGGTCTAAAGACACAGGAAAGTTTTCCATTAATTATAATGACTGAATAGCACAAATACAATAAGCAAAATGATTCAAGAACTTACCAACGGTTTGCCTGGCCTTTTTAGTTTGGCATTTAGTTGCCCCTGCAAACTACGGATAATCACCAAAAGTTGTGCCATTTCCTTCAGGCTTCTTGTGTTGCCCTCTTCATCATGTTCTTTATCTGTTAACTCTAATGGAAGAGCAAAACCTTCATTACCTCCAGCATCCCATGGCCTCACAACCGCTTTCTTATGCTGCAATAGGCCATATTTACGTATGACCCTAGTTGCATAACCAGTGGCTAATGCTAGAAGCCTGTATCACATTTATTGAGGTCTAATAATTTAAATACAACCAATCCATTGAAAAGAAAAACCAACTGAAACTTATTTAAGCACACTCGATGTGGTTATAAATCTGTGTAGCTTTATGCAAACTATTCTACACATGCCAAATAAATATTCAAATATCATCTACCATAATATAATGCTTCAAAGATGAAAGATAAATATGATTGGTATGCACTTAATAACTTGAAACGAGAATTGATGTTCTTCCTCACTCCCCTCCCACCAGCTCAGCAAATAACAGAAAAACTGAACGAAAATGCACCACTAAACTTGAGACAATTAGCCAACGTAATTCAAAGTATAATATATCAAAAGATAAAATATTCACAGGACCTATTCGACCACCCATATGAGGTACTTCAGAATCCATCTTTCCTGGTTAGACATAGGAATAGCCACAGTTACATGGTATTTGAAGAGCCCTACACATTGTAGGAAGATGAAATTCACTTCCACAGAGCTGAAAAAAAGAATAAGGACAGAGAGAGTTCACTTTTGAGCAATACTTTCTAAAGACCAGAGTTTTCAAATTTGCCCTGGACAGGAGGGAAATGGATTACAAAGCCTCGCAATGATATCATTTTGTGGACTCAGGTTCTTTTGCCTGAATGGTTGATGTTGGAGACCCATCTGATTGAGAAAGCTTGAAAAGCTAGATGACAACCAAAACAGTGAAAAACCTAATGTGGTGTCCTAATGGGATCCTATAATGACTTCAAGCTCTGAACTTCTCTCATCTGTATTCTTTTGATGTTTGAGATTCGGCTGGTGAATTCCGAGATTTTTTTCCCTTCATTAAGCCTCACCTATTCATGAAAGGGTTGGCAAGAGACCTACTTGTTTAGGAGGGAACATATATCTAACCTCCATTATACCTATGGTGGAAAACAAAGGGCAAGAGTGGCTGAACCCATTTAACTCACTTCTCTTAACCAAACTGAAATATCCAAAAGAGAGGGGGACTACGATTGGTTTAACCTGAACCACAATTTACAAACAAAAAGAGAAATAGAAAGGTCAGAACATTCCTATAGATTCATTCTCTAAGTGACAACATATATGTCACATCAAACAAACTCTCCACTTGGCCCCGTGTATTTGACAACTAAAATATTACTGGTTTGTCACAAGTCTGTGTGCAGAAATCTCAGATGTCGTTGTAACTTGTGTGCCTACTCTTAATTAAGGCACTTACAATTATACTGCAGAAAGAAAGACAGAGTTATCCTTCATTCAGGTCTTTGGTTTAGCCTTGATACCTAGAGACATTAATGAATTTTACACTATCACTACATGAAAATTCAACACTTAGAAAACCCAACCCCATTACCATTATATAGTCCAGCACCTACTTCTGAGATGAAAGTGCAGAGAAATAGTTGCTGATTGCAACGGTTAAGACTTTTGACTAGCATATAATTATCAGAAAATGCATCTTTCTTTTATTGAGTTCCATCGCAAGCTATAAGTCCTATGCAGCTAATTCCTTTAACATTTAAGATAAGGTAGCTGATAAACACGGTCTAAATCATACCTTGATGCAGCAGAAACCTCATTGTCGTTGCTTACTTTATAGGACATCAAATAAACAGCAGCAAAGAGCAACCTCAAGATACCTTCCACTGCCAGATTCACCCCCATAAGCGTTTCTAAAGAACTGTTTGTCCAATTGAGAAGCAGAAGTTTAGGTTCCATCACAGCATGCTTCCAAGTAAATAAGTCTCAAACAAAATGTTGATGAGAAAGCATCATACAACCATTCAGGCATACAAATTAAATTTCCGGTACTTTTTGCATCAGCCTGCTCATATTCTAAATGAAAAAATTAAGTAAAGACCACAGCGAGATAGTGAATCTTACTTCTCAATTTCATCAAATTCCAGGTAGCACAAAGCCAACTGCAAGCGGCGGATCCTAGAAATGCCCAAGTCCCACCCTGGAAGCATTTCAATGTCAGCTGTTATGCATATCCTCTTTTTTCTTATGTCTTTCCTCTTTAATGATATAGAAAGCATTTCAATGTCAGCTGCTTTACATCTCACTTTTCTTATGTCTTTCCTCTTTAATTAACAATGCGTCTAATACTTAGCATAGATGTAATATGGCATCTAATGATAGCAATATCGGATGAAAGTAATAAATGCAAAGTGAATCTATGACATAAATGGTCAAAGTCCAAATCCCATCTTAAATGGAGCAGCATCTGTTCAAGAAAACAATTGGCTGATTCAACTTATCATATCTTAGCATACCATCATATCAATAGTTCAACATGTGGTTTGGATATCAACTTGTAAAAGTTAATTCAACTATTTCTCTATAACATCATGTTAGGTTAATAAACACACCAGACCAATGCATTACAGTGAAATTAAGCCAAGCATCAAAACATAGCATGTACAACCATCCTAGTTAATTATGCTATACTTCTGCTTATCACATGGTCTCCCTCTGCATAAACCATGATTAGAATTCAAACAAAAAGAACACAAACCATCAAGTAACATATCATGTATCAGTGAACAATGAAAGGACAAAACAAGTATCCAAAAAGCTTGAAGAAGTTTTCAAGTTTGGGTTTGAAAATAGAGCATAAAATATAATAACAATGTAGAGAACAACAAGGGCAGTGAAATACTCCCTCCATCAAGTCATCAACAAACAATTGTTCTCATCTAAACTGGGACACGAGTTTCATACAAGAGATGAAAAGGCAAACTTCAACATGTACTTATAGTTGTAGCCTCAAAACGGTAGTTCACAAATGGTGTCTGCAATTAAGGATGCATTAGAAGTTGCTACATTAGAAAATCCAACAGAATCTATAAACATCCCAAAATGAGAAACAGGATCCTCCATTTCTGGATGGAGTAAGTATTATTTATTCTTATAGAGGTTCTTACCATTTTCTAGGCATAACTTTTCTGCGACTTCAGGTCCTTCATATAGAAGAACTTTATCCAAAACCTCTAGTTTCCAAGGTGACCAAGGTTTTTTAATTCCAGAAATTTCCATAAGATTACCAGCTCTACATTTTGTGCTGCCAGTACAATATGGTATGCTGTATCCAACTGCTTCCACAGGAAAAAAAATTGAGGCCACTGAAATTGAGGGAAGAACAACAGAAAGCCCCTTTTGTGTCACTAAAAACAAAAATCCATGGAAATTGCAGCCAACAGCTTCGACAGAAGAGGTTTCCCAACTTTGCATGTTATAGTTTACATCGTCATTCACAATGAAATCTAATTGTAGATTGGCATGCCCAACCTGACACCCTTTCTTCTCAGAACCATATCGTTTAGTGATGCGAGTAATTCCAAAAGGAGAACAACAAAGAACATCGTCTTCACTGGATGCACATGGTGGTAGAAAAACTTTCCTCATGAGGCAGGATCGATAATCAGAAACCAGGAACTTCTTCTGATTCATTATCTGTCTTGCACCTGAAGAGGAAGTGATGTACGGATCATAGTTACTCCTCCAATTCTTGATATTAATATCTTCATTTTTCAAGCGCTCATAGCTTGGAAAACTACCTAAGGAGTATGAATTTTTACCCTGTACTGGTAATCTACTAATGTCTCGAGGTGACTTATTATTAAAGAGTACCCTTTGGTAGCCAATTTCAGCACCCCCAACCTCCCAGCCAGTTAAAAGTCCAAGGTCCAGATGGTGCTGATAAGGGAGCACATTTTCAAACGAAAAAAGGTCCTCTGATACATGGGCATCAGGAAGTATAACATAAGTTACACCAGATTCATCCATCACACCCAACAATGAGGAGTGAGGAAATACAAAGAGCCTTCTAAACCTCCTGGTAAAACTACCAATTCGGTGCCACAACTTTTCATGCATTTGATTAAGAACATTACTATCATTTTTTCGCTCCTGAGGGCTTAGACAATGGCCAGGACCGATAATATTTGCAACCTCAAGCAAGGCTAGAAATTTACCAGTCATGGAACCATAAAATGCGATCAAGCCAGAGGTACTCAGACAAATAAGAAATTTATGAGAAAAGGTAAAGTCCGTCCACTCAAATGGGCCTTTGTCTACATTTTCATCAAGCTTTGCTGCGTATACCCACTGTATTCCACAAGTAACAATTTTGGCCACAGCAATCCGAATGTTACTATAATTTTCATCATTCACATGGCTGGCAACAAGAGGTCTAGGATTAATCATGGATAGAGCAAATCCAACTAACTGATACGAATTGTTAGAGAACACTTTGACACATTTATACGAACAGCTCGCTGCACCACTTCTAGAGTTAGTCACACTATCATCCTCAAGTTTCAGGTGAGATGAACTGAGACTTGTATCTGATTCATTCTGAAAAGGATGCACAACTGACATGCTGCCATTAGCTTGATCAACAGATGTGGGACTACCATGAGAAAGTAAGTCCAAGAACTGTGAATCCTGATCAAATAGCCTAAATGAAACAACTATGTTATTGGGAAATGATGGTCTATCCGGAAACCTGGTACAAACAGTATTACCAGATGTTAATGTTTCTACTTTAGTCAATAAAGTCCGCATCCATATCTTTGGACTTGCTGACTGCCCACCCTCCATAGCTTCTGGATGAAAAGTATTTGACCTTTCTGGAGAGGCCTTAAGAGGAGATTTTGATTCTTCCTGAACATCCAAACTGGAAGATAACATCGTGGATGGGCCCCACTCTACCCACATCCCTTCCCCAACAACACTTGCTTGTAACGGTTTTATTACTTCATTAGATTCATTGAATCGAGAAAAAGCATGTACAACCACCCCCTCTTTTCCTGACAAAAAAAGTAACTCCTGAAATGAAGCCTCTTCATGCCTATCAAATGTATCCCCACATAGACCCCAGGCCACAGAATCTATATCAGATATAAATGCAGGTGTGGATCCTGAAAAGATAAGTCCTGATGCATAACCAATACCACCATCCAAGTCTGCATATCCAGAGCCAGAGATATTCTCCCCTGAACCAGAAATACTAGGCACACCCGATTCAGTGGGATTAACAAATGTTTCATCAGGAATAATTTCAGGATCCTCATCTTTCATGCATCGACCTGCAAAAAAGAATACATAAACAAAATTCCTTGAAAACAAATGCAGTGTGCTATCAAAATGAAGGTTCGATGAAACTTAGGAAGTCACCTTTAACTAAGGGAAGAAACAATGCCTCAGAATCATATGAAAGCAACAGCAAGGACTTCCTTGTTGGAGAAATAAAACCTTCTTTAAAATTGGAAGGATTGTATGGAAATTCAGAAGGACCCCATTTCCGCAAGTGCAGTACTGGAAGGTCATCGTCATCTGGATGACAATTGAAATCCATACTGGCCCCTGCATACAGCGAATAACCCAAGAGATATTCAACACTTATCCATAAAGCACTGCCGAAAAGCATAGAAAGAAAGACATATGAGACTTTAACATGGAGCAACTCAGTTCTAGAAGCTCCTTCCCAACAAATTAACTAAATTAAAAGATAAAATAAAAGATTCCACCAATACAAAAGCATTCCACAAACAACGAAAATTCAAACAACATAACTCCAATCGGCAACTAAAACATTCAAAAATCAAGAAAGCATAAAAGGCTCGAAAGCATCAGTCATTTCACTCTTTTCCTGCCGGAACAATCACAACCCATACTAAAACAAGCTAAAATCCAACTAAACCCATAACTCAACTACATCTCTTTCAGTTTCCAGCATCCCAATCAAGCTCAATAAATAAATTGAGATAACAAAAATGAAAAATCACGTATATATCATACATATGCATATAAAACAGTAGCGCTGCGCGGTGAACCTGATACGATGACGAGCTAAACGATCGGTCTCATCAATGAAACTGCATCCCCCTTTCTCTTTCGCTTTCTGAGATTGGATTAAGGGAAAAATGGAAAATGGAAATTGCGAAAATTTGGGGGCACGATGGCTTGATTTATTTATTTTATATTTTATGTGCTTTATTTTATTCATTCTATTGTATCATTTGCATTTATTTGAAACTGAAAAATTCAAAAAAGGACCCGAATCTCTGGGTACAGTACAGTATGGCCCCAAAGTCAGAGAAATATTTCAAGTAGGTCCTCATCATGGTACCTTTCTCTCTTTCTTTTTTTTTCTATTAACAGTATAAATTACAACATACTCCCGTAAAATTTTCATAATTATAAATATCTCTGAAATTAATAATTATCTAACAAAAATCCTCATTCGATGGGATATCACGAGAAGATAATTGTTAGACAATCGTTCATTCGGTAGGGTATTTGTAATTTTTCAAAAAAAAAAATGGAGTATTTTTAGTTATGACGGATTTTATGAGAGTCCCTTGTAATTTACCCTTTATTAATATTTTGGTCTAAATAGCTCATACCATTAGAGAAAATAAATTCCCTATATTATAAATAACTATAATTTAAAAATTATCAATACTATCTCCCATGACCGAATAGAAACAATATGAAAATTTAAATTTTGATCACGATCAATCGACAGTTGCCCTGGTGGCCAAAACATTTGACATGATTCTTAGCGATGGTTAATATTTTTATCTTACTAGCAGAAATAATGAGTAATTATCACTGTACAATCGTAATGAATTAATATTTACCATAATTTTTTTATTATGGTGATTAATTATGACAAAAAAAAAATCATATGCAATTAAGTGTATAACTAATTATTTTATTTAATTGAAATTTAGTCCAAAGTATGATTTACTATATGAAAAAATGACCAATTTCATCATTTATTGCTTATATGATCATAGTAATTGCAGCAAGTTACAATGATTATGTGATTTATTGTAATAGTCTTGAGAATAATAAAAAATGGAAAGTGTTCAATTGGAACATAAAAACGTGACTAAATTGGTCCTAGTTACTCTTCGGGATAGAGTGGAAGAAAGGAGTGGATTCTCGAACGCGGAAAAGGATCCAATGAATTCGAAAGAATTGAACGAGGAGCCGTATGAGGTGAAAATCTCATGTACGGTTCTGCAGATTTTTTTCTAATTCAATTATGTGATAAGAAAAAAACTATCATAATATTCCTCTGATATTTATCCACTAAATAATATATAGTAATTTAGCCCAAAACAAATAGAAGAATATACATATGTATATAAAATTCCATCCCTTATTTTCTCGAATAAATGTGTTTCATATTTTAATTTTAGGAGATTTGATAAAATTACATTTAATATATAATGTTTTTATTTTTTTTTTAAAAAAAGGTGTCAGTATCAAAGTACAATTCTAGCAACCAAAAAAGAGACAAAAGTGGTTGTCCCCCTTTTCTTTATAAAAGAAATTAGGCATGGCCGCACGTCAGTGCTTGTGTATATAATAAATAATCGTTTCAAGCTATATTATTAAATAAAAATAAAATATATAAACTAATATATTATATTTTTTTTAAAAAAAATCAATTTAGAAGTATTATCCATGTGATAATAGAAAAATTGGTGTGCGGTGTCATAAATCATTATTTGTGGGTGAAAAGGGCTTTTATTTTTCATACTAATCGTTGTGGCACGTTATTCCTACGTGCATATAATAAATAATTTTTTATATTTTAAAATATATTATAAATAAGAGTAGAACATATAAATCAACACATTACATTGATAGAAAGATAGAAAGATAGAAAGAAAAATAATAATAATTTAACAATTAATGTAAATTTTAAAAAATTGAATAAGTTAGTTATTTTATACATTTTTTACTTCGTAAATAATTGGTGCAGCGGTGCTGTTAACCGCCATTTGTGAGTTTGGAGAAACTTTTCTTTTTATATTAGTGTGGATGATAGAATCAAAACTTCAAAACTTTTAAATATATTTTTCAAACAGCATTGGACTTTGGCTTAAGCCGTTTAGCTTTTCCTCGTAAATAATGTAAGTGGTAATAAATGTGGCAATGAGAACATACCTATTATTTGGGGGGCTATGTATTTATGGTAATGGCCAACTTGTATAAATCAATAACGATCAGACGATTATCAAAGCTAGTGATGTCTTGAACCAACTTCGAGTCAAAATAGTGGGTTATTGGAGTGTTCCATCATTTTTATAGAAGATGTTTTAGTCATTTATTGGTCTAAGTATGATCACTGCATCAAATTTGAACCTAAGTGCAATTTTAAGTGATACAAATATTCCCCAATCCATGTAAAAGGAGAGTGTTTTGTTGCCCGGCTCAATCCACAAACGTCGTAGTACAACGTAAGCCCTGTCTTGAATCGTATTAGACGTTTGTGAATGGGACAATGAAACACTCCCATCCTACATCCTCAAGAACCTTAATAGCATCAATAAGATATGCTCAATAGCATTTTGTTATGAGCTCAATCCATGTAATAAGAAAGAAATAAAGTACACCATATCTAGAGGTTTAAGACCTATTCTTAATGAATGTGAGAAGAAAGTACTACATTATGTTCAAAGTTACGGTAATTACGATAAATTACAATAAGCTTTCTTGAATTTTTGTGCAATTATGAATACCTCATTATTTATTGAGAAATTACATATACCTTTATGATATTGATAAAATTATACAATTCTTGAACGAAAGCTCTATAATTGTCAAGTTTGTTTTTACTGTATTTAAAAAAACTTGAAAATTTGTACAAAAGAATCGGGCAAGTGGATGGAAAAATTTAAAAATTGAAAATAATTATCCACTTAGTCCATAAAAAATTTAAAAATTAAATAAAATTATAATTTATAATCCACAAGAAAGTGTTTTAATTAGCTCACCACAGAAAATGAATGAAAACGTAACAAAGACTAGCGGATTATGCTAGGTGTTGGACGACTATTAAAATCAAGAAGGTATTAATAAATTTTTTAAATAATAATAAGGTATTTATAATTATATCAAAATCATAAGAGCTCGTTGCAATTTACTTTTTTCGATTGAATGGAGTTTTATTTCTTTTGCACCACTTTCATAGGGATGGAGACATAATCTAGAAATGGATAAATGCTATGATGACTTTAATTATAGTAATTATACTTTTCCAAACCTTTAAAAAGTGATTATAGTAAGGGTGAAAAAACGAGTCGAGTTCGATAAAAAAATTTAGCTCTCATTCGATCAGCTCAAAACTTTTTGGTAAAGTACATAATTCGAACTCGAGCTTGAGCATTTTCTTTAAATTTTATTTATAATTAAAATAAAAATTATTTTAGAATATTTATTTATTATGTTAGATTGACAAGTCCAAATTATTTTTAATAAAAAGATATTCTTAATTTTTTTAAACTATTAGATAATTTTAGAAATTAATAATTAACATAAAATAAAAAATATATAGTAATAATAATGAACTTACTAACTCGTTAATTAAGCTTATTTTTGTATAGATATTAAATATATAAATAAAAATACCATATTTTATCATTAGATAAATTTAAAATATGTGATGTTACTTAATAATTATAATATATGGTTAATTTTAAATACAAAGTATTGAATATGGAGTTAAATATATAAAAACAGAATATTTTAAACTCGAGTCGAGCTCAAATCGAACCGGCTCGACTCGTCTATCACCCCTATATAAATATAGTGGCTCAAATAATTTTATATGAAATTAACTCGAGTTTTTAAAATTCTCGACCCAACTCATTATTATATAACCTATAAAAGTATTTCTACTTATTAAATATTTTTAAAAAAAATACAAAAATTTAATTGGAGTGCTTATTTGAAAATATTAAGATTTCATCTCCCACATTTGAAAATATGGTACTAGACCTATTGATTATTTGACTTTGACTTGTTTTATTATTGTGCTATGGCTATATATGGTCTATGTTTAATTGAAATATTAAGCAAATATATAGGCTATTTTGTTAATTAGATAATTTAGTCAACTCACAAACTCATCAATTATATATTTTTTAAATTATATTTATATTCTTTTAAAATTATAAAAAATATATTAATTACTGTCTTTTTATATTTTAATAATATCAATTAATCGTCGGTTCTAATTAATAAATAGACATGTGTCGACTATGTATTATTTTCGATTATTTATATTTTTTTATCTATACTGTCCTTTTCCCCCCTAATTCTATGTATCTTTTAATTAATAACTAAAATAAAATTGGTTAGAATAAAGAGATTTGGTTTATCAAAAATTTTTGTTTATACCCATTTAAAGTTAATTTATTTTATCATTTTTTATCAGTTATTTTGTGGCATTTTTATTTTTTAGTATTTATTAAATAAATATAATAAAATTTTGGAACATTTATGCATATCGAGTGTGCTGTGAACACTTATTTAAAAGATATATACGCACATAGAATAATTTTTTTTATCAGTATTTTAATAATATAAATGATAAATCACTAGTAACTTGAATACGACGAAGTAGACATGCTCGAAACTAGGCCTGACAATGGGTAGAGTCTTATCATACTCAGATCCAGACCCAAAAAGGATCCAAACAAATTAATTTAGACCCAATTTCTACCCAATCCATTTTGCCCCACTCGAGACCCAACCAGGCCAATGTTTGGGTTCGTCAGACCTAAACCTAATTTTTTTTTGTCCGATAACTTTTTTTTGCAAATCATACTAATTAAATTATTTTTTTATTTTTTATAGTGGTATTTAATTCTGTTAACCAAAAGATTCGGCATAACCAAAATCGAACTGAACTAATCAATTTAGTTCGATTTTAACTAAATATTTTTTCGACTCTGTTACGTTAATAGCCAAATTACCAAATTCATAACAAAAAATCTGTCAATTAATTAATTTAATATTTTTTATTTTTATATTTTAGATATAAAATAAGTAGAATTTAAATTAAGTTATTATAATATAATATATCTATAAATTATAAATATAATATATCTTAATATATTTTATAAAACTGTATTATATAAATATATTTTTTAATTTTGATTATTCGGTCCGTATGACTAATCAACCTAACCAAATCGTACTGACCAATTGTACTGATCTTTTTAAAAAATAAAAATAAAAAAATGAACTGAATTTTTTATTCAATTTTAGGTGCGGACCAAAATTCGATTCGGTGGATTTTTTACTGCTTAACCAGATTTTTGACACCCTTAATAATTTATTAATAAATTCAAAATTATTGAGATGAATTTACAAATAACTCCTTTTATATAAATTTTTTAAAATATATGTTATTTATTATATCATTTATAAAATAATCTTATAAAAATATTACACGATAAATAATATTATAATGTCTTAAGTATTTTAAATTTGTTCACTTAAAGTTAGATCGATTGATAAATAATAATTCAATTGAATAGCGAAAAAAATAAATATAGTTTTTTGGTCCAAATCGGATATATAAACCCATGGGTATTGATGGTTAGAGACCCAACCCAAACCCAATTTATACTTTTTCAATGATTCTAGGTTTTGGTCTAATAATATTCATTGAGTTTGGATCTAAGTTTTAAAGTTAATCTATGAATTTGAGTAGAGTTTTACCCTACCCATTGACACCCATACTGAGAACTTCCAATATGTCAAATTTTTGTCAAGCCCAAACGCAAACTTGGCACATACTAAACAACTTATTGTTTGGGCTTGTTTTTCTATGTATTGGACTTATTCAAATACCCCAATAAGATTAAAACCCTAACCCCAAATCAGCTCTTATTTTATATCATCTTATTTAAATAATATGATGAATTTATTGTATTAATTTCTTGTTAGTACTTGTTTTATTCATGTTTAATAATAGTAGATGATTCTACAAATTTATAATCTTTAATAAGATTGCAATAATTCATTTCTTTTAGGCTACATTTGTATATGGATTTTGAATTATAGATTTCAAATATCTAGTTATAAATTCTTTGAGTTTGTTTAGATAACTCTAAATTTAAAGGTATTCAAACATTTCACCTCTTTACGCTATATTTATTAAATATTGATGATGATGCATATCGGAGTCCAACAACACCACAATGATTGAAAATTTTTTGTAAGGATTCTAATATTATCTGGGGACTAACCTGCAAAACATAAGTTAGTACTTTGATGCTTAAGTTAGTAATATATTGACTGATTAAATGAAAGAAAAATTTCAATCAAAGTGAGAATAATAGTTGAAAATGATATTTAAGTGATGAAAATCACGTGAAAGGCAAAAAGTATACTAAAATAGTCTAGAAATCAAGAGAGTGTGAGAATGTGGATGTGATAGCTTGTGTTATCAAAATGACTGCACAATACTTTAAATTATAAGCATCTGTAGAGCAAGATTCAGAAGGTAGTTGGGGTGAATTTGGTTCCATTGGATAGCTGCACGTGTTAGCTACATAACAGAAAAAGAAACGTAGGGTTTTGACTTATCTAAATGAAAATATGACCATTTGACCAAGCTTTGCTCAGTCTGCCCACGTATCTAGAGATGTAACAGTCAATTCCAATTGGATTTCTTGGAGTTAATAGGAGATTTTTTAATAGGATGTGTCTTGGGGTGACAACCACCTATATAATGTGGCTTCTCTGTTGTATGATGACTACGCTTGCTAAATTGGACTCATTTTTTAGGCTCGGTTCATATTCGTCGACCAATCCTTCCTAATTCACATCTTTGTTGAAAGAACTTCTTTTGTAATTCCTTACATAAGGATTCAGAAAATACCGGATCCCCACCTACGCAAGCAAATTGTTGATAAAACTCCAAAATGGTATTTTCTTTTGATCCAATTTTTTTTCTCTCCTTATCATTCAGAAAAGACAAAAAAATTTCAGGATAATAAACATTATCTAGAATTTCTCTTAGATTCAAACCCATAGCTGATGATAGAACTAGAATAGAGAATTTTTGTTTCCTACACACGCGAGCCCATATCCCTGCTTTTCTATCAATCTCTAATTCTGATCTTCCTCCCCAATCTGATATTATGGTGCCGGTATAGACCGAAATTCCGTTATGGTCCAATTTTGACCGATAATAAATACCGGGGCTTTGCAGTATTTGATTGATCACAATTTTATATATTCCATTTACTATAGAAGTTCCTAGGGAATTCATTAGAGGAATGTTTCCAATCAAAATAGTTTGTTCTTGCATATCTCTACTGGTTTTCCAAATTAATCCCGCGGATACATATAATTCAGAAGAATATGTGAGTGATTTATACACAGCATTTCTTTCCTTTATCAACGATTCTACCAATTGATATCCTTCCACAAATAATTGAAATGCGATTTCATGATCTGTATCTTCCATTTTTGGAAACTTATAAAGTTCTTCTGTCAAACCCTAATCAATGAACCTACAAAATCCTTCAAATTGGATCTAATTAAATCCAGGTATTGTAGACATTGCCTCATTTGCATTCCCGAGCATTTTGAATTTTTCATTTATCAAAAAATCCCATTATATTATTAAGTACATTCTTCATCGAATTAGATCGACAATCAAGTACTGATGGAATTTCTATTCTGTTTACTGAATCACATGAAATTTTGGCAGGTTGGCCTACTCAACTGGATTGAGCAGGGTGATCCATTGTCTGAGGAATCTTCCAGGAGGATAGAGGAGCTAGAGAGGGTAATCGCCAGCTGTAGGAATTGGTGAAGAAAGGAGAGCAAGACCATGCTATATAGCTTATCAAAATGTTTCCTATCAAAATTAACTTATCAAAATGTTTCAATTAGCTTCTCATTCATTTTTATTTTTTTAATATATATTAAATTCAGTTAATTTTAACTAATGAATGGACTTATTTGCTAGACAGACGCAAACTTCAGGAGTGCTAAATGTAATTTTTCAAACTATAGAAGATTTACGTGTATCTGGTTCACGGGCCTGAAATGTCTGACCTAATAGGTTATTTGGTAAGGTATGTTTCTCATTCTTGGATATTGAGAAAAAAATATTTGAGGGGGCATCATCACGCCCCGCCCCCCCTCCCTTCGGAGAATTTAGTATTGGACTGTTGGAGTAGAAAGAAATAATCCTACAATAAATGTGTGATGCAAAGAACCAAAATTATTGAGGGGGCATCATCACTTTCCAATTTTTCTTCAATCTTCAACAGAGAGAGAAAAGAAAATAAATTTAAAAAATAAATTTTCTATATAATCTTAACAAAATATTATTAATAATCCGTTTTGTATATAATATAATACCTGTATATGTGTAACGTGAAATATTAGTTTTGTCATATTTATTCTATTGTTTTTATAATATTGACTTTATCAAATTTATTTTATCCATAGGTCATAAAAATTCAGAAAAAAATGCAAAATAAATAAAGAGATGATTAAGTTAAGATTATATAAAAAAAAATTATTCCTTAAATTTATTATTTTTAATCACTCTTAAAGCATGAAGAAAAATGGGAGAAATTTGTGCATTTTACCAAAACTTAAAAAATACCACAAAATAGAATGTTAATGGCTATTTTGTTTCCCTAGAAATAAAACTTCTTCTCACTTTAATAGTTTTATTATCGAAAGAACTAAAAACACCAAAAAAAAAAAAAATTAAAGACCAAAACTGTAATTTCGAATTATTTGAGGGCTAAAACTATAGAAATTACTTTGTTTGAGAACCAAAATCGCAATTAATCCACCAAACTTTAGATGCTTCTAACTTTTGGTTTAAAAAGTCCTTAAAAATCATTTATCTAAATCAAAATTTGAGAAGTTTTTTTTTTTTTCAATAAAAAAGCAGTTGCAAATACTCTGTGAATTGTGTTTGGATTGGGCACATAACTGTGAGGGATGTGTGGCCCACTGGGTTCTGGTTCATGTGTTGGCTTCATGGGCCACAGTTGTAAAAGCCCACAGTTTATACCTTATTGGGCCGGGCCTATTATTGTACGGACAAAAAGTTTGACCTAAACTCAATTTTGCTCCTAAAAATATTCTCAAAGAGTATATAAAATAACTTTCTAATTTTATTTATACATACACTTTTAATTTTTCTAATATTGAATTTATTTAGTTGGCTTAGATTTAATTAAGAGTGATTATTTTATTTAATTTTTTTTTCTCAATATTGTAGAGAAAGTGGAATATAAAAATCCCATTTAATGAATTAAAATGCCCATATTATTTTAATACAAAAAATTTATTAAAATAATACATTATAAAAAGACCTAACTATTTTAAAAAGAGAAAGAGATACAAAATTAAGCCTATAATCAAAGATTTCTTTACATATATTCAAATTTGAATCTTGATATAATATATGGGAAAAAGTTATAACGAGCTTACATGAGGTTTGATATAATTATAAATACTTTTTTTATTTAAAATATTATAAATACCTCTTAATATTTATCAATTTTGTCATTGTTGTATTTTATTTTATATATATATATATATAAATATAAATCAGACCATATGGATGGAAAGATTTAAAAATTATAAAAAAAATATCCACTTAATTTATAAAAAAATTTAATATTTATTTAAATAAATTATAAATTATAATCAAAATAAAAGCATTTTAATCAGTTCACCACAAAAAAAAATATGAGAATCTAAGGAGACTAATAGTTTGACCAAATGGCTGGACGGTCATTAAAATTAGAGGATTATTGATAATTTTTTAAATAATGAGAAAATATTTGTAAGTATGTCAAATTTTAGGAGAGCTCGTTATAATTTACCCAAATAAATATGTATACATACAAACACACACATGTGTATGTGTGTGCGAGAGTACGAGGTTAGTGCATGCAGAGTTCTGAATATTCGAATTTGTTTAGTATTATTTCAATAATTAAACATCATTTGTTTATATATAAATATGTCGTTCAAAGATGCATCAGAACGTACCTTTTTTTTTTTAGTTATTATTATTAAACCTAAAGAATCTATATGTACTTGCTTTTGTCTTCAAGGGGTTGGAATTTTGCACTTTTAGAGCCAAAGAATCATAGAATTGAACGAAAGAAAAAAAAAAAAAAAACCTATTTAATTACTAAAAGAAATACCAAATATTTTGAAATTCAAGCCAAAAAAATATTAATTATCACCTACAAAAAGAATATTTTTGGTTAAAAATATATAATGATTTGAAACCACTGAGTCAAATATTTGGGACGCTAATTATTATTTTTTAAATAATACCAAAAATCTAATTATTTTGTTCACATATACACAACAATTTGATGCTGTTGATATTCAGTTTGGTTTAGTTGTTGTCTAAATGATCATAAAGTAAGTGATTGTGATAGAATTAATTTTGGAATAATTGATTTCAAAATAGAATACGTAAGACATCTGGATTCACAATGTCATAATTGATCAGATAAATGCAGATATTGTAGTCAATTTTCAAGACCAACTTCATTCTTAAGGTTGATGAAGGAATTAAAACATTATTTAATGATTATAATTAATTATTGATTATATAAAAAATGATTGTGATGGAACTAAAAGTTACAAATTTTAGCTCTTTTTCCAGATGTGATTGATGTTCGTAAAAATAAGTTAACCCGAAGAGGTTTAAACGGTCTAAAAAGAAGAAAAGAACGAAAGGATCACGGTGACCCCCAGAGGCCCAATTTAGGAGGGGATCCAAAATGTACCCCAAGAAGCCCAATCCTGGTAGAGCACCTAGGGAGTCCGTCAGACGCCTCCAGTGAATAAATTAGCCAAAAGAAATCCAACCAACCCAAATCTTTAAGGCTCCAATACAAGAAGACCTTACAAGCCCATAAAGAAGTTTAGGGACTTGAAATCCCTCAACTAAAGTCAAAGCTTATCTCCCATAGCATCCACAGGTGATTTATGTGGCATCTATGTAAGATCTCTAGATGCACACCTTATTGAAAATCCGAAAAGACATCCACAACAGAGACTCCAATTGCCCTCCGAGAATTGTGGATCTCCAATCGCTAAAAAATAACCCTCCATCGAGTCCAGGGGGAATCCTCCAACTACTGAAAGCTCTCCACCGAATCTAAAAGGGATTCAACATCATCTAACAATCTTGAGATCATGCTCTCTTAAATTTATTCATTTAATTTTTTTTAAATGACTATTTCTCTTACTTAGAAAAGTGATAGATGAAGCTCTCTTTTAACCCAAAAATAAAATAATATCCAAAACTTGCACCAAAACCCATGAACTTACATACATAAAAAAGAATTTCAAAAAAAAAAACAAATTCCAAAATTCCATGAATTTTGTCCCTTAAAGAGGCAATTTGTGGAGCCCAAAATTAGAAAGTGAGAGAAGGAAAGTGGAGACATGACTTTGAGCAAAACAAGGCATTGCAAACAATGCTTCAATACAAAGTCCCATAACTTGTGCTAATTACAATCCAAGTCTACCAACCAACACCTTTTTTTGTTTCTTTTTTACTTAGAGATAATTACATCATTTTTCCTAAAAATTTTAGCATAATTATATATAAATTTCATATGATTTCAAAAATTATATTTGATATACTTGATATTTGTTCCGTCCAATAAATAGGTCTCGACTAATCAAATTCATCGAATTTGCTGATATGGACAAAAAAATTAGTACTCAATTAACTTACTACCGACTTATTTAAGATCGAATATATCTTTTATACTTAAAACTACTCTTATGCATCTTTACAAGCGCTAATGCACGTGAAATTATATATTTTTACCCCGTTAAGGATAGTTTGGTCAGAAAGATTAGTTTGATCTAAAATAAGTCAGCAATAAGTCAATTGTTAGTAAATATGAATTTTTCATTCAATTTTTTTTGCTAATATCAGCAAATGTCATGAATTTTAGAACTCTCTTTATTGAATATAAACTAACATCAGGAATACTAAATACAAATTTTTAAATTTAATTAATTATGTAGTAGTAGTACAAGAATTTATTTATTAAGAGTACCTGTCTAGTGTCTACAACTTATTAAAGTTTACTTAGACTATATATTATTTGTATTATCTCGAGAAATATTTGCTTTTGCAGAACGAGATCCTCTCGTGTGACTCAACATATATATATATATATATAATTGTTTGAATAATTAAAAAATAATAAACTTTAAAATTAATATTTCTGCTCTCGGAATTCCCTTTTTGAGTTCTAATTGTTTACATTTCATGTAGACAAATGGGATTTGAGTTTACCTGTCGAGAGGTGATGAGTTTGAGTCATATGATTATAGATATTTAGTTTATTTTTAATAATAACATATTATTTTTTATTTGCTATAAATTGTTTATTATTTAAAATATTAATATATTTGCATATTAAATATTGTAATAATATGTTTGATTGATTTTAAAATGTCGATATTTTTTTTAAAGAAAAGTTGGGATACAAAATGCTGATTTTTGTGAACAATATATAAAATGAGAAAAAAGATTATAAATAAATAGAAATGAAAAAGATCAAAATATTATACCAACCAATTAATCGGAAAATAAGTCGTAAATAATTTAATTATTTATTTATTTTAAAAAATTTAAACATTAGTATTTTTGTTTCGATATTTTCACAATCAATTAATATAACTTATATAAATCAAGAAAAGCAAGATCACGTGAGGGCCTATTTTGAATTCTTGTAACTAAAGTACATATTTCGTTCACAAATTTTTAAGAAATGGATTAATCCTTATAAATAAATTATTGCGATTTAAAAACTATGAAAATTAAATATTATATAAAATTAATAAAAAAATTTAAATTTCAATCATGATTAATTAAATTTCCCATGATTTTAGCTGCAATTAAAATATTAGCATGGTGTGCAGTCATAGCAAATATTTTGATCACATCTACAGAAATAATAGCTAATAGTCGTTACGCAACCATAATTAATTAATTTTAGTCACAATTTTTACTTTTGATCATATGATAATTGATCGTAACCACATGTCATATTTCTTGTAGTAATATTTACTTCATGAGAGAGAGCTACATTCGATATTTTGTATACCAAATATCAAATATAAGGTAAATTATATTGGGTTTTTCTAAGATTTATCATAGTAATAAATACCTTCTCGTTATTTGAAAAATTATAAATTGTCTTTTCCGAATTGACAGTCGTCTAATTTAACACTCCCTATAATAGGCTATCGTGATGGGATATTTGTTAGACGATTATTAATTTTAAAAATATTTATAATTCTTTAAATGATAAAAAAATTATTTATAATTATGACAAATATAAAAAAAATACAAGTCTAGGTAAGTAATTTCCAGATGTAGCCCTTCCGGTGTGCCACCAGAGACCAGCACGTGGCCCCTCGTGACATGCACGTTCCACACCTTGTTCCTAGGCATTAATTATTATTATTAATATATACATATATATATTATTTTGAGTTTTTATTTTTCAATTTATGAATTTATTATTATGTGTGGGGTTAATTTTGCCCGAACCCGTAATAAACGGGCCCCTTTTAGATTGCTTGCATCCGACCCATAATTACATTAAAATTCCAATATTTGATCCGTACGTCAATATATTGATGAAAATAGTAATTTTTTTAATATTATTTAAAATAAAATTTATTTTATTATTTAATAACATATAAAAAACAATAGATATATATATTAACTTTGTAAAAAATGGTGATATTAATATAATAAAGAATAAGGGTTAATATACTTCGACACTCCTCTGAAAGTACAAAATTATATTTTTTAGAAAAGTATAAATTATACTTATACCCCTTCAAGAATTATTCTATATAGACCTCATCAGAGTTTAGATGAAAAATATTGACATTAATAAAAATATTACATAAATATTTTAATTTTATCCCTTATTTAATATTTTTAATAATTTTTTTGTACTTTTAAGAGAAAAAATATGATATTAACCTCATTATATATATACATATATAATAGATTTATCCCTTTATATAAAAATATACATGAGAATTTTAAATAAAGCGAAAATTAAAAATTTATGTAATTTCTTTTGCTAATGTCAGCATTTCGTTCATACCCTAATGGAAGAGATTGAGGTGTAAATGGAGAATTTTCGGAAGGGTACAAGTGTCATTACAAAATTATTTTGAGGAAAAGTGTAATTTCACATTTTCAGATGTTCAAGTGTAAAATTGATCCTACGAATAAAAAAATAAATAATATTATACTCATATAAAGAGAATACATACACATCTGGTGAGACTCGAAACTTATTTTAGAAACTCAATCTTAATCATTAGACTAAGACATCGTCGGTAAAGAAAACTCATAGTGTTGAAACTAAGGTGGAATTACAACGAACTCTCATAAAAGTTTGACATAATTATGAATCCCATCATTATACTGTTTGAAAAATTATAAATACCTTTTGGTATTTAATAAAATTGGATAATCACTGTATGGAGGTTTGAAATTGTCAACTTTGCCCCTGTTATATTTTATTCTATTTTTAGAAAAAGTTAAAAAATTATAAAAATAATCGAATGAGGTGGATGAAAAAGTCTGAAAGAAGTTGGAAAATATTTATCCACTTAGCCTATAAAAATAAAATTATAATTCAGGATTCATAAAAATATTTTAATTAGTTTATTACAAAAAATAGTTGAAAATCAAACGTAAACTAACTGATCGAACTAGTTGTTAAATAATTATTAAAATTATAAAAATATTAATAATTTTTTAAAAATAATAAAAAATTATTTATTATTTTATTAAATATACGAAGAGCTCGTTGTAATTAATACTCAAAAATAATTTGTCAAATATTAATTAGAACTTTATAGATTGGTATGCTTAAGCACAGTCGCGTCACTTCCAAACCCCACCACCCACGCCTCAAATGCGATTTCAATGTAATTGGGGTCCGGGGGCCAACCTGCTGGTAGTCGCACGTGGGCAGATCCCGCTTCTTAGAACTCAAAAGTCAATAATTACTGCGGCCCCATTTGCCCTAATATGAAAGATCCGGATTAGTATAACGTATCTGGGGCGGATTCGGATCCAAACTTAGATTTGACGGGTCGAATTGATTAGGGTGAATATATTTTTCGATTAATAACATATGATCTCCTCTTAAAACTGTAAAATTTTATTTTACTCAAAAAGAGTTATGAAATTGCACTTACGACCCCTTCAAAAATTCATTGTTAACACCCAACCCCCTCCAATTAAGATGTTATATAAAAATAATGACATTAAGAAAATAAATTAGATATATTTTTATCCCTGATTTAACTCTTTTAAATATATTTTTGTATTTATAAAATGATAAGTATAAAATATATATATATATATATTTGGAGTGAGGTTAATATCATTAAATTTTTCTTCTTATAAGTACAAAATTTTTCTTCTTAAAAATTTATATAAGTTTTCTGCAAACATCAATATTTTTCATCCAAATCTTGACGAAAAGAGGTCATGTGTAAATAGTGAATTTTCAGACAGGTTGTAAGTGAAATTTTGAAATTTATTTGAAAAAACAAAAGTATAATTTTATATTTTTAGAGGGGGCCTAAGTGTAATTAATCTATTTTTTTTATGATTTTGAAATATTCTAAAATAATATGTTCCAAATACAATTTTAATGAGAAATAATATCTTAACTAAATTAAGAATAAATTACAGCTACCTCTCCTGAAATTTGAAATAATTATGAATACCCCTTGGCAATTAAAAAACTTCGAATACTCCCCTCATGTGAAAATTAATTATACAGCTATAGACGATAAAATGGACATTACTACTTTATTCTTGCTGAAATTTCAAAAATATATTAAAAACATGTAAAAAATTTAAGGGTGGTAAATAAATAATCAATAAAAGTTATTAGTCCATAAAATATTTTTAAAAAATTTAAAAAAATTCATAATTCAAAGAGGCTTTTTGGTCAGTTTACAAGAAAAATTAGATAAAAACCTAATAAAAGCTAATAAAATAGACTCGTTGCTAGACGAATGTTAAAATTAGAGAGATATTTATAATTTAACTTTTTATTAATTTGGTTATAGAATTAAGTTGTTAACTTTATTCTTTTAGATAAAAATAAGTAATTACATATCAATTTTTTTGAACATATTTTCTTTAAAAATTATGATAAAGTATATACATATATATTTATTTTAAAAAAAATATTGAAGTTTTGATTTAGTGCATATATTTGTCAATTTTTTTAAAAAAATATATATGAGTTGTTGGTTATATTATATTTATTGAGTATCTACTACATAGATTCATTTATACTCCACTTCAATTTAAATTATTTATTTATTAAAAAATAATTTGATAATAATTTAATATGTAAAATATTAAAATATATTAAAAATAATATAATTGTTCAAGACATGAGGGGTATTTTTGTCCAACTAAGGGGTAAGTGTTACACTTATTAATTTAGGACGGAAAATGTTACGTCAAGACTATTTCAAGGAGGCAAAGTGTGTTTTACCCTTATAATGAATTATACTAAATTTTAAGGGAGACGATTGTAATTTACCTTTTAAATTAATTATTAAAGTATTAAAAAAAATAGTTAAATACAATAAAATATATTTTACTGAGTCATTGAAATTTTCAAAATTTTAGACTAAGAACATGAATGAAACCTAATAAGTTGGATAAAATTGTCAAAGTTTGGCTACCAAAATTTAGTCCAATATTTTGTCTAATTCTTGAATAATAGTCTAAGTCGGTACCTAGCATCAAATTTTCATAAAATATACAGTACATTTTTCTCTTAATATTTTGATAAATTGAGTGATAAATTATCAATTTAATCAATACATTTTGAATGACTAAAAATAATAATAAATTAGGAATAATTACACTCCCCTCTCTTGAGGTCGGTATAATTACATGTAAACCTCATGTGGTTTTAAAAATTACATCTAATACTCTGAAGTTTGCTTCCGTCTAACAAATAAACCTCTCTATTAGTATTTTCAAACCACAAAAGGTCTACGTATAAATATACCAAAACCTCTGAAGAGGGGTTTGTAATTCACCAAATCAGTTACAAAGCTCACATAAAGTTATATATATAAATACCTATATATTTGATGCGACTCTAACATCAAATTTATTCATAGAGCCTAAACCTTTAACCATTAAGCTTTTTAAACGTGTTTGCATAGACTAGTGCACAAATTTACATTTAATATTCCAGGGGCTTTCATTTCGACACGTCTTCGCTCATAAGCATAAGGTCTAGTTCAGTTGGTCGGGTTGAAGCCTTTTAAGCTATAAGGTTATGGATGTGAATCCCACCAGTATGTAAGTTGTTATCGTAATTTAATAGTAGTTATTTTTCTACTTTTACGTCAGTTGTTGATTAGTTTTAAATAGTTGATCTATTAAAAACCCATGATGTTCTTAGCCTAGTGGTTAAAACTGAAGTTCTATGAACAAGTTAGAGGTCATGCTCTCGAGTCCCGTAAGATGTGTGAGTATTTGCCTCACATTATGCTTATTATTGTAATTAGATTCTGATTATTTTTTTAGTTATATTGATGTATTAACGGTAAAATTCATTTTAGCGATGATTTTAACTTCAAAATAGTCCCTATCTTTTCAACTCGCTTCGAATTAATCCCTCCAATAGATGATTTCTCCATATTACCCTTATAACAACTTTTTCTTTTTTACATAAAAAAAAAACATTTTAGTCCCTCACTTTTTATTTTCAAATTGCAACTTTGGTCCCTCTCTAAAAAATTTAAAAAAAATAAATTTGTTTTTCACTGGAAAAATGTATCATTTAGATATTAATAACTTGATTAATGACATATCAACAAAATTAGCTATTGATATTCGATATTAATAATTAATATATTACCAATTCACGTTCAGTCTAGTATTTAAGACTAATGTCTTGTAAATAAGTTTGGATCGTGCGTTTGAATTTCACTAGATGTGTGGGTATTTATCTTATTTTGTATTAATTATTATAATTAATTTATTTAATTTTAATATATGATTCAAAATTTATCAAAATATTAATATTATCATGTATTTATATTCATTGAAATAAAGCCAAAAAGAGCCCACAAAAGCATTGGGGTTGGAAAATTCAGTTGAGAGTTCAATCAAATTAGCTGATTCACATATTATACTCTTTTTCATTCTTTTTCTTTTTTTTTTTGGGGGGGGGGGGGCAAGAAGATTAGTGGGTCCCATGGAACTGCTGCTCCATGTGGTCCTCATACTCCTTTTACATCATATTCCGGCCCACAGATGACGTGGCGCAACTCCGTCTCACCCTAGGTGATCACATTCGCACGCCCTCTTGGTCTTGTACGCCAGGGCTCTCCCCGGACCCACCGAAAGTGAATCGTATGGCTCTGGTTGGGTGAAAAGACGGCATGAGAAATACACGTACCAATCATGTTCTTCACTATAGAATTATTGATTTTAAAATAAAATAATTTAAGAAAAAAATACAATTTTTAGTGTTTGATCCATAATTTCATAATTAATTATATATGTACAAACTGTAACTAAATTTCAAAAAAACTTTATTCTTAAAATTAAGGAATAATCATACCTTTTTTTTCTTCTGTAATTTAATGTAATTACATATAAGCCTCTTATGATTTGAAAAATTACGTATAGTACCATTAACGTTTGTCAGACTCATCAAATTTGATTATACAAACAAAAAAGAATTGAATTAAAATCTATATTTACCATCCGATTGGTTAGAAAAGATCTGTTTGACTTGCAATAGATTAGTAACAAGTTGACTGAGATATATATGGATTTTCATTGAATTCTTTTACTAATATCAGCAAATTTCGTGAAATTTGACTAATAGAGGGATCTATTAGATGGATGAAAACAACAGTCAAGAGCACCAGATATAATTTTTCAATCTACAGAGTTTTGAGTGTAGTTACACCAAATATAAAAAAAACAATGTAATTATCCCTAAAATCAATGAAGAAATTAAATATTATTCAATAGGTATAATGAATAATTAGATGAAAATAAGCTACAAATTTAAAATTTTATCGAAATGTGATTTTAATGGAATTTAATCTCAAAACCGACTATTATTAAGAAATTGAGCAAAACAATATAAAAAGTTATAGGATAATGAGCTCCCCTGAAATTTGACATAGTTACAAATACCATAATTATTTGACAAATTATCAATACCCTTTAATTTTAACGTAGCTCAGCAAATAGTCAAATCTGTTAGTTTCTGTTAAGTTTCCCATATACTTTTGTGGTGACTGACCAAAATATTACTAATTTTTTTAAAATTTTTAGAATTTTTTTATGGATCAAATGGATAAATTTTTTAGAAATTTTTCGTCCACCTCATCCGATGTTTTTACAATTTTTTTTCAAAAGTACAATAAGGAGAAAGTTGACAAATCGAAGCTTCTATTGAAGGATTACATAATTCATTAAACATCAGTGAAATATTAATAATTTTTTAAATAATAAGAGAATATTTATAATTACACAAACTTTTGAGGAACATATTGTAATTTATCAACGATTATATTAGCAAAAAATAAATTTAATCTACTTAAGTAAGTCTTCAATTCGAAACAGAGTAGGGTGTGAGTGTGACTTTTTTGGAGGGTGTGGCCGGAGTTTGACTTTTTTAGAGGGTAAAATGGTTAATATAAATTTAATTTTATCATTTTAACCTCTTAAATTTGTAAAACTATTAAATTAGTCCTTTTTTTTTTTAGAAAGGAAACTATTTTGTTTTTGTATTTTTATATGGTGAATATAATGTAATTATCTAATATGAAAAATGCAAACTTTGAATTCTTGTAAACATAATAACATATTGCTATATAAAATTAAATAGTCTTTTTTCTATATTTTCAAAAGTGATAAAAAAAATTAAAATTATGATTAGATTATATAAAAACTATCTAATCTGAAAATATAATTAAAAAAATCTAAGTCTACTTTTTAATCTTAAGAGTTAAAAATAACTCAGTATATTTATATCTTGACAATGTTTATTATATATTAATAGCTATGATTTTGAAGAAAAAGTTGGTGAAATGTAATTTTAACTAAATTATTTGGTGGATTTCAAATATATATAAAATTCATTAATTTATAAAATTTTTTTCTATAAAATGGAGCTATATATTAATAAAACCTCTAAAGTGAATTATACATATATGAAACCCACCAAATAATCTAGTTAAAAAGTATAATCTACCTTTTAAGGTTTAATTTTATCTTTAACTCTTAAAAAAAATTAGAGACTTAAATTATTTTATTAAATTTTCAAATTAGATAAGTTTTATAAAACTTATTCATAATTTTTGTTTTTATAGAAACTACTGTTAAAAAAAATTAGTTATTTTAAGTTAAGCAATATATTATTATTATTATTATTATTATTATTATTATTATGTTAACAAGAGTTCAAAATTTTCATTATTTACATAAAATAATTAGAACATCTCAATATAAAAAATACAAAATAGTTATCTTTTTTGTTTAAAAAAGGACTAATTTAATAATTTTATTAACTTAAGGGACTAAAGTGATAAAATTCAACTTATCAATCATTTTACCCTCAAGAGAGTTAAATTCGGCCATATTTTTGCCAAAAAATAGTTAGAGGGACCAAACTGAGGCAAAAACTAAAGTTTAAGGATGCTAAAGTCAAAAAATAAACTTTAAGGACTAAAATAGTTCTAAACGAAAATTTAAGAAACCAAATATAGCATTTACTCTATATATAATTTGTGAACTTTAAAGACTAAAATGATTCTAAACGAAAATTTAAGAAACCAAATATAACATTTACTCTATATATAATTTGTGGTTGAGACTGTTGACGCGTGCATGTGTCAAACCGGTACTAAAAAGACTAATTTTATGTTGCTTGAGGTGAGTCGTGACTTCAAACGTTTGAATAAGGGGTGAAGTTCCTCTGTGAAATTTCATAGGCAAAAGTTGCAGACAGAAGATTGGAAAGAGTTTAGAAATTTGAGGACTCAATGGCTATCTTTGTGCATGAACTGAAGGAAAAATTGCAGCACTTTCAAACGAGATGGACTCTCCTATCCTCATGCACGGCACTGACGATGGTGCTGTAGTGGAGGATGCCGGTGAGGCCGCTCTAGGAGGCAAGTTCCATCAGAGAGAGGATGAAATTGGTTTATTGCCGCCAATTGATTTGGATGACGTTCGTTCTTCTTTCAACATTGCAAAATTCTTGACGCTGGCAAATAGGATTATTGATGATGGAGATGTCGCTTCCCTAACGGCGCTGGAAACCCTAAAAAAGAAGTGGGAATCGCGTTATGGTCCAATTCGCCCGAGCCGTATTTTGACAGTGCGTTTAGCACGAGGACTGCGCATGGCTTGCCGGCCCCCATCTGCTTTGATTCTGCCGGCTTCTGCTGCACAGACGGTGGAAACAAACTCTGTTGCTGTGGTTGAGTCCCTGCCGGTTTCTGTTTTGATGCCAGTGGTGGCCTGTTCGAGGATGGATGTTGCTTCGTCGCCAGTCCGTACGCTACCGACGACTGAAACTGATTCTGTTGCGCCACCAGTGATGACTTCTGCTACTGCCGTTGCGCCGCAACCTGTTAAGCCATCAGTAGTGGGTTTGCCTCCCGTGACGGCTTCTGTACATATGCCGGCCTTGACGCAGACCAGACTTTTTGTCGGTAACATTCTCCTGCATTCTTGCTTGAATATTCCTAATGCTAGTGACAAAATTGCAGATGCATTCCATAATTCGACCCGTAAAACTTTGGAATATGTTCTCCCATCGAAGCAAAATGGAGAGATTGTTATTCGTCCTACGTTGGAAACTATTCGAATTGGGTCACGTCGTTGGAATTCCACAGTGGTTGGATATTTTCTTAGTAAACGTCCTTATTTTCATTACCTTAAAGATTACGTTAAATCTATATAGCCATTGTTGATTGATGTTACAACAAGTTCAAATGGATTTTTCTTCTTCCGATTTAAAACGACTGTGGCAATGGAGGAGATCATTGAGGGGGGTCCATGGTTATTCCAAGGGCAACCCATAGACTTGCAGAAGTGGGAACCAGGCATGGTGATGAGAAAGTTGAAACACACACAAGTCCCGATGTGGGTTAGAATTCGACACCTGCCGATGGAATTGTGGACTAATGAGGGATTGAGTATGGTGGCAAGTGGCAAGTGTAATAGGATGGCCGTTCTATCAGGATGCGATCACTAGAGCATGCACGAGACTGGATTTCGCTCGTGTGTGTGTTATGCTTGATGTTACTATGAAATTACTAAAGCATCTTATTGTCATGTCTCCGACTGAGGGGGGGGGGGGGAAGTCGCATGTAAAGTCGATGTAGAATATGAGTGGCTCCCTCCAAAATGCACCACTTGTATGAGTCTGGGACATGCAATGAAGGATTGTGCGATCAATAAAGTTTTGAAGCCCCCGGTTTCAGTGTATGTTCAGCGTGCTTGGCCTCAGACAGCTGTGGCAGCTTCTGTTGCACCTATACCGCCTTCGCCTGCTCCGGAGGTTGAGGTGGCTATGGATGACAGCATGGGGGTCCCTAACACGGGAAATAGATGTGATAAAGGTAAGAAAATTGCGATGCATAATAGTTTTGATGCGCTAACCTACCTTGATACTGATACAGATGAAGTCACTCGGGGTCCTAACAAATGCAACCCCTCATATAGTAATCCATGCTGAATTTAGTTATATGGAATGTACGGGGACTCAATAGGCGAGACCACCAACTTGCAGTCTCCACCCTGGTTGAGGATTATCACTTACACTTTCTCGGCCTCTTGGAAACACGGGTCCAAGCAAAAAATGCGGTACGTATTCAACTTGCCACACTTCCTCGTTGGAAGTGGTTTACTGATTATGTGAGTTCTGGGAATCGAATATGGCTTGCATGGGATGATGAATTACTTGATGTCACTATTATGGATATTGGTGTACAATATATCCACTATCGTGTCTGTATGAGGAATGTCGATAATGTCTATACTATTACGATTGTCTATGGAGCGAACGATATTAGTGCCCGCCGAGAGTTTTAGCAGGCACTTATTACGCTTGCAGGACAGTGTTCTAAGGAGATGTGGTTGGTAGGAAGTGATTTTAATCTGGTGTACGATTCTAGCAAAGTATGTGGCCAGGCGGGTGACAACTGACTAGCTAGTGATGAGTTTAATGATTGTATCGTGCATACTGGCTTGCTCTCTTTACCTATGCAAGGGGAATGGTTTACGTGACACAACTGTAGTACTGATTCCCATAGTTTATGGAAGCGATTGGACCGAATGCTAGGGAATGACATGTGGGTGATGAGATGGCCGAGGGCTTCCTACATAAGCCTCACACCACGTTTTTCCGATCATTCCCCCCTTGTTCTTAGAGGGAACACCCAACAACGGTTGGGAGGTATGTTTCGTTTTGATAACTATCTTGCTTTATCCTCTCAATTTATTCCTAGTGTGCAGAATACTTGGCGGCACCATATTGTGGGAATTCCAATGTACTCGGTTATGCGTAAACTCAAAGCACTAAAGCCCGTGTTTCGAAAACAGTGAAGGAATAAGGGAGATTTATCACGTAATGTGCAGCTGGCCAAGGACTTTCTTGATACGGCTCAGCGGTTACTCAGCATGGATCGACATAATTCTCTGTTCTTGTCGCTTGAGCATTGTTGCAGATTGATATATGCACGAGCGGTGCAGCTTGAGCATGTTATGCTTCAGCAGCGTGCCAAGATGCAATTGATGAAAGGAGGAGATCAATGCTCGCGAGTATTTTTTCGAAAAATTGCGCAGCATCGTACAAAACGACGAATTTTCTAAATTGATGATGAGCTTGGCCATACCTGTACGGATTACCAGGAGGTGATCCAGGAGTTTATTGGGTTCTATGGCAACTTGCTGGGGGGCGAGCGGTGTAGAAGGTTTCTAGACTTTCGATACCTATGTCCGTGGGTACACCACATTGTGACCAATGAAGAGGCTCGAGTGATGATGCACCCGGTGTCAGATGATGAGGTTAAATTGGCTATATTTGATATTGCAGCTGATAAAGCCCCTGGGCCGGATGGGTATATCTCGGGATTTTATCAAGCCGCATGGCCTATTGTAGGTGCTGAAGTGATGCAGGCTGTTCGGAATTTCCGTACCACTGGCCGACTCTTGAGACAGGTGAATGCTACAGTTCTGGCACTCATCCCCAAGGTACACAATCCTACACGTGTATCTGACTTTAGACCGACTGCTTGTTGTAATGTTTTGTATAAAGTCATTACTAAAATCATTGTGCAAAGAATGAGTTTGGTGATGGATAAACTTATTAGTCCAGCGCAGACAGCCTTTGTTCCACGTCGCTCTATTAGCGATAATATACTACTGGCGCAGGAGTTTTTTATAGGGTATAATCAACAGCGCTTGCCACCTCGCTGTGCCCTTAAGGTATATATACGTAAGGCATATGATACAGTTAAATGGGATTTCCTCATTGCTACCTTGCAGCTCTTTGGATTTCCTGACAGGCTTATTCATTGGGTAGAAGAATGTATTACTACTACCTCGTTCTCTATTGGGATTAATGGAAACCATATGGTTTCGTTGCTGGTGCTCGGGATCTTCGCCAAGGAGACCCCATGTCCCCATATTTATTTGTCTTGATTATGGAAGTTTTTAATCTTATTTTGCAGCAACTAATTGATCAAGACAAGAGATTTGTTTTCACTGGAAATGCGAGCCGTTGAGATTGGTTCAACTTGGATTTGCAGATGACCTATTACTGTTCTGTTGGGCTGAGCTAGAGTCCGTATGAGTGCTCAAGCAGGGACTTAATTTATTTGGGGATTTGTTCGACCTTCGGGTCAACCCCCAAAAGAGTAACTTTATTATCTCACGGTCAGCTATGGGGATCCGAGATTTGCTTATTGACCAACTCCACTTCCAAGAGGGACTTCTGCCAATGAAGTATTTGGGATTTCCTCTTATCTCATCACGGCTCACTATTTTGAATTGCCGACCCTTACTGTTAAAACTGGATCAGCGCATTAAAGGATGGGAGGGCACAGTGTTATCTTATGCAGGACGAGTACATATTATTAAATCTATTCTTACTGCCCTTAATATCTATTGGGCATCCGCTTTTATTCTACCCAAAGGCATTATTCGAGAGATAGAAAAATGGTTGAGTACTTTCTTATGGAAGGGATCATCTACTCGAGGGTATGCAAAGGTGGCATGGGATTGCATATGTCGTCCTATTGATGAAGGTGGTCAAGGGATTCAAGATATTACTACTCTTAACCGCGCACTTATAGGACTCAAATTATGGCAGATTATCCACGACAACCGAGCTTCGATTTGGGTTGATTGGATATATCATACATGCTTGAGAAAGGTTACCATTTTGGACGGCCCCTGAGCGAGGGGGTTCTTGGGATTGGAGGAAACTCCTTCGCTTACAGCCACTTCTCCGGCCTTTTATTCTTTATTTCATAGGGGATGGAACTACTTTTTTCCTATGGCACGATCCTTGGCATGATCTTGGTCCATTCATCCAGCAGTTTCCGCAAGGCCCTCGACTTACAAATACTATGGAGACGGACAAGGTTGCGATTTTCCTTTTAGATGGGCAATGGTGTTGGCCCTCTATCACTGGCACTCACTTCTTACAGCTCTTGCAGTCTCTTCCACCCATCCATGGAGGGGCTGATCGTATCCTTTGGCAGTCAAGAGATACACAACTAACAGTTACTATGATGATTCGTTTACTACGGGGTGAAGGGCCCAAGGTAGGCTGGTCTTCACTATTGATGGACCGCTTCAAAATCCCTAGACATACTTTTTTATTATGACTGGCGATCCTTGGTAGACTCTCTACTATGTATAAGCCTTGGTTGGCTCATATTAATAGTTTCTGCGTACTTTGTTCTGATGGTGCTGATGAGACCCATGATTATCCTTTTTTTCGCTGCACTTATTCGCGTGGCTGCTTGACGGTGATTCGACGCACACTTCAATTTGATTGGCCCAACTGAGCTTGGGCTACTATGTCTTATGGGCTGCTCGCAGATGGAGAGACAAACACTATGTTTCTACGGCCTACCGCGCTCTTTTGGCCTCGTGTGTGTACCATATCTGGCGTGAGCGCAACATTAGGCGATTTGATGGAGTACATAGAGATACACGCACTGTGGGTGCGCTGATGGTTCGAGATGTTCAGCAGAGGTTAGTGTAGAATTACCTATTGCTATTAGCACTTGTGCGCTTTATCGCTTATGGCGGATTCTTTGGCCTGTCGAGGAAACCGCTTAGATTAAGCAAGATGTATTGTACTATTATACTTTTTTTACTTAATGAAATTTACCTTTACCGAAAAAAAAAAGAAGTTCCTCTGTAAAATTGATGCCTTTTACACAATAGGACCAAAACAAATTTTTGAAATAAAAATTTGGGGTAATTACACTCTCATTCCTTGAGACTTGGTGTAATTACATATAAATCCTTGTACTTTAAGAAATTATATTTAGCACCCCTAAAGTTTGCTTTCGTCTAATAAATAAATTCTTCTATTACTCAAAATTCATTGAATTTGCTAATATCAATCCAAAAATTGAATGAAAAATTCAGTGATCGATTACTGACTTATTGCAGGTCAAATAAATTTTTTGGACTAAAATAATGGTGAAAATATATCTCATCACATGCATTAATAGGTGCAGACATATGAGAATAATTTGGTTGCTTGCAATAAGTCAGTAATAAGTCAATCAGAGGTTAATATAGATTTTTTTTTCCTGATTTTTTTATTAATATCAACAAATTTGTTGAATTTTAACTAACGGAGGGACTTATTTGTTAAGTGAAAGCAAACCTCAGGGGTGCAAGATGTGATTTCCCAAACTACAGAAGGTCTAGGTGTAATTACCCCAAACCTCAGGGGAGGAGAGTGTAATTATCCTTAAAAAAAATTTCTTAAGGGAAAAAAAGTTTCAAGCAACAATCTATATATATATATATATATATATATATTGAGAGTTGAATTATGGTTAAATTTGGTCCATGTGATAGTAGTATGTTTTACAAACAGATAAATTATCAATTTGAAGATATGCCTAGAGGTCAGGATATAACTTTAAATGTACGTTGTGGTGATACTTCTTTTTTGGGGTTTTCAACTGATCCCATGCCATGTTCGTATTTTATAAGTATTGCAAAATATGAGTTTCTTAGGGGTTATCCATTTTCGTCATACTAAAATTGACCGACACTTTATTACTGCATTAATGGAGAGATGACGATTCGAAACTCATAGTTTACATTTTCCGATTGGTGAGGTGACTATGACACTTCGGACATAGTCATCAACTAGGCCATTTCGATTGAATGTAATGTTATTATTGGAGTAGATACAAAGTAGACTACTCAACAGTGGTAAGATTATTGCTATCAATGGTCGGGGTGCTATCCGAATGAGAAGCTTTTTAGACATTCATGAACAGAACTCACTATTTTAAATGACTGGTTGTTGGGCAACACGTGTGACAATGATAGCTATTTGGGGAAAGTATTGCAAGAAACATGAATATGTATTTTGTCTGTGGGTGTATTATGTCCGATACTACGGATCACTATATTACGAGATATGGAGGACATTGGCAATGTGGTACCTCAAATTGTTGTACAACGGTGTTGACATGTCGTAGAAAGAGTTGCCTACAACATAGTAGAGAGGAAAAATTAATATATGCAGGGCCATGTAGCTGTTACAAATTTAGGCATGATCTCGGTTTATAACTGTAAAAGCAATTTCCTCCAACGATGACATAATATTGCAGCCAACAATAATTCACGATGAAATTATCCTACATGTCCCTACATATGTTGCACGGTATGCTTATTACATTTATAATTATAAGGGATAATTACACTCCCTCCCCTCCGCCCGAAGTTTGATGTAATTACATGTAGGCTCCTTGCAGTTTGAAAAATTACATCTATCATCCCTGAGGTTTACTTCCATTTAACAAATAAATCTCTCTGTTAGTCAAAATTCACTGAATTTATTGATATTAATGAAAAAATTGAATAAAAATTGATATTTACTGTCGATTGACTTATTGCAGGTCAAATAATTTTTTCGGATTAAATTACCCTTATAACAGTGAAGATATACCTTCTCACATGCATTAACCTGTAAAGATGTATGATAATAATTTGGTCAAAAAAATATTTTATTTGACCTACAATGAGTCAATAATAAGTCAAATTAAAGGTAAATCTAGATTTTTGTTCATTTTTTTTTGTTAATATCAACAAATTCGATGAATTTTGATTAACAGGGAGATTTATTTATTAGACAGAAGCAAATCTTAGGGGTGCTAGATGTAATTTTTCAAAAATCATAGGAAATTTAAATGAAATTACACCTAACTTCAGTGAAGGGGAGTGTAATTATCCCTAATTATAATGATAAAATAAATCTGTATTTTTTACTTAAATTTATTCTTGTCATTATGGTCTTTTAGATGATTGTATCATATATTCTGGACATATAGCGCTCACAATCCCCTGCGTGTTATCAGAAATCCGTTGGACCGAATGAAAGAGAATGAGGTATGTGGTAATGATGTTGTTTATATATAGTTATTTCTCGACATATAGATTCCATTGTATTGATCAAATAATATGTTGTTATAATTTATTCGAACACCAAATGATGGCGAAGCGCCCAATACCCAATCACTGTCGTTTTATGCCACACAAACACCATGAAACATAAGATGCCCGTTATTTACCCACTCTCTGCTTCATATTTGCACACAACCTTCCACAATTTTGGTTTGTCCTCAACTATATGGTATTCTCGTGTTACAAAATACACAAAAAAAATCTTGTACACTCTCTTTCAAGTGGTCTTTCTCTTGAAAATCATTCCATATGCGAGCTCTTTAGAGTTTGAATCGTAAAGATTACTCCAATTACAAGTAGGGATATTGTATGAGTCAACAGAGACCTCTGAACGTGTTGTATTAAAAAATGGAACAATTGGTATAGAGAAGGTGATTTCTATATGGCGTGCATGTTCAAATCAATCTCCTCCTCGACATGGCTTGTTGACTCATTATCATTCTTCCAAGCACATCCAATAAAACTCTGGAATGCTGACTTCATCATTTTCAGGATTATCATCAATTTGACCCTCTACTTCAACCTCATATATTTCTGTGTCCATTGGATCATTATTTAAAAAACTATTTGCTCCTGGCTCAACATTTAAATACTCGTTGTCTTGTTGATTGTATGTAGATGAACCTGCATAATCTTTATTAATCCCAACCTTAACCATCACTGCTAGCAAGCTGTGTGAATCTTGTGTTAACATAAACATGTATGTTCCTCAATCACCAACAAATGAGTCATCTGATACAGTATTTTCATAAACAATCTCTGTTTCAACAAAAATATATGAACACATATCCACGCACTGGAGTGAAAAACAAAATTACACATCACCAACCGTCTTAATTGGTAACACCATCTCTGTCTTCTAGCAGTACTATATGTTGTGTATCTAAAATATATTTGTAGCTTAAAATCAACCAAACGAAGCCCAAGTTCTTCATACAAAATTGACTCTAGTTCAACTAACGTAACTTTATGACATATTTTCATAAATTCGACTAGAGGCGATCATAACTCACACCATCATATCAATCAATTCGTTGACCTCTAAAATATACAATAATATCAATATTGTTTTTCTTTGCCAAATCTTCGTAATATATATATATATATATATATATAAATTGAGCTAATAACAATATCATTATGAAAACAACCAAGTGCATAAACATCAAACCAAAAAATAGTAAAAGCAACTTACTATACTAGCCTCGATTGAAAAAATCTTCGGCCGATCTTGTAAATCTTCAACTCATTTTCACCAATAAGAAAAAAAAAGAAAAAAAAGAAAAATTACGCAAGAACTGAATAAGATTTTGGCCATTCGAATTGAGAAAATGTTTTGGAGGAAGCACAAGCACAATTTTTTTGCAAGAAGACAAACACAAATTTTCGCAAAATAAATTTTATTTTATTTTTAAAAAAAGGATAGAGTCGTTGTCTCAAATAGCAGTCTGCCTAAAATCTAAAAATTTTAAAATGCAATTCGATCGTTTTTTATTTTTTATTTTAAAAAGAAAGGACATTCACCCTCACAAATATCGGTTAACAATATTATCACACCACTTTTTGTGAAACAAAGAAATGCACTTTAATAAGATAACTTATTTGTTAAATTTTTAAATTTTACGTTAACTGATAAATTAATCTTTTCTTGATTTTTTCAATGCAATTTATTGATTTATATATTTTACTCTTATTTATAATATATATCAAAGTATGAAAAATTATTTATTATATACAGGTAGGAACAATGTGACACAATAACTAGTTAATAAAAAAGAAAAAAATACTCTCTACACTCACAGATGACAATTAATGATATCACCGCACCAATTTTTAAGTACAATAATTATTACCCTAATAGTATAAGATAATTATTAATTATAACTTTTTTTGTTTTCTTAAAGTGACTTCACATTATTTTAACACAACCGCCACAATTATTTTGTTGTTTTCATAATACCTTAAGTTGTTTTTTTTTCTTTTTTTGAAATATGTTTTGTTGATTTATATATTTTATTTTATTTATAATATATTTTAATATATGAAAGATTATTTATTATAGGGATCATTACAGTCGTCTTCCCCTGAGATTTGGTATAATTACACATATAGTCCTCATGTGGTTTAGAAAATTATATCTAGCACTCTTGAACTTTGCTTTAGTTTAATAAATTGATACGTTCGTCAGTCATAGTTCATTGAATTTGTTGATATTAATAGAAAATTGACTAAAAATTGATATTTACCCTCAACTGATGTATTACTGACTTATTGCAGGTCAAATAAATATTTCTAACTAAACTATCTTTATAACGATGAAGATATACCTCATCACATGTATTAAAATGTGACGATGTATATGAGTAATTTGATCATAAAAAATTTATTTGACATGGACTAAATCCGTAAAAAGTCAATTAAGGATAAATATGAATTATTTTTATATTTATTTTAATACCAACAAATTCGATGAATTTTGACTAATGAAAGAATTTATTTGATAGGAGTAAACAAACCTAAGGAATACTAATTGTTCGTTTGGTTCAAGTAAGAGGAAAAAGAACGTGAAAGGGGGAAGGGGAAGGAAAGAATAATAGTTTTTTCTTCACATTATTTAATATAATTGGAAGGGGGATAAATCTCAAACACTTCCACTTGTTTGGTACGAGCAAAAGAGATTCAAAAGAAAAGATTATTTTTTATAATTTTACTGAATAACCCTTCTTTTTATTTTGTATTAGTTTATAAAAAACTTAAAAACCTTATTAACAAAAATATTTATAAATAAGAACAAGAATATTTTTTATTAATAAAAATGTTCATCATTGAGTTAAATGCAGTAGTTTTTCAGTGAGTTTGTTATCTTTTCAGTGGCAATTATGTATGATACTATGAGCAAAAATGAGAAAAGAATTGGAGAAAAACTATATATATACATATATGTGGACAATACAGTAAATAAAGACCATAAATACCTTTATACTTTCGCTTTTTCGTCCAATTTTGGATGAAAATAAAGTTGGACTCTAAAGGGATTTCATATATATAAAATTTTTACTTCCCCTCTATCTCTTTCCCTAACCTAACACCAAACTATTTCTTATCCATTGCTTTTTACTACCACTTCTCTTATACTCCTATTTTTCACCGCAACCTAACATACTCTAAATATAATTTTCAAATTATAAGAAATCTACATATAATTATACCAAACTTAAAAAATATATATAAAATTATTATTTATTATATACACACAAAGACGGGTAGTAAAAACAAAATAACAAATAGGGATACTTATACTCCCATACTCTAAGGTTTAGCGTAAGTACATGTAAACCTTATGTAGTTTGAGAAATTACATCTAGTACTCTTAAGGTTCGTTTCCGTCTAACAAATAAACCCCTCCATCACTCAAATCTTCAAATTTTTTGATATTAATAAAAAATTAAAAAATATATATTTATCCCCCATTGACTTATTACGAATATTGCAGGTTAAATAAGTTTTAGATAAATTGCATAAAAAAATCCCCTGTGTTTTAAAATTCAGCTAAAAATTCCCTGTGTTAAAAAAATAGACAAAAAAATCCTTGTATTTTTAAAACATTGCATACTCTCCCCTTCCGTTATGTAAGTCCTAACGGCATTAATTTTTTGCTGAATTGTTATACCCTTCATATAATAACAATTGATCTTCAATTTAAAAAAATGAACAATCCAGATATTAAATAATTTAGATATATATATATAATATATACTATATTTTAAGGCGGCGACAACCGCCGCCACTAGCCGTCACCTAGACTGTTCTGCACTGCAGGCTCACAAAGGGGCGACGGCGAGGTTGCCCTTGTCAAAGGGGCCGACCTCGCGTGACCCCTTTCCGCTACCCCTACAGCCCCATTTTGGAAGGGTCGACAACCAGATCTAGGTGACCACTTGGCACCGTTGTCGGCCACCAAATGTCGACTATGAGGAAGGAGGTAAAAGAATAAAAATTATTTTTTAAAGTAAAGTAAAAATAATTATTTTTTTAAAATTTTAATAGTTAATTTAAATATTATTTATAATAAAGAATAGAATTTAAAATAATTGAAATTAATATTTTGATATTTAATTGGTATTACTTATAAATAAATAAAATATATTTAAATTAATAAAAATTTAATTGATTTAATAATATATAATTATTATAAGTGACTTTTATATTGCATATAAATTTTTAATTTAAAAAATGAATTTTAGTATATTAAATTTGTATTGTGTTTTTTAAATTCAAAATTTTAATGGTAAAGCGACGGCGAGTAAGTAAACGCTGGTAGGGTCGGGGAAAGGCCCACGCGCGCGTGTTACTTTGTGTATGTGTCACTCTCACCCCCATACACGCACCTCCCACACAGTTAAACTTGTCTCTCCTATCTCCCTCACTCGCTCTCACACACGTGCACTCCTCCTAATTTTCCGGATCACTCTATTTTTCATATGATATTTGTCATAATTACATATAAATTATATATTATTCAAAAAATTATCTTTTGTTCAATAAATAAATTAATTTTTTAATTAAAATTTTCTCAATTTTTAAACTATGTTGAAAATTTCAGTAAGCACGGGACTGAATATGTAGAATTTTTTCAATATTAGGACAATTTTAAAGATTACGTATAGCAAAGGATTAAAAACGTTGAAACCCTATCATGTGGGGTTAAAAGTGTAATTTCACCCTATTATTTGCTTATTTGAAAAGTATAATTATTAATTAATTATAAATATTTAATATTGATAATTAATTTGGTTATTGAAAATGTAATGTAATTGTAATTGATTCACTTCTGAGGCGACATTAAGTAGATATTATAAGTACAACCAATCAAGATTAAGGGCTTAATTAATATTAATAAGGGATAATTATATTTTTCTCCCATAAGGTTTGATATAACTACACATAGATCCTTGTTGGTTTGAAAATTTACATCTAACACCTTTGAGGTTTGCTTTCGTCTAATAAATAAGTCTTTTCGTTAGCCAAAATACACCGAATTTTCTGGTATTAACAAAAATATCGAAGAAGAATCTATATTTATCCTCGATTGACTTATTACTAACTCATAGCATGTTCAATAAATCTTTTTATGATCAAATTACCCTCATACGTCTTCACACGTTAATACATGTGAGGACGTACATCTTCACCGTTATAAGGATAGTTTAGTTCGAAAAAAGCTATTTGACCTGCAATAAGCCAGTGTTAAGTCAATCACTGATAAATGTTAATTTCATTTAGTTTTTTTTATTAATATCATTAAATTAAGTGAATTCTAATTAATAGGATGATTTATTTGATAGATGAAAATAAATCTCAAGATTATTAAATGTAATTTTTCAAATAATAAAAAATTTACTCATAAATACCCTAAACCTAATGGAAGAAGAGTATAATTATCCCTGATAATAATATAGTGAAGGGTGGGTAGTACTAATCTTGTACGTCAATCAGGACAATCAGGACAGCCGTATGCCACATACACTTCTCTCATCAAATTGACACATACCTAAGGGACATATGCCTTCAATTGTACACCCACATGTGATGGGACTAATTAACAATTTAATTATTTTTCAAAGAAGAAATTAAATACTTTGTTTGGTTGGGTTTAAGTTAAAGAATAAATAACAATGAGCTTTCGTGAAATTTGATATAATTATAAATATTTTGTTGTCGCTTGAAAAATTATTAATAATTCTTAAATTTAACAATCGTTTAACAATAAGCCCGATTCATTAATTTTCGTTAGATTTTTATTCATTATTTTTTTATGTTGAACTCACAAAAATACCTTTATTATCTATGAATTATAATTCTATTTATTTTATGAATTAAGTAAATAATTTTTTTAAATTTTTTCATATATTTCGTCCATTTTATATATATATAAGAAATAAATACAACAATGGCAATATTGATAATTTCAGACTTTCATTTAAGGATTACATAACTTTATCAAATTTTAGGGGAGTTCGTCGTAATTTAATCTCAAATTAATTAAAAAATAAAAAATTAATCTAATTTTTTAATTTTATTTTTTGGGATCTGAGATGTAAACGTGCATTTGGGTTTATATAGAAAAAAATAATAATAAAATGAAAACAAGTGGATAATATATAATTAATAATGCAAGCTAATTTAGGGAACAAACCACAATTATTTAAAATGTAGAGTAGGAAAGATGAAGAACAATCATAGCTGTAGTTGCAGGAACTTGTCTAATTAGGTATGCACATTTAATTAGGTTCTTTTGTTTTTTAGGGTGTGTGAAAAGTGATGCAACTTTTTTATTAAGGTAAATTATATTGTATTTTTTTGAATTAGGTTAAATTACATAAATACATCATATTTTTCATAAATTTATAATTGTATCCCCTGAGAGTTGTTAATGTAATATTTTTTTAAGAGTATTTGTGTAAACTTTGCTTCTAAATAGGGGGCGTAGTTATAATTTACAATTATAATTTTCGAGAGCGTAGCTGTAATTTATAAAATACGGGGAGTGTTAGTGTATTTTGACCTAACATCAAGAGTATCGATGAAATTTATCTTATTTTTAATAATTGTATTTTTTTCTCAATAATTATATAATATATATTTATAAATTTTTACTCTAACTCAAAATTTCTATCTTAAAAATTATATATTTAGGACGGATAATAAAAGCAATATAGAATTATACTCACGATAAGCGTATGTAAATTAGAATACAAGACGAATAATTATTTGAAAAAAAATTATCCAAATAAAATGACCATATATATATATATAACCAATTAAAGTTTTTAAAAAATAAAATAAAATTTAAAAATAGAATCAAATGAAAAAGCCTTAGAAATTATAAATCTTGGAGGTGCAAAACATATTTGTTTAGGCCATCTTTGACCCTTGGAAACCATACCCTACCCTACCCTACCCCCCCCCCCCCCCCAACCCCACAAACAATGGAAGGTGTTGAAGAGATGAGGACAAATCTTGAATTTCTTAAAGTATAAATAAAAATGCACAAGACTTTGAATCCAAGTGGGCATACATTAATTATAAGGATTTGAATAGTTTGTGCATGGCTTCATGCATTGAAACCATAATTAGGTAGGGAGAATTATTTTATTTATGGTCCATCCTTGGAATTCAGCACTACCTCCATATTATTTCAAATAATAATTACATTTAGACCCCTGATCTATAATTTATTTACCCAATTATTCATGTATTTTGAAAAATTACACATACGCCCATCAAAAACTTCGATATTATTTACACAAACCACTCATATTTTTTAAAAAATTACACATACGTCTTCCAAAAACGTCAACAACATTACACAAACTATTGCTACTTTTTTGCTGTTATGAGTGGTTTCTATAATTACGCAAAAAATATGGATAGTGTGTGTAATGAACTGTAGATGTTGTAAATATAATTATCCCTTATATAAATATATAATCTCCAATTCTTTTTTTCTTTATTTTTCAACGTGTCGGGAGTTTTTAGGGTGTATATATTTTTATCTGATTTAAATGAATTTTATAATTATAATTATAATGTCACCGCATTTAAATAATAATACAAACAAATTTTAAGAAGATATATTTTTGGGTAAATTATATCGAATCCCCTAAAGTTAGATTAATTACATTAATATTTCTTATTTTTGAAAATTTATCGATAGACCCTTTGATGAGATGTCAATGTAATATACCTCAAAAAATATTTATATAAAATTTTAATTATTATTAAATAAAATATATTTATAATTTTACAAACTCAAGAGATATCAACATATATAACTTATCCATTTGTCTTTTTGTAAATGAGTTTTGCAGTTTGTCATAATGAAACCTCATTCACATAACAAGAAGTAAATAAGTTATGTGGTTGTAATAATGTCACCTCCTTCGGATAACGAGACAATAGTATTAGGATTAATTGCATTTACATTCCATTTAAAAATAAAAAATTATATTTTTTTAAATAAATGTTTATAATTATACTTACACCCCATCTGAAAATTCCGTTTGTATACCTGACCCGTTTTTAATGATTTGGACGAAAACTATAAATGTCAGTAGAAAATTTAAATAAATTTTTCAGTTTTACTCATTTTTTAACATTCTCACATGAAAAAAAATTTATCTTTACAAAAGGATAAATCTAATATATACAAAGTCAAAATGGTATAAAATTTAAAACTTACATAATTTTTTTTCCCATTATCTGTCGGAAAGAATCGATGTAAATAGTAAATTTTTAAAGGGGTCTAAGTGCAAATAAACCCATAGTATTATAGTGAAATTTAAGGTAAAAAAATGTGGTCCCATATTGGTAATTTGGGGCAGCCTTGTTTTGTGGAAATGCATAGTTCTTGAAGCAAGAATACACGTGCACATGCGCATGCACACAAACACACACAAAGTAAAGACACAAAACCAATGCAATTTTGAGGACCACTTACTAATCTTAAAAGTAGAGTCTAATATTTATAGAAAAAATATGAATATATATATATGATTGGTAAATTGTATTCCAAGAAATTAGTACATGGGATCTTCCTAAAAATGTGCATACCCCTTCATTTATTTATTTATTTTTAATAATTCTAATTGAACCCATTTATTATAGAAATCCCAATTAATCAATCTTTATCTCGAACATATTTCAAGAATTGCTTTTCTTAAAAAAAAAAACAAAATAAATTGAGAAAACACTGGGCGATTTTTCAGTTCGATTCTCATAATAAAAATCAGGTGATAAGCAGTTATAAGTGCCTTGAAATTTGAATTATCTAGGAATGGTGTATATAAACTTCTTTAGAGAATTTTTATATACACAGAATAGTCATATCACTACAGTATACGTTTATTACTGAAGAAAATTTGCCATACCAGCACAATACGCTGGAGCAAATGCTGCATTGGATCCTGATAGACACTCTTTAATATGTTTACGGTTAATGCAAATAAAAACTTTCACATTCTATTTATATGTAAAAAGAAAAATTCTCATTTAAATTAAAGTTGATCAAGTCGAGCCAATCACACAACAAATATGATAGATATCCTCCGTGAATTGTAGTCCTGATCTAAAGTGACAAAGAGAGGTGGTTTGACTGAGTCAAGGGGAGATGTAACTTGGAATTTTTTATTCCCTCTCCTACCAATTATTGAATGATAATACACATATATTGTATGTGATTGAAAGGAAACAAAAGAAACAATAGGAGGAATTGAGAAAATATGACAGTTGGCAAGCATGAGTATGGAGGGGCCTACAGCTCAGTTCTTGATGAAAGGATTTGATGTATGATAGTTGGGATCGAATTTGATCATATTAAAATTAATTATATAATAAATATAATATATTTATTATATGATTAATGTGTAGTATAAGAAAAATAATTTGATTGATAAATTTGATTCGAGTAAGAATTTTTTGAAATGTAGCGGTACTGCTGCAACATATGCAGCCAAAATTCACAATTTTAAATTCAGAGAAAAGAAAAAGGAAGAATAAAGGAGGAGGAGGAGGATGATGATGAAAGAAAGATCCAAAAAAACCATCCACTTAGTCACCATCACTGTGAGGTCAGAGATGCAAAAGAGTGGTGGATCTATAGTCTTGACAAAAAGCCATCAACATTAACTGAATAGAAAGAAAGCATAACAAACTCAAACTATTATATGTACAAAATTTCTTACAAGTTAAGACAACCTTTTCTTCTTCTTATGTATAATAACAAGATTTTACTGTTTTCTTTTTTGGAGTTTAACTACTAGGTGTAAGTACAACAAATTTCTAGTACGAGTACAAAGGGGTGGTAGTTTTATGGGAAAATTTTGGAGACTCGAATGTTGGATCTTTTGGCTCGAAAGAATTCTTGAGGTTGAAGTGATCTTCACAAATGCTTGCACAGCTCGTTGCCTTCCTTTATGCTCATTTCCACCCCTTCGAAACCGCCGTCCTCGATGGCGATTGACGAAGCGGAGTCGAGCCCGGATCCCGCCTGAATCTCTTTGAACATCGCCATGACTTGGATCATTGTGGGACGCTTCCACGGCCGGTCGTCCAAGCAAGCGCACGCTACTTTCAAGTGTTGCAGAAGCTCGATCTCTAAGCTTGGATCCTCTTTTATCAACTCTGGGTCGAAGACATCGCTTATTCTCGTCTTGGCGTGCTGTTTCACCCACCCGACTAGATTGTTGTCCCCGAAATCGGGGGAGTCGGTCGGCTGCTTCCCGGTGAGCAGCTCTAGCAAAACTACACCATAGCTGTAGACGTCGCCTTTTGTTGAACATCTGAAGCTCTGGTAGTACTCTGGAGGGACGTATCCGGGGGTTCCAGCCAATGTGCTGACACTTAAGTGAGTGTCCATTGCACTCATTAGCCTTGCCATTCCGAAATCGGAGACCCTCGCCTCCAAATTCTCGTCGAGTAGAACGTTGCTAGATTTCATGTCCCTGTGAATGATATGAGGAATGCAATTGTGATGAAGGAATGCTAATCCTCTAGCTGCTCCAATCGCAATCTTCCGCCTAGCCGCCCAGTTTAGCTTGATCCCAATTTTTTTCCTGTCGTGCAGAACATCTTCTAGACTTCCGTACTTCATGTACTCGTAGACCAAGAGCCGTTCCTCGCCCACTTTACAATAGCCCAACAAGGGAACAAGGTTCCGATGCTTGATCTTCCCGATTGTTTCCATTTCGGCAGTGAATTCTCGATCGCCTTGACCACTCACATGTATCAATTTCTTGATGGCTACGATGCTTCCATCCTTCAACTGCGCTTTGTACACATCGCCAAAACCACCAGAGCCTATAAGGCTGTCGCTGTGGAAGCCGTTTGTAGCTTCAAGAAGATCAGCAAAAGTGAGCTTCCTTAGAGGCTTTTCGAAGGTCGCAAGGTTAATGCTCAACGCATCACGAGCGCTAAGCTTCCAGTTGCTTTGTGCCGTTGCCGAGTTGGAGTGATTCTCCATATAGGCCTCAAGAGCAGCCTCTTTCTTCTTCCGCCTCTTCTTTGTTTCAACAGCAACAATAATCAAACCAAATATGCAGAAGAGTGAAAACAACAACCCCATTGCCACACTACCTGCCAGTGATGCTTGTTTCCGATGGGACTTTGGATGCTGGCCGCTTCCGGTGCCTAATGCGGAGCCACAAGGCGGAAGGGGGTATCCACAAAGGCCGGAATTATTTGCAAATCTGTAATCAGGAAACGTATCAAATGGGTTCGATTCTGGAATCATTCCTGAGAGATTATTGTTCGAGAGATCAATATCTCCTAGCAACGTAAGGCCCGTCAATGACTGTGGAATCGTCCCGTTCAACCTATTATAGGACAAATCAAGGATTGCAACACTCTTCAATCCCCCCAGCTCTTGGGGAATTGGACCAGAGAGATCATTGTGTCCCATATTAAGTATAGACAAGTAGAACATGGAACCGAGCTCCTTCGGGATGCTACCTTCCAACTTATTGTAAGAAAGGTCGAGAAAGATCATTGACCCGTTGTGATTGAAGGTTGGCTGAGTGATTCCTCTGTAAACTCTAGTGAAATTGCATGGATGCCTGGTCGAAATTCTGTTCAACTGTTCCTGTCTAATGCCCACAAACTCGAGCAAATTCCCAGCTCCATGGCACTGCTTGCTGCCATCATTCTTGATATACACATAGCTCTTCCCAGTAAGCAACGCAACAGCGATGTTGCCAGATTGCTTGAACAGAGCCGGTGGGATCGTCCCATTCAGGAAATTACTGTTGAGATCCAACCAAATCAAGCTGCGGCAATCCCCTAACTCTTCCGGAATACTCCCAGACAAAGAGTTATTCCCAAGCTTCAGAATAGCTAGATTGGCTAACTGGCCCAACGACGCTGGTATTTCCCCACTCAACTGATTATTCGACAAAGAAATCCAATTCAAATTAGAACAGTTGCTAAGACTAGCTGGTATCGATCCGGTCAAGTCGTTGAAATCAAGAATCAAGTTCTCCAAATTCTTCAAGTACATAATCTCTTGTGGGATTTCACCATGGAGTTGATTCAACCACATGATGACATCCCTCAGCTTGGACATGGAACCCAAGCTAGGCGGGATTGTTCCAGTCAAGTAATTGAAACTGAGATCAAGTGACTCCAAATTCGAACAATTACTCAGGCTTTCTGGTATTGGGCCTGTGAACATATTGTTCTGAAGGTACAACACTTTCAAGCTGTTCCTAGGTTCTTGGCAGAGCCCAGAAGGAATCAGGCCGGAGATATTATTGGAACTCACATCTAAAGTCTCCAAAGCCACCAACTTTGACAAAGAATCAGACAAACCACCCACAAAACTATTGAAAGACAACCTCAAAGTCTTCAAATTGCTCAATTTCAAAAGGGTGTCGACAGGCAACTCACCAGAGAAATTGTTGACGGAGATATCAAGAAGCTCCAGGGCAGAGCAAGAAGCCAGGCTTTCAGGCAGAGAACCTGTCAAATTATTGAAGGAAAGATCCAACTCCACAAGGGTTGTGCAGAAATCAGACAGACTAGGAGGGAAAACGCCCTGGAAATCGTTTTGTTGGAGATACAGAAACTGTATGCTCCCACTTGGCAGGTTTGGAACTCCGCCTGTTAGCTGATTGTTGGTGAGATTAAGGAAACTCAGCTTCCCACATGTGGAAAGTGAGTTCCCAACATCACCAAAGAATTTGTTGGAAGACAAGTCCAAGTGTTGCAAGCTGGAGCAGTCGCTGAATTTGGGGAAATTGGTCGAGATATTGTTCATGGAAAGATCCAAATACGACAAATTCTTGAAGTTGAATTCAGGGAAAACCCCGGAAACTTTGTTACCCTTCAGGCTCAAATACTGCAGCCCTGAAAACGCACTGGACAGAAGCCAAGAAACAACGTTCTCACCAGAAATATTGTTGTAAGAAAGATCAAGAACTTGTAAGGACGAAGACAGCCCAGAGGGTCTTCCACCTCCCTTAACAAAAGGGTCCATTGAATTCTTGGAAAGGTTGAGAGAAACCAAACCGGAGCAAACTCCAAGTGCTGGAATATCAGTCACAGGCCCGGAAATCGCATTCTCAGATAGATCTAACGATTTCAAGAGAGCAGTGCAAGACAATCTTGAAACAGAAGAGATTGGGCCGGATATGTTTGCGTTTTTCAGCACAAGGGACTCCAAGTTCTGGAGAGGAAGCAAAAAGCTCGCGACTTTCGACAGGTCGGCGTTGAGATGATAATTGGAGAGGTCAATGGAGGAAACCCTGGAGTTCTTACAGGAGACGCCATGGAAATTGCAGGGAGAAATGGTGGGCTGCCAGCTGATGAGTTCATTGGGGTTGGAGAGTGAGTTCTTGAAGGAAATAAGCTGCTGAGAGTCTCCGACGATGCCATTCTCCTCGGCGGCGGCGGAGGAAACTTGTGGGGCTGTAAGAGACATGAACAAGAAGAAGAAGAAGAAGATTACAGGTATAGTGAGCCGAAGATTGTGACAGTAATAGAGCAAGAAAAACTTGGCAGAGTATAAAGGGTGGTGGAAGAGATTGTTATCGGTTTTCATCTTCAAAGACTGGAAAATTTTCATCATGGGCTGTTTTCTTTCTCTCTACCAGTTCGGCTGCTCTCTTGCTTCTTCCATGAGAGAGAGAGAGAGAGAGAGAGGAGAGAGAGGATTGGTTTGTTTTCAGAGAGAGAGAGAGAGAGGTGAAAAGTGAAGAAAGGGAGTCAAAAGGCGGAGTAAGGAAGGTAAGATGGGTATATATAGTGAATTATGAGTATATTATTTGCTCGAGTTGAAATGGTGGGAGTGGACACAGCTGTTGTTCACATGGCATGTGACACATCTTTCTCTCTCTATACGTATAGGTCTAGCCTCTTCTTCTCTCTCTTTCTCTCTCTATACGTAATGGTCTTTGGGGGGGTTGCCCTGTTATTACAAAAATCTGTTTGTCTCTCTAGGTTTGCGCGTACGTGTGATTAAGAATAGATGGAACTGTCTATTTTTAATGTGAGATTCCATTGCTTTTCTTTAATTGCAATTGTCTTCATTCATGATGCCCTCAAGAATAATTAACTCTAATTACTATTTATTACAATCTCCCCCTTCTACTTTTATTAAATATCACTTCCACTCCCTTCTCCCAATCAACAACATTGTGATTCTAACGGGTAAATTACAATGGGCTCTTTTAAAATTTTTCATAATTAAAAATACTCATTTATTGTTTAGAATATGACAAATACCCCCTAAAATTATAAATATCTCCTTCTGACAGCTCATTTTTTATTAAGAATGTTGTATAGAGCACGATTTTGTATATCAAATAATTTGATGAAAATGTAGGTTTGAAATTGAAATTTTCCAAAGTTTTGTGAATTTAGGAAGTGTTCTTTCCTCGTTAATATAAGTATTTGATGTAGAAAATTTTAATATGGATCACTGTAATTTGGTCGCAATATAAATGCACGTTCTTTCAAATGGGCATTTATTTCAGAAAGATTGCAAGAATTTTAGGCCATGACTGAAATTTTCATTTCCAAATTTGAGTTTTTTGTTTTTTGTTTTTTTGTTTTTTTTAGATAATTGTGTTTTCTTCCTTAAGATTTTGTGTAATTATACGTAGATTTTATATAATTTGGAGAATTACATTTGGTACCTTGATGTTTGCTTCCATCTAACAAATATGCCTGTTAGTTAGTCCAAACTTGCTGAATTTATAGATATTAACAAACAAAATGAATGAAAATCCATTTTTACCCTCGATTGATTTATTACTGACTTATTACACGTCAATCAAATTTTTTGTGATTAAACTATCATTATAACGGTGCTGTGAAGTTGTACCTTCTCACATGAATTTACGTTAGAAGATGTATACGGGTATAATTTGGTCATAAAAAGATATATTTGACCTATAATAAATCATTAATAAATCAATCAATGATAAATATGATTTTTTATCCAATTTCTTTTGTAAATATCATAAACTTTGATGAATTTTAACTAATTGAGTTACTTATTTGTTATATGGAAGCAAATTTAAGGGATACTAGATAATAATTTTTCAAAACTCAAGGGATCTACCTGTAATTACACTAAATCTTAGAGAATGAGGACTGTGTTTATCCCTTTTCTTACAAATCCAAATTTACGTTTCACGGATTCTATGCGCGTAGAATTAAATGGTTCTTGACAGACAGGATGTCTTTTTAAATCGAAAATGGAATAAAATCTGTGTAACGTAAAAGAGTCTAGTGCGTTCTGCCATATCCAGATATCGATGCAATAAATGGCTTATTTGACCAGCTACGCATCTGTTAATAACAATTACAGGTACTTTCAATGATGTCGACGAAGTTCTGTTCTAACCCACATTTACACATACCATTTATATTCGAAAAAAAAAACCCCTAATCGGATAATTTTATTTTTGGAAATTCTTCATGAGCCACAATATCTTTTTTTTTTTTTTTTGATACAACTAATAAACGTGTAACAGATGGTAAGATGAATATAAATAATGCTAATGCATCATAATAGAGTTATATATTATTGGAAATTTAAAAATATTTAGGTCGTTTACTTAGAAAAATATAAATAGCAAGTTTCAAACAAGTAGGCTGAGCACATGTCTTCTCTCATATCTATATATATAACATTTTAATTATTTAATATGAAATTAATTTATATATATATATATATTAAGTGATAATAATATTTATCTCGTTACTATATAATTATTAATGATAAAAATTATGTATAAAATTCTCACTACGTGTTACTAATTATATTTAGTAATAATTTTGTGTTCATTTTTTATTACTAATAATATTTTTTTTATAAAATAATAGTTATTATTAAAATCATGAAAACTTATTATTTTGATAAAATACATGTTTTAATGATATATATAATTAGTGATAATATTAAAATTATCACTTAATTTTTTTATTTATTTTTCGTAGTGTTAACTATAATCGAAACGATTTTTCTTTCTTTTTTTTATTTTTTTTATCAAACTAGTTCGAACAACTCTAACAAGCTGCACACAATCAATTACATCTATATTCCCGACATATAGTTTATTTAATAAATTATTCATGTCGTTTGAAAAATATACATACATCATCATAAATATCAACATTATTTACACAAATCTTCTATGTTTTCTGAAAAATGACACGTATACCCCCAAAAACGTTAATATCACTACACAAATTATTCCTAATTTTTTGTTGTTAAAGATGATTTTTATAATTACGTTAAAAAAAAGATAATTTGTGTAAATAAATTATAAATTAAAAAATATAAATATAATTATTTTTTTTATAATAAAATGTGGAATCTAAGTAACTTGATTGACATCATAGAAAAGATAATGTAGGCCTTTGTTACATGGCAGTACAGCAATCAAACCAATGGTTCAACTAAGGAGGGGCAATTTAGTCATTTCATCCAAGGATAGGTTGGTAATTTGGTGATATTTTTTTTTACATCATTAGCCAATCACGGCACGCCATTGCTAACCATGTATGAATGATAGTGATATTTTCGTCCTACTTTTATTTATTTATTATTATTAATTATTATTTAGAATAAAATACAACGAGTACTTCAAGATTTAAAATAATTATAAATCCCTCGATATTTGGCAAATTATCAATATTTTTTATTTTTAAAAAATTATATAATTTTTTAATAAAGGTCTAAAATTGTGAACTTTGCCTTTGCTGTATTTTTTTAATAAAAATAAAAAATATATAAAGAGAAATAACCCACTAGGTCCATAAAATCATTTAGAGAAAAATTTTAAAAAAATAATAAATATTATAATTAGGTTCACCAGGATATTTTGGTTAATATCCATAAAAAAATAATAATTAAGAAAATATTTATAATTATATCAAATTTTAAGAGAATTTATTATAATTTACCCTATTGTTTATAAAAAAAAAATATTTGCGGGCTTATTTATAATAATAATAATAATAACAACAACAACAATAGTAATAAGAGTTAATTACACTTAAACCCCCTCTAAAAATAAAAAATTATACTTTTTTTAAAAAAGTTTGAAAATTATATTTATACCCTCTCTAAAAATTCATTGTTTATAAACCCACCCCCTATCCTAAGGATTTGGACGAAATACTGACATTAAAAAAAAAATTTACATAAATTTTTAATTTTACTCCCCATTTAACATCCTCATTAAATAATTTTGTAATTATGAGGAAAAAGTTGTAATTTTGTTAACCTCACTCCACACATATATAATATATATTACATTTAGCCCTTTATAAGTACAAACATATACATAAAAAAATTAAATGATGGTCAGCATTGAAAATTTATATATTTTTTTTAATTTTTTATTAGCATTAGCATTTTTCGTGCAAATACTAACGGAATGGTGTTAGATGTAAAGGACGGATTCTTGTGTAAATATAATTTTAAATTTGAAAAAAAATATAATTTTATATTATTAGAGGGTCTAAGTGCAATTAACCCTAACAATAATGATAAAAAGAGAATCTTATTAATTTTCATGATGGAAATATTGACTTTTTACTTGGAATCCTTTTCTATCTTTTATAATCCAAAAACCCAAAAAAGAGAGAGAGAGAGAGAGAGAGAGAGAGAGAGAAGTACTAGAGCGTGGACTCCACGCACCAGAATTCAGTTGTGGGTCCAATTGTCATCAATTATAAGGTACTTCATAATGCAGGGTAGTACCATGTCTGGGCCCCACCGCCAAGCAATCTCTACCGTTGATGACGTTGATGGACGAAATTAAACAGTTACTTCACTGTGCAGCAAAAATGTGCATGTGTACTACCACTATTTAGCAGTAGATCTAACACCACTTTCATGTCAAATTACCAAAATGTACACCCTCAAATAAAGAAAATTTTAAATTACTTCAAACACTAAACAAATTTAACTCACTACATTGAAAAATAAATCAAATTATTCGAAAACCCGACTGAGATAACCCGTGTAAGTGTTTGCCTGAGCTTGATTCGTTTAACTTAACAAATTAAAAATTCAGTTCGACCTCAATCTGATTAAAGTAAAAATAATAAAAAAATTATATTTAAAAATATCAATTACTTGAGTCGGGCTCGTGTTTCACTCAATTACAGCTCGTTTGAACCCGACTCAATTTTTTTCTCCATCTCACGCCATAATATTTTTTTATACACTCTCGAAAACTGCATGTAACAACGATTAAGTTAAATATATATAATTAATAATGTGTTTGGATCGATCGGTGCTAACGCTATGTGAAAAAACTTAGGTAAAAAGTACTAAATTTATTGATGCAAGGACAAATGATTATAATTTGACCAACAAGTCAATTTTGTGGTAGAAAAGACAAGCATTAATTTACTAGGTGATCAATTATATTTGGCATAATTAAAAATAAATTCATAATTAATTATATTCTTACAATTTGAAGTTTGTTTGGATTTTTTTTATCATAGGTAAAATCGTGATAAATGTCAATAAATTGTAATTAAAATTTAGATTTTTGTATCGAATTTACTTTACTATGGTTGAGTATAGATTTGCCAAGTTTTCATACCCTTCGCAACAACTCATTATAGGAGTTGTTTATTAGATGATCGTTATTTTTAGGGTGTTATTTGTAATTTTTAAAGGGATAACTACACTTTTCTCCCCTAAAATTTGTGTAATTACACATAAACCTCTTGTGGTTCGGAAAATTATATCTAGCACCTTTGATGTTTGTTTTTATTTAATAAATAAGTTACTCCATTAGTTAAAATTTACTGAATTTGTTGATATTAACAAAAAAAAATTGATATTAATATACGGTTGACTTATTACTAACTTATTGCAGATCAAATAAATTTTTTTATGATAAAATTATCCCCATACGTTTTCTCACCTTAATACATGATAAGAGGTATGTTTTTTCACTCTTATAAGGGTGGTTTAGTCCGAAAAATATTATTTGACCTGCAATAAATCAGTAATTAGTCAATTAAGGGTAAATATTAATTTTTATTTAATTTTTTTTTGTTAATATCAGCAAATTCAGTGAATTTTGACTAACAAAAAGACTTATTTGTTAGATGAAAACCAACTTTAAGGGTGCTAGATGTAATTTCTCAAACCATAGATAATTTACGCAATTACACCAAACCTTAGAGAAGAAGAGTGTAATTGTCTTATTTTTTAAATAATATAAAAATATTTGTAATTATGACAAAGTTCAAAACAGATCCTTTATAATATACTTTATAAATAAGCCACAACAATTTAATTTTCTTCTTTTATTAAAAGATGGGGGGCAAAATGGTCAATTAACAAGAAAGGGACCTATTTATTATTGGGACGTGGGAAATAAATGTGATTGTTCTGCGGAACAGTTCTTCTGCGTCAGCAATATGTTTTGGCTGGGATTCAAATGGGGGGGGGGAGATTATCGTCATTTCACGTACGCTCTTTGTCTCCACGCCGTAAAGATTGGAAAAAACGTTGCACGTGTGACAGTGCAGGGTGCTGTCATTTTCCCCATAAAGCCCTTTCTTTCTTCCATCATCATTTTATTTTATTCTATATTATGTTTAATAAATAGCCACTTTTCAATTACGATAAATTTCAAAGTCGCATTCCAAAGATATTTCGTTTTACATTTTGTCATTTAAATATTTTTTTATGATAATTTACTGTTTGCAAAATTTATACTTTGACATATATAATTATTTTTGGATAAATTACAATGATCTTTCTTGATATTTGATATAATTATAAATACCCCCTCATTGTTTAAAAAATTACAAATATTCCCTTATTATTAATCTTTATTTTTCTCTCTGCCTTCTTTCCATTTCGCTCTCTTTTCTACGTCGACATATCTTTTTCTTCTCACACTCGTTTTCCAATAAATTCTTATTTTTTTATATTTTTAATACATATATTAATCAAATTAATATATATTTTTTAAAACAATAATTAGTTTTCAAAATCTAAATTTACTTATGCATATGCTAGTAATAATAACAATAATAAAAAATATTAATACTAATAAAGCCAAGTAAGAATTATTTGGATGAATGGATTTAAAAAATATATATTAAGTAGATTTAAAATCCATCATAATATTAATAAAAATCAAAAGAATTTTATACCATTAATTTGCAATATAAAGTTATATAAATAATTATATTATGTTTATTAGGGTAAATTATATCAACACTCCCTCATATTAGATAAAATTACCCTAGAGTTTTTTATTTTTTGTAAAATTACAGCTACACCCCTTAAGGGGTGTTAGTGTAATGTCCTTTGGAGGTTTTTCTATAAGCTTTTTATTTGAATAGGGGGTGAATTTGTAATTACAACTATAACATCATAGAGTATAGCTGTAATTTTATAAAAAATAAGGAATGTTTGTATATTTTGACCCAATGCTCATATCCTGGAAGAAAAGCCTTACGGGACAACCGACCTAATGAATGAAGTATCAATATAGTTTGCCTTATTTATTATTATGAATTTAAAATCTTTTAACTCCAAATTCTTATATCCAAACACAACATATTATAAAGTTTTGTGGTTTCTCATCTTTTGAAGAGTCATTATTACAACTACAACAAAGACAAAATCAAGAATTTGGCAAATAAAAGTTTACTCAAGTAGTACTTTTCATGACATGACTATCACCCCCCCCCACCCCACCCCACCCCCCAACTACCCTTGAATTTCTCCATGACCCCACATAGTACCATATCACCTTTCAAAATTCCCCAAACTTTTATGACCTTACACACATTCATTTTGAATAATTAGGCACTGAAAATGTTGAAAGTGGAAGAAATCTTTATTACTTTTTTCCTGTTTTTTAAACCCCCCCCCCCCCCTTTCTTGAATTTTATTTTCTTAGTGAGTTAGGGAAAGGATGTGATGGTGATGTTTCACATTCCCAAAATATTGAGGATTGTCAATGGAGAAATCAACCAAAATCCAACTACCAAAAGACTCTTTTGACCATCCATCAACTATTATTGCCACTCTCCTCCAAAAGCTTAATTATTAGGGTAAATTATGGCTATTTTTCTTAAATTTTGATCAGAATACGAATAGCTTTGTATTGTTTAAAAAAATTACAAATACCTCATCAAATAAAAAATAATTATGTAGCCCCTAGATGAAGAGGTGGATATTACTATTTTGCCCTTACTAAAATTTAAAAATATATATATTTTAAAAAATATAAAAAAATATTTAGGATGGGTAAATAAATATCCCATAGGAATATCAATTCATAAAAAAATTCTAAAGAATATATAAAATTTTAATCTATAATGCAAAAAGGGCATTTTGGACAGTTCAATATAAAAATTGGATGAGAACCTAACATAAGCTAACCAAATGGACTTAAATTTAGACAAAAGTTAAAATTAGGGGGATATTTATAATTTTTTATATAATGAGGAGGTATTTAGAATTATGTCATATTTTAAAAGAGATGGGCGTAATTTATCCTAATTATTATAAAATAATAAAAAAAAAATTGGAGTAAATTTTAACTATGGATGCATTACAATAATAACCAAGGATATGAGAAAACCCTAAAGAGCAACCAACATTACATGAGCATAAGCATACCAAAACTATAATTATATGAGATTCATATGTATATATATATGAGCTCGAAACTTATAAATACTTTTTAAAATTATGAATACCTTATAATGTGTTACTATAAAAGGTTTATAATTTTTTAAATAACGATCATGTATTTGTAATTATGATAAATTTTAGGGAGCTCATTGTAATTTATTCTAATTAAAATGACAGTGATGATGATATAATTAGTGAGGCAATTTATACTTAAATTAGGATTTATGTGGTGATTGAGGAGTGAATTTGTGGGCCCAATTTGTTGTTGGCCTTCTCTATTGATATCAACAATAGCCCAAAGTACAAAAACAAGATGAGAATGAAAAATGAGTGACCCCACCAATTATGTGGGAGGAGAGAGGCCTTTGAGTATTACATGGAATTAATTCTATTTAGTGTTAATTATTAGGCAAATTTATTTAAATAATACAAAAAAAAAAGTTAGAGATTTGGTGCTGTTCGAAAAGCTTCAGAAAAGTGAGCGGCACCGCGTTTTCGTACCGCGGTGCCGCAATTTAAAATTTAAAAAAAAAAAGCTTTTCTTTTGTCACCGCGGTAAGTTACCGCGGTGACAAAGATTTAAAAAAAAAATGTATATTTTAATAAGCCACCGCGGTGATGAACCGCGGTGGCAATAAAAATAATTATTTTTTCTGTGTCACCGCGGTGGCTCACCGCGGTGACACAGAAAAATTATTTTTTTATATGCCACCGCGGTGATGAACCGCGGTGGCTTATAATATTTTAAAAAAAAAAAAAAACAACGAGCCACCGCGGTAAGGTACCGCGGTGGCTCATTCTTCACGTTGTACTTTCGCCGCCTGACACTCCGCTAACATAGCGCGGTGATTATCAACTTTTCTGCTTTTTCAGTCTGTGACACCGCGTTAAGCTAGCGCGGTGATAAATAATTTTTCTGACACCGCGGTTGTTTATCGCGGTTTTTTCAGCTATATATATCACACTCCATTCCCTCAGTCATTCACATTGAAAAATCGAACATCAGCTTCAAAAACTTCAACATTCATTTCTTATCCCGCATAAACTCTAAAAAGCAGTCATCGAAAATTTCATATTCCACCATACCGCGCAATTCTTCTCAAATTTGTTCACTTTTTATTTGAAGATTTACAAGAAAAAGGCATCTAGTAAGTTATTTATTAAATTTTTGTGTTATTTGTTGCTTTTAAATATCTTGTTATATTAGAAAAAACAATTTATTGATGTGTAGTTTATTTTATTTTGAAGATATGGCGGAGCAAAATACCGTTGATATTGTTATATATTTTGGAGGTCAACAAATTAATTCGAATGGTTCTGTAAGTTATGATCGTCCTCCACTCGGATTCATGCAAATTTCTCGTAGTACTACATTTGCTGAGCTAGAATTAATTTTGTATGAAGAAATTGGTATGGATAGGAATAATGTTAAGTTGAATATATTTTTTAAATACATAACATTTAATTTTGGCCAAAGGAATGAGATGTTGTTGGCAATTAAAAAGGATCGTGATATGAATTTTTTTTTAAATCCGATGAATGGATATGTGTCGATTGATATTTTTGTCGAAGCGGAGAAAGTTCTGCAAGATGCTGTACCAGATGACTCAGCTGTTGGTGATTGGGGAACATATATGTCTATGATAACCCAAGATTTGCCGAGCTTACCAGTAGTAACACAAGAAATGGGGCGGATTGGTCTTAATGAAGATTATGCAGGTCCATCATCGTATGCAGGCCCCTCATCATATGCAGGTCCATCATCGTATGCAGGCCCCGCATCATATGCAGGTCCATCGTCGTATGCAGGCCCCTCATCATATGCAGGTCCATCGTCGTATGCAGGCCCATCATCATATGCAGGGACAAATGCATATGATGGCTCATCGGATTATGCGGGTTCATCTGAATATAATGATGAAGATGACGAGCTTGAAGCTGATAGCTTGTTGAACACTGAGCAAGCTGACTCAGAACCAGATGAGGTCGAATTAGAAGACCAGATTGAACAAAATAATGACGATGATGGTGATGTAAGTATACCTGTTATGATGGAAGTTCTTGGTGAGAATGCACAAGAGCATTCTGATCATCTCCGGCATTTTCACAATCAATCACCAGCTGCTCCATTCTATTATACTGTTAAACAAAATCAAATTATAAGCAGAATCAACTGGCTAAAATAAATGAACATAACATAAATTAGAAGGTGCTTACCACATATTCCCAATCACGGGTGTCAGTCGGTCGATAACCCGGCGTGTTCGTAGACAATATGTTTTGTGAAATTTGGACCCGAGTAATTTGATGATACCAGTTCATATAGTCAGGAACGGTATCACAACCACCTTCAATAATGGGTCCTTCCACCACCATTGATTGCACATCGTTCCATTTCGCAATGTAGTCCGCGTGAAACGTTGCCCAGTCCATGTCCTGACGTCCTCGCCTATCTATTGAGTGTAAACGACGCTCACTGATCAATGGGTTTTGGGGGATGTCTTGCACATAGCCAAATTGGCGAAGAACCCTCTCCGGGTGATGCATCTCCACCAACGAATAATTGATCAATGGGCATCGTATATTCCACGTTGTGCGCATTGCATAATAGGGCAATGCCTCAAGCTCGACGGCAATATTATTATACGGAGTCCAAATAAACTACAATAGCATATAACAACAATCAATATACTTGGAACAAATGCATCAATTATAATACTAAAAGTAAAAAATAAATCACAACAATATACCTCATTTAACTGCATACGGTCCAAAACGTTCCTTATTATGCGTAGAGCATTGTGCGCCGTATGAGTACGGGATATATGAAACGACCACCTAAAATCAAAATTAAGAAAAGTTAGTGAACTCAAAAATTTTTATAACTATATAAATAAATAAAAATATCCATACCGTGCGGCATATGGAGGTCGAGGCAGGATGTTGTCAGGGTCAATAATGGTCGGCACTAGAGATGAAGCTTCACTCGAGGGAATGGGTGCAAGTGTTATTATGCGAGACCATGCCCATATCTGTAATAATTGCATGGCACCGCCAATATTATTTTTTCCTCTTTGTGATGCTGTACATAGCTCCCGGTAGAGATATGCCAACACTGCAGACCCCCAATTTGAAACATAATGCTCGTCTATATTTTCCATATGCCGTAAATATAATAATGACACGGTGTTCCCCGTAGCATCAGGGCACAACACCCCACCAAGAATACACATGGCACATATCCGTGCCTCCTGTAACACAGCCTCAAACGGGCTATCATCATCACATGTATTTTCTAATAAATACTCATATAATACTGTTAGTTTTATTCTCGACCATCTAAAAGCATCTTCATTTGGAATAAAACCCAACTGTTGATGGCAATAATTTTGCCACTGTTGCGTATTATACCTTCTATCTACCCCGGTAATAAGATTACCTTCCACCGGGAGTGCCCAGATGACGGCGATATCTTGCAGTGTCACGGTTGCTTCGCCCACCGAAAAATGAAATGTGTGTGTCTCGGGGCGCCATCTTTCCACTAATGCAGTAATTAAGTGGGTGTCAATTTCAACATGCCCACACTGCAAAACACCAAGAAACCCCATATTTTGGAGTACTTGCAAAACACGAACATGGCGTGGTGCTAGTTGGAGGACACGAAAAAACGCTATATCACCACGTCGTACGGATAATGTTGTATCCGGATTTTCAGATACATCCTCAGAACGATGATTTAATTGTCCGTACAAAACACTGCTATCGATAGGGCCAAAATTAGACATTGATTTCAAATATTTTTCAAAATTAACTGAGAGGAAGAACAAGAACAAATTGCCCAAAAAGAATAACAAAAAAAAATTAACTAGAAGAGGAAGATGAAGGTAAACCGAGAGAAGGAGGAAGATGAAGGTAAACCGAGAGGAGGAGGAAGATGAATTGAGAGGAAGAACAAGAAAAATTTGGAAGTGTGAGCTGCTTGTGGTGAAATTTGCATTGCAGCTCACACTATAAAATAGTGTGAGCTGCAAGTGAGGACAAGCATTATTGCTGAGCCACCGCAGTCCGTGACCGCGGTGGCTCAGCACTGCTTGCTGCAGCCTGCAATTTTGCAGGCTGCTTTGACCAAATTTTTTTTTTCTGATAGCGGTTCTTCACCAGTTTCGTTTTTTTTTAATATTTGATTGATGCCACCGCGGTGAGACACCGCGGTGGCATATTATATATATATTTTTTTTTAATTCTGTGTCACCGCGGTCACGCACCGCGGTGACACATGAAAATTTTTTTTTTTAATTGTAAACTGTGGCACCGTGTTGTCGTACCGCGGTGCCGCTCATTTTTCTGATCCTTTTGCAACAGCACCAAATCTCTAACTTTTTTTTTTTATATTATTTAAATAAATTTGCCTAATTATTAAATATGTCACATTAAATTCCAATTGTTTTCATAGGTTCATTTCACCTCAATAATAGAAAAAATCATATTTTTTGTCCTATATTTTAGGATATTTTTTAATTTAGTTTCATTTATTATGATTTTTTTTTTCATATTGCATTTTATAAGTTGAAACTGTTTTTCAATTTTAGTCTTTATGCGCATTTTCGATCCAATAATTGACGGAGCCGTTAGCTGCCTCACGTGCATTTCTGTATATTTTTTGTTAATTATTGGATGCAAAATGCACATGACTGTATTTAATCACGGCTATAACTGTCATAGCAAATAATTATTGACTACGGCCATGCAATGATTTTGGTCGTGGTATCTGCAAGGCTGGCTAAAATATTTGTCATGGCTCATTGCAAATAACTTTTTCTTGGTGGTAAATCTATGTTTTTGCATCGATTTTTATTTAACTGTGGCCAATAAGAATTATTTACCACGATTTTTAGTCCATACCTATTAAAATTGTAGTCAATAGTCAATTTTTTTTTTTTTTTCTAATATGAAGATCAAAACTGAGAAAAAATTCAACTTGTAAGATACCATGCCAAAAAATCACAAGAAATAAAATTAAATTAAATATTTTAACATATGGACCAAAAATGTGATTTTCCCTCAATAATCATTAACAAGGAAACATATTTATAAAATATTATTATTTTCAACTTCTGCTATTGTGGTAGAATAATTTTTAAATAAATAGTTACCAAATAAAAGAATATATCATATCTAAAAGGATATTAGTTTTTCTTCAATATTAATAAATTATGGCACCAATGTGATCTAATTTAGTTGACCAACCCAGTTATATATGTGGAATATTGTTTTATTGCATAGTAGAATTATCTACTGTAATAATATGTGTTGTTATATTTTATTTATCTGATATTATATATTGATCAATATATGATTGTTGTAATTATTTTTATTAGGTATTTATATCTGACGGAGTATGGTTGTCGTAATTGTCTATATTAGATATTCATATTTAACAAAAAAAAAAATTATAATCAAATTATTTCAATTAATAATAGTTTATCGTTTCAAATAAAAAAAATTAAAATTATGGCATAATCTCTCTCTCTTTTTTTTAAAAAAAGTCTAATATTAGGAAAAAGTGCAACTTTGATGGATTATATTGGGAAGAAATCATGACGTCGCTCAATATTTCTTTATAAATCATCCATGAGTGCAGTTCTTACATGTATAGTTATTTGAAACACGTATTTGTCATTCTGACGTGTGGAATTTATCTTTAGTTCTGTTTATGTCAAATCTATAAACTAAACACGTATTATATTGCTTTAATGTTTAAGTCAGTAGCGTTGTAAGAAATAGGTGGGTAGCAGAAGTTGTACTTGGTGCATGGACATATTGCTATTTGAAAATTTTCATAATCGTATAATTTTTCACGTGAACTATATAGTTACATATGAATGATCTTGTAGAATATGTGATCAGAAAGCCAATTAGATTGGCTATTTTGTAATCTATTTAAGTAATTTCTTTTCACTATATAATATTGAATTAAATGAATAAGAGTAAGTATTCATTTGGCATTATTTTATTGTTCTTACTCCTGTAACTTTCATATACTGCAATTAAGCCCACTGATCACTAATTAACAAATAAAGTTGAGTTGCGCACTTAATGACAATTATGAAATCAATTTTTGAGGGTTGGATTTGAAATATTTTAAGTCGAGAGCCCCGAAAATGGGCTTCGCTGGTTCCCATTGAGACTTGCACTAAATATTGTGTCCATGTGATGGGTACCGTGTTTTATAGACAACAGACGTATGACGACTATGCAATTTTAGTGGGTGATTGACAAAGGTTGTTAAGTCAGAATTTACTCGTGAGGAGTTGTCATATAGAAGACCGTGAGGCTTGGTCGGTATGACTTGAACTCCTCAGCGCTGATGGTATGGGGTTTAGTCCTCAGAATGGGAGAATTAAAATTAATTATAGAAGGAAGGAATTAATTTAAAGAGTTCAAATTAATTCAAGAGATTAAACAATGTGATCATTTAAATGGGAGAACCCATATGATGGAAAGCCCCAAATTCAATTAGTGAGATAAATTAAATTTGAGTTAGATTTAATTAATTTAATAAGATTAATTTTAATTTAGAGTGGATGAGTTAATTAATAGGATCAATTAATTAGAGTTTCGACTTAAAAATTTAATGAGATTAAATAAATTGGGTTAGGCTTAATTATTTGATGGATTAATTAATTAAGTTATGAGTTAGGATTTATTCGATAAGATCACAAAAATCCCATTTAGGCTTTTTAAGAATTGATTGGATTAATTCTATGGAGAGCACAAGCCTATGAGTTTAATTTATTTTGAATTAAGCCGAGTAGACTATATATAGCACTAGCTTGTATATATATGCGATATACATATATATATATGAAGTTGTAAGGATAAGGGAGTTATTACTTGAGTACTTGTAGTACGAGTAGGTAGTGTACTAGGGGACACACATTATATTTATTTTTGACTTGACGTGCAATGTATACATGTATACATACAATAAGTACGTGATATGTCTCTTGTGTTTGTGTATAGTGTATAGGCTTGTCTACATATTATTTTGTATATGATAAAAAGACAACATCCCTATCATACTCTCATAATCTTGACCACTCTCTCTCCCTCTCTTTCTTTCTATTCTTTTGTTTTACTTGAACTAGTTTCAAGTTAGAATAAGGTCCTCTTGAGTTTGATATACTAAGTTAATAATATAACAAGTTTCTTATACTACATACACCTTACCTCTAGTAAGGTTTGGTGTTGACCATCTTGTAGCGTAGTGTGTGTTCAATGTAGAAGAAATCTCGTAAGTTTTTGTGTGAGCACACCGTTGGAGAAAAAGAGCTTGAAGAAAGTCTTCAAATCAGAAGGTGAAATTCCGTGATTACATTTTCGTTACTCTTTGTTATAAGGACAAAATGCATAAAACCCCCCTGTGTTTTAGAAAGTATGCAAAAAATACCCTCTTGTTTTCAAGATAGGCTAAAAACCCCCTCCTGTTTTGTTTAGTCAGCAAAAAAACCCCATTCTCTAACGGAAAGTGGAGGAGACGCGCATCTGCTGCGTTTCGTAGTCATTTTCTGCAGTTTGGGTTTATATTTAATGACACTTTGGACTAAACTATCCCTTTACGGGTCTATATAACATATAAAGAGCTTTTTAGCTTGATTGTGTCTTCCTTTTATCATTTCTCACCTTAAAAAGTAAGTATTAAATTTTGTCATATTAAATTTAAATTAAAATATTAAATTATATTTAATTTATTTTATATTAAATATTAAATTAAATTATATTTAAATTCAAATAATTTTATAATTGTTAATTATTAAATCTAAAATTATTTTTAATTAATTAAAATTTATATTTAATTACAATAATTATTACTATAATTATTATTAATTAGCCAAAATATTTAATTATTATAATTATTTAAAATATTCTTAATTAACTAAAATATATTTTAATTAATTTAATTAAAATTAATTAAAAAATTAAAAAGAAACAAGAAAAACTGCGATTTCGCCCCTTTTTCGTCGGAAACTTTTTTCTAAGTTTTCGGCACCGTCTGGCTGAATATCTCATGACCAATGGTATCATTCGAATCCTCTCTTCAAGATGAATATTTCCATACTTGAGTTTTCATCAATCATAGAGAGTGGACTCAAATCACGACTGCCGAACATGTTTGACGTTGATTCGTCTCTGTCTGGTCGAGTCTCGGTCTCAGACTACCACCATCAGACTCGTTACTTCAAGACGATTTTAACAAGATTGGCCTCACTCAATTTCGTAAAAAATTTACGAAGGTACGATCATTTTAACAAATAAGCGCCGCTGGCGGCGAGAATTGGGGGGGAGGTGGGGGTGGGGGGGGTCTAAGGGGTCGGGAGGGGTACTTAGCTATTTTTTTTAATATATAATAATAATATATTTTTAAAATTTTAAATTATTTATATATTAATATAAGTTAAATAATTTATTGAATCTAGACCTTTTATTTTTTTAAATCTAATGGTTGAGATTAATTGATTAGATCTAACGATCAGTATTTAATCAAAGAAGATCCAACGGTCATTAAAATAAAATATAATACATAATAAGTAAGGGTATAACGGTTATTTTTAAAAAAATTAACACTGTTAGTTGGATTTAACGGAGAGGGGGTGATTGAGCTGAGTTTTACAAAACACAGGGAGGCTTTTAGTCTATTCTCATAATAATTAAGAGAGTTTTTTTTTGCAGACTTTTTAAAATATAGGGGGTTTTATGCATTTTGTCCTTGTTATAATAACCATTTGTTTTATTTCAAACTTGTTTTATACTTGTTAAGTTACGAACACCCAAGATTAAGGGACTAATTCCCTTTAAAATTAAAATTTAAATATATTTATGTTCATGCCTTCGTTGCATTCTTGCCATGTCCCCAACCAGACCAATTTTTTTATGATTGTATGATCATCATGAATACTCAAGTTTGGATCGAATCGGAACAAAACAACACAAATAAAAAAGCGCGAATCTTAGCCTACTTCGTGATTGGTCTGTTTACGACTTTGAGGTGATATCCCAACACATTCAGTCAGAATTTGAGGTTTGATATTTTGATAAATAAAAACTTACCTAAAAAAACTAACCTCCAAGAGACTGATGAGGTCTTGGTTTAAGGGGCTCAATAAGTAATTAAACTAAATAACATACTAGAAAATAGAAAATTAGTTATTAAAATATTTATGATTATTTTAATACTGACACTAATTATATATATTTAGCGACAACAAAGCTTTATTTAGTTTTTTACTTTATGGGATTTTCAAAATAGTTTTAAAAATTAAAAGAACTTGATACATTTAGTTTATAATTTACGAAATTTTGGTCCAAAAAATTGGGAACGCTCGACACATTTGTTTCCTTAAATTTTATAAAGCAGAGGACTAAATATGTTGTGTTTTCTCAATTTTAAGACAATTTGAAAATCCTGCAAAATCAGAGAACTTAATGTGTCGAATTTTTTTAATTGTGACTCTATTTTGAAAATTCCATAACGCAGAGGACTAAAAATGTTAAACCTCTTATCCTGTGGAACTAAAAGTCTAATTTTACCCCCAATTTTTATTTTGCTTAACTTACAGCTTTTTCTTACAATCTATTTTCACAACAAAAATAGAAGCTACGCAACTCCTGTGGTACAAAACTGGCTTAAATGAATGAAACCGTTTGTATTTTAAAATTTCAGCTAAAACCCCCTCTTATATTTTAAAAATAGACTAAAACTCCCTCTTTGTTTTTTTAAATGTCGTTGAATCGCCCCTCTTCATTACATACAATTAACGATATTTTTTTTTTTTTAAAAAAATAACCTTTATACACTTTATTATTATATATTATTCTTTATTTTAGTGAATGTCAAATTTCTATTTTAAAAAAGATTAGAAAAAATCGTTCTAATTTATCCTAACATTAATTGTTGAGCAATTACATAAATAGATGCATTAATAATGTGAATATGCAGAGACATTATAGATAGATGCATTGATTCATCACAATTCCCATGTACTATGTAATTAAGGAGGAGTTGCCCTATTTTCAAGTTATGTAGTAATGAGTCATGAATACATGCAATTCTCTATTTCTACTTGAATACACTTGTCTGCAACCCTCTATCTTTGATATTGTAATAAACTCTCCACTCTTAATAAATGCATCCCTCATTAATTTCTTCATGTAATAATGATAGTAATGCAGATAGAATCAAACTACTAGTTAAAGAGTTTTTCTGGAAATCTGTAGTGATTATAAATACTCTTTTATTGTTTGAGAAACTATCAATACCCTTGATTGTATCGACCGTTCAACAACTAGTGTAATCCATTAGTCCCTGTGATATTATTATCCATTTTTTTGTGGTGGATTGATCAAAATATCCTTATAAGCTATGAATCATAATTTTACTTATTAAATTTTTTTTATGGACTAAGTTGACAAAATTTTCAAAATTCCATCCATGTTGTCCGATTTCTTTACAGGTTTTTTTTAAAAAGAAAAAAATTATACAATAAAGAGAAAGTTGACTTTTCCAAGCTTTTATATGAAAATTACATAATTTCATAAAACTTTGAGGGTATTGGTAATTTGTAAAATAATGAGTGATCATTTATAATCATGTCAAAACTCAATAAAACTCATTGTAATTTAACCACCCCTTCAGAGGCCGGGCCAGGCCGGGTATAATCGTAAACTTTAGGAACAATTACACCAGCACTCGATGTTAATGTGCAAACTTTTTAAAAATTATAATAAAAAAATATTTATTGGATTTTGTATGTGAAATGAAGTGTCTCTCTTTAACTATTCTAATGTATTTATTGAATTATAATAAGTGAAAAGAATAATATAATCTAATTAATATGGTTGAGGAAAAAGAAAAACAAATGGAAGGGATAAATAGATAAAGAAAAAAAAAACTTTAGATAATGAGTGGAACGAGAGGAGAAATAGTAAAAATAGTAGATTAGGTGAAACAAAAAGAAGAGAGAATAAATAAAATATTACATTAATATTATCTCTTTAAATACGGTAATTTTGTTTCTCCATAAATATAAATTCCATTAAGTAAAAAGAGTATAGAGGTACAATACAACATGTTCCAATGCTAGGCATCCCCCTCGAAGGTCAAGAGATTCGCCATAAACGATAAAACCCACATAAGCTAATAGAATAAGGTAAGTCGACACTAAGGATCCTCTGTCGTACATTCCCTATGATGATAGCAGCAAGACCTGAAGCATCACGTTCCACTCTGTCAAATCGGCGAAGGTTGCGTTCACGCCAAATATGGTAAACAACTGCAGCCAAAAGGGCACGGTAAGACCCAAAAATGAACTTCTTGCCCTTCCATTTTGTTGCTGCTGACAAAACATCCGTTCTCCAATCACGGTTAGGCCAGTCAAATCTAAGAGTCTGCCGGATCACCCTTAAGTACCTCCGGGAATATCTACAATGGAAAAACAGGTGTATGTGTTTCCATCGTGTCATCATCACATATGATACTGGAACTACCCAAATGAGAGAGCCAAGGTTTGTCTAAGGTAGAGAGTTTCTCGAGTATAGCCAACCAAAGGACAAACGCATGTCCGGGAATCCAAAAGGGACCCAATAGTAGTGAAGACCACCCTACTTTGGGCCCCTGAGGACTTAGGATACTATGAATGCAAGCAGTCGTTGGAGTATAGAGTGATCTCTAAGTCCTGCAGTCCACTTCGCCATGGATAGTGGGTAATATATGAAAGATCTCTAAAAAGTTGGTATCCGTGGTATACGGCCAATGCCACTATCCGTCCTCAACAACCACATTAAGTCAATCAGTCAACCACGTATTAGTAATTTGTGGACCCCTCGGGAAACGCTGGATAAGAGGTACGAATTCATGTCATGGATCCTGCCACAATTAGAAAGATGTCCCATCCCCAATTCGGTACTCATTAAATGGTCGTAGTAGGAGGCGTAGTCGAAGTAGTTTTCTCCACCTCCACGAACCCCCACGGTCCCCAATTGTCCAAATAGAATTTGTACGGAGGTGCGTATGGTAAAGCCAATCAACCCATACGGATGCTCTATTTTCACTAATCACTTTCCAGAGTTTTGAGCACATAAGCTCGATTGAGGGTAGAAATATCTCGCAGCCCTTGACCTCCTTTCTCTATAGGCCGACATACCTGTTCCCATGCTACTTTTGCATACCCAGTTTCGACGTTCCTTTCCAAAGGAAGGCCCTAAATCGCTTCTCAATTTCCTAAATGACACCCTTGGGCAATATAAACGCTAAGGTCCGATAAACATTTAATGTCGTCAGGACGATTTTTATAATTTGAAGCCGGTCCAGCATAGGAAAGAGAGGTGTTCCCAACCAAGAATCCTTTGGTCCAGTTTCAGGAGGAGAGGCTTACAGTCTGCAATTGTAAGTCGTGAAGATCGTAGAGGCAATCCCAAATATTTCATTGGTGAGTGGCCCTCCTAAAATTGTATCACCTCTAGTAACTGTATACGTAACTCCTCGGCCGAACGTGATAGAATAAGGTGACTCTTTTATTCGCTAACCTAAATATGGGTAATTTTATCAATTCATTTAATAACATATCGAATTAGTTACTAATTATGGTGCTTCACTACAAAAACAAATGCAACAGTTAATTATGATTAATTGTCATAATTAAAAACAAAATAGTCGTAGCAAATTGTCATTGACCACTGCCATGCAACAGTTGTTGGCCATGGTGTTTGTGGGGGTGACTAAAACATTGGTCATGACTTAATATTGTACCATAGCTCTTAACAATGACAGATAATTTTTTCTTGATGGAAAATATATATTTTTGCATCGATTTTATTTAATTGTGGTCAATAAAAATATTTACCACAATTTTTAGTTCATTAGCTAGTCATTTTTTTTTCTAGTGCTTGTACTTTTAAATATAGTATACTAGTCATCATGACATAATTGTTCTTATGTGCATATAATAAAATAACGTGAAGTCACTTTTTAAAAAAAATAATTATAATTAATTTTAAAATAATCTAATTATAGGTATAATTATTATTTTCTAAAATTAATGGGTAGTGTCATTAACCGTCTTTCGTAAGTGTTAAAAATTCTTTTTTATATTAATATAGATAAAATACAGATAACTGTTGAAATTTAACATTTATTCTATTTTATTAAGGTTTAATTAAGTTTCTAGAGTTCGAAATTAGTTGACAAAATATTTTCCAAAATATTGGAATTTAAGAAAATATATATATTACATACATACAACTCTATGTTATTTACAGATTCCCCCCCTAATGGCGGGATGACGAGAGGAAAACCTCTGATTACAAAAATGAATATACGGGATGTCGGTGTAAATTTTTTAAAAAAATTCAGGGATCTTTCTTTTAATATGCTCAAAGTTTGAGGGTGTTTATATTATTATCTCTAAAATTATATGCCAATTAAATGAAGAATAATTACACTGCTCTCTCCTAAAGTTTTACGTAATTATACGTAGACCTCTTGTAGTTTAAAAAATTACACCTAATATCCCGAATTTTTATTTTTATCTAACAAATAGATTCCATTGTTAGTCAAAATTCAACGAATCTATTGATATTAGAAAATAAATAAATAAATATATAAAAATCATATTTATCTTCAATTGTCTTGATACTAATTTATTGCAGGTGAAATAAATCTTTTCATCACCAACTATCCTTATATAGATATACCTCTTCACGTGCATAGCATACGTGTAAAGATATATGGTCAGAAAAAAATTGTTTGATCTGCAATAAGTTAATTAGAGATACATGTGAATCTATTTTCATTGATTTTTTTTGTTTGTTAATGCTAAAAAATTCGATAAATTTTGAATAACGGAGCCTATTTGTTAGACAAAATAATATGAGGATAACTAAATATAATTTCTCAAATTAAATAAAGTTTATGTATAATTATACCAAACTTTAGAGAGACGGTGTAAATATCCTTTAGATGAAATTATAAATGTTGTTGTACCCGTTGTTTTGTAAGTGAGGTTCATGCATGCACGTCTCTGCCTTGTAGGGCAATAGCAGCATCTCTTCATGTACAAGACACAGACAGGACTACACATCTGACTTTACTTCCATTACAACTGGATCGATTTGTACCGGACTTTGATTTGATTTGCCTTATAATGCATGTTCTTGGGACAACATGAGGCGCAATTTTCTGTAATAATAAGGTTCGATCATGCAGACTGTCTGTCCGAACCCTTTATTTCGAATCGACTTTTCATCTACATGACGTGTGATGTGAAGAGAAATGCGAGTTAAAAACATCAATTTGTAATAAAAGGTCCGACGACGTGCAGGAGCAGCACAAAACATCATGTTTCGACCGACTTAGAATTCTTGAAACGAACACGTCGTTTCCCATGTTTCTGGATTGGACTTACCATGTTGGGTGTTGTGTGCCTCCACGAGGACCACAAGCATATACAGAGAATTCTTTGCATAGTTTCGATTTTCCATCAGATATGAGCATTTACTATGCATGGAGCTCCTCTGAGGGCCTGAACAATGCAATTAATGTGCCCTTGTACATTTCCAGTAGTAGGTATGAATTGAAGCTGAAGATGCAAAAACACTCTGCTGTGTGTGAGAGAGAGAAAGAGAGAGAGGGAGAGAGGGGGAGAGAGATTTGAATAAATTATTAATTCATGTAAGAAAATTTTCAAGGGTACTTGCCCGGTTTGTCGTTTTTTTTTCTAACAAGAAACTGGTAAATTTATACCTGCAAATGAAATGAATCTACATTTTTAGTACTGTGGGGGGGGGGGGGGGGGGGGGCGGCGGCTCAGGAATCAGTTGACCTAGGCTAGAAGTTTATGAAGTTATGGAGTGTTGCTAGACCTTTTCATCATGCTCGTTGGATTTTACAAGCCCGATTGCTTCTTCCGGCTTGTGGTTAGACGGAGGAGGGAGTCGCTCTTTGCCGCCAGGTTGGGAGGAGGCGTGGCCGTACCACATCATTCCAACTATTGCAACCATCATTCCCACGACCACGTGTAGGTTGAGTCCCTCTTTTCCAAAGAAAAGAAATCCTAATATCAAGACGAGAATGGTCTTCATGTGCCCCAGTACTTGAAACGACACTGCTGTGAATCTGCCGATGCAGATGAATTGGCTTAGGTTGGTTCCTATAGCGATGACGCAAGACAACACGACAAACATCTGCACAGAGAAAATATTACAAACTATTAGGCTGGTAGTAGAAAAAAGCAATAATATGTGGATAGATAGACAAGAAAAATAGCAAGACTATACTGCAAATAGGTCCCAACGTATAATGCATGCAGACACAAGCAATAGAATACTTACACAGCATGCAGGATGCAAACGATATATAGAATACTTAGACATTCAGCAAGAGAACACAGGATAATTACGTAGATAATCCCTGATATTGAGGCATATTACAGAAAGGTCCAACCATTTTGAAGTAAGCTGCACCAACTGCTATCATGTTTTACATTACACTTGCTCCTTGAAGATTGGATCGGTAGAGAGGAAAATGCCATGTAAAATATGACTGCAGCAGTGCGGTGTAATTTTTCAAAATGGAAGGACGGCAGGGTAAAAGAGTCATGCAGTTCATGTACGCATTGCCCAAGCACTAACATATTATGTTATCCACTCTAAAAGAAGTACTCAAATGGATGGCAATGAAGAACCCAAAGTACACTTAATTTTCAAATATATTCAATTTCCACAATTCCAATATGGGCTAAGGTTTTACAGGTTGCTTACTTCAAACAAAAGTTTGTTGAGTAAGATGCTTCATACAAATGCAGAAGGCATTGGTCTTGGAGCCAAAGCAGGGCCAAGGTATACACGGAAATTAAGCGTTATAGTGCATGGATTTGAGCTACATTAATCCCACACCACCGGCACTTCAATCGGACATAGTTTGTAATTTTAAGAAATGGGTAAAAAACTTGACAACAGCATTGTGGGATGCATTGTTCAGTACTGGGAACATGGGGGATTATATTTGGAGCTCAGGTTCAGGTCGTGTAACCCGTTGACATCCACATGACTAGCATTTTCTTTGCAATAAATGAGCCAACTAGCAGGTGTTTGTGAACAGCAAAATCTTCATCAAGTGCCTAAGGTAGCTTACAGATCTTACATAATCTGATGACCAAGTTGAGCACAATCAATAGATTGAGCCTTTACATTGGCAAAAAAAAAAAAGAATAAGCTCAACCGACTTCAAAAGAAATTACAGGAACCAGTGTGTTTACCTCGTCTTTAACAATGACTTCACACACGGAAAATTCCATTGAGTTAACAACCATCGTATGAGGCCATTTCTGGATATTTTCATTTGATAAATTGAATTCTAATGGGAAATATTTATCTCTTATGGTAGATACTTCAGACTTATAAAATGTTTCCAATCGACCTTACACATAAGAAGCCCATTGTTGAGTTCTCAGTTTCGTGAAGACTAGACAATTACTCAATGACCATAAAAAAGCTGTCTTTTCCCCATTTGGAGCAGACGAACAATTTTCAAGCTTTCTGAATAACAAAATAGTAGCAATATTTGAATCTAAAATTAGATTTACCAAAGGAACCTTTCCTCAAACAAAATATTGGCCATGGCTCCAGAAAGTGGTAATAAGTGAATCAAAGATAACCACGTCGAAAAGACAAATGACACAATAAGCAGTTCAAGTTATCTATAAGAACCATAGACCAGAGAAAAAGGAACCTAATTAAGAAGTAGAAAGTTAAAGATATAGACCTAGTGCTAGCACAATCTCTCCTACGGTTGCCCAAGGTGAAAACCTTCTAAATTAACAAAGCCAGAAGCATTCAATAGCTACCAATGTGTGTGACAAATAACTACTAGAGGAACATATATTATCAAGCAAATGCAAGGAATAGACTACGTACACGAAGCAAGCTTAACACATCAGCAAAAGCATTCTGTAAATATTTTTATTTTTACCAATATACTTACCACCGACATGAAGGTATAGTTATAGTTGTCAACCCTCTTGTCTGTCAACCAGTAATCCATAAAGGGTCCAACTAACAGTAATGATGCAGCTTGAGGTGGTGCAGTGTGCCCTAATAAGTCGAAAGAACCAATAGAATATTTCCTTTGAAGATAATGAACAAACTGCAGTTCCAAAAAGAAACAATATTCATGTACAACAAGTGAGAAAAAGTATATAACAAAACAATTAGCAATAGAGATGCCGTTTATGAACCCACCCATATCAGATTTAGTTCATGCCTATAGGTGAGCGGTGAGCTCAAAAGATATAAAATCCTGACTGTTTCCTGACTTAGAGGGTGTTTGGCTAAGATTTTTTAGAACATCTTATAAGCTCCTACATCTTATAAAATATTTTAGGAGCTTACAAGATGTTGGATCTTATTTTAAAAATAAACTCCTACACCGTTTGGATAAAGTAAGATGTTAAAGCATATAAGATTTTTTCGCATCTTATAAAATATTGAGTGTTTGGCATAAGAAGATCTTTTATTGGTAAAATGACCAAAAAGGACATGATGTTTTAATTAAATAAGTTGTTATTTCTTAGCAAATAAAAATTTAAGAGCTAATTAATTATAACCTAAATTTTTGTTATTCGAATATTAACATAGATATATAATTAATATTTTCTTTGTCATTGACTATTTCTAGTCGTATAATTTATAATGTTTTGAATTTATATTTATTTAGTAAATATAATATCAATAGTAATCTTTTTGTGTTTGACTATAATAAATTATTACTAAATAATGAGAGAGAGTATGTATGTGTGTGTGTGGTAGAGAGAGTGTATGTGAATAAGGATATTTTTGTGTCATGACATATTAATCTTATAGAGTTTATAAAATGTTTTGAAAAAAGTTAGAGAAGTTAACTTTTTCTTAAAGAGCTTATAAGATCCAAAACATGTTATTTCGAGATCTTATAAGCTCTTTAAGAAAAAATTTGCCAAACACTTTGTTGGAGCTTATAAGCGTAGCCGAACACCCCCTTAGTTTTAGATTGTTGCATGAGCCAGAATGCCAGATCCATCCTGTTAGCTAGATAAACCATAAAGTTTCATGTCTTATTGATTCATATATTGAAGGGAAGAATGACTTACATATTGCTGTAGAGAAGTGCTCCAAACAGCTATGAAAGCAGCAATAAAACCCTTGGCATTAACACTCACATCGGTAACTGTACAGATTGCAACACCCAATAGAACAACTAAGATGCTTAGCTTGGTGTCCCTCGAATATTGCACCCTGTCCAGAACAACTTCGAGGAAACATGAAACAGGGATCATGCTCAGCTTTGCAATCTGGAAGGGATGTCAAAAGTATAACATATTTTAGGTGTCAGTGTAGTCTAGTGGCAGAATAAAAGAATTACCAGAATAACAGAATTGACCTGATAAAATCCCACTGAATTCCACATTAAGCTCACGTTCATTCCAACAATGGAAAAATTTGCAAATAAAACAAATTTAATAAGATCTGATACTGGGAGATGAGAACTTTGGATATATCCAAGCCGCTTTAGAATAAGTGTCATCATGGTGGTGGCGGCAAAATGTAGGCCAGTTAAACTGGTAGCTGCAAAACAAATGGAAGAGGTCGGACAGGGATCAGGGAATATATGGACAAAGACACATAACCAATATGCTACTAGAGTGTAGTGAGAGCTACATTTTTGGCAGAAGCAACAAACACTATTTACAGTCGAGACATCACAAAACATGGTTCGCTGTGGAGAAGTGATGTCACTAGCCATTATTTTATTAATCTGAGTGTTAAAATTCTTCCATAGTTACATTGCAAAATCCTGTTAACAGCAAGGTATATGGGTAAGTAGACGAAAAGGGTGACTATAAAGTATACAAGTCCATCTTAAAATGATTGTACTGAATAATTCGACTAAATAGTATGGCACATTGTTGAAACTTCTTATACCAGACACGAACATTGATAGTGAAATCGGAAAGAAGGAAGATAATGCAGGCATATTGGGATCAGTTGGGTAGGCATAATCAACATACCAAAAGTAAAACCATATGTGGCCATTAGAGCTTTATTCACAATAATAATTCCAACAGAAGTAACAATATTGAACATCCATGCTGCCGTATCAAGAGCCACTTTATGCTCAACTTTGCTTGTCAGAGACATTTCTTCTACTGCAAAAGAAACAAAACAAGTCAGCTTTAACAACCGGCATATATTTTTTGCTTGTGCTGAAACTTTACAGCTCACTATAAGTTTTTCAGACATGTGGAGCTTATAATATGTTTTATAAGTTTAGTTGAACACCCTTCAGCATATTTTAAGAACTAACAACAAATTAGGCTACTGGCGGAAGTACAGATCAGAAGGCTATCTCCAGAACAGGCACCAACGCCATCTAGCCAAGGTTAAAACAGAAGTTATGGATGGGTAGAGCAAATCTGTGCAATAAACAAGGAAATAATACGATTGCTCGTAACCAAAGGTAAAAGACATTACAACAAAATTAGTGCAACAGATTTAATCCAAGGCAATAAATAAAATACATTTCTTCACTACATAATGTTTTCCAACAAGTCATAAAATTGACATAATTTAATCTTTAACAAGAGATGATTTTCAGAGGTGAAACTACAATCAGCCAGACTTTCTCCATCTGAGATTTTATGGAAATACTATAAGGAAAACGGATATCAAATCTTAATATCCCCCCCCCCCCCAAATTTTAACTCGCGAACGAAAAATTTCCCACACCACCATCAATGCAATGAGCCTATTCTATCTTTATAAAACTGCATGTTTACACCAAGAAAGGTGTCAGTGATTCACATGAATCACAACCCACTATGCGTGATTCACTTTCCTCTTGACTAAAAGTACATTAAACGGCATGTGGAAGGGAATAATTTACTAGCATAATGATCAGAAAATGAGGCAGGGAATGTAACTTTTGCTCAAAGTTACAAAGAGCATCCGCTTCTTTTCCCCTTCACCTGTCCAAGAAAAGAGCTGGAAGTGCGGAGGATACCCTTTACAAGCTACAGATATACCGTTCTTGAACTACATACACGAGACACATGCAATCCTACTACACAAGGAAATCCAATCCAACTACCATGTCACTTCAGTGAACAAATTTGGGAAACAAATCCAATTACTACAACTGAAATCTAACTAAAAAATCCAATCAGTACCCTCCAACATTCAAACAAAGTAAACACGCGAAAGGAGGAAAAAAACTCAAGAAGTGATCTACTCACAAGCATAATTCAATACTAAATTCAAGTTTACCTAAAATTACTAAGAATTCAACAAAGAGCCATCCAAGAACTCAACTTTCAAACCCTGATCTCCATATTCCTAAATCAGAAACTGATATCCCACCACGGAAAAAGTATTCCCCTAACCGGCACTCGACTTATCCACAAGCAATTGTAATTCAAACAAGAACCCAGTAATAAAATCAAGACAAGAACACAGAAAAAGACAAGATTGTTACTGCTTACATATGCATATGATGGAAAATTCCTGGGAGCAAAGTTTTGTGATATGGGCATGTAATAGATGAGTAGAAAATTCAAATGGGGTGAGAATAAGCAGTGTGTATATAATATAAATAGTGGAAAGAGAAGGGGTAGAGGAGTTGAAAAGACTGGAGTTGCGCCATTATGAAGAGACGTAGACTGGAGAAAGATTCCAGCTCTCTTGTCCCCATTTGTATCTATACAGTTGTATACATGTGTGCCTGCCTTTGTGAGTTGTGTGAGAGTTGCGTGAGTTGGGAGGTGTTTTTACAACTTCATGCCCGCTTGGCCATGCGATTGAGCAGATTATAATCCGTATTTCGGGTGCAAATGTAATTTTTTATATTGTTTGATATTTTTTATTTGACTATTTATTGTGAAACGTCGTTTTTATAATATAAAATAAATATTTTTTTATATTTTTAAATATATTATGAATAATAATAAAATATATAAATCAATAAAATAAAATAAAAAAGTAAAAAAATTAAAGTACTATGATATTCTAAAAGAATTGATATAGTGGTGTTAAAATGACGATGAGTTACTTTTTTAAAAAAAATAATTATAATTAATTTTTAGAAAACTATCTAATTAAGGGTATGATTATCACATTTAAAAAATAGTGTAACGATATCAGTAACTGTTATTTGTAAGTGTAGAGGGTCTTTTTTTTTTATATTAGTATAAATTTATCACTTTTAAAATTAAGTTTTTGTAAAAATACATTTTGATGAAAGCTATAGCTTATAATTTTTAATCCGTCTTAATTTTTTTTATTTTAATTATAGTTATGTTCATTAAACGATTTTTGTAATTCGATCGTTAACCTTTAAAAAAGAGGTTCATTTTTTTTTAATTTAACTATAATTTACATTTTTATAATTAATTATAAAATTATTGTTTGTTTTGTCATAAAACATATATTTCGTCGACAATAACTATGTAATAAATTAATTTTTGTAAGTATGAATTCTCATAGTTATTTTATGCATATAAGCAAATTTCGTGATTTTCTAGCTTATGGATAAATCTATTTATTGAAAAAAAACAAACATAAATGATATTAAGTGTAATTTTTTAAATTATAAAGAATTTACGTATAATTACATCAAATCTTGAAGAAAGTTGGTTTAATTATTCCAATTTAATGTATATCATAGTGAAGGAGATAATATTTTGAAGTGATCCCAAAATTTGATATTCTCAATATTGTATTCTGACTTGGACTTAATAATTTTAATATTATATATATATATATACGAATAATTATATTTTACGAAGAATATTAAATCATTCGACTCTCATTTTGAAGCTGCGCTGAGTGAAATATTTATGGGTTCTAATATTTTTTTACATGGAGTCATTTGAATTCGTCTTTTTAAATTATTCTTTCAAATCCAAATACAATTTAAATTGCATTTTACCCCTTCAACTATATTATATTTGTGATCCACACTATAAAACCAGCAAAAGATAATATTTACCTCTTATAGTCCGCGGAACGAATGGGTGGATAGTATCACTTTTATGTGAGTTTTTTTGGAATTTATTATTTATTTATTTTAGTTAAATCGATCTATTGACTGAAATAATGAATTACTCATTGTTCAATTTATTACAATATTGATGTGATAATGTAATTACCGCTTTTATATATATATAAAAATAAAATATTTACCTTTTAAAGTCAACTTCAAATACTTTTTAAATAAAAAATAATTAATTCAAAATTTTAAAAATGAAGCAACACATGAGAGTAATAGATACTCAAAAGATAATTACTAATATTACTTTAAATTACAACTACATCCCATGAGAGGTACGTATTAGTGCAGTATTTTTCAGGAGGTGTTTGTGTAAGCTTTGCCTTTGAATAGAGGGTGTATTTGTGATTGTAACTATAACATTAGAGGGTGTAACTGTAATTTCAAAAAAAGCAAGGAGCTTTTATATATTTTGATTTAATCTCAGGAGGTGTCAATGTAATTTACTCTAATTTTTAGTTACCAATAATCAACAACTACTATTAAAATAGATAAATAATTATTACTAAAATAGATCGACACTCACATATTGATGAAATTCGAACTTATAACATCGTAGTCGTACTCGTAAGTACTTTGATGGAAATGTGATATGTGATATGTATTTATTAATAAATATAGCATGTCATTTTCCATAAAAATATTTTTCAAAAATTTCCACCTCTATATTTCCTTAGGTAGGGAAAGGCCACCAAACCCTAGAGAAAAAGAAAAGGCAATCAATGATAAGAAAACATTGCACATTCTCTATTTGAATTTTTTGCATCAAAATATGTACCATTTTATGGGCAATTTGAAATATTTCACATGAATAATGCTTTTTTTTTTTTATCTAATTGTGGTAATTTATATGTAATGATTTTTTAAATTATAAATTTCTAAATGCCTTTTAATTATTAAGCACTTGAGCAACATAAATATTATAGAAAAAATTCATGTAATTATCCAGAATGATTGAGTGTTTGCTAGAGTTCTTGATTTTAGAGGAGTCACAATTTGTAGATAAAGTTGAAATTTGTAGCAAAATTAAAAAAAAAATGGGAAATAATTTCTGGGTATGTCACGAAGAACGACTTTAAAAAATAATTCAATTGATAAAACGACGATTTTAATCTCGTTTGTTATTACGACAGCCAGTAGTCAAAACCACGTTGAATTTATTTAGTAGAAAAAGGAAAGCAGTTAAAAGCATTCAAGGGGTGTTTGCGACACTGTCTAAAATAAGAGCTTATTAGCTTATTATTGAAAATAAGTTGATATGAGTGTTTTTGATTTTATAATTTCTGGTTTTGAACTGTTTGAATTAAATTGATTTAAACAAAAAGTTATAAGCAGCTCCCTATTAATTTGTGCGACTTATGGATAAAATCGTAAATATTAAATTATTTGTATAATTTTGAGTAAAGGGTAAATTAGAACGAACCCTTATAAGGTTTAATATAATTACAAATACTCTTTTTGTTGTTTGAAATATTTTCCATATACCCCTGATTAAAATGATTGTCTAATAATTAGTCCAATCTGTTAGTCTCCATTAGCTTTCATCCTTTTTTTTTGTGTGAATTGACCAAAATATCCTTGTGGACTATGAATTATAATTTTATTTGTTTATTTTTTTAGTTTCTTTTACGGACTAAGTGGATATTTTTTTACAATTTTTCAAATTTTGTCCTCCGCCTCTTCTTTTTTATTTTCTTAAAAAAAAGAAGTACAATAAGGACAAAGTTGATAATTTCATACGTCAATTCATGAATTAGATATTTTCATCAAACATCAGAGAGGTATTTATAATTTTTCAAATAATAAAAGAGTATTTATAATTATGTCAAATATCATAAAAGCCCGTTATACTTTACCATTATTAAATTATGTACATTAAAATGTGAAGGTTTCTTAGTCTAATATGAAAGTTTAGTTGAAAATTAAATTACATTTTGGACGTAATTTAGATTAAAGGTTAAAACTTTGGTTGAGATCAGATGAAAAATATCCTAATTTTAGAATCCCACTTTTCATATTATATTTTTCTATATTGGAATCGGAATATGTTAGAAGAATTACAATTAATTCCAGAAAAAAGCTCAGAAAATGGTAATCTTTTTTAAAAATAAAACTATTAAATTTGAGTAAATAAAATGTAATTTCTTAATTAAATTTGAAAAGAAAAAATAATTCCTTTATTCTTGTTCGTGTCAAGATGAATATATATATATATTTAGAAAAAGGAAAAATAAAGCATTTGTGGGTCCCACGCCTTTTTAAATCAATTTTTAATAAATAATGAAAAAAATTAAAAATATATATTATTGATTTGTGGGTGTCGTATGAATCTTTTTTTTTTTTTTTTAATTTTATCACATGTTGGAAATGGAAATAAAGGTGAAATTATTTCATTTTCACAAGTTTTTTTCTTTTATTTTCTGTAGACATATTTTTTAAAAACAATTTAATTATAAATAACAATTATTTATTAATATGTTTTAATTCACAATTAATAGATTTTCTTCCTAAGCTCAGGCCTCATCAACTCCATTTTTTTTGGGTTAGAATAGTAATTTTAATATTTTATTATAATCATATTTTTCTCTCACTTTACTTTTCACGATTTTTTTTTCTCATAGATTTTCATATATATAATAAATTCACAATTATAATTTATTTCGTCTCTCACCTTATCTCACGTTTCTTTTTCTTGCCAATTTATTTCTTTCTCCTCAACTCACAACTTTTCTTTTTCTCTTCATCTCACACCATAGTTATCTTTTATATGCTTGTGGAAACTGCATACGACAACGACTATTTAAAATGAAGGGATAATAACACATTTTGTCATGAAATTTGATGTAATTACACATAAATATCCTATGATTTAGGAATTACATCTAGTACTCCTAATGTTTGCTTCTGTCTAATAAATAGACACAATCCGTCCGTCAAAATTCAACAAATTTATTGAAATTAGCAAAAAAATTGAATAAAAAAAGTCTATATTTACCTCCAATTGATTTATTACTGGCCTATTGCGGGTTAAATAAATATTTTCTGACCATATTATTCTATATATCTTTACACGATAATGCATATGAGATGTATATATATATACCCTTATAAGGGTATTTTGATATAAAAAAAAATTATTCACCCATAATAACGAGTAAGTCAACTGAAGGTAAATATGAATCTGCATTAATCTTTTTCGTAAATATCAATAAATTTGTTAAATTTTGAGTTAATGAGTAAATTAATTTATTAGATAAAAATAAATATCTACGAAATTAGATGTAATTTTTTAAACTACAAAAAAATCCAACATCATATTTAAAAAATAAAAAATAAATAGTATATTTTAGGCCCTTTTAAGTACTCTCTACATACGATTTATAAGAAAAGTCAAAAAAATCCTTTTGATTTTTCAACCCTTTCAAAAGAATACCAACATAAAGAAGGGCAAAAATGTCGTATAAAATAATTGCATCTCTATAAAAACAAAGTAGTAAAAGAAAAGTCGATTAACAATGTTCGGAAACACACACAAACAAACAAAAACGTAAATTACAGTCATTTTTATTGAAATTTGTTATAATTATAAATACCTTTTTATTATTTGAAAAATTATAAATACTTCTCTAATTTTAACGTTCGTCTAATAACGAGCTCATTCCATTAGCAATCATTAGGGTTTCTCCAATTTTTATGTTGAATTGACCAAAATGCTCTTTTAAATTATAAATTGTATATATTTTAAAATTTTCTGACAGATTTTTATGGACTAATATACTCTAATTAACTACGTCACCTACCATCAATTTTTTTTATATATACTTTTAAACCTTTTATTAAAAAAATTCAATAGAAGTAAAGTAGTAATTTTCACATTACCGTCTATGGGCGATATAATTATTTTTTATTTGAAGGGGGGTATTAATAATTTTTTAAATAATAAGACAGTATTTACAATTATACTAAACCTCAGAAGGAGTCGCTGTAATTTATTTCAAATCAAATTATTTTTGTGAAATATTATATGTTCATATATGAATTTCTATCAATATGATGTCTCCATTAATAGGTAATCTGTAAGTATTCTATAAGTGATATATGATGTGATGAATCTCGTATTGACCCATAAACGTAATTTGAGTCGAAATCAATCCTGTTTGTTGGCGCTCTCATTTCCATTTTAAAGTGGAACATATGTATTTTTAATTTTAAATAGATTTTTATGTAAAAATGAGAATGTGTTTAGATTAGTTAATAAAATTGTGTTTTGTATGAAATTGTAGTGTCAAATTAATATATTAAATGAAAATACATATAAACGAATATCTTTTCACTTTAATTACTATTTCAAAAATTTTAAATTAGGAATGAAAACACAAACAAACATTATTAAAAAAAAAGGAACATAGAGAAAATATGAATTAATTTTCTTGAAAAAAAATATTTTATGATTTTAACGCAACAAAACTAACTGAATGGTATCATGTCGTACGACCTAATTTTTCAAAAGTAGGAAATTTGATACTTTTTACCCAACAAAAATAAGTAACAGTATCATGTTGAATCTTTGAACATGGTGCTGTCCGAAAGTAGAGAGAGTTTAACCTAGAAAAATTAATTTGTGATGTTACGTGGTGTCATGTAGCAGACTGTTTTTTCTAGCAACGGAATGAATATTTTGTCCGTCTGACATTGTAGGTTACATTGCCTCGCCTAAGTAGGATTGCATTATAAGTCTAAGGCCCATTCGATATGCCAACATCTCGCGTTGATCCCGCACGGCATGCCCAATATGCTTCCTTATCTTTCAGTGTGGCTTCTCAAATTGCCCATAGTGTGGCATTGCCCCACGATCGCTCATCTTAGCCAATAGACCGCCGCACATGGTTAGAACCCAATAGCTCATGCTACGAGTTGGTTCACGAGGCATGGGGTTCTTGTCTCGATCACGCATTTCAACCTAAAGGTGTTGACCTTGATTCCCGCAGCCCACAGGGCAACCTTGTGCTCATACGGAACCTCTCGACCGCTTTCTTGCCCAACGTAGGCCATCCTGGCCCTATGATGCTCGTCCAATTCCCATACCTTTTGACGACTTTAAACGCTCATTTGAGATGCCTAGAGCAGACCCCCAAGAGAATGCTCATTTAGTGCCTCACTGCATGGGGAGGGTTGGCTGGAGCTCACCAATGCATGTCCCCCTCTTATAATAGGCTTAAAAATATTTTTCCTTGTTCCATCAGTAGATACTGAAATGGCCTAGGAGCACACCTTTTTCCGCATCTCCCCATCCAACATTCAAATCACATGCTGCTTGAACCGTTACGTATACGTAGCTTACGATTTCTATATCACAACCCTAGTGTTTCAGCCCCTCCGATCATCCATCATTGAGGAATTGCCCTCACAAATTCTATCTCGGCACTGCATTAGCAGACTGTGAACATCATCATCTTTTCCTATTCTATCAGAACCGTTTAACTCTAAAACATCTTGGAGGTATTTCCAATATACCAAGGATCACACCACTGAAACAATTATGTAAATATTCAAGGATAAAGCAATCTACTTCACACATTTATCTCCTGCTCACACGCAGGGTGGCGCCCGACCGTCGCCCTTATATCTCCATACTCAAACGTCTATGGAATGATTTCATATTTGGCAGATAGCATCCTCATACATCAAAAGCTCCCATATGAACAATATTGCAATCTCTAGTCGTTAAGAGTCTCTGCTCACTAGCTGTTTGTGCACTTGCATGCCGCCCTGCATCCCCTAGCCGCCTGACGTCCTCCTCGAGTCACTGTGGACCGTCTTGGCTAAGGTGCGGCCATTGACACGTGGGATGTGATCAATTGTTCATGATACGAAATATCATCTGGTACAATTTTATAAATTTTACATTTTTATTTCAAAAATTGTCATATTAAGGAGATGAAGTTTTGACCTTGTACAATCGATATAAGATGCGTGCAAATATCATCAGCCCCTAAATGAAACGCTTCAAACGACACATTACATTACTCTCGCAAATAATGCCAAATGATGTGATGTGTGACGTGGTGGTATCCCGTGGCACGGTGTATTGTCTACACTAATTTCATGAGCATCATAATTTTATTTTAAAAAAATGTGTTTGTATAAGAAATGAATATACTGCTATCATAATTTTGAAATAAATTGTCAATTAAAAGTTAAAAGATATTAGCTAATACTTGAGTCCAAATTAAAGTTTGTACCAAAGTTGTGCCTTATCCATTTGTGATGGAGTGATCCAAGATAACCACAAGTTTTTTTTTTTTTTTTTGATCGACTAATTCGATCAAAAACATATTCAAGTACGATAGTTAATAGATTCATATCAAAATTCATGGTGTTCAAGTCTGAAACAAGTCACATGCAACACACTACATACACTCAATAAATACAAAAAATTCAAGTATGCAAGTACAAAAGCTTTCGGCCACTACCGGAAAGGTTTTCATATATTTTTTTAACATCAAATCTTCAAAATATGGATACCATATTTCAATATGATAAATAATTTGCTCCATAAAATCGAAGAGGATTATGCATCCGATTGAAGACCTTTGGATGGATATTCAAATAGAAAAATCAGAAAACAATCTTCATTTTTAGAGATGGCAAACCATTTCAATTTGCAAATTCAAAATTTATATGAAGAATATAGTATCAAAATAATTAAAAGGAAAGCAATGGTTACTTCACAAAAGATCTAAGTGCTTTGTAGATTTCCTTACAAATAATACAATAATTGGTGCATTTTAAATTACATTTAATTGATGAATGATGTCTTAGTTCAGTGTTTGAAATTAAGAGAATGTTTGTAAAAATTTTTATTTTTAAAAAAATATTTTTTGTAAAGGAATGTCGAATTTGTAGGTATATAGCAGAGAAAAGTGGGTATTGTTTGTAAAAAAATGAAAAGCAGGTAAAAGTTGGATTGTGTTTGAAAAAAGTTATTTCTCAAATAAACTTAATTAATTAAAGATTATTTCGTTCTTATTAAAAAGATACTATCTTTTGCTTATTATTTAACTTGTTGTTTGTCAATAATAATTATTTTTTCACAAAACATAACAAATTTTATTTTGAATAGTATATTTCATATTTAATTTTTTAAAAATATTAAAAAGTATATATTTAATTTCATAATGCTCCCACTAAGTAATATAATTGTTGATTAACTTGCTGATTGCAAAAAATATATATTTTATTAATTAATCAAATAATAATATGTGAATGAAATAATATAATTAGATGATATAATAAATAAATATAAAAATTTTAAAATAATAAATATGTGAAACTGTAAATTTAATTATTATTAAATTATTCAAACTATTTGAAAATTTCAATATCAAATTTAAATATATAATTTTAAAAATAAATTAAAAACGGTAAATTTGGAATAAGATTATCAAATAAGGGTATAGTAGTAAAGAATAAAGTTGAATTTATTTACAAAAAATCAAAGCAGCTAGAAGCACCCTTTTTGGTCTAAAAACGTTTTTCTTAGCCGTTTGAGAAGTAGAAGTTGATATTCCAAACACTTCAAAAATGCTTTTTGGGAGCCAGAAGCTGAAAAGCGCTTTTCTGAAGCGCTCACAAACACTCCCTAAAGTTGAGGTCCTATGAATAAACTCAAGTCATGGGTTCCCGTCTCACTGGACATGTGGTATTGGTTTCACAAGTTTGAGATCATGATTTCGAATTCAACCGAACGTGTAGGTATTTGTCTTACCTTATGTGAGTGTTTGTTTTATTTTATACGAGTTATTATAAATTATTTATAATTATTGATATATTGAATGAATCGAGAGTTATCATCATTATAATTTATTTTTATATATTGGCTGAATCAATATAAAGTTAAAATAAAAATTACATTTAAGTGAGGGAAAGGGTATTTGTTAGGTAGATAGAGCTCTGTCATTAAGGTGTTTTGCTCTGTGCATAGCCAAATAGCACAGCCACCTTCCATGCCACGTGGCATAGCATGAGCCCCCCCACCCTCTGTATTAAAACGCCCATTTTCTTCCTGAATGTAGAGTAGAGGTTCCCCCTTGGAATAAAGAGCACGCTATATATTACGTAGAGAGATAGATAGATACACCCACACCTATATATCTACCCCTCTCCCCACCCCCACCCCCACCTCCAGACCATCCACACCCCTCGGACCAATCTAGGGTTTTTGCAGAAGATTTAATTTGTTCGAATTTTTAGGGATGGCGAAGAAGAGGAAATCCGACGCGACGCGGCTGGATGAGGTGGATCGAAGCATGTATACCTCTTTCTGCAGCGCCGCCAACTCCCTTTCCCAGCTCTACTCCCAGGCTACGCACCAGCAGCGGCTATCCTTCCAGGCCGGCGAACGACACGCCATGGTTTGTCTCCTTCGGTTGCCCCCTCTTTTATTTCGTTTTGTTTGACGAATTTTCGTGGGTTTCGGCGTTAATTGGTGCTCTAGTTTTATGGGTTCTTTGTCTTAGTCATAAACAGTTGAGTTCGCATGAAATGGACTGAAGGAATTGGGTTGATTCACGCTGGTGTGTGTGAATTTAATTAAATGGATTTTTTTCAATTTATCTTTTTTTTTCCTTTGGTTTTTGTTATGCTCTCGTTCTGAAGGCTAATGTTAGAAATGGATTATGGTGTGTCTATGATTTTTTGGTCTCCGGGTTTTTTGTTGTTCAAATGACTGTTGGAACTACCTCATGCTTGTTTTCTATATGCATGACATAGGATAATGTGATTTATGCAAGAACTGATAGCTCTGAGTTACTTTGCTTTAGGATTGCCTGAAAATAATTGATCAGGATTATTCTTCATCCTCTTTTTTTCCCATGATTGTAGGAGAAGCTTTATAATTGGATCTTGAGGCAGCAAGAAGATGGGGTTAGAGTGATGACTGGCGATATATTCGCCTACGTGCAGGTTTTTCCTTATACAATAATTAAATTTGGTGATTCTTAACTTGAAACATTGATTATAGATTTTTCATGCTTCTCTTGTTGACAATTATGTGATGTACATTGTGGGGTTTTTGGTAATACTTTTCGTTAGGCTATTTGTATGTCTTGATTCGGGATAACATTTCATATGATTAGTTAGGAATACATTTTAATTATATCAATTTCTGTTGGTTTATGTTCTGTGAGTTATCTCATTCTCGTTTTTCTCTATGATGCGTTCAGTTCTGATAAATAAAATGGAAGTCATCAATGATTCAGGAATGTGATTGTGTAAATTGATATGTTAGCCTCATAAAGCTTCTATGCCTTCACCACCATTTGAAATGAATGGTTGTTTTAGGGCATTTACTCAAGTTTCTTGAAGCCTATTCTATACCTTGTGAAATTTGAAAACATTTTCCAATGCCTTTACTCGTTAGTTCTTATAAACTCTAAAGGTCTCAGGACAGCATGGAATTGCGACTATAAACTGGTACGTTATATTTCAGTCCATGTGGATACAAATACAGAAGGGATTGGCTTCAGTGTATTTTTCTGTTAATAATATAATCACTTAAGATTGTGTATTTGTTCTATGTTAATAAGCTATATGATTTGATGAGTGAGTTTCATGTTGGTATTTGATCTTGTCTGCCAAGTGTTTTCTTGTTTATGACCATACGTGGATTATGTCTATTTTGACTAAGCTGTTGCAGTTTTTTGTAGGCTAATCTGTGTCCTATATAGTCAGCATTCACTCAAACTGTGGGACTGACACTTATGGGATTCATATATTTTTATGTTTAAACTTACATCTCCTTGTGTGTGAGTCTTAAGTTTGTGTCAGAGATGTATTGAGAAATGGTCCTTCTGTTTTTTCTTCCGGCTGCTTATTATCTTTAATGAGTCCCTTTCTGATTGGACGTTTTCTTTAGGAAGCATACAATCCCTTTTATGGGATACTCCACGACATTATGAGACAATTCATATTTGTTGCTGCAATCGTCCCATCCGTTGTTGTGAAATAGAAAGTTTCATTGCACTCATTTTGATGTTAAAAAAGTTTTTAAAAGACTTCTTCACTTGTGGTTTATGCCCTAGGGGAACCTAGTTGGTTGTTTGTTTTTTGTATTTTTCAGCTTGCATTTTCCAATTACCCTCAGTCAGCAGATTCAATTTATTTAGAGATTTGATCTTCACTTAAACATACCATGTGCGAGTAGTAGTTAGGATTTAGGACCTGTCATGGGATAAATAACTACGGTAATCAGATTTGGGTGGTTGTCGGGACGGGAATTGAGGGGCTTAGCTATTTAATAACTTACAACTCTTCCAAAATGTTATGGCAAATTGTATTTCCTATTCTGTTCTTTGGCTTTCCAGGTAAATATGTTACGTTGCGCTGGCAACCCACACAAACCCTTTCCAGAATAGCCCAATTTTCAAGGTTGGATGGAAGGTGACAGGTTCATTTGGGACATTTGAAGGCTACTTGCACATTTTCTCATTCTTCAGCCCCTTCGTGTTCCTATCCTCCTATTTCTTCTTTTCTTTTATTTTGGTTTTCCTTCCTCTCTCTCCCTCTCAAGAAATAATAGCAGAAGTGATCTGGAATGGAGGACCTGGCCGTTTGAGATCATAGAGTCTATAATGCCAATTTTTTGAACTCCTTATCTTGGGGCAAGCCGGTTTTACTTTTCATGGTCTCTCACTCTGTTGAGCTTAGTTTGATTGACACTTTGCTGAACCTAAACTCTGAATTGTTGTGATATCTGTTGGTACAATAATCAAGATGTGATCAGAATAGTTTTATCCATTCTTCTAGCATTGGGAAACTGTTCTTTGTTAATGCATATGGAATGTGCTTGGAAATAGAAAACAAGTTGTTGGTGTCTGTACATGTGGTTTTCATAAATGACATACTCCAGTTGGAGGAGAGGGAAGGAACTTATTGTGAAGTTTCTCAATTTCATTAATCTTTTAAGGAACAAAGCCTGGAAGGTTTAGTGACAGAGGCAATTGTTCTTTTTCTCCGCATATTGACATGTGTGTTAGAAATTTGTCATCTTTACTAGCACCTTCTGCAAATCATGTATTTTTCTCTGTCAGTAGATGGGTCATCTATATTGTACTTTATCCATTTTGCCTCTACACTTCCTGGTTTGCCACCTTGGTTCTGATTCCCTTTTTGTCTTTCTTTACAGAGAGAATACTAAATTCATAAACCATCGCTCTGACACTTCTGGTCTTATGACAAAATCGATATATTTGCAGAATGAACTTGATTATGGGACAGAGGAGCCTCCATCATCCCCTAGGTTGCCATTCCAACATCAGCAACAGTCGCATACTGCAATGCAGACAACCCATTCAGGAATTCCAGTATCTTCTAATGCTTTTGGTCCTGCAACTGTTGGACAAGGACAACGCTCAGTGAACTCAGACCAAACAAAGAACTCTGTTTTCTCCAATGCGCTCTCTAGTCCAGTTCGTCGTAGTCTCCAACACTATCACTTGTCACAGGGCGGTCAATATGCAAACAATGCTATGCGGGGCAATGAGAATACTGTTAGCCAAACCCGAGATCCCAATCCGCCCAGTTCTAACGATACTTCAATGGATATGCACGCAGACAGCCCTGGCCATGATTCGCCCTACTGAACTGTCTGCATTCTAGAGTCGAAGAATCAGTAGTGGAAAAGAGAATGCAGCATGTAGGTGAGGTGGTGGTATAAACAAAAAGAGTAGGCAAAGGTGGAAGTGTAAAGAGGTTGGTCGTCCATGAAGTGTGGAACGAGCTTTAGGGACACCTGTTGATATATCCCAACGGAAGGTTTGTGTAGTCTGAATGGATTGTGAAGTGCACCCGGTTATGGCTTCTTTTCATGTTTATATTTTATCTAGTATTGTTCTTATGATTTCTTATTTCTCATCAGCCATCATAGTATTCTCTGTGTGGAACACATTTCTATATATTGTTTAATTGATTTGATTCCTCAGGTTGTGTACTTATGCTTTATGATGTTGGATTTAGTTGTGGTATGGAGATGAATTATCATGCCATGTGAAATTTGGTTACCATTAGATGGGGAGGTCTCAACTCTCAAATTTGGTGAAAAAATGAATGTGTAAATAGGGACGGACCGGATGGTCAACATGCCCAGGTGGTCGGGCTGGGCCGTACCAACTAATTTTGGATTGGCTCAATAAAAGTTGGGTTGGTTCTGCCACGCCTGATTGGGACGGGGCTGGTAATGGGCCGTCTCAAACTAGGATCGGCCAACCTAGTGGCTCAGGATCGTTTGGTTTTAGAATAGATATGGATCGAAATACATAATATGTAATATTTTTATTTTACTGCGTAATACTTACATTGAAATTTAGTGATTCTCATAAATTAATATAAAAATAATAAAAAATAATGATAGGGAAAATACAATGACATAACCCCAAAGGACATTTGTGTGCCCTTTGGAAATGACTCCAACGCCTTTCTTAGAGCAACCAGCCCTCCCCAAAAATTTGAATTGTCAATCATTGGTCTCAAATTTATCGAATGGTTATTTAGATAACACATGGCTCTGTACATTTTAGAACGGTAAATATCAATTGATACACTTTTTAAAATATGGTACTTATTACTATTAGATCGTACTTCGCAATCTTATAATCTTGACCTCAATAATACTTTAAGTATATGAGAGTCTTAGTTGAGGGTCATTCTAGCAAGCCTAACATTTTGTGTGCAGGCGAACTATTACTAGTCCAGCTTGGGATATTCATTCAGATCCATACTTCAAATTATCGTTAGGTCGAGATCAGCTCTAGGTAGCTAAGGATCTCGACCACGGATCAAACATGATGTATCGTTAAACAATTCAATTTACATTCTTTCGCTGCTATATGCATCCGTTTATTGTCATGAGAACAAGATTCGTCGTCCCCAGAGTTGCATTTCCTCGATGACAAACGTGTGGCTCCGACGGAGACAATATTAGCTTAAGAGAGACTATAGTTCCTCAGAAGCAGTGATTTCTGTTCTGTTGGGATCCTTCTTAGGTTGTCTTCCAAATTGGCTTCTAGTCTTTGGGTTTACTACAACTGCCTTATCCAGGACTAGGTCGTGAGGTGATCTCAAATTCGAAATGCATGTGTAGAGATCACAAATTTGAACATATAGTTCACAGTACTGGGTGATCATAAGTTAAATTCCAGCTTTTTGATTTCCGCAATGAAGTTATTTATATTGTGTTTGGATCGATAAATTTGAAGTTAAACCATAAAATAATTTCATATTACAAAGAAAAATTGTACTTTTAGTCCGATATGATAGAAAGTGTTGTACTTTGATCCTGTACTTTATAAATTAATATTTTTGGTCCCACAAAATTAAAAAACATAGCAATTGTAATCCTGAATCCTAACGGATTTGGTCCCATGGGATCACATCCGTGATATTTTATAATTCTATGGGACAAAAAATATTAATCTTGTAAAGTGTGGGATTGAAAGTACAATATTTGCTATCTCGTGGGACTAAAATATAATTATTTTGAGATTTGACTTTGAACCTATCGATCCAGACACAATGTAAATAATTTCATTGTTGAAGTAAAAAAGTTGGGATTCAACACATGATTACCTAGTACTTCGGCTTTTTATTATGAACTATGTCTTGTGGAATATTTTAACTTTATTTTATTAGAGTCGTTTGAAATCATTTCTACTCAAATAGTTCTCCCGAATTCAAATTATTTTCATGTAATAATTTAATACATATAGGAAAAAATATAATGATGTTAAACCTCATTTCATATATATATATATATATATATATTACATTTATACACTTATAATTAAGTACAAAATAACACACAGAAAAATATTAAATGAGAGACAAAATTAAAAATTTATGTAATTTTTTTGCGCACATCAACATTTTTCATCCAAACCCTAACGAAAGGGGAGTCAGGTGTAAATAAAAAAATTTCAAGAGAGAGTGATGTAATTCAAAACTTCTTTGGGGGAGCATGTAAGCTCATATTTTCAGATGGAATTTAAGTGTAATTGACCCAATAAATTCATAAGAATAGAAATTTAAAACTAGTTAAAAATACAATTAATAAGGGTAGTTTAATCAATCAGCATCTTGTCTATCAAAAGTAGTTACTCTAAAACCCGATACCTTAATAAACAGTATAGATATCTTCTTGACTCCAACTTCGTTGGTGTAATTCTTTCGACGATTAGTTTAATATATTCTCTCTCTCTCTCTCTCTCTTAAAATATACAATTCTAGTCTTGTAACATGGACTGGAATTTTGATCCTACACAATTGATTTTTTTAATTTGGTTCTGTAATTTTAAAATGTAGTTAATTTTTATTCTATTCTTATCAATTTGTTCAAAAAATTGCATGTGACTTGCACATTATTTAATTAAATTATAATTTTAATCCTACAACTTAGGGCGTTGGCATTTTTGGACCTGTGACTTAGAAGACATTTTTGGTTCTGCACAAGTTGTTTACTATTAATTTGGTAATAAAAATTAAGTTATTAACTATTTATTCTTTTAGATAAAAATGAGTGATTACATATCGATTTTCTGAACATATTTTCTTTAAAATATATTTATTCATTTTTTTTCCAAAAATATTTAACTTTGAGTTAAGCATATATATTTGTCAAATTCTTTTAGGAAGCATATATGAGTTGTTGTGTGTCCACTACATATATATATATATATATATATATATATTAATTTATACTTTATTTTTAATTTAAATTCTTCACTTATTAAAAAGTTAATTAAAAAATAATTTGCTGATGATTTAATATGTAAAATACTAAAATACATTGATAATAATATAATCGTACAAGGCATGAGGGGCATTTTTTGTCCAACCAAGAGGGTAAGTATTACATTTGTTAGTTTAAGATGGTAAATGTTATAGAACGACTAGTTCAGGGGACAAAGTGCATTTGATCCATTATAAAATTACAGGATAAATTACGAAAATTAATTCATACAAGACAAAAATGCCATTCCTAAATTGCAGGATCGTAAATTTTTTGTTTTTTCTTTTTTTCATGGAATTTTTGAGTCGATTGGGTGCGCTCCAACCCTTGCCATTGGATGAAGGAAGGGTATAAAAGAACGTGAACATAAACTAAGGTTTATTCTCACTAAGATTTTCCAGCTATACATACCAAGAAGAATTCCTTGAGAAGAAGTTGTCCGAATCCTCAGCCTGCGGATAAAACAGAGTTAACCCTTCACACTCTTGCATGATTCGGACAACGACGACGACGACAACGACGCCGGCTATGCGACAGCGACTGCTGCCTCTGTCCTCACCTTAAAGTACTATAATTTCTCTTATTTGTCGATGTTTTTGGACATGATGCAAAGCTCACAAATCCCAGCATGTAATGAACCACCACCACCTAGTCATTATCATCACCATCAAGAATGGGGTGTGTTCCGAGCAAAGGGACCATCAGCAGCCCAGCAAGGGGGCTTGACAAGTTGAAACGTGAGCATGGTTACATCAAAGGAGAGAATGCAGGGAGGGATGCTAATAGAGGTGGAGAAGGTGTAGGTCGTGGTGGGAACGTCGTGCAGAGTATTCCGGTGAATAAGATTGCTGCTGATGAGCTAGTTGGTGGATGGCCGAGATGGCTCGTTGAGAACGTGCAGGTCGATGATTTGGCCGGCTTGGTTCCCAAGAGTGCCGATTCATATGATAAGCTTGCAAAGGTTAGTAATAAGACTAGGAAAAATTCTACACGAATTAGGTTTGGCCAAGCGAAACCAATTCATAGTAAGTGTGATACACTTGCTCTGTGATTAGTCATTTTTTTTTTAACTGTACACCAACACGACAAGTGTATTGTATGATTCAAGTTTGTTTGAGCCAGGTCTGGACTAGAATTTTCCTAAGACTAGTACTGTAAATTATGCTTGAATATATCATCGGCCCAAATCTTTTGTCAAATTTGCGTGGCAAGTTTTTGCAAAATCCTTTGATGGTTGATTCTGTAAAAGATATTAAGAGGCCCAGAATAGAGCTTAGAATCTTGCTTGTACTTAGAATTACCCTTGTTGACTTTTTTATATAATGCATACTTGTTCTCCATATCTCCTGCCAAGCGTCGTTTCATCTATAGTCCATTTCCAAGTCCTAACCCATATTGGGTGTATAAGATCCTTTTTCGACACAAGAATCTTGACTTGTTTGAAAAACCTCTCGATGTGATGCCGGTTTTTCAGCTTTGTCAACCTTTTGATATAGTATTTATAGGAGAGTTAATTAACATTACAGACCATATATATGATGCCCATATCTACTACCACATGTCATTTTAATTATGGTCCTCTTTCTGGATCCTGACCCAAGTCGGGTCGAGCAAGATCCATTTTCTACACTCAAATCTCGACTTATTTGAAAAAATTCCAGATATGATTCTTGATTTTACCATTGTTAACCTTTGATATAGTATTTATAGGAGTGTTTAACTATACAAATCATCATACAAGTTCCTTATATCTACTACCACGTATCATTTCATCAACGGTCCACTTTCCAAATCCTAACTCGTGTCGTATCCGATGGGATCTATCTTTACAAGTAAATCTTGACCTATTTAAAAAAGTTCTCAATCTTATGCTTGTTCTTTTATTTTACAGATAGGCCAAGGTACATACAGCAACGTGTACAAGGCCAGGGACAAGACGACAGGAAAGATCGTCGCCCTAAAGAAGGTCCGATTCGACACATCAGAACCCCAAAGCGTTAAGTTTATGGCAAGAGAGATCATAATACTGAAGAAGCTAGACCACCCAAACATCATAAAGCTTGAAGGGATAGCCACCTCAAGAATGCAATACAGTCTCTACTTAGTTTTTGATTTCATGCAATCAGACCTCACCAAAGTCATCTCCAGGCCTGTAGGAAAGCTCACTGAGCCTCAGGTCCATTTCTTCCCTTTTCTTATGTTACTCAAATCCAACAAGGTCAAATTACTGAGTAAACTATAGCTACTTTCTTTGAGATTTGGCATAATTGCGAATACTTTTTTATTATTTAAAAATTATAAATATTTTTCTCAAATAAAAAATAATTATGTAGTCCCTAAATGGTGATGTGGAAATTACTATTTTTACCCTTATTAAGTTTCTTCTTTTTTTTAAAAAAAAATATTTACAAAATGTAAAAGAAAATTGAAGGGTGGATAAAATAAATAATTCATAATGGCATATTAGTCCATAAAATTATTTTAGAAAACTTTTAGAAATATATAAAATTACAATTTATAATCTGAAAGAATATTTTTGTCTGTATACGATAAAAACTGGATAGAAACCTGACGAGGGCTAACGGAATAGGCAAATTGTTATACGAACGTTAAAATCGAGTGGGTATTCGTAATTTTTAAAAAACTAGAAGATGAATGAAAATCTAACGGGGGCTAACGGAATAGGCTCGTTGTTATATACATGTTAAAGTTAAGTGGGTATTTGTAATTTTTCAAACAATGAAAATATATTTGTAATTATCTCAAACCTCATATAAGATGACTGTAATTTACCTAAAATTATATATATGTATATATCAATAAAATTTATTTTTAAAAATCATACAAGATCGCAGAAAAGGGGGTGTGTATTACAACCCCGATAAAGTTTTTTTTTTTTTTTTAATTTTTTGGGGGAGGTTTCATTTTGAAAAAGATAGGGGTATTTTACTAATTATCACTTGTTTGAGAAATCACAAATACCCTCTCAAATAGAAAAAGATTATGTAGTTTTTAAACGGTGATGTGAAAATTACTATTTATCTTTGTTGATTTTTAAAAAAAAATATAAAAAATATATGATGGTGTGTAAAGTAAACAATCCATAGAGCATATTACTCTATAAAAATACTTTTAAAAAATTTCAAAAAATATGTAAGATTATAATTCATAATCCATTAATGATATTTTGGTCAGGTCATGACAATGTTGGATGAGAACCTAACAAAAATTAACGTAATGGATTCGTTGTTAGACATATGTTAAAAATGAGGGGGGAGGGTATTTGTAATATTCTAAATAACGAATATATTTTTATAATTATATCAAATCTCATGAAAGATGATTATAATTTATACTTATTTTTTTTACGAGGGATGTTATGGACATATTCCACATAAGAGGGGCGCTTGCATTTTTTCCCTAAATAAAATTGAGAGCCTAAAAGCTGTTCGACGAAATGTGTAGGTGAAGAGCTACATGCAGCAGTTGCTCTCAGGACTGCAGCATTGCCACGAGAGGGGAATCCTGCACAGGGACATAAAGGCATCGAACTTGTTGATCGACAAGAATGGGGTGCTGAAGATTGCAGATTTCGGGCTGGCAAATTTCTACAAGAACAGGCCAAAACGTCCCCTTACAAGCCGGGTTGTGACGTTATGGTATAGAGCTCCTGAGCTGCTTCTTGGCTCGACGGATTATGGAGTTGGGATCGATCTCTGGAGTGCCGGATGCCTTCTGGCAGAAATGTTTGTGGGACGGCCTATTATGCCTGGTCGGAATGAGGTACGAGTTTTGTTCTTTGTTTGATTTTTTTTTATCGATCTTGAGTGGTCGATGTTGAAAAGGATATAACTCTTATGATAATCTGAATGTTTAAACTTTTAGGTTAAATGATCGTTTAATATAGTATCATATGTAGACCAAACAAGAGCTATTGGGTTCAAATTTCATTGTCATCCATTTATTACCCCCGTGATATGTGAAATGAGCAAAAAAACTCCATTTTTGGCATAATTATTATTAATATTAAGGCAAATTACAATTATCTACTATGATATTTAGTATAATTATAAATATTCTCTCATTATTTGAAAAATTACAAATACCCCACTCAAATAAAAAATAATTATTTATCCCCTAGACACTGAAATGAACATTATTAGTTTACCCTTGTTGAAATTCTTAAAAAAATAAAAAAAAACTATTTGATAAAATTAAAAAAAAAATAAGAGGTGGGTAAAATAAATAATCCATAAGAAATATTAGTCCATAAAAATATTTTAGAAAATTTTAAAAATATATAAAATTATAATTCTTAATCCAAAAGGGCGTTTTGGTCAGTTCCCCACAAAAGTTAAATGGAAATCTCACGGATGCTAACCAAATGAGCCCGTTGTAAACAGACGTTAAAAAAATCAAAAGATGTTTGTAATTTCTCAAATAACAGAAAAATAATTATAATTATATTAAACCTAAATAAAAGTGTTTGGAATTTACCCTTATTATTATTATTATTTTCCAAAAAAATTCAGATTGAGCAGCTTCATAAGATCTTCAAGCTATGTGGGTCGCCATCAGAAGAGTACTGGAAGAAAGTAAAGCCGCCGGCCACTTTCCGGCCGCCGCAACAGTATAAGCCCAATTTCAAGGAAGCATTTCCCAACTTTCCCAATTCCGCTTTTGCCCTTCTCGACAGACTTCTCTCTCTCGACCCTGCGTTTCGTGGAACCGCTACTTCTGCTCTCCAAACCGAAGTGAGTTTTCTCTTTTTTTTATTATTAGCCATTGCATCATGTAATTTCTACGTGTAAATAATAAATAATTTTTAATATTTTAAAATATATTATAAATAAAAATAAAATATATAATTCAGCCTAATAATTTGAACCCAAATTTGCCCCATTTCGATCAAACTAGGGAAGGACCCTTTAGGGGCGACAAATAAGTTCGATCAGCGAACTGACTCGACTAGAGCTCCTTGATGAGTCGAGCTCGAGTTAATATATTTCTATTCAAAAGCTCGCGAGCTCTATTTTTTATTTTTATATATTTAAATACACATATAATAGTATATCAAGTAAAAAAAATAAAATATTTATATCATCATAAAAGTATGTGTTTCAATATCTATCTAAAAATAAGCAAAATCAATAATTTAGTATTTTGTGTAAATTATTATTTAATATATATATATATCATAGATTTGAATCTTATTGTTATATTTTAATATCAACTATATAATTTCTAACAATTTAAGATATTTCATATATTTGTATCAAGATTATGTGTACGTATTGAATATTTTTATGTGCTATTTTACTAATATGTACCACTAAACTAATATTACTCGTATATTAAAAATAATATGAAGTTGTATATTCCTCAAATAAAATTAAGTTAATTTAAACATATGCTCTATAATTTTACAATGATAATAATAATTATTATTATATATTTTCTTATTTTTATTAATTATGATTAATTTATCTCATAGTTGAAGAAAATTAAGAGATATATTTTTGTTAGATGAAAAATAACTTGTACTTGTTAATCTAATATAATTAATAAATATTATATAATTTTTATTTTAATTATTATTAAAAAAAATTAACAACGTTGTTGAATATGCATAGACTGTCTAATAATTGCAATTTTAAGAGCAATCCCTAAGTAAAAATTATGATTTAAGATAATGTGTGTGTAATTAAAGTATTAATTTCTTTTATATTATTGATATTTTTATGTTACACAGTTCTTTACGACAAATCCGTTGCCCTGTGATTTGTCCGATTTGCCCATCATAGTATCGGAGGACGACAAGCCAGTCCAATCCATGGAAACTAGAAGGTAAAATACGCTGTTTTTTAAAAAGTTAGGAATACACATATATATATATATATACGGGCTGTCGTGACACGTTATTTTTGTGTGTATATAATAAATAATTATTCATATTTTAAAATATATTATAAAAAAATTAAATATATATATAAACAAATAAATCATATTTCAAGAAAAGAAAAAGAAAAATAAACAAACAAACAAACAAACAAAAAAGCAACGGCCCGTCATATTGTCATACGAGTATAATTATCATATTTAAAAATTGATGCAATGATATCATTAATCCCTATTAATGAGTGCAGAGGATTTTTTTTTTTTTTTTTTTTTTGTGGTAGTATATATAAATATATATTCTTTTCATAGAAAATGGCATATTAATAGACAAAAAAGCTTTAATATTTTTTTTATAAATTGTTCTTTAATTATTAAAAAACTATAATACTTTTTAAGAAAGTGGGAAGTTAATATTTAAAATACTTTTTTTAAAAAAAAAATCTTTACATTATGTAAAAAACAAACCCATATTTTTTATTAGATAAAGAAATAATTTTTTAATGAAACCTTAGTTGGCTCTTTCTCCACATATGGTGATAAATATGTGGCAAAAAACATCTTTATATTCTTTCTAATTAAATATAAAGGGATAATTATCATTAATTTATACAAATTATATATTCCTATTTTTTTTTTATAATTATAAAAACTATTCCTAACAATAAAAACAGGGCAAATTGTGTAATATTGTTGACGTTTTCGAAGGTTGTACATGTAATTTTTTAATAAATAGGGATAATTTGATGAGTGTATGCATAATTTTTTTGAAAATATATGAATTATTTGTGTAGATAAATTATATATAGATAAAAAAGTATAACTGTAATTATCCCTAAATTTAATTAAAGGAAAAGGATATTTAAATTATAAATAGTAGTAATTTATAAATATGATACATGTATTTTTAAGATAGATGGAACTTAGACATTCTTTGCAACATGGAGACAATAAGAGAGTGTTATTACCATTACTTTTAGGGTAAATTACCAATACCTTTCTGATTTTAATGACCGTCTAACAATTAGTTCAATCCATTAGGTTTCCGTCCATTTTTATGATAAATTGACCAAAATGCCCTTGTGGATTAAAAATTATAAGTTTATTTATTTTTTAAGCAAAGTATTTTTTTATGGACTAAGTGGATAATTTTTTCATCCAACCTATTTCATTTTTTATAAGTTTTAAATTTAAAAAATAAAAAAAATACAGTAAGAGAAAAGTTGATAATTTTATACCTCCATCCAATGATTACATAATTTCATCAAACATGAGGGGGGTATTTATAATTTTTCAAACAATGAGGGAGTATTCGTAATTATACTAAACTTCATAAGAATTCGTAATTTACCCTTACTTTTATCATGGGATTAAATTGTAGAAAAAGTTATAAGTAATTTATGATAAAAATTGAGGGTTTTGAAAATACGTGCGGAATGTGGAAAAACGTAAACTAGGGTAAGTTCCAAAATTTGGTAGGGAGTTACTTAGGATGAAAATAAGCACTTATTAGCTTATCGTTGAAAATATGTTGAAAAAAGTACTTTTGTTCCATAACTTCTGCTTTTGAACAGCTAAATTAAGTTGATTTTAAGATAAAAGCTATAAGCAATTCCGTATCAACTTTTAGAAGTTACCGATAAAATTATATATTTTAAAATATTTTTTTTAAATACTCCAACTTTAACTTTTTTTTTTTTTTTTCACTTTTCACTCTTGTTTTCAAATATTCCAAACTTGTACTACTGATTTAAAGCAAAAACTATAGCAAAAGCACGTATAGTTTTCAACTTAAATAAATTTATTTTATGCAATTAAAAGTAAACAATAAATTAAAACACACTTTTCAATTTATTTTCTTCTAAAAATAAGTTTGAATAAGCGCTTATTTTAAGAGTTGCAAATACCGTTTTATAAGTTATTTTTATTTATTTTAAAAAATAAATTTAACTTGATATTGAACTACTTTACCCGTGTTATAATAATTTGATCCTTTTCTAATTTATTCTTCTATCTTGCACATTTAAATTAAATATTGAAATTTCTAAATAATTTAACATTACTATTATTTACAATTTCATAATCTGAATAATATTTTTTATATTTTATTTGCTATATTATTTGATATTATTCCTATTACAATTATCTATTTATTGTGAGAACAGAATGTCCATATTGAAGCAAAGATCTCAGAAAATCCATGCAACTCATAGAAGAAAGGTCTCCTTCACTGACCTCATTGGAGATGCTCTCTCTGCCAAACAGGTCAGCTTCTCTTATTTCAGTTTTTTTTTTTTAAATAAATTCAAATTTTAGTTTGATTTAAGTTTGATCAGACTTAAACCTGTCATATAATTGATTCGGTCCGATTGAATTTAATTTGGATAAGAATTAGAGCAAATTTCACTTGGACCATTTTTCCCAAAATAGCTTCAAAATTGCACTTATACCCCCTTTGAAAATTCACTATTTTACATCTAATCCCATTTTGTTATGGTTTGGATGAAAAATGCTGATGTTAGCAAAAAAAATTTACTCAAATTTTTAATTTTATCCCTCATTTTAATATTTTCATGTAATAATTTTGTACTTATAAAGAGATACATTGATCCCCTTATAAGTATAAAAATATACATAAAAATGTTAAATGAGGAGGCTAAAAATTAATAAATTTTTGTTTTTGTGGATGTCAGCATTTTTTATCTAAACCCAAACGAAAGAGGGTCAAGTGTAAATAGTAGAACTTTTGGAGGGAGTGTAAGTGTAATGTTGAATTGTATTGGGAAAATATGTTATTTTGCATTTTCAGAAAGAGCTTAAGTGTAATTAATTCTAGAAATGATTACACTCATCTCACTTGAGGTTTTGTGTTGTTTGAAAAATTACATTTAGCATCCTTGAAGTTTGCTTCTGTTTAACAAATAAGTTCATCCGTTAGTAAAAATTCACCGAATTTGTTGATATTAAAAAAAAAAATTATATTTATCCTCAATTGACTTACTACTGATTTATTGCAGGTCAAACAAATCTTTTTATAATAAAATTACCCTCATACATCTTTACGTGTTAATGCATGTGAGGAGATATATCTTTATCGCTATAAGGGAGTTCAGTAGAAAAAAAATTGTTTGACCTGCAACAACTCAGTAATAAGTCAATCGAGCGTAAATATCAATTTCCATTCAGTTTTTTTTTTTTTTTTGTTTACATCAGCAAATTCAATGAATTTTGACTAACGGAAAGACTTATTTGTTAGACGGAAGTAAACCTCATGGATGCTAAATATAATTTCTCAAACCACAGGAGATCTACATGTAATTACATAAATCCTTAGGAAAGTGAGTGTAATTATCCCGTAATTCTAAGCAATTAATGAAAGCTCACGAACGTGATGTTAGAGAGAGTACAACCAGCACGTGAGGGAGCGTATTTAGATATATTAAATGATTAATTTTTTTAAAAAAAATTAAATTTTTAGATGGTGTAGTCGTTCAATATGCACATTGTGCAGCTTTTTTGTGATGGCAACCTTCATCATTTAAGCAGGAAATTCGCACGACAAGTAACACCCAAAGCCAAGATATGTCGATAGGCAATAGTTCAATCAGTTCGTCGTCCATTGCAAAGGCAAACAGCGGCCAAGAACTCCCACCGCGATCGCCTACTCCAGCGTTCCGTTCGCAGCAGAATCGATCTGCTAGAACTGAGGCACACCCCAATGCTCTCAAGAACATCAAGAACTACCCTCTCTTACTGGCTTCTTTAACTGAGGCTGCTCACCACCTTGAAGAGAGCAATTCAAGCCTCTATCGCAGGTCGATTTCAAATATTGATTTTAGAAATCTTGATCTGGAAAAGATCTCAAAGCTGTTTGGGTTAGAAGATAACTTGGCTCAACGATGAGAATCTTTATTCAAATCGAGTCTGGCCAAACTGAATCATCGTATTATGAGTGTGTTGTGCAGTCATGTAATAGTTCATCCACCAATCACTTGGCAAGTCTGATGTTCTCACCATGTGATTGAGTTCAATTTGACTGAGATTGGTTCAAGGCTAGAATTTCTTTTTAGGCGCGATCAATGATGTGATTTAAATAAATAAATAAAGTCTTCGTATTTAATTTTACTCAAATTCGTATGGTCATTAGCCAATGATGTTGTTATTGCATATAGTACGACTTTACTACGTTTCTTGATTGATTTAAGCATATATATTTGATCCCATTTACGGTTATATAAGAGAAATTTGAGCGCTCGTAAACATAAGAACATTATGCTAACAGCATTTGTAATAGCTTTTTGTTCTTATTTTATGCACATATTTTACATTCATCCTCTTAAGGTTGGATCTCATGACTCTCGTTGCACAAACATCGTTTATTTATTATAAAATTATCAGTACACTCCTTAAATTATAATACTTTACATCTACATTCTTTTTGGGGCAAAAAACTTACGAATACACCTCTTCAAAGAAAATATACTAATATGTCATACCAGTAGTTGTCAATCGACTTACTTCTGACGATGGTTTGAGCTTACTTCGATGGTGTACGTGTTTTAGCCGCCGCCACCCTCCTCTTGATGTTCGAATCATCCCCCAGCCTACCGAAGCTATACGATTTGGCACGACGTCCAAAGTTGAGTCGGGCTTTTGCATACGAAGACGAGTAGTAAGGGAAAGATTTACTCTTCTCCACAATCATCAAGAGATCTCATGTACAAATTTGAGATAAAGAAGTCAAAATTCAATTGCATTTTATACCAGAGAGAGACTGGTCAATATGGAATTCATGCAATATAAATGCGTGTATTATTGGTTCTTGGACGACAGTCCCGCCACTATTTGTATTTTCATTTTCAGTTTTCGAAACAATAACTAAAGTGAAAATATATTTACTTATATATATTCTCATTGAAATTGTATTATTTCGGTTCAATATAAGACACAATTTTATTAACTAATGTAAATACATTCTGATTTCACATAAAAATTTATACAAAATTGTAAGTACATATTTTTATAAAAATTATAAATAAAAACACAAACAGACAGGCCTACGTTTCTTACGTAAATTGGGGTTGGATTTCATATTCGCATGCCTCGGTATAAAATTTATGTCAATTGTATATTTAGAGAAATTCTTGTGTAACATGTATATTTGAAGTATATTATGAAATATGACTTCGTGAATGTTTAAGCATAAGGTATTAATTAAATGAGTTATTTTAGTTAATTCATTGAATGCACTGCCAAATGATTGAATTACTTTATTAATTATACAAATACCACTAGAAAAATAATTAAATATAATTAAATGATTATTTTGTGTTGGGTATTTATGCTTCAACGGATGTTCAAAGGATCGTAATCAACTATTACAGATTTATGGGTTTTGAACCTTTAAATAATACAATCACAATTTACAAAAATAATAATTATTATAGTAAAGAATAAGAATGAAAGAATGCAGCAGAAATATTCGGCTCAGGGAGCTAGAGAACTGGAGAAAGTTGTTCCTATTTTCACCAAGTTTTATTCACTCAGAACCAGCCACAAAAGGTTAAACCAACCACTTAGGATATCACAAAAATGCTTAAGAACACGAAGTATTTAGGAAGTGGGCAAAGGATATCATCATAAACAAATAGCCCCATGGAAAGAAAATTCTATGAGGTGTTTGCAAGACTTCTGCTTGGGAAAAAGTTTGAGAAAATTGTAAGTTCAGTGCTGTGAGTCTTTGAAAAAAAAAAAAATATTGGAGTGCTGAGGATAAAATAATCGAGACAGACTTCAAAGTACTAACAATATCACCAAGAATTTGCAAAAATTAGTGGAGAAAAACTTATAACTAATTAGGCATAGATAGTACACCACAAACACTCATCCCAGCTTATATACGCAAAAATAAACCATTGCAGTCCCTTACCATGTGAAAGGTACAAACAAGAGATTAAGCAACTTTACCGTCTTGACAGGTAGAAATGTACACCATCTGGCAGAAAAAATCTTCATTTGTCTGCTACATGAAAATGCAAGTAAAAATGGAAAGAATAACCTTCATCTATAATTTCCTATAAAGCAAGTATAGTATTTTTTTTTCCCAGTAGATAAATGCCATGGACATACTCATCATGCACCATATGCTTTGCTGCATTATTCTGTACTTGGTAAGAAATATTCAGGGAGTTGAAGCGGAAACATTTATCCCTGCTTGAAAGTCTCGGGACTAGTCAATTTTCTCATAGAACAGCATACTGGCATTTGCATCCAGAACATCTTTCTCTGAGACGCTATGCACTTCAGAATCCGAAATACAAAACCATTGCTCGATCGTGGATTCTAATAGAGCAACGGGATCTTCGTCGCCTAACCTGGCTGTCACTTTTCTGTAAACAGTGTAGTGCCCGCCCCCGCTGCTTCCAAAGTGCTCCACAACGGAAAAGAGACGGTATGTCTGACATCGTTGTGGTGGGGAAGGGAAGTTGGCCTGCGAAGTAAGGAGCATGCTTATATGAGAACAGAGTAGGATAACCGATAATGTTTCTTGTACTTCCATATGAAGTACAAATGAAGTTACTTTAACTACAGGCCTAAGAGATACCATGTGGATGTTGGTGAAACCTTGGTAGTGCAATAACGAAGAATATAAAAGGATGACCTCTGTTTGGAGTAAGTGTAATTACTGATACACCCCTCCCTCGTTGAAATTATGAACACCAATGTTCTAAGTTTCAGTTCTTTAAATTACCTTATAATTATCTCCCCTTGTGCCTATGTTCCCAGATACAGCACATTAACATCCTATCAAATTTCTAAACATTACCACTTGTTCAGACAATATGAGGTGGTATGAATTTGAATGAGAGGTTTTGGTAATCTGAAAGGGGAACTAGTCAGTAATTATACTAACGAGATATTATTGAATTAACCTTTCATGCAAACCAACATTCAGCAAAAAAGTAGGAATATCAACTCATTTTTGGTCACATTCTTTGCAGATATAAGTGAGAGGAGTATAGACGAGGATGAGAAGCTAACATGTTTATCAGCACATCTTGTAGAATCAAGCCAGCTAGGTCCCGACTCAGAAGCTGTCAGACAAGGACCATTCCCGACTAAGGTGGCACTTCTTTCTTGTTTCTCTACTATCTCTGATGCTGAGGAAATGCTTTCAACTCTGCTGGCTTTGGAACTTGGCATTCCTGGAGCAAGGAGCATATTTTGATACTTGGAATAAGTGAAGGACCTCAATTCCCTACTACTGTGACTCAACAGCCCTGATTGTGAATTTGCCTCCATACTTTTTAATCCCACTCCAGTGTTCATGAATGAAGATAAATCCAACATCAGAGGAAAAGAGACATGACCCTGGAAAGACAGAACAGTATATAACTACGCTATAGAAAATGAAAAAATTGCAGCACACTATAAAACAATATCAAGTGAAAAAGCTTTTACAGGGATTAGGTTGGAATATTTTATAGCAATTCTAATACATAAATCTTAAGCATATGCTAACAGGAAGTAGAATAGTTAACTGCATATAGGCAAGAGCAATAAGAGATGACTATGGGAAAGTACCAGAAGTTTTACTGATTGCCCAAACATGTTATATGAAGCCCGTTGCAGATGAATGCATAGAATCTGCGAATAAAAGAATTGTGTTAAAACAGCAGGAAGTGGTAGACAAATGCGTTTAAAAGAAAACAGTACGATGAAAAATGGTTTTCAGAGAGAGATAATGCAGTTTATCTTCTGGTTTAGTTCCATGTGAGCAGTAACCTTAGCTGGTTATCGTGTTAACAGAATTTTGGTAATTAGTGAGAACACTTGAGATTGATCAATAATATGTCAATCTTTTCTTTGCCGACCGCCATGTTGTGTATTTGCTTTTCTTGTATTTCATTCTTCAGATTTAGTCAACAGCAGAACAGCAAGTCCTCTACCATAATTGTAACTAAGTTGGTAACAGAAACACAGCAGAACAGAACAGCAAAGACCACAATTTCTTCATTTTCTTTCTTTTACAATATTCTGAGTTGGCAACAGAAACCAAACCACCAGATAAAATGACATTTATTGAGAAGATATAGCAATATTCAGTCAGTTCCTTCGTTTGTTCTCTCTTTCCTCTCTCTTTTACATTTTAGTTTCTATCAAGTATCACCCCTTTTAGGCGACAGTTGAGGGCATTGCCGTACCTCCATCACACCTTGTAATCAAAACGGTCATTCACAGGAGAGCGACAAAATTATGCACCAATCCAAGAAACAAAATTATATGATAGAAATAGTTTCTATGGCTAAAATATGAAAGGAAAAACTGTTTTGAGTTTTTATTAAGAAACGTCCTAGCATTTACCCAATTTTTGGGCTCATATACAACATTTAGAATTTGACTGCATATTTATGTCTTAAATAGGGATTAGTTTCCCGAACGGTAACATTCTGCTTTTCAAAGTTCCAACTGCTGGATATCAATAGATCAATAACCACCCTCATTCTGATACCAGCATGCAAAACCTAAACTATCTACAAGAAAATGAAGATGTCACACCTTTGGACTCCGCGCAATACTCAGCTGCTTGAAAGTATGACAAAAACGATTTGACCACGGAAATGCTTCAAGGGAAGAGAGAGTTTTGCACTCACAAGAATCATTCTTATTACACTGTCGGAGTTTTTCAATGTCTGTCTGCAAGATACAGAGCAGCATTACTTTGGAATATCAAATGAGATAAAATTCACTTAATATGAAGCAAGTAGAGAAACAAGTGACTGAAGTTTGCAGTAAATAGAATATGAAAAAATAAAATCCCGGATAAGGGTCGGAGGTTCAGAACTTAGCTTATGCAAGTGAAATGTAGAAACAAAAATTTACCTTATCTTCAGCTAATCCAGACAGATAGTCGATTGCAGCAGTATGCCAACAGTTGCTACAGCAATAATTCTCAACAAGTTCTGCTACAAAAAATTTCTTAAGGCAATCCTCCAGGGTACATCCAGCCCTCTAAATTTTCATAACAAAAATATTAGCATTTGCTGGGGTCAAATAACAGAGGATTATGAAGAATGAATGAGAAAATTGTAAACATACAATTGTACCATCACTGCTGAGTGGAGGTGAAAGGTGTAAACTGTGGAACAGTTGAAAATCGAGAGAGATCTGTAGAAGTAGAGAGAAGTAAATAAACGAAAAGAGTAAAGCTAACTGACTGAAAGTAACACCTCTAGCTTTAATAGTCTAGAATAAAAGTTCATGAACAAATATTGGTAGGTTTACGGTATAATGTTGTTCAGTTATTCGAATTATTTATTTGAACTGTAAATCTTCACATGGAATCCCACCACTACCTGATTACTGCTATTGCAGAATGTACATTCAACTAATCAAATATTCACTCAATTTAATAAGGTGACATGAGAAATCTGAACAAAAATCAATATTCTTACTAGTACCATTCAACCTGAAACGAACAGCTTCGGCAAATTAAGATGCTGCCAAGAACCCCATCAAAAGGCTTAAGAAAACTGCGACTCCATCTTTGCCATTCGTTTTCCTCTTCATTGCTCCCTGTGATGAGAATCCTCCCGTTGGGCAATGCAGGCAAATCCGCTAAATAGCTTTTCACGGGTACACAATATTCTGATATTTCATCTCTCAATGAAGACAGAAGATGAGAAAATGCTTCCTCAGCGTCCTACAGTCAAACGAAAATGAGATGTGCAACACTCCTATATTGATAAAGACATACAATGCTGATGAAAAAAGCACCTGCTGCCTGGTTAGATTGAAATTTGGAATATAATGGTCCATCACAAGCATCAACTTCCTAGGACTCAGCACGGTTCTTTTATGCCGAACGGTGCATAATTCTGCAATAAATAATGATGTCCATCAAGCCGTGCTGTCTATACATATTAAGTATTAATGAAAGAACTGCAAATGGACGACATATTGAATAACTGAATGGGCAATTAATGGATTTGACCAAGAGTGCTTCATTTCTAAAAATTGGAAATCTAATTACTTGATTAGATTGTCATCACTTTTTGAAAAGGCAATGACACCATAAACCAAGTCCATAAAATAAAAGAGTGCACTCTTTTAACTACTAAAATTCTAAAATTCAACAGAGTGGCCATAAGCATACGAATAAAGGTGATCACCATCATCAGCATTTCATACAATGTTAAAATACCGTAATCTGTTGGACCCTATACATGTACAAAATGCAAGCACAACTGAACCAGCAAATGACATACTGAAGGCACTTAAACAAGCAATCGCAACAATCCAATTTCAAATTATGAGTACACAAACATAATCCACTGACCTTCAACCAGTGAAGTCAATGCATTAACAAGTGGTATAAGTTCATCTCCTTCAACTGATGATGACCCATACTCCTCCAACATTTCCCCAAGATATTTCCGAAAGCTTGAACAGCTTGCCAAAGCCTATACAGTCAAAGTAAAACAAAAACATAAATTAATTCCGAAAAATAAAAATACTTTAGGCAATAACAAGCAACTCAACATTAACACACCCCAATTCATCAAATAACCACCCATAACAAAATTCAGCAGCAGGATTCAGAAAATACAAGAAAACAAGAAAGACTAAGAGAACAACACACAAACTAACTTAACGAGACAATAAAATTAAAGAATCAACTTTCACCTGCAAAACAACATTCAAGAAACAATTGTTTCCAAGATTTTCCAATCCCGGGACAGCCCAAAACCTGGAGGAAACTCCGTCTTGATCTGAAGGAGTGAAGTTGATAAATCTTTTAGCTTTTATAACCAAAATTACACCAACAGCGCCCAATACGCCGGCAGAGACTGAGAATTTCAGGCCAGAACTAAAAACCCAGTTTATTTTAGACCTATGTCGGGGTTTTTGAACTAGAGAACTGAGCTTTATGCTCTCTGGGATTTTCATTCAGTCAAGAAACCGCTACAGTTATTCCGCCGTCGCTTAATCGCCGTCCCCAAGTGTTGAACGAAGTTTGAGCTCCTCAAGCCACCCTTTCCGTTCAACTGAGTATTATTATGAGCATGAATTTTTCAATTCACTCCCTCAAAACTGTGGTTAATATATGTTTTTGCCTCCTCAACTGACTAAATATGTATTAAATTTTGCCTTCTAATGTGAGTAATTGACACTTTGCACCCTCAAATAGGCTCTATTACCATTTTGCACCCTTAAATTTAAACTTTTGCATTTTACACCCATCAATTAGTTCATATTTGGCAATGTGCACCCTCAAAGTTTTGCTACTCGTTTGTAGGAATATTGAAGTGGTAAATATCACTTTTTGTCTCTTAACTATGTCATTTATTCAAAGTTGATCCCTCACGCTTTGCCCTCATTATACTTAGTCCCACAATTCCATCAAATTTTGTTCTGGCTTAGGCACTTTTGTTGGAAAGATGATGATCTCACCAATGAGCTAGACACACTTCTCGTTTTTTTTACTCACCTGAAAGTTTAAAATTTTACTTGAAAGTCAATCAAAGATAAATGCACATGATGCGCCAAGTGGAAGTCGAAATAAGCAAAAGAAAAAAGACAAGAAGCAATAAATCTTCTTGTTGTGGTCGAATAATGTTTGGAGTATTTGCTTTTAAATGATGTTTAGAATATTTTCAAGACTCCTTTTATGTATTTGATAACATAACTTTTATGCAGCAAGTAAGGTTCGTTTATGACTGTAATTGATGGTGTTGTGTTTATGACATTGTTTGGCTTTTGGCTAAATTTTGATTGGTTATATTTTTAATTTTTTGCTATCATGATAGGTAGAAATTTTATAAAAACTTAAGATATTTTCAGGATGATTGATTTTGGTATTTTTCAGCATGATTTTGAAATATCTTTTAATAATTTTTTTTATTTCATTGTTATGTTTAAGAAACTTTTTTTTTTCAATTTAAAAGACTAGGAATGTGTTTGGTTACTTGGGGAGACCACTAGGAGTACGTAGAAAGGACGGGACCCCGAAAAATACCCATGTCATAAATTGATTTTATTTTATAAATATCACAAAAGACTAGTAAATAATAATACTTACTCAGCTTCTGTTGCTGCTGAAACTATTTCTTGAAAAAATGATAAATTTATATAAAATAATAATATTAAATGTTTGAAATGAAAATCAATTTTTTGATGTGTGTAGAAGAATTAAAAGTATTTTTATGCCCAACATACTTGTCATAGTCTCTAATTTAATTGTTTTGTAGTATTAACTCCAAATAAAAAAATTTAATATTTTTCTAATATGGTAAAATTGGGTAAAAAAATTGTCTTCTTAATTAGAACTAAAAAGACATATTTTCATAGTCTTTTTACAGGATAAAATTATATTGTTACTAATAACATGAGGTACACTTTGATTATAAAGAATAAGATATTATATTTAAAAGGATTACTTATATTTTGACCCCTTTAAAAATCTAAAATTAAAATTACACTTGCATCCCTTCCGAAAAATCATTGTTTACACCTGGCTCTGTCGTTAGGTTTGGACGAAAAATACTGAAATTAGCAAAATATTACATATTTTTTTTAATTTTACCTCTTATTTAACATTCTTGAGGAATAATTTTGTATTTATAAGAAAAAAAATTGTAATGATTCATTAACCTCACTTCATATATAAATATTGATAAATGGGGGGCAAAATTAAAAATCTATGTAAAATTCTTTTGGTAACGCTGATATTTTTCATTTAAACCCCAATAGAGAGAGGTCAGGTGTAAACGGAGCATTTTAACAGGGGTGTAAGTACAATTTCAAAACTTCTTTAGGGAAAAGTGTCGTTTTGCATTATCGGATGAGGTCTACATGTAATTAGCCCTATTTAAAATGATAATATGATCAGAAAAGAAGCAAAATAAAATGCAAATGAAATATTATAATTTAAAATATATATGTAGGCAAAAAACAACCCATTAAATAGGATTAATTTGGATATCTGAGCTACTAAAGTATAGTAAACACGACCTAAGAGGATATCAGAAGACCTACATTCAAGAACAATTAGTCATTATGGTACACAATACTTACACGTATTCAATCAAATGACGACAGGTTTTAAGAAAAGAAACAATGACTAAAAGTAGAATAAGTGATACACGTGCGAAAATATATGGGATAAACATGATTGTAATTGATGATTAAAAAATAATGTTGACCATTTGGAAAAAATAAACAAATATATTGGTATAGATATGTAAGGGTATAGTGTCGATATTTCAGATTTGGTGTTGTGTTGTCGCAAACCGACTGTCATTATTTGGGCCGACGAATAACTTGCCTTTTCCTTTCCCTTTTTGTTTTGGGCCGAGAATTACCCAACAGTCCACATTTACACTATGGGCCACATTTATCAACCCAACAGGCCCATGATCCACTTATCCATATGGGCCCAAACTTCCAGATACTTCCATCCACAGTAAAACCCTAGAAAAACCCTAACTCCAACATTTCTATATAAATCTCTCTCTCTGCAATCCTTCCTCCATCTGCAATATCTTCTGTGTTTATTAATCCCGCTGATTTCTTCGGATTCATTGTGTTTATGATGGTTGATCATGATTCGGTGATAATTGTGTATGAATTTCCTGAAATTTTCGGTGTCAATGATGAAGAATTCAAGGCCGGTTTCTCAAAAACATTCGCAGCGGCCGCCTAAGAACTTTCGCCTTTCGCCGGGCTTGAGAGTTTCTGCTGCTCCAATCCTTCCTTGGATGTCTGAGACACTTTCGATCTGTTGGAGTACGTATTCTGCTATGAGTTTTCTCCTGATTTTCTTTTGTTTTTTGGTAGGTTTTTTTCTTTCTTTTAATTGGTGATCGGGACTTCAACGTCTGCCCCTCTAGCGTGAAAAATATGACTAGAGTAGCTTGAGGGATGAACAAGTCCCTCAGATTGAAGATCTCATCCATCCGTCACTTTGTCAGCCATTTTCATTTAGTATTTTGCTGGCCATATAGGATGGAAAATATATTTGGTGCGTTTTATTTTTCATTAAGTTATTTAAGATTTTTCCTTCTTCAAAATCAAATTTGGATTGATGATATCGGTGATGACAAATCCGAAGGCTTGTTTCTCAAAACATTCGCAGTGGCCGCCTAAGAGCTTTCGCCTTTCGCCGGGCTTGAGAGCTTGTGCTGCTTTTATCCTTCCTTGGATGTCTGAGATTTTCTTTTTCATTTAATTTCTATCTGATTCAACAAATTCATTTCATTGTGTAAGAAATAATCATCTCATTTAGTTTGTTTACTGCAATTAATTTTTTTTAAGTTCAAAACTTCATTATCCGAATGCTATAAAAGTTCGACTGTTGAGTAAATTTAATCTTTCAAAAATTAGTTGCATAAGTGAAATGAAGGATTATGGGTTCTGGGATGGAGATTAGAGAAAAATAAAGTGGAGTTTTAGTGTGGAATGGTGTCAAAACGGATTTGGAATGATGCAAACATGGCGATAACATTCTTGGCTACATTATTGAAGATTGCAAGAGATATGTTGTGCTAGAAAAGACCATTCCAATGATAGAATTCCTGTCTGGGCAACTCTATTTTGGAGGACAATTCGGTTTTTTTAAACTCCATTTGAATGGATGATTGTATGACTTGTTGAATTAACAATTTGAAAGAATGATATCAGAAAATGCATGCATTTGTGAGTAATTTTTCTTAAAAGGTTAAATTTCAGAAGAATATTACAAGTAATTGCAACGATGAGTTATCATTCCATATTAAGCATATTAGATATTTCACCTTAAGCCCAGTTTACTTGGAGGATTTAATAACTTGGAGTATGATATTAAATGAAAAATAAGATTATTCTTTATTATTTGAACGATAAAAAGTCCTGTAGAATTAGTTAGATGTTAATTTATATGTATTATAAAATAGAATATATTTTATCAAGTGTCTACTTTGAAGGATTCACATGCTTTTAATAAAATAATTATCTTTGAGTTCTTGATTATAAAATTTAATAGACAACAAAAGATTAATAATAATCAAGTAATTATTTTAAAATTGATAATTACAATACTAAAATAAAATAATTATTTTATTATCATTACTATTTTATTGCTATAATTATTTATTTTTGTAATTATTATTATTATCATCATTATTATTATTTATTATTATTAGGTCAAATTTTAAGTGTACTATAGTCATTTATATTTGGTGCAAGTGTGGGGGAGAAATTATTAAAAAAATATTATAAAAAATTTAAGAAATGCAGTGAATTTGAAAGGTTTAGAATTTTGAGTGGCATGGTATTTTTAAAATGCGGTGTCACAATTTTCTTAAAAAAAAAAAATCTGTTATTGGGTTGTTGATTGATTTGGTAAAAGAAAAATGATTTCAATTTAGTCACTATATTTGGGAAATACTGTGACACAATTTATAATAATAATAAAAATAGTTCTTCCATAGATTTTGAAAAAAAAAATTGTGTTCAAAAGCAGCTTGCAAAATGCAGGCTGGTTTTGTGATAGTGTCACTGTGCCATTGTTGGTTGAACCAACGGTGGCACAGTGAAACTATTGCCTCGTGAATTTCATTGCAACTTACATTTATTTAAATGTGAGCTGCAATCACATCATTGCACACAGTCGAGAGAAAAATTTCTCACAACTTAAAATGTGTGAAATTTTGTAGAGTGTTAAAGAAGAAGAAAAATTTTGAGTGATTAGGGCTAATTTTGGTTCTATTGATACAAATATGGACAGTTAATCATCGGTCGGAAGATGTGTTTGAAGCTTCGAGTACAACTTTATACTTACGATGTGGTGTCATATCTTTTTTTTTTTTTGCGTTTTTCAACTAGTTCTACGTCATACTCGTGTTTTGCAAGTGTTCCAGAACATAGGGTTTTATGGTGTTTTACGGTGTGGGCATATTGAGATTGACACTACCTAATAACTGCATTAGTCGAGAGATGTCGTCCCAAAAAGCATACTTTTAATTTCTCAGTTGGCGAGGCAACTGTAACAGTGCAGGACATCGCCGTCATCTGGGCACTCTCGGTGGAAGGTAATCTTATTACCGGGGTAGATACAAGGTATAGTAGCTAGCAGTGACAAAATTATTGTCATTAATGGTTGGGTTGATTGCCAGATGAAAATGCTTTCAAATGGTCTAAAATAAAATGGCAGTAAAATATGTTTACGAAGATAGCTCGTTCGAGGCTGTATTACAAGAGACACGTATATATGTCATGTGCATCATAGTTGGGGTATTGTGTTATGATGCTGCGGGGAATACCATGTCGCTGTTGTATCTACGGCATATGGAGAACATATATGAGGAAGATACCTTAAATTGGGGTTCAGCAATGTTGGCTTATCTATATCAGGAGTTGTGTACGGCACCACGAGGGAAAATTAATGTTGGTGGTGCCATACAGTTATTACAGATATAGGCATGGTCCCGCATCATAACGCTTGCACCCATTTTCTCGAATGATACTGCAAATCTAGTGCCAATCATAATGGATTTTGAAAATATCATACCTATCCCTCCATATATTGCATGGTGTGAATATTTTTATTTATTTATATAGTCATAAAGAATTTTGATTTCTATTATTTTTTTAAATTTGGATTTTAGGTGGATGTATCATATATCTCGTACGCATACAGCGCACAATGCTTTACACATAATGAGAATATGTTGGATCTTATGCAATCAATTAGGTACATCGTTGTGATTGTTTTTTTACGTATAGTGTATTTTTATGAGATTTTTTTAAATTTCCTCGCGAGGTACATCAATTTTGTTTATATCATGTCTGTTTGAATCTTAACAACACATTCAAGAACATCCCGTTGAAGAATCTATGTTGGAGAGTTGGAGCAGAAGTAAATTCTGTACATTTGATAGAATAATGGAATAAATCAAAGCGTTGAACGAGGAAGCATATAATTAGTTGGGGAGAATTGAGAAGACCCAATTAACGTTGTCGTATGATGGTGGTTGGAAACTGGTATTCTAACTACAAACATATTAGAGTGCATAAATGGAGTGTTAAAAGGTGCCAGACGCTTACCAATAATGGCTATTGTGTAGATAATGTTATCTCGCTCAATGCAGTATTTCATGCAATGCTCAACATGGTGTAATCGTATAATTAATGCATATCAACAATGGGTTGAATGGGCTAATTTTGCTTTCAGGTTATTCGAGGCTCGACAGGCTGAGGCAGTATATCACATTGTTCAGAAGTTTGACTATAACCAACAATCTGCCTCAGTGCTGACACTGAGCTTGACCGGGCAGGGCTCCCATAGTTGTGTCGTAAAATTGAAGCATCATATGTGTTCTTGTGGCAAATGGGTTACACATGGAATTCTATGTTCACATGCAATTCAGGCATGTCGGCATTTTGGGGTAAATTTTATTTCTCAATATTACAATTACAAGCATATAAGAAGATATATCAAGGGAGGTTTGAGCCTATATATGGTGAAGAATATTGGGATCCCGTTGATTTTGAACTTGTGCACAATCCCACAGTGCGAGCTCGTCGAGGTTCGGGTAGGCAGGTATCTACCCGAATACCGAACGAAATGGATAGACCAAAAGTACGTGCTCGCTAACAATTTCAGGCTCGTCAAGCTCGGGAATAATGTAAAAGATTTGTTATGTATTAGTGTTTATGAATAAAATATGATATAATTGTATCACAACATTGTGCAATATATTTACAACCGTATGCAATATTTTTATGCTTTTCGTATGTATTACACAATTCTAGTAATGCCCCCCAGTGCCATAGCGTGGATGTCTTCTGTTTCTTCGAGGCGGATTATCATCTCTGTGGTCACTAGGCGTGTTCAACTCGGTGCCTTCGAATGGCACTGGTGATGCAACGTAGTGTCTTCGGACTTTCAGGTTCACATTATGTGTATAGTCATCATGAACAAATAGCATGTATGGAGCATCTGGAGTGTAAACAGTAGATGGACCTGCTTTCGAGTAAATACTTGATGGTCCAGCCTCTGTGTAAACAGTAGATGGCCCTTGTTCTGTAAACACTTGAGCGGCCAGCCTCTGTGAATGTGCTGCCACGAGTTGTCAGTCGGTCCGACTCGAACACTTGGATATCGTGCATTGAAAAAGTTCATAATTTCACGTCCTATCGCACGGGCTTGCATTTGAGTTTCTCTCAATGACTGTTGATTATTTCCAAAATTTTCACAGTCTATTACTAGCTGCTCCATTCTATTGTACTGGTAAAAAAAATCGTATCTCGGTGTAATCATTATGCTAAAAAAACTGAATAATAAAAAATACAAAATGCTTACCACATATTCCCAATCACAGGTGTCAGTTGGTCGATAACCCGACGTGTTTGTTGATACCAGTTCATATAGTTAGGAACGGTATCACGACCGCCTCTAATAATGGGTCCCTCCACTACCTGTGATTGCACATCGTTCTATTTTACAACATAGTTTGAGTGAAACGTTGACCAGTCTAAGACTTGACGTCTCTGCCTGTCTATTGTGTGCAAGCGGCATTCATTTACCAATGGGTTTGGAGGGATGTCTTGCACATAATCAAATTGGCGGAGAACCCTCTTTGGGTGATGCATCTTCACCAGTGAATAATTAATCAATGGACAACATATATTCTATGGTGTGCGAGTTGCATAAAATGGAGAATGCAGCCACATCGGGTGCATTACCATCATACGGAGTCTAAATAAATTACAATATCATACAACGCAATCAATATTTTTTGAGAAAATTTCATAAAAATACACTATACATAAAAAAACAATCGCAACGGTGTACTTCATTTGATTACATACGGTCCAACATGTTTTTTTTTATGCATAGAGCATTGTGCGCCGTATGCATACGAGATATATGTGATGACCATTTAAAAGCAAACTTTAGAAAAATAATTGAAATCGAAGTTCTTTATAACTATATAAATAAATAAAAATGTTCATACCGTGCAACATATGGAGGGATATGTATGATGTTTTTAGGGTCCATTATGGTTGGCACTAGATTTGCAGTATCATTGGAGGGAATGGGTGCAGTGTTATGATGCGGGACCATGCCCATATTTATAATAACTGCATGACACCGCCAATATTAATTTTTCCTTGTTGTGATGTCATAAACAGTTCCCTATATAGATAAGCCAACACTGTTGAACCCCAATTTGAGGTATCTTCCTCATGTATGTTCTCCTTATGCCGTAGATACAACAGCGACACAATATTCCCTGTAGCATCAGGACACAATACCCCACCTATGATGCACATCGCACATATACGTGCCTTCTGTAATACAGTCTCGAATGGCTATCTTCATCACAAGTATTTCAAGTAAATATTCATGTAATACTGTCAGTTTTATTTTGGATCATTTGAAAGCATTTTCATTTGGCATAAAACCCAACCATTAATGACAATAATTTTGCCACTGCTGAGTATTATACCTTGTATCTACCTTGGTAATAAGATTACCTTCCACCAGGAGTCCCCAGATGATAGCGATGTCCTGCAGTGTTACAGTTGCCTCGCCAATCGAGAAATAGAAAGTATGCGTCTCGGGACGCCATCCCTTGACTAATGCAGTTATTAGGTGGGTGTCAATCTCAATATGCCCACACTTTAAAACATCCAAAATCCCAATATTCTGGAGCATTTGCAAAACACGAGTGTGGTGCGGGACTAGTTGAAGGACGCAAAAAAAAGATATGTCACCGCGTCATACGTATAAAGTTGTATTCGGAGCTCCGAACACATCTTTCGATCAATTATTTAACTGCCCATACAACATACTCGTATCAATAGGATCAAAAGCAGCCATAATCACTCAAAATTTTTTCTTCTTCTTTAACACTCTACAAAATTTCACACCTTTTGAAAGGTGAGAAATTTTTCTCTCGGATGTTAAGTTTTCTCTCGGGTGTGTGCAATGGCGTGAATTGCAGCTTACACTTATTTAAGTATGAGCTGCAATGCAATTCACGGGGGAATAGTGTCACTGCGCCACTGCTGGTTGAGCAGTGACACTGTCACAAAAGCAGCCTGCAAAATGCAGGCTGCTTTTGACCATAATTTTTTTTTTTGAATTTTGTGAAGATAGCGGTTCTTTAGCTATTTCTTTTTTTTATTATTATAAATTGTGGTTGCCGCGTTTCCTAAACGCGGTGACTAAATTAAAATTATTTTTATTTTTTTTACCAAATCAATCACTGCGAATGGACTATATTTGTAACTTTACCTCTATTATGTTGTATTTATACGCCCAAAGTAACTAAAAGGTTGAGATAAGTACATTTTGTTTTCAGAATTTGGGTGGATATACACTTCCCCTGGGTAAATTAGAGCTCCTATGGAGTGTTAGGCGAAAATTCCTGCGTTTAAGAGAGTGATTTCAGTAGAAAGTTGGAAGTTGTAAACTAAAAGTTGATAGTTATTTGTAAAAAAAGTGAAAAGTAGATTAAAGTTAACTCGGATAGTATTTGCAAGGAAATCGCTTCTTAAATAAATTAATTGATAAAGATTATTTTATATATATGCATAAAAAATAGGAGAAATTATTTAAAAAATGCAGAAAAAAAAAATTAGAAAAGTGACGTGAATTAAAAATATTTAGAAAAGTAAGTGGCAACGTGGTGCCACAATTTTCAATTAAAAAAAAGAATGAATTTGCTATGTCGCCGTGGTAAGTTACCACGGTGACATAGATTTAAAAAAAAAAAAAAATTTAATAGCCACCGCGGTAAGCAACCACGGTGGCAATTATATTTAAAAAAAAAAAAATTTAATCAGCCACCGTGGTAACTGACCGCAGTGGCAGTTATATTTAAAGAAAAAAAATAGAGAATGAGCCACCGCGCTAACTGACCGCAGTGGTTCATTTTTACCGTTCAAATTTTTAGTCTCTGACACCGCGCTATCTTAGCCCGGTGATAATCAACTTTTCTGCATTATTGTCTGTGACACCGCGATTGCTTATCGCGATTTTTTTAGCTATATAAATTAGACGCTATTCTCACATTCATACACACTGAAAAATCGAGAGAAGTAGCTTCAAAAAATTCAACATTCAGTTTCTTATCCCTTAAACTCTCAAAATCAGCCTTCGAAAAATTCATACACCACCATACCTCGCAATTCTTCTCAAATTTCTTCACTTTTTATTTGAAGATTTACAATTGAAAAGGCGTATAGTAAGTTATTTATTAAATTTTTGTGTCATTAGTTCCTTTTAAGTATCTTATTATATTATCAAAAAAATTTATATTGATGTGTATTTTATTTTGTTTTGAAGATATGGCGGAGCAAAACACCGTTGACATTGTTATATATTTTGGAGGTCAACAAATCAATTCGAATGGTTCTGTAAGTTATGATCGTCCTCCACTCAGATTCATGCAAATTTCTTGTAGTACTACATTTGCTGAGTTAGAGTTAATTTTGTATGAAGAAATTGGTATGTACAGGAATAATTTTAAATTGCATATATTCTTTAAATACATAACATTTAATTTTGGCCAAAGGAATGAGATGTTGTTGGCAATTAAAAAGGATAGTGATATGTAACTTTTTTTAAATCCGGTGAATAAATATGTGTCAATTGATATTTTTGTCGAAGCGGAGAAAGTTCTGCAAAATGTTGTACCAGATGACTCAGTTGTTGGTGATTGGGGAACGTATATGTCTATGATAACCCAAGATTTGCCGAGCTTACCAGTAGTAACTCAAGAAATGGGGCGGTTTGGTATTAATGAAGATTATGCAGGTCCATCATCGTATGCAGACCCATCATCATATGCAAGTCCAGAAGTCGTATGCAGGCCCGTCATCATATGCAGGTCCAGCTGCATATTCAGGTTCATCAGATTATGCATATCCATCGGATTATGCAAGTTCATCTGAATACAATGATGAAGATGCCGAGTTTGAAGCTGATAGTTTGTTGAACAGTGAGCAAGCTGACTCAGAACCAGATGAGGTCGAAGTAGAAGACCAGATTGACCAGAATAATGACGATGATGGTGATGTAAGTATACCTGTTATGATGGATGTTCTTGGTGAGAATGCACAAGAGCATTTTGATTTGAACATGCCTGCCGTGCCTGATAGAATGAACCTATATCCGGTCATTCCATTTTTCAGTACAACACATTCAGAAGTCCCTACTGACTCGATTGATATCCCTACTGGTAGGTGGGTAAGAACCATTTCAAAGCAAGTGTACAAGATTATTTGGTCCGATTTGCAAGACGAGAATACCAAGTGGTGGAAAGCAACAAAAAATTATGAAAAGTCGCTTGCAAATATGATGCACAGACTGGGTGCTGTTGGATGCTAAGGGCCATATTCAAATCAAACATGGGATTATTTAAAGTTACCAAGTATGTCGGACCACATACATGTCTGATGAATGAGATTTCTATTGACCACGGTAACTTAGGAAAGAGTATGATCTCAACACATCTGCTGGGTATGGTTTGTCAAGACCCATCTTGTGATATAAAACATGTCCAGCAGATTGTGAAAGATAAATTTGATTTTGAAGTCTCATATCATAAGGCCTGGTTTGCTTTGAAAGCCGCTAGAGAACAAGTGTACGAAACTTGGTAAAGTTCTGTTCAGAAGTTGCCCAAATATATGGCAGCATTGCAAAAATGGAATCCTGGGGCCGTTGTGGAGTGGTTGCATTTGGAAACAGACAGCCCGGGGTGGTACATGTTGAATTATATTTTCTGGGTTTTCAGACCATGCATTGAGGGATATTGCTATTGCCGTGACGAGCTGTGTCAACTGGTCTAACTCAAACACTTGGATACCGTGAACTGGAAAAGTTCATAATTTCACGTCCGATCGTACGTGCTCTCGCTCGAGTATCTCGTAATGACTGTTGATCATCCCCGGAATTTCCACAATCTATCACTAGCTGCTCCATTCTATTATACTGGTAAACAAAATCAAATTAGCAGCATAATCGACTGGCTAAAATAAATGAACATTAAAAAATACAAGGTGCTTACCACATATTCCCAATCGCGGGTGTCAGTTGGTCGATAGCCCGGCGTATTTGTAGACAATGTGTTATGTGAAATCTGGACCCGAGTAATTTGGTGATACCAGTTCATATAGTCAGGAACGGTATCACGAACACCTTCAATAACGGGTCCTTCCACCACCAGTAATCTGCACATACTTCCATTTTGCAACATAGTCTACGTGAAATGTTGCCCAGTCCATGTCATGACGTCCCCGCCAGTCTATTGTGTGTAAACGTCGTTCACTAATTAATGGGTTTGGGGAGATGTCTTGCACATAGCCAAATTGGCGGAGAACCCTCTCCGAGTGATGCATCTCCACCAGCGAATAATTGATCAATGGGCAGCGTATATTCCACGGTGTGTGCATTGCATAAAAGGGCAATACCCCAAGCTCGAGTGCATTATTATCATACGAATTTCAAATAAACTACAATACCATATAACGACAATCAATATACTTGGAACAAATGCATCAGAAATACACTAAACGTAAAAAATCAATCGCAACGGTATACCTCATTTAATTGCATATGATCCAACACGTTCCTTATTATACATAGAGGATTATGCGCCTTATGAGTACGAAATATATGATAGGACCACCTAAAATCAAAATTAAGAAAAGTAAGTGAAATCAAAATTCTTTATAACTATATAAATAAATAAAAATGTTCATACCGTGCAACATATGGAGGACTAGGCAGAATGTTGTCAGGGTCCATTATGGTCGGCACTAGAGTTGAAGTTTCATTCGAGGGAATAGGTGCAAGTGTTATGATGCGAGACCATGCCCATATCTGTAATAATTGCATGGCACCACCAATATTAGTTGTCCCTCGTTGTGATGTCGTACATAGCTTCCGGTATAGATAAGCCAACACTACTGAACCCTAATTTGAGGTATATTCCTCGTGTATAATTTTCATATGCCGTAGATATAATAATGACATGGTGTTCCCCATAGCATCAGGGCACAACACCCCACCGAGAATGCACATGGTACATATACGTACCTCCTGTAATACAGCCTCAAACGGACGATCTTCATCACATGTATTTTCTAATAAATATTCATACAACATTGTTAGTTTTATTCTTGACCATCTGAAAGTATCTTCATTTGGCATAAAACCCAACTATTGATGACAATAATTTTTCCACCGCTGAGTACTATACCTTGTATCTACCGTAATAAGATTACCTTCCACCGGGAGTGCCTAGATGATGGTGATATCCTGCAGTGTTACAGTTGCTTCGCCCACCGATAAATGAAAAGTATGCATCTCGGGGCGCCATCTCTCTACTAATGCAGTAATTAAGTGGGTGTCAATTTCAATATGCCCACACTACAAAACACCAAAAAACCCCATATTTTGGAGTACTTGCAAAACACGAGTATGACGTGGCGCTAGTTGAAGGACACGAAAAAAAGCTATGTCACCACGTCGTACGGATAAAGTTGTATCCGGATTTTCGGACACATCTTCTGACGGATGATTTAATTGCCCATACAAAATACTTGTATCAATAGGGCCAAAATTAGACATACTCACTTCAAATATTTTTAAAGAGAAAGGTGTAAATATTGTGCAAGAACAAGAACAAGAACAAGAACAAGAAAAGTTGGCCGAAGAGAAGAAGAAATGCAGAGAGGGAAAATGTTGTGAACAAGTTGTGAGCAAGAACAAGTTGTACTATGAACACTTGCACTGCAACTCACACTTAAATAGTATGAGCTGCAATGTCACGGGCCACACTTTAATGAGTGTGGCCAAAACAAAGCTGAGCCACCGCACTGTGTAAGCGCGGTGGCTCAACACCTGATAACTGCAGCCTGCATTTTTGCAGACTGCAGTTTTGACTGCTTTTTTTTTTTTTAGTTTCTATGAAGAACCGCTATCTCAGATAGCTGTTCTTCAACTGTTTTTTCTTATTATTATTATTATTATAATCATGCCACCGCGGTCAGTCACCGCGGTGACATAATTTTTTTTTTTCAATAAAAATTGTGGCACCGCGGTGCCACTTACTTTTCTAAATATTTCCAATTCACTTCACTTTTCTAATTCTTTTTTCTGTATTTTTTAAATAATTTCTCCTAAAAAATATACTGTGTTTGTGTATATTTGCACTTGTTATTTGATAATAATTTTTTCGCAAAAAATAATAAATTATATTGTAATTAGTATACCTCATATTTAGTTTTACAAATGTTTATCATTTATATTATTAAAACATTGGATACTAATAAAAAATTAAATGTTTAGTTCAATAATATTTTCATTATGTAATATAGTTGTTTAGTAATTCATGCACAATAAATATCCTTTGCATGATTGTCAAGAAATATATTTTAATTATTTCAAGCAATTCTAAATTATATTTTTCTATGATGTAGAAATAATACAATAAAAATTTTACAATATTAAATATGTGAAATTATAATTTTTGTTAGTGATAAATTATTCAAATTATTTAAAAATTCTAATATCAATTTTAGATGCGTAATTTTAAATATAAATTAAAAGGATAAAATTGAAATAAGATTATTATATTGAGGGTAAAGTAATTTAAAGAAAAGTTTAATTTATTTACAAAAAAGCTAAAGAAGTTAGAAGTAAGGTGCTTCTAGCTTTTGACTTAAAAGTATTTTTTATAACAGTTTTGGAACCAAAAGTTAGGATCGCAAACACTTTTGAGATTTGACATGATTACAAATAGCTTGTCGTTGTTTGAAAAGTTACAGATACCCTCTTGGTTTTAACGTCCGGCTAAAAACAAGCCTATTCCGTTAGATGTACATTCAATTTTTGTGGTGAGTTGATTAGAATGCCCTTTTAAATTATAAATTATAATTTTATTATATATTTTATAATTTTTTAAAATATTTTTATGAACTAATATTCTCTCTAAATTATTTATTTTATCCCTCACAATTTTTTTACATTATTTTAAATATAGTTTTTTATTTTGAAAACAAATTCAATAAGGGTAAAATAGTAATGTCTACTACCATTTAAGGGTTATATAATTATTTTTTATTTGCAGGGAGCATTTATAAATTTTAATATAACAAAAGGGTATTTGTAATTATGAGATAGTTGTAATTTACCCAAAAATTTATGTCTTCTAAGTCTTGAACTATATAAAATAAGTTTGCACATTATTGAAACTTAAGTCGCGAATTAGCAAAAGTTAAGTCCTCGTAGAGCGCCATTTGTTAATAATTTGAGGAGTGGAAACAAAGTACATTCATGGCAGTAAATTAGAGAATGAAAAGAAGAAAAAAAACTACGCTTTATTCATCTAAAACTCAAGTACTAAAGTTATAGAGATGTGAAACTATATATAAAGAAAACTAACTCACTTTGAACTCTAACTGACAACAGACTCAACTAAAAATTAAATATTGGAATACTAATAAAAAACAAACACCGAGAACAAAAGAATAAGTACGAGCAGAACATGATAAGTACAAGCAGAACTTGCTACAGCCCCCTCCCCCCCAAGATAGAGCCAAGGAAGCGAGGCCCAGCTTGCTAAAGAACCGTCCGAAGTCAGCAACATGAATGGACTTTGTAAAGAGATCGGCAATTTGATCAAACCCAAAAACTGTAAAATAAGAGAATAAGGGGACATAGAACAGAATGAAGGCTCAGGAGCCTAAAGACCCAAGGTCTACTAAGACCAAAGGTCACAACCACTTCACGGTTGCACAAATCACTCAAAGCCACAAAAGTTTAGAATCACAAAGGCTCAACAAATCACTTAAAGCCACAAAGGCTTATAGAACCACAAAGGCTCCATCAATATCCACAACCACTTCACGCTTGCACAAATTACTCAAAGCCACAAAAGCTCAACAAATCACTACAAAGGAAATATCCACAGTAGCATAAATAGAGACATCATGTCACACAAACGAGTTTTAGGTGCCAAACACCAGTACAAAGGCACTTAGCCTATGGAAGCAGGGTCGATCAGATAGACACACAAATAGGTGTAAGACAAATTAGGGTTTCATGCGACAGCGCTTTAGGGTTTCAAAAGGCAGCGCGCAAGTATGCTAGCGGCGGCGCTCTAGGGTTTCAAAAGGCTCTCTCTCTCTCTCTTTTTTTTTTTTTTTATGAGAAACCTGCTCTGATACCATATTAAGAATTTGAGGGGTGGAAACAGAGTACATTCATGGCAATAAATTAGAGAATGAAAAGAAGGAAAAAAACTACGCTTTATTCATCTAAAACTCAAGTACTAAAGTTACAGAGATGTGAAACTATATATAAAGAATAGAGTTCTAGCTAAAAAAGAAAACTAACTCACTTTGAACTCTAGCTGACAACAGACTCAATAAAAAATTAAATACTAGAATACTAATAAAAATCAAACATTGAGAATAAAAGGATAAGTACGAACATAACTTGATAAGTACAAGCAGAACTTACTACACCGTTGCAACTCTCAATTGGTAAATTTGCATCCCAAGCAACAAAGCTTATCTCTAGGTATAATTAGGTCTAATGTTGTCTTCCCCTAAAAAACAGATTAGGCCGAATTTAGCAAGAAGTTTTTGGCCAGTGGTAAACAAGTTCGATTTTAAAGCGTATTCTTGCCAATGAATAATTCAAAATAATGGGACATAAATTTTTTCCTTATTTTAACACATTTTAAGGGGATGTTTGTAACTACTTAATATAATCTGCTTTTGATTTAAGTAAAAAATTATAATAGAGAATCATTAATTTTTGCAATTTATTAATAAAATTATAAATATTAAGTTTTTTTCTAAATACTCAAACTTCAGCTTTTTTTTTTTCTTTTCACCTTTTACTTCTGTACTTTTAAACATTCATAATTTTTCCTCAAGTGCCTCTTTTCTAGCCAGGTTTGGGCTTTTGCTCTAATCCCATGGTCCGTTGTTTCTCTGTTCTAAGGGCGCATGGAGGACTGGCTTCGTTTGATGCAGTGGCAATTGGTCTACTGGTTCATATGGGGTGCAAGAAATAGGATGTTATTTGAAGGAACCCCCACCGTCACTGCAGAATTAGTACTCCATGCTAGAAGGCTTCATCAAGTTTTCAAGGGAGAGGAAGTAAGACCTCAGAGGGTCTGATTAATTCTTGTTGCTCCTACATTTTGAGCTTCATTGTTTTCAGCTGTGGTTTTTTAATCCTACTGTAACTTTTGTTTCTTCATTAATAATATTGTTTCTTCTAAAAAACAATGTGTAATATGAAAAATTTCAAGTGCGTATTTTTTTGTTCATATACTAATTAAAATAAAGATTTTTTTATGAAAAAATAAATATAATTTAAAATATTTTAATTAACCTGTATTTTGCCAACCGAATTAGTTATTTTAGCGTCTTGAACCTTTAATAGATATATGTGTACACATTATTTCTTACAACTCATATATAGGTAGTCACCTCCTCGTCTGCTCCAAATTTACGTCTGTAGATCCATTTACATCCAACGGGCTGTATACCTTTGGGTGGAGCCTACCATAGTCTGAACCTTTTGTTGAACTTATAGAGTCCATTTCGGTTTTCATGGCTTCAATCTGTTTTTCTAAATCGATGTCCGACATCGCTTTTTCGTAGGCCTTTTTAGATCATTATCCAATTGACGGGTCAACACAGAAGCCTATACCTATTAGGCTGTCGGGATACTTCAGTTGGATCTTCGAAAGACAGGAATATCGTCAGTGGGAACTACAGGCACAAATGATTCTCTACATCCATTTGAATTGTTGGCTCACTTGATTCCTTAAGGAACAATTCCTCAAGTCGGTATTAGTTGAAAAATCTTTTTCAGGAAATGCATTTCGTGAGACAAAAATCTTTTGCTGGAAGGGATCATAGAACTAATATTCTGTAGTTTTCTTAGGATAACTCACAAATCTGCACAAACTAGACCTGGAGTCCAGTTTGTCTTCTACTAGTCTCTTGATGTAGTAGGACCCCATACTCTCAAATACTTATAGGACGCATGATTGTCATGCCATATTCGATATGACATCTGGGCCACAGGCTTGTATGTTTAACAACTTGGCTGCCCTCTCAAGAGGGCTGCCCTCTCAAGAGCATATCCCCAGAAAGATAAGGCAGTTTGGTAAAACTCATCATGGATCGACCATATCCAATAAGGTTTGGTTCCTCCTTTCAGAGACTCCATTCAGTTGTGGCATTCAGAGAGGATTCGATTGAGAGAGAATTTCATTCTCTTTTAGGTCCTAAAATTTTTTTCATTTAAACAATCACAATTTGGTTCTCAACTTGAAGTCTGAACTCTTTAAACCTTCTAAAGGCCTCGAACTTGTACCTCCTTAGGTAAATATAATCATACCATGGATGATCATCACTAAAGGTTATGAAGTAAGAAAATCCACCTTTGGCCTGTGTATTTAGTGGTCCACATATATTAGAATGGATCAAATCCAATAGATCGCTTGTAAAACATTTTAAACTTATCTGAAATAAATTTGATACCTACTTAATTACTTTTTAAGTTTAAACACTTGATAGTATTATTTTAACTTTTCCCATAGAAAAATCTAACGGGTACTTGCATTTTCAGCTTCTATATCGAAGCATATCCGTTTTTTTTTTAAAAAAAAATTCTAATTAAGTACAGTTTCACATAATTTTTTCCCCCCACTAATTTACTACAAATACTCTTTATTTTTGTTTTTATTAGATATGGTGGCATGCAATATCTGCCCACATAATTTTAATAATGCTTTTATTTTATTAAAACTCGTATTTCATTTTTTTATATTAAAATTTGTCATTGTCTTACAACATCATATACAAAAATTATCTGGCAACTTTCTTAAATGCAATAATCACTACAAAAAAATTGAGGTTTTGTTGCACCATAAATGACCATGGCTTAAAACTGTGCTATTAACCACGGTTAAATAAAATCAAGACAGAAACTAAAATTTTTACTACGGTTGATTATATTTACCATGATGTTTAGCTATTGCAAAAATATTTGTCATGATTTTAGCCATGGTTCATGTTTTGGCCACACTTGAATAAACAACGGCAAATGACCGTTGCGAAGCCGTGGTAGATTCGTACTTGTAACGGTTTCTTCTTTTGACTATAGTAATTAACTGTAGCGAAAAATCGTATATTTTCTAATGAACTATCAATACATATTTTACTCAATTAACTTAAAAATTGACACACATTGTATAATATATATGTCATATCAATACTGATGATTATATATACATACAAAACGAAATACCAATATGTTATTTTATTTTCGATTAACAATAAACTTAAACAAAATGAGAATAAATTTAATATTTTAGCACATGCAATTGCATAGAATTAATTTTTTTATTTAACGTGAGTTTTGAGAAGTTGACGGGCATTTTTAACATAATAATAATATGATGTAATGGTATCAAAACTACCACTTTGAGTTTATAAGCCGTCTTCCTTTTATAATTTCAAATTTCAATTTTTTTTAAAATTTATTCTTTTAAAAAAGCACAACACTTTGGTTGTATCCAAGAAGCCAATTCTAAGGTGCTCTTGAATATTATTAAATAATTAGATTATGAAAAATAGAAATGAAGTTTTGACAGCCTTTTTGTCATATTGTAGTTGTACTTAATGGAATGAATGAACCTTAGCTGAATGCATCTCTGCTGCCTAAGTTGATCATTTCTCAACTTGTTCATGAAACTAGAAAGCTAGCTACCATGAACTCATAGCCCCTCTCATCCCTTGCTGCTGCAAATAGGGAATTTGTGCCTCCCCTACCAATTTTTCCAAGAATCCATTTTAAGCTAAAGCATTACCAAAAAGGAAAAGGGAAAAATATAATTTATTCGATATGAGAAATGAACAAAAAAAAAATTTGAAAAAAGAAAATTAATTATCATTTGTGTTTTGAAAAAAAAAAGCAAATTACCCTGTATTTAAAACATTGATAGGGGTTAATTTATTTTATTTTTCAGAACATAGGGGGTATTTTTTTTTTTCAGGAATTTTTTTTACCCATTTCATATATCACATGAGATAAATTGCATTTAACCCCCCAGAGAAGAGAAGAATCTCTTGGAACCTAAGGATGCCATGAATTAGGCAATATTATGCTTCTTAGTCTTATAAGATAAGGGATTCGACACTTTTAGTCATTTTTTATGCTTTATGGGATTTTAAAATAGTCTCAAAATTAAAAAAACTCGACACATTTAATCATCTGCTTTGTGGAATTTATGGGACTACATGTGTCGAGTTTTCTCAATTTTGAAATCAATTTGAATATCCACTCATGTAGAGAACTAAAAGTATTGAATCCTCTATCCTATGAGACTAAAAGTGTAATTTCACCCAATAATTATGCATATGGGCTTCACATGAAGGCAATAATCAATAAAAAATATTATCACATAAAAAAAGATTAAGTGACTCAATAGTAACATTTTATCTTTATTAATAGAAAATTATGAATTCGAGTACCAAATAAAATTGAGAATCAATTCTAATCATCCTTTAATAAGTGGAGAGAGAGGAAAAAGGAAAATAAAAAAGAGAGTGAGAGAGAGGAATGTCATCATCCCAAGTAGAACAAATTGATTTAGTCACAAATTTACTTGCAATTATAGACCTGAAATTTGATATTGAAGTGGTTTAGTTCACTTTACATTTCATTGGACTTATAGTGATAGGCTTATCACTGTCTAATTAGTAGTTGTGACTCTAAACCAACATTGTCAGATAAATGAAAGGACTCGGCATTACAATCCTAACAAAAAAGACAGATAGTATTTTTTGTTGCAAATTTTATTTCATATTATACTTCATTCAATATACACGCGTCATGTGTATAAAATTTCTCTCTATATCAAATTATAATATCATGTTTATACACATAGTGCGTGTTGAATGAAATAGAAGTTGGAATAAAGTTGGCAATAGAAAATCCAATCCAAAAAGAAAAAAAAAACGTTATGTTAGTGGTCTTTCGTTCTATCTCATTTACCACAAAATAATATCAGGAAGAAATGCCCATGATCCATTTTTTCTGAGGATTAAATACAATTTATCCTTTTATGATATATGAAATGAGCAAAAAAATCCTATGAAAAAAAAGAAAATTAGCGAATTATCCTCATATTTTAAAAAATAACCCAAATGACCCCTTATCAATGGTTCAAATAGGGAAAATTGTTTTTTCAAAACATATAGAATAATTCGCTAATCTTTTTCTTACACGGGATTTTTTTACTTATTTTTAATATTATATGGATAAATTGTATTTTTGCCATTTTTGTGATGAGTAATGCATCAAAACAATGAAGAATTCTGAAACATTCATTCATTGAGAAGCAGCAATTTTCTTTCACCACTTTCCACTCTGATTCACTCAATCAATCGCAGTCAAAAGACATGTAACAAAGTCATCTGCCTCATTAAATGACATTTCTAACTACCCTTTTCTTTGAGCAGTAAAAGATCTTTTATTATATTTTTGTGTTAAAAGTAATATTTCATCCATATATATATTGTATTAGTCGTTGTTGTACGTTTTAATATATATATATATATATATATAAGAACAAATTTACAAACTAACATTACGTTACAAAAAAGAAATAAAAGAAAAGAAAACTAATTTATAAGTTAGTGTGCGATTTGAAAATTTGAATAAGTTAATTATCTTAAATTGTTAAATAGTATTTTGACTTCACAAAAAATTGGTGCGACGGTGTCATTAACCGTCATTTATGAGTATTGAAATCATTTTCTTTTTATAATAATATAGATGCACCTTTATTCTTAAATTTTAATTTAAATTTAATTATATTTTTTAATTTAAAAAATGAAGATGCGTCACTCACACAATAATAATAGAAAAAATTGTACTTTTGGTCCTATATGTTAGACCCTTTTTCAATTTAGCCCATTTTATGATTTTCTCGTATTATACTCTATAAATTAATTTTTTTTTCCAACGTAATATCCTGACGTGCATTTCTTGTCAAATAACTGAGGAAAAATGCTAATGGCTCCATTTTGAACCACAAATTTTTGCTTATGTAATATAATACGAGAAAAAATCATAATAGATGAGATTAAATTGAAAAATCTATAATATATAGATAGGAAAATGCAATTTTCCCTTAATAATAGGGCACGCATGTATGATACAAAAGTGTGATAAAAGAACTAAAAAAAACAATCTCTTTCTCTTGTACTAGACCTTTCACTTTCCACACAGCTACACTCAATGGCGTAAGTGCAAGAACTTTGCCCCAGAGGCCCCCACCTTTACATTCTGTTCAAAATTTCTTCCCATTCTTTTGTTTTCTTTTCCTGTCTTGTTATTTTCAACCCCCCACCCCCTACCCCCCCACTGTAATTTGTGTTATCTCCTTTGAAATTTACAGCCATCAATCTCCTCCATAAACACTCCCCTTTGAACCCTTTTGTCCATTACACTGAAAAAGTAATCTTTTTTCTTCTTTCCATCAGTTGATGAAGAAGTAGCAATTAATAATAAAGGAAAAATGCAGCCATGGCTATGACTTCCATTGCCTTAGCCATTTTAGCCCTTTTCTTCCTTCTCTCTTCTGCACATTGCTTCAGCTATAGACACCCTGCTCACTCCCTCAAGGTACACATTATTATTTGCATGTCAGCACTGTGTGTTGTGTGTGTGTATTTTTATGTATGTATATGCATGTTTGGGAGAGATTATTTGTGTGGGAGTGTGTGTTTTTCACACAGACGACATGGTATGTGTTCTTGAAGGGTTTGGTGGTGGTGGGCGAGAAAACAAGGCTAGGGTCGACGCCGCCGAGCTGCCACAACAAATGCAACGAGTGCCACCCATGCATGGCGGTCCAAGTGCCGACGCTGCCGAGCCACAACCGCCTCCCGCCCCAAGAACGGCCGGTGGACTACGAGGCAGGACCGTCGACGTCGTCGGCCGGGAACAGGTACTCCAATTACAAGCCACTCGGGTGGAAATGCAGATGCGGTGGACATTTCTACAACCCTTAGGACAAGAATTCCATGTATATGAATATTCTCATGAAATCAAGATTAATAATAATAATAATAATAATAACAATAATAATATATATTTATGTATATGGAATTTATGGAGAAAAATGAAGTGATGGGATTCTTATTTTTAGTTTGATTTATTGAGTTTTGTATGAATTATTACTATATAATTAAAGTTTGGAATTTATCAAAAATGGTGTTGGATGGGGGGACAAGACAATGTTTAATGTGAGATGGAATGGATTGGTGGTGGTATAGCAGCAGCAGCAGCATTTATTAGTTGTAGACATCGAAAACCTGTACACAACTTATTATACTGAATTTTCTGACCACACTGCTCACTTTGGTTGTTGCTTTTATTTATAATGGCAATAAAACAAAATTTTCCAGCAATACTATATCATTTCTTTCAAAAAAAATTAAAAAAAATGTGCAGCTGAGAGAAATTAATATAATTTTTTGAGGCAAAATTATGTTTTTGAGGTTGTAATTATAGATTGTTAGTAATTAATTTTGATCGTGTAATTTATTTTATTTAAACATTTAGTCATGATTTTTTTGATAAATTTATTCCTTAACGTTTTATATTTGATCTTTCTTTGTGTTTGATAATTCTGGTCCATTCATATTTGAGTAAACCTCATTTTTTGCTCTGTAACTATAGATTATCGATGCCAAAATTGTCGACACAGGACTGAATTTGCTAAAAAAGGACCAAATGTGAGATGCTCATGACTATTTGCTAAGAAAAGAATATATATATATATGTAAAGTGCTAATGATCTATACTTAATCACCAAAAATATAATTTTGTCTATTAATTTTTTTTATCATGATTAATTTCTATAATAAAAGAATAAAAAAAAACGTGAAAAATACTAACTTATCACGGCTGCACTTTTAGCAGTTTCTGCAAACGGACACATTAGCCACAACTAAAAGTAAAGGTATATTATTCTGTAATAGCTAAAATGATAACAAATGTTGATTAACCATTTTGATAATATCAATTTTATCACAATATTTTTTATTATTATTAATATTAATATTAATTTAATGTAATGCTTAAAATATGAGTTGTGACACAAATTAAGATTAGATTCTGAATTTTTTTTTTAATTTCTATTTATTAGTTATTACAAAATGGTGTCCTTTCTTATCATCTTGGGATTTCTACGACCTACTTTTCCTGTCTTATATGGTTGTCTGAATTTTTCTTGGGTATCGATCTACAAAGTCGAAAATGACTTTTAAGCCCCCGATGATCCAAGCCAAGTAAGCATCGCAGATTTGAATCAGGAATTTTTCAGTCATTTCACACGGCAGGATATGAAGAAGTGGTGCCAGAAAGATTCTTGTCTCATCGAATGTTTCTTACCAAGTAGTGGAATATGATTTATGTTAAAAAAAATTATTAGTCTCTAATTTTTTTTTTTTTTGGTTTTTTTTTCCAATAGATATTTTATTTTTTTATATATCTCAAATGTATCACACTAATTTATTGTCTTTGAACTACGTCACGGTCTAGAACAAATTTGATATTTAATTATAATTACTTGTCAGAGTTAAACATAAATAAATATAATAAATAGTTATTGGACACGATCAAACAATGATTTTTTGTCATGATTTTGTGACTGCGGCTAAAATATTTGCCATGGTTAAAATTCATTACAAAAATATTTGTATGAACCATAGCCATGATAAAAGTAGTTATCATGATGCACAAGTTAAGTTTTTGTATCGATTTTTGTAAAATCATGTTTAGTAATAATTATTTAACACGATTTTAGTTCATAGCTAATAAAAGTACAGCCAGTGGTAATTTTATTTTTAGTGCTATTTATTTATGATTTTAGTGTTAAATTCTCCGAATTTAAAATAAAATGGATAAAATTGAATATTCTGTATGAGGAGTAAAATTGAAAGAATACATCCACTTCAATAATTTATCAAGAATACAAAAAATTGTATATTTCAATAATGTTTTGCTACTTTTTATAGCTAATAAATGTGGGAATAATAACAAAACAACTAATTAATTAATCATCCGAATATTAAGGCTAGCCCAAAGAAGTCTAAATGGTACCAAAATATATATATATATATATATATATATTGCAAGAGTCTGAAGGAATGTAAGGCCTAAAGTGCCTCTAGAAAGCCCAATTCTCAAGGTGTTCTTAAAAATCCCGATCTGAGTAAAGACCCCAGAAAATTCAGCAAGGGCACCCAAAAAATTAATTCACGCAAAAAAAAAAAAAAAAAATTAGCCTAAATTCAAAAAGGCCCCACATGCCTATAAAGAAACTTATAGAGAATACCATTTATTATTAGCTATAGAGAATACCATTATTGTTATACGCAAATGTTTTCAATTATTACCAAATAATTGAAATACAAGTTTTTTTTTTTAAATTTTGTTTATCCATAATTGGTGGAGTACTCAAACTTTATTTTAAGTTTGTCAGAATTTAACAATTAGAGACCATAGTGAGAAATAATTTTTCAAGTTTAATGACCAAATCCGTCACAAATTCAAGCTTAGGAGTCAGGACTCTATTTACTCAGTCGCAGAATCGTATCGGTCTAAGTACAATTAATAAACAACAAAAATAACAGATTAATATAACCTAGTATTACCACCCTATTGACATTGCAATACGAAAAAATAGGGCATGTAACGGCATGCTCGGTTAGAGATGAACAAGGTGGGTTTGTTAAAACTCGGGACCTATCCCGCCAAGAAAGTTTTGGATCCAAAACCTTCTGGGTTGGACCCAGTTAATATTTTTAAAATATGAAAAAATAATATTTTATAAAAGATAATAATACCATAGCTTTATGAATGTGAAACAAAATATAATTGAAAGATTAATATTTTTTTGGTAAATTCATATATGTGCATGTTGTGGGCATTGAAAGACTAAAAAATTTAGAATATGTGTTATATAAACACAAAAATGAACTATTTATATCACTGTTTTAATTTATAAAAATATTAAGTTTATGTATTATATATATGTAAGCAAAATAAAACTATACATACTTGCTGTATAAGTAAGCAAATATTTTATATAAGTATATATATAAAAAAAATTAGGCGGATTTAGGTCCAAAACAACTAAAATACAAACCCATTCTATGACATGTTTAAAGTTTCAAAACTCGCCCCAATAGGGGGGGGGGGGTTTGGGTCCAACACGAGCACGTTACCGTCCCTATGTAGTCCAGTACTGTATAGCAAGGTTGACACGTCAATCACATTTTATACATCATGGGCCACATTACTCTAAAAGGGTGCCAACATAGACATCGTAGTCAATTGGATTCGATTTGATAGAAACAAGTAACTGGCACCCCTATATTCTCAATTGACCAGGTAGAATCTCTTGTTGTCGGCATATAGTTTAGAGAATAACCCCAATAGCTGGATAAGCATTATCCTTAAAACATAGGTATTTTAAGAATTTTAGAGATATCTTAACCACGTCCAACTGATCATTAAATCTTTTAAAACCTGCTCTTGGTAATAAGGATTTAAGTAAGTCAACAAAATACCTAAGTTAATTAAGCTTACTCACACAAGAATGTTCCTCAGTTTCTCTTCATTTCTAACATTTTCCTCATGAATTTTCAATTTTGATTTACACAATTTCTTCCATCCCAATCTCATGTTTCTACTTAAGTTTGTCATTATATTTCATCAAATGCTTTATTGATTTAAGCATCAAAATAAATTATCTTAGTCGTTCAAGGTTGATGTGACTTAAATTATGGATTTTAATGCAATTTATATTGTTAATAAGTAAAATTATTTTTTGTGATAAAAAAATTAGCAATTTATCTCTTCATATTTTAAAAAATAAATGAAAGTAAATTGCTAATTTTTTTATAAGATAATAATTTATACATTTATAATATCACATGATTTATTTGCATTTTTTCTAAATTCTGAATCTGGCCTCAAGTTTCAATCGAAGGGTTCCAATACTATTGCAAACTTATCAATATAGTTCATTGTACTTTTTTAGAATTGTATAGAATAATATATACTATTATATTTGTATTTTTAAAAATTAATATAATTTTAAAAATTAATTAAATATAATTAATTTATAAAAAATAAAAGTAAACAAAAAAAATTGATACAATTCACAATTTGTGAATTGTACTCATGTCGTGGATTGGAACCGCGACTTCAAGTCGCAGTTCCAATCTACAACTTGATCAATTTTTTTAAAAAAGATATTTTTATTCGATTTGCGACTCGTTATATTTATATTATATAATTTATTTATTTTTAATAATAAAAACATAATTAATCCTAGAAGTAGGGGTAGCAAATGGTCGAGTTTGATTGGATTTGGGTCAGGTTAAAAATGGATCGGGTTCAAAATGGGTTCCAATGAATGTGTCCAAAATGGGTTGGGTCGAATTAGTATAAACTATTTTATTAATTTGAATATAAAGATTTTTAATATTTTACACAATGAAAGAAAAAAGAACAGTATTTGAATTATTGAAAAGATAACTACTACTTGTATCACACGTTATTTCTAACTAATGACTATGCGCAGTAAGATTCATTTGCTAAATTATAAAATAAAGAAAATCTACTAAGTATCTACGAAATACTACATTTTATCAAAATAATTACTACATTTTATCAAAATAATTCATAAAATTTTTGAATCCTCATCTTAAATAAATACCAAACCGTGCAATCAAATTCTCTATATTTGTTGAGAGACAATTTATAATTTCATCATCTTCAAGATTATAAGCTGTAATGTGAAATAAAAAGATCACATAAATATATAAAATAAATTATTAAATAATTTGAAATAATAAGAATATCATTACAAGTTTTTGACTAAAAACTGAGAGTTGTGTGTGTGGGGGTATAGGAGTGGAGAAAGGGAGGAATGAAGGGCACAACAATGATGCTGCCCAGGATCGAACTGGGGACCTTTAGTGTGTAAGACTAACGTGATAACCACTACACCACAGCATCTGCTACGAAGCAAATAGAAGCAATGAACTATAAACCCATCTTTGTGTCAGATGATCAACAGGTTACATCATTTAAGCTGTAGGAGAAGACTGATTAGGTTGATGATAATCAGCCATGGCGTCAGTTTGATCTGTAGGATAAATCGTGTTTATATGTACTACATTTTATGCTCTGTATTTTTCATTTTTGATTACTGTTTTATTTGGCTGATTGTTGGGCCAGGTCGTTAGCCACGTTGTTCGAAAAAGTACAATTACCCCTTTAAATGAAAAATAATTATGTAGCCCCTATACGATAAAGTGGACATTATTATTTTACTCTTATTGAATTTTTAAAAAATTAAAAAAAAGATATATAATTTTTTTTTTAGGGTGGGTAAAATAATTAATTGGAGGGAATATAGTTCATAAAATATTGTAGAAAATTGTAATTTATAATTCAAAAGGGAATTTAAGTCAGTTTCACCGTAAAAAATTGGATCGAAACCTAATAGGATGTGCTAATTGTTAGATGGACATTAAAATCAGAGGAGTATTTATAATTTCTGAAACAACGAGAAGACATTTGTAATTATGTCAAATTTCAAAAGAGATATTGTAATTTACCCTATTAAAAATTGATTGGTTGTGCAGTGCTAGAAAGCTCTTAGATATAGACGAGGAGCTTAACTGGAATAGCTGCCTAACAGCTCCTAACTAACCACTACCTAACAAGAAGTCGTAGAAAAACGAAATACGTTAACTGCTAAATACAAATCGAAAAGTTGTTATAACTAATAAAGGCGTGGCGCGCCTACAAACCAAAAACGCAAACAATGAAAGAATTGCTAGAGGTGCACCCAATCGATAAAAACGCGTAAACGCGACTTTCGACAAACGGGCTTTAAGTGATGCCTGTAGGTCTAACTTTCAAATGTTTTTCAAGTGAAGTGTATGTAACAGATAAATTTAGTAATAACTCATAGAGAGCCACAGTTGTTGAGATGGCCGAGTTGGTCTAAGGCGCCAGATTAAGGTTCTGGTCCGAAAGGGCGTGGGTTCAAATCCCACTCTCAACAATTGCAGTCATATATTTTTTTTTTTATATATATATTGTTCTCCATAATTACCCTCATAATCTAATTTAATTAATTTTTAAGAAAAAAATGATTATTAAGAACAATTCAAACAATTTGAAATGTTATGTGTTTTCTTATTAATAACAATAAATAAATTATATTAACTCATTTCGAGAAAATAATACTTTAATTTAATTAATGCATTAATATGACTGACAACGATAAATATTATTACAGTAAGCTCATATAATTAAAGTAATACAAATACCAACAAATTAATAAATTTGTTGGGAAAAAATGGGTTAAAGGATAAATTTGAATATTTAAAAATTGGTACGATTTAATAGAGTTTTCTTTTATAATAATATAGATTAAGGGACTAAATATGCTTAGTATGTAAAGCACGGGACTTTAATAGTAGTTGTTGTCTCGTTGATTAATTATAAATTAACCCTTGATATTTAATTAAATTATGTAACTTTTAGGTAAAAATCTAGAATTATCAATTTTATTCTTGTTTTATTTTTTATAAAATAAAAAATTTTAAAAAAAATTGGATGAGGTGGATGATTATTTTTTTCTTTTGTCCTTGTAGTATCTTTCATATGCGAGTTGTCACTTGTGTCCTTCTTACTTGATTTCAATAATAAGATTTATTAACGTTCTAGAAGTTGAGTTATTTTCAAATAATGTACACGTACGCCTAATTCATACCAAAATTTTTTCCTCCCGTCTCTCTTCTTCTCGCTCTAAATAAAATTTTGATTTCAACAAAATAATTATTTGTGTTCGTGTATAGTATTATATCGCTATTTTTAAATTAGTTGTAATGAATTAGTTGGTTTAGCCCATTAAAAAGAGTTACTTATTTTAAATTAAATAGGATGTTAGTTGTTTTAACCCGTTAAAAGGGGTAAATTACAATCACATCTTGAAATTTGTTGTTTGCAAATATCTTTCTACTGTTTGAAAAATTATAAATATTGCTCAAATTTTAACATTTATCTAACAACCAGCTCATTCTGTTACCCCCCATTATGTTTCTATCCATTGATCAAAGTAGTTGTTCATATCGATCTAATTTGTTGATTAAAAGAAAGAAGCATTTAAGAGATAAGGGAAAGCAAATGGCAAACGATGGAAAAATTGCAATTTACTTCCCATAACTTATCCTCTTTGCGATTTTGGTACCATTATTTTACGACCCACAAGATTTAGTCCCGCAAATCCAAAAATATTGCAATTTACATCCCATTAACTATTTTCCTTAAATTGATGGGATGTAAATTGCAACGTTTTTGGACTTGTGGGACTAAACCTGTTGAGTCGTAAAATAATGATATCAAAATTGCAAATGGGGTAAGTTATGGGACGTAAATTATAATTTTCTCGCACTTTGATGCTTAAGTCAGGAAGAGTATATTAAATAAAATGAAGGAAACACTTGAAATGATGTAAAGATAATGGTGAAATATGATGATAAGAGTGATAAATTTCATGTGGAGTAAATAATGTGAGCCAAAAGTAGCTGTAAAATCGAGAGAGAAAAAAGAATTTGAGTGTGAAAGTATATGTTATCAAATGACTGCATAAACTTCTATTTATAGGCCTTTGTGGAGCAGAATTTGGATACTTGTTGGAGTAAATCCGGTGTCAATGGATAGATACATGAGTTAGCTACATAGCAGGAAAAAAATCTGAGGATTTGGACTTATCTTGAAAGAGTTATGGACTTTTACTGAGTCTTATCCAGTTTATCTGAGTCTTCCGGGATTGAATTACGTGCCAGTTATCAGCAAGTTTGCAACCAAACGGCCAGAAGTTTATTAGAGATTAGAGTAATGCATCCCAATGTGTTGGCATTTCTGTAACATGTCTACCTAGTTGTATGATAATATGGCAAGCTAATAAAGGGCTTGCTCTTGGGCCTACCAGTTTATTACAAATTAAAGAAAGGGCATAGTGGGCCTTTTCTACCTACTCATAGATCAGCTGGTTTGGTTACAGATGGGTTGGTGTGTAATCCTTGTGTTGGTACAAATAACGTAGAATGAGTATCATCCCCCCCCCTCCCCCTCTCATCCATAAGTGCAGGTTCTAGAGCTGACTGTTGAAGTAGGAAGAATATTCTTAAAAGAAAGTGGTTTTCACCTGCTCGTGTTATCCAAGCAAGGTGATCCTAGTTTGATTCACAGGCAGACCAACTGGTTGAGCTATCTTCTAGGAGGAAGAATCCTTATGTCCATAGGAAACTTACTCACGTGGATTGAGGAAAATTTAAATATATTTGTAGGAAAGTTGATTAGCCATCATTATAAAAGATAAGGGAGAAGAAAACTCCTTGCTAAACTCAAAAACCACGCCCCCTAGATTGGCGATCTTTTGCCAGCTGGAAGCCCGAGGCCTATTCTAATGGCACTACTTGCTTGGTGGAGTATTTAGGGTATATTCCCTCTTCAGCCTCTCAATAGTTTCCACTCGCGAAAAGTGTTATTTTCTTTCTTGTCTTCATCGACTAGAGAGATTCTAACCTTTCCAACAATACTTTTTGCAGGTTCTCTTGCGATCTGAAGCTTCCTTTGTGGTAAACCCTTGTTGATTTTACCTCTTCCTTAGTGTTACGGGTGGAATCTTTTGTCTCACTGCATAATGTATTTTTTGCCCGTGTGGCGTCTCAGGTTGCTCCCAATCTTTGACCAGCCTTCGCACGTAATAGAGTTTACCGACTGGTGTCTACGACACTGAAGCTCGCTAGCACAACATCTGAACACCTTCCTGCATGTCCATGCGCTTGCCTATCCAAAATTTCCATGTTCGCCGAGGCTCTCGGCACATACGCTTTAGCCTCTCTTTGCGACCCCAACTAGCTAGTCTACCGTCATTCGTCTCGCCCACAATTTCAGAACCCGCCAATGCATCCTCACTCTGCCTCGACATTACTGTGCTCCACATGCGCCCGCAACGATCATTTCATGCCCAACGCTCACTCAATAAAACCTCAACGCACGCCTTCATCGCGGCCATCTTCTATGCCTCGCCCGAGTAGGACCACATCATAAGTTCGAGGCCTATTTGATATGCCGACATCTCGCAATAATCCCACACGGCATGCCCGACATGCCTTCTTACCTTTCGGTGTGGCTTCACAATTTGCCCACAATGCGGTGTCAACCCACGACCAATTATGTTAGCCAACGGATCCCCATGGACGACCAGAACTCAATAGCGCATGCCATGAGTTGGATCATGATGTCTCAAAGTGCTTGCCTCGATCACCCATTAGCACAAGAGATGTTGCCCCTGATTTCTTGCAGCTCGTGCAGCAACCTTGCGCGTCACACAAAACCTCTAGGCCGCTTTTTTGCCCAACATAGTTATCCTGGCCCTACGCTGTCCATCCGGTTCTCATATCTTTCGGAGACTCTAAACACTCCTTTGAGATGCCTAGGGCCGGCTCTGTAAGGCTCCCAAATATACCCCTAAGAGATGCACATTTAACGCTGGCATCGCTATATTTAATTTTTTCATTAAAATACCCTTTAAATTAAATTGTAATATATTCAAATATTAAGGTATTTAAATGTTATGATCTATCATACTTTGCATTTAATGTTATATATATATATATATATATTTGCTATGAACCGAAAGCCAAAATTGACTATGTAATTATTATGATCCACGAATTTATATAAGTAAAGCAGAGTACACTTTTGATAGTATTTTGATAAGACTATACAAATATTGAGAAAATACTTTCACCATGAAACCCACTAACCTAACCATGATTAGACTTCCATTTTTGGTTAATCTCACAATTGAGGTGTATAATACCAACTTGAATATTCTACGGCTTGTGGAAAGTCTACGCACAACAAGTATCGTCACTATCAGACGAGATCAAAACTATGGTTTCGTTCGGGTTACGCACTACTTTTGCATAAAGTTCATTGTCGCTCTCATTAGCGGGCCCATTCAAAGGATCACCAAATATAATCTTGAGTTCGGTCCATACAAGTTCTAGTTCCCAACTATAAGCATGGGCAAATGGATTTTCCTATATTGAAAAGAAAAATCATTAACCTAAATGTATGAACAACTTTTTTATGAAGCCATAGTGATAGCACAAATAGGTGCTAAAGCATTGATTGACCTTAGCAATCACATATTACGAGTGGCCATTAGATTAGGGTCGACATGTGGGAAATGGGCTTCTTCAACCGTTCGTACAAGTGCCGTGATGAACACTCGATCCATGGCCTTGCTAAAATGTCTGCAGTACAAGAAATATTTTTTGGGAGGGCACATTTTAATAAAATTTTGGGACATAATTCAACATGCAAGTCTATGAATGCCTGCTGATGGGATACTAATTGATACAACATTTATATAGGAGAAAATGGAAAACATGCATTTGATTAAAGGTTGGTGGTAAATAGTGACCAATAGACATAAAATAGTAATTTCCAACACCTGGATGTAGGAACAATTTGTTGGAAATAGAGGAGCCACTTTAGTATATATGTTAACAATCAATAGAGGAGCCACATTAGTATATATATATATACATAACAACATATCTTATTATTTGTCATTTATATTCTGTGTTTGAGAATAAATCATTACATTATTCCATAACTTAAAATGTTGCAGGGAAACATTATACAATAGTCTCTCGTATGACAAATAAAAGTAATGATGACTGCCCAAATTTTCTTCATATTAAGTTCAATTTTATAGCATCTAATAATAATGCAAGATATCAAATTTAATCTTTGGTTGGCATGGTTATAAAACGGAAAACTGAGTACCAGATAATTACATCCGAAGAGGTGCTTACAAGGGAATGATCAACTTCTACATATAGTATAGTCTATGCACGTCAAAGAGGTGCTTACAAGGGAATGATCAACTTCTACATATAGTATAGTCTATGCACGTCATAGAGCGTAATCCCCATCTTCAGGAAATCACAACATTGAAACTAAGGTTGAGGATTTGCAGCAAGATATCATTCTACGTATGATAATAGATACCAAAGTATGCTAGGGTCGCGGTAAAGATAATTGCACATGAGACAATGACCAAAAATAGGAACTTTGTTGCACAACATCGCATGGATTCGATACAGGAGTTGTTCCTGCAACTCCTGAATTATAGCATCTGAAATAGAGAGACGTTTCAATAAACCTGGAATAACCTCCTTAGCGTGTTGGTATATCGAGGGGTCAAATGAACATCCCACAGTACGAACCCCTGAAAGGGAGGAATTAAGCATGAGAAAATGTTAGAACTTCTCATCCTGGATCATACATTTGTGTAATTAACTATAATCATTAATCATAAAAACCACAAATTTATGAAAAAAGAGACAACAATTAAACACATGTTAGTCCTAGGGCATCCCTTGAATCATCTTCTAGAATTTGCAGTTGTCCAAAATATCCTAAGCATAACATCAAGGCCACAATTGCATAAGCGAAATACACTATCTTTGTCTGTTAAATGCTCGAAAATGAAATTGTTTTCTTGATCTAGCATTTGAACTGCTTGCGGAGCGACATCCCAAAGCCATCTTATCTTCAAACATTGAAAGCAACTGATTTTAATATCATGAACATTAAGCATTTTTGTTAGTAAGAATTTGAAAATCAGAATGACTAGCATTTATCTATTTTTCGTTAGTCAACGGTGGCAAAGTTTCTCATAAACTACAAATAAAGTTCATATGTATGCAAATATATGAGGAAAGCAATAAAATCACCTCGGTCTCAAGTACATACAGCATAACATTCATCAATAATTGCTTAAGATATAGGTAATTAATTAGTACAAAAAAAAATGAGAGAAAGAACTTGCCCACATACTATAATTTGCTTTCATATTCGTAAGGAGAATGAAAGTTTAATAAACGAAGCAGTATATAAACTCCACTTTTTGAGAACGGGGAGATTAACAAACACCTTATACATGATTTCATAATTGATTCATTTGGGATTCCAGGTTACGCAAAGAAAAAAGTATTGTGTAATATGTAACACAAAGAATGGAGAATCCCTACCATGCTCAAAATATAAACGAAACCCCAATATAATAGATGACCACGAAAGCAAACCTGAACTTGAATTACATTAGTTTTCTTTGAGGAAGAATTTTCGATCTCCCTTACATCAGGCAAAGAAAATAGTCAGCTTGATGTTTGTTGTAAGTGAATCAGTGTATGAGCAAGAAACAAGCCATGGAATTGATATAATGGCTCTGCATGCAAACTTATAAAGTTGATGGATTGACAAGAAATCTAGTTTTGTCTTACATTAGGGCAGTTAAGTAATTTGACCACAATATCAATCATATTGTCCTAGTCTAATAAATACACGTTAGGAATAGTCTTATATATAATCAAAAGCAAATTGAAACCAGTAAATGACCGACAGATAACAGTCTTATATATAATCAAAAGCAAATTGAAACCAGTAAATGACCGACAATCAGTCGCTTATCAACTAATCCACAAGAAAATTCCAAATACACTATTTGGGGTATCTATCCCATATACTAAAGTAAACATGGCCTAATGGTATTAGGTGGATGATAAAGATGTCTGACTCTTTTTCCTTTTTCTTAGAATTAATAATTATATACTTACATTATTTATAATATATTAATATATGCATCGACTTGATCAATAATTCATATTAAGTGGGACAAAAACCCATAATAATAAACATCAGCTAGTTTAGCCACAAAAAAAAAAAAAAGTATAATATTTAAGTACAAAGTATGCTAGATCATAACATATGATCTCCTCAATATTTTAAAATGAGAAAATAATACTTTTGGTCCCGTAAGTTATGCTATTTTTTACTTTTAATCTCATTCGTTATGGATTAGCACTTTTAATTCTGTAACTGACACAAATTAGTATTTTTGGTATTCATCCACTATACTGTCTATAATTTAACGGCGTCGACTACGTACCAACACGTGGCCATTAAGTATTTTTTATTGTTGGAAAAATTGACCTATTTTTCAACTTGGTACCTTTTGCGAGAAACATAACTACATTTGAGGTAAAAAATAAATTTTGAAGAAATTTAGGGCAAAAAATGGGGATTTCGCTCTTATCTTATAAAAAATTGAATCACATCCTTCCCATATTTCTGTAAGTTGAAATCAAGTAAAAATAACACAAATAATCATGTCTTCCATAAGTAAATCAAGTAGGCTAAGTGGAGCATTCATATGCTACAGTGTGAAGAAGGGCAATTTCTTCTCCAATAAAAAATATTTAATGGCCACGTGTCATGCCGTTAAATTGTAGATGAAAAAGTGGATAAGGACCAAAAGTATTAATTTTGATTAAGTTAGGGGACTAAAAATATTAATTCCGTAATGAATGGGACAAAAAGTGCTAATCATGTAATAAGTTAGATCGAAAGTGAAAAAGGCCTAACTTATAAAACTAAAAATGCTATATCTCTATTTTAAAATATTAAAATTTGGTCCAAAAAGTATTTTGATTTGAAAAATTGGTCAAATTATAGTCAATTTTTTTATGAGGAATATCTTCAAAATAACACATGATACATTCATAGAAACTCCACGGGTTGAGTTATATGTAAGACGAAATAAAGCTCAAGGAGAGAAAATATAATTTCTCATCTAATAGGGATAGATTTATAATTATACTAAATTTTAGAGGTGTAAATGTCATTCACCCTAAAATAAAAAATAAATAAATATAAAATAGGTCGTTACATCGGTTACGAACTGAAAGAACCTCAAACGTCTCCGACCACAGCCACACGCATCAAATCAAACCCGCCACTCCCACACACATCCATGGCTTCTTTCGTCATGCTCCGCTTCCCACCCCATCTCTCAAACTCTCTAGCTTTCTCCTCTCGCCCTCCTCTCTTCTCTCTCTTCAAAACCCGCAGTAATACCTTCTCCGCCGCCAATTCAAGAACCACTAGCTGCAGACCGTTAGTAGTTACAGTCTCAGCCTCATCTGGTGCGCTTCAAGCTCTGATATTCGACTGCGACGGCGTTATATTGGAGTCCGAGCATCTCCACCGTCAAGCCTACAACGATGCCTTTGCACATTTCAATGTTCGCTGCCCATCTTCATCTTCCTCTCAGCCGCTCAATTGGAGCCTGGAATTTTATGATGAGCTGCAGAATCTGATTGGCGGCGGAAAACCCAAAATGCGATGGTTCCTTTTCAGTTCCACTCTCTCTAATTATGTTTGAAAATTGGGATATTGGCAACTTTTTCTTGTTCTTAATGCTATAGTTTGTTTATGGTGTTTTAATTAAAGGTACTTTAAGGAGCATGGTTGGCCGACTTCTACAGTTTTAGGTACTTCTCCGGAGAGTGATGAAGATAGAGCGAAGCTGATTGACATTCTTCAGGTGCCAAGTTCGGATTCCCTTGCTATGTTGTGAATTGCTCCTTCTTAAAGAGTCCTTCATGTTTATAAGCTTCCGAGGACTATGTTATAATAGTGGGAATCTGCCAAGATATCTTGCACAAGATGTAAAAGCTTGATGCTCCAGGATCAAAAGATCTTGGGTTCAAGTACCAGTAATGTAGATGCTAAATGTATTTATATAGAAATTTCTTCAGTTAATATTAGAAATCTTGATTTTATAGATACTATAATTATTTTAACTTAATGAATTTAGAATTTGGATATAGGATTGGTACCTGCTCGACTTTTTCCCTAAAATAGAAAAGAAACAACCATAATTGTCTGAACTAGCGTATGGTATGTGCAGGGTTAGTCTAGCTAATTTGAGAATGTCCTGAGTATTTTTGGTTCCATTAGCAGCAAAGGCCATTTTATTTTATCACAGAGTCTATTTTAGCTGAGACATACAAGTACCATAACTTTTCGTTACTCTCTGTAAATTAATGTACTTAAGATGAAGTAGGTAATGAGATTGTAGTGCGACTATTTTTCATTATTCAGAACATTAGACCTTGGGAGAGACTGCAATGTGAAACATCAGATTGATTGCGTTATTTCCATCTTCAGAAGTCCATCTGATTTCAATTGTAGGAAAGTGGGATCTTTTGGGACATCCCTAAATTGAAGTAATGCATTCTTGATTTTACTTAAAGAGTGTATATCCGATATGCTTTTCTTGACTTGCCCTGATTTTATCGAGTTTCTTTGTCGTTTGTTTTGTCAACTATGGCATGTTATGTTCGTTTTGCACAACATGGGTAGTGCAAATGAAGTTCTCTATCAAGGCACTGATTTTGTGTTTCAATTGTTAGAACTAATTAATGAAGACTGAAACTTGCTGCAGGACTGGAAGACAGAGAGATACAAAGAAATAATCAAATCTGGAACAGTAAGTAAATAGTGGTAGAAATTGCTTGTTCATCTGTTACAATGAGAAATGAGTTTAAGTTAATTTTCATCATTTCATTTTTCTGATTATCTGATGACCGAGCACAACATGCCTTGTGTTGAGCAGGTTGAACCTAGACCTGGAGTTTTGAGATTGATGGATGAGGCAAAAGCTTCTGTAAGATAGATCCTTAGTCTTGTAAAGTAATCTTTAACTGTTTCACAAACTTGAGATTATATTTGATATTCTCTAGTCCGTCATAGGTATGACTACTGGTAATATTTAATTTCTTGATTTTCGCATTCAAGTTCCGTAATAGGATCATCTCTTAAACAACTTCGTGTGCATTCGACCTTTATTTTTGTCTCATTTCTCTTCTATATTGTAGGGCAAATTGCTTGCTGTTTGCTCTGCTGCAACCAAAAGTTCAGTTATCCTGTGTTTGGAAAATCTCATTGGAATGGTCAGAACTCTAACTTTATTTATCATCTTAACTACTAGCGAGTGCATGACCTCCCGTTCAACTGCTTGCTAGTCAGAGTGACTGGTCCTAGTCTGCCAACTATGCATGGCATTATTTGGCTAGGTCTTGCAAAAATTCTTTTGCTTTCCAATTTTTTAGTTTCGCTTATTTTCTTAGCTTTAAGCTGGGATATATTCAAACTAGGAAATGGTGGCTAAGCATAAATCATACCATAATTCAATTAAAGGCTATGACAGACTGATTAGATAGAACATGTCAAAGTCCCTTGAAAAAGACTGACAAGCAGCTTAATCATGTCATGGTTAAGCTGAGTGAAGAGAAATTGTTCAAATAAAATTTAGCAACTCCATAAAATTCAAGATCTATATGAAGGTTCCATTGCCCTCGTCTGATCCCCCTTTTGAAAGTCAAAAGTGATGTAATTTTTAACGATGTTCTTTTTTTTATCTTGTTACAGGAGCGCTTCCAAGGTCTTGATTGCTTCCTTGCAGGTATGTTCAAGAAATTGAAAAAATTCCTTAAGCTTTTTCAAATAATACACTACCTTCTTCTTTAGAGCAACAAATTTATGCATGTTACCCTTTGCTATTCTCCCTCACTCACAAAGACGTGCATGCTTCGCACAGAGATAGTACTACATTTTAATTTCTGTAGTCTTTTTTGTAATAACACTTGACGATACCAGCTCCCAATGTATTCAATCAGATAGATGTACATTCCGGCTGCTTCTATTAGATTTATATCCATTCTGGTTCAGACTACTTAAATTCATTGTTTTCCTCCCTCCCTCTTTCGTTCCATTCACTGTCCTCCTTTATTTTGGAGCATTCCCTGCTTATAATCACTTTAACATAACTTACCGGGGCATATAATCTTTTTTTTTTTCCATTCATGCAAGTCAAAGTTCACATGGCAACTACTTTGACAGATGTCAAGCTCATCCGGGAACTCACCAAGGAAGATTTTGATGTCATTTGTACATGATTTGTTTCTCGTCTTTTTTTGCTTCTGTAGGAGATGATGTTAAGGAGAAGAAGCCTGATCCCTCGATTTATTTGACTGCTGCCAAGGTAATCAACATGGTATCAAACTCTTACCGATCAGCTGGTAATGTTTTATTCTACTCATTAATAGTGTTGTTGCCTTTTGAAATTTTATGCTTCACAGAAATTGGGCGTGTCAGAGAAGGATTGCTTGGTTGTAGAAGATAGTGTCATTGGATTGCAGGTTGATCCTTTGACTATGATCAATTTAGAAATGTGTAGTTAGAACTCTTGACTCCAGAGTGTCTCCCTTGCTGTTATAAACCTAAAGTTAGTTAATAGCGTGGTCCACAACATATTATGCTCTTCGGATTAATGTTCATACCTTGATAATACCACACCAACAACGCTAACTTTCATGTATTAAATCAGATTGTTACTTCACGTCCTGAACCCTAAACCCTAAACTGCTCACGCTTTATTTACAATGCAATAGATGGTACTCATTAACTATATATAACCAAGCCGCCTGTAAAATAATGTAAAAATACAATTTTGCCCTTAAGGCCAAAGTGTAATGTTGGTTCCGGATTCACACTCCAACAAAGATATGTAGAAAAGATCTCTATATGCACTTGAATCAAATCATTGATTAATACTGAGCTCAGAGCTTTTGCTGCAGGCTGCAACCGGAGCAGGAATGTCGTGTGTGATTTCTTACACACCATCCACCGCTAACCAGGTAAGCTTGCTTGTTGAAGGTCGAGGCAGAAAAGAAGTATATTAAGACGTATCACCGAACAGCAATGATATGCAGTGACTTGATTTGCTATCTGTTCTCAACAGGATTTCTCAGATGCCATAGCAATCTACCCCGACTTGAGCAATGTCAGGTAAGATAAATCGTGCAGACCAAGTAAACCTCTGATTCCATTGATCATATTTTTCATCCCCGCTGTTAATTTTGGCTGTGCAGATTGACAGACTTAGAGGCATTGCTTAAAGATGCCGTTGCTGCAAGCTAAAACGTTTGGAACTTCATGCAGAATTCACAGAGATGATATTGCTAACTGGATCAAGCCTGATCCGATTGTATGTGGAACGGAATATCTTCGCATTACTGCTGTTTGAGCTGCTGAAATGATTCAGAGAGAAGGTATTATTCTTCTGTATTCTACTGAAATCAAAAGTTTCTTTTGTTCTTAAAAGAATCGGTTACAATTACACCATAAATTTCAATATTGACAATTGTTTCAATCAACATATCAATTATCATCATCATCATCTAATAACATTAATAATTAACCAACAAATTACTTTTACAGTAAACGAACAATTACTATTAAAGTAGATTAATTTTGATGGGATTTGAATTCATAACTATATAGTTTACTGGGCTTCAACCACGCTAACTTAGGGCTGGTTGATGAAAATTATTGGCTTTTACTTTCCCACTTTAGTACCATACCATTATCCCAGTGAATTTGGGATTGGGTTTTCTCTTTTAACAAACAGGGCATTTTTATTTTTGTCTATGAATTTGTATCATAACTTCAGGCCATTGAAAAATTTTCTATTACTACTACATAAAAATTCATTTTCACATAACTTAATTGATGGTCGTAGAATCATCGCGGATAAGAAATTAAAGAAACGGGTAAATCATTCCAGCTCGTTATTAAACAAACGTTAAAATTAGAGAGTATTCATAATTTTTCAAATAATAAGGAAGTATTTGTTATTATATCAAATTTCTAAAACAAAATGAAACATAGGTGTTGGACAATATAGTCAATCTCGAAAACTTACCATAAAGACGAAAATATATAAATATGGCCCTAGACGAATCATTCTAGAAGGAAAATTATTTTGAAGAGAAAGAAAGAATTTAATTATATTCCGATAAATGAACTGTTAGATTATATTATGAGCAGAATCGATGTATCGGTACCACCTTGTAATAAATAGATAAATTTTGTGATCATCACATAGTAAACCTATCAATTCACTCCACAAAATTCAATAGAAAAACCAATTTGATACAACTTATAACACACTAATTTAAAATTTAATTTGAAAGCATCATTGATATATTTAATTAATTGTTAAAATGAATATGTTGAATGATCTGTATAATGAACCGTTATCGAGAAAAAAGAGAAAAAAATTCAATATAATTTTAGACACGCTGATGTAAAATTAGAGGCCGATGCATTTTAGAAGCATTTGGATAAACAGAAGTAAAAAATATAGTGCGTTATTTCGATAGTAGGACTTCAAACGGCCACAACTTATGATTCGAGAGAAAGAGTTACGAAACAATCTACCTATCGTTTCAATTATCTTTTTTAAGAGAACCTAACCTCTTACACTATTGGCATGAGACACCACTGTCTAGGTCATAACTCTTCTTTTTAAATGCCTAAAGATTCTACTCTGGGAATTCAATTAGAGAAAAAATTACTTTTTGTTTTTTTTTTTAATTTGAAGAATTACAAGAAAAGTCAAAAAGGAAAGAAGAATCAATCAAATGGAAATTTATAGCAGCTGGAGCATATAAGTCATACTATACTTAAGTATCAATATAGTTGTAAGGATTTAATAACCAAATTTGGAAATAGTAATTGAGATATCATCCTTGGAATATTATATTCCTCATTCTCAGACTTTGACATTGCTAAAATTGTAAATTCAATAGTGTTTGGATTGTGAGGTCTGATCCACCGTAACATTCAAATTCAACATTTTGATTTCACAATTTTTCAATAGATGTTATTGGAAGAAATTTAATATTTACTTATGGTCGATTAACATAGTTAAAAAAATTAATTGTACTAAATAGGCATTTTTACTACTGTGGTTGAAATATTTGTCATAGTTGAAAGTCATGGCGAAAATATTTATTTTATGGCACACAGCAGTGACAAAAATAATTTTCATGGTGTATAATCTAAGTTTTTGCATCTATTTTTTGTTAACTATGATTAATAATTATTTACCGCGGTTTAGTCTGTAGTCAATAATAAATTTCTTCTAGTGCGCCTAAATATAAATAGTTGATGGATGATCTTTTCTTATAATTTATTCAGAACAATTTTTGGAGAAAAATCGATTATTGTGGACGTAGGAGAATTCTCTGAACTACATAAAATTCTATATCTTGCAATTATCTCTGTTTTTTATGTTTTTTTCTGTGCATTTACAGTCTGACTAAAATTAATTCCTAGCAAATAATTCATAAATAAATAATGGTTTTGAATTTTCTAATAATACGGACATAAGTAGTCGATTTTATTGAATAATTTTACATATTCGTCTAATTGTCTCGGTGTCTATATCTGCTTCAATCAATGAAGTGTGGACCGCACTGTTGTATTATACCTCCTTTTCCCATTTATGAAGTTTACCTTTCTCCAAAAGTGTGGACCCGGGCTTGCCCATGATGGAGCAGGTTTTGTAGTTTTAAACGGTTCCGAGGCGGGTTTGGACTTAATGTTTCGATTTGAAATCGTTCAGATTATTTTTTATATACTGGTGATTGTGGCATATTGTTTTTACGTGCATATAATAAATAATCTTCCACGCTTTAAAATATATTATAAATAAAGGTAAAATATATAAACCAATACGTTACATTAATTAAAAAAAAAGAAAGAAAGAAAAATAATAATTTATTAATTAATGTAAATTTTAAAAAATTGAATAAATTAGTTATTTTATCATGAAGGGTATTTTTGACTTCATAAATAATTAATGCGGGGTGTATGAAGTGGATTGTCTTTTTATCTTAGTATAGATTTACAAAATATGTTTGTACATGCACAAAAACATATATATAATTTATTTATATCTTACATATAAATAATATAAATAGTTTATATATGTTCTAGTATTTATATAAGTAACACATGTTTTAAATTTTTTAATATTTCAATACTTAAAACATACACATATATATTTACAAAAAAAAAAAAAATACTAACCTTTCAATAATATTATTGTCTCATATTTAAAAAATTATGGTATAATATTATTTTAATATTTTAAAAATATTAATCGAGTTCATTGAGTCCAACCTAGATAATCTTGGTTCAAAATTTTATATATATATGAAAAAATGCAAGCAACCCCCTTGTAATATCGCAAACGAGCAAATTATCCCTTATGAAAAAATAAATAGCAGTTTACCTCCCTATATTTTTTAAAATACAATAATTTACCCCCCTATAATTTTTAAAATGAAGCAATTTTACCTCCTTTTATAAGGAAGTAAATTGCTTCATTTTAAAAAATACAGGGGGTAAATTGCTATATTTTTTTTATAGGGGGTAATGTGCTCATTTTTAATATCACATGGGGATAAATTGCTATTCACCCATATATATATATATAAAGAATTATTTATTTATCTAATTAAAATTAAACAATGAGTAAGTTTTGTATATTTATGTATTGTCCTTATTTATATTTAATGACTAACAAATTTTATTAGTTAAGCATTGAAATAAAATATTCCAATTCCTTTACCTTATTTGCATGATTAAATATATATAATTTTTAATTGTAACTAATATTTTTTGACTTCGATTGCAAAAATAATTGATAATAGTTTTTTTATAATGGTAATTAATTTTTTGGCCACATTTCTTTGTTTTTAACTATGATAATTAACGAAAAATCATATTTATTCTGGTGACTGAAAGAGAGTCCAGTATTTGTGCATGATTGATAGGCGATCTGCTGATAATTTTCTAAAAATGGAAGAATTGTGTTATAGTATGATTAAACCTAGCAAGGTTTATATGAGATTATCTCCTTTAATATATAAGTTTCTTTTTTAATTGAGAAATAAATTGTATATTATAGAAAAGGATAATTACATTTATACTCTTAATATATGGTCTATTACACAAATCACTCCTGTATTTTCAATAATTACAGAAATCATTCCTGACAGTGGACAAATAGGTATAGTTTGTGTAATGATATTGATATTTTTAGAGAGCTGTATGTATAATTTTTTAAAAAATAAGAAAAATTTGTGTATTGATGTTGACGTTTTTGGTGAATGTATATGTAATTATTGAAAGATAGGGGTGATTTATGTCAACAAACCGTAATTCAGGGAGTTTAATTGTAATTATTTCTTATTAAATACTTAGCTCGGGGTCTAAAAGTATATTAATAATTTCATAACAATCAAATAAAAGAAAAAACCATGTAAGTAGACACCAGACAGACACCCCACCTAATATAAGTGAAGAGTTTCAGAATTTTAATATTGCTGCAAACACTCTTCAATTTCTAACAAATTTTATTGATATTTCTAAAATTAAGTTTAATTATACAAATACCATTTATTTTTTATAAAATAATATATATACACTTTTAATGGGTATCGATGTACTGTACCACGGCAGTCTTTATGTAAGCGACCCCCCCCCCCAAGATTAAGTTAAATTACACGAATACCTCCTTTGTTTTATAGAATTATAGCTATACACTTTCTGTAATTTTGTAAAAAATATGGGATATTTGTGTATTTTAGCTTAATCTCAAGGGTGTCAATATAATTTACTCTTAACTCTTAAGCATTAATTAACGTAATTAACACAAAAAGTCAATCTCAGTTTTGCAATATGGTGGGATTAATTAACAAGAATCAATTTGGATTAAACAATTAGTGTGTGGTGACAACACAATCAAGAAATTATTATGTTCAATCAAGGACAGGTATTTTGCGAGACGTAGTCTTTTCTTCCGACTTTATTATATCATTCAATATATTTAAATATTAAAAATTAATTAAATATATCAATAGTATTAAATAATAGACAAATTCCCGTGTTCGTGAAATTTAAAATTCAACTTTCCATATGCGGGAATCTGTCACAGGCTCACAGTTGTCAATGAGGTATAATTTAGCTAGCGACATTGAGGCTTCATGTAAAAAGACTATGAGTTCGATTCATGTTAATGTGTAGGGATTAATCTATTTTAATAGTAACTATCGATCTATTATAAAATAATTATTGGTCAATTATATATATTTGATACTAATAATTAGCATATATTGATTGTCAGTAATTGAAATTGTCATTTAAAAAAAAAAAAAAAGATTATGTGACAGCTACATTACAATAGGGCATCTATTGAGCATACAAATGGATCCTAGAATATTACAAAAGGGCATCTTACATATTAAGTTGACAACAATATTTAAATGTTGGTCTAGTTGTTATGATAGTTGATCCAGCCTAATTAATAATTAAAATTTTGTGTATTTATTAGGAGCATGTTTGCTAGCTTTGATTGGTTCTTATTTATATCCGATCAAGTCCAATTATTTTAGCTTCAAAACAAAGATAAATTGATTGTCTGAAATTTGGCATAATTACGAGTATTTCTCATTATTTAAAAAATTACAAGTACTCTTTCGTTGTTTGAAAAATTACAAATACCCCCTCAAATGAAAAATAATTATGTAGCCCTTAAATGGTGAAGTGGGCATTATTACATTACCCTGGTTGAAATTTTATAAAATAACAATTTGAGGGTGGGTAAAGTAAATAATTTGTAGAGAATATTAGTCGATAAAATTATTTTAGAAATTATAATATATATTTATAATTATTTTTTATAATTCAAAAAAGCATTTCGATCAATTCACTATAAAAATTAGAGGAAAATCTAACAGGGAATAACGGAATGAATTCGTTATCAGACAGGGGTTAAAAAAATTAGGGGGTGTTTGCAATTTTTCAAACAACGATGAGATATTTATAATTATGTCCAACTTCAGGGGAGGTGATTGTAATTTACCTTCAAGAAATGCACTGTACTAGAAATAATATAGTTTTTTCGCTATAGTTAATTACCATAGTTTAGAGAAAAAATTGGGATGACACTTAACTAACCACTGCAGCAAAACGGCTATTAGCCTTTTTTTGTGCAAGCAAGGCCAAAACATTTGCTATAGCTAAAATCTGTGGGAAGTATTTTGGCCACAGATTATGTCGATTAACCACAGTTAAAACTTAAATTTTCGCATCAATTTTGTCTGACGTGTAGAAGCTATTAATCTACTTATGGTTTCAAATCATGGTAATTTATAATGTAGGGAATAACCAATTTTTGTGTAGTAGTGTTATACTACTTCAACAGGATTTTGAACTATAGTAATTTATAGTGTATGGAATAATTATTTTTTCATAGTGATGTTATACTTGTTTACTTTCGAAATAGTTGTTGGTTAGTCATAGATACTTAGTGTTAATTATCAGTACATATTCTGCTATACATTATAAAGGATAAATTGCATAACACGCCCCCCTATATTTTTAAAATTTAAATAAAAGTCGCTTGTGTTAATTTTATAAACAAAAAATCCTATGTATTTTTTAAAATATAGCAAAAAACCCCTCTTCGTTAGAAAGTAACGAAGAGTATGCGACACTTGCCTATTGTGCGAGTTGACCTCATTTTTTTGGCTTTTTTGGAATTACTTTGAGTGTATAATGTCCATATTGCCCCTTTCTTTCACATTTAAATATATTTTAACTTAACTTGTTTATATTATTATTTATTCAAATATATATAATTAATTTAAATTATTTATTGAGTTCAAATGTATTACAATAAATTATATTTATTTATGAAATATATTAATTTAATATAAAACACCTAAAATGTATATAAATTTTTTAAAAATTAAAATTTTGAAATAAAAAAACACAATACAAATTTAATATACTAAAATTCACTTTTCAAATTAATAATTTATATGCAACATAAAAGTCACTTATAATAATTATATAAATTAACTCGATTAAATTAATATTAATTTAAATATATTTTATTTATTTATAAATAATATTAATTAAATATCAAAATACTAAAAAAAATAATATTAATTATTTTAAATTATATTATTTATTATAAATAATATTAAAATTATTTAATATTTAAAATTTAAAAAAATTAAATATTTTTACTTTACTTTAAAAAATAATATATTTTTTGTACCTTCTTCTCCATCTAGTGCCGGTGACGTCGCCCTGGATTTGGGCGATGTTGCCCTAGATCTGGCCGTCGCCCCTTTTCGAAGGGTATAACGGAAAGTTCAGCAAAATTAACGCCATTAGGACTTAACTAACGGAAAGGAAGAGTATGCATCATTTTAAAAAATACAGGCGATTTTTTGCCTATTTTTTAACACAATTTTTTTTAAACTAAATTTAAAAAATACAGTAGTTTTTATACAATTTACCCTACCATAAATAAAACATTAAATTCTTATGAAACCACGATTTAAATTTCCTTACATTTCCATCAAAACTATGAAAAAGGTTTTCGTTAAATGGAATTAGATTGTAGTTTCAAAATTATCTAGTTTCCTTAGTAAAACTTGTAATTTTCATGATTTTCTGGCGAAACAATTATCTCATACTTTCAGCTACAGCTATATAAATTATTGATGTCATATGTAAATATTTTATTTAATGATAATAAATCTAATATGAACCTAAATTTAGTAATTTTATATGCATATGTATCAACGTAATTAACATAACACATAGTTAAAATGAATGCTATATATATTGTAATTTTATTTCAATAATAATTGCATCAACTTATTTATAAATAAGTGTACTACATGACAATATATTATTTTGGTTGACATATATAAGTGATGCAAAATTAAAATAGATATGTTCAAAAACTAAAAAGAGAAAGGTAACATCTTTAAATTTAACTTTTACGATTATTTTGTATATTTCTTTAATTTTTACAATTTTTCTGTAGTGTTTTCGAAAAAATTTTAAAATTTATTAGGGATAATGCATTTACAGCCTGACTTATAATTTTTTTATACAAACTATTTATGTGTCTTTTGTATAATTACAAAAATATTTCTGATAATAAAAAGTATGGGTAATTTGTGCAATGATATTGACATTTTTCGAGAGTGTATGTCTGATTTTAAAAAAAAATAGTGACGGTTTGAGTAAATTATGTCGATATTTCTTTAGGGACGTATACGTTATTATTCAAAAGATAGGGGTAGAAGGCATAAGTATAATTACCCCTATTTATTAACTCGAAACCTTATGTTATAACAAACTTTCATTCATCCATACGTTATACCGCAGTATAGTACGTGTTGATCTCTAGATTTATCTTTATAAATAAATGTGTTGCGCTTCGATAATTTTTTTTTTATTCGAAGCGATGAACTATTACTAATTAAAATAATTCGATCACAATAATTCATGTAAAATATCAAAACTCAACAAAGACAAATCACAACAGTCATACCCTGATCAACAATATCACATAAATAAAATCTAAACAAACACATACTATTATAGTAGACAACACCTACTATGCAATAGAACAAACTCCCAAGTATACAACGGGATTCGAGCCCATTAAATCTCAACTTCGCCAATTAAATTAGACTTCATAATCGCATGCCTCAATAATTAAGTATATATATATATATAGGGAAAAGTATTATTTTAGTCCGCTAAGTATGCCTAATTTTAATTTTAGTTCGATAACTATGTCAATTTTTGTTTAGGCCCAGTAACTTACGAAATTGCTTACTTTTAGTCTTCTGGCAGATTTTCGGATAATTTTACCCCTATACAACTTTTGAAATGCAGTTTTAGTCCATATGCACTCATAGGGGTAAAATTGTCCAAAAATCTGTCAAAGGACTAAAAGTAAGTAATTTTGTAAGTTATTGGACCTAAACAAAAAATGGACATAGTTATCGGACTAAAATTAAAATTAGACATACTTATCGGACTAAAATAATACTTTTTCCATATATATATGTATATTATTGTCTGATTTATATATGATAATATACAATGTAGCTTATAAAAACATCAATTTTTGTTTTCCTAATTGAGGTAATCCCTTGGACCACTTGGATTCATTTTCAGGCATTGACTATGAATATTTTTAGTATTAACTTAATTAATAAACCAATTTGAGACATATGGGTGCCCATAATGTGCAATTCTGCACAAACAATCTATATTAATTAATTAGTATGAGACTTCTGAGGAAAAGACAAAATGAACAAAAGTTTCCAAAGTTGGATTAAAACTGTATAAATATAATTTTCTATCATGATTAATTATTATAAGAAAAAATATCAAAATTTGATTAAATAATTATTAAGCACAACTACGCAACGACTGTTTTATCCATTATTTTAACAGGCAAACTAAAAAATTATAAAAAATATTGATTAATTGTGGTTAAAATTTAAGTTTTTAAATTTATTTGACCATAATTAATAATATTTATTGGGATTTATATATCAATCACATGATAAGTATATATACATGTATAATATATTTATTGTGTGATTCATCACTCTTCATGAACTACATCAAATCAAATTAATCACATATCAAATATATTAAAATCTCTATAAATTATAATGTCGGGACCATGTAATTTTAATAATTTAAAGAGGTATTAATTAATTGATAAATTAATAATTTATTAATTTAAAAAGAATTTTTTCGAGTCAACGAACATTAAAATGATACAATACCTTTGCAACTAATTAGATCGAAGGAAGCACTCATAACGGCAACAACTTCTCGCAATTTTTTGTCGCGTATGGGGAACGCAACATTGGAGCTTTTGATTGCAGTAAGAAAAATTAGAGATGAAATACAGCTAAATTGAAAATTAAAAAAATATATATATAAAATCATATTTTATTAGGTTGTCATAGTTATATTTATAATTTAAAGAATTATTAGTTTATAATATTCAGAGAACCATAAATTTATACAAGAACCTTTAGAAAAATTATTATTTTATTAATTTATCAAAATTATTAATTAAGTCCTTGAATCCAAATCGAGATAAAAAAATATATTATTTAAAAAAATATTAATTTATCGAGTATTAATTTATAAAATTGCAGAACAAATTTGAATGGTGAAGTGAGGGTCATTTGTACTGGCGAGTGGAGAGGGCGGCTTTGGCTGGACCTGCACGGCGGCTTCGCATCCAAGAATTTCTCGTGATTTGAACGTAGCTACATACAACGTTGTAGCTAAGCGTACAGATCCGCTTAGCCGATCTGGAGTGTAGCCACAATTTACATTTGTATGATTAATTATGAAATTATAAATTCAAATATCATAATTATTTTTTTAAATTAATTATTTCTATATCAATTCTTGCATAAATAAATTGTACAATAATCGAATTAAACTGGTCTGATTCAATTTAACCAAACACGTCTTTCCTTCATTCAAATTCAACTTCGAATGGACAATTCTAACTTTGTCTTATGTTTTACGAATTTTACTTTTGACCTAAGTCCCGTTAAAGTTTGCACCATAAGTCCAAAACCATAAAAAATTCAATCCCTTTTTCACTTTGTGTTTAAAAAACGAAAGGTACAATCCACTTGATCTGCACGTGATCGCTCGATAGTGATTTTTTAGAGAAAAAATCACCTCATAACCCTCACATGCACGCATAAAAAAGCCAAATTAATAATTACAACTGTAAATAAATAAAAGAAGGGATTCCTAAACCCTAAATCAATTACTAATCCACTCAAATCTCCCCCATTCATTCTTATTTCCATTGTTATACACAAAAAGATTGGTGAGTTCAGAGAGATTTGCAAGAGGATTAGCAAATGATTATTTAGGGTTTATTTATTTATTCTTTTACCATCATAATTGTTGATTTGATTTTTTACTGCATGCATATGAAATTAAAATCACGTGAAAAAATGTGTGGGATCTAATGGTAGAGTGAGAGAAAGGCCCAAATTTACAATATACTTAGACCAACCGTGCAAATTTTGAAGGGAATTCGGATCCATAATAAAATCTCATAAAATATAGAACTAAAGTTATTCGATTTAATGTGTTCGATATTCCAATCTTGCCCATCAGAGACCTACCTAATGGGTTGAACCTAAACAAACACGACACAACAATACAGACACATAATTTCCTAAAAAAATTATAATTACAATTACACCATGTAACATATGGTCTACTTAGACAAACCACTCTTATTTTTCAAAAAATTAGACTTACATTCACCATAAAGGTCAACATCGTTTACACAAATAATTCTTATTTATTGAAAAATTACACATACAATCCTTAGAAATGCCAACATCATTACACAAACTACTCCTATTTTTCTCCTGTCACGAATAGTTTAGAAAATTATATAAAAAATAGAGATGACTTGAGTAAATAAAGCATTGATCAACCGGTGCAAATGTAAATTATTCAAAATTTTAAGATAGAATGTATGACATCAACACATCCACATACATTTATTTATATAATGTACGACATCAACACATCCATACACATTTATTTAAATATACACATAAAATGAGAACCCCAACTAAAATTTGGCTTGTATAAAATGAGAACACTTCCTTCACCTTCAGGCAGTCTTCATATCAACTCCACTCCTGGAAATACAAACCTTATATAAAACCAGAACTTTCACTTCCTTCGGACCAAACTTTCCAGGGCCCTGGAACTGCAACATGGGTTCCCTCAAAACCCAGAAACCCCACGTCGTGCTGGTTCCATACCCAGCCCAAGGCCATGTCACCCCCTTCATGACCCTCGGCAAGCTTCTCCACGCCAGAGGCTTCTACGTCACCTTCGTCAACACGGAGTTCAACCACGGCCGTTTAATCCGGTCCAGGGGCCGGGAATCCGTAGCGGGCCTCCCTGATTTCAGGTTCGAAACGATCCCCGACGGGCTGCCGCCGTCGGTCGAGGACGCAACGCAGGATGTTCCGGCGCTGTGCGACTCTACGAGGAAGAACTGTCTGGGGCCGTTCAGGGAGCTGCTTTCCAGGCTCAGTGAGAGGGCTAATGTGCCGCCTGTTTCGTGCGTGGTTTCTGACGGGGTTATGAGTTTCGGAATGAGAGCTGCTGAGGAGATGGGGATTCCTGAGGTTCAGTTCTGGACTGCTTCTGTTTGTGCTTTCATTGGGTACTTGAACTTCCGTGAGATTCTCAGAAGAGGGATTTCTCCATTTAAGAGTAAGTAAAAGTTGGCAATTTGGCAGGTTTTCTTCCTTGCCTTTTCTTCTATTTTCCAAGATTTTGGGGAAGCAAAATGGGTGAGTTTAATTAATTCTTTATTTTTATGGAATTTATGAAATTAATATGTTAGATTTTTTTTTTAATTTTAGAGCCATCTTAATAGGTTTTATAAATAATAGAATTATTTTTTTTAATTTTGAAAGTATTTTTAAAATTTCGTGAAATAGCTGAAAATCTTAATATATTTATAGATATCACTGTCAACAACCGTTGCATAGTCGTAGTCGATGATTATTTACTATGGCTATTTTATTTTTAACCATGATAATTAGGCGTAATTAAATGTTGCATTTTTTGCAGTGTTGGGAGTTATAAATATATATTTTTTAATTGATTTAATAAGGATCAATATATATATATATAATAAACGAAGTATATATACATACGAATAGTAATGATTATGACATTTTTTGTAGCAATTAAGAAAGAAGTTTGAAAATCAAATTGAGAAAAAAAAGAATATGCTTATATGGGTAAATTTTATATATATACCTTTGAGATTAGATTTAATTACATAAATATTTTTTACAAGTAAACCCTTCAAGAGGGTGTTTCGAGATATTTGTTTAAAGTTCTGCATTGGATAGAGGATGTATTTATAATTAGGGATACTTACACTCCCATCCCTTGAAGTTTGATATAATTATACATAAACCTTCTATAGTTTGAAAAATTATATCTACTACCCATAGACTTGCTTCTCTCTAACAAATAAGTCTCTGTTAGTTAAAATTCATCGTACTTGATGATATTAACAAAAAATCTGACAAAAATTCATATTTACTCCTAATTGACTTATTACTAATTTATTGCAAGTCAAATAAATTTTTTCATGATCAAATTATTCTTATACAGATTCACTTGTTAAGGCATGTTACAACGTATGGAGGAAGTTTAGTCACAAAAGATGACTTTCAATAAGTCAGTAATAAGTCAATCAAAGATTAATATTGATTTTTATTCATTTTTTTTAATATCAACATATTCAATGAATTTTGACTAATAGAGAGATTTATTTATTAGATCAAACAAACTTCAAAAATATTAAAGTAATTTTTGAAAGGAAGCAGCCTGTGATCATGCCCTCACTTGGACATTTGATGACCGAGTGTTACAGTTATTTCACCCTTAAGCTAGCATATATTGTTGCAATGTCATATTCTGGGCCGTCTCATCCTTCTCCACGAAGCAGAGCAACTTGAATTTTCTAATATAAAAAGTTACATGAGAATTATATTTACTCAAGTCGATTTATTACATTTATTGTTGGTTGAATAAATCTTTTATAATGAAACTACTCTTGTAAAGATGAAAAGATATCTTTTCATATGCATTAGCATGTGAAGATGTATAAGGGTGGTTTAGTAAAAAAATATTTTTTTAACTTATAATAAATTTGTAATGAGTAAATCGACGGTAAATATAAACTTTTGTTCAATTTTGTTGGTGATATCCACAAATTTGGTGATTTATTCTAATAGATGGATCCATTTGTTGAATAGAAACAAATGTTAGAATACCAGATATAATTTTTTAAATTGAATAGGACTACATATAATTATACTAAATTCTAAGAGTGAGGGATGTAATTATGCCTTATCTTATACATATATTAGAATGAACCTGCCTAAACATGAAGACGAGTTTGTTTCATAGGATAAAAGAATCCCTGATGTATCAATCATGGAACTTTCTTTCTTGGTTGAAGTCCAACGTTGTCGTTCCGAAATTTTGTACTAAAACAAATTCTTCGATTTCCAATATTAACTGAAGACGACGATTATATCACTGATGGCACACTAGACAACCCTGTCGATTGGATCACCGGCCTGCACGACGTTCGCCTGAGGGACCTGCCGAGCTTCATCCGAACAACGGACCCCAACGACATAATGTTCGACTTCATGGGAGAAGAAGCGCAGAACTGCCTGAATGCCCCAGCCATAATCTTCAACACCTTTGATGATTTCGAAAAAGAAGCCTTAGAGGCCGTAGTGTCGAAATTCAACTTCCCAAACATATACACAATCGGCCCTCTTCCCCTTCTCGCCCGGCACATGCCCGAAACGGAAGCCAACACTCTTAGCTCAAGTCTATGGAAGCCCGACCCAAAAGTCTTCGACTGGCTCGACAGGCAAAAGCCTTTGTCAGTCGTGTACGTGAACTACGGGAGCGTGACAACGATGACAGGCCAACACTTGCAAGAATTCGCATGGGGGCTAGCAAAAAGCCAGCAGCCGTTTTTGTGGGTCGTTAGGCCTGACGTTGTGAGAGGCGAGTCGGCAGCACTGCCTGAGGAGTTTCTTGAGGAGTCTAAGGCTAGAGGACTATTAGTAAGTTGGTGTGCTCAAGATCAGGTTCTAGCCCACAAAGCTGTTGGTGCGTTCTTGACACACTGCGGATGGAACTCGATGATGGAAAGCGTGTGTCGTGGTGTGCCGGTCATCTGCTGGCCATTTTTCGCCGACCAGCAAACGAATTGTCACTATTCGTGCACGAAATGGGGGATCGGGATGGAGATCAACCATGATGTGAAGAGGGATGAAGTGGCTGAGTTGGTTAAGGAAATGATGGAAGGAGAGAAAGGCAAGAGAATGAGGATGAAAGCTCAAGAGTGGAAGAAAATAGCAGAAGCAGCTACTGATGCTGGAGGAATGTCTTATCTCAACTTTGATAAGTTCATCAAAAAGGGTCTTCATTTTGAGGATTGATCACTGCATGTTTCCGACATTAGTGTCTGTGTACGAAAGTAAGATTCTTGTTTATGGCTTTGGCTATTGTTGTTTGATGAACTGTTTTGATCACACAGCTCACCGAATTGTCTGATTTGGAAGTATGTTTGTAATAAAACAATTTTCATTAATCAACTAATGAATGCCCTGTGGCTCGTTTACTAGTTATTTGGGTGGTCGACGATTAAAGACTTCGGCCCAGTATTGGGCTGCATTGCACATGAAAACTAATGTGACAGTTTTCGGTTGGACTCAAATCCTGGTAGCCCATCTACTGGCAATAACCTATGAAATTATCAAATATGCCTTATTTTTCGAGAAAATTTCTAACAGAATGTTTCAGAGCAATTAATAAGCTGACACACACTTAGGCCATGTTTACCAGCCGTATTAGGATTATGGGCCTCAAGATTATGTCAGGATTTTGTTTTGCATTAGGTGGGATATGACAAATGAATAAATTGTTTACAATACATAATTAAATTGGGACAATTTTAATGATTAATATGATCACTTGTTTACTACCATTTCCTGTAATCAAGATTACTAAGTAGTTTGCCCAATTTGCCAACAGAAAAGCAAAAACATCAAATCAAGCAATTGAGAACAAAATTTCTTCTTCTTCTTTCTTTTAAATTAATGATTAAATTTAATTGTCTAACAACTATATATTAATTACCAACAATTTTTTCTTCTTTCTCGTAGTAATTTTCCATCAATTAAAAATAATTTTCAGCAATTTTCTCTATTTTCTCTTAGCAATTTTTCGAGGATTTTAGATTTTATTCTCAATTAGGACATAATTTATTACCATTAATTTATCCTTGGGTGTTTCCATCTAATGGATATCTCATTTGTAAGTAATCTAATTACTTACAGAATTAATTCCCTTTCAGCTAGACTTGTCTCTTGTCTTCAAAAACGAATACGAATTAGTAAGGCTGCCACAAAGGAATTGAGTTAGTGTCTAACACTATTATTAATTAAATCTAATTTAATTAATAATTCTTGCTCAAAAAAGCTCGTTACCATGAGTGGCCGTATAACAACGGTCCATGGAACTGAAAACTAGGTGAATATCTGTGTGAACATTTAGGCTCCCGAGTACATACAGGTATAATACTTCCGTTCTTTCGTCTCCCGACCTTTGTCTAGGGCATGAAATTTGATGTCGGTTCTCATCCTTGACTAGGTATATGTGCTTTAATACTTGAAACCGCATTACGCCTAATTGATCGATATAGAAACCTCTTTTCCTATTCGATCTATTCGATCAACCACTATAGCCACAGGTTCGTAAGGCGTGAAGGCGTCTCAAGTGCATATGAGATCACTCCATCATATACTGATAGGGGATGAATCCTCTTCTTGGAACTCATCATCCTTGCTACATATTCTGACTATACTAGGCGAGACTTATGATTTGCCTATGACACAATCACCTCTCGCGCACATCCAAGATAAAACCACTGTATGCATGTGATTGCAGTGATTTCTTAAGCCGAGAACTATTCCCATAGTATCAAAACGGAGATCCAAGTCATACCGACAAAGCTTCAAAAGCTTCTATATGACGATCCCCGCGAGTCAGTTCAGTCGATTCGGCTCCTAACCAATCAATCCACTAAGATCGCATAAACACACCTCGTCTATCACCGATGACATACAACACTCATCAAATGAATGTGATTCTTTAGTGCAAGTCTCCATAGATTAATAATTCTATAAAATTACAAATATAACTAGAACAATTTAGTACAGTATGATTCTATTGTTGTTACTTCTTTTTAAAATTTAAATATAGTTGTATTTCATTTCTAACTTTCCTTTACTGCAACTAAAAGTTTCAGCGTCGCGTTCTCATATAACAATAAAAAATTGCGAAGAATAATGTGAGTTCATTGACTCAAAAAACAAATTTGACTAATAAATTTTTAATTTATTAATTAGTTAATGCCTCTTTAATTTACTAAAATTCGATGATTCTGATATTATTAATTTATAAAGGTTTTACTTACTTTTAAAATGGTTGAGCCCCGGACAAGAGTAGCCTAGGCACGGGCATGGTAATCGATTGTGGTGCCCATCCGAGGTTGTCCTAATTATGTAGCAAATTCCTGAGTTATCGAATTTTGCCCAAATTTCGTCAGAGGACATGGACAATACAATTGGATTGTTGTCTACCTCATGGGAAATTTCAATTTCAATGAAACTTGGTTAAATTCAAATCAATCCTATAATAAATATAATATATTTGTTTATTCAAAAAAAATAATCAATTATATAATAAATATAATATTTATTTTGTAATTAATTTGATTCCACCAAACTTGATCCGAATAGAATTTTCCCTACCTCATTTTCCTCCCATCACGGGGATCTAACAAAGAGAAGGCTTTAATTATGTTCTCTATTTCTTCTTTGTTATGATTTATATTACTTATTATAATTTTTTACAATTTATTTAAATGGGTTCAAAATTTGGAAAAATGATTATTCTCGCATTTATATGTTTTGTTTAGATGTATTTTCATAGATTTGGCGGCAACGCCGCGGTGGATTTTGAGGTCACGGTGGTGGTTGGGGGCGGCGGATTATAAGGTGGTGAATCTGGAATTTTTAGTTTTATTTATTTATTTTATTTATTATTATTATTATTATTGTTGTTGTTGTTGGGTATGGATTGGTCACCAAACTCCAGGAACAGTACAACAAAATCAAATAATTACAAATTTCTATGGGTTGAAGAAACCCTTGTACAAATTAATTAAAAGCCTTACAAATATAAAGAATAATACCAAACTTAAACTTAAGAACTGCAAAACTAATGATAAAGAATGCATATAACATAAAACAGTAAATAAGGCTCAGATAGCTTAGATCCAAAGGCCACTAAGGTCAAAGGCCAACAACCCCAAAATATCACGATTGCTTATTCACAGAACCACCAAGATAAGCCACATAGACTTTAAACCACTGCACCACCAAAGAATGCCACACAGGCTTTTAATCACAGTGCCACAAAGGCATGACTATAAAGGCTATTAAATTAACCTCGTGCCTTCAAGTATAGAACATGAAGAACAGGTTAGTAAAGCAGATAGAGGGGAAGAGGGTTTTTACTTTTCTGTTTCTGTTATCTCCCAAACCACTTCTGCACTAGCTATTTAAAGAGGCTGACAATTAAATGGCCAGTGACAGACATCGAAGAAAGAAACGACAGTGGAAAGCGAGAGATTAAGGGGAAGGACCCAAAGGGTCAGAGAAATGATAAGAGAAAACAGATGGCACTTGTGGATTAAGGTTAGGGCTATGAGGAGGGATGGGAGAAAGAGGACAATATTTAAAAGGTCAGTAGATAGGTAAAATCTGTTGGATCGAGCTAACGGGTCAAGTGGCCCAATTAAGGGATTGGGCTCAGTAAAATTAATAAGTCGTCCAGTGATATTGTCAGGACCAAGCCAATTTGATTTGGGCCATTTTATTTTACAATTATTATTATTACTATTGATGATAGGACAGTTGGAGTGGTGAATTTGGAGGTTGGTGGCGAAATGATTGTCAGAAAAAATGAATTAAAATTATCACACAATGATTTAATACTTGATTCAATAAAACAAATGATAATATATTATAAAATTCCATCATTACGTAATGCAAATTTTATTACTCAATCTTTATTTATTTGTTTAGTTCAAAATCCATATATATTTGTCTAATTCAAAAGGCATAAAATTTTTAATGTATAATTTATTTATTTATTCAAGAATATAAACCTTTAGTAAATATTCTCTTTCTGATTTCGACAACGAAAATTTACCAGGTAATAAATTTAGTAACGAAAATTAACTTGCCGATAATTTTAGCAGCAAATTGTTTAAAATATATATTAAATAATATAGATTAGTAACGAGAATTTTGCTTGTTAATTAACTCGATACTTTCCAGCATCAAAATTTTCGTATTTTCTTACCGTGGATACAAATTTGTGGACACTCTGAAATCTTAACTTTCCTGAAAAGCTATTGTCCGAGGAGGCTAGTGCCAGTCATATGCTGCAAGAACCAAAGAAAGAATCAATGAGATAACCTCGATCAATCAGTCAAACAAAAGAACAATAAGTAGGCAAATATCACAATCTGACAGTCACAAATTGTCACGGAACTACTAAGCAAAGGCAAAACGAAATTGGGATCGAATTTTATTCAAACAACTGTGAGATCAGCGATATAAAAGAGCAAGAACAGTTGAAATGTTACTACACATTTCCTTGGATGACAACGTAGTTTTTGGGTCAAACTATGATGAGTGGGACTTGTGCTGCAAAGCCTCATGCAGTTCTTGTGCCGTTTCCGGCACAAGGGCACTTGATCCCAATGATGCAACTGGCCAGACTTCTGCATGACAGGGGATTCTTTGTTACATTTGTCAACACTGAGTTCAACCAGAAACGGCTAGTCCGGTCGAGAGGACTAGAATGGGTGCAGGGGTTCGACGATTTCCAGTTTGAGACCATAACGGAAGGGCTGCCACCGTCTGACCGTGATGCAACACAAGATCCGGTCGCCCTGTGCGACTCGATCAGGAAGAACTGTTTGCCTGTGTTCCGGGACTTGTTGGCTAAGCTCGTTTCGACCGTGGAGTTGCCAAGGATTTCATGCATTGTTTCTGATGGAGTCATGAGCTTTGCTATTGATGCTGGTGAAGAGTTGGGCATTCCTGTGGTCCAGTTTTGGACAGCCTCGGCTTGTGGGTTCATGGGATATCTTCAGTTTCATGAACTCATAAAGAGAGGCATCGTTCCACTCAAAGGTATTTTTGGGTATTGCAAGTTATGTTCTTTTGTTTGAATTGATATTGGAGCTAGGTACGTATTGAGTCCCTTACTTTATGTGATGTCAGATGAAAATTTCGTGAAAGATGGGTCGTTAGACAAGGAAATAGACTGGATTCCTGGCATGAGAAACGTGCGTCTGAAGGACATGCCGAGCTTTGTCAGAACAACGGACATTGACGACATTATGCTTAATTACTTGGGAGATGAAGCGCAGAACTGCCTGAGGGCTTCGGCTATAATCATCAACACTTTTAGTGATCTCGAACGAGAAGTTCTAAACGTAATCGCACCATTATCTCCACCAATATATGTTGTAGGCCCTCTCACTTTGCTCTCAAAGAGCATATCCAAAGGCCAAGCCAGCCAATTCAGGCCTAGCCTTTGGAGAGAAGACAGATCATGCCTGGAATGGCTGGACAAACAGGAAGAAAACTCCGTAATTGCATGGGGGCTCGCACAAAGCAAGCATCCATTTCTGTGGATCGTTCGACCGGATATTGCAATGGGGGAGTCAGCAGTGCTGCCTCAAGAGTTCTTTGAAGAGACTAAAGATCGGTGTTTGCTTACGAGCTGGTGCCCACAAGAAGAAGTGCTGTCTCACCCATCGGTGGCCTTTTTCTTGAGCCATTGTGGATGGAATTCGACGTTGGAGAGTTTGAGTGCAGGGGTGCCCATACTGTGCTGGCCTTTCTTTGCAGAGCAGCAAACAAACTGCCGATACATCTGCAAGGAGTGGGAGATGGGAGTGGAGGTGGATCATGAGGTGAAGAGAGATGAGATTGCAATGCTTGTGAGGGATGTGATGGAAGGGGAGAAAGGGAAGAAAATGAAGGCTAAGGCCTTGGAGTGGAAGGAGAAAGCAAAGGAAGCAACAAGAATTGGAGGTTCATCATATCATGACTTTGATAGATTTGTACAAGAGACTTTAAAGGATTATGCATTAAGGCCCCATTTACTTTGATTTATAAGATTGTATTTAAAAATTAGTATAGGTTAATACAATGTTTGTTTTGATATATGGCGGGCCGATATAAAATCAAGGCCCTGTACTAATTATTGTTACACTTGAATAACTAATACCGGTTGGGAAGGTGGTATAAAGTAGTCCTAAGGTTGCACCAAGATGTGAATGACCATTATACCCTCAAAATTTGATTGAATAATAATAATATGTTGTCTATTAAATTTTGTAAACAAGGGCTCAAAGGTAATTTTCCTATCAAAAGCATGTGGATACATCAAAGTAAATACTTGATAAAATTTATCATGTTACGATAACACATATAAATAAATACCTGACTAATTATACAAAAAATAATAATATTTATTTAATGAAGAAAATTCCTATTATTCATGTAGAGGGTGTTTGGCTAAATTCATAAGTTCCTCAAAACATCTTATAAGATACTTGACAGCTTAAAGTTTTAAATATTTGTTTGGCTAATATTTCTTTAAAAATCTCAAAATAAAATGTTCTGAATCTTATAAGCTTTGTTTTTTTTAAAAAAAAAAAAAGTTAACTTTCTTAACTTTTTTTATAAGATCTTATAAGCTATATAAAATTAATATGTTGGAGCCTCTCTCACCCCATTTCTCTTTTCTTTTATAAATATAAATTTAATGATTTTTTAAGTTAAATTAAAGTATTAATTACATTTAGACCTCCTCTAAAAATATAAAAGTTATACCTTTTGCTAAAAACAATATTGAAATTACACTTACACCCTCTCTAAAAAATCTCCATTTGCACGCACCTGACCTTCTTCTGTTAGAGTTTGGATAAAAAATACAGATATTAGCAAAAAATATTACATAAAATTTCAAAGCCCCTCATTAGTATTCTCATTAATATTTTTGTACTTATAAAGAGATAAATGTAATATGTATATATGGAGTAAGATCAACATCATTATATTTTTTTCCTTATAAGTACAAAATTATTATATAAAAATATTGAAAAATTAATAATTTTCGTAATCTTTTTGCTAAAGTCGGCATTTTTCATCCAAATTTTAACGAAATGGGAACAGGTGTAAACAATGAATTTTCAAAAGAAGTGTCGGTGTAATTTTAACACGTTTTCTTGGAAAAGTGTGATTTTACATTTTCAGAGAGGTTCAAAGTGTAATTAATCCTAAATTAAACTATAGTTTTAATCTTAATTTTCTATTTGTTTTTTAATCTATAAATTAAGTTGTGCCTGATCTTCCGAATTTTTGACCCTTCACGTTCCTAAGCATATCTGGATAATTCATTTACAAAAAAAAAATTATTATAGTGTTTATATTCACAATTTCATAATTAATTAAAAAAAATGTAAATTATAACTAAACTCAAAACAAGCCTAATCCTTAAGGTTATGAGGGAATTAAAAAAATTATTTAATTGAATATTTAAATGAAATATAATTACGATAGGATAAGAAGTAATACATTAAAGTTTTTATCAAAACATAGTCTTGGCGGAATTTTTAAAAATGATTACTAAAAAAGAAACCAAACGACATAAAGAATTATGTTTGTACTTAAAATATAAATTTAATCTGCTTAATCACAGGATCAAATATACACTAAAAATTCAAGTGATTTGTAGTTTAGACAAAATAAAATAAAATAAAACAAAAAAGAAGCCTTTTTCAGCATAATTTTGCAAGAGCATTTTCCTATTGAGTTTAATATAACTATTTATCGAAACTTTTGGAATAAATTACCAATTAAAAATCTAAATACTTTGGTTAGTAATTGGTCCCAAATAAAACCCATATCACATTTGAACTTTATAAATATTTTAGATGGATTAATTATTCAAAATTATCTTATTTAATTTGATTGGTCAATTTGAGTAAGACAAACTTTAATATGGCTCATTAGGAAAATAATTCATCTAAAGATCCATGATATTCAAGTCTAATAAAAAATAAGCTTTAAGCCAAAACAGAACGCAAATATCAATTATTTGATAATTTAAAATCGCATCTTGTGATTCAGGAAATAATGACTAAATCATAAAGGGTTCAATCAAATCACGTCACCTGATCAAGCAATCGTGGCAAGAATTTCTACCCTACAACTATAAATAAGAAAGTTTTTCGAGTTCTAGACAACAAGTGAAGCCACACGAAAAGACACAAGTGAAAATACAAATAAGAGAGCATCGAATCCATGACGTCCAAGGCAAAAATCAAAGCATTTGTCATTGAGATCAAGACATTTCAACTTTTAATTAACGTTATTAAAACACAAGTCAACCTTGGAGGCCTGATCAAACCTTTGGTTCCATCAAGAGATGATCAAGTTTAACCAGATATTCCAAGTTTTACAGCTTTTACTTAGAAAAAAAATCAAAAAGTCCTCGAATTAACGCTATTCAAAACTTAAGTAGACCTCGAAGGAGATCTAACATCAAGTTCCACCTTTGACATTGTCGAATCAAAAAATTACAAACTCAAGTAGAAATTTTATACCCACAAAGTTATACGATTAAAATTCAATTTAATCCCTGTGTAATATTTTCTTATCTTGTAATTTTTTTGAATTCAAGAATAGCATTAAAACAAGTCAGAGCTCGAATAGTTTGATGTTTTCACACATAGCCTACAGTTTTCTTATTAGTCCAATAGAATCCACAGAAACGTCTTAACAAATCAAACTGATGAAACTCGAATCCAGACGAGATGAAACGGAAGAACGGGGTTTAAAGACTCTAAGGCTGAAAACTGGAGAACTTCATATCAAAGGTGGTATTGCTTATGCATCAAGAGACATGAGAGGACATCCACAATGCACAACAGTTGGAGGTATTCCTCTTTATTCTCATCAAACAGTAAAAGAGGACTCTTGGGCAGCCTCCAACATTAGTCTGTGTTTTCTCTGTACTAAGGTTTCCTGAGCAACTCACAGTTACTGTGTGATACTTGGCTCTACACAAAATAACAGCAAACAAATCTACCAAATGAAGTGGGAAGTTCAACATGTATTACATGCTTAACAACATACATCAACGGCTTCATCCCCTCAACCAAGAATGCTGACCAAAAATAAAATCAATAAACTAGCATCAAAGCTTATATTGGTTTAGATGGTGAGCTATAATGACGAAGATAAACGAACACACAAAACAAAAATAATGAGAAGAAAATAAAGTTCCACCAACGAAGTGAAAAATTATAATAATTGCGTTAACGTTTTATCAATTACGGTCACAAACAACAAAATTAACAGAATATAAGAATACCTGGCGAGAAAAGAACTCAGGATAATTGTAGGCCTTAGTACTTGCGATTCTACGAAGCAATGGTTATTATAAAAGTTAATAGATCATACTAACCGGAGAATGTAAACTCTTCAACCTTCTTTTTTTGGCCCATAAGATTTTGCACAAATGGATAACGATGGAGTTTATCACAGGAATACATATACATTAGACCCTTGAACACAACACATGGATTTCAAGGGAAGAACCAAAATATTTCATTTGAAGTGATCCTCAACGAGAAGATACATTCCACTATATATTCTGCCTCTATACTTTGTTTATGTTTCTAATAAATGTATTGAGTTTTCCGAACTGAAAATTGATAGAGCATCTCAGATATACAGCAAATGCAAGCAGGCTTTAAGCTGAAAGTGTGTCAATAGTATGAAATATTGTGCCGACCTTTAATCAACCTTGCAGCCGCTCCCATTAGTCCCAAGCTTAGGAACGGGCACCATAAGGAATGACTTCAAGTAACTATATACTTCCTTAGTCTTCTCCATGTTAATTGCATGCCCTGCTTTCTTTAACACTACAAGCTGTGCATTGTTTTCCAAATGTCTGGAATGGAAGGATACTGAGTTAAAGATGATAAAAATGCCGTTGGCCATCAAGAAGACAATAATGTGTCTCCATAATATTGGCGCCGAATGAACAAGAACAGATGAAACAATATCAGTGAAGATTTACCTTAACAACCTATTAGCCAATTCCAATGGAAAAACCTGGTCATGTTCTCCCCAAATTATTAATGTGGGCTGGAAGGAGAGAAAGCATAATGTCAGCAAGACTTACGAGAAAGGATAGAATTCAGAAAGACAGTTAAAAGAGTCAATATAGTGTAAGAAACCTGAGTAATTTTAGGCAGATCCGAGAGCTTTCTGTCCTTGTGCAATGCGTAAATTAACTCTTTTCTTTCTTGAAAGTTCTCTGAACACATTACCTAGACGCTCATAAACATCCAAGATGGGATCAGCTTCAGAGAAAAGCATACAACTTTACATAAGTTGGTCGAAGTAACAGCCATTCATAATCAGAAGCTAGCATGTCAACAAGAAGTTCATTGAACAAAAAACCGACATGAATCAGCCCATAGCCATGGCATGGAAACTTGTATCACAAAAGATCAACCAACAAGAATACAAGTGACCTAAACCAGTTCATTGATTTAAGCAAGAACAAACAATTGCCACTTTTCCCAATTCACGATCCACATACAAGAGGATCAGCCCATTGACATCTCAATGAAGACTCTTTATGTCAAATTGGTGTTTCATCTATAGTCCAACACAAATGCTCGTGACTGCACATAATCAATATATATATATCCAACATCAAAGAAGGCCTAAATCAACACAATGTGCAATCAATGCCAAGTCCATTAACAATATATCAATACTAACTTCATCTCATTCTATACATCACATTAAATACTTAATCAACAGAACTATTAACCAACATCAAGAAAAGAACTTCATATATGCAAATCAAACACTTACATCAATAAAATCAGACAAAAAGCAAGAAGGCACACTCGTAACCGGTTTATAGAACGAAAGCCTCATCAACTCCCTCAACTTCTCCGGCGTTTGCGCCAGCAAAATCTCAATAGCCTCATCAACAGTCTTCACTTTAAACAACCCTTCCTCCATATCTTTCTCCTCCATGCAAACTCCGGCACATCCAATCACCACCCTCTCCACCGCGTCGGGGAACTGGGCCGCCATGCTATAGGCCACGAAACCTCCGTAGCTGAGCCCCACCACGCGCATCCGCCGCACGCCCATCGCCTCCATCGCCCTCATCACGCACTCGGCCTGGAAATTTTCACTCCTTTCAGGCCTGGTGGTGTATGATTCGCCAAAAAACAGCAAGTCCGGTACATAGACATTGAACTTGGACGAAAGGGGAGAAACAAAGTCGTTCCACTGCCACATTGCGTTGGCTCCGATTCCATGGATGAGGAGCAAAGTGGGCTTGCTGGGCTTGTGGGTTTTTGGGCCCCAGCAGTGGATTACGGTGCCGTCACCGAGGTCTGTGGTGGTGGACTTCAGGCCGGCGGTCGAAAAGGAGCATTTGTAACACCAGTCTCTTGATGCTGTGAAGCTGAAACACTTAGCCATCTGGGCTCTTTTTTCAGATTGAGATTTTTGGTATATCCACAGATTCTTGGCAAAGAGGGAAAGATTCGGCGAAAAATCTGGGATTTGGCAGCTGGATCCTGGGGAAAAAGTGGAAGATCGGAATTACCAAAACAATGAATATTGGTTCAGGAGGAAAGTGAGGAGAGTTGGTCTGTGCTGATGGCCTAATGCAGGCCATTAGTTTCCATTTTCATCACTCGAATAAATAAATTCGTTATCATATTTTTATAGGATAGTAACATTTACAACCCCTAATTTATAATCTGCATAAAACACTTTAATTTTTTTAAGTAATTATAAGAATTATCTCGGACAGTAAAAAAAACATTAGTAGTTTCTGAATGTTTATGTTTTTGGGGTGTATTATACAATTTTCAAAAAGTAAAAGTGATTTGTGTAAATAATATTAATATTTTTGCAAACTTACATAAATTCCACTCCATGAGATTGTAATTATAATTTACATTCACACCTCTTCAACAACACCCTCGATATAAATTACATTGAGGGGTATACTTGTAATTTTTATCACAACACCAATGAAATACTTTTTACGAAATGAGGTGATAAAAAATCAGGTTATTTACACTTAAATCCCCTTTAAAAACATAAAATTATAGTTTTTTCCAAAATACTTTTAAAATTGCACTTACACCCTCTTTAAAAATTCTTCATTTATACCTCAACCCCTTTCGTTAATGTTTGAACAGAAAATGCTAAAGTTAGCAAAAAAGAAATTTACATAAATTTTTTATTTTTCTCCTCATTCAACATTCTAATGCATATTTTTATACTTATGAAAAAATAAATATAATATATATATATATATATATATGAAGTAAGATTAACATCACTATATTTTTTTTCTTTATAAGTACAAAATTATTATATGTGAATGTTAAATAAGTATTAAAATTGAAAATTTTATACTAACGTCAATATTTTCTATCTGAATCCTAACAAAAGACGATAAAGTGTAAATAGTGAATGTTTAAAAAAGTTGTAACTTGTAAGTGTAATTTTAAATTTTTTTTTAAGGATTTTAAATATAATTAACCCTATTAAAAATATATTATCTATAGACAGGGGTGCGGCCTATGTCTTAATCTTTGACTATATCCAACGTTTGGCAACAATGGTTAAAATAATCACGTGCAAGATTTTCAACATCATTGTTTGTAATTGGGCATGGTAGTTCAACAAAACAACAAATCATGGATGGTTAGATAGATGACCACATGTGGAAATTTTAATAACTTATTATAAAAATATTTCTGATATTAAACAAGTCAAAAATTTAATTATGAACATATTACTCGATATACGATATAAGGTATATGTCACATTTAATATGATGTTTTATTACGATATATGTTTATCATGTTTATTGTATTTGATTAAGAAGGGATATCCGACCCAATCAGGTGTGTGTTTGTTTTCGTTTCAACTTGCCATAAGTTCTTCGTGTCTAAATTTTTATTGGACTAATGCTTGATTGTTATAAAATTCGAAAAAATGGAATAAATAATTACACCTACAGGTGCAAACGAACCGAGATCGAGCTCGACGAGTTGAAAAATATAGGCTCGTGCTCACGCACCTTGTCTGGTGCTAGAGCTTGAGCTCAATTAACACTAGTTAGGCTTGAGTTCTCGGAAGAGCTCATGAGCTTAAGCTCGAGCTCAATTATTTTTTCTTTTAAATATCTGGATTGTAAGAAAAAAAAGATAGACTATTATACTATTTGTAATACATTATTAAAAATCAGGAAGAAAATATTCACAAGAAGACCACAAAAAAGCAATACGATGAAAGAAAATTGACAGTCATGAAAAATCATTCGGGCCAATTATTTAAAAGGATGCATTTTGTTGTAGTGGATATTGAAATATAACGATAAAATTCGTATAAATTGTATCAAACATTTATTTACAAAAAAGTATCACAACATACGGAATTGTTGATTAAGCTTGTTTTAGATAATATAAATACCATATTTTAATATCATTTAAAACTAAAATATGAGTTGATGAATTTTGAAATAAAACTATTTTTTTGGAGTGTATTTTGAATTATAGTAATAAAATTTACATTGCATTGTATTACATATTTATTTTAAAAAAATATCAAAATTTAATAAATTATTACTTAAGCTTGTTTTTTAGATAATAAAAATGAAAATATCATATTTCATTATCATATAAAATAAAATAAAAGATATGTTGCATAATAATTTTAATATATAGTGAATTTTGAATATATATTTAATATAATATTAAATATGTACTAAAATATATAAAAATATTTATAAAAAAAAACAAATAATAAAAAAGGTGTGAGGCTCTCGAGCTCGTGAACATAATATAGCTCGAGCTCGAGCTCGAATAGCTCGCAAATTCGCTTGACTCATCTTGCATCCTAATTCCACCTAACCTGACCTACCATTTTAGGACAACAAAACCAATGACTGATATAACCTCAAAAATAAGTGGATAATGTCCTCTTTGCCCCTAATATCTAGATTATTTTCGGAAAGATCGGCCCATCAAATCTTATGTAATACTCTATTGTTTATCTATCGCACATTTTTGTACAACAATTTTAGCCCATCACATCCAAGTTTTAACTACGGGCAAAATTATATTTTTAGTCCTGTAACTTTAGATTGTCAGTATTTTTGGTCCTGTTACTTATTGAATTTATATATTTAGTTATTTTTTGACGAATTTAGTCTTAAACATCTCATATTTGGTCATTTTATGATGAGTTTAGTTCTATCTTGATAATTTTAGTCTCCTTTAAGCTGTAATAAATCTCATTTTTTGTCCTGTAAATATGATTCGTTAGGACTAAAATCGTCAATACAGGTTTAATTTTGCCCAAAAAAAAGGACTAAGTATGGGATGTTCAGGACTAAACTCGTTATAAAAAGAACTAAATGTGTAAATTGAGTAAGTTACCGGATAAAAAAAAACTAATAATTTAAAATTATAGGACTAAAAGTATAATTTTACCTTTAATTATGCATTGATCAATCACACCTTAATCCCATCCTTAAATATAAATGTGGATTAACATACAAGAATTTTCATCTTTCACATATTTCATTGCACTGATCACAAACATGCCAAGTTAGGTTGTTATCCTCGAGAAAATTGCAGTTTTAATCCTGTAATTTAGGGGTGGCAATTTTGATCGCGTACGAATTAATTTTTATAATTTAATTCTGTAATTTTAAAAATTTGACAATTGTGACCCCATTAAACAGGAAGCCCCAATGTTAAAGGTCTTGCGCCTTGCACACTTGCTTTTTTCGATAAAAAAGGACAAAAATTATCATATTTTTAAAATTATAGGACTAAATTGCAAAAATCAAATCATGCAGCACCAAAATTGCCTCCTCCCCGTACTCCTAAATTACAAAATAAAAATTGCAATTTTTCCATTTTCATTCAGCACTGCTCTCGACACACCTTATGCTGGAGGCATGTTAATATCCGGTGCTCAAAAATTATATTTTTATGGCTCTAATTTTTTTTGAATTATGAACTCTATTTATTTATTTTCTCGAAGGAAATAAAAAAATAGGTGATTTTCTAGTAGAAGATAATATTTTTATAATCTACTTGTTCATCACTACCCTTGTCAAACCCCATGCAGGGGCATGTCGATTTACGAAATTTGAAAAAAGATATTTTTAATGCTCTAATTTTGTAATTAAAAGATGTTACTTATAATTTTTTTTTCCTCTATGAGTAAAAATTATTGAATTTTCAAAATAAAAAATTAATTTTTAAAATCTATTTGTTCAGTACTACCTCTCATATAGGAAGCATGTTTATGTACGCTGCTTGAAAATTATATTTTTATGGCTCAAATTTAATAAAGTATGACTTTATCCATTTGTTTCTCCAAAGAGGAGTAAACAGTAGCTGAAATTTTAATATAAAATAATATTTTTATACTACTTGTTTAGCACAACTCTTGTTAGTGGAATTGTTGTTAAAAATTATATTTTTAAGAATCTAATTTTTTAATTATTAACGTTACCCCATCTCTAAATTACAGAATAAAAATTTTAATTTTTCCTATTACCTTAAGTTCTTTTGATTAGTTGGATTCTAAAAAGAATTATATACAAACAGAAAAAGGAAGCTTCTCTATTTATTGGCACTTAAATTTTACGTCGCCAAGGTAAACAAATCCGTTGTAGTCTAGATGGTTAGGATACTCGGCTCTCACCCGAGAGACCCGGGTTCGAGTCCCGGCAACGGAATACTCTATTTTTATGTTTATCGGTAACTCTTATCCTTTTTGATATTTTGATTAATTTCATGTTAATTGGAGTTTATGGCTTCAATTGATAGTTAGCTGAAATGAGAGCAGTCGAGAAATGGAGAAGACAAAGTTCGTTCGGAATCCATTGACCATTGCTGCTCCCCTGTGTTCATATCCAGCACTAGTACGACTATCACTATCCACCGGTTATCCAAACCCAGACTTGGCTAACAGGTGAGTAATGGAATTGCACTCGTAAGGTGGCAAGCTATAAAAGAAAAGGTTGCTAACAAAATGTCTGAAACCGCCGGGCCAACTTCGGAGAGGTCACAGGTATCTCATTGCAATTTGTGGAGGAGGGATGCACACTCACCTTCAATAATAATACATCTCCAACCCCAATGCTGAGCAAGAAGGATGGCTTCCCGAGCGGCCAATACCTCTGTCAATTCGTCTGAGGTTGTTGGGTCCTCGAAAGGGCATTCAGTCGATTTCCGAGGATCTTTGTCTGTTGGATAGAGGAGTGTGTCACCACGCCTGCTTATTCAGTCTGTCTCAATGGACTTAGTTCATTTCCAGCACTAGTAACAGTATCAGTATCCACCGCTAATCTTAACTCCAGCTCCAAATTAGTCAGGTGTTTACCTATACAGTAAAACCTCTATAAATTAATACTCTATTAATTAATAAATTCTCTAAAATAATAAAATCTTCCGGTCCCGACTTGGGCCTTTATAAAAAACCATCAAATTCGATAAGATAATAATTTTTCGAAAAATTTCTTTATAAAGATTAAGTCCTATTAAAACTCTAAATCAATAATTAATAAAGATTACAATTATAAATATTATGGTAATTTGCTAAAATATGAGGTCTGTAATGCTTTACGCATTTGATCATTCATGGATGATTTTGCGATGCCTTTTAGATGAGAATACATGGTTGGTGTTATTAATTATTTTATTTTCATATTGAGATTTATATAGTAGATGTTTCATTCATCATGCATGAATATATTTAATTGACTATAATAGTTATTTAAGTGCAACGAATTAATGTAAACATGTATATTTAAGTAATTCCAATGAATTAATATATGCGTCCATGAATATAATAGTTAATTGTATACAATAAATTGATATTATACATGAATATATTTAATTAGTTACAAAGAATTGATTGATGCATGAATATAATCAATGAAACATATATGAATTCATTTATTTTCAATAATATGTACTAGATTTGCTAAATTTAAAAAGTCTCTCTTTTAATTAATAAAATATTAATTTATCGATACATTAATATCTCTCTAAATTAATACAATTTCATGGTCCCAAGGTTATTAATTTATAGAGGTTTTACTGTATGTATATCGAAACAGAATAAATTCTATCAAGTATTTATTTTGATGTATCCATATGCTTTTGGTAGAAAAATTACTTTTGAGCCCTTATTTAGAAAAGTTAATAGACAATAAAATATTATTATTATTAGTATTATTTTTGTTGTTGTTGTTATTATTATTATTATTATTATTATTATTGTTATTATTATTATTATTATTTATACATATGAACATTATATCGTTTTATTATCTATACTATATATTAAGAGAGAGCATCATTTTGATGTCTTCAATTTTTTATTCTGCTATATTTTAGATATTTTATTTATTTATCAAACTTCCCACAACTTCTTTACTGTCTTTTGATAATTATTGTTTATTTTATTTTCATCCATCTTTCTTTGTCATAATTTCATTGTATTTAATATTTACTTATTATTTTGTTATGTATTTTATTAAATAATACAACTTTTATAGAAACAATTATGTTTTAATAATATTAAAAAATTATGGATACACACAAGGTGTGCCCAACTTACTAACATAATATTACTATACAATATGATTTTCAATCATAAAAATAATAATATGCTCATTACTTTTCAATAATTGTTTCTAAAAGGAAAAGAAGGTGAATTTTACAAAATTTATCACATAACTTATTACCCAAGTGTACATATATAACAAACTACTAATAGATATAAGATAAAATGCATAAAAAAAATTTTTGTCTTAAAAAGTATGTAAAAAATACCCCCTACTTTTAGAATAAGCTAAAAATCCCCTTATATTTCATTTTAGTCAGCAAAAAAATCATATTCTGTTAGCAACTAATGGAGAGTGGAGGAGACGTGCGTCTGCTGCGTTTGGTAGTCATTTTTTGCGGTTTAGGTTCATATTTAATGAAACTTTGGACTAAAATACCCCTCTATTGTGTTTTTCTTTTGCCGTTTTTCACCCTAAAAATAAGTATTAAATTTTGTCATATTAAATTTAGATTGAAATATTAAATTATATTTAATTTATTTGATATTAAATATTAAATTAAATTATATTTAAATTAAAATAATTTTATAATTGATAATTATTAAATATATTTTTAATTAACTAAAACATATTTTAATTAACATAATTAAAATTAATTATAAAAAAAAACTGCGATTTCGCCCCTTTTTCGCCGGAAATTTAGAAACAAGTTTCTGGCGCCGTCTGAACGAATTTCTGACGGTCAATGATATCATTCGAATCATCTCTTCAAGATGAACATTTTCATACCTTTAATTTGAATTTCGTCAATCAGAGAGAGTGGGCTCAAGTCACGACCGTCGATTCGTCTCCATCATGTCGAATCTCGATCTCAGACTACCACCATCAAACTCATCTCTTCAAGATGATTCTAACAAGATTGACCTCACTCAATTTGTTAGAGAATTTACAGAGATATGAGGATTTTAACAAAATTGCGCCTCCGACGATGAGATGGGGGGAACTTGGGGGTAAGGGGTGGGGGTGGTGGGGGGTAAGGGGTCGGCTGGGGTAGTTAGTTTTTTTTTTAATATATAATAATAATATATTTTTAAAATTTTAAATTATTTATATATAATATAAGTCAAATAATTTGTTAAATCTAAACCTTTTATTTTTTTAAAATCTAACAGTTGAGATTAATTGATTAGATCTAACAATCAATATTTGATAAAAAAAAAAGATCCCACGGTCATTAAAATAAGAAATAATATATATTAAGTAAGGGTCTAACGGTCATGTTTTAAAAAATTAATACCGTTAGTTGAATTTAACGGAGAGGGGGCGGTTAAGCTAAGTTTTACAAAATAAATGGGAGCTTTTAACCTATTCTTATAACAGGCGGGTGTTTTTTGCATACTTTTTAAAACACAGAAGGTTTTTATGCATTTTGTCCTTAGATATAAATAGGATAAAATGCAAACACGCCCAATATTTGAAGTCATTTGTACTTTGCCCCTCAACCTTTTTCTTTTACATCTCACCTCCCACATTTCAGAATTACTGCACAATTCTTTCTTTATATATTTTCAAGCGAGTAAATGGGTAAATTCTGGCGTGGTGAAATGCACGCATCCAATGCAGCTTAAGTGAAAATCAGCTCAAACGTTGAGGGGGTGTCGACATTTTACTCATAAATATAACAAAAATCTATCAAAATCTTATTTTCAATAAAAGATAATATTATAAGATATCGAGCATAATTAGTTAAGTTTTGCTCTAAATAATATAATATAGGTGATAGGTATGGCCCAAGAAAAAATGCCAAGACCAAGCCAGGCCCGACGGCCTAGGAAAAAGTTAGATTGTCCAAAGACGTTGGGTTTAGCCCAAGCAGGAAACATACTATAGGATTCAATCTAAGAGGAAGGCCTTATAAGTTCAATCCAAGATGGAGCCCCCAACACCAGAGCCTGTCCAAGAAGGAAGCCTGCTCCATCAATATCGGACCAGGAAAGAGGTCCAGCCCAAGGGAAGGAAGGTACTCTCAAGGAATTAGACTCTTCAGCCTAAGAGGACTCCCCACCAGTTAGGAGTCTTTACCAAGGAGGAATCCTTCCTCATCCAAAGACTTGTTGCTCAAGGAGCGGATAAGGTGCAACCTTATCCCCTAAAATCCCGCTTTCCTTGCCAGTCACGTAGCTCCCCCTAGAACTCCTACTATAGAGGGACTCCTCCTTTATAAATATGAGAGGGACCCCCCAACAGACTACCCCTTCCACGTTCGAGAACCTTTCTTGCTGCTACTCTGTCTTTCTAATTTGTGCTATTTCATATGGAATTCTTATTTTCTTCATAATTTCTCGTCATAATTTATTTCTATATTAATTTATTCTTAAATTTGGAACTAACTTAAGTATTGGAGTGCTAACGTGTTGTTTTGCAGGTCCCCTTTCTCAAGTGTTTTCGCCCAATTAGCCCAAACTCAACATCAAAATCCAAAGACTTTGGACCCATGCTTAAAACGCACGCATCAATAGGGTAAATTATAACTACCTTCCTTGAGGTTTGGCATAATTACGAATATCCCCTTATTGTTTGAAAAATTATAAATACCCCCCTCAAATTAAAAATAATTATTTATCCCCTAAAAGTGAGTTAATATTACTATTTTACCCTTATTGAAATGTTTAAAATAATAAAAAAATATTTGAAAAAATATAAAATAAATACTCCAAAGGGAATATTAATTCAAATATATATTTTAAAAAATTATATAATATATATAAAATTATAAATTATAATCTAAAAGGATATTTTTCCCAGTTCACCACCACATTTATATGAAAACCTAACGGAGTGGGTTTGTTATTAGACGAACGTTAAAATTAAGAAAATATTTACAATTTTTTAAATATCAAGAAGGTATTTATAATTATGATAAATGTCAGAAAATATAATTACAATTTACCCAATAATATATTGTCCCGTATTGCTAACTTTAATGTCATTGAATGCCACTAAATCATAAGAAAATAACTCCTAGTCATTAATACAAAAGTAATGTAATGCTTGAAATTAAAATTTAAAAGTGTACTGAGAAATTCAATATGTAAAGTTATCACTACTAAAAAGGAATTAAATAAATCCCCTGCTATTTACGAAAGTAATTTATATTATTAAGTATAAAAAATATATATATATTAAATCATTTTCTTCATTTGTCGAGACTTTACAATATCAACATCAATATCAAAGGAGGACAGCGAACAATGAAAAACATGGTATTAGACAAAACTTTAATGATTAAATATTAGTTGCATAACGATCGATAGTGGCAATTTTAGTAATTAAATTAGTTAATTTCTGTGTAAGAGAGACAAGGATTTGTGAAAGAAAATTTGGACAGAATTTAGAGAGAAATAATTAATTTAAAAATTTAAATGGTTTAACACACAGAACGATCTATTTAGCAACGATTTCAAAATTAAGTATGCATTTTTCTGGTATTATTTATACATGGCAAAAAATATGATTCAGTCAAATCCCTTCAGATTGAATAAACAAAAGACAAAGTTAATAAAAGGGAAGATATTATTACTAAGTTAGGAACCATAAAAAAAAAATAATTTCTAAAGTATAGTATATATTACAAATTATAATATATATATATATATATATTATATATATAAAGAATTCAATAAGCCGATAAATGTCATTTAATAAGTCAAGGAATGAATTCTAGAAAATTTATATATATGGAAATTTGTATGCACCAATGATAGATTTTGATATAGTAATTACAAAAAAAAAATCATATTTTTAGAAAATTAGAATTGAATCAAAATTACACACCTTGGTCAAATGACTCCCTTTTTGAATATATATAACTAGCCTGTACCTCGTGCTATACACTATTTTTATTTAATTATAATTAAAATTGTATCTTACAAAATTTATAAATTATGTGAAAGTTGGTTAAGATTTTCTTTGATGAGATCAATAATATAGAATTAATTTTTCTCCAAATCACTATAACAAAAAGGAGGGATTTTGCACGGATAAAACAATCGTTTCAAAGCCCATTCCATATCGGAACGGATTGTGAAAAAAATTAGGAAAGGAACTTGGTAAATGACGTCATGATATTCATTTTTTATGGGTTATAATTTTAGAACGGCCAAATTGTTCCAATATGTATTGCAACAAAACAGTTACAAAGGCTGTTGCAAAGGCCGTTCCAACATAATAATGGTAAATGGTTGAAACTCTGTTTGGAACGTATTATTAGAATTAGGAACGGTTTTGCAACGATCATTCCTATATACGTGACAATGGATGTCCATGATAGTTAATAAATGTAACCCAAAATGAGGTACAATTTAAAATGGTTTGAGTACTCACATAAGCAATTATGTGAAAAATCCATCCTAATTATGAGTTTTACGTAAGATGGAATGTGTTTCAAATACTGTCCCAAAATTCGGTACAAGTTGGAACAGTTTTGTTGTTTTATTATATTGTATTACTAAAACCGTTCCAGATAAAGTACAACGGCTATAATTCAACAGTCAAAAAAGTCGTTTCTAAATCCGTCTCAATGACTGTCTCAAAAATATAAAATAACGGCTAAAAATGTGTTCTAGTACTCCTTCCAAAGACAGTTTCAATTTTTTCTATATTTCCTCTCTTTCAATTTTTAATCTCACTATCTTCTTTCATTTTTCTTATTTTCTCTCTATTTCCTCAATCTCTCTCCAATATTTTTGATCTCTCACTATCCCACTAATATTTTTATACTCTTGTTCGCCAACCTCTCTCGAATCTTCATTGATAAATGAAGTTATTTTGATCAGGTAACAACTTTAATTTTTTATTTGTCAATTGATTATATTTGTTGTAGTTTTTCAATTAAATTTAATGTTATAATATATATATATATAGATATATGTATGTGTGTGGGCTCATCATCTTGTTACGACAGTTGAGGAGATGGTGTGTGTCAAAAGCTCATCATATATAGACATGGATTGTGACTTCTATGGGATTCTCGAAAAGATAATTCAGTTAGATTACCCATTTATTCCAAACATGTAAATCGTGCTGTTTAAATGCCGTTAGGTCAATCCCAAGGTATGATGGTACATTCTCGTTATCACCTCGTTGATGTAAACTTCAAGAAAGTATACCAAAAGAACAAAAAATTCATCCTGGCACAACAAGCTGTACAAGTCTATACACGGAGTACACTAGTATGAAGAGAGACAAAGTGGATTGGATGACTGTCTGCAAAGCAAAAGCCAGAAGAGTCATTAATGATTCTCGATGGATTGAAGTTGTGTTTCAAGAGGATGAGACAATACTTACTCCACAAGTTGCGACAAACAACATAATTATAACCTACATGACCCAAATGGTATACAATTAGTTATTAAGCTTTCTGTTGCTAAACAACAAGGAGCAGATATATCCCGATCGAGGAATTGTAAAATTGATGACGAATCTGATGAAGATAGCTTTGACGAGGATTACGAGACTGAAGAAGACAATAATTATGATTAACAGTTCAACGTTTATATAATCAAACATAAGTAAATAATCATTGCATAAATTAATGCTTAATTATATATTTTTGTAAAAATATTTGTTCTACTTGGAAACGGTCGTAAATAGAAAAGACCATGCCGAAACCGTTCCTACTAGGAACGATCACAACTAAAAATCGTTCCTAAGCATGTCCATTCCTTAATACTCGTGAAAAATATTAATTTTCAAATAAGAACAGTAAAAAAAAAATAATTTATTTTAACCATTCCAAAATTTGTTCCGAAAAAATTAATTTCGCGCTAAATGAAAAGTTGGCGGAAAATCAAATATAGAAATGGTTTTTAAATATTTGACCTTTGGAACTAATAAGTGATTGATGTGCATAAAAATAGGTTGGCCTAAATAGGCCTAAACGATAAAAAATAAAGAAAGAAACAAGAGGCCTGTAACATCCTAGGAGGCCCAAGTCATGAGAGGCCCAAAAACACTTGATAGGTGGTCTTGGCAGGCACCCCCCAAAAAACGGACAGGCGGGCTGCTTTGGCAGGTGACTCCTAGAAAGTAGACAGGTGGGCGGTCATTGTGGGTACCCCCTGAAAACAGATTGGAAAAGGGAGAAGACTAAAAGGTATCCCCCTACTCGCACCATGATCAAAGCCCGATAAATATTCAGCCTAAAAGACCCACACACATGGCACCCCACTCTCCTATGTGGCATCTCGTCAATAGCCACATTGGACCACATCAGCCCTAGGAAGACCCCTCCTAGTAGTGAGAATCCTCACAAACGAGGAAGGTGGCCCCAAAGCCCTGGACTCCTTGGCTGCTTGGACTCCCTAGCGGTTAGGAGCCTTGCTGATGAAGAGTCCCCCCAAACTCAAAGATAGAATTCAAAAGCACTTCTAACAGAAGATAAGATCAAATTATGATTTATCCAAAAGGCATTCATCCACTTTTCCTGTAAATGGAGGAAACGTTCATAGTCCAATCGAAAGAGGGCACCTCCTTATAAATACATGTTTACTCTTCCATGCTCAAGGCACTTCCAAACACCTTCATGAGACCCTCTAACGTCTCTCATATATCTTGTACTCTCTAAATCATCTCTCTCACTCTCTAAACACTTTTTAAATACCCTTTAAAGATTCTCTAATTACTCTACAAGCACATTATCAGTGTTCTTGCATTTTTTACCGATTTTATTTCATCATATCTCAATTTCAATTACATTTATCTATTTTTTGGCTTTATTCCATCTCAAATTCAATACTAACTTGGGTGTCGGACTGCTAACGTCTTTTTTTTAAGGTCTCCCCTTTAGGATTTGCATTCGCTTCGATCCAATTTTTGAGCATAGCCCATATCAATTGGACCATACCTTTTCTGAACGCATGAGTGATCATTGAAAGAAAATACAAATCTTGGAGCATCCTCAATCCACAAATTGACACAGCATTAGCATATATTTATACAAACTTGTTTAGATTCATATCAGTCCATCGCAATTTTAATCCATATTGATAGATTTCTAGTCCATAACTATTAAAACTGTAGCCAATAGTCATTTTATTTTCCTAGTAGATGTAGGAATATTTTTAAACCAACATCTACAATAGTAAACTACATATAATTAGTCCCGAGTTTTTTTTATCACCTATTTTATAGTATCTATCCTATCAGCAGAATACTCATACTCAAAGTAAACGCCACCGTAATAATCATTAGGAAAAAAATGCAATTTACTCTCTTGTGATATAAAAAATGGGAGAAAAACCTATTAAAAATAATAAATTATCCCCTTTGTTTTGGAAAATAAAATAAATTAAATCTCTACTTAAAAATTGTTGATATGGAAGTAATTTATTTTATTTTTCAAAATATTAAAAATAATTAAAAATAAATTTCATAGAAATTTTTATTCATTTCACACATCACATCACAGTTTGTTCAATGCATTCAACCCTAATTAGTCTTGACTATTGAGTTTTCCGTTATATTTATCAAATATCAATTTTTCAAGACAATCTCACCCACCTCAAATAAAATAAAATAAAATAAATACATTGACTGAGAAAGAACCCAAGATAATGTAAATAGTATTGCATTTTTTACATATTCCGAAAATTGCAATCTACCTATATGTATTATAAAAATAGATAAATAATCCTCTTCAATAAAAAAAAAAAAAAAATCAATTTACCTCCTTTTAGTGAATGGCGTTGCATGCACTTTGCCTACGATTCGATTTATTTTTCAGGTGTAAAATAATTTTTATGTCCTTGATTATAAATCATTGAATCTTATTTTTATATTATACTAGCATGAACCCTATGCTATACATAAAAATTTATAGATTTTTATAATATTTTCAAAAATTATAAATTACATAATGGTATGTTATATTTTAATAATCGTTTTACTATATACAATAGTGCAAACTTATTTATACAAAATTCAATATTTAATTATTTACTAAATTTATTTCTGAAATATTTTGGAATAATAATAGAATATTATCATATTTTTACACGTTGAGAAACTAAAATTATTTTATAAGTTTTAAATGCTATATATATTCTTATTCAATTAATAAAATACATTACGTAAAAGATATTATCCTATTATCCTGATATAATTTTTTTGAAAAAAATATAATTTGTAATAAATGATCAAATAAAATTTTGAAAGTAAGAATAAGAAAAGCATTAAGAATTTTCAATCCTAATCATTATTTTCCACTTCTTCTTTTAGTCATTACTTTTGGCTTGATACTAAACTTGTTAATTGCCAACAATGTTATTTTATTCTTTTGTTAGTTTCATTTGCTTTTGATGGACCAAAAATTAAAAATAAACAATTTACTCATAAATTTTGGGGTAAAATGTAGTTTGTTCCCCTTAATTATTCGTCATGCGACATTTACTCCCTTAAACTAATAAACGTAATACTTAACCCACAATTAATTGTTTAGATAATATTGCACTTATACTGTATACATATAGTTCGAGGAATTTTTTTTAGCAATTTTTTGCATTTTAAGTTTAATTAAAATATTTTTAATTGAAAAATATATTTTTTATTTATAACAAAGTAAAATATAGTTAGTGAGTTCAATAGTAAGTAATGAATGAGTATAATAAATACAAAAAAATATTTCATGAAAAGATTTTATTAATTTGGTAATAAAATTAAGTTATTAACTACTTATTTTTTTTAGATAAAAGTGAGTAATTACATATCAATTTTTTAACATAGTTTTTTAAAAAAACATATGATAAAATATATTTATTCATTTTTTTTCTAAAAATATTTAACTTTTGGTTAAGCATATATATTTGTCGATTTCTTTTAAAAAAAACATGCATAAGCTGTTGGTTATATTTATAATGTATCTACTATATATATATATATATTAATTTATACTCAACTTTTAATTTAAATTCTTAACTTATTAAAAAAAATAATTAAAAATAATTTGACGATGATTTAATATGCAAAGTACTAAAATATATTGAGAATAATATAATTATTCAAGGCATGACGGGCATTTTTGTCCAATCGAGGGGGTAAGTATTATATTTATTAATTCAAAGGGATAAATGTTACGTCTAGTATAGTTTAGGGAAGTAAAGTATATTTTAATATGTATACATACTCTCACACAAAAATTGATTTTTGGGACGCCATCAAACATAATAATTGTAAATACATTATATAAAGATACTCTTATAAAAATTATAATTCCTTATATTGTACCTTTTGTAATCAAGTTTCTAAAAAAGACAATTAGTCTCACTATTTTATTTCCTTCATGAACAGGGAAACTAAATCGTCTTCAAAACACAAGATTCATTAAAATTGCATTGAGATGGGAGGATTTGAAATTATGAATTTTAGATTCTTAATAATAAATTAATTAAATTTGATTTGATAATTCTAAATTTAAAGGATTCCAAATCATTCAATTCTAGTTTTAAATTATATTTTGTCTAATATTGATAAATTTCATTTTTTTTAAAATAGAGTCCTTTGCTATCTTTTTTTCAAATCTTTTCCTCAAACCCAAATCCATCGAGCCAAATGCACCTAAGGGTATTGCATAAAAGAATCTTAATAATTGTAATTATTAATAAGCCATATAATAATCATTATATTAGTTCTTAACAAATAATTATTGTTAATTATATTTTTCAGGAAAAAATTCAAAGTCTGTATCATGTTTATAATTATCTCTTTTAAAGGTTAACAAAAAAATAAGATAAATGTCAATTGTACCTTACTAGTCGCACATAAACGGAATGACTGGAAAAGAGGATGATACAAACATAGATTGTTACCATTAACACTCATTTTTTCGAATGTCGTCTGCGTTCCAACATATAAAAAGTGCCCATCTAAATGATGGAGAAGTGAAGTCGACGGAGCAGAAACACATATTACTCCCTCCTACCTCCACGTAGAACCGCCGAGTCTGATCACCTCCTCAGTACCGCTAGGCCTGTTAGGACCCTTGTCCTTGCCAGCATCCTCCTTTTGATTGCTCAAGTCGCCATACAGATCTTTAAGCTTGGCAAGATTACTAGATGCAGATGTCCTCTCCTTGCTGTCTTGTCCGGAGGGACTAGGACGATGCTGGTCGTGTCCGTAAATGCTCCGGCTCCTGCTCTTGCTATGGTGGGAGCTACCTTCTCTATAATAGTGTTCATCATGGTCGCTTCCATGGCTATCATAATACCTCCTATAGCTATCTCCGGACCGCCTATCATAATCATACCTCCTATCTCTACCCCGTTCTCTCCCCCTTTCTCTTACTGACTCTCTGTCTCTGCCCATCTCCCGTTCCCTGTCTCGATCTCGGTCACGATCATGAGAGCGATCTCTTTTCCTGCCTCTGTCCATTTCCCTGTCTCTATCCCTGTCTGCGTATTCTCGATCAGACACATCCCGGCTCTGGCTCCGGCGACGATTTGAAGACCGTCTTGAATCATCATCTCTGTCATAAGATGGAGTACTGGTACGACGAACTGGAGATGAATCCCTAGTTGATGCACGATGAGGAGCACGCTGACCAAAAGAGACAGAGAGGGCAGCTTTGACAGAAGGTGGCCTCCTGGAAGTCTCCTCAGATCCACGGGTGGACTCACCAGTAACTCCACAGTGTTTTGTAGGCAATTTCATATTTTCAAGATTGGCTACAATTGTTCGCATAACAGGAACAGGGATACGGGGGAAAAGTGTGTCGAAGTAATACTGCATGCACAAACAAATTTGAGAAACTTGTTTAAAGGCTCATTTGGTGCAAAACCAACGAAAATTGGACAAAGTCCCAACATTAGAATCCGTATATGACGCAAACCTGTCCAAGAAGCAAATCCCGAATATACACGCCCATTGTGGTCATTCGGCCATCAGAACCAGGAGAGAATTCCTGAAACAGAATTGTCACAAATATAGGCTTTGTCTGATAGTAATGCTCAACTCTGTGAAGATGGATGTAAGGAAAGCATGTTCGACAATATAATTAACACAAGGCTATGTAGTACAACTCCTGACAATTCTACACCACTATCTGACCAAGGAATTTTGTGGGAAAAAATTCTATAAGTAATATCATTGCATCAATTGTTCAAAACCAAGTCTCAACCAAAATGGATTAAATGGTTTTAAAGAAAGAGAACTAGAACATCGAGAACTCCAGGCTTTCAGTGCTGTATCCAGAAATATAACAGGATCTTTTTCAAAAATCATGGTTATTCACATGAAAGCAGTTCACCTGCACAGGACTCATGCTGATGCACCACCAGGAATTGTAAAATCCTTCCATCCTGGGCAATCGGGTATTAGAAACACAGTACAGAAGATTCCGGAATCATATACAAGAGCTCTATCACACACCCACAGAGAAAGATCACAAGCTCATAGCAGGCAGTGCAAGATAACATGATAACTGAAAATGATGCTGAAACTACCATCATGTACAAATAAATGCTGAAGCAAGTCAAGAAAAGACATGCATAGTAGATGGGATACCTCATAGTTATAAAAGGCGCGCCATGTGGCATGGCGCAAGCCTAGCGCCACTTTTATAAGATGGCACTGGGCTTGCTCCTGGCGCAGAATGGCGTGCTTCTCTATGGCGCCATGGTCTATAAAGGCTGGGTTTCGCCCAGTTTAAATGAGGCTAGGCTTGCTCAAGCCCAGTCTTTCAACTTATTCTTTTTATAAAAAAAAAGTAAAACAAAAAGGGAAGAGAAAATCCCTGGCTAGTTGTTTTGCATATTTTTTTACGGTATAATGGTTAACATAATTTCTAGTGTTTATATTTAATTGTTTGGTAATATTGATGTTAAAAGATATTATGTATGAATATATAATTTCTTTATGCAAAGCGCCATGACTCCAGGACACTTTTGCGCCATGATGCACCATGCGCCTTTAACAACTACGGGTTACATCAAGCTAGGGACTTTTATTGACTTCAAAATCAATAAAACAAGCATAGTGCAGTTCCCTGATCTTGGACATGCATGTATTGAAAACCAATAAAAATGAATCAGAAAGAGATGCAGGGATTTTGTGAGCCATTTTAATCTCCTTAGATAAGAAGTTCATGAATGTAATGCTACAACCATATTACTAGTTTCCATACCAAAAACCACACTAAAACTAATCCAGTCATCTCATTTGACTTCGTTCTTACTGCTTGTTTGTCCATTCTGCAGCCTGTTTCATGCAATCTCCAAATTGCATTATATCAAAATCACGACTTTATATAACATGAATCAGTCTAAACAAGGTTTGAACAGAGAGGCTGTGGCCAAAGAAACTTTTTCTTACCTCATCATCTTTTAGGTATGGTTCATACCAACTCCATAATGTCTTTGGATCAGCAATATACCTCAAGTAAAGAAATCCAATCTGCAAAAGCAAATATAGTAGTCATTCTGTACCAAAAGCTAGGAACAGAACTAACAAAACTGACTGTACAGTAACAGAATACGGAACAAATTGCGTTCGCATGCAATTAATTCCTAGATTCTACCAACAACTGAGAAAGCAAGTAGAAATGAGCTAAGACATAAGCATGGTAAATTGTCACACGACACAGTGGCAGCACAGAAAAACAAAGCTAAGAGGTTGAACATCACCTAAAAAGTTCATAGCTAGAAGGATCCACTAATTCCGACTACTTCAAGAAGCCAATTAATAAAAACTGTGGTCGCCTGGCCAAGAAACTCAAATCAACTATATAACAAAATTTCCTTGCTCGAGTATCTTTAATGCCTTCTATGTACTATTAACAACTTTGAAGTTCAACATTCTGCTCACAGCAAATCACAAAGGTGGTCATGCACTAATTAATATTTAATTTAACATCATTCATATATATTTTAATGAGTGAGGTCAAGTTGGTATATGTGATATGTCTAGGTAATTTGCATGAATAATTATGGGTACAAGGGAACAGTACTTTCTGATTCTTGGCAACTAATCCACACCAACCTAATGCTTCTCTTGCAGTTGATTGTCTATGAATATTGTCTACCAACCAGTCCAGCCTTGGCCATCATAAATCGTACAAGGTGGTCTGTCCCGAAGGATCTTGTGGATAACGTACCAGATGTTAAGATTTTAATATTATCATTTATCTTAAACCATCTATCGCATTTCTCTGCTGCTTTACTATTTTTCCACTTAATGTAACATTATAGTCTAGGTTAATCCAGCTTTTACTATCATGGTAGCTGCTTTGGTTCAATAAGTGTCAACTACTCTTCTCCAAGAATAAGTGTGCCCCTAGCACTTTGGCTTCCTTGAGAGCCTTTCAGGAGCTTGCTTGAGTCGCCACTTGCAATATCGAATACAACAGTATTTTAATATGGTAGGAACTATAGTTCACCTAGTTTTTTTTTTTGCTCTCACCTCTCTACAGCGACAGCGTCAAGTTTTAAATGATGGCTTATGCAGTTTCATTACTCCCTTTGCCCCAAATTCATATGAGAGATCCAGTTCCTTCTTGAGACATCACTGTTAAGATATATGTTAGCATTATTTGTGCATATCCTCTTCTATCTCTTATTTGTGCCCCAAATTATTTATGTTAATTGGTAGCTATCTCTAAAATCCCATCCTATATATATTGAGGTTGGGACATTCAATAAAATACACGAAATATTTCTTCTCAATCACAAATAAGAATCTATCTCCTAAGACGGAACCTTTTCCCAAAACATTCTCAATTAAAGTAATGTAATAACGCAATATTACCAACTCTGCCACTTCTTTTGAGGGCAACAACATAAAGTAAACTAGAATTAATCTTTTCAACCCTCAAATAAAACCTCGTGCAGAGTTGGATGTGCGTAGGAAATAGGAAGGGGAGCCAGTATATCATAGTGAAGTGCATTCCTTAAGTTTGTTGCTAGAATCATGTCTCTCCTGGAAGCTTCTAAAAATTGATTTTCTATATGATATGCTCTACAAGAGAAGTTAGAATTAGAATATCAAATCTTCTTAAACTACTAAATAAACAAGTACTCGTACTTCAGCGCTTAAAGCTCTAGAAAGAAAAAGAGTGCAAAACAGAAACACTAGCACAATGCGTATTTTGACAAGATCAACAACGTTATAGTCCTTTGATGACAAGAATTTTCAATAAATAGTACAAGGTCAAGAAAACTCAATACTTTTAGAAATCATTGGAACTGCCACAGGTAATGAGTATATAACATCATGCCAAGACTATACTTACCGCTCTTATGTAAGGAGAATCTGGGTGCTTCAACAGTCCATGCATTTGTTTGACAGTGAGTTTCATGGTGAAGAATTTGTAAAGAAGGCAAAATGCAGTTGATGGCCCCCGACAGTTGCCTGTCATCCATGGCTCTACGTGTGTGACGGTAACATAAATCTCATCAATCACTTCATGATATGTCTTCAATCTCAAAAGGTCACGGAAGTAATCAGAAGAAAGTATATTCATGCACAGGACCTTCTCCAGCAATTGATCAATTGGCCTCCCAGATGACTTTATCTCAGCCATCGTGGATCATCCAGTGTCTGAACCTCCTCGTCTAAAATGTCCAAATGAAATATTTACCATCAAATCCCTATTATACAACCCCTCGATCTGACATATTATATGGCTACAAAAAGTTTATAATAAAAGAAGAAAACCAATTAAGAACGACAAAGGTAAACAAAAACCATCATTGTATCCAGATTCAAACTAAAAGGCATCAAAACTTCTCATTTCTGGTGACATAAACTCAATTTCTGCAGAACATCAAAACACATCTGAAACATAATATAATAAGAGCTAGAAAGGCCGGCTAAAAAAATTCCACCAGTGATTTAACTCTATTTTCATTTGCAAACCAAAAAACCACCATTTAAGTACTGATACTAAACATAACTGTGAAGGAAAAAAAATCTGAAACTTAAAAGACATTGCTCAAGAGCAAATTACAGCATTGTTCCTACATCCAAGAAAGGAAATCTTAATTAAGAATAATTCAAGGAAAAGTTCCAAACATGTCACGAGTATAGTTTTCAGTGAGCAGAGGTCGTTGTCAACGAATAAAAGAAATGCATTTAGAGATGGTTGTGAGCAATATAGATACGGTATTGCTCGATTTTGGGTGTCAACTGCATAGTTGTTTAAGAATCAGTTAAGCATTCTCCTACCATGAATTCTATGTTTCGTATCTTTACATCTCCTTGATTCTGCTGTACATAAAAAGAATAGAAATTATCTCAAAAGTTTAGGTCTGGATGGTGAACCATACAACCGTCGATTATCTATCTCAACCTTCCACTCTTAATTCTCCCTCTTACTTCTCAATCCTCTCCAAATCATCGCGCTTTCTATAATTCACTCTGAAATTTATGGGAGAGCTTATCATCCAGCTTGAATCATAACAACACATAAAAATATTCAAGATTAATCAAAGCCCAGATCTCTAAATCGAAGAGTTTGATAATAATTTTCTCGAGTACTACCATAAATTCAACTACAGAAACAAAGTTAGCCCAAACGAAAAATTAACGAAAATCGCAATAAAGCAATTGGTTCCAAACTACACAAAATGCTCGATTAATCATACAAATACCCACAACGAATTACTCGCAACGAAAACGAAAAATCTTCTGAACATTTGCTTACCTTGAATCGACGAATAGGTGAAAAAAAGAAGACTAAAGGAGACACGATAATATGTAAATGTTTTCAGATAAAATTGAATAATTTTGAAAAGGAAAATTTGTAGAGAGAGAGAGAGAGAGAGAGAGAGGGAGAAAGGAAATTAAAATTAAATAAAAATAAGTAATGAACTGTAATAAAATGGACATTTAGAGGGTGAAATAATAACGAAAGAGAGAGAGAGAGAGTGACATTGTCGTACTAATTTTTGATATGATATTTATACATCAAATTAGATAATTTCTACTAACATAATAAATAAAGTCTGTCTACATTTATAAATGACAGATAATCATACAATTCTCAATTAACCATTCAAAAATCAATCTAATCGAAACTTCAAAAAAAAAAAAAAAAATTGGTATTCGGTAATTTTTTTTTAAAGGATAAATGATATAAAATTTTCCTGTATTTTCAAATTTAGCTAAAAATTCTTCTGTGTTATAAAAATAGGTAAAAAAAACCTCCTGTATTTTGTAAGATATTGCACACTCTCCCCTTCCGTTACGTAAGCGTAACGGCGTTAAAATATGCATTAAATTGTCCGTTATACCTTTTTTATAATAACTATTGATCTTTTCAGTTGTTAAAAATGAACCATTTCAAATCTTAAATAATTTAAAAATTATTTTTATTTAAATATATAATTATATATAAACTATACATACAAATTAAGGGTGAATAGCAATTTACCCTCCTATGATATTGAAATGAGCACATTATCCCCCTATGAAAAAACATATAGCAATTTTACCCCTTGTACTTTTTAAAATGAAGCAATTTACCTCCTTGTATAGAGACGTAAATTGCTTTATTTAAAAATCATAGAGAGGTAAATTGTTGTATTTTAAAAAAAATAGAAAGATAAATTGCTATTTATTTTTTCATAAGAAAGTAATTTGCTCTTTTGTGATATCATAAGGAAGTTGTTTGCATTTTTCCCAATATAGTATAGATCTAAAGATGCAGGCGGCGAGCGCGGCAAAGGCGTCGGTACTCGCTCACAAAGGGGGCATCGTCGCCATCCCCAATCTTCTAGCAACGAGGTAACCAATGGAGAAGAAGACTGCGGAATATATTATCCTTAAATTTTTTTAACAAAAAATTAGCTAAAACTAATTTGAGTTTTCAAAATTTAAAAATAATAACAAATAATTGATTTTTTAGTTTAAATAGTAGTTTTAATTTAAATGTTTTTATAGTACATAATACAACATTAAAAAACTTGATATATTTTTTTGGTACTTTTTATATTTAATTATTATATTTTATAAATAAAGTAATTTATTAAAATATATTTAAATTAAATAATAATTTAATTTAATTAATTATATATAATTAATATAAGTCACTTTTATTTATATTTATATAATTTTTTAATTTGAAAAGTAAACTTTAGTATATTAATTTTTGTATTGTGATTTGTTAATTTAAAGAAATATAAGTAATTAAAAATATATTAAAACTAATAATTAATTAATTAATAATATATGATCTATTAAAAATATATTTAAACTAAAAAAATTGATTTTCTCTTATATATCAAAAAAAGGGGTAAAATAAAAGAAGTATGACATGTACCCTCCATTGCTCTCTAATGAAAAGGGGGTATTTTGCTTCCTTTTTCATGAGGGGCTGATTGCCTATAAAAATAACTCATAGGGTTTTTGTGATTTTCATTAAAATATAGAAGGATGTTATGCAAATTACCTTTTTTCAAATTTTGATACTCAATTTGATTTTGATTTTTAGTGTCGGCTAAGTTGAATACCGAATTTTATATTAAAATCTAAATATCTATATTTATAACAGAAAATAATAATTTTATGATTAAAACATAATTAGTCGATATGGTTATTGATTAACAAATAATTTATAACTAACAAATTCATATAGCATTATAATTTTTTTAAAATTTTTTGTTAATTTGGTACAAAATCAAACCGACTTGACATAAATTCGATTTTTTTGGTACGCCGAAATTTTAATTAATAGAACTCTCGATTCGGTTAACCGAAATGAACACTCTTAGTAACATCAAGAAAGGCTCTCTACACTCACAAATAGCGGTTAGTGATATAAAGAAAGGCTTTCTATTATCATAATCGGCAGTTAGTGACATCGTCGAACTAATTATTAAATGTGATATTTGTACCCCGAATTAGATAATTTATAATAATATAAAAAAGTAAGACCCTCTACACTCACAAACGATGGTTAATAATACCGCCACATCAATTTTTTTAATAAGACGCTATAATAAAAGACGAGATTTGGTACGGATAAGGAAATCATTCCAAAACTCGTTCCATATTGGAATAAGTTTTGTAACACATAAGGAATGGAGCATGAAAGATGACGTCATGATCCTCATTTTTTATGGGTTATAATTTTGGAACGGTCAAACTGTTCCAATACGTATTCCAGCAAAATAATTACAAACACCATTGCAAATACCATTTGAAAATACTAACGACCCCTTCCTATATGTGCGGCAATGGATGTCCGAAAGATGACAGTTAGTAAATGTATTCCAAAATGAGGTACAATTTGAAATGATTTGAGTACACACATAAGCAATTATGTGAAAAATCATTCATAATTATAAGTTTTACTTAAGACGAAATATGTTTCAAATACTGTTCCAAAATTCGATGGCAGTAAGTACCTTATTAATATAAATTTTTTTTTAAAAAAAAAGACCAATTTTTGGTTAAAAATACTACTAATTTTGTTTGTTTTGCAGGAGACGTTCCAGAAGCTGATGGAGGATCGTAAGCCTCAGCCCACGATCGAGGGTCATGATGCCCCTGTCGAATTAGAGGTTTTGGTGGTGATGATGAGTAGTAGATGTGGCTGGCTACAGTCAGGGACAAGAACAAGGGCCTAGTAATCGGTCTTGGTTCTGGGCCCACGTCACCGAGCGGACCTTAACATCACTATCGACATTCTCACCGCCACAACCAAACCTAGCCATTGAGGACCGCATCGGCCGCCTCATGATGGTTACGATGAGGGAGATGTGGGCCTTCTCCTAGACTGTCGGGCCGTCACGGCCGACCGCAGCATCGCCTTCGACAGACACCCGACCTCGAACCAGGATGATATGTACGTCACTAACGAGGAGAGTTTTTTTATTTTTTTTTTGTTTTTGTAATTAGATAGTATCTTTTCTTAATTATTCATGTTTCATAATGTTTATTACATTCTATTATTTCATATTTATTCAATTAATTAAATTCATAAAAATAATTAATTAAAAATTTAATAAATTAATTTAATTATATATTAAAATATATAAATTTATTTATTTATTAAAATTTATTGAATATATGAATTAAATTATTTATTAAAACTTATTAAATAAAAATAAAATAAATTATAAAATTAAAAATTAGGAACAATTTTAGTAATTGTAAAGAAAATGCTACAAATCTAAATAAATGATTGTTGCTAATACCATTACTAAAACAGTTCTAAACACGTGTTCCTAAACTGTATTGACCGTTCCAAATACCATTGTTAAAATCATTTCAAATACGCGTTCCTAAATAGTAGCTGATTGTTCCTAATACCATTGCCAATACAGTTTTTAAGTACATGTTTCAAAATAAGATTGACTGTTCCTAATACCATTACTAAAACAGTTTTACATACGTGTTCCTAAATAAGACTGACCGTTCCCAAAATAGTTACAGAAGACTATTCCAAACAAAAATATAACCGTGCCTAATGCTATTGTAAAAATTGACAAACAAATAATTCTAAAGACCGTTCCTATATTTATCAACAATACAAATAAATACAATTCCAAAATTTAGGCAAGAGTATTACAAAATTTGTTTCAAAAGTCACCCGACATAAATAATATAACCATTCCAAATAAAAAAAATAAAAGAATTTTAGATAAATTTATATTCGGAACAACCTCTAACAATGTGTTACAGTGCCCATCCCAAATTGAAATGGTCAAGCATGAACAATTCTTAAATATTTGTAACGCCATTAATAAGAACGAATGGCCAACTATTCAAAAAACCAGTCCAAATTGATTCGGTCACCTTCAGACTGTTCCTAAGAAAAAATAGAAAAAAGTCGTTCTTAAACTCGCCCCAAATAACGCCTTTATTTATAGTGAGAAAAGAATACCCGTGTTAGATATCTATATACTTCTATACAAATATAAAAAAGAAAAGTCATCTATTCTCACAAATGTTGATTAATGACACCGCAATAAAAATCGAATCGACCTGAACAAAGTTCAATTTTTATCAAATCAAACTGAACAGTTCGATTCGATATTCGGTACGCCATTTCAACGTACTGAAGTTTTGACTATCGAATGGTGTACTGAAGTTTTGACTATCGAATTTTCGATTCCTACAAGAAATAGAATGTATTAAAAAGGAGCGAACACATTAAATGATTGTAAAATCTCAACAGTCAAAATAAGCTCTTCCTTCTACGGTCATACATTCACAATTATTGTGTCTAGCCTAGTGAATATGTAAACCATTCTCTTTCTATCAACTAAAACCTCAATATTCCGCAGCATCTTCTTCAAATGCATTTCATATTTATCCAAGTTCGAAGTAGGAGTCACCATAAAATAAAAAAATTATTAAAACAAATACTAATTGAAAAAATTTAGTGTTAAATTCAATGATGCTCCCATTAAGTAATAATATTTTTCGTTCATACAAAACAGATAGACTTGTATAATTGCAAAACAATATTTTTTTTTCATTCATTGATCATAGCAATTTAATTTATATTTTCCATTGATATAGGAATAATATCACAAAAATTTTAGAATTTATATATGTGAAGTTATAAATTTTATTAGTGATAAATTATTCATTATTTTTGCAGCAATTCCAACAATTCTAGATCAGAACTTGACATTCCAAACATATCAAAAAAAGGTGTTTTGTTGTGCTTACGAGCTCCTTAAAAAATACATTATAAGATGCTCGACAACTTATAAACTTTTAAAAATATTTTTTTGTTGAAGTGCTTATAAAATCATAAAATAAAATGTTTTGGATTGTATAAACTATTTAAAGAAAAGTAAACCTCATCCAACTTTTTTGAAAACATCTTATAAGCTCTTTTATCTTAATATTTAATAAACAAATACACGCTCATAATTTTATTAGTATTGTATTTTTACCTTTGATGGCTTTTTCGATCATTATTACAGAGCTTATCACGCGAAATACTCTAATATCTTTTTAACTCTGACATCTTATTCCAAACACTTTAAAAACATTTTAAGCTCTTAAAACATCACACAAAATGTAGGAACTTATAAAATATTTCAAATCAACTTACCTTGGAAACTCTAAAACAACCCCAGATGTTTAGAAGAAAGCAAGCTTACTGTTCTGACTACAACTAGCTCAAAATCTAGTGCTTTCTAATGAGAGTTTTTATAGACAAAATGTAGAAAACGGGGAAGTTTTAAATATCAAAGACGTCTCCCCACATTCAGATACACTAATCCCACGCAGTAGTATGTGAAACATAGATACCATAAGTTTCATAAGGACTCTACTGAAAGAAGGTATTCCATAAATTTCAAACCACCGGATATGACATGAATTTAATCGACAATTACTCACCATCGAACATGTGATGCGTACGCATTGTTTGACGAGTGCTCAATGTTTTGAGTTCAGTTCTTGAACATAATTAAGAAACCACACTTTTGAAGAGAAAACCATCCAGATGAGCCAAAAGTTTCAATGGAAAGAACAGGTTATATCTTGGAAATGCAATTTCTCATCAAACCCTCTAAATGTAACAACCAAGTAACGCAACGACTTCTCAAGCATCTTGCCATGCGGTAGGACACAACGTTATGAGTTAAACATGTCAAAGGTGAGCAGACAATGATCAATATTCACCAACCAAATGGAGGGGTTAGGGGTAATGAAGAGCTATCTCATCAGGTATGCCATCAAAGCATATTATCTCTACTGAGCCCTTTCATTTAGCCGAATCAGCTGCCTGTCTTGCGCACTGAGATACGTATGGTTTCAGCTGAAAATAAGAGAAACAAGCATTTGAGCTATCATGAGTAAAAAAAAAACATATTGTATGTAAATTCAGTATTTTGAGTAGAAAAGTCAGAAGTCCTGTGTTTCTACATGTGAGATCTCTAGACATGAACTTTCCAACTTACGGTAATTGTGTTGACTATTCTTAGAAGAGAAGGATTATAGTTGTATCATAAATCTCCACTATTTACATATCTTAAAATTGTCGTGCAAAGGGGACATAATACCCCCCACAACTTAAAGGTAGTTGTCTATGAATATAGCAACATGTATCCAGCTACTATTCAAGTGTCCAGGCACCAACTAGAACACAAAGACTTATGATGATAGTGATACCAGTCAGACCACCGATACTATCTTAATGAACTGCAAATTCACAAGCCGGTAGGGTTGCCACCTATTCTCCACTAGTTATTTTCCAATGGAGCATTTAACAAGAATATATTCTTATTAACGCCTATAAAACAGGATGTCATGAAGCAAAAGAATTTCATCAAATATTATGCTCTGTTCATGAATCAGATCAATGCAGAACTCTCTCTCTCAGTCTTTAAATATTCCATTCCTCGGCATTAACAAAAATGCAAAACCAGTGTTCTTTATGTTGTCCAATTACAAAAAGGAGTCTTCCATAAAAATAATAGCTAGATATCAGCTGTGATAGCAGATAAAGTTACAAAATCACACTGCACAATCTGGATACTAGACTAGTTAGTCTAGCTCTTGAACAAGTTTAGAGGCGTAAAGTGCCTGTTTAGTTGCTACCATAAGTCTGCAATTCAAGATGAACATAATTGAAATAAATTGAACTTGTGTACCTTGAAGTCAGTTAAATCTGGCACGACATACTTTGGCAACTTCTCAGGCACCACCACATAACCACCTGCATACAATATCAAGCAGCTCTCTTGTTAAGAAGGTTATATTTGTCAAAGTTTTAAATTGTCAGACAGACCTCACAGCATCTAAATGCATTTTTACTTTTGAAGAGAATGCCAATTTGGTCACTTGGATAAGCCTCCAAGTTTACTACATATGTCATACTAAACAGTAGCTTTCAAGTCGACGAATGGAGCTGAAAAACTAATCAAATTACTCAGAATAATTTGGAATCGATCAACACAAGCTCGTTTGAGCTTGATTTATTAATTTAACAAACCATACTTGAAAATAAATTTTCATTTGATAAGTTTTCAAGCTTGATTTGAACTCGATCAGATCACTAAAACGATATAAAATATAATTGAAGACATCAAAGTCCTCGAGCTCAAACAAGTGTGCATTTGATTCAACTCAAGCTCATTCAAGGCTTCAAGCTGAATTCAATTATTAATCAAACAAAGTTCAAACTCAATTTTTTAAACTTGATTGTAATTCAATAAGCTTGAACAATGTGCTCAGCTTGATTTGACTTGTTTACAGCCCAGTGACAATGAGTCCCATCCCAATAGTCAGACTTATGATAGAAACATATATCCTGAGACGAGTTCCAGGGAATGGGAATTTAAACAGCACAATTACTAGAACCATATAGCTTTTCCCAATATACAATCTTTCAAATATTCCCCAGGTCTGCGTTATGTTACAAACCAAAAAATCGAGCATTTTTAAGACATATTGTTAGTTAAGTTTAGCAGAAAAACTGATGGTTGGAGATCAGCTATCGGATTCAAGCATTCAACCCCTAGGTTAGCAATATCATATAGTGGCAACTATATCTAAAACCAGCAGATTAACTGATCAAACTCACCGTCGTTTATAAGAAGCACAGAAATACACTCGCATAGTTCCACCAACTTCAAAAAATTAACATCTAAATCCAATAAAACATCTAACTGAGATTTGGCTCACACACGTGGTTGCAGTTTCCTTTTTGCACCCAAATTCAGATTCTCAATCCAAATTATGGGCTTCTCGTCTCACAGGAAATCATATCACAAATTGGGAAAACCAAAAATAACAAAAAGAAGAATAAGAAAAAGCACCTTTGCGAGTATGAAAACCAGTTGGCTTGCAATTATTGCCCTTGTAAAAGCCTCGAGGACTCCTCTTCGAAGTCAAAATATCGAGCGACGAAGTTCGCTTCCTTCTGAATGCTCTCCCTATTCCCAGTATCAGCCCTAGCGCCATTTTCTTACTACCACTTTCTTCAGCTTTCCTTCTGTCAAATTTTCTGCATCAGAAACAAAGATCGCAAGCTATAATTCCAAATATTTAAAAAGAATTGCAGCGTAGAATGGAGAGTGTTTTACTTGGAGCCAAGTGCAGACGCCGATGCAGGTAGCGAATAAGCAAGCAGCGAGTAAGGCTTGAAATTTATTCTAGAATTTATTTATTTTTAAACAATATCCAATTTAATTTTAATTTTTATTTTATTTTACTTATAAATATTATCCATTTTTTATTATGCTATAATTTTTTATTTTTTTTAAAAAAATATTTTTGTGAAAGTACAAGTTTTTGCAAACACTCCCGATCATGTGCTATTTTGGTCTTTTTAAAATCAATTTTCAAATTAATTTTCTATTAACATTATATTTTTTTAACAGATAATTTAGGTTTGTCATAATTATACTTACATCTTTTTGATTTGACAATTACATCTAATATCCCAAATATTTATTTCTATCTAACAAATAGGTTCATCCGTTAGTCAAAATTTATTAAATTTGTCGATAATTAACAAATATAACTGAATAGAAACTAATATTTATCAGATTGACTTATTACTGATTTATATTATAGGTCAAATAAATTTTTTCTGACCTAAACTACTTTTATAATGGTGACAATATACCTCCTTACATGCATTAACATGTGAAGAGGTATAAAAGTAATTTGATCATAAAAAATTATTTGACTTGCAACAAATGAGTAATAAGTCAATCAAGAGTAAATATGAGTTTATATGATTTTTTTGTTCGTATCAGCAAATTCAGTGAATTTTAACTATCGAATGATCTTATTTGTTAGCTTGAAGCAAAGCTTAAGAATACTAAATATAATTTGACAAATCACAAAAAAATTATATGTAATTATATCAAATCTGGGATAATTTATATGTTGCAGTTAATGTTCTAGGAGTTTGTAACCTAAACATGCAATTCATATATGTCTTAAAGGGTTGGGAAGGGAGTCCAGCGGACAATAGGGTGTTGTGCTACACGATCAATAAACGAAATGTGTTACAGATCCCTATAGGTAACTAGGCATCGAACATCATACATCTTATACATTTTCAAATAGATATGATTCTGTTCTTATTGTTTAGTCTGTATTGATTTTTCTTTTTCTTAGTACGTCAACTTTCACCATATTGATTATGTTCCATTATTAGATACTATGTGTAACAAATTTGGTTTAAATTTTAGGCATTATTACTTATATGACAGTGGTTATTCGAATGATTGTAGGCTTCCTCGCCCCATACAGAGGTCAGAGGTGTTTGTTATCACTTATGTGAGTGGGACTGTGGAGCGGGAGAACAACAGAACTGTGAGGAATATTATAACCTCAAACACTCTTATGCAAGGAATATTATTGAGAGGGCATTTGGGTTGTTGAAAATTCGATGGGCTGTGTTACGAAGTCTGTCTTTTTATCCTATCAAGATCTAAAATAGGACTATTTTGGCTTGTTTCACTCTCCACAATTTTATTCGATCGGAGATGCCAAATGATCCTTTAGAACTAGAGATTCTGGAACAACTTGATTATGCAATGGACTCAAGTATTGAATATAGTACTAGTATTGATACTAGCAACTCATGGTCCCAATGGAGAGACAAATTAGCTTCATCTATTATTACATCTAAAATTCAAGAGACAATATTCTTCTATTGTTGGTATGATGTCAAAGAATGGATTTGGATGGGATGAGAGTAAGTATATGGTTATGATCGAGGAGAATGAAAAAGACGTGAGAAACAACTATGTCAAGGTATGCCAAATTCCGATGCCCTCTCATTACATTATATACTAGAGTTGCATTATATTCCTTCCTATCTATCCTCCTTAGTCCACTTGGAGTTGTGGAACATCTGACGTTTGGTAGTAGTAGCTATCTAGCCACATTTTTGGAGAGAACAAGGAACGAGAGAATTATAGTGGGTTTGATTAATCTATTTAACACGATGAAATCGTGTTAAGTACATCTTCTCTTCTCCACATACCTATTTATAGATGAAAAATTGCCAACACCAATATTGGGGGTGCAAAAAATATAGATGGCTACTTCACCTGCATTAATGGTGCACAAATATTCGTGCTGGAGTTAGGAAAGTTTGGGTAAGTGGCGCTGGAACTAAAACTGATAATAAATCAATATTTAAAGGCGCCACTATTATATGTATTTTATCTCCCTCATATTTAAAGGCGCCACTATTATATGTATTTTATCTCCCTCATATTTAAAGGCGCCACTATTTAAATCAATATTCGACTTACTATGGTCTAAAAAGTTCTCCAAATCCTTCAAGAACCATATCCAGCTCCATAGTTTGTCAATCATTTTCATTCCTAGCTGCAAGTCATTGACTGCATACTTGACCTAAATCCAGCTTCTACCAGGGGGTTTCCCCTGCACTAGTACTCGCATTTCTTTCCTTAAGTGTATGACTTTACTCCATTGGTTCTCATCTGCATACATATTAGATAAAAGGACAGGAGCTCCACCACCTCTTATCTTTCAATAACTCAATCTTTCTCAAAACAGCTTCACCAAACTCCAAGTTATTGTGAAGCCTACAACCACTTAGTAAAGATCCCAATACAGCCAAATTAGGTTCCATCGGCATGTTTTCAACAATATTATAAGCTCGATAAACCATCCCAGCTCTTGCTAATAGGTCAACAATGCATCCGTAATGCCGAAGATCAGGCTGAATCCCATATTTTGTACTCATCAACTCAAAAATGTATAAACCTTCTTCAACCAGTCCAGAATGTGCACATGCCGAAAGAACTGCAACAAAAGTTACTTCATCAGGTACAAGTGTACATAATAGCTCCATTTGAGTGAACATGTTCAGAGCATCCCGTCCCCGCCCATGCATAGCGTATCCTGAGATAATTGTTGTCCAAGAGTACAAATCTCTCTTACTATTTTCAATGTCTTCGAACACTTTTCTAGCACAGCACAAATCTCCACATTTTGCATAGGCGTCTATTAGTGAATTAACAACGGAAACATCAAGTTCAAGCCATCCAGCCTTGCCAAGTAATGCATGAAAGCATTTGGTAAGGTCCATAGAACCTAAACTAGCACAAGTAGACATTGTAGAGACGACAGTAACATCATTAGGCTGTGGTTGACAATCATCAGACAATAACGTTTTGAATAAATAAAGGGCATCACGGTAACTATATTGCGAGACAAGCCCTGAAATTAAACTTGTCCATGAAACAATATCTTTCTCAGGCATTTCATTAAACACTGACCATGCATCCGCACCTGAACAGCAGATGATGTAGGCATTAAGAAGAGAATTTTGTACAAACAAATCATGACCAAGAACCAATTTCACAATTTGACAATGAACTTGTTTAACGAAACCCAAATCAAGACTAGCCCCACATGCCTGGAGCACGAATGGAAATGTATATCTATCAAGAACCATTTCCCGGCTAAGCATTTGTATATAATAATTCAAAGCAATCACAGGATCAAACACTGCAAAGAACCTGATCATTATATTCCAAGAAAAAAGATTCGATTGTCCAATTTGATTAAATATTTCAACTCCAAACTCCAATTTTTCCGTCCCATTGCCTCCTTTCAATTCAATCAAACTCAAATACAAAAGATGGCTCATGACGAACAGATTCCTGTCAAGACCCGAAACAAAAACATATGAAAGAAGTTGTTTGAGATTAGAAAATGTTCTGTTGCATTGTTCTTCGAAGAGTTGCAATCTTTGGTGCCTCTGAAACAATTGGTTATGGCGAACCCAGTTGGAAGAATTGGTTTGCGATGAAAAATTGACTGCTTTGCAAAGGAAGAATGGAAGCAATGATTCTCTAAGGTGCTGGAGAACCATAATTCTTCCTCAATGAAAAAGATTCTTCAGGAGCATCCAAATTTATAGATTGAACAGGCAATGAAGAACAAAAGATATGGCGCGGACAAGCATGAAGATATACCATAAAAGAGAAACGAACATGGTGTTTGCGTGGTGATGGCAGGAATTGCTTTGGGTTTGGTTCATTCACTTACTCCCGGTAATTTGTCAGCCAACAGAATCTGTCTCACCCTCACTTATGATATCTTCTCTCTTCATTTTCGGGCTGTTTTTTTGCACTGTAGAACTGAGTGAACTAAGACTGTTTCTCCAACCACACAACACTATTGAGCTGTAAAATCAGGTTAATTAGCACTTCACGACATTGAAATAGAGCTATGTTTGACTTACCACTCTCAAATTAAAACGTGTCATTTCGTAACCTCCAAATACCGAAGTCTTGCCAGTTTATAAGTCCAGCTTTCTTGAGCAAAAAGTTTCTCTCAAGTGAATTAACCAGAAAAATATGGTAAATCTATCACTTTCTGCTTATTTCCTCAATAGTGTAGCAGATAACATCCCCTGGCTCCTTTCTATCTAAACTTTTGCCGAATATCTTAACAAACCCTCCTACAAAATAGTTCCTGCTAACTCGTCATAGTAAACCATCCCCGTTCAATTCCCATCCACGTCCTCTTTTAGATAATCAGTTGAAACTTGAAAACCATGCGAATAAACATCACCAAATAAGAAACGGTATAAACAAAAATTAAATGGTTAAATGATGCACTTGTGCAAAATAAAGAGACATAGATTAGATTTAAAGAATAAGGGGGAAAAAAACGCACGCGCAGACATCTTAGAAGAGAGAAATAACGAATCTGCCGTTTCTGAAAGCAAATCCCGAAAACGAAGAAGATATTCCCAAATCAGAACACAGAAAATTGATATTCCAGCTTTTCAACAATGACTTAAACAAAATTCGCAAATAAAACAAAGACAAAAGCTATTCACGCACACAGATAGAAGCCGAATTCCAACGGACTTCCGAAAAAAGCAAAAAACAACAGTACCTTAATCGGATCTCAAGCAGCAGGCACGGTCCTCGACCTTCAGGCGTAACGAAAGATCAGAAAGGAGAAGAAGATGATCTGAGAGAGAGAAATAGATAGAGACTAACTGGTTAGAGGCTTTCCTGATGATAAAGTTGATTGCAGAGGGGGAGTTGTTTATCGAGATCTAGGGTTTCAAGGAAGAAAAGATGGGGAGAGGGAGCGTGAAATATGGGTTGGAATCTTGTGATGACCTCCAACTTATACACACACAGATATATATATATTTATATGTATGTATATATTGTGGGCCGTCTATTTCGGTCTCTTTGAGAACAATACGCGTTTGCTGCTTCTGGAATCAAATTTTCGTCATCCTCCAAAACATTTCTAAAGATTTTCCAAACATCTATGATCCTTCGTATATGATTAGAGTCATTATCTAAATTTATTTAAATTATTATTAAATTTTAGATATTAAGTTTGAATTTAATTGTATTAATCTAATCAAATTTTAATTAAATAATCATAAGCGGAATTTGAATAATTTATTATTTTAAGTATATTTTGTTATTTTTGTATTAATTTAATTGAGTTCGAGTCAAACTTGAAACCTTATCAAACAAAAAAATTTAAATCAAAACGAGAGCTTCTATCGTTTGATTTTAGTTGAGTATCAAATAGTTTGATTTAGTAGGAAGTGTAATTTAAAAAAAAAAAGATAAAAGATAAGGATGTAATATTTGTGAGGAAAAAATAAATGCATAAATAAATAAGAAAATATAAAATTGCAACACAATAGATAAACTTGTATAATTGCAAAAAAAAAAATTTATTCATTGAACATAGCAATTTAATTTATATTTTCCATATATAGGAATAATATCATATAATAATACAAAAATTTTAAAATATTATATATGTGAAATTATAAATTTTATTAGTGATAACTTATTCAAGTATTTGGTTTAAAAGTGCTTTTTGCAGCATTTCCAGCAATTCTAGATCAGAACTTGACATTCTAAACATCTTAAAAGAGGGTTTGGCTGTGCTTACGAGCTCCTTAAAAGATATATTATAATATGTTCGACAACTCATAGACTCTTAAAAATCGTTTGACAAATCTTTTGTTGAAGGGCTTATAAGATCATAAAATAAAATATTTTGGATCGTATAAATTATTTAAAGAAAAGTAAACTTCACCCAACTTTTTTGAAAACATCTTATAAGCTCTTTAATTTTAATATTTAATAAACAAATACATGCTCATACTTTTGTTAGTATTTTACTTTTACTGTTGATAGCTGCTTTTTCGATCATTATTACAGAGCTTATCATGCGAAATACTCTAATATCTATTTAACTCTGACATCTTATTCCAAATACTTTAAAAACTCTTTAAGCTCTTAAAACATCATATAAAATGTAGCAACTTATAAGATGTTTAAAATATACTTACCTCGGAAACTCTAAAACAACCACAAATGATCCCAAAGAAGAAAGCAAGCTTACTGTTCTGACTACAACTAGCTCAATGACTACAACTAGTGCTTGAGAGTTTTTATAGACAAAATGTAGAAAATAGGGAAGTTTTAAATATCAATGACGTCTCCCCACATTCAGATACACGAATCCCATGCAGAAGTATGCGAAACATCACTATGTTTGGTTTCATGTTTGTACATTTTCCCAAACAATATAAAATACAACTAATATTTGTTTTTGTGTTTTTCAGTGTTTTTCACATTTTATTTGTGTGTTTTTTTATTTTTCAACTTTTTATATATAATATATACATATATATATAATATATTCAATATAAAAGAGACATGATTTGATAATGAAGAGAGATTTTTATCTTTAAAAAACACAACATTAAACATACAATATTTATATATATACATATTTGTATATAAAAAAGATATAATTTGACAATGAACAATGATTTTTGTCTCTCAAATCTCAACATCAAACATAACCATTTATTTTAAAATATTTTAAATTACCTCAAAACACAAATCCAAACGCACCATCTATCTTCAATACACACTTGTTTATCTATATTATTCTCTCTCTATCTCCAAAATGCCAAAACAAAACACTCAAAATACAAATCCAAACACTATGCATAAATTTCATAAGGACTCTACTGAAAGATGGTATTCCATAAATTTCAAACCACCGGATATGACATAAATTTAATCGATAATTACTCACGATCAAACATGCAATGCGTACACATCACACTTAAATATGCGCATGCTTCAAGCATACAAATTTATCGAGTGTTGTTTGACGAATGCTCAATGTTTTGAGTTCAGTTCTCGAACATAATTAAGAAACCACACTTTTGTAGAGAAAACCATCCAGATGAGCCAAAAGTTTCAATGGAAAGAACTGGTTGTATCTTGGAAATGCAATTTCTCATCAAACCCTCTAAATGTAACAACCGAGTAATGCAACAACTTCTCAAGCATCTTGCCATGCGGTAGGACACGACGTTATGAGTTAAATATGTCAAAGGTGAGCAGACAATGATCAATATTCACCAAGCAAATGGAGGGGTTGGAGGTAAAAAAGAGTTGTCTCATCAGGTATGCCATCAAAGCATATTATCTCTACTAAGCCCTTTCATTTAGCTGAATCAGCTGCCTGTCTTGCACACTGAGATACATATGGTTTCAGCTGAAAATAAGAGAAACAAGCATTTGAGCAATCATCATGAGTTAAAATAAAATGTTAAATGTAATTCAGTATTTCGAGTAGAAAAGTGAAGTCCTATGTTTGTACAGAGTGAGATCTCTAGACATGAACTTTTCAATTTACGGTATGAATTGTGTTGATTATTCTTAGAAGAGAAAGATTATGGTTGTATCACAAATCTCCATTATTTACATATCTTAAAATTGTCGTGCAAAGGGGACATAACCCCCACAACTTAAAGGTAGTTGTCTATGAATATAGCACTATGCGTTGAGCTATTATTCAAGTATCCAGGCACCAACTACAACACAAAGACCTATGACGATAGTGATACCAGTCAGACCACCGATACTATCCTAATGAACTGCAAATTCACGAGCCGGTAGGGTCGCCACCTATTCTCCACTAATTATTTTCCAATGGAGCATTTAACAAGAATACATTCTTATTAATGCCTATAAAACAAGCTGTCTTGAAGCGAGTGAATTTCACCAACTATTCTGCTCTGTTCATGAAGTAGATGTACGCAAAACTCTCTCTCAGTCTTTAAATATTCCATTCCTCAGCATTAACGAAAATGCAAAACCAGTGTTCCTTATGTTGTCCAGTTACAAAAAGGAGTCTTCCATAGAAATAATAGCTAGGTATCAGCTGTGATAGCAGATAAAGTTACAAAATCACACTGCACAATCTGGATACTAGACTAGTTAGTCTAGCTCTTCAACAAATTTAGAGGCGTAAAGTGCCTGTTTAGTTGCTCCATAAGTCTCTGCAATTCAAGATAAACATATTTGAAATAAATTGAACTTGTGTACCTTGAAGTCAGTTAAATCTGGCATCACATACTTTGGTAACTTCTCAGGCACCACCACATAACATACAATATCACGCAACTCTCTTGTTAAGAAGGTTATATTTGTCAAAGTTTTAAATTGTCAGACAGACCTCAGAGCATCTAAATGAATTTTTATTTTGAAAGAGGATACCAATTTGGTAACTTGGATAAGCCTCCAAGTTTACATATGTCATACTAAACCGTAGCTTTCAAGTCAATAAGTGGAGCAGAAAAACTAACCAAATTACTCAGAGATTTAATTTGGAATCGATCAACACAAGCTCGTTTGAGCTTGATTTATTAATTTAACAAACCATACTTGAAAATAAATTTTCATTTGATAAGTTTTCAAGCTTGATTTGAACTCGATCAGATCACTAAAACGATATAAAATATAATTGAAGACATCAAAGTCCTCGAGCTCAAACAAGTGTGCATTTGATTCAACTCAAGCTCATTCAAGGCTTCAAGCTGAATTCAATTATTAATCAAACAAAGTTCAAACTCAATTTTTTAAACTTGATTGTAATTCAATAAGCTTGAACAATGTGCTCAGCTTGATTTGACTTGTTTACAGCCCAGTGACAATGAGTCCCATCCCAATAGTCAGACTTATGATAGAAACATATATATCCTGAGACGAGTTCCAGGGAATGGGAATTTAAACAGCACAATTACTAGAACAATATAGCTTTTCCCAATATAAATCTTTCAAATATTCCCCAGGTCTGCATTATGTTACAAACCAAAAAATCGGGCATTTTTAAGACATATTGTGAGTTAAGTTTAGCAGAAAAACTGATGGTTGGAGATCAGCTATCGGATTCAAGCATTCAACCCCTGGGTTAGCAATATCATATAGTGACAACTATATCTAAAACCAGCAGATTAACTGATCAAACTCACCGTCGTTTATAAGAAGTACAGAAATACACTCGCAATAGTTCCACCAACTTCAAAAAATTAACATCTAAATCCAATAAAACATCTAACTGAGATTTGGCTCACACACTTGGTTGCAGTTTCCTTTTTGCACCTAAATTCAAATTCTCAATCCAAATTATGGGCTTCTCGTCTCACAAGAAATCATATCACAAATTGGGAAAACCAAAAAAACCAAAAAGAAGAATAAGGAAAAGCACCTTTGCGAGTATGAAAACCAGTTGGCTTGCAATTATTGCCCTTGTAAAATCCTCGAGGACTCCTCTTCGAAGTCAAAATATCGAGCGACGAAGTTCGCTTCCTTCTGAATGCTCTCCCTATTCCCAGTATCAGCCCTAGCGCCATTTTCTTACTACCACTTTCTTCAGGTTTCCTTCTGTCAAATTTTCTGCATCAGAAACAAAGATCGCAAGCTATAATTCCAAATATTTAAAAAGAATTGCAACGTAGAATGGAGAGTGTTTTACTTGGAGCCAAGTGCAGACGCCGATGAAGGTAGCGAATAAGCAAGCAGCGAGTAAGGCTTGAAATTTATTTTAGAATTTATTTGTTTTTAAACAATATCCAATTTAATTTTAATTTTTATTTTATTTTACTTATAACTATTATCCATTTTTTATTATGCTATAATTTTTTATTTTTTTAAAAAAAATATTTTTGTGAAAGTACAAGTTTTTGCAAACACTCCCGATCATGTGCTATTTTGGTCTTTTTAAAATCAATTTTCAAATTAATTTTCTATTAACATTATATTTTTTTAACAGATAATTTAGGTTTGTCATAATTATACTTACATTTTTTATTTGACAATTACATCTAATATCCCAAATATTTATTTCTATCTAACAAATAGGTTCATCCGTTAGTCAAAATTTATCAAATTTGTCGATAATTAACAAATATAAATGAATAGAAACTAATATTTATCAGATTGACTTATTACTGATTTATATTATAGGTCAAACAAATTTTTTCTGACCTAAACTAGTTTTATAACGGTGACAATATACCTCCTCACATGCATTAACATGTGAAGAGGTATAAAAGTAATTTGATCATAAAAAAATTATTTGACTTGCAATAAATGAGTAATAAGTCAATCGGGAGTAAATATGAGTTTATATGATTTTTTTGTTCGTATCAGCAAATTCAGTGAATTTTAACTATCGAATGATCTTATTTGTTAGCTTAAAGCAAACCTTAAGGATAGTAAATATAATTTGACAAATCACAAAAATATTATATGTAATTATATCAAATCTGGGATAATTTATATGTTGCAGTTAATGTTCTAGGAGTTTGTAACCTAAACATGCAAGTCATATATGTCTTAAAGGGTTGGGAAGGGAGTCCAGCGAACAATAGGGTGTTGTGCTACACGATCAATAAATGAAATGTGTTACAGATCCCTATAGGCAACTAGGCATCGAACATCATACATCTTATACATTTTCAAATAGATATGATTCTGTTCTTATTGTTTAGTCTGTATTGATTTTTCTTTTTCTTAGTACGTCAACTTTCACCATATTGATTATGTTCCATTATTAGATACTATGTGTAACAAATTTGGTTTAAATTTCAGGCATTATTACTTATATGACAGTGGTTATTCGAATGATTGAAGGCTTCCTCACCCCATACAAAGGCCAGAGGTGTTCGTTATCACTTACGTGAGTGGGACTGTGGAGCGGGAGAACAACAAAACTGTGAGGAATACTATAACCTCAAACACTCTTATGGAAGGAATATTATTGAGAGGGCATTTGGGTTGTTGAAAATTCGATGGGCTGTGTTACGAAGTCTGTCTTTTTATCCAATCAAGATCTAAAATAGGACTATTTTGGCTTGTTTCACTCTCCACAATTTTATTCGATCGGAGATGCCAAATGATCCTTTAGAACTAGAGATTCCGGAACAACTTGATTATGCAATGGACTCGAGTATTGAATATAGTACTAGTATTGATACTAGCAACTCATGGTCCCAATGGAGAGACAAATTAGCTTCATCTATTATCGGGAATGGCTGCACCATGCATGACCAGCTCGTGTCTTGTTTGTCCCCTGACCCATCCCTCGAATGGTGCTGTTGTTTCAAAAGAGCGTTCAATTTGAACTTGTTGAAGAGCGTTTAGTTATTGTATTGGACTACTTTGTTTTGTTAAACATGCGTTGAGTATTTGTACTCAAGTGTTTGTTACATGCCTCAATTACATTGCTTGTGCTATTACGTTTTATAAGTTCAAGAATCCTTGTTTATAAACGATTAATCCATAGATCCATTTTTGTAAGTTACATTTTTTTAGTTTCTTTTTTTAAATATTTCATGTGTGTACAGTTTATTTTCTTCTCCTCAAAATCCCTTTTGCAATAATACATGGTACGGGCGTTTACTGCACTTATCATCTTTTTTAATGCAGGCTAAGCTCTTATAGATTTACCTCTAATGCAAGTCAATTATATATGAACACTTGCCCAAGTATGGAGTCGGACATGAATCCTTCGGATGACGAGGGGACCAGTCGACAATGTCATCATTGAGCATCTAAGGATAAGACATTCACTAGGCATACTTAGACGATCCGTGAAGAGGAAGTGTTGATCATGAATTGAGATCGTTGGTGGCTAGTGGATGGAAATGCGATAATGGATTTTTCATTGATTATCTCGCCTAACTGAAAATTTTATACTGTGTGCCATTCCAAATTGTGATCTTAGAGTTAAACCACATATTACATCAAAAATTCAAGAGACAATATTCTTCTATTGTTGGTATGATGTCAAAGAATGGATTTGGATGGGATGAGAGTAAGTATATGGTTATGATCGAGGAGAATGATAAAGACGTGAGAAACAACTATGTCAAGGTATGCCAGATTCCGATGCCCTCTCATTACATTATATACTAGAGTTGCATTATATTCCTTCCTATCTATCCTCCTTAGTCCACTTGGAGTTGTGGAACATCTGACGTTTGGTAGTAGTAGCTATCTAGCCACATTTTTGGAGAGAACAAGGAACGAGAGAATTATAGTGGGTTTGATTAAGCTATTTAACAAGATGAAATCGTGTTAAGTACATCTTCTCTTCTCCACATACCTATTTTGTTGATAATTATGGCCCAATGACCGCGACCCACTAAAGGCAGAGCCCACAAGTCCCACCCACCTGGCATGACCCACTTCAACTTTACCCGGCCCATACCCGATACCCAATATCCGACCCACTAATATACCTACTTAAGCTGATTTCTAACCCTAAAGGTTAGTCTATTTCCCCCTTCTTTCTACTGCGCCGCTGACCTCGGTTCTCGTCCTCATCGAAGAGCTCTCACAGCTCTTCCCACTTTGGTTCGTACGCATTCTGGTAGCATCGAGCCAATCGATTCTCCTATTCATTAGCATTCAACAATTATTTCAATTTTTATTGTTAAAGAAAAAAGAAATTTGCAATATCAAAACATAACGAAACATACCCGGCAAATGGCTTGCCACACAGCGTCGTCCGCCGTTAATCTCCGTTCGTTGTGATTCCATGTAACGTCTGGGTGATTTCCCAGCCATTGGAACGTATAAAAACAATCTCGCTGTTGGTTAACCCTTGTATAGGCTCACGCGTAAGTTAAATCGCGTGCGGAACTCCTTATTCACGTCGAATAAGGTGGAATGGATGGCTTGCATGTTGTGGTGGTTTGGGCGAAAGATACCGAGCCTTTTGCAGTAGATGAGAGATTGGACGAATAGGTCCTCCATCTCCCTTATCCATCGTTCACGATAAAAAACGACGGACTGAAATATATAACCACTTACAACCATGTTTATATTTTTATGAATAAGAAGAAAAAATTCAAATCCACGTATTGTGAAATAGGAAATTCACAGAATGTTACAACTCAATCCACTCCACTAAGCAGTGACTAATGCCTCAATCCACTAGTAAAATTGGTTTACCAAGTGATTGAATATTATCGAAAAATGATGCTAAACCAAGCTAAACCAGCAGTAGATAGCAGAAAGCAGAAAGCAGTAGATAGCAAAAATGATGTAAAGATATTATGGATGAAGAAGGTAAAGTGAGGTGGTGCGTGGATTGGATTTATAGGCAAAATAAATTGGAAGGTTGCATGGGAATTGTACTAAATAATAGGGACATAGTAGTAATATTGATGCAAAATACATCATTAGGAAAAACAACTTTGCTGCAAATTCTTGGATAAGTCATTGCTTTCTTCCACAAGCAAGCTTATTTGACATTTGATTTGATGTATATAAAATTTATATAAAATTAAATTTTTTTAATAATGAATATCATTTTTACATTTATATATTTGAATACAAACAATACATTTGACTTATTCTTTATTTTTGATATTTTTATACCGTATTGAATATATATAAAAAGTGATCTATATTTAATAAAATATCATAATTTAAATCGGGTCAAATTCAATAAAAAATTTCGATACATATTAAAAATATCGAACTAAAATATCGATTATGTATTCCTTAATTAATTTTAGCGAATTAAAGTGCTGTTTTATTATAATATGGATATACCAATATCAAAATGAAAAAATTCGTTAAAATTAAATAAGGAATACATAATCGATATTTTAGTTCGATATTTTTAATATGTATCAAATTTTTTTATTGAATTTGACCCGATTTAAATTATGATATTTTATTAAATATAGATCACTTTTTATATATATTCAATACGGTATAAAAATATCAAAAATAAAGAATAAGTCAAATGTATTATTTGTATTAAAATATATAAATGTAAAAATGATAGTCATTATTAAAAAAATTTAATTTTATATAAATTTTATATACATCAAATCAAATGTCAAATAAGCTTGCTTGTGGAAGGAAGCAATGAATTATCCAAGAATTTGCAGCAAAGTTGTTTTTCCTAATGATGTATTTTGCATCAATATTACTACTATGTCCCTATTATTTAGTACAATTCCCATGCAACCTTCCAATTTACTTTGCCTATAAATCCAATCTACGCACCACCTCACTTTACCTTCTTCATCCATAATATCTTTACATCATTTTTGTTATCTACTGCTTTCTGCTTTCTGCTATCTACTGCTGGTTTAGCTTGGTTTAGCATCATTTTTCGATAATATTCAATCACTTGGTAAACCAATTTTACTAGTGGATTGAGGCATTAGTCACTGCTTAGTGGAGTGGATTGAGTTGTAACATTCTGTGAATTTCCTATTTCACAATACGTGGATTTGAATTTTTTCTTCTTATTCATAAAAATATAAACATGGTTGTAAGCGGTTATATATTTCAGTCCGTCGTTTTTTATCGTGAACGATGGATAAGGGAGATGGAGGACCTATTCGTCCAATCTCTCATCTACTGCAAAAGGCTCGGTATCTTTCGCCCAAACCACCACAACATGCAAGCCATCCATTCCACCTTATTCGACGTGAATAAGGAGTTCCGCACGCGATTTAACTTACGCGTGAGCCTATACAAGGGTTAACCAACAGCGAGATTGTTTTTATACGTTCCAATGGGTGGGAAATCACCCAGGCGTTACATGGAATCACAACGAACGGAGATTAACGGCGGACGACGCTGTGTGGCAAGCCATTTGCCGGGTATGTTTTGTTATGTTTTGATATTGCAAATTTCTTTTTTCTTTAATAATAAAAATTGAAATAATTGTTGAATGCTAATGAATAGGAGAATCGATTGGCTCGATGCTACCAGAATGCGTACGAACCAAAGTGGGAAGAGCTGTGAGAGCTCTTCGATGAGGACGAGAACCTCGGCATTCCGGTACCCGATGAGGAGGAAAAAGAAGACGATGCTGATCTTTTTTCCCGGATATTCCAGATGTGGCAGCCCCCCAGCATAACGAGCCTGCTACTGTCATTTTTTATCCTATTTGCATGGATGCATCGTCGAGCTCGGACGACGAAGATGGCACGGACTTAAACGTCCCAAAGGTGCCAAAAGACGATGGTGAAAGCTCGTCCAAAGCGGCGCCGCCGGAGGAACCCCCTACTAGTGGAAAATGATTGTAAAGTTATTGTTAATTTGAAGGATGATTTTTATGTAAGCCCTTGATGCCTTATTTATGAAAGACCCTTCTTTTGCACGTAATAGTCTTGATAATTGCTATTCTCCTCTCTCATTTACATGCAATGTCTAGTTATCTCAAACGTATTAATTAATTGTTGTTTTTTTATCCATTCATCATGTCTTGAGGATACTCCTCCGCCACCGCACGCCACCTCCTGGACCAGTGTCGCCATCTTCTCAACTTCTTTATAATTATACATTTAAAACATAAAATTATGTACAAAATTGAATTAATAATATAACAAGGCCAAGTTATGTTAATCTCTATCTCTTACTCATATATTTCTGTCTAATAATAAAATTTGTTTATCTTTTACATGCATCTTCTATTGTTAAATTAATGATTTATATATTTAATATATTACTTTTAACGTCTTTTTTCTATTTATAAAAAATATATTTTATTATAATAATATACATCTTCTACTTTTACATGCATTCTATTTTTTATATATTTTGTTAATTTGGTATAAAAAAATAAAATAATAGTTGCTGTTTACTTATACATTTCTATCTATTTTGTATTCCAAATTTTTGCTTAATTTATTTTTTTATTATTATAATTTTTCTTTTCGCTTGTAATCTTTTTTTTTAAATGTATTTAGACTTCTAAAGAATGCATTTTGATAAATACTTGTTGTTACAATTGTTGATTTGTTTTTTGTTCAATTGATTCTTTTGTTTTTTATCTTTATTTTGGAATTTATTTGCACCGATGAAAGTGGTCTATTCTTTCATGACTACTTAATTATTTTAATTTATTTTAAATAATTATTTAGTTTATTATTCATGATAATTAATTTACTCTTTATTTTTCTGTTCAAATTGATGAAATAATATTCAGAATTTAAAATAATATAAATAGAATTATATTGTTGATGTTTTGGTCATATTAAATTATTTATTTAATTTAGGCCTTACTTATTTAAATAAAGTATATTCTTCACATTTTTGTTTAGCATTCACAATATATAAGAATATATTTGTACATATATATTAGGTAATATGAGGAATATGTCATTTTGGCCTATGCCTACGGAGACTGGAAATTCCTTGTTACTAGATTCTCTTATTCAAATTAATCCACATAAATATTGAATTATATTTATCGTATAATTATACATAATTCAATTAAAGTGATCAATGACATAAAAGAAAATTCACAATGTATAATTAGTTAAATTAACTAAATATGAATAAAAAAGGAGATAAATATTCAATCAATTAGGCCAACCCTCATAACTAATTTATGTCACATCAAAAGTACATATACCTATATTCAACATTCTCACACCTATATACCTACATTTGGAAACAACTAAATCAAACATATTCTCAGTTTTCGCACAAAAACCAATAAAGCATTTTTACCCATTTCCAAATGTTGGAAACTGAAAATGAAAATGAAAACACAACCAAACGGGCCCTAAGTGTTCTCACTTTAGATTTTTTTAAAATAAAAATAAAAATAATAATTAATCCATTTAAAATATTGGAGGGAAAGAAAAAATAATTTTGGAGCCAATTTTATTGGCTATAATTAGGTAAAATTTGTAGCAAAAGATTTTTAAAACTTGTCACAATGACGTCGTTTTGTATTGTTTTACAACTTATATATGACGGCCTTTTTGTGACAGCCTTCATTCATAGTTAAAAAACTAAACGATATTGTTTTACACTATATTTTTGCTGCAGATATATTTTCGTAGTTAATAACGGTCAATTACTACGCCATTTTTCTTGTAGCAAATGCTTTGGTAGCTAAAAGTCTATTTTCTTGTAGTGTCACTAGACAAAACAAATAAAAACATAGAACCTACCCACCTGAGCAACGCGAGACGTAGAAATCGATCGAACCTGTGTTTTGAATCTTCTAATTGTGCACCGCGTTTTGTGGCACGTTGAACAACTTCTTCGTACTGGTTAATGCGTTTAAGAAGTCTCAAAATTACCTACTTAGCCCGCGACACATTGGCAGGTCTACCCACTCGAAAGAGCCACAATACGAGCCCTTCAAAAGGAAATATAACATTTATGAGCCAGTCCAATACCCACATTGAAATAATATTATGTCGTAACAGAGGCTGCTATAAAAGAAGAGAGCTGCAGCTGTAGATGGAAGAAGCTTCAGCAAAACGAGCTAAGAGGATGAAGATGGTTCTTAATCGTGCTATGAAGAAGGCGTTTTTATTGATGCGTTTTTTCTAAGCTTCGCGCTTTTATCAGTTACTGTTGTCGCATTTATTTTCTCCTTTGATTAGGCGCGTTCACGCCTTTATTAACAGTTAGTGCATTTTAGTTAAAGTTAGTTGTAGTCAGCCTATAAAGAAGACACATTCTTCTTCTTCATTGTAACTTGACAGAAAGAAACAGAGTGAAATACTTACAGATTTTCTTGCGTTCCTTCAAGAACCTTCGTTGATCTCTTCTACAACTTTATGCTTCCGCTACGATACCAATTTCTAAATGGTATCAAAGCCATCTTTTGATGGTCTCTGATCCGTTTCACAAAGAACCTCCATAACCAAATCTTCTTGAATTCAAGAAACGTATACAGAACAACAATGGCTGAGATTCCAGAATTTTTAAAGTTGCAACCAAGAGATAATCCAAGCTTAAGCCTGGTGACTACGTTGCTGGATGGATCAAGCTTTCTTTCTTGGAGCCGCTCAATAAAATTGGGATTGAAGGCGAAGATGAAACTGGGTTTCATCAATGGAGACATAAAGAAACCAGAAAGCAATGAAAAGGACTTTGAACAATGGATAAGAACTGATTCCATGGTTGCATCATGGATTTTAAACTCCATGACAAGAGAAGTAGCAGAGAGCTTCATGTACACAACCAGTTCCAGAGAATTGTGGACAAAACTAGAAAATAGATTCGGCCAAAACAATGGCCCTATGGAATTTCGACTCAAGAAAGAACTTATTTCAACTTCACAAGGTTCCATGAGTGTATCGGCCTATTTCTCAAAATCAAAGAAGCTGTGGGACGATTTGGAGTGTGTTACACGAACGGCAAAATGCACATGTGGATGTACGTGTGGGGCAGTAAAGCACAATACAGAAATCAAAGGAAATGATCAACTCAGTCAATTCCTTATGGGGTTGAATGAGAAGTATGAGCATATCAGAAACCAAATTTTGGCGATGGACCCTCTACCGGACAACAATAAGGCCTACTCTATGGTTCTTAATGTTGAAAAACAAAAGGAGACGAATTCTATACAGACATACACCACATCAAACATGGCCATGCAAGCTTACAATAAACTGGATTTTCAAGAAACTTTCAGAAGAGAAAGGTTGCTGAACATGGCCATCCAAGCTTACAATAAACCGAATTTTTCAAGAAACTTTCAGAAGAGAAAGGTTGCTGCTGATAAGAAATCCTTGATATGTAAACATTGTGGGAAGTCTGGATATCTAAAGGAGGGGTGCTTCGAAATTATTGGATATTCAGAATGGTACAAACCATTCTTGGATAAAAAAAAAAAGCCAACATAGCTGCTGGAAACAAAATTGCAACAGCTCTCAACACAGGAGATGAAAAGGTCAATAGCACTATGGATGATAAGTCTGTCACATAACTCATAAGATCAGAATTCCACAGACTGGTTGAAGGTATGAGGTCACAGAATTCTGCAGGTACACATGCTGAAAACTATGGCTTCTCTGGTAAGTGTTTTGAATATGATTCCTCTAAACCTGAAAATTCTAACCTATGGATTATTGATAGTGGAACCACTGCCCATTTATGCAATGATAACTCTATGTTTGATCATGCTAAAACTTATACACAGAATTCTCATATAAGGTTAGCAGATGGTACTGAACACAAGGTCAAATTCACAGGAAATATTAAATTGAATGACAAACTAACACTTGAAAATGTATTGCATGTTCCAGGCTTAGAATTCAATTTATATCTGTAAGTAGATTATGTAGTTGTACCTCAATAACCTTTGAATTCTCAAAATTTCATTGTATTATGCAGGACCACAAGACTAAGGAGGTTATTGGCATAGCATGCTTAATAGGGAAACTTTATGTCCTCAAAACTGAGTCATTTCACAAAAGGTTTATAGATGACATACTATGTAAATTCAGAAATGCAAGCCTCACTATATCTGTTGTTCAACTAGAAATATGGCATAAAGATTAGGCCATTTATCCCATGATGTATTGATTCATACAGGTTTAATTGACAAGAATAGAGCTTACAAAACCTTCTGTGATGTATGCCCACAGGCAAAACAACAGAGACTTCCCTTCTCTTCTAGCAATACTAAAAGTGATGCATGTTTTGATCTTATACATGTTGATATATGGGGGTCCTATAATGAATACTCTATCTCTAATTGTAGTCACATGTTAACTATTGTGGATGACCATAGTAGATGCACTTGGACATACCTTATGCAACAGAAATCCCAAACTTTTAACCTGGTAAAAGAATTCCATAAAATGACTTGGACTCAATTTGATAAGAGGATTAAAAAGATTAGAACTGACAATAGATCAAAATTTTTAAGTGAACAATGTCAAAGTTTTTTTAAGGAAGAAGGTAAAATACACCAAACCACTTGCACTTACACACCACAACAAAATGACATTGTTGAAAGAAAACATAAATATTTATTACAAGTTGCAAGATCTTTAATGTTCCAAGCCAATATGCCTAAGATGTTTTGGACTGAAGCTTTGTTAACTTCTACTTATATCATCAATAGAATACCAACACCTGTATTAAATTGGAAAACCCCTTATGAGTTGTTAATGCACAAATCTGTCAATTCACTAACCTTAGAACATTTGGGTGTTTATGCTTTGTCACTAATATTTTACCTCATAAACTGAAGTTTGACACAAGAGCTATAAAAGGGATCTTCTTGGGATATGCCCCTAATCAAAAGGGTTACAAGATATATGATGCAAACAGAAAAATTATTATTGTCTCTAGGGATGTGATTTTTAAAGAGGACATTTTTCCTTTTGCTGATAAACAAAGTGATCCTATATCCTGTCATGAATCTATACTGAATTCTGAATTTGATACTAGTTATTTTGAAGAAGAAAATGAAACCTTAGAACCAATAGTAAATGACATAGAAGGTAATACTTCTGATAATATAGAACCAAAACAAAACTCTGAAAACCTTGGCATAAGGAGATCAAATAGGCAGATCACTAAACCTGTTCCTTTAGCAAAGATCAGAATGACATCCTCTCTGTTAAGCTTATTAATGACATGAACACATGCATGTATGCCACTAATAACTTGCCACAGGAACCTAAGACTTATGATGATGCCATTAAGAAAAGACAATGGATAGAAGCTATGCAGACAGAAATAGAGGCCTTAGAAAATAACAACACTTGGGACATTACTGAATTACCTAAAGGAAAAAGGGCTATAGGAAGCAAATGGGTGTACAAACTGAAAGTTAAACCTGATGGTAGTATAGACAGATACAAAGCTAGATTAGTAGCCAAAGGATATAACCAAATTGAAGGCATAGACTATATTGATAGTTTCTCTCCTGTAGCCAAAGCTGGCACCATTAGAATCCTATTAGCTGTTATATGTAAAAGACATTGGTTTCTGCATCAACTTGACACAAACAATGCATTTTTGCATGGATTCATAGAAGAAATATACATGCATCCTCCTGAGGGATATGAAGTTCCAAAGGGACATGTTTGTAAACTGAAAAGATCCCTTTATGGCCTAAAGCAAGCATCTAGACAATGGATTTGGAATTTACAAAGCAATTAGAAAAGATTGGTTTTGTTCAATCTAAAATTGATCATTGCTTGTTCACCATTGTCACAAATACTGGTATCTTTTGTCTTTTGGTATATGTGGATGATGTGTTGCTTGCAGGACCATGTGAGAAAACCATTACTGATTTTAAGGTAAAATTACATGAGGTCTTTACTATAAAGAATCTGGGAAAAACCAGATTCTTCCTTGGTTTGGAAATTGGCAGGAATGGTGCTGGAATGATCATTACTGAATGCAAATACATAAAAGAAATTGTTGCTGATACTGGACTTACAAAATGTAAAGCTACAAACACACCATTACCAGCAGGATTAAAGCTAAAGGCAGGTGCAGGGAAACAGCTTGACAGGCCAGACTCCTATAGAAGACTATTGGGTAGATTGTTGTATCTAGTCTTTACCAGGCTTGATATTTGCCATGCTACCCACAACTAAGTCAGTTTATGCAGCAACCATGTGAGGATCATTGGAATGCAGCATTGCACCTTGTTAAATACTTGAAGGGAACAATGCATAGAAGACTGTTTTTTAACTCTGAAGACAACTTCAATTTAGAAGCATTTTGTGATGCGGATTGGGCCACCTGCAAGGAAACTAGGAGATCTCTAACTGGATATTGTATATTTCTAGGAGGGAGCCTAATTTCATGGAAGACAAAAAAGCAAACTACTGTTGCAAGATCTACGGCCGAGGCTGAATATAGAAGTATGGGATCTATCACCTGTGAACTTATATGGATTCATAGCCTGCTAAACGATTTAAGGATCGAGGTTCCTTTACTTATTCCCTTCTATTGTGATAATCAAGCCGCATTGTATATAACAGCAAATCCTGTATTCCATGAAAGGACTAAACACATCGAAATAGACTGTCATATAGTGCGTGACAGGTACAAGGAAGGATTTATAGCACCTGCACATATTGCCTCCAAGGATCAACCAGCTGACATCTTCACCAAGATTTTACCTGGCTCAGAATTCATGTCATTAATCTCCAAGCTGAACTTAGTGAATATTTTGATAAATTTAGCTTGAGGGGGGAGTGTAAAAGAAGAGAGCTGCAGCTGTAGATGGAAGAAGCGTCAGCAAAACAGAGCTAAGAGGATGAAGATGGTTCTTAATCGTGCTATGAAGAAGGCGTTTTTATTGATGCGTTTTTTCTAAGCTTCGCGCTTTTATCAGTTACTGTTGTCGCATTTCTTTTCTCCTTTGATTAGGCGCTTTCACGCCTTTATTAACAGTTAGTGCGTTTTAGTTAAAGTTAGTTGTAGTCAGCCTATAAAGAAGACACAGTCTTCTTCTTCATTGTAACTTGACAGAAAGAAACAGAGTGAAATACTTACAGATTTTCTTGCGTTCCTTCAAGAACCTTCGTTGATCTCTTCTACAACTTTATGCTTCCGCTACGATACCAATTTCTACAACTGCATGAGTATGAAAGGCAAACACTATTTCATTCCGACCAAATTATACAAATTGACTTAAAATTGACCGCAGGACCCAAACACCCCCGAAACCATTTACCGGTGTTGTTGCTGGTCCAGGATGTTCTAACCTCGACCTCCTTCCCACACCTGTAAACACGCAGCATTCCACCATCAGAGAAAGCACAACTTTGGCGTGAGTACACTCTGGATGTTGAATTGGAAGTGATAACATTTCCTTCAGCCCACAAGGTTGCGTCCATAGATATCTGGACATAAAATTAATGTATCACACGATTGCGAAGTTACAATTATCGTGTTCAAAATGCTTGCACGTTCTTATGCAAGTGGTTCATACCAGTTTGATATAATGGACGAATGGTATATGCATAGCATGAAACGAGAATGGTTAGCCCAGATCGAGAGTGACGGGTGAACTGGTTATTGGTAATTATGGAACACAGAGAGATAATCGTCCTAAATTATAAACACAAGCAGTTCTAGAAGGCTAATATTCCATTCCATACATGATCAATACATGAATAAGGGTGGTTTTACGAACAATGAGCTATATCTTTAGTAATTGAAGCAGACTTTGATTGAACGGTAACATGTAATAAACTAGCTGCTCAGGACAACACCCAACCTCAGCGGAATCACAGTTTCAATACGCATTCAATGTCTCAACTGCATTGTAGTGGATAAAGCCACTCAAACTATTGTTAGGCACATCGGATTGAGATTATTTTTGTAGAAATCAAGCTTTGTTCAAACAGGGTTCGTGGAGCAGCCATACTTATGCAGTCTAAATACTCAATCAATTACTCACCAACCGAAGAGGAAAACCTTAAATACCGGCCGATCTTTGTGCTTGTTCTCTCGTCGGACAGAAATCGAATTGCAATCCCTTGGAGATATGAAAAATGCTGAAAATGGCAGTGGGAACTCGGCCAAGGAGACTGAAGATGAGGTGAAAATGGGTGATAAATGAATATACAGGACTGATTTGACAATCGACAAGCCATAACGGAGGCACGGGCAAATAAGTAAATCAATAGTTTAGTCCAATACGCAACCCAACTTAGGAAAGAAATGAGTTAATTATTTTTTTATTATAAAAAAAATTATTTTATCATAATTATTTTTAAATATATAACAAAAACATGACGAGTCGCGATTTCAAATCGCGACTCGTCATTAAATATTAGCCAAAATAGGCAGAATTTCCCAAGTCGGGAAACAAAATCCCGACTTCAAGTCGGGATCCTGAATCCCGACTTGAAGTCGGGATTTTATTTCCCGACTTGGGAAATTCTGCTTTTTTTTTTAATTATTATTATATAATTTAATTTATATATAATTAATTTTAACAATATACTAAAATCCAAAATTAATAAAATTAACATTGTATTAATTTAAAAAATTGCAATTAAGAGTACAAATGTAATAGTTATTTATTTTGTACAATTGTAAAAAATTACATTAAATTATACAATTACAAATATAAAAAATGTCCACCCGTTCCACAATGTCGTCTGTGGCGTTGACGTCGTGGTCTTCTAATTTCCTCGCCCACATTTTGAACTGGCTCATTTTGCGCCTCATTTTCTTCCCCAACAAACCGACTTGATGTTTCAGAACTTGACTCCACATTGTCACGATATGCACCAAATGATGGAAATGGAACTGGTGAAATATTATATCCTTGTGTATATGGTTGATTAAAACCAAGACCAAGGTCAAGAGAAAAATCTTGTGTTTGATTTGACATATATGGAGTCGATTGAAACCAATCACCTTGAGATGGTTGAGGCATATAATAATCTTGAGGCGGTTGAGGTACGTAATAATCTTGAGGTGGATATACTGTAGAAGGACCAGCTATATCCACCCCAAAATCACGACGTTCAACTGAACCAGTTGACATTCGGCTAGAACTTCTTCTTTGCCTGTGGGATGTTGTGGGAGCATCATCGGATGGAGAAGCAATTTGTTGTGGCTGTTGGGTTATAGCCTCCCTGATAATATGTAACCCATGTTCAAATCTATCCACCAATTGACTATATCCTTCGATATTTGGTGGTCTAGATCGACATAAAGTTTCAAGGGCATTCACCTCATTTGCCTGAAAAGTGTAGAAAAATAATTAGCCTTGTGTTGTTAAAAATATATATAAAATAAAACATGTAATATTATATAATAACGTACCACAACTTGCAACATAGGTGCTTCTCCAGGTTGGTACCCGCTTTCCACACGTCTATCAGTAGATGACGACACGAAATTTCTTGTTATGTTGTAGTACCACTCCCAATAACCTCGTTCTGTTTCCCTTCTATTAGAAATGAGTGGCCTATGTACAACTGTGTCATATCGTCTTTGCCATCTATTGATGTATTGTATGTGTTGCAGAGACCAATCTGCGCCCGCGTGATTTTTAGGGAAATCTGATGGAGGCTCATATCACGGGTATCCGTCGATTCTGGTACATTCTGCCTCATCCCGAATTGGCGAACAACTCGTTCGGGACGATGCATTTCAACTATTGCGTAGAATATTAACGGAACAGATGACCTCCACAACTGGGGGTTCAATTCATCGGCGTAAGCCATAATGACATCCGAGTCCATGTCATACGGCTGCCATATGAACTGTAATAAAAACAAAGATGTAAATTAATATGAATTTAAGGGAACGGTATAAATATACGAATAATATTAAAATTTAGTTACCTGATCCGCCTGCATCTCATCCAAAATTTCTCGTATTACTCGTACAGTTCCCCGAACTGTAGTGGTGAAAGTGTGCTGACAATTCCAAGTAGCACCATATGGTGCTGCTGGGAGCCAGCGATTATTGTCCATTTGCACTTGGCCCATAAATAGTCGTTGGGCACCAAGTCCAGGACAAAGTGGCGTAATCCGTGACCACGCCCAAATCTACACGAACAATACAAATATGTGTTATTAATGAATATCAATAGCAAAAAAAAAAATAAAAATGTGTAAGACTTTTTAAGTCAATTTTACCTGTAGCAATTGCAGCGCTCCACCAATTGCCGCTTTGCCTTTTGTGCTGGCATTGCACAATTCGCGATATAAAAATGCCAGCACAGCACTCCCCCAACTGTAGTTCCTCGCGGTTTCTATATCTTCTAATTTTGAAAGATATAGTAATGAGACATAGTTACCTGAGGAATCTGGGCACATCAATCCCCCAAATAAAAGTAATGCAACGGCACGTGCATACTGGACGACGACAGCCTGGGGAGTATTATAAGTAATTTCGACCGCCGACAAATGAGATGTAATTGCCGATGTCTGTAATCTCGAGCCCTTCAACACATTTGCATCCGGGCTAAAGCCTATGTAAGTCAGGCAATATTCTTGCCATTGTTGTGTTGTGCGGTCGAAATCAATTCCAGTCACCGGCTCGTCGTCTATTGGGAGTGCCCAAATTATTTGTACATCTTGTAGGGTAATTGTGGCTTCCCCTACACGAAAATGGAAAGTGTGCGTCTCCGATCGCCACCTCTCCACTAATGCAGTGATGAGGTGTTGATTTAATTGAAGGCGTCCGCACCTATAGATTCCATAAAATCCTATTTGGTGTAGGATTTCTTGGACACGCTCGGACATATTATTTTGGTTAAAGTAGCTCCAAAAGGTACCATCCGCACGCCGTGAAATGAGTACGGCGTCTAGGTCACCATCTGGAATATCGTCAGACCTATGTTGGGCTTGTTGGGATAATACAGTACTATCACGAGGACCGTAGACTGATCGTCTATCCATTTTTGTGGAAAAAAAAAATTGAAGACAAACTCACGGTATAAGATGAAGGTGGGTGAAGATTTGAAAATTCTTGCTGGTGGATGAAGTGAGTTTCCACCCACCTTCATCCGTCCAATTTATAATGGTGAATGAGGGTGGGGGGAAATTTTAATTTTTAAAAAAAAAAATTTAAAAAAAATTTAAAGGGTAATCAAAGGCTGGCAGCGCCAGCCTTAATGAGGGCTGGCCGCGCGGGCCAGCCCTCATTAAAGAGGGCTGGCAGCGTGCCAGCCCTCCATATTAAAGGGGGCTGGCACTTTGCCAGCCCCCTTTAATATATATATATATTATATATATATATATTTATATATATTATGTACTTATATATGTACATATATACATGGCTCTTCAAAGGCTGGTACGTACCAGCCTTTCAATCAGGCAGGTACGTACCAGCCTTTCAATCAGGCAGGTACGTACCAGCTTTTCAATCAGCCAGCTACGTACCAGCCTTTGCCCTCCATAATGGTCGCGACCTACCTGAATAAACGCAGCACTACCCGCCTATATATATGCGTACATCCCTTGTTTTCGTCATCTACATACCAGCCTTTGAGATTTTTCTTACAACATATTAATATCTTGTTCCTCATTTTTACTTAGAAACTTGCAACAAAATGGCTTCTTCATCTTCTCGCATTGAGATTTTTCTGTATTTTGGTGGTGAATTATCGAGCGATGGATGGTCTGTTACATATGATCAGACGCCCATTGCAGCAATGAGGATCCCCCGTTCATCCAGTTATGATCAATTTTTATCAAAAATCTACAAAAAAATTGGTGTTGATAGCTCCCGGTTTTCGTTGAATGTTTCTGCAAAACATTCGTGCCAATACCTAGGGCGAATTAAGGAAACACTGATACCAATAAAGGATGACGATACATTGTCATTCTTTACTGATCCTACAGCTGGATTTCCACTAATGGAAATATTCGTCGAAACGGTGGAAATCCAGCACGATGATGCTCCACAAATTGGCCGAGGTTGGGGAGCTTTCGATTCCCGGCAGTTGGTGGATGACAACTCACAAATGAGTCAACAATGGGGGGAATACATGGCGATGTTATCAAGCCAAGGATTTCCGTCATCCTCCAACTACGAAAATTTCACTGGTACCTATAACTCTAATTTCGATGCAGGTACTTCTAACCCCGATTTTGGTGCAGGCACATCACATTATGATACAGATTGTTATACTCCGAATGTGGTGTCTGTCACACAAGGGCTCGATAATATTGAACTTAATTACACAGAGCCCACCCACTCACATACTCCATCCACCTCCCATTTTATACCAACTTCTGCACAACACATTGCCGAGCCAGAAGACCCTATTGCGGACAGCCTGGCTAATGAATCAGATGCAGCTTCCGAACCGGATGAAGTGGATTATCCAATTCCACCTGAGGATGGAAACGAAGATGTTGACATAAATGTTGTCGCCGAAAATGTCGCACAAGGTACGTCAACATCCTCTCAGCCGGTTACGGCACAACGAACTTCTCAGGAAATATTTTACCGCTCCATACCATTTTTTGAACAAACATTCCCGGAGGTACCAGTGGATTCCATTGATGTACCGAACTTAAGGTATGCAAAATTTTATGACAAAAACGAAGGCAGACTTGATGTGGGAATGCTTTTTAAAAATAAAGAAGCTTTAATCGAGGCGGTGAAAGATCACTCAATACGATATGCCCGACGCGAGTATTGGGTACCTGAGAGTTCAAAGACCAAGTGGAAAGTATTGTGTAGGCATACCACCGAAGGTATATATATATATATATATTTGTCGTATATGTCTAAACATCCAAAGTTATTCGACTGATTCGTGTTTATTTTTTGCAGCTATGCGGTGTAGATGGGAGCTGCGAGGCATTTACAAACCAAAAATGGGAAGGTGGACAATAACAAAATACGGAGGGGACCATACATGTATATTGAATCAAATGTCCCTCGAACACGGTAATTTAGATAGAGTATATGTTGCTTCTTTATTGTTAGGACATGTAAAATGCAACCCGTCATACGGAATCAAGCATGTCATCCAGACTGTGAAAGACCATACCGGATACGATATAGCATATCAAAAGGCATGGTACAGTTTGAAAATGGCACGTGAGATGGTTTATGGCACATGGGAGAGCTCCGTTCAAAAGCTACCCAAATACTTGGGAGCTCTCCAAAAATATAATCCAGGAACGATTGTTGAATGGCAACATAAAGCCCGCGACACATCAACCGGTGCATATGTGATAGGGTACGTATTTTGGGCGTTCAAGCCGTGCATTGAAGGGTTCCAACACTGTCGCAACCTTATCAGTGTAGATGGGACCCATCTATACACAAAGTACAAGCACAAGATGTTGATTGCTGCTGCTATGGATGGAAATCAACAGGTACTTCCTCTTGCTTTTGCTGTTGTCGATGAAGAATCACTTTTATCTTGGAAGTGGTTTCTTAGACAATTGAGCAGACACATTATACGAGGGCGACGGGGTATCTGCCTTATTTCTGACCGCCATGCTGGTATCACAAGAGCTGTACGTGAATGTCCGGATTTCGTGCCACCTAACGGCGTGCACCGATATTGCTTGCGGCACGTGTGTTCCAATTTCAACAGTAAATACAAAAATGTTGTGTTGAAGGATCTTTGTTGGAGAGCTGGCTCTGAATATCAGATCAGAAAATTCAATCGCACTATGGAGGAGATAAAGAAACAGTCCCTCGAGGCGTTTCAGTGGTTAGATAGGATCGACAAGGAAAAATGGACAGCATCACATGACGGTGGATGGCGATGCGGAATTCTGACGACAAATATGTCGGAATGCATAAATGGAGTATTGAAAGGGGCTCGCCGCCTACCGTTGACAGCAATTGCTGAGATGACGTTTCAGCGAAGTGTCCATTATTTCCGTGAGAGGTTAGCAAGAAGTACTGTAATGTTGACCAACAACCAACTGTGGACGGATTTTGCATATAAGATGTTCACACGTTGGCATCAAAATTCTGTTGAACATACCGTCACCAAATTCCATCAGTTCCAACAGTCCGCCTCGGTTGTTACAAGACGTCACGGTGGACATGGAGTCAACACCCATGTTGTCAAAATTGCGAACCGAGAATGTTCTTGCGGCAAATGGAGTCAATTTGGTATACCTTGCAGTCACGCTCAAAAGGTATGCGCTGCATTCATGATTAATGCTGCATCAATGGTGAAGGATTATTACGATATAATGACTTATAAGAATACATATTCTAAGTCATTTGAACCTGTACATTCCGAAGATTATTGGGATGTACCGGGATTTGAGTTGGTCCACGATCCTACTATTCGCATCTCTTCGCGCCCTGGTCGAAATCAAACAATACGTATTTACAACGAGATGGATTGGGCGCAAAGGCGTGCACGACAACAAGCACAACAAAGAAATTCTTCAACACAATCGGATGTGCCAGTACCGGGTAGCCAGGATTAATTGTATATTTTTTGTTTTTTTCACAATTGTACAAAATATTTTTTGTATGTAATGTAATTTTTTACAATTATACAAAATAAATAACTATTACATTTGTACCCTTAATTGTAATTTTTTAAGTTAATGCAATGTTAATTTTATTAATTTTGAATTTTAGTATATTGTTAAAATTAATTATATATAAATTAAATTATATAATAATAATTTAAACGAAAAAAAAAAAAAGCAAAATTGCCAAGTCGGGAAACAAAATCCCGACTTCAAGTCGGGATTGAGGATCCCGACTTGGGAAGTTTTGCATTTTCTGCCATTTATTTAATGACGAGTCGCGATTTGAAATCGCGACTCGTCATGTTTTTGTTATATATTTAAAAATAATTATGATAAAATAATTTTTTTTTTATAATAAAAAAATAATTAACTCGGAAAGAAATATATCAGTTGTCGACCAACTCTCCAGACAATGGTATCATTTAGCCCACTTAGACAATGGTACTTCAAAAATCTTTTCCAAACCAGTACAACAATACACATGCCCTGATCATTTAGCCCTATGACTCCAACAGCGACCCCATTTCTCTCTTTTGACACAGCCCCTTCAAAATTGAGTTTGAGCTTCCCTTCTGCTGGCTTAGTCCACTTAGACACTGTTGTAGCAGGAACATGTCGTTCAGGATCAGACATAGCTTCCTTTATTGCTCCAAGACATTTCCAGCTTTCTCAACTGTTTTCAGGGTGTCTTCCATTACTCTATGGTTCCATATGGTCCAGCAAATTAACAGGAACCATGCAAAACAGTCTGCATCGCGCTTTAGCACATGCTGGATGTCTTCATTTTGTTCACCACATCGAGTACACAAACCCCTCGTTTTTACTGCAACTCCAAGCATCCATTAACCTGAAAACAATTCAAAGGCATTTCCAGCTCATTCTATAATGCTAAATCCATCTAATTCACACAGATTTGTTATTTGCAGATAGTATTGATTACAAGTACTTACACACAGGTACCCTATATATTAGGTGTATTTTTTTAATCAACACAAGTAATTCTTCCACAGTTTCTTTTTATTTGTAAGTGAAGTCTTCTTCCACTCACAATAACTTATCGGGTAAATTACAACTACTATTTTTTATATTTGATATAATTACAAATAATCTCTCAAATTAAAAATAATTGTATACATTAAAGTGAATATTATTATTTTACTCTTGTTGACTTTTTTTAAAATATAAAAAACAAATGGGGGCAAATAAACGAAATAATTTAGAGGGGTCATTACCTCATAAAAATATTTTAGAAAATTATAAATTATAATTCAAAAGAACATTTTGGTCAGTTTATCATTAAAATTGAATGAAAAACTCAATGGAATGAGCTCATTGATAGACGAACGTTAAAATTAGGAGATATTTATAATTTTTCAAACAATAAGAAGATATTTGTAATTATGTCAAAGTTTAAAGAAAATGGCAGTAATATACCCTAATTTATTTAATAATCATTAGTCTTGACTATTGAGTCTCCCTACTTGTGAACTTGTGCCAATTATTATTTTACCTTTATTATATTCTATCCTCCACTATATATATATATATGTTAACATCAATTCTGCACTCACCATTAATATATTTTCCCAAGACAACAATATCTCAAGACCACGCCCACAATAAAACAAAACAAATACATCAAGAATGGATTTTGAACTGTAATTTGACTGAGAAAAAATGCTGAAGATAATGTCAAAATATTCTACTCCCTATATAATTAAATATTGGTCCATCTTCTCCACATAAAATCTTTAAAATGTATCGTATGGGCATTTGCAATTGTTTAGAAAAAAACATTTATAACTTCTTTTTGAAAATAATATTTTTTTCCGAATAAATCGATGTTCTTGAAAATTAGTTGAAATAATTGATTCAGTTTATAACTATTTTTTAATTATAAACGGTTTAATTTAAATTGTTTTAGCAAAACGTTATAATTAATTTTCTCTCAAGCATTTGATTTATAAAATTATAAATATTAAATTACTTTCTCAAACTTCAATCTACATATGTAAAGAAAGTCGCAGATTGTACTATGATGGGAATATAACCCTTTTAATAGAGAAAAGGACTAAAAATGTCCTTTTTATGATTAAAAACACTAAAAATACCACTAGATTTGCGCAGATAAGGTCGGGTAACGTGACCCCGGCTAACGTGTACATTACCTTACCACAAGATCTATGAGCAGAGATCTTAAGATGAATCCACTTGGCTCATTTGATGAAGTACATTTAGATTTATAAATACCCTCCTTTCGTAGCATTTATAGTAAGACTTATTTAATATTTTCTATCTCATTTATTGTTTGAGATCTTTTACTTTCCATTTCGTACTCGAACTAACTTGAGCATTGTCCCCAGCTAGCCTAATGTGCTTCTTTCTTCTCAGGGACCACTTCGATATTTAGGACCCATATAGCTAGCTCGATTGCCTGAATTGAAGAGGTCGCGTATTTGCCTGGATCATACTTCATATTTCTGTTAGTGAGTAGACGTTTTTTATCTCCTTGATTATTAGTTAGATGCCACATCGGCTCCAGCTGATACAGGGGGTACTTAGGAAGAGGTTCAAGCGGTTATTTTATGTCAGCATGTAGACAAGAGGGAATTGCTTGCGGAACGAGCTGATACCCTCGTGCATTGCTTGAAACAACGATTCCCAAGTCTCACACAAACCACGTTAGAGTTAGATACCAGCAAAATACATTGCAACAAGGTTGATACCTACACAAGTCTAATTTTCTTTAACAACGTAATCCATTTCTCAAATCTATTCTCTACTACTCTCTGTTTTTTATAATGATCCGACTTGTTTACATGCGATCTTGATTAACGCCACGATCTTATCCACAGAACTTCTCCGAATCTGATAAACCTGAGGATAAGACGAGTAAGCTAGTCGGGTCCGTTCCCAACGACGACACTCCAATGTCAGTTTGAGGTCGAAGGAAAATGGTGCCAACTAAGTTTGCGATTAAAGTGATAGAAGTGAAGATACCTCTTCTCATTGCGGCTTGGGGTATTTATAGGGCTTACATGGGTCCCACCACCTAACGTGTGTCGTCATCTGAATTATCCATGCAATGACTAAGCATCATCATGTGGTTCCACTTGTCCAGATCGGTATATGGGTCGGACCCGAACAACCTAACCGACTATCATGACCATGATTCGACGCGACCGGCGACGACCTACTCTGCGACCTCAGAATCTTGCCTTAAACGAAAGGCTTTCCAACTCTGCCTTTAATAAAAAATTCTTCTTTTGTATTTTAGCAATAAAATCCCTATCAAATAATGTTCTTGAATATCTTCTGGACATGGAAATATCCATTCCAGAGAGCTATTCCAGAGTCTGGCATTCAATATCCTGGCACGAATCGAGGATTTACTCTACGTGGACGACATGAACAAGCAACCCAACAAACTATTTCCCCCCTCCGCTGAGAGAAGACTCCATTTCCGGGCAGCAACAGCAACAAGCTTCCACGTCGCGGCCTAGGTATTAAACGAATCCTCACGAATTACCTCAGTTAGGACATGCAGCAACATTCTTGAAGCTCTGGGTTCAATTTCAAACACAATTACTGAAGGGACGACATCCCGTCTGAGCATGGAAGAGAAGGAGCAATCGTCGATCATAGGGAGTCTAGGCCACGCCAAACAAACCGCTCCAAATGCTTCTTAGCTTCTTACATTATTTTCAGTTGTATTGTATGATTTATTGGTTGAGGCGATGGTTATATTATTGAACTTGGATCAGTTTGTAACTTAATTTGATCTATGCGCAGAAATATTTATGCCCACGAATCCAATAGCTGTGTTCTATATATCAATTTTAGGAGTAAATCATTGGCACACCTCCTCATATTCCGGGTTATTATAAGGGTAAATTACATTTTGCTATTTGAATTATACTTTTTTTTATACTTTGGTGCACAAAAGAAAAAAAAAAAAAATAGATGCAAAAATGTTAAAATAGTCATAGTTCAGATGGCAAAATTAATTAACCCTAATTATAAATACCTCATCATTGTTTGAAAAATTACAAATATCTCTCTAATTTTTACGATCGTCTAATAACGAGCTCGTTTTATTAGTTTTCGTAGATTTTCATCCAATTTTTATGGTGAACTGGTTAAAATACTCTTATGCATTATTAATTATAATTTTAGATATTTTTTGGGATTTTCTAAAATATTTTATAGACTAATAATTATTTATGGGTTATTTATTTTCCCAACCTCAATTTTTTTAAAAATTTTAGCAAGAGTAAATTAATAATATCTAGCTAATCGTTTAGGAACTATAAATTATTTTTTATTTAAGAAAATATTTATAATTTTTCAAATAATAAGTAATTATTTATAATTATAATAAACTTAATTTTAAGTGTGTAATTAGCCAAATGCTAAACATGAAGTGCAAATCTCAAATTGAAACGAAATGGAGCATAGCTATAATTGAAACCAAAAAAGCATTTCTGTCAGAAAGGGGCATTCCGAGAATTGAACTCGGGACCTCTCGCACCCTAAGCGAGAATCATACCACTAGACCAAATGCCCTTTTCATGTGATACTCGTAACTACTACATTTAAAACCTTATGCTAGCTACTTTAGTTTTCCTTTTAATATATAAATTTTAATTTTATTTTATTATTATTATTATTATAATAATTTGGGTAAATTATATTTTTCTATCTGAACTATACCATTTGTACACTTTGCCATCACAATTTTTTTTATATCGACTTATCATCTCAACTTTATAAAAATTTTTGCATTTTGCCATGTATGACTTTTCTTTACAATTTTTCTGTCGGAAAAACATCACGTGTTGTGCATATTTAAACATTACCTCTATTTTTTTAAAAGTTAAACATACACTCCAAGAAATGTTAATATCATTATACAAATTACCAATATTTTGTAGCTTTTACGAGTGGTTTCTGTAATTATAACAAAAAATATGAATAATTTGTACAAGAAAATCATACCTTAAGCCTTGTTTGGTTCGTGTAATAGAATTAGGCATGATGGAATTTGATGGGATAGAAAATAAAATAGTAATTAATCCCATGATCATCCATTGTATAGTGTTTGGTTTAAAGTATTGTATGTGTGATATCTTATGTAATAATATAATATAATATTTGGTTGAAGGAATCATAAAATATAATTAATTAAATATATAAACACCATTAAAACTATCATTTTTTAAGTTATTTTTATTTTAATATTTTAGCTTTTGAACAATTACAAAAAATAAAGAAATCGTTTAATACTTACTGAAATATATTTTTTCTAGAATATTTTTTTTTCATATTCATATAAAGCAGAAAGTTGAAACAGACATTCAATAAAAAGAGAGAGAGAAGGAAGGTTAAGTTTTAAAAAAAATATAAAAGGGAATAAATTATACTTTTTGAAATATAATAACTAATTAAAACTCAAGCATTTTTTAAAAGTTTCAAATAAATAATAAAGTAATATTTTTTGTTGTACTTTATTATTAAATTATTATATTAAAGACTAGCTAGGCCGATCTCAAATTGGACGCGTGCATCTGAAAAAAAATGCTTTTAAATACTTTTTGTTACCCCTATGTTCCTTCATATTTAAATTATAAAAATATAAAAAAAGAAAAATTGTGGGTATGCGATTTTAGTTACCTGATTTTGATGGGTACTAAATTTTATCGAGTTTGTGTAATGTAATAAAATATATTATTTGATAAAATCATGTATGCGACCCGACAAAACCCAGTCCACTGCCACCCCTAATTCCTTCTTCTCAAAATAAATAAATAATTACAGTAGTCTTTTATGAAGTATTGTCTAATTATAGATAATTTTTTTTAATTTAAAAAATCACATCGAATACTTATCATTTATATCATTTAATAAATAGATCCAACTATTAATCTTGCTAATAGAATTTGCTAACATTAGTGGAAAAATTGAAGAAAAACATAATTGTTGGATATAGATCGATCACCAAGCTCCAGGAATGATACAGAAAGAATCAAATAATTACAACTTTTGTACGGTTGAAGAAACCCTTATACAAATTAATTATAAGCTTTACAAATATAAAGAATAATACTAAATTTAAACCTAATAAATCCAGGATTAAAGATAAAGAATGCATATAACATAAAACCGTAAAATAGGCTCAGATAGCCTCAATCCAAAGGCCAACAATCCAGAATATCACTGTTGTTAAATCACAGAGCCACCAAGACAAGCCACAAAGACTTTAAATCACTGAACCACCAAGGTATGCCACAAAGGCTTTTACTCACAGTACTCCAAAGGCAAGGCCACAAAGGGTTTTACTCACAGTACCACAAAGGCAAGGCCACAAGGCTATCATATTAAGCTCGTACCTTCAAGTATAGAACATGAAGAACATGTTAGTGAAATAGATAGAGGGAGAAGAGGGTTTTTACTTTTCTGTTTCCGTTATCGCCCAAACCATTTCCTCACCAGCCATTTAAAGAGGTTGTCCATTAAATGGTTGGAGGCAAACATTGGAAAAAGAATCGATAGTGGGAAAAACCAGAGGTGAAGCAGGAGAACCCAAACGGTCAGAGAGAGAATGAGAGAAACAGATGGCGCTTGGTGAATTAGGGTTAGGGTTATGAGGGACGAGAGAGAGGAGAGCAGTATTTAAAAGGTCAGTAGACGGGGCAAACCTGGTGGTTCGGGTAATCGGGTCAGGTGGCCCATTTAAGGGTTTGGGCCCTGTGATTTATTTAACCATCCAAGAGATATTTTGGGCTAAGGCCAATTTGATTTGTGCCATCATATTTTATATTTTCCACCTTGGTCTAAACCAAGATGGTGGATCTTAAAAGGCTTTCATCACAGTCGTTACACTGGGTCCCATTGCAAGTACCTGCACGAAAACATTAGGAACCAATACAGTTTATAAGTTAAGAATATCAAGGCAGTTTTTAAATTGGTAAGCTGGATTTTTTTTCTCAAATTTAATTTTTTCAAGACTAATTATATCTTGCTTAACAATATCTCTAATAAAATTGTACCTAACATCAATATGCTTTGTTCTATAATGAAAGACAGGATTTTTGCATAATTAGATGCATGATTGACTATCAGAGAAAACTGTAAGTTTTTGTTCTAGAAAATCAATTTCTTTAACTAGCCCTTTAAGCCAGATAGCTTCTTTAATAGCTTCAGTTGTGGCTATATATTCCGCCTCAGTTGTGGAAATGCAACAATATTTTGGAGTTGGGATTTTCAACTAATACAAGCACCACACAAAGTAAACACATAAGAAGTAGTGAATTTTCTACTGTCTCTATCATTATCATAATTGGAATCTAAATATCCTACTAGTTTAACACCATCAGGGTTTTTTGGAAAATGTTATTCTAGAATTTAAAGTGCCATTTAAATATCTAAGAAGTCATTTTAGAGCTTCCCAATGAGGAATACCAGGATTAGACATGTATTTACTTAAACAGCTTACTGCATATGCAATATTAGGTCTGGTGCTAACCATTAAATACATTATTGAACCTATGGCAGTTGCATATGGAATATTTTTCATGTGTTCTTTTTCAAGATCTGTTTTTGGACTTTGATCTTTACACAATTGAAAATGTGAAGCCAAGGGATCAGAAGAGGCTTTGAATTTGACATAGAGAATTTTTCAAGCACAGTATTCAAGTAAGATTTTTTGTTTAAGAAAATTGTGGACTTGTTTCTATCTCTATCATGGACATGCCCAAAATTTTCTTGGCATCACCAAGGTTTTTCATTTCAAAGTTTTTACATAGATTCTTTTGAAGACATTCAATCATACTCAAACTTCAACTATACTATTAACATATCATCCACATAGAGCACAAGAAATAGAGGAATATTATTTTCATATTTGTAATAAAGACAGGGATCATAAGCACTCTTTTGAAAATTTAGGGAGTGCATGAAATGATCAAATTTCTTATTCCATTGCCTAGGAGACTTTTTTAAACCATATAAAATTTTTTTCAGTAAGCATACAGAACTAGGGTTTTTATTATCAATAAAATCATAGGGTTGATTTATGTAGATTTTGTTCATCCAAGTCTCCATACAGGAAAGCGGTTTTAACATCCATTTGTTTTAGATCCAATTAAACTGAGCAACTAGGGCAAGAATAATGCGCACAGTGGTAAATTTTACTACAGGAGAAAAAATTTCAGTGTAGTCAATTCATTGTTTTTGAGTGAAGCCTTTTGCTACTAACCTAGCTTTAAAACGAGTGAAATTATTTTCTTGTTTGATTTTGAAAATTCATTTACAGTCTATAATAGAAGCATTTTTTGATTTTGGAACTAGAACCCAAGTCTTATTATCTTTTAAAGACTTAATTTCTTCATTCATAACTGAAATCCATTATTTTGAATTAGTTCTTTCTATAGCCTCTTTATAAGTAGTTGGTTCAAAACTTTCTATGTTTAGAGCTAGATGAAAATCTTTAAATTTAGAGGGAACCCTACGTTCTCTACGTTGTCTATCTCTTGCTAGTTGATAATTATTAATTTTATTAATTTCATAAAGCTCATTTTTATTTTCTGTAATTTATTGATTTTCTTCTCTTTCTTCTACCCTTTGTTGGTTATCCTCTCTAGTTTCTTCCACCTTATTAAAGATACTTTCTATGTTATAATTTTCAGTATGTTTTTATGTATTTGAAAGACATGGCATTTCAGATTCATTGAAAATTATATCTCTGCTAATTAACACTTTAAAACCAGGCTGGCTTCTAAGCCAAAGCCTATAACCCTTAACACCTCCAGGATAGCCAATAAACACACATCTTTGGGATTTAGGATCCAACTTATCACCATTTATCAAACAGAATACAGAGCAACCAAAATGCAAAGAGAAGAAAGATCAACATCATAATTTATCCATACATTTTCAGGAATCCTACCAAGTAAAGGCACAGAAGGAGACCTATTTATTAAGTATGCAACAGTTAATAAAACTTCACCCCAAAAAGATTTTGGTAATCCAAAACTAATAATTAAACACCTGACTTTATTAAGCAATGTTCTGTTCATTCTTTCTGCAACACCATTCTGTTGAGGGGTATAGGGAGTAGTTTTATGTCTTTTAATTTTAAATTTAGCACATAAATCAAAAAACTGTTTATTGAAAAATTTCCATTATCAGTTCGTAAAACTTTAAGTTTTCTTCCTGTTTGATTTTCAACCAAAATTTTCCAGTTTTGAAATTTTTCGAAGAGTTCAGATTTTTGTTTCATTAGAAAAACAAAAACCTTTCTATAAATGTTATCAATAATGGATAAGAAGTATTTATTTCCTCCATGAGTTTTAATATTTGCAGGTCCCCATACATTTACATGCACATAATCAAGAATGCAGTTTGAAGATATGGGTTTAGGGGGTGATGAAGGAAAATGCAACCTATGATGTTTTCCTAGTATGCATTCATCACAGAAACTTAGGTTCATTGGTTTTTCATTTAAGAAACTATTTTTATGGAACAGTTCAAGACCTCGATGACTAATATGACCTAAGCTCTTATGCCATAGCTCAGTTCTATTTTCTTTTAAAATAGAGCCAGCAAAAGAGTCATATGTAACAATACATAAATAGAGATTTCTTTTTCTTTCTGCTTTAAAAATGGTAAGTGATCCCTTCATAATTTTCATGATCCCTTTTCCCCCATCTCCTCTCAAGCCCTTCTTCCTCTAGGACAGAGCATGAGATTAAGTTATGAACTAAATCAGGGACATGCCTTACATTTTTAAGGGTTAATTTAGAGTCATTTTCAAAGGTTAAGCAGACATCTCCTAATCCATGGACATCACATAATTTTTTATTTGCCAAAGAGACAGATCCTAATCTTTCAAGTTTATAATTCATCAAAATTTCTTTGTAAGGAGTCATATGAAATGCGCACCAGAGTCAATAAGCCATTCAAATATATTTAAGGAATTTGTTACAGAATTAATATCAGCAATGATGTAAACTTCATCAGATGTTTCCTCAATTATGTTGGCAGAATCCTTTTGAAAATTTTTCTTAGGCTTCTTTCAGTTTTTAATAAAACGACCTCTGTTTCCACAATTATAGCATCTAAAGTCTTTTTTAGAATTTTTTTTTTCTTCACCCCCTTTATCTTCATAATATTTAGACCTAGATGAGCTTCTTCCTCTGCTTCTACTTCTACTCTTACCGTGTTTTCTAAACTTATAATTAGAGTTCCTGTTGTTAGTTCTTCCTCTAACATAATTAACTTCATTATGGCTTTGACTAGGTTGATTTGTTTTTAAATCTATTTCTTTACTTTTAAGACCATTGATTACAGGTTAAAGATTGACATTATCCCTACCATACTTAATAGCATCTTTTACATCTCCATAAGATTCTGGTATAGCATTTAGCAATACAATGGGTGAATATTCATCTATATTTTTATCTCCTGTTAACTTTATATCTTGAATTAACTTGGTAAAATCATCAAGATTTTCTTTAATGTTTTTAGATAAATCAAGTTTATATCTAAAGAACTTTTCAAGCAAAAACAGTTTACTGGGAAGAGAGGCTTCAATATAGAGTTCTTCAAGTTTTTTTCAAAGTTCTTCAGCAGTATTTTGTTTTCCTACTTTTCTTATCACAGAGTCAGACAAATTCATAATAATAGAGGAGTATGCATACTCATCGTTTTCAAGCCTTTTTTTCATCAGAAATATTTTCAGCATATTTTTCATAAATGGCTTTAAACACTTTTTGTTGTATCAAAATTTCTTTCATTTTTTTTTTTGCCATATAGAAAAATTAGACTTATCATCAAATGGTTGCAAATTATATCCAACCATTTTAAACAGAGTAACCAACAAGAATAAACCCAAAACAAAGAATAGCAGAATAATCACACAGCAAAAAACAATAACTTGGAGCCTTATCTACCCCTCAAGCCAGATACCCGACGGCTTCAGGAGCTCGGCCAAGTAAGGACAGTAGCAAGGTTATGATCTAGGGCAAGGGGATAACAGTAAGAGCTACAGAACAAAAGAGATAAGGATAGGAACAATATTACCATATAAGTGGCGAAGGGATCAGAGACTTAACCCAAGGCTCTAATACCATTATTGGGTATAGATCGGTTACCAAGCTCCAGGAATGATACAGAAAGAATCAAAGAATTATAATTTTTCTACGGGTTGAAAAAACCCTTATACAAATTAATTACAAACTTTACAAATATAAAGAATAATACTAAACTTAAACCTAAAAACTGCAGGATTAAAGATAAAGAATGCATATAATATAAAACTGTAAAATAGGCTTAGATAGCCTCGATCCAAAGGCCAACAACCTAGAATATCACGGTTGCTAAATCATAGAGCCACCAAGGCAAGCCACAAAAGTTTTAAACCACTGAACCACCAAGGTATGCCACAAAGGCTTTTACTCACAGCGCTACAAAGGCTATCAGATTAACCTTGTGCCTTCAAGTATAGAACATGAAGAACAGGTTAGTGAAGTAGATAGAGGGAGAAGAGGGTTTTTACTTTTTTGCTTCCATTATCCCCCAAATCATTTCCTCACCAGCCATTAAAGAGGTTGGCCATTAAATGGGCAAAGGCAAACATTAGAGAAAGAATCGATGGTGGGAAAACCAGAGGTAAAGCGGGAGAACCCAAAGGGTCAAAGAGAGAATGAAAGAAACAGACGGCGCTTGGGGAATTAGGGTTAGGGTTATGAGAGAGAGAGAGAGAAAGAGAGAGAGAGAGAGAGAGAGAGAGAGAGCAGTATTTAAAAAGGTCAGCAAACAGGGCAAACTTGGTGGGTTAGGTAACCGGGTCAGGTGGCCGATTTAAGGGTTTGGGCCCTATGATTTATTTAGCCGTCTAGGAGATATTTTGGGCCCAGGCCAATTTGGTTCGAGCCATTATACAGTAAAACCTCTATAAATTTATAATCTTGGGACCATGAAATTTTATTAATTTAGAGAGATATTAATTTATCGATAAATTAATATTTTATTAATTAAAAGAGAGACTTTTTAAATTCAGCAAATTTAGTACATATGTATTGAAAATAAATGAATTCATATATGTTTCATTGATTATATTCATGCATCAATCAATTCTTTGTAACTAATTAAATATATTCATGTATAATATCAATTCATTGTATACAATTAACTATTATATTCATAGACGCATGTATCAATTCATTGTAATTACTTAAATATACATATTTACATTAATTCGTTGCACTTAAATAACTATTATAGCCAATTAAATAAATTCATGCATGATGAATGAAAAATATACTATATAAATCTCAATATGAAATAAAATAATTCATAACACCCAACCATGTCTTCTCATCTAAAAGGCATCACAAAATCATCCATGAATGATCAAATGTGTAAAGCATTACAGACTTCATATTTTAGCAAATTACAATAATATTTATAATTATAATATTTATGAATTATTAATTTAGAGTTTTAATGGGACCTAATATCTATAAAGGAATTTTTCGAAAAATTATTATCTTATTATCTTATCGAATTTGATGATTTTTTATAAAAGGCCCAAGTCCGGACCAAAAGATTTTATTATTTTAAGAAATTTATTAATTTATAGAGTATTAATTTATAAAGATTTTACTGTATTTTACGATAATTTTTAAACTTACATTGATAAATTAAATATAAGAAAAGTTGATATGTGCACCACAAATGAGGCAACACAGTCACACTAACGACACCAAAAAAATGATATTTTTTCTGAGAAAAGAGAGAATTTAGAGCACCGAATGTATGATAAAATTTCTCAGTCAAACCCACTAAACCGAAGACCTTATAAACTCAATCAACCTATTCAAATTTGTGTAGGAAGTTCCTCCTTCACTGATAGACTTCTTTGCCAATTCCGCCATATGCAGAGCCCTCTCCAAGAACTCATCCCTCCTCACCTCCATTATATCCCTAACCGTCTTCTCAACAATCACCCTGTCACAACTATCCTTCATGTCCAATCCCACTTTCCAGACCTCGCTAACGAACCGGCTATTTATTGTCTGATCGGCAAAATAAGGCCAGCAGATCATCGGCATTCCTGCTGCAATACCTTCGAGAGTCGAATTCCATCCGCTGTGCGTGAAAAATGCACCCACCGACGGATGGGCCAAGACCTCATTTTGCGGCACCCATCCCACCAAATACCCTCTTTCTTTCGTGGCTTCCTCCAACTCCGCCGGAATTGGATTGTCTTTATTGTCTCCTACGATGGAATCCGGCCTCATGACCCACAGGAACTTGTGCCCACTGTTCACCAGTCCATACCAAAACTCCAACAGCTCGTCCCTTGTTAACAGCGTGACACTTCCAAAGCTCACATACAACACAGATTTGGGCGGCTGGGAGTCGAGCCAGGACATAGAGCTGCGATCTTCCTCATAGAAGCTGCTTGAAGGCAGCGATGATTCTTCACTCTTTTGGGACTCTAATCGGGCCTTTAGATGAGTGTGTAGAGGACCAATTGAATACAAATTGGGAATTGGTTTACGGATTTGATCAAGAATTGGGCCTTCCAGATCTTCAAATGAATTGAGAATGAGTCCCCTGGAGAGAGCTGTTCGTCTAGTCTCCCTTATGATGGTCTGAAATCCAGGGTCATTAACATCGTTTACTCGGCAAAACGCTGGAAGATCGCGTCGCCGAAGATAGCCCTCCATTCCCGGCACACTTGTTACCATTAAGTCCAATTCTTCTTTCTTCCAGTATTCGTGTTTGCCCTCATCTTTACCTACTCAATCAGATATAGAAAGGGCTATGAACTTGAACAAAACAATAAAGAGAAGAACCAGTGGGAATAGGAAAAATTACCTTTCAGGGGGGCCTCTCCAGCTTCGATGACGTCTTTGAAACAGAAATTAGCCCAGAAGGAGCAAGCTCCGACGGTCCTGAAATAAATGAAGGGAATCCCCATTTCTTCAGCCACCGGAACAGCAAAACTCAACACCCCATCCATGATGAGGCAGGTGACGCGCCGCCTAGCTCCGCCATCGCTCAGGGCATCAGTGGTCTCCATCAGTTTGCGGAACTCAGCTCCACCTACTTTCAAAAGGCTCATGACAATCTCCATGGTCCGCTCGCCGACACGGGGATGGTCTTCCGGGAGGCCGTCGGGGATGGTGGCAACGCGGAAACCAGGGTAGCGGGAGAAGCGGGACTCGATGTTGGCATGGCGGCGGAGGCGGCCATGGGTGTACTCGGAGAGGAGCATGGTGACATGGAGGTTGGAGAGGCAGAAGAGCTCCGCCAGCTTCAGCATGGAGTTGATGTGACCCTGCATCGGTAAAGGGAAGATGAGGACGTGCGGCGGCAGTTCAGTGTTTGTGCCCATCTCCAACACCTCCGGCCGTTTCTCAAATTGAAAAATCTAATACTCCGGCGGATACTGGCGGCGGGAACTTGTCAAGGAAGAATGTTGGATGACAGTGGAAATGGGGAATGGTCGTTGATTAATACTGAGGATTTGCAGAGAGGACGAATGTGTGGCTGACGGCTCTGCAACTGAGCTTTTCCTGGTGCACATGGGCATTTTTAAATTACTAATTTGGACAAGCTCGTGTAAAGCAAGAGCGAGGGGCCTTGATAATGTGAGGTCTATATATCGAAATGAGGAAAGAGTTAACGTGAGGAAAAATAAGTAACAAGATACACTAGGAAAAAAAATGATCACTCGGCAAAATTATTTTAATAATGCCAAAAAAAATTACAAAATTGGTGTTGTTTTGAGGGTAGTAGAGATATAGGCAGCATTGCCAACTTTTTAAAAAAATAAAAATAAAAATTTATGGCACCACAACATCATATCATGGTGCCAATTTGGATAAAAAGAAAAAAAGAATTGACAAATTCGCGATCAAAGAACGCAATTCTAAGTGAAAAAAATCGATCAAAAAGCAGCCTACTGATGTAGGCTGCTTTTGCTGCAGCACTGCTACCTGTAACAGTTGTGCTACCGCACCTTTTTTTGTGGCACTATTGGTAGTTATAGTGGTGCCTCAACCCAATAATTTTTTTTTGGTATTGAACAGCACCGTGATTTTTTATTGCGGTTTTTTTGCCTATAAACTTCGGACTTCATTCTCGTTGAGTTTGTGTTTCAGTAATAACACACTCAAGGCATCTCTGTTTACATTCCTTGTGCCCCTAATAAATGCATTATTCTCCAGTTGCTCCAAGTTGAATATTTATGATTAAAAAGGTTTATAGTAAGTTATTTAATAAAATTTTCTATTATTTGTTCATTTGAATATTCTTATTATAATAATATTGAAAATTTTAATTTTGATGTGTATTTTATTTTGTTGTGAAGATATGATAGAGCAAAACACTGTTGATATTGTTATATATTTTGGAGGTCAACATATTAATACAAATGGTTCTGTAAGTTATGATCGTTCTTCGTTCGAATTTATGCAAATTTCTCGTAGTACTAGATTTGTTGAATTAGAATAATTTTGTTTGAAGAACTTGTATTTGATAGGAATGATTTTAAGTTACATATATTTTTTTAAATATATAACATTTAACTTGGACAAAGGAGGGAGACGGTATTGACAATTAAGAAGGATCGGGATATGCAACTTTTTTGAACCCGATGAATAAGTATGCGTTTATTGATACTTTTGTCGAAGTAGAGGTCCGGTTACAGTTTTTCAAATAAAATTTTCAACACTAAGTGTATGTTTAAGCCTGAAAGACACATGCAATGATTGCACGGTATAAGTTGCCAACTATTTTATTTCATATTTTAATTTCAAAAATCTTAAATCTTGTGGGGGATTGTTGGAAATAAGCTTTAAATTTTTCTACATTGTCAAATTATTTCTAACATTTTATTTGATGTTAATGTGCCAGTTTAATTTGATACTTATTTGAGATTTATGGCCCCATTATTATAATAATTTAATTGTGATTTTATAAGGTTTAATAAGTATTTGACAGTTATATTTTATATATTTATGTGACCTATTTATAATTAGATTTATTATAATATTATGAGTTTTAATTAGACCACTTAATATTTTATAACGGTCAAATTTTTACAACTATTTAAAGAGCCATTAGATTTTATATAGCTTATGAGTTGAGAAATATTTTATACTCCCACGAGTATTTCTAGAGTTTTTGCAACGTGACTGTGGATTAGTTTCTAGTCTCCTCGTGGTCGTGCACATGGGATGACATACTACTGAGAGCTAATGGGGTTTTATCTTGGAGTCATGGTTAACCGTTAAAACCTGCACATGAGGAGGCAATCATGGCTTTAGGTCAGCGACAAGTGTCGTGACTCTCCATCAGTGGAGCTTTTCTAATTTCTAATTTTATTTCGTTCATTTCCATATTATATGTAACTGTGATAACTTATATAATGATATTTTATATATAAAATTATTCTGAAATATGATTATAAACACAAATCACACTGTTTTCACAACAAATATAATATTATATCTTTAAGTTGAGATTCCTATGATCACTGGAACCAAAAGTGAACAGGATGTGAATTATGAGATCAAAAATGATATTTTTCTCGAAGTTAAATTAATAAATAAATAAATAAAATTAAATACTAAAAAAACAGAGAAAAAGGGGGATATACGAAAAAGGTGCTCTTCTTGTGAAGGAAAAAATCCAAGCTGCTCCTTGTGGAAAATAAAACAGGCACAAAACTTTCTAAATTAAAAAAAATAAATAAAAAAATACCTTAATATTTTGAAGAAGCATCATTTAACCCCCTTCCACCTTGTTCCTCCAGACGGGCAATTTTCGATTGTGCTTCATGTTTTCAATTGTATATTATATTTTACCTAATTTTAAGAATAGAAATATAAAGCTAATACTTGGCTTTGTTTTCTCTCCCCAACAAGCAAAAGAATAAGTGATAAGGATCTTATTGCCAAAATACAGAAAGAAAATCTTTTATTAAGGGCAAGATGGACATTTCATCAGAAGTTGTAGAGGAGGTCGTTGGTCACTTCGGGTCATGGAGCTAGCAGCCGGGTCAAGTTGTTCGGATCCAACCCATATACTAAACCAGACAGGTGGAACCGCAAGACAATGCTTAGTCAATGCATGGATGGTCTGGAAAATGACACGTGTCAGGTAGTGGGACCCGTATAAGTCCTACAAATACCCCATGCTATACTGAGAGGAGGTAATTTCACAACTACTAACTTAAGTCGCATATTGAGATCGTATTATTTTCATTCGATCACCACTTAATTTAAGCATCGGAGTGTCGTCGTCGGGAATGAACTCGACTAGCTTAACTTTCTTGTTTTATCCTCAAGCCTTATCTCAGATCTGAGAAAGTGACGTGGCTTAGATCGCGGTCGTTGATCAAGGTTGTGTAGAATCGAACCGAATCAATAAGGTATACTGACACTGGGAAAAAACAAAATTAAGTACTAATTGAATATTTGAGCTCATATAGTTAGTAAATGAGCGTCAATTAACAATATCACATCAAAATATAAAAATCATTTTCAAATTATACAAGTGAAGAACACAGCAACACGGAGAGGGGTCAGATGCTTCTTTTCAGAAACCAGACAAGTCCTCACAAAAATTCCTCAGCTTCAACTCTCAAGTCACATATGTTTCATCTCATTCCATTCAATCAAGTCAAGGTAGTGTTTGGTTGTAATAATAATTTTTTTCATCCAAATAAATAAATAAATTTAATTATATTTAAATCTCATTTGAAAATATTTAACTACACTTTTTCTCAAATAAATTTTGAAATTACACTTACACTCTTTATGAAAATTCTCGATTTAAATATGAACCCTTTCTAGGCAGGGGTGAAGCCAACCCGTGTCAAGCCCTAAAGGCCGATAGGGCTCGATTCTCAAATTTTATATATTAAATTAACCCCTCCCCCCCAAACCAAAAAAAATTCCTATTTTCTATAATTTTTACTAATTATAGTACTATTATATATAGCATTTAATTTGCAATTATTATTGTACAAATTTATTCCTCATTAAAGAGAAATAGAATACTAGTAACAAAATATAAGTAATAATTTTAAAATTAACGCTAAAGAAATATATTAAGTGACAATAATTTTAATTTTATCATTACATAATTATTGTGTATGAAGTTATTACTATAAATAATTAGTGATACATCTATATTGACAACTAAATAACAATAAAATATAATGACAAATTAATCGTTATTGTTACTAAGTCATCGTTATATATGTATTTAATTGTCTATAGTAACAATGCTAAGTACTATTTTTTGTTACTAATTTTTACTAATAACAAATGAGTTCTAAAAGATTATAATCACTATAGAAATTATAAAATTTATAATTGAGACAGAATAAAAATTATTATAACTAAATATATATATATATAGCTAGTGACAGTATGAAAATTGTCATTCACTTTTTTATGTCATCAAATTTATCTTATCATCATTTTTTTTGACGTTTGACGAATTTAAAAGTAACTAATTAAATTATGATAAGGTTAAACTGTTTTTCTAGCTCCGCCATTGCCGTTAGGATTTGAATAGAAATACTAACGTAAGTAAAAAATTACATAATTTTTTAATCTTACCCCTCATTTAACAATCATATACATTTTTGCAATGTATAACATCATTATATTTTTTCTTCATAAGTATAAAATTATTACATAAAAATATTAAATGGGGGTAAAATATGAAATTTATGCAGTTTTTATTTTTAATCTCAATATTTTTCATTCAAATCCTAACAAACAATAAATTTTCGGAAGGGTATAAGTATAATCTCAAAATTCAGAAAAAAGTGAAAATTTTACATTTTCAAATAAGATTTAAACACAATTGAATATGCAAACAAATTTTACTATTGTCAATATATATATATATATCAAATCATTTATAATCATTATATTTTGTTTCTTACGTAAAACATCTTATAAATAAAATAATCTATAATCATTAAACTTTTTGTTTAGTGTTGACTATTGAGTCTCCCTACTTGTGAACTTGTGCCAATTATTATTTTACTTTATTATATTGTCCTCATTCTATCCTCCACTATATATATAGGAAAAAATACAAGCAATTCCCTTGTAATATCGCAAATGAACAAATTACTTCCTTATGTAAAAATAAATAGCGATTTACCTCCCTATATTTTTTAAAATACAACAATTTACCTCCCTATAATTTTTAAAATAAAGCAATTTACTTCCCTATATAAGGAGGTAAATTGCTTAATTTTAAAAAATATAAGAAAATAAATTGCTATACTTTTTACATAAGGGAGCAACGTGATTATTTTCAATATCATAGGGAGTAAATTGCTATTCACCCTGTATATATATATATATATATTATATGTTAACATCAATTCTGCACTCACCATTCATATATTTTCCCAAGACAATCTCACACCCCCACAATAAAACAAAACAAATACATCAACAGTGGATTTTGAACTGTAATTTGACTGAGAAAATATGCTGAAGATAATGTCAAAATATTCTACACCGTTTATAAAATATTGATCCCATCTTTTCCACATAAAATGTTTAAAATGTATCATATGGGCATTTGCAATCGTTTAAGAAAAACATTTATAACTTAATTCTTGAAAATATTTTTTTTTTTGAATAAATAGACGTTCTTGAAAATAAGTTGAAACGAGTGTTTCAATTTGTAACTAATTTTTAATTATAGATGATTTAAATTAAGTTGTTTAAGTCAAAAATTATAAATAATTATGTGCCAAGCATTTATAATTTATTGGCAAATTATAAATATTAAACTATTTTATCAAACATTCAAACTTCAATATATTTTTTTTACTTTTTATTTTTATTTTTAAATCGTTGTAATTTTCTATTAATGGCTACTATTTAATATATTTCTACTGTATGTAAAAATATAAGTTACTGTAAATTTGTATTTTCAATTCTATTTGTCTTTCAAGCATTTGTTTTCTTGTGAAGAAAAGTACAGAAAGAGTTGAACACAAGCAACATTTGGGTGGCGGCTAGTCGGTATTAATATAATAAACAGATAATAAATCATATATATGATTGGTGGGAAATTATTAAAAGGATAAAAATATCTCCTTAGGACCCAAAAATTTCAAAATAGGATTAAGATCCGCATCCTTTTCTATTAGATCGAGTTGTACTCGAATTAATACGATTCACAAATTGGTACTACATTCGTTGTATTAGGACATTAGGAGGGGGAATATTTCGACATGTTGGTTCATACAAGTTTTGATATATGATCCTTAAAAATACTTCTAACGACCTAGGATTAAGTCACTCTAACTCTTTGATCTCGTACTAAAATTGACTTAAGTATCAGAACATCAGAGGTTGAGACCTCCCTATGCATCACGATGGTTCAGGTAAATCAGGGTTCCAACTTGGTGCTGCTCCAACGGGGCAAGTTTGGGTCCAATTAAATGTGTTTTAGGATGGATTCGAGGTTAATATTTGTAAATATGTCGAGGTCTAGGAGCGGGTCCAAAGTGGGTTTGGGGCAAAGACCCAAACCTAAACATAGTTAATATAAATAAATAATTTTTTTTCTAAATTTTGGAAATTTGAGTTTCCAATTTTCTTATTCACCTATTTTACATATATTAAAAATTATGATTTAAAATATAATATAATAATATTTATGTTTGAATAATTAATTATTTGTATATCTTTTATACACTATAATAACTATTGAGTGGTTATGACAATTAGATTCAAAATCATATGAATTGATCCATTAGCAAGAATTAACTCTCCCAACTTTTTTATAATTCATATGAATAATGTCACATAATTTGATTTAAGAAATATTTATTATTCTTCAAATTAAAAATGTAATTTGTTAGAAAATAAATTTTTTAAAGTTTGAGGAGGTTAAAATATAATTATATTATTTTATAGGTGTTCAAATATAATTAATCCCGACATATAACACAAGTAACATGTTCCTGAATTTATTTCGTTGTTGACTCACCAAACTTGAAATAAGCTTTCAATATTGACTCATTTTCCTGGAAAAGGTGTATAAATGCCTAATTTTTAATAATTACTTTTGGGATTAAGTTTTCAATTATATTTTGATAAAAAAATTATAATTTTTAATTTTATTGTAATTATTATTCATCTAATTACCTTAACATATTAATGGGCAAGCAATACTCAAATTTGAACCTATTATAATAGCAAATTCGAATTCGAACCAAATATTTTTGTATTAGACCCAAAACTTGCGCATAACCGTTGAAATAAGTATGTTGGACTTAGGTAGAGTCTAGATCCTAAAATACTCGTGGGAATAGATATAAAGTACGGGTAAAATTTAATACTATAAAATGCATATTATTCAATTAACTTAAAATCATTGAATTTATAAACTTTTGGTAAATCAATCGAATGGATTTACTTTTTTTTCTTTTAAGGTGAAAGGAATGAACTATTATTATTTGAAATAAATCGATTATAATTATTCATGTCGAATATCCAGATCTAACAAATACAAATACAACATTCGTATCCTGAAGCATGATCAAGTATCATCACAGTAGAAAAATAATACCTATTATGTAGTAGAGCAACATTCCACGCGTTGGTGGGATTCGAACTCATGACCTCTTAGATCATGGGGCCTCAGCTTCGCTACTGAGTTAGACCTCATTGACGACTAGATTTACTCACCATCTAAAAAATTGCTTATATTTTTTTTATATATTATTAATTTTTTTTACGTATTGATACTTTGAAAAAAATTGCCAGAGTTTTTTTTCTTTGTTTTCGTAGTGACAAGTTCAAATTAAATTTCTATTAAATGAATTTAAATGTACTGTGATTGTTTAAAAAATTAAAAAATACATAAATACAACTCTCCTCGCCCGATAGCATGAGATACAGCTCGTGAATCTATTCCAAAGAAGCCCCCCACCATGAAGGCACTCTGAAATAAATGTAATGTGATAATTTTGTATTTTTTAGTATTACATTAATTTAAGTAATATATTTTTAAAATAATAATAATTTTTAAAAATAATTAAATTAATTGTGCACACACATGTGGGTGTACCACATATACTCGTATATATTAAATGAGAGCACTTATTTCGTATCTCCCCTTTTTTGATCTGTTTTTTTTTAAATATTTAATTTAATTTTTTTATTTATTTATCTAACCTCCTACGCCGCAATATATTTGGCTAGTTATTTCATTTTTTTTGTCACAACTTTCTTATAATCTAATATTAACTTATTATTTGTGTATTCTTTATTAAATAATACTTTTCAAATCATATTAAATAATTATGCACGCACATAGAGTGTGCCATATTACTAATTTAAAGTCAAAATTATTATTTATATTTCAATGATGGGTAATTTGCACATGCTGAAAAATTTCAAATGTTTTTAATTTATGGATCGCAAGTTTATAAAATATTTTTAATTAATTATGTTAGTAACATTATTACGAAAAAATTGAGAATTGCTTTATTCATTTTAATTAATTATTTTAATAGCATGTTCTAGTGATTATGATGTAAACTAAAATTTGAGAATAATTATTTTTTTAAAGCATATTATGAAAAGTGTAAAAAACAAAATTAATGGATAAGATTCAAATTGGATTCAATTTTTTTCGGTATAATATAAATAAGATTCAATGTGTATTATAAGGATAAGGGACGAATACATTTACTCAACTACGGATTCTTATTGGGTATGAATTTGGGTAGTTCCGAAATTTAATTATAATTTATATTTTTATAATTAATTTTAAAATCAAGAATTCAAACGCTATTATTATATTTTTAAAAATTATATTTAATTATTCTACAAAGACCTAAGTTAAATTATTTTTCTTGGAATTTTTTATTTTTTTTTGGTGAGAGAGAGAGAGACTCCCAACCCATGTCCCTTTGACTCATTTACTATACTCTTCATTCACATTTTAATTAAATATTGAAGTTGATTGATTATTTCTATTAATTAAAAAATTGGGGGGGGGGGGGGGGGGAATATGAATATGCACATGTGACTCAAATCCCTTCACTCATTTCTGCATTTATGCATAAGAAAATATCCTGTTTTAGTATATGCATTAAATATGAACACCACTACTCCCCAAATCTTTTGAAAAAATCAGATTAATAATTCTTATTAATTGCTGCCTGCCTGCATCCCTCTTTCCTCATTCATTTGTACGTGTTATCGTTGTTTCTGTCTAGTAAATAAATTTATTTTGTGATTGAATTTATTAATATTAGTAAAAAAATTTTAAATATATTATTATATTTACCTTCGATTGATTTATTATTAACTGATTATAGGTCAAAAAAATCTTTTTCTAACCAACTGTCCTTATAAATTTTCACATGCTTATGTACGTGAGGTGGTATGTTTTCACTCTTATAATTGTAGTTTGGTAAAAAGATATTTGTTTGGCTTACAATGAGTAAGTAATAAATTAATCAGGGTAGATATAGATTTTTATTCATTTTGTTTGCTAATATCAGTAAAGTCGATAAATTTTGACTAACAGAAAGGTCTATTTGTTAAATAAAAACAAATGTTATGGGTGATAAATATAATTTTTCAAGTCACAGAAAATTTAGGTATAATTACACCAAACCACAACGAAAGATAGTATAATTATTACAAAAAAATAATACAAAAAATAATTTACATATATACAAACCGTAAAATATGGATCTAAAATCCTGTGTTCGACGTTGTCAGGGTAATTTTTTCCTTGGAGGTTTCGACAAAAGAGGATTCTTTTTCGAGTAAATGGTTTAGTGAATAGGTCTAATGACTTACATGACCGGTTGTGGTCCGGAGATGAATTCAGGAAACTCTAGCTCAAATTCGAGTCGGTCGAATTTGAACTAAATACATGACAGTAAAATATATTTGTCGTGTGATTGATGTACAATTTAAGAAAAGTGACAAATCGAACAAGAAGTTTTTGATGAATTCTAACTTTTTAAGTCTCGGTTGAGTTCAAGGACAGAGCATGGATTTTCTCTAAATCCACCCGCGATAATATTTCAAATATTACTTTATTTAAAATTTCTAATTTTTATACTGCTCTTGATAAGTGATCTCTATAATTATTCTCTTAATTCGCATAATATATAGAATTAAAATACGCTCAAATATATTTATTTTTTTGTAAAAATATCCATCATTTTTTATTAATAATTTTTTATTTATACATATTTAAAAGTAAAGTGATCTATCATTCACTTTATATGTTCGAATGTATCCCACTAATTTATCTAATTTCTTCCGCCCCCACCCCACTTTCACTCTCTCTCCCTCTCTCTCTCTCTCCCTCTCTCTCTCTCTCTATATATATATGTATATACACACATATATAAGGGATAATTATATTTTCATCCCCTCATATTTGGTGTAATTATACTTAATTAAATCTTTTATAATTTGAAAAATTACATTTAGTACCCATGAGATTTGCTTTCATTTAACAAGTAAGTCCCTCGTTAGTTAAAATTCAATAAATTTGCTTATATTAAGAAAAAAAATTATCTAAATTTACCCCAATGGGCTTATTACTGATTTATTGCAGGTCAAATAATTTTTTTTATGATCAAATTATCCTCATATGTCTTCACGCATTAATGCATACACGAAGGTATTTTTTCACTATTATAAAAATAGTTTAATTCGAAAAAAATTATATGATCTGCTATAAGTCAGTAATAAGTCTATCAAGGGTGAATATCAATTTTCATTTATTTTTTTATTATATCAATAAATTTAGTAAATTTTGATTAATAAAGGAATTTATCTATTAGACAAAAACAACCTTAATCCAAAATATAATTTTCTAAACTATAAGCATATATGTTTAATTATATCAAATTTTAATGGTGGAAAATGTGATTATTCCTATATATAATTTCCCTCTGAGCATAATCCAAATATCTGCGAGAAAAATGGTCGCTGAGGCCCCACACAGCCCACCACCAAAATTTCCTTTGCCTCTTGTTTTCTGAGAGAGCGCAAGTGCTTTGGTATTGTAATAATTGCAGTTGGACACAGAGAGAGAAAGAGAGAGTGGCGGTCTCACACACTAGCACGCAGAACACGCATTTACAGCGAGTCATAGTCAAAAAGCCATTAACCAAAAGAGCATTTTCAGAAGCTTCTTTTCGTGTTCCAGATTTGCTCCAAAGTATCCTACACTTCATACTTCAAAGGACAACAAGACCCGTTTCTGATCCTTTCACTTGGGTACTTCTCTAACTGCATATTCGGCTATTTTCCTTTTAAATGTTGAAGCTTTTCAAGAATTTTCGTGAGAGATGGATAAGTTGTGGACACCCGTGTATTCTTCTTCTTGAAATTTTGTTGGGGTATTCAAGATTTGTGCTTGAGAAGAGATTTTCTCTCTGTGTGTGATTATAATTGGGTGAAGTGAAGGTTGTTGGTGCTTGTATAGTTGATTTTACTGATTTTGATGGGGTGGAGAATTAACATTGTTCTTTACTTTTCGTTTTTTGGTATAAAGATTTGTGCCTTTATGTGAGAGAGTTAATTCTTGGATTTCTGCATTAAGTGTAAAGGGGAAAGATATGAGGGAACTTGAGGTTGTGTTGGATTAATAAAGTTTGTTCATTTATATCACTCTGAAATGGTTGGAAGTGGATTTTTGATTTATGGCTATGGAGGATTTTAATTGTTGGGTTTTCTAGTTTGTGCTATGTTGTATGTGGTTTATTTATTCCAGGGTTGTTGAGGTGCCATGAATGTTTACTATTGTCTTTTATAACTATTTATTGTATTCTTAACTGTTGAGTACTTTGCTCTTTCTTAATGCAAACACTGAATAGATGCCTGGATGACCTTAAAAAATTCTGGGGTATTGCTATATTTTGAGCGTGATGAATATCGATGTCTGTATGCCATAATTACAACTTGTCGATGTTGTGTCTTTCCGAAAATGGGTACTTTTCATATGTGAATTATCATAAACATGGTTATTTACCAGAAAATTGGCTTTGTGAAATTATTTAATTGGATCCTCTAAAAAATGAGAAATTGTTTAACTGGATGATGTTAAGCTTCCTTGAGAAAGATTTCCGATGCCATAGAACTAATCATATTTATGGATTAAGCCATTGAGAGCTAGCTGGTTGCAGAAGTGTTCTTGCTGCCTTTTCAATTGCTGCAGCTTGCCCTCTCTGAAATTTTATAATCAAATCATCCTGACATAACTTTAGCACTTTGCACTACTAGTTTTGTACAATGCCTCTGGGTAAAAGCTAGCATCCTCCTTTCATACACATTGATTATATCAATTAACTTCTATATGTTCTTTCTGACTACTCGTCAAAATTTGCCTCACATGGGCATTAAAAGTGTTGAATGTTAACTTGTCAATGGTATGTTTAACAGTGTTGCCACTATCTGGGTGATTGTCCACATAGACTAGGCGAATGCTATTTCTCAGGAGCAGCTTAAAAGCAGGTTGGAACATGCTATGTATAATTTGATGTGATATTCTTGGAGATGGACCTGCTTATTGGAGTGTTAGTTTTGGGTTGTTTATATTCTTTCGTCTCTCCTGATGCACAAGGTACTATCCTTATAGCATTTCTGAATCATCTTACCAATGTATCATGTAAGTTATCATGTAATCATCCCGAATATTCTCATTGTGGATAATAATATCTTTAAAGAATGCTGAATATTGATTTTTTAATTCTCGCTGCATATACAAAAGCTTATTACGAGCCATTCATTCTTATTATGTTACAAGCATGCCTATGTAGGCTGGTGTGCACCTATGTAGCATTATTTTTGGTTTCACAAGGTACAAGACTTGCTTCTACATGCAAATTATTTAGATAAGGATAAAGGAAAAGAACTAATAGATCAAATGGATTCAGAAATTTGACTAAATTTCTTCATTTGATGAATAATTGTACTTGGCATGCTTTTATTTCAGGTTACTCTTAAATGAAGAGTATCTACTTTAACAAATGATAGAAAAGTGAAGCAGAGTGATAAGATATCTTAATAAGTGGGAATTGAGTGATGATGGTCGGCTATACTTGACAGGATTGAAACTAATGAATTCAGTCTCAAATAAGAGTCTGTTTCTTGTCTCGGAATAAAAGAGATTGACAGGCCCTCTCTTCCACTAGCCTCAGGAACAGTCCAAAAGATCATTGTCCAACTTAAATGAACCTCTTTGAACCACTGTGATTGGAATATCAAGTGTTCATATACCCATATAGCATCTATCTAAAGCATGCTATGCAAAAGTGTGAATGATACATTTTTTGGTTTTTTAACAATTTACTTCATTTACAAAATCCTTTTAACCATACCAAAAATGAAAAGAACTTTTGCAACTTAACCCATGTGGACATCTGAAAGGGCATTTTTGCAAGGAGTCATCTCAAATGTCTACTTCAACTTTTTCAAGGCATTTGAGATGGCAGCTTGCTAAACAGCATTTCATTGTAAATCTTAGTCTAACTTGAGTTATTGTCTGTTGATAAAAGAGGCTTGTGCCATAGTGCACCACGTTTCTTGCCCGGTGTGTTACAATCATCATGAAGTTAAACATTGTAGATTGGATTTGGCAATAAGTTACATAAAATGGCCTCTATTCACTGTGTTCTTTTCATCAGTTATGTGTATAATCATCTGCATATTAGTTGAATGTGATCATTACTCAAGGGAATAACTTATATTTTTGGGAACTCTCCAGGAGATGCTTTGTATGCTTTGAAGATTTCACTTAATGCTTCCAGCAATCAGCTTACAGATTGGAATCAGAATCAAGTTAACCCATGCACTTGGTCCAAAGTTATATGTGATGGTAACAACGTAACGACAGTGTAAGAAAACTTTGATGATTTATCTCTAAAAGTTGTTACTGCGTAATCGTTTTCTTAAATGTGATTACGTGTTGCATATATATAGTTTTGGGTCATATTGTCCGCTAGCTTTTTCTTTGTCTTGTGAATTTCATATTTATTGCTAGTAAGACATCTCATATGATTATGTTTCAACCAGGACATTGTCTAATATGGGATTTTCTGGAACCTTGTCACCAAGAATAGGGATTTTGAAGATGCTCACAACACTGTAAGTATTGAGAACTTGCAGCTGAAAGTTGATTGATTGTGCTATTGTTGATGTCAGTATATGTCAATTTGCTGGGCTCAGTATATTTGAATTTATTGACTATCTTAATTTATCTTTCATGCAAACATTGAGAGTTTGATTTATTGTTTTATACTCATTCATTCAGGAGTCCTGATGATTGTACACATTGTAATTTTGCTTTGCATTGGTATTTTCACTTTGCATTCTAGTTTAAATTTGACAGAGGTATTGCAAGTTTGTGCCGAATGTACTTTGATGATAAAACAGCTGAAAATTTTCTAGAAAGGATCTGAGCCACCTGTATCTCAAGTAGAGGAATTACAGAAATTGTGCGTTCTTTTTGGAAAGTGAGAAAAGAAAAAATTATAAACTGTTGCTACAATTACTTTATGTTCCCACTGAACCTTGTTTTTCACTAAATTTGATACTGAGGAGTCGTGACATAAATGTTTTCGCCCCAGCTAGTTATGCTTTAGGTTCTCCAAGAGACCAAAGGTTCTTTACTGCATTCAGTTGTATGAATTGAAATTCTGAGATTCATAACTATCTTTTCTTAACATCTTATGGGGTCTGTGATGGGCAACATTTTAAAACCCTGACCAATTACTAAGTCGTGGTCTAGCCCGTTGGATTGGCTTAAGAAAACCAGTTGACCCAAAATGTTCTTTGTGTGTATATATTTGTATGTGTGTGTGTGTACATATTCTAGAAATCAATAGTTACTCATTTTTATGCTAAAGGTTTTATATTCTACGGCCAAATCTTTGTGCATCATCTTTATCCCAACTTTGATGTCCAAATTTTCAAATTTTCAAGAATACATAACAAATTGAAAACAACTCTGTAAAAGAAATATGGCAATATATTGTCTTCGAGCATTCTTATAATTGGATAAGACTTGGAGCAGGTTCCCGCTTAAACCGGTTGGACAGGTCGGTCCGGTCCGGTTATCAAAATATTTACTTGTGGTGTATGACTTTGACTGGACTCATGAGATCGCACCTGTACTCAATGGATACTTGTATGAAAACTTGTAAGAATTAGGATAAATAAATTATTTGCTTTAGAAAATGATGCTGGTGCTGGACCAATGTTGAATTGTTCATCTAATTTTCTTGATGCTTAACTTCTCATTTCTGGGAGTTTGGTAAGGAACTTGTGAATTGATGTTTTCCTTGTTCACCCAGGCATGAGAAACTGTTTGATAAGAATCTTTATTCTTTAATGCAGCCAGTTACAAGGGAACGGCATCACTGGTAAGATACCTGAAGAGTTTGGAAATTTAACAAGCTTGACGATGTTGGATCTGGAAAATAATCGTTTAACTGGAGAGATACCGTCTTCCCTCGGCAATCTTAAGCGGCTCACATTCTTGTAAGCATGCTTAAATACTTCATTGACTTCCTTATCTTTTTGTTTATGGTGTCAGAAGTAAGATGCTCCTTCACATGGGCAGGATTTTAAGTCAAAACAATCTCTCTGGACAAATTCCTGACTCACTTTCAAGTCTCCCGAACTTGGTGAACATGTAAGTAACTTCTCTTGTCGTATACTGCAGCTCATCATGGCAAATTTGGTGACTTTAAGTTTAAATGGATTCGGCTGTGTCTTAACCTTCATTTGTTTTTTTTACTTGGCATTGATGAATCTTCTTTTTCCCAGACAACTTGCTTCTAACAGTCTGAGTGGCCAAGTACCCGAGCATTTATTCAAAATTTCCAAGTACAAGTACGGACTCATTCTCATTCTATCTTTGTGTTCCTGCATATGAGCCATTTGTTTTTGTGCAAACTCTTTTGTGTGCATGAGTTGGTAAACATTACCACATTACCTTTGGGCTGATTTATGTTTATTTGAGTTATCTATAAAGATTACCTCATAGATTGAGCTTAAGTTCTTTCAGTTTTACAGGGAATCAATTGAATTGTGGCATCAATTCTGCGCACAGTTGTGTGTCCGAAAATGGAGGTATAAGCATTGTACACTGATCATGTCAATTTGTGCTGTGTCTCTTGACAAGATTTAAACTGACATTGTTAGTTATTAATCATATTTGGATTTTAAATATTATTAGAAAGTTTTTGAATATTAGCAAATAATAATATGGTAAATAGAATTTATTGTATTTAGTGTTGATCATAAGTGATTTGTGATGATGACATCTAGTTAGCTTGGTGAGATAAGTGATTTTAAAAACTAAATTATCTTAAAAAACATATTAACATGTTTATGTGCATATTATTCTCTTCAAATTGTTAATGATGAATCTAAAGTTACCAATATACTTTGCTGGCAATTATAAAGATACATAATTATGCCTAAAACATACATAAAATGTATTAATGAGAAGAATTATCTGCTAAAGAAAAAATGACAAGTAGGGTCAAGAAATTATTCAAAAACAAAGTATAAATGTCAAGCAAATACATACACATATATATATACATGTAACATATCTTGTGTTTATGTAAATATATTGTATATAAATGTATGAAGTAAAGATGAAAATCAAAAAGTATGACTTCTGATATTGAAAAACTACAATATAAATTTGAGCACAAAAATTTCAAACCATAATTGTACTTAAAAAAGATTTGTATAATTCATTTACGTACATGAAGTATAAAAATATTCCTATAACATATCTATGAAAATATATAACAATAATAATGATATTTATTGGTATTGATTCATATTCTTGGTCCCAATAATTAATTAGCGTTTATTTTATTGAATTATGTTTAACGCTAATCTTCACAAACTTTATATTTTTAACACATGCAATGTGATACGTGCATACATTTTACTAGTATCTTTAGAAGTTAGCTGGAAGATAATAAGTGATTCTATCCTGGCAGGTGGTTCGAGTAAATCAAAGACTGGCATGATAGTTGGGATTGTTGGGGCACTCTTAGTTATCTTTCTTCTTGGAGGTTTACTCCTGTTATTTCTGTGGAAGGGCAGGCATAAAGGCTACAGACGTGAAGTTTTCGTCGATGTTGCAGGTTTGTTCCGATTATTGCACTTCATGACAATTTGTGGATTTTGAATTCATTACATCTATGGAAGGGTTTCCAGTTTTTGCTGCTATCTACATTCTGTGCTAGCTTGTCATGCACACAGCATATTTAACTAGCTATGCATGTCCTTTTTACTACTGTCTTCCTAAGATTTCTGAATATCAGTTTGCATCGTCCACATTGTACAGTTTATCGAAACTGAGACTTCAAATTGAAGATATCCTAGTTCTGATACTTCATTATTGAAACGTAAACTGAAATTGCTCAGGTGAAGTTGACCGGAGAATTGAATTTGGTCAATTAAAGAGATTTGCGTGGCGAGAATTGCAGCTTGCTACGGACAATTTCAGTGAGAAAAATGTACTTGGACAGGGGGGTTTTGGAAAAGTTTATAAAGGAGTGCTTGCAGATAACACAAAGGTTGCTGTCAAACGTTTGACTGATTTTGAGAGTCCTGGTGGAGATACAGCATTCCAGCGTGAAGTAGAGATGATAAGTGTCGCTGTTCACAGAAATCTTTTGCGGCTTATTGGCTTTTGCACCACACCAACAGAACGCCTTTTGGTTTATCCTTTTATGCAAAACTTGAGTGTTGCCTCTCGTCTGCGAGGTATTACATTATTGGCATCTCGCTTGTTAGTCTGTGTTCATTCATTGCCACTATTTGGTGTATTTATTTCTGGGATAATTAAAATGACTTTGCAAGAGTTAAGTGTACTTACAAACTATATCCCTCCACATTTTGAAGTTCCAAAAACCTTCCCTGTAAATTTTCGCATTGAGAAAACATTGTTGACAAAAACTTACAGCTTCCTCCCTTTTGGGATTAGATATAAAATAATTACATCCCTATGTTTTTAAGTCTCGAGCACTAGTTTCCCATCAAATTTCCATACATTACTGCATGTTCAAATGGTATAGTTGTATCTAATGATATAAACTTGGAAAGGAGGTTTTGGTAATTTCAAAACGGAGGTTTTGATAATTTCATAAAAGGAAAGGTACAGTCAGTAACTATATTAATTATCTAGGTGAGGTCACTGTAAGTAACCCTTTATTTTAACATGACTTGCCGTTTTCTCTTTGAAGTTGATGACACACTTGAGACTATACATAGAGAAGATAGTTTGTATTGAGACAACTGAACTTTTCATTCATGCGATTTTAATGTGGATATTACAATCTTTTCATTTATTTTGGATATCTAAACAGAACTTAAACCTGGGGAGCCTGTTTTGGATTGGCCTACGAGAAAACGTGTGGCACTGGGCACAGCACGTGGACTAGAGTACCTTCATGAACATTGTAATCCTAAAATCATTCACAGGGATGTTAAAGCTGCAAATGTCTTGCTGGATGAAGATTTTGAAGCTGTTGTCGGTGATTTCGGCTTAGCGAAGTTGGTCGATGTCAGAAAAACTAATGTAACAACTCAAGTTCGCGGAACAATGGGTCACATAGCTCCCGAATACTTGTCCACTGGAAAATCATCAGAAAAGACGGATGTTTTTGGATATGGCATCATGCTTTTGGAGCTTGTAACTGGCCAACGAGCTATAGACTTTTCCCGCTTGGAAGAAGAAGATGATGTTTTGCTGCTTGATCACGTAAGATATCATTTGAGTGTATAATTAAGTAGTTAATCTTTCCAAGTCGGTTGTAAGTCCGACATGTAATGATCCCATTTAATTCACCTTCAAGGTCAAGAAACTGCAAAGGGAGAAAAAACTCGACGCCATTGTGGACCGGAACCTGAACCGAAACTACAATATTCATGAAGTGGAGATGATGATTCAGGTTGCACTACTCTGTACGCAATCATCACCTGAAGATCGTCCGGCAATGTCAGAGGTCGTCCGAATGCTGGAAGGAGAAGGACTCGCAGAGAGGTGGGAAGAGTGGCAGCATGTCGAAGTCACACGGAGGCAAGAATACGAAAGGTTACAGAGAAGATTTGATTGGGGAGAGGACTCGATTTACAACCAGGATGCCATCGAGTTGTCTGGAGGACGATAAGGTAAAAACCTGTAATATAACAAAGGTGCCAGAATTTCTTGCAGCAGGTATTCTGGTTAATGAAACATAGATTTGTTCAATAGTACTCTATTCTTGCTTCTGTTAGCTGAATTCTTCTTGTTGCCACCCTTATCTCCTCTTAATATCATTATTTTGTATAATTGTGTCTGAAATTTCGTTGAAGGTGAGACTGGTCGTCTTTTAAGCATCCGAAGGTTTGCCATGTGTAGTTTTGTTTTGAAATGGCTGAAAGTTCTGACCTGTATGTACTGGAACTTGTTCATTTGCCTTATCTGTGATCATGAATTCAGGTGGGCTTCTATCATACACTTCTTGTCCAGGATATGTGTGTGCATGCGTGCGTGGGCTGGAATTTTGTTTGAATCGGTTTCTAGTGAACTTGGATCAATTGACTGCTTGTAGACAAACCCTTTGTGACGAACCTGTGTTCTTTTTTTGATTTTTTGGTTACAAAAAGTTTGGGTGGTTCCGGCTCTGATCATGTTCGGGCATTTTTGGGGTTATAAGTTGCTTATAGAGGTATTTATAGATTACTTTCAAGGTAGCTCTTCATCGGCAGATGGAATTGAATTCACAACCATCTTATTGGAATCGATCCGTCTCACCAGCCAAGCCATCAAGAATCGACACAAAATTGTGTTCTGTCTATGAGTATGTGTATTTTGTCTTTTGATGTTTATCTGGTAACAACTCGGATAATATTTATTCAGGGGGAAAATTGCAATTTTAGTCCTGTATTTTAGCAGGGTAGCATTTTTCAGTCGTGCACGAATTGATTTTCACAATTTACTCCTCTACTTTTATTTTTTTTTGGCAGTTTTAGTCATTTTTCGGTTAATTTGATCGAAAAATTTTATGTGTATTGCATATGATCTAATTAAATTATTATTTTAGTCCTGAAAATTAATTCTTGTAGGATTAAAAATGCTATTCCCTTAGATTATAGGACTGAAATAGCAATTCAATTGGATTATGCAATTCTTCGATCAAATTGGTCAGAAAAGAACTATAATTGTCAAAATTTTAAAGTGATTGGGTTAAATTGATAAATTTAACTTGTGCAGAATTAAAAATGTAATTTCTTAAATTACAGGATTGAAATTACATTTTTCCCTTATTCGGGTGATTGTTGAGGAAAGTGAGATGAGAGAGCAATTGTTCAACAAGACTGCATCTTTGTTCCTGACCACATAACCATCAGATCCAACCAAAAGTGCACTTTATAACAAAGTCTGGGTGGAAACAACTAAACTTACCTTAGAGACATCTGAGTAATTAGTAAATAAGGATAAATTGTACTAAAATTCTCTGTGAAAATATAAAATTATATTTTCTTTCAAAAGCTTTTGAAATTGTGTTTTTGTATTTCTTTTGAAAATTCTCTATTCACAATTATATCCCTATTGTTAGGGTTTGGAAGAGAAACCTCAATAAAAATATAAATAAACTTCTAATTTTATACATCATTTAACATCTTGTATAAATTATTAATAATATGGTTAGGTATTTTATTTTTAAACGGCTATTTTTTATCCAATGATAATAGTTCAAAAATAATATTTTATTATAATTTCTTATCAAGACTTTATATATGTTTTGTTCATCCTGTGTATAACTAGAGTATTTTTGTCAATAAATTTATGGAATGTTGTATGAGGGGTAAAGTTTAACGTAATTGTATACGAAAACTTCTCGAAGAGGAATGCAAAGTATAATTTCAAAATTTTTTTGAGAGAGTGTAATTTCATAATTTAAAGAAGCTAATTAAATATGAATAACATAATAAATAAACAAACGGATCTAATCAGAAATGAGAAATTTGGGTATTCTTGGGTTGTTTTATTATTATTATCATTACTATTATTTATTTATGTTTTTTTTGGAGAAAGCTATATTACGCTATGGAAATATTGTAATTTTTATCCTGTATGTATAAGGGGTTGGTAAATTTGGTCCTCTAACTTTCGCGGTGATAATTTTGGTCCTATATCTTTCAAATGTTCGTGATTTTGGTCCATTAGCCATTTTATGACAATTTTACCCTTCTAGCGAAAAATCAACCCTAGTCCACTACATACTTCAAGTTAGGCCTAAGATGCTTTTGAAATAAATTAAGTCATCATAAATTCATACTTTGTTCTGACCGTCTTGATTTCCGGTATTCCAAGTCCTCGATTTTACGGGCTTCCACCAATCATACTACCACAACAGATGATTCGCAGGCACTTGACTCTTTCAGCAACAAACAACACAATCCCATTTCATTTCATACCTTAAGGTATAAAAGACACTCCAATATATAGACTTAATAGAATTTGGATAAACAAGTTGAACAGAAACCTTATTTTTATTGAAAAAATATATAAAATATTATATAGACATTATATCTTTCATTGAAGGAGACAACTATTTAGCCTCTCATATGATAGAGGACTTAACTTATTTGGGTTTATAGAAATTTAAAAATACAATGACTCGGTTAGGTTTCTGAAGATAGAAAGCACGCTGAAATTGCAGATGCATGCATGCGTGCATCAATTCTACATTGCTTTCCCCTTGATATCTTTCCCCTTCTTCCCACCCCAAATCGAGAGAGACAGAAAGATGAAATTAAGGAAAAATTGCAATTTTAGTCTTTTTTGAACTCATTTTGGTTAATTTTGTACTCAATATATGATTTTTTTTCCTGATTTGATACAATTTACCCATTGTGATATGAGAAATAAACAAAATTTATCTTCTGAAGAAAAAATAATAACAAATTACCCCCATTTGTTTGGAAAATAAAGCAAATTATCACATGTTAGTAGTTTTAAATAAGGGGCAATTCGCTTCATTTTCCAAAATATAAGGAGTAACTTGTTATTTTGTGAAAAAAATTATTTTTTTAGTTCGTTAAGTATGCTTAATATTAAATTTAATCTGGTAACTATGCCCAATTTTTTTTTCTAAAAAAAATCCAATAACTTAAAAAATTGATTAAAAAAGGTCCTCTGATGGACGATTTTTGTTTTAATGGCCGAAAATATTACGTGGCACGTCAGCTGAATATATTTGGTGATTTTTAAACTTATTTGGCAATTGAGATGAGGTGGAAAATATGTTGGACATATTTTGAATTATATTATAATTTATAAAATTAAAATTATTATTAAAAAAATAGCTCCCTCCTGCCCCCACCTTACTGCCTACCCTCCTTCCTGCCCCCAAACCGTTCCCCATCGCCAGACACTTTCCCCCGCTGCTCCTCAACCACCTCCAGAACTCCCCCCACGCCGCCGTCGCCTACCTATCTCCCCCACCCCGGGCACCCCTCGTAGAGCATTTCCCAGACCAGAAATTGGTCTAGGTGACACGATGCTGGTTGCCTAGATAAAAGATCTAGGCGACTAGCATCACCCAGAGGTGGAGGGCGAAGGCTTCGCCCTCCGCTTAGGTGGGCAACGCCGTCGCCTAGAGGTGACGGGGTCGGACACCACCGTCCTTCCTTGCGGCGACGCCAGTTAAATAATTTAACTTTAATTTAATATATTTTATTTAATTTAATTAAAAAGTATTAAAGTAATTAATTTAATTAAAAGTAATTAAAAAATTTAAACTAAGTAATAAATTTTATTAAAATATATTTAAACTAAATAATTGTTCATATTAATTAGTCAGATATAATTTTTATAATAATTAATATTTAGTCATATAAATATTAAATTTGAAAAATGAATTTATTATATTAATTTTTGTATTGAAATTATAATTTAATTTTTCAATTTAAAATTAAAAATTTTTATATAATTTTGATATTAAAATAATAGTCAGCTTTAATGGCCATATGTAGTTACACACAGTTGTACGTGTGTATAAATTGCCGGAAGTTCGACACCTCACGTGCCGTGTAGGTAATTTTCAGCTAGTTTTTAAAATCTCATCCGAATATTCCCTATAAAATCCTAAATGGTACTAAATTTCACTAGATTATGAAACTTAACGGACTCAAAAAAAATATGCATAGTTATCGCATTAAAATTAATCTAGACATACTTAACGAACTGAAAATATAATTTTTTTTTCTTATTTTATTCATAGAAATTTGTTTTTGCTCATTTCCCATCACAAGGAGGGAACATATTGCATTAAATCCCTCCAAAATTACAGGACATAACTGCCAAATGAATTCTTTTAGAATAAAAATTATCCCATATACTTGCAAGACTAAAGCTATAAATTTTCCAAAGATGAAACATGTTTAATTGTGCGTTTGATTACTAGATTGAATTCTCTATTCTAAATTCTATTTTTCATCCTCTTTTCTATGATGTACATAGACACCACATGTACAAAAACTATTACATAGGAGCATCTTAATGTGAAGGTTGTCACCTTTATAATTATCTGTCTATAAAAGTTGTCACTATATTATAATACTTTAAAATAATTAATTTTTCTCTATATTATAAATAATCGTAACTTAAAAATTATTGTAAATCAATATTATTAATCATAATTAAATAAAATCAATGTGAGAACTTAAATTTATTATAATTAATTAATATTTATCATAATTTTAATGTTTTGGCCTCATTAATTTGTATACACCATTTTTTTAAGCATAGTAATTAAATATAGCGAAAAATCATATTTCTTCTACACTCTAAGAAAATGACTCAATAACTACGAAAAAATCAGCATTGGGCTAATTAATAAGTAAAATTTTCGTTGTTAATATATTATTTAATACAATAATTTACTTGCAAATAAATTTAGTAATGAAGATTTAATTGGTAACGATTTTTGGGACGACATTCCGTCCCAAATGAATAAAATGCAATTTGTCCAAAATGCCATCCCAAACAGTGTGGCAAAGCAGAGCGTCCCGGACTAAAAAGGTGATGTTTCAAAATCGTCCATATAAACTGTGATTTCATTTATCCGTCTGTTGGACAGTTTTTCGAAAAACCTGTTTAATATAGTCCCAAAGTCGTTAGGAGTTTAGTCTAAAAATCTTTTAGAGGAGTCTGTTTGAGGCGGATATTTTTTCATCCCAAATCCGTCCAAAATGCAAAAAGGGACGACACTGCGTCCAAAATTCATCCCGAAAAGTGGAATAGTTAATACGACTTGTGAGATTTGAGCAATAATTAGAGATATACACAACAAACAAAACTTAATGCAAGTATGTGTATGTGTATGTGTATGTGTGGAGTATAGTACCATGAGACCCTATACCAAGTCCAATTTGGGGTACGGTTAGGTGAAGATCGGTTGGGTTGCTATTTAAATTTATTATTAAATCAGGCCATTTATTAATTAATCATATTAATTTTAAAGGCTCAATCCAATTTGATTTAATCATATTTAATAAATTAAGTCTAACCCAATTAATTAATTATATTAATTAATTAAATTTAATCTAATTAAATCAATCGTATTAATTTATTTAGAAAAGACCCAAAATTTAATTAATCACATTAATTAAAATCTGGGCTTCCCGTCATATGAACTCTCCATTAAATGATCACACAATCTAACTCTATAGAATTAATTCTATTATATTCATAGTGATTTTTGTGTGACTATATAGGTTCACTTTTGGATTTATGTTAATGTACAATTTAATTTACAAGTAATTTGCACTAGATTAATTAAATTATGTTTAATTAGTTACTTCAGATTAACATTTAATCCAGAGTATACTCGCTATAATGGGTGGACGTCTAGCAACAGTAGCACTAGAGAACAAGCTGTGAAGATAGCAGACTCTCGAGTACATATAGGTATGGTCCTTTCACCTGCCATCTCCTAGTCTTAGTCTAAGGCATAAAATTAGATATCGGTTCCTGGGGCAAAATCGTGTTTTGGTACCGCCAAAAAAGGTCAGTTTTGTTTTTGGTACCACAAATTTTACAAGTTCGAATTTTGTTATCATTAAACAAAAAAATAAGTATCTTTTGTACCAACTTAACGGTAGAGCCCATGTGGGCCTTAACGGTCGTCAACTCCACAATTTTGGCTGGAAAAGTCAAGTGAGTCTGAGAAAAAGGAGGAAAAATTGGTCTTTCAACATTCGATAGTGTTTTGGTACCATTAATTTAAAAATAAGCCTTTTTGGTCCCATAAAATCATGTGAGGCGCAAATTAAGTAATACAACACATTCCAAAATAAAAGATAGAATGCATAAACATAAAGCAAAATTTATTGGTCATATATACACGATTTGAGCTAATTGAAACCAGGTTTGACAAAAATTTGACAAAATCCACTTGACAAAATATATGCATTGCAATGCATAATTTTTCGCTAATTGAAACCTGCCAAAAGACTTCAATCTATACAAGTATTTAACCTATTTCTAGATGTCTTTTTGTTATAAAATTTTTTATAAAGTTTTATTACATGATACATATAATACTTGTTAATTTTCAGAATTTTTGAAAATTTAAGTAAATTTATAAAGCTCTTTGAATTATGCTATACGGTAGGGCCCTTCTCTGCAGAACCGTACTCTTTCTAAAACTTTATTTAACAATTTTAAATAGTTTTATAACGATTTATTATTTTCTATATTAACTAACGAGTTTTGAGTAACATATAAAATTTATAAGATTTTTCTATGGATGGCCGAATTTTAAAAATCCATCCAAGTAAAATGTGAGTCTGTATTGTAGTTATTTTTCATCTCGATTTTGTGAAGCTTTACACCTATTTGTTCAACTAAATTTTATCTGATATATTTTTATATATGTCAATCAATACCTTTATCACTTTATTTAATATTTTTCAAAGCCATATACTAAATATGTAAGTTGAAGTCTTTTGGCAGCTTTAAATTAGCGAAAAGTTGTGCATTGCAATGCATATATTTTGTCAAGTGAGTTTTGTCAAATTTTATCAAACCAGGTTTCAATTAACTCAAATCGTGTATTTATAACCAATATATTTTGCTTCATATTTATGGATTCTATATTTTATTTTGGAATGTGTTGTATTACTTATTTTGCGCCTCACATGACTTTATGAGACCAAAAAGGCTTATTTTTAGGTTTAATGGTACCAAAACACTATGGAATGTTGGAAGACCAAATTTTCCTCCTTTTTCTCAGATTCACATGACTTTTCCCGTCAAAATTATAGGGTTGACGGCCGTTAAGGCCCATGTGCCGTTTACTGTTAAGTTGGTACAAAAAATGCTTATTTTTTGATTTAATGTTACTAAAACCCGAACTTGCAAAATTTGTGGTACCAAAAATAAAATTGACCCTTTTTAATGGTATCAAAATACGATTTTGCCCCGGTTCCTGTCCCGGACTATACAATTATGTACAACTCTAATTTATGCCACTCCTTCAATCAACATAGGAAGTCCATTTCCTATTTGATCGACTATTATGGCCATAAACTTTCTGGAGATACATACATTTCAAAGAACACTGGAGATAGATATCTCAAATCTCACCATTATTCTCACTTTATTTCAACTTTTTCTTTTTATTTCTTCTTAAATCATTACTGATTCAAGCATCAGAGTGCTAACCTCTATTTTGCAGGACTAGTTCTCTGATAATCTTAAAATTTTCTTAAAGATTTTTCGACCCTAGTGGTATGGCCAAATTTCTAGTAAGTATCATTGGCGCCACCTGTGGGAAACACTTGAGTTTTGGCGTGAGAAATGGCGAATTCCAAGAATGGAGGTGACTATGGATCTTACGAGGGAGACTTTTCCCTCCCTGTTGCATCTGGACCTACTGTCTCGTCTACAGACCCGACTTTGGGAGATGCCACCATCCCTGGTCCAGATTCGACACCAGGAGTTAATACTCCAGTCTCGGCTCCAGCTCTTGACCAAGCAGATGGATTTGCTGCTCTGAATCCGTTCTTCTGTGTGTAGCTTCCTCAATTCATCATGGAGATTATCAACTCAACCCTCCGCAGTTCTCAAGCCAGCGGAGAAGGACCCTCTTCTCAGCTGAAAAGAGGAGGAATACTAGGAAATCAAGGTATGGATGAGCAGATTCCAGAACACGTGCTTTGCAGTGCTCCTCCGTCAAGAATATAATGAAAATGTGAGTGGGACGTAAATTGCAATTTTTTGACAGTTTTGGGACAAAATGTGGTGGGGGGTAAAATAATGAGACCAAAATCACAAACAATGTAAGTCGTGGGATGTATATTGCAATTTGACAGTTGTGGGACATATATTGGAACACAGAATCATGAAAAGCATCATCATCTTTAACTTTGCAACTCATGTTCTGATCAACATTTTCTTGAGCTACAGTCAGATACGAAGGCGGGTCGTAGAAGAACCCTAGCTCCAGTTTCTCAAGAGTGATGCTAATTTCCGTGTAGTTAACACCAGCCACAGCCAAAGCTTCTATGGACATTAATGTTTGATTCAGGACAGACTTTTATGGATGTTTGTACAAAGATTAATTGAGAGAAGTGATGATGAGAAGTGCAGTGAATTTGGAATTAGTTAATGAAAATATATTTTACAATCATGCAAGTTTACTTATTGTGGATCAATAAACAATTATAATACTTATTAATGGGAGTATAATGACACCCAGAGTTTTTCTATTATACAGTATTTAATAATTTCATAATATAACTAACAAATATTTGTAAAAAGTTAACCATGAGATATACTTATTGAAATAAAGTTTATTCATACCATAAATCGATATCATGTGTACAAAAACTGTTAGGAACTGAATGTGTGCAGAAAAATATGAGAAAGGAGGTACTTGCAAGACACAAGAAATTCTTCGGTAGTCGAAAAAGGAGGGTAGACCACCACGACCTCAGTGGTAAATGCGAAACTTTAGAATGGTTCTTACAGCATGTGATCTCTCGGATATTGGGTATAGAGGAGATCCCTTCACGTGGAATAATCGGCATACATTCCCGGATACCATGCAGGAGCGTCTTGAGTGTGCTTATGCGAGTATTGGTTGGTTGCAATTGTTCCCGGACGCCTTCATGTCACATCTCCTGAAAAGTTGTTCAGACCACAAAGTACTTCTTATTCAGTTACGAGAGAACCCAACCAATGTGCCCCAAAGGTCTAAGCCTTGGCAGTTTGAAGCTGGTTAGGTTCAACTCCCCCCAGTGTGAAGAGGTAGTGCGTAGGGGCTGGAGGACTGCAACTACGTTCCGTTCAAATAGAGGTATCTCAGCTCATATTGCACACTGTCAAAGTAGTCTGTCTACTTAGAGTTCTTGGGTTTTTCATCGGGATAGGTGTAGACTTAAGACACTTGAGAAACGGTTGGCTTTGCTTTTGAATGGATCATGACTCTAGAACAGCAGCAAGAAGTGACTTCCATTAGAAAGGAGGTGGAAGAAACAACCGCCTTTGAGGAAACTTCTTAGCATCAGAGAAGTAAAGCGATATGGTTGAAGGAGGGAGACCGGAACACAGGATTTTTTCACCAAAAGGCTAGTCATAGATTCCAAAGTAACTTGATCAGAAAGCTTAAGGATTCTGAGGGGCCGTGCATCATTGAGAATGATGACATCCAATGGCTACATTATCTACTACTTCCAGTCGGTCTTTGCTTCTAATCACCCTAGGGATGATGACATAGCCAGGGGGACGGAGCACCTATGCCGTGTAGTGGATGATGGGATGCGAGAGGACCTTGTGCAGCCATATACAGAGGCCAGAGTGACACGGGCCCTATACCAAATGGCCTCCTTTAAATCGCCGGACCCTGACGGTATATCACCCATCTGTTTTCAGAAATTTTGACATATTGTTAAACAGGATATTGTCACTTGTGTGCTTACTCTTTTAAATTCACACTCTGTGCCTTCTAAGCTTAATGAGACTAATATTGTTCTTATTCCAAAATGCAAAAATTCGGAATTCCTTTCCCAGTTCCGGCCGATAAGCTTATGTAATGTGGTTTATAAGCTAGCTTCTAAGACCATTGCTAATAGACTTAAGGTTTTGCTTGATAGAATTATCTCCCCTGCCCAATTTGCTTTTGTCCTAGGCCGCTTAATTACTGATAATATTTTTCTGGCTTTTGAGCTTAACCATTACTTGAATACCAAAACTACGGGTAAGCAGAGCTTCATGGCGCTCAAGCTCGACGTTAGCAAAGCTTATGATAAGGTTGAGTGGACCTTCTTGGAACAGATTATGTCCAAACATGGATTTTCTTCCCCTTTCATTCGTCTTGTTATGCTTTGTGTTACGTTTGTCTCGTTCTCCTTTCTGCTTGGTGCTAGTCAATTTGGTCACTTGATTCCTGAACTGGGACTGCGCCAAGGGATGAGGTGTTTCCGGCTCCCAATCACTCTACTTTCCTAGATTCAAGGTATGAGTGTCAGGTTCTTGTGGAATAATCGAGGAAGATTCCTGAACTGGGACTCCTCCAAGGGGATGAGGTGTTTCCGGCTCCCAATCACTCTACTTTCCTAGATTCAAGGTATGATTGTCAGGTTCTGGTGGAATAATCGGGGATCTTCTAAGATTCATTGGGTTTCTTATCAATGCATGTGCGAGAGCAAGCTGAAAAGTGGTTTGGGATTTCGACACCTTCATCTATTCAATCAGGCTATGTTGGTTAAGCAGTTATGGCTTATTATGTGTTGTGCGGAGAGGATTCTCTCTTGTGTGCTCAAAGCGCAGTATTTCCCCAACAACGACATCTTTTCTGCCACTTTAGGCCACCATCCGTCTTTCACTTGGAGAAGTCTTATGTCGGCCCAAGAGCTTTTTTGGGCCGGCTTTCGTTGGAGAGTAGGGTATGGCACTAGCATCCGCATTTGGTCTTACCCCTGGCTACCTCGCCTGCTCACTTTTCACCCGATCACCAACCCTCAGCTGCTCCTCGCGAGATATATGTGGCAGAGTTGATTGATCCTTCCTATGGGGATTGGAATATCGAGAGGGTTAGTGAGCTATTTTTGCCCGTTGATTCCACTCTTATTCTTAGCATTCCTCTCAACAGGTTTGGTTGTGACGATATCATGGTTTGGCACTTTTCGAGCACTGGGCTTTTTAACGTTAGTAGTGCTTATCATCTGGCCTGTGAGCTTGAGAATCGATCCTGTTGGAGTGGTTTGCTGGACACTGAACAGGGTTGGTGGCGGAGTTTATGGCAGGCCAAACTCCCAAATAAGGTTAAAGAGTTCATTTGCAAAGCTTGCTTGAATGACCATCCTACCAATTTGAATTTGGCTAGACGGATTCCGACTCTTTCTGCTGCTTGCCTATTCTGTTAGGATGACCGAGGGGATGTTTCCCATGCGTTGATTTCTTGCCCTTTTTCCCGTCAAATTTGGGGCTTGGCAAATTTCAGTTCATCTAGTTTACCTCAGTGGCCCTTGGATACTGTTAGTCGCTTCCACACTCAGTTCCCTTGTCTGAGCTTCAGGTTCCAAGTGTTCAGCAGCTGAAGATGAGATTTTCTTTCTTTCTTTCTTCAATTTTTTACATTCTCCATTTCTCGACTGCAAGAAGCACTGCTCTCATTTCAGCTGACTAACAATTGAAGCCATAAACTCCAATTAACATGAAATTAATTAAAATATAAAAAAGGATAAGAGTTGCCGATAAACATAAAAATAGAGTATTCCGTTGCCGGGACTCGAACCCGGGTCTCTCGGGTGAGAGCCGAGTATCCTAACCATCTAGACTACAACGGATTTGTTTAACTTGGCGACGTAAAACTTAAATCTCTGTTTTCTATATAATTCTTTTTAGAATCCGACTAATCAAAAGAACTTAAGGTAATAGGAAAAATTAAAATTTTTATTCTGTAATTTAGAGATGGGGTAACGTTAATAATTAAAAAATTAGAATCTTAAAAATATAATTTTTAACAACAATTCCACTAACAAGAAGTTGTGCTAAACAAGTAGTATAAAAATATTATTTTATATTAAAATTTCAGCTGCTGTTTGCTCCTCTTTGGAGAAACAAATGAATAAAGTCATACTTTATTAAATCTGAGCCATAAAAATATAATTTTCAAGCAGCGTACATAAACATGCCCTTTACATGAGAGTCAGTCCTAAATAAATAAATTTAAAAAATTGATTTTTTATTTTGAAAATTCAATATTTTTTTACTCGTAGAGAAAAAAAAAATATAAGTAACGTCTTTTAATTACAAAATTAGAGCATTAAAAATATTTTTTTACAAAGTTCGTAAATCGACATGCCCCTGCATGGGGTTTGGCAAGGGTAGTGATGAACAAGTAAATTATCAGCCCAATCCGAGAAATCGAGTCTGTCCTAATACTTAAATGACGTATGAAGCATGTCCTAGAATATCTCTCTCAATTAAATGGACTCCACCCACTTGAAGAAATTTGACTTTTTTCATTATGGACACTTACCACAGTAAAAGGGGGGGGGGGGGGGGGGGGGGCAAATCATAAGAAATATTGATTAATTATAACTGGTTATTAGCCATTTTTTCTGTAAATAATGTCAAAAATATTAATTATACCTAAAAATTATAGCAAATATTTTGATTAGAGCTGAAATTATGTAAAACGTCAATTTACTGTGGTCCAAATTAAAAATTTTCACATTTTCTTTGTTAGAATATAATAAATAGTATTAAGTTATGATCATTTGTAGTATAGAAAAGAATTCATTTTTCTTTTGTCGACCATTATTATATCACAGAAGAAAGATCTATATACATATATGGATGCCGGACTAATATTGCATATCGACCCCAAAAAACCGTTTACATTCCTTTAGATAGTATGAATGCCGAGTCATTCACACTACACGATCCAAATGGTACCACCTCTTTGATAATCTGTCTTCGACGATGCACTGGGGAGCTAAGACTTTGTAGTAATAATGGTCCACAAAATCCTTTCTGGTTAGGTCATATGTAACCTTAACAATTGTTTCGAACTTAAGATTCTTGCACTTATTGCACCGGAATCTAATCTTATCCATGCCCATATATGCATTCTAATCTTTAGCCTAATTAATTTATCAAATCATAAACACCATCCTCAAATTCTAGTTTATTTCCGACATTCTCGGGTAGGTTTTTCTCATAAATTCGCTTTTTGAATTATCTTAATATTGTTACCTAAATGCATGCATATAAAAATATAATTTAAATACAATATAATATACGGTACACTGACTTACATATTTTATTAATATCGAGATAAAGGTACACATATTTTCGCAATAATTAGCATAAATAGCATATTTAAATGTAACACAATTTAAGTGAGTGAGATACAATATGTATTGCAATCTAAAGAAATTAATTAAAGTGTTTAATTATTTAGATCGAAATATAAAATATGTGTATTTAGGGCACCTATAATAGAATATATAAATACATAAATTAAATAATTATCTGGTTAATGAAGAACCGCCTGCTTCACTTTACATTGGATATACTGATTAAAATCTAGGTCGCAAATTCAATATAAGCTATAAAAATAAATATATTTCGATGCTTAATTAATAGAGAAAGCTCTATTGCCTAAAATGTTTGGGCAACAGATTTAAAGACAAATGTGCGACAGAAAAAAATGATACCTGGATTATCATCGTCAAAATTGAGACGGATTTTGCGACAAAAGTAGTTGTTAAATTGGTAAAAAAATTTTGTGACGATTTGCGAAACGATTTCATCATTGTAATGGAACTAGACTCTGTTGCTAAATCAAGGTGTGTCGTGTCTAGTGTCGCAAATTGCAACAATTTTAGCACCGAGTTTCCAACAAGCACGCATTTTCCTAGTTGATCTGTCCTGAGCTCAACTCATATTTGTCCCAAATTCATTACAAATTTGCTGCAATAGACTGTCATCGCAAAATTTATTGCAAAATTCTGGCAAAAAAGGAATTCGCAATGGCAGATTCTCTCACTGATTCCATGCCAATTTTGCAATGGATTTTGCGACAAATTTGTTGATGTAAAAATTCAATCTACATTTTACAACGAATTTTCTTGCACTTTTGTGCCCCTGCGAATTTCCGACCAAACGATAAAAGTTGCCAAATTTTCAAAATTATATGACTAAATTGAAAAAATTAATTCGTGCATGATAAAAAATGCCACCCTTTTAAATTATAGGACTAACTTTGCATTTTTTGTTTCAATTTAAAATATCAAATAATTTAAAGATTTTGTTATTTTAAATTCAAAATTCAGAAATTCAAATGTAGCCTATGAAAAGTCGACAGCATGTGAACACGTACCACAACTGCACAATCATTGTAAGAGTTCATTCAATGAATTGAAAAGGTATCTTTTATTTTCATGAAATTCAAATAAAAATTCAAATCACGTTAAAATGCCACGTTGTTCTCGTGACAAGTTAAATTAATATATTCATATACATATCATTTTCAGACGTTGATATACAGAAGCTTCTAATGATAAAATATCTAATTAGGAGGCGTTTACTTTGTAGTATGAATTATTCGAGTGATACAATAATTTATCACTAAGGCCGTTTTCATATTGATGGATTCGGTTGGATAACTTGCCTAATCCCTCCTAGTTCAATGTTTACTTTTTTTTATATGAACTCAGTGATAAAATTTGAGCACATAACAAAATATTAATTTGATGGGATAATTCATCCGACTTTGATTCGACTCGAATGTGCAACTTTGATCAACGAATTCGATCTGATCATGTCACCTCCCCAGATCTATAATGGGGCCTGAGGATAAAACAAGCAAATTAGGCTAGTCGGGTTCGTTCCCGACGAAAACCCTACAACGCCCAAGTTAATTGGTGGTCGAGATAGAAATATGCGACCTGAAGCTAATTAATCAATGCAATAAATGCCCTTTACCTCCATTCAGTCGGATCTGCGGTATTAATAGGGTCAATATTGAAAACTGTAGATATAGCCACATGTCACGATCTTAGGCTCCTTGTCTCCAACCGTACGGCGCGCAGTTATTTCAACAATTGGGTTGACCTACGGGGTGAGTCCCAGCGACCCAACCCGTAGGTCTGTGCGCGATTCTTCAGCAATAATACCCCTTTTTGTCTTTGAATAATTAATTCCTCATCAGACTTCATGAGATTGGATGCATTATCCCACAATTTATTCCGCCACCCCGATAGATAAAAAAAGACCAATTTTTCACTCAATTGTCCCATCTCTCTTTCTATATATATATATATATATATATAATATGTATAAAAGGATATTTCGTGGTTTTAGTTAACCTTATGCCACATTGCAAACGTACCACGATATTTATCCTAATATTTTTATTAAATAGAGTTAAACAACATATAATTTATCCTGGTTTATCTTATTTTATATTTAATTTTGAGTTATTCTATCACTCATTTATCCTATCCAATAAAATAAACGAGGCCTGAATAGGTGATAAAAAAATTAGGGATTAATTGTGAGTTGTTCACTTGTATTGATTGTGTAGTTGAGATTAAACCAAACCCCATGTTTACTTCATTTTATTAAAGGGTAAATTACGACCTCCGAGGTTTGGGATAATTATAAATACCCTCTTGTTGTTTGAAAAATTACCAATAACTTTTTTATTTTAATAGCGTATAACAATTAGTCTAATTTTATAGGTTTTCATACATTTTTTATGGTGAAATGATCGAATTTCTCTTATGGATTAAAAATTATAATTTTATTTATTTTTTAAAAAAAATTAATTTTTTTATGAACTAAGTTGATAATTTTTTTATAATTTCTAAATTTTTCCATCCACCCCGTTTGATTTTTCTAAGTTTTTTATTTTTTTTTAAAAAAATACAGTAAAGGTAAAGTTGACAATTTCCTAGGGGTATTTTTTGTAATTTTTCAAACAACGAGTGGGTATTCATAATTATGTCAAATCTCAGGGGAGGCCATTGTAATTCACTCTTTATTAAATACTAGTTATTGTGGTACGCTGTTCCTGCATGTATATAATAAATAGTATTTCACACTTTAAAATATATTATAAATAAGATTAAAATATATAAACTAATATTACATAAAAAAGAAAGAAAAGAAAAGAGAATAAATTTATCAATTAATTTAAAATTTTGAGAGTTGAATAAGTTAGTTATCTTATCAATTAAAGGACATTTTTGGGTCTATAGAAAATTAGTACAACGGTATCACTTATTGCCATTTGTGAGTGTGGGTAGCCTTTCTTATTAGTATAGATATGATAAGATACATTTTACTTAGGGATAATTACATTTCCCTCCCCTGAGTTTTGAGGTAATTACACGTAGACTCCGTGTGGTTTGAAAAATTACATATAACATTCCTGATGTTTGCTTTCGTAAAACAAATAAGTCCCTATATTAGTCAAAGTTTACTGAATTTGCTAATATTAATAAAAAAATTGAATGAAAATTGATATTTATATTGATTGCTTGATGCTAACTTATTGCAGATCAAATACTTTTTTGAACTGAACTATCCTTATAACGGTGAAAATATACCTCCTCACATGCATTAACGCGTGAAGAGGTATAGGAGTAATTTGGTAACAAAAAAAAATTATTTGACTTGCAAATAAGTCAGTACTAAATCAATCAGAGGTAAATATAGATTTTTTTTTCTAATTCCTTTTGTTAATATCAACAATTGAGTGAATTTTGACTAATGGAGGGAGTTATTTATTAGACGAAAGCAAATTTTAGAGGTGCTAAATATAATTTCTCAAACTATAGGGAATCTACCTGTAATTACACCAAATCTCAGGAAAGAGGAATGTCATTATCCCTTTTACTTATTTACCCTCCATTTTAAGTTATATTAAATAGACATAAATTTTGGTGTACGCTTTGTGAACTTTCCTTCCATGTTCACAGTTTATCTTCTTCAACTCCCATGAAAAAACATTTTAAGTCGCAGCTATTCCACCATAATTCGGGTTTGCAATTTTCATCATTTAACCACTGTTTCACTTTTCAATTCGATTAAACTCAGTTGCAGTATTCCTTGCTTCAATCATAGCTTAAATGTGCAACCCAAAAAAATAAAAAATCAACAAAAAAATTTCTGTTAAAAATAGAAACTTCGCTCAATATAGTTGTTAAGAAACAATCGTATTGGGCGTGAGATTCATTAAAAAAAAATGCCCAGAAGAAAGAAAAAGTAGCGAGTTCAATCTTACTTCATTTTCGGGTTAAATGCAATTTAATCCCCTATGATATATGAAATGAGCAAATACCCTCCTATGAAAAAAAATTAACAAATTACATCACCGTGTTTCAAAAAATGAAGCAAATTACCCCCTATCTATAATTTAGATATGGGGTGATTTGCTTTTTTTTTTTTTTCAAAATATAGGGGATAATTTGCTATTTTATTTTTCACAAGAATTTTTGTTGCTCATTTCTCAAATTAAATAAAAAAATCAATTAAGCTCAACTGAACAAGGAAAATTAAATAAAAATAAACAATTAAAAAATATATAAAAAATAAGCTTCCGTTGCCGGGAATCGAACCCGGGTCTCTCGGGTGAGAGCCGAGTATCCTAACCATCTAGACTACAACGGATTTGGTGACACATAATATAATACCCAAACTCTTATTAAATTAACTCAATTAATGTCGGAGTAGAACTATTTCACTTAAATCTTTATAAAAACTTGATTCAAATCATTACAGTGCAGCATAATTTAAATATTATTATTAGGATTATAAAGCACCAATGATTTTAAGTAATTAATGCCAATAAAATCTAACTTAGTCGATGAAGTTGATGCCCTTAGACCATATGCACAAATCCCATCAATGTTCGAGACTTTTTCGTCCATGAAGTCAATAAAAAATAAATTTAAACACAAAACCAAAATGAATACTTCAAATAACTGTTTGAGAGAAGAATTAACAGAAAAATTTTAGACTGAGTAGATTATATATATATATATAATTTAATGTAATTTATCCCTTTATAATACTGTAAATGAGTAAATTATCCCCTTATACAAATAAATTAGCAATTTAATTCTTTGTATTTTTTAAAATGCAACATTTTTTACCTTATTGTATATAATATCACAACAGGGTTGCTTGCATTTTTCTCTTATTTATATGAACAAACATCATACACAACTTTGATAAATTTGGATGTGTAATTGCTTATGATATGAAACTTTGATCAAGCATTTGAACCCTTCCTGAAATATTAATCAAGCATTCATCTTCACATAAAACACAACTGCAATGCAATTAGATTCACGCAATTATCGTCGGAGTTCAAGCGGCCTTCACTGAAGCAACTGCTTTTGCCCATTCCATAATCTTCACTTTGATCTTCTCTTCATTTTGCAGCACAGAATGATGATCAGCATCGTCATCTTCAACTCTGCAACTCCTGTTCTGATCGATATTTTCTTCAGCTACAGTCAGATACGAAGGCGGGTCGTAGAAGAACCCTAGCTCCAGTTTCTCAAGACTGATGCTAATTTCCATGCAGTTAACACCAGCCATAGCCAAAGCTTCTATGGACATTATTGTCTGCTTCACACAGACTTCTCTGTTGGAAGATATTTTAGAAAGAAATTAGACATAAGTGAAAGAGAGACAACCCAATACTTATACAGCTGCATACCCACAGTATCTTGTACCCATTTTTATTTAAAAAAAAAAAAATTATATTCTTGGTCGTATGTTAGGGTCCTTTTCAATTTAGTCCCGTTTCTTATGATTTTTATCATATTGTATCACATAAATTGAAAATTTTCTCAATTTTAGTCTCAAGCGCACTTCTCATCCGGTAATTTAACGGAATCGTCAGAATCCCCCTAAAACCCTGCTAACGACTCCATTAACTTTACCACATTTGGAGGGAGTGCAACTTGAGACGATTCGAAAACATTGAGAGATCTACGACTATAGTCACTAATGTCATTATTGAGGATGTCAGATTACGTATTATTAATATTAACTTGCCGAGTTCTGTTAGTACTAATGCATTTTATAGATTATGGTGTATCCTTTGGCCTGTCGCGGGAGAAGCTAGCACTTGAGCACTGTTGTATTATATCTTTATTCACTTCTATGAAATCTACGTTTTTCCGAAAAAAAAAAAAAAACGACTCCGTTAACTATTGGACAAAAATGTGTCATGTGGACTAAAATTAAGAAAATTTTCAACTTATAAAATGCAATGCCAGAAAATTGCAACAAATATGACCATATTGAAAAAGATCCCTAACATAATTTCCCTTTGTATTAATGTCAGTTAGGTTTCGGGGATGATAAAGGAAGTTCAGACATTGCACATGCATGAAATGCGGGGCCTCTATATATCCCGTGATATCTTTCGGCGTTTGCGTACACCTCTGTTTATTTATTAAAATTAATTGTTGTAGCACGTGATTCTCACGAGCATATTATAGTGTGAAATAAAGACAAAAAAAATTATAAAAAGAAATAAAACGTAGTGAGGTGAGGAAAAAAAAGAATGTGTTGGAAAAAAGAAATTTAGAGTAAAGTAATAAAAAAAAAAATTATAACTGTGGGTTTATTAAAAATACGAAAGCTTATATGAAAAAAAAAATATAGAATGTGAAAGAGAAAAAATTAATTGTAATAAGGTTCATTATAATTGAAAGTTTGTGAGAGCAAAACATATGGAGAACGTGAGAGAGAAAATGGAGTAGTGGGGTGAGAGAAAAAAAATTATTAAATAATTAAAAAATATTAAAAGTTACTATTATTGGCATTTATTTGAAAGAATAAAATAAATGAAAGAGTAAAGTAGACAATAAAAAATTAGTACGATCAATCAGTTTTTTGTTTTTTGTTTTGTTTTTTTATAATAGTATATATTTATTAAAATTACTAATTTGTGGCACACTTTATATTTATATAATTTTTATAAATATCATTTAAAATAAAATATTTATAAAATTTTATTATTTAATAAAGTAATTGTAAAATAATAAAGTATAGAAATTTATAAAAAATGATGATTTTTTTTTGAAAAAAATAATAACTATTTAATTATAATGGAGGATCGAGTGAAAAATTAGATGGCCGGGTGAAAAATTAATAAATAAATTAATAAATTAAATTAAATATTAAAATTAAAAAATTAAAATAATTAACACCAATTCTCTCCTTTTTAATTATATATAGTATAGATTGTAAAGCTCCACTACAATTTAAAAAGCCGTAAATAAGGAACTGTACATTCCTCCTTTTACAAATATCTTCCATTTTTTGAAATTGTGAAAACTTCCTTGTAGGGTTGGTGTCTTTTTTCTTTTTCTTTTTTTTTGTTGGGTTGGCAAAACCTTAAAGTTATTTTCTATATGATGAATTTGAACATAATATACGCTATTAAAAAAAAAAAAAAGAAAAAATTGTAAGCAATCCCATTGTGATATCGCATATGAGCAAATTTACTCCCTTATGAAAAATAAATAGCGATTTACCTCCCTATATTTTTTAAAATACAACAATTTACCCCATTATATTTTTTAAAATGAAACAATTTACCTTCCTGTATAAGGAGATAAATTACTTTATTTTAAAAAGTATAGGGAGATAAATTGCTATTTTTTTTCATAAAATAATAATATGCTCATTTTTAATATCATAGGAGGGTAAATTGCTACTCACCCTTAAAAAAAAAGTGGATTATTTCTTAAGTTATATGTAGGGGTGGCAGATGAGTCGAGCCGGCTCGCGAGCTCGAATAGTCGAGTTGTTCACGCTGGTGATTTTTTTTATATATATATTTTTTAATTTTTTTATATATTTAATTTTATATTTAATATTTGATCAGTTTTATAATCTAAATTGACCGTATATTATAATTATTAATCAATACCATATATTTTATTTTGAATAATAATAAATTATGGTACTTTTATTTATATATTTAATCTTTATACAAAAATAAATTTAATCAGTATAGGACTTCCTTTAGCTCTAAGACTAGGGATCTAAGGAATTGGTGGGAAATCCTGCAAAGCCTCAGCCGATAAGTGCATCGATCAGCCGAATAGAAGGAGCCAATGAGCCATGGATGGAGATTGATGAACCCTAACAGAATCTGTGTACACCGCCGTGATAGAGGGCTGCGAATCTGATTCGATACGCATCGGCGCACCATGAGAACCTGTTCCAGATAGCGGTGGTGGTGCGGTACATGAGCTTAAGCGCTCTTTACCTTGATCGAAGTCCATGATCTCTCTCGTCTCCTTTTCTTGTCTGAGTTGCCAGATCCTCAAGCTTCTTGGTGGAGCCAACCCTTTGGAGAGTGAAGTGACCGATTGGCAATAACTTAGTAAATTATAATATTTTTTATAATTAAAATTATTATTTAATATGATATAGAACTTTATGTTATATTTTAATATATATTTGTATTACGTTAATATTTTTTAAATTGACAAGTAATTCACTTATGATTCTTTATTATTTATAAAATTTATGTCAAAATTTAGTAATTCTTATGAATTAATCTAAAAATCATAATAATAATAATAACAAAAATATAATAAAGATGATGATGATGGTTGAACAATTCTAATTATTATTTTTATTAGATATATAATGAGATTAAAAAGTTTAATCAATAATTACGATATCTTAAAATTCGGGCAACTGATTCGTACGAAATTTAAATATATACAAAATTGTGCTCATTAGATCATATCAACAGTATGATCTAAAATCACATGACCTAATTCAACGATACACCATTTTGAATGATTACTCTTATGTTTCGAGTACGATATCTCGACATCCGTATGTTCAATAAGTCTAAAACTTTATCAAATGTATTTTTTTTATAAGTTTTACATATCTAATGGTCTAATCTGAATTTTGATGGCCCGATTAACCCATATTGTTCAACAATGTAAGATGATAGTTACATCGATGTTATACTAACATTTATAAATATATAAATTTTGCAGATTGTGAACATATATTAATTTAAACTATATCTATGTAAAAATTTTATGATTCAATCTAATGATTTAAAATAATAATGATGATGATGATGATGATGATGGTTGAACAATTCTAATTATTATTTTATTATATATATAATTAGATTAAAAAGTTTAATCAATAATTAAGATATCTTAAAATTCGGGCACCTGATTCATACGAAATTTAAATATATACAAGACTGTGTCCATTAGATCATATCTGGCGGTATGATTTAAAATCACATGGTCTGATTCAACGATACACTGTCTTCAATGATTACTCTTATGTTTCGAGTACGATATCTTGACATCCGTATATCCAATAAGTCTAAAACTTTACCAAATGTATTTTTTTTGTGACCTTGTTCCCTTTACTATTGATTTGGATCACGAAAATCTGACCCTATTCCACTTTACTGTGTTATTTTTTAATTATTTTGTTTATAATTATTCTTTGTGATCAGTAATATTGGTCTGTATTTACTAAGCAGTTTCGTATTTCATATTATGTAATAGTTGGTTACGGCATTCTGAAAAGCTCAATCAAAAGAGGAGGTTTCCACTCTACAGTGGTATCAGAGCCTCGTCTCTGATCCCCGTCTCGCCTTGGTGGTGGTATCTTCTAAACCCCTCCTTTTAAGATTTCTGCAATTTTTTACTATCTGTTGGTTGATCTATTGATTACTATTTCTATCACTGTTTACCGTGGTTAAATCCTCCTAATATCCCACCTGGTCGGACCCTTGAGGTCGTCGGGTATCTGGTCGGGACTTAGGCTGGAAGGCCTCAATTCTTATTATTGTGTTTATTTTTCTGACATTATTATTGCGGTTATTATTTCTTGAATTATTCTTGTGGCCTATTCTAACTATTTTTCTGAAATATTATTGTGATCATTCTCTGGTAATTATCTGTTGAAGCCTCCTGTTTCTGATCTGTGTGATCTGTTTTTGAGACAACTCTCTGAAACTATTATTGTGATCAGTCATGTTAAGATAAATCCCACTGCTTTTTGGAACTACTGTTAAAACAAGTTTTCTGAAATTATTGTTGTGTAAACCACTATCGTGTCAATTTCTGAAATTGCTAAATCTATGATAATAATTTTTTGAAAAGCTATTTTCTTAAATTTTCTTTGAAACTTCGTATTAAACACCTTTTTTTTTTTTGTTTAAGACTCTAATTTTCTTTTAAATGGCCGGATATAATTTTCAATCGTTTGATGGAAAAAGTGATTTTTCTATATGGCAACAGAAAATGAAAGAAATTTTATTTCAACAAAAGGTTTTCAAAGCAATAGATGGTAAGTATACTGAAAATGTTTCAAAAGAAAAGAAGATAGAAAATGATGAATACGCTTAATCTTGTATTATTTTAAACCTATCTGACATTGTCCTTAGGAAAGTAAGAAAGCAAAATTATTCAAAAGAACTTTGGAAAAAATTAGAAGATTTATACATTGAAACATCATTACCAAGTAAACTCTTTCTGTTAGAGAAATTTTTTAGATCTGAACTTGACTTATCTAAAAATATTGATAAAAACCTAGATGATTTCACCAAGTTAATACAAGACATAAAACTCACAGGTGATAAAAGCATAGATGAATACTCTCCTATTGTTTTACTAAATGTCATTCCTGAAACTTATTGTGATGTTAAACCAACCATAAAATACGGTAGGGATATTGTAGACCTAGAAACTGTCCTAAATGGTTTAAAAAGTAAGGAAACGAATTTAAAAATAAATAAACCCAATCAAAACCAATATGAGGTTAATTTTGTTAGGGAAAGACCAAAATTTAGAAACTCTGGCTCTAGATACAACAGTAGAAGCAAGTCTAGAACTAGAGAGAACTTATATAAAGATGATAAAACAAGAGAACGACGTTGTTATAACTGTGGGATTAAAGAGCATTATATCAAAGACTATAGAAAATCCAAAAGAGCAAATAGAGAAAGACACTACGAAGATAAAGAAAAAGTTAATAATGTTTCTGACGATAATTCTGGTGAAGTTTTTGTGGTATTTGAAGCTAACTCAGTTCATTTTGTGAATGAATATGAATGGTTAATTGACTCCGGCTGCACTTTTCATATGAACTCGTTTAAAGAAATTTTTTCTAACTTTAGAAGTGAAAATTCTGGTTTTGTTTCAATGGCAAATGAAAAGAAGTGTGAAATAAAAGGTCTTGGTGACATTTCTCTAAACTCTAAAGAAGGTTATAAGTTAATCTTAAGAAATGTTAGGTACGTTCCCGACCTAAGTCATAATCATGTACTGTTCTTGAAGAAGAGGGTCTAGAAGGTAGATGGCAAAAGGGACAAATGAAAATAATGTAAGGATAACTTATTGTTTTCAAAGCAGAACGAAAAGGAAATTTGTATTTGTGCTTTGTTACTTATGATTCAATTGCTGCATCTGTGACTGAATATAATAAAACATCCCTACGGCATAAAAGGTTAGGTCACATAAGCTAAAAGGGGCTTGAAATATTGAACAAGGAAGGCATTCTAAGTAACAAAATTGAAAATTTAAAATTCTGTGACGATTGCGTGATGGATAAACAACATAGGGTGCATTTTCCTGTCTCACCCTCACCTAATCCCTCTATTCTTGCATTTTAGATTATGTACATGCTGATGTTTGGGGTCTCTCAAAAGAATCCACCCACGGTGGAAACTGATGTTTTTTGTTTATCGTTGATAATTTTTCAGGAAAAGTTTTCATTTTCTTATTAAAGCATAAATCTAAAGTTTTCAAAAAAAATTGAAAAATGAAAATCTTTGGTGGAAAACCAAATGGGAAAAAAGTTGAAATCTTTTCGAACTGACAATGATCTTGAATTTTGTAATCAATGTTTCTCTGACTTATGTGATAAATTCGAAATTAAATGACACAAGACCAATCCCTACACCCCCAAACAAAACGGTGTTGCTGAATGCATGAACCGGACTTTGCTTGAAAAGGTTAAGTGTCTATTGGTTAGTTCTGATTTATGAAAAACTTTTTGGGGAGAAGCTGTTTTGACAGCTTCCCATTTAATAAACTTATCACCTTCTGTTACCATTATTTGAAAAATCCCCTGAAACTGTCTGGTCTGGAAAACAACCTGATGTCTCTTCTCTTCGTGTATTTGGGTGTTCTGCTTTTGTTCATCAAATTCTGACAAATTAGAACCTAAATCTCTAAAATATATTTTTATTGGTTATCTGGAAGGGGTAAAAGGTTATAGACTATAGGTACGTAGTCAACCAGGTTTTAAAGTTCTCATAAGTACAGATGTCACTTTCAACAAAAACGATATGCCTTGCCTTACCAAAACAGGAATAGAACATAAAGAATCCACCTTCAACAAGGTAGAGGAAAATACTAAGGATAACCAACAGGGAGGAGAAGTTATAGAGAATTTTGAATAACAAAACTTAGAATTCCTGAAAATACGAATGCAGAAAACACTCTCGAAAACTATCGATTAGCTAGAGATAGAAGTAGAAGACAATCTAGGATTCCCTCTAAGCTTAAAGACTTTCACGTATCTCTCTCTCTCTCTCTCTCTCAATGGATTTAGGAAAAAGCCGTTGTTGCTTTCCTTAAGCACCAACAGTCTACCCCTTTAAAAGTGGTTTCACCCTTCGGTTTCGATTATCCCGATTCTCTAACATCTCTCTTTTGTTCTTAACTTAAAGTGTTCGAGCTGGTTCTTTGGAGTCTCGGTGAGCGAGTATCTGTGAGGGTCTACGTGATCGGAACTTTTGTGAGGTTTGGTCGGAGGTGGAGCAACCGTGGGTCGGTAAGTTGAGGGTACGGTGCCTTGTGACCGTGTTCCGTTTACTATTGATTTGGATCTGGCAAATCTGAGCCTATTCCACTTTACTGTGCTATTCTTTAATTATTTTGTTCATAATTATTCTTTGTAATCTGTAATATTGGTATGTATTTATTAAGGAGTTTCGTACTCCATATTCTTTAATAGTTGGTTTGGGCATTATGAAAAGTTCGATCAGAAGAGGAGGTTTCCACTCTACAACATATATTCTAACTCGTAATAGGGCATGACTATATCATATTTGCACAACACATAAAATCTCTTATGAAATGGTGTCTTGAACCCGTAGAGACATCTCTTCATCAAAGCCCCACTTGCACGACAAGGATGGTTGAAAATAGACCGTTGGATGCTATTATCATTCCTCGTAAGATCATCATTTCTACCATGCCTGCTTCGCTTGCAAAGAACGTGCAGCTCAAAGTGGTGGAAAGTGAGTAGCCCGATTTTTCCGCTAATTTATGCCTGGACAATGGATGTCCCAATGGTTAATTTGTTCTTCACCTTTGTTTTCAAGTCATAGTGGAACTTGTTCAAATAGTTATAATATGGTCAACAAATTCTGGAATTCCAACTTCCATCAAACTAAAATAATTTCTCCTATCAAATACAAATAAAAACTTGAACAATTGTATCGAGCACAACAGATGTTTGATACTATAATTTGGGGTGGGGGCTGCGCGAACGCAAGCCCCCGCTACCACAAATTATGACGTAGGCTCCACCATTTAGGCAGACCTTAGGCAAGCACCCCTCCAAAGTGCAATGGAAGTCACCAACCTAGGCCATGGGCCTTCTTGATCGCCTATCGACCCCGTCCAGGTAAGTATGTTTCAAGTTGGGATTCCTTTGGCTAATATGCGCTCCTCTCCTACTAGTCACACAATGCTCATTCGATGTGGGATGCATATGGATTAAAAACTTAAATTTGCAGTTTGTTAATGAAATATGATCTGCTAGATCTCACATTGATGATGACGATGATGAGGTTGCTCTACGTTTCTGTTTGACAATGATGATGATGCTGCTCTAGGTTTCTGTTAGAGAATGATGATGACACTCTTTGTTTATATTTAGTGAATACATGTAGACTAGAATTGGTGAGGTGCGCCAGGCCAAAAGCAATAGTGCAACGCCAAAGCGACGCTTGAGAGCCCCAGCAGCAAGCTACCGTGATGGGCTCTCCCCCTAAAAAAATTAATTTAATATCATGTGGACCGATGGTCCATGTATCAGATATTAAACTGATAAGAACAGATACTACACTTGATCTTAGCCAAAAGGCCGAGAAAGGTATGATAAACTCAGTGTTGGAGTCTAATCTTTTGTAGCACCCACAACCTTTTTGTATGCTCTGTTCATTTCTGATGTGGGAGATCATAATCAGATTTTTGAGCTGACTATAAATATACCTCATTAAGTACAATGGCAAATAGTTAAGAAAAGAAATTAAATGAAAATGATTTGTAGGAAATTTGTGACCTTATCGTTCCGGTGAGGCAGATATATCTATAGGTAGACGATGGTGGTAGTGATGCTGGTAAGTTTCAGGGGCGCAGGATAGCCTATAATGTGTTGGCTTCTGCAGCAAATGTACTTGATGTGGTTGGATCCACAAGCAGGGTCTGAGGCACCTGAGCAGGCTCCAATGGTAGGTTGGTCGCATCAATGATTCCAAATCATCGGAAGCATCAACCGTGGGATGTGGAATAGGCGGGCTACAACCTCAACCATGTCCCAGAGGAGGAGGTGGACCCTGATCATGATGAATCTATAACGGAAAATTAAAATTAAAAATATAATATAATTATTTTGCAAAGTTATAATATTTTGTTTAGATATACTATACTATAATTCACTAAAATTTATATTAACTAGTATTTAATTAATTATGTTATGTTATAACATTGTAAAGTATATTAAAAATTACAGAAAAAGTAATATACTTTTAACAAAATTTATCCAAAATTGCGGAAAATTTTCACAAAAATCTCCAAAAATGCACTAAAATTAGAGAAAAAAATTTAAAATTTTCAAAAAAAAAAGTAGCAATTGCAAAAAAAATTTCATAATTATGTTGGGTCTACCTGGGTGTGGCAATTGGAGGCTAGAGATGGAAATGGACTAGTAGAGGGCAGTGGCGAAGCGGAGGCGGAGGGACAAGATCCTTAATCAAAATTTAAATCGTCCTCCCCCATCAGTAGCGTTCCCAGGTTCTTGTGCATTGTTGTCGGAGTCTGGATCGATCGAGCAATAAAGGGATGGGAAGACTTTTCATCACATACATGAACATCTCCTCAAGTTTCGTGACTCGTTGATCGAGATTTGGGCGTGGCGGTGGCCACAGTGGTCGTTTTGGGCTATGATGGTCCAGAAGATGAGTTGTGTCCCTCTAAACCCACACCGAGGATACATTACTTCTTCCGTTTGCACACTGTTGACATCCGCAATTGTTGCTCAATAATGCCCAGCGAAGCTTCAAAAAAGGCTGAAGGATCTTGCTCATCAGCCGTTGCTTGGGCCTATTGCTCCTCCAGCATCTTCTGGAAGGTTTCCTATAAAACGAAAAAATTCATTATTGATAGAAATATAAATTAATTAAAACTAAAAATAAAAATTGTTTCTATAAACAACTTACCACCACTTGCACTCCCCGTGGGCCACTCCAGCTCCCACCGCCCTTCTGTAGCATTTTGGGAACAACTCCCCCTGCTTTAGAGTCTAATCGATCAGTGTCTCATCAACGGTAAATTAAATATTCATAAAAATTTAAAAAGAAAAAAGAAAAAAAAAGTTATCAACTCTTGTTTGTTCATCCCGATTGATGTTGATCACCGACGATGATTGTAGCTACTGTAGCTTTGTTTGCCGCCCGATTAGCTTTATTTTTGACGGCCTCCTCATAAAACTCTGGGTTGGTCCAGTAATCCTGCAGCTGGAGCTAGATCTCATCGGCTAGCCACATTGGTTGGACCAACTGTGCCCTAGCATTAACAAATCGCTTCCGTAGGAACCTCCCAGCGAATATTCGGAACACTTTGAACATGGACGTATCGCTGCAATCCATCAGTAAGTTGCAATTTTCACATAGCTAAAAATAAATTATAAGTAACTAGTAAAATAAATATTTAAAAATATAAATAAAATATTTTCGAAATTTTTACCTTGAGATTGTCTACGAGAGCTACTGCTGATCCAGTGAATTTTTTTACATGCATCCTTAGGAACGGGAAAAATAGCCTCACACCACAACATTGATGGCGCTGTGGAAATCTTAGTCGGACCAGAAAATATAATTTATCAGTAATATTCGGCCAAAAGATTAAATGAAAATGATTTGTAGGAAATTTGTGACCTTATCGTTCCGGTGAGGCAGATATATCTATGGGTAGACGATGGTGGTGGTGATGCTGGTAAGTTTCAAGGGCGTAGGGTAGCCTATAATGTGTTGGCTTCTGCAGCAAATGCACTTGACGTGGTTGGATCCACAAGCAGGGTCTGAGGCACCTGAGCAGGCTCCAATGGTAGGGTTGGTCGCGTCAATGATTCCAAATCGTCGGAAGCGTCAACAGTGGGATGTGGAACAGGCGGGCTACAACCTCAACCATGTCCCAGAGGAGGAGGTGGACCCTGATCATGATGAATCTATAACGAAAAATTAAAATTAAAAATATAATATAATTTTTTTGCAAAGTTATAATATTTTATTTAGATATACTATACTATAATTAACTAAAATTTATATTAACTAGTATTTAATTATTTATGTTATGTTACAACATTGTAAAGTATATTAAAAATTACTGAAAAAGTAATATACTTTTAACAAAATTTATCCAAAATTGCTGAAAATTTTCACAAAAATCTACAAAAAAATACAATAAAATTAGAGAAAAAAATTCAAAATTTTCAAAAAAAAGTAGCAATTGCAAAAAAATTTTCATAATTATGTTGGCCCTACCTGAGTGTGGCAATTGGAGGCTAGAGGTGGAAATGGACTAGTAGAGGGCAGTGGCGAAGCGACGGCGGAGGGACAAGGACGGATCTAGAGGCGAAGTGGAGGTTTCTTATACATTTATTTTTACTTTTACTTTTCTGTTACATTCATTTTTCGATCCCAACCAAACAAATCCTAGGTGAATTGCATAACAATAATGTAAAAGAAAATACTAAGCTAAAACTTTAAATAAATAGGACAACATATTGAATAACAATAGTAATAAAACTTGAAATTATTATTCAGAAACATTATTAAAGGAAAATTACTTATGAAAATTTTAGGCCAGGTTGTGTTTTGTTTTTATTTTAGATTGTATTTGTTTTCATGAAAATTGAGAATATGTTTATATTAGTTGATGGATTATATTTTATGTTGTTAATAGTATCAGATCAAAATATTTTTTTTTGTTTGATAAAAAGGATAGCTTTATTTTTTCATTATTACTAATAATTAAATTTTTTATTGAGAATTGTTAGTGATGTAATACAATAAAGAAATATATTTTTTTGGAATGGATTTTTTGGACGGGTTTATAAGATTTGGAACAGATTCTCTGTAATGAAAGAACATCAGTAACTTGTAAATGCTTTAAAAAAAAATTGTAACGGCTTGCCCCAAAGCTGTTATAAATTTGGGTCGGCTCTTGTAACAATCTCGACACCTATTACAATCATTGACTGGTAAATGAAAAAATATCGTATTTAAACACAATTTTAAAAATAATAAAAGATCCTTAATCTAAATTTAAATCGTCCTTCCCCATCAGCAGTGTTCCGGGCGTCTTGTGCGTTGTTGTTGGAGGCTGGGGAATTAACTAGAGTTTGGATCAATCGAGCAATAAATGAGTGGGTAGATTTTTCATCACATACATGAACTTCTCCTCAAGCTTCGTGACTCGTTGATCGAGATTTGGGTGTGGTGGTGGCCATGGTGGGTGTAGGCAATGGTTTGGGCTATGATGGTCCAGAAGACGAGTTGTGGCCCTCTAAATGCAAATCGAAGACACGTCCCTTCTTCCGTTTCTGTTGTATACTATCTGGTTCAGGCATGTTGTACGACTGATTGTCGATAGCAACTTACTGAACAAATAAGACTTCCTTATGATCAGGGTGATAAATGATTCAATTGATTTCAAGGTTTGGTTCAAACGTCGTATATAAGTTGATGAATTTGATTTATAACTATGAAATAATGAAGCTTTCTTATACTTGGAATGGATTTGTTATATGAACCATCATATTTTTTTGGTATGAGATGATAACTTTTGTAACAAGTATATTTAAGATTTTGGAACTATTCTTGCATATTTCTGTTATACATTTTGGAATGGATTTTTGAAAAATGGACACCCACCAATTTTTTTTTTCTTTTATATATGTTCACAATCACAATGTGCAAAAACATGTATATTCTTACTCGTAATAGGGCGTGACTATATCATAGTTGCATAACACATAAGTCTCGATGAAATGGCGTCATGAACCCGTAGAGCCATCTCTTCTATGAAGCCCCACTTCCCCAACAAGGATAGTTGAAATGCTATCATCATTCCTCGTAAGATCATCATTTCTACCATGCCTACTTCGCTTTCAAAGAACGTGCTGCTCAAAGTGGTGGAAAGTGAATAGCCCGATTTTTCCGCTAATGTATGCCTGGACAATGGACGCCCCGACTGTCACTTTGTTCTTCACCTTTCTTTTCAAGTCACGGAGGAACTTGTTCAAATAGTTATAATATGGTCAACAAATTCTGGAATTATGAAAATTCCAACTTCCGTCAAACTAAAATCATTTCTCCTGTCATATCCAAATAAAAACTTGAACAAATGTATCGAGCACAACACATGTTTGATACTATGATTTGGGTTGGGGGCTGCGCGAACGCAAGCCCCCGCTACCACAAATTATGACGTAGGCTCCACCATTTAGGCAGACCTTAGGCGAGCACCCCTCCAAAGTGCAATGGAAGTCACCAACCTAGGCCATGGGCCTTCTTGATCGCCCATCGACCCCGTCCAGGTAAGTATGTTTCAAGTTGGGATTCCTTTGGCTAGTATGAGCTCCTCCCCTGCTAGTCACACAATGCTCATTCGATGTGGGATGCATGTGGATTAAAAACTTAAATTTGCAGTTTGTTAATGAGATATGAATTACTGCTGCTAGATCTCACATTGATGATGACGACGATGATGCTGCTCTACGTTTCTGTTTGACAACGATGATGATAATGCTGCTCTAGGTTTCTGTTTAGACAATGATGACGACGCTCTTTGTTTATATTTAGTGAAGACATGTAGACTAGAATTGGTGAGGTGCGCCAGGCCAAGGCAGTAGTGCAACACCAAAGCGACGCTTGAGAGCCCCAGCAGCAAGCTGCCGTGGTGGGCTATCCCCCTAGAAAAATTAATTTAATATCATGTGGACCGATGGTCCACGTATCAGATATTAAACTGATAAGAACAGATACTACACTTGATCTTAGCCAAAAGGCCGAGAAAGGTATGATTAACTCAGTGCTGGAGTCTAATCTTTTGTAGCACCCACAACCCTTTTGTATGCTCTGTTCATTTCCGATGTGGGAGATCAGAATCAGATTTTTGAGCGAACTATATATATATCTCATTAAGTACAATGGCAAATAGTTAAGAAAAGAAATTAATCTCTGATGCTATCACGTTTGATTTCTATTTATGTGCCTGCTGCTGCAACAGCATTAATCAGCTTCCATTTCAACTGAATAATATGTATGTATGCTTCAGCAGTTTCTTGGAACAACTTATGAGACCAAATAGTACAACATATATTATATTATAGGGGCCAAAACCTTTTAGAGTTTCAGACCCTCCAAAAATTAGAGTATGCCGTTGATTGAGGCAAGCGCACGGTATTCTTTAGTAAAAGGCGAAAGAATAGTTCGCTCTGTGCTTACCTCACGGCTCCTTAATTTCTCTCCTCTTCTCCTTATTACATTTTTCTATGCTACTACATCTGCCAACCCTTTATTGCTTTCTCCATGTGGGAACAAATTAATTAGTCCATGCCTGTTCTGCTTCTTGTTAATTCATTTGTATTAATGCTCAAGGCTGTGCATGCTTTGGTTTCAATCAACATTGTCTCTCACGTACTGAAAATTAGTCTTATTATTCTGATATATTCAATGAAATAGAACACTACTGTAGTTCCAGGCATGTGTCTTCCAAAAGCTGTGAGTGCAAGAGAGATTACAAGTTCTAATTTTCCCTCATGTACCAATATATGAACAATAATATTCAGCATCCTCCTCATTTTTCTCCCACTATTCAGTATCAGTAGAGAAGGCAACTAATATTTCAATGTGATTACATTTTTAGGAGATATTCTATCATAGACATACGATAATATTTCATGATAAAGTTTTAAGGGTTCGTTTGGTTCAAATGAGATGAAAAGGGATATGAAAAAGATAATAGTTTTTTCTTCAAGTTGTTTGCTATGGTTGGGACGGGAGTAAATGCCAAAATCTTTTCGTTGTTCGGTACGAAAAAAGTATATTGAGAAGAGAAGACTAAATTCTGTAATTTTACTTATTATCCCTTTCTTTTTATTTTATACTACAAAATAAACAAGTTAATTTTATACTAAACTAAGTTTAGAATATAAAAATATAAAAACTTGTTAGTAAAATTATTCGTCAACCAAAAACAAATATATTTTTTATTAACAAAATATTCAATGAAACGAGTATTATGCATTTATTCGTAGCTATTCACTTTAAATAAAATAAAAATTAATACAAACAATCGACGGCGTAGTAGTTTTTCAGATTATTTGCTTATCATTTTCTGAAATACCAGTATTACCAGCAAAAAGTAATAATGAATTAGAGCAAAACTATATATATGGGTAATACAACAAATAAAAATAAAATATTTAATTTTTTGGTTTTTTTGCTCTATACTTTCACTTTTCCACCCAAATTTTGACCAAACGAAATTGGACCCCGAGAGAATTTTATCTACATCCAGTTTTATTTTCTCTCTAGCTATTCTTCTTAATCAAATACCAAACTTTTTCTTATACATCTATTTTTACTTCCACTTTTTTGTTACATCCATTTTTCGATCCCAACCAAACAAATCCTAGGTGAATTGCATAAGAATTATGTAAAAGAAAATATTAAGCTAAAACTTCAAATAAATAGGAAATCATATTGAAGAACAATAGTAATAAAACTTGAAATTAATATTCAGAAACATTATTAAAGGAAAATTACTTATGAAAATTTTAGGCCAGGTTATGTTTTGTTTCTATTTTCAATTTTGTATTAGTTTTCATGAAAAATTGAGAATATGTTTATATTAGTTGATGGATTATATTTTATGTTGTTAGTAGTATCGGGTCAAAATATATTTTTTTTGTTTGATAAAAAGGATAGTTTTATTTTTTTCATTATTACTTGCGTCAAATCCAATTTATTTTTTTATCAAAATAAATTAATAATTTATTTTTTATTGAGAATTGTTAGTGATGTAATAAAATACAGAAAACATAACTTTTTGGAATGGACTTTTTGAACGGATTTATAAGATTTGGAACAAATTCTATGTAACGAAAGAATATCGGTAACTTGTAAATGCTTTAAAAAAAATTTGTAACGGCTTGCCCCAAAGCCGTTATAAATTGGGGCGGGCTCTTGTAACAGTCTCGACACCTATTAGAATCATTGACCGGTAAATGAAAATAGGTTGTACCTGCTTTTAGAATGAAATTTATTAAATTATTTGCTTTGAATTTTACAACGATTTTTATAACAGAAAATGTTAAATTCTTCAAGTTTTTGGAATGTAATGTGCACCTCATTTCAAATGGGACGGAACGGTTCTAGTACCTCTTTGTGGAACAGTTTTTATGCCTCTATTTAGAACAAGTGTTGTACCTCATTTTGGAATAAGTGTTTTACCTATTTTTGGATCGGGTTTTATACCACATGTTGTAACGGATTTTCTTCCGCTTTTTTGAATGGTTTTATACATAATTTCTGAAACATATTTTGTATATCATTTTTATCAGTTGTTGTACCTCATTTTGGAACGAGTTTTGTTTCGCAAATTTGATCGGCCTTTTACTTTCTTGGAATAGTTTTTTAACGAGTTTTATGTTATGTGCTCATAAATTGTATCGCAATACTCATTACACAATTCGCTACAAATGTAAAATATTTGATTAAAATAATTAAATTACTGTTAAATATTTTTTTGCATTTAAATTAATTCCATATTTCTTATTCTAATAATTTCTTTGAATTTAAAATTTATAAAAAAAGAATTTTGAAATTTCTAAATTTGGAATATTTAAATAAATAAAAATGCAAGTGATTGTTAACAACATAATAAGAAAAAGAAATAAACAATTCATTTAAAAATTGTATTTAAACACAATTTAAAAAATATTAAAAGATCCGTATTGAAAATTTAAATCGTCCTCCCCCATCAGTAGTGTTCCCAATGTCTTGTGCATTGTTGTCGGAGTCTGGATCGATCGAGCAATAAAGGGATGGGTAGACTTTTCATCACATACATGAACATCTCCTCAAGCCTTTGGAGTTTAATCGATTTGTGTCTCCCGTCCAAAAAAAAAAAAAATCAATCAACGGTAAATTAAATATTCATAAAAATTTAAAAAGAAAAAAGAAAAAAAAAGTTATCAACTCTTGTTTGTTCATCCCGATTGATGTTGATCACCGACGATGATTGTAGCTACTGTAGCTTTGTTTGCCGCCCGATTAGCTTTATTTTTGACGGCCTCCTCATAAAACTCTGGGTTGGTCCAGTAATCCTGCAGCTGGAGCTAGATCTCATCGGCTAGCCACATTGGTTGGACCAACTGTGCCCTAGCATTAACAAATCGCTTCCGTAGGAACCTCCCAGCGAATATTCGGAACACTTTGAACATGGACGTGTCGCTGCAATCCATCAGTAAGTTGCAATTTTCACATAGCTAAAAATAAATTATAAGTAACTAGTAAAATAAATATTTAAAAATATAAATAAAATATTTTCGGAATTTTTACCTTGAGATTGTCTACGAGAGCTACTGCTGATCCAGTGAATTTTTTTACATGCATCCTTAGGAACGGGAAAAATAGCCTCACACCACAACATTGATGGCGCTGTGGAAATCTTGGTCGGACCAGAAAATATAATTTATCAGTAATATTCGGCCAAAAGATTAAATGAAAATGATTTGTAGGAAATTTGTGACCTTATCATTCCGGTGAGGCAGATATATCTATGGGTAGACGATGGTGGTGGTGATGCTGGTAAGTTTCAAGGGCGTAGGGTAGCCTATAATGTGTTGGCTTCTGCAGCAAATGCACTTGACGTGGTTGGATCCACAAGCAGGGTCTGAGGCACCTGAGCAGGCTCCAATGGTAGGGTTGGTCGCGTCAATGATTCCAAATCGTCGGAAGCGTCAACAGTGGGATGTGGAACAGGCGGGCTACAACCTCAACCATGTCCCAGAGGAGGAGGTGGACCCTGATCATGATGAATCTATAACGAAAAATTAAAATTAAAAATATAATATAATTTTTTTGCAAAGTTATAATATTTTATTTAGATATACTATACTATAATTAACTAAAATTTATATTAAATAGTATTTAATTATTTATGTTATGTTACAACATTGTAAAGTATATTAAAAATTACTGAAAAAGTAATATACTTTTAACAAAATTTATCCAAAATTGCTGAAAATTTTCACAAAAATCTACAAAAAATACAATAAAATTAGAGAAAAAAATTCAAAATTTTCAAAAAAAAGTAGCAATTGCAAAAAAATTTTCATAATTATGTTGGCCCTACCTGAGTGTGGCACTTGGAGGCTAGAGGTGGAAATGGACTAGTAGAGGGCAGTGGCGAAGCGACGGCGGAGGGACAAGGATGGATCTAGAGGCGAAGTGGAGGTTTCTTATACATTTATTTTTATTTTTACTTTTCTGTTATATTCATTTTTCGATCCCAACCAAACAAATCCTAGGTGAATTGCATAACAATAATGTAAAAGAAAATACTAAGCTAAAACTTTAAATAAATAGGACAACATATTGAATAACAATAGTAATAAAACTTGAAATTATTATTCAGAAACATTATTAAAGGAAAATTACTTATGAAAATTTTAGGCCAGGTTGTGTTTTGTTTTTATTTTAGATTGTATTTGTTTTCATGAAAAATTGAGAATATGTTTATATTAGTTGATGGATTATATTTTATGTTGTTAATAGTATCAGATCAAAATATTTTTTTTTGTTTGATAAAAAGGATAGCTTTATTTTTTCATTATTACTAATAATTAAATTTTTTATTGAGAATTGTTAGTGATGTAATACAATAAAGAAAAGATATTTTTTTGGAATGGATTTTTTGGACGGGTTTATAAGATTTGGAACAGATTCTCTGTAATGAAAGAACATCAGTAACTTGTAAATGCTTTAAAAAAAAATTGTAACGGCTTGCCCCAAAGCTGTTATAAATTTGGGTCGGCTCTTGTAACAATCTCGACACCTATTACAATCATTGACTGGTAAATGAAAAAATGTCGTATTTAAACACAATTTTAAAAATAATAGAAGATCCTTAATCTAAATTTAAATCGTCCTTCCCCATCAGCAGTGTTCCGGGCGTCTTGTGCGTTGTTGTTGGAGGCTGGGGAATTAACTAGAGTCTGGATCAATCGAGCAATAAATGAGTGGGTAGATTTTTCATCACATACATGAACTTCTCCTCAAGCTTCGTGACTCGTTGATCGAGATTTGGGTGTGGTGGTGGCCATGGTGGGTGTAGGCAACGGTTTGGGCTATGATGGTCCAGAAGACGAGTTGTGGCCCTCTAAATCCAAATCGAAGACACGTCCCTTCTTCCGTTTCTGTTGTATACTATCTGGTTCAGGCATGTTGTACGACTGATTGTCGATAGCAACTTACTGAACAAATAAGACTTCCTTATGATCAGGGTGATAAATGATTCAATTGATTTCAAGGTTTGGTTCAAACGTCGTATATAAGTTGATGAATTTGATTTATAACTATGAAATAATGAAGCTTTCTTATACTTGGAATGGATTTGTTATATGAACCATCATATTTTTTTGGTATGAGATGATAACTTTTGTAACAAGTATATTTAAGATTTTGGAACTATTCTTGCATATTTCTGTTATACATTTTGGAATGGATTTTTGAAAAATGGACACCCACCAATTTTTTTTTTCTTTTATATATGTTCACAATCACAATGTGCAAAAACATGTATATTCTTACTCGTAATAGGGCGTGACTATATCATAGTTGCATAACACATAAGTCTCGATGAAATGACGTCATGAACCCGTAGAGCCATCTCTTCTATGAAGCCCCACTTCCCCAACAAGGATAGTTGAAATGCTATCATCATTCCTCGTAAGATCATCATTTCTACCATGCCTACTTCGCTTTCAAAGAACGTGCTGCTCAAAGTGGTGGAAAGTGAATAGCCCGATTTTTTCGCTAATGTATGCCTGGACAATGGACGCCCCGACTGTCACTTTGTTCTTCACCTTTCTTTTCAAGTCACGGAGGAACTTGTTCAAATAGTTATAATATGGTCAACAAATTCTGGAATTATGAAAATTCCAACTTCCATCAAACTAAAATCATTTCTCCTGTCATATCCAAATAAAAACTTGAACAAATTTATCGAGCACAACACATGTTTGATACTATGATTTGGGTTGGGGGCTGCGCGAACGCAAGCCCCCGCTACCACAAATTATGACGTAGGCTCCACCATTTAGACAGACCTTAGGCGAGCACCCCTCCAAAGTGCAATGGAAGTCACCAACCTAGGCCATGGGCCTTCTTGATCGCCCATCGACCCCGTCCAGGTAAGTATGTTTCAAGTTGGGATACCTTTGGCTAGTATGAGCTCCTCCCCTGCTAGTCACACAATGCTCATTCGATGTGGGATGCATGTGGATTAAAAACTTAAATTTGCAGTTTGTTAATGAGATATGAATTACTGCTGCTAGATCTCACATTGATGATGACGACGATGATGCTGCTCTACGTTTCTGTTTGACAACGATGATGATAATGCTGCTCTAGGTTTCTGTTTAGACAATGATGACAACGCTCTTTGTTTATATTTAGTGAAGACATGTAGACTAGAATTGGTGAGGTGCGCCTGGCCAAGGCAGTAGTGCAACGCCAAAGCGACGCTTGAGAGCCCCAGCAGCAAGCTGCCGTGGTGGGCTATCCCCCTAGAAAAATTAATTTAATATCATGTGGACCGATGGTCCACGTATCAGATATTAAACTGATAAGAACAGATACTACACTTGATCTTAGCCAAAAGGCCGAGAAAGGTATGATTAACTCAGTGCTGGAGTCTAATCTTTTGTAGCACCCACAACCCTTTTGTATGCTCTGTTCATTTCCGATGTGGGAGATCAGAATCAGATTTTTGAGCGAACTATATATATATCTCATTAAGTACAATGGCAAATAGTTAAGAAAAGAAATTAATCTCTGATGCTATCACGTTTGATTTCTATTTATGTGCCTGCTGCTGCAACAGCATTAATCAGCTTCCATTTCAACTGAATAATATGTATGTATGCTTCAGCAGTTTCTTGGAACAACTTATGAGACCAAATAGTACAACATATATTATATTATAGGGGCCAAAACCTTTTAGAGTTTCAGACCCTCCAAAAATTAGAGTATGCCGTTGATTGAGGCAAGCGCACGGTATTCTTTAGTAAAAGGCGAAAGAATAGTTCGCTCTGTGCTTACCTCACGGCTCCTTAATTTCTCTCCTCTTCTCCTTATTACATTTTTCTATGCTACTACATCTGCCAACCCTTTATTGCTTTCTCCATGTGGGAACAAATTAATTAGTCCATGCCTGTTCTGCTTCTTGTTAATTCATTTGTATTAATGCTCAAGGCTGTGCATGCTTTGGTTTCAATCAACATTGTCTCTCACGTACTGAAAATTAGTCTTATTATTCTGATATATTCAATGAAATAGAACACTACTGTAGTTCCAGGCATGTGTCTTCCAAAAGCTGTGAGTGCAAGAGAGATTACAAGTTCTAATTTTCCCTCATGTACCAATATATGAACAATAATATTCAGCATCCTCCTCATTTTTCTCCCACTATTCAGTATTAGTCTTAATCAATTTTTGACTCTACATAATTAATTATTTATTTTATTATATATAAATACGTGAACTCCGCCACTATTAATTATTCAGTTGAGGTGCGTTTTTAACAAAAACTGTTCTTATTTTTTAAACTGCTCCAAAAATCCATTCTTAGAAACAAAAAACGATGTCATTTTATCCAAAAATTTTGGAGCATTTTTAACAAAATCATTTCTATTTTCTAAAAAATCGCTTTTTAATTGTGTGTCAAAACTATTTTTTCAAAAAATATTAGAAAAATAAAAAATATAGGAAAAATCGTCTCAAACATGTTAATGATCAGAAAAAGTATACCATAAATTAATTAAGGTCATTGAAAACGTATAATGCATTAAATTAAATTGATATATGTTTAGAAGATCAGTATATTTGTATATATAAGATTGTTAGTCTTACATAGATGTATGTAGCATCTTATACTATTATATTGGATCGCCTAATCAGACTGTTAAAATTTTAATCAGACCATTGAAAATTATTGAATCGACAAAATACTACATTTAATGAAGTTTTGGACATTTTTGTTATAAGAATGCTGAGATATAGTAATTATACATAATTAACGAGGTTAAAAACGATTCAACTATCCATCATATCATGTGATTTTAGATCAGACCACTAGATATGTTCACATATAAAAGTATTGTTATACTTTTAAGTTTGGAATTAATCAAGGTCCCGGATTTTGAGATATCATAATCGAAAAGTGAACAAGGAATTTGTGGACATATTTAGAAACGATTTTTTGTCAATCATTTTAGAAACGGATAGTTTATACATTTAGGCACGACTTTTAATTTTAGGAACGATCAAATATTGAAAACCCATTCCTATGTTTGATTTTCTCTCCACTTTTCATTTGATGTGAAATTAAAATTTTTGAACTGATTTTGGAACGGCTAAAAGAAATTGATCATTCCTAAATTTTGATTTTTCCTCCTTTTTCATTTAGGATATTGTAATGTATTTAGGACAGATTTTTTTTTAAAGTCCGTTCAAAGGTGGAGCGGTCTTCGAAACGGTCTGTTGGTTTTTGGATCGTTTCTAAATAGGAATTCTTTTCTTATTTTTAAAAATAATTTTATTTATGTGAGAACATTATTTTGCAGATCGTCCACAAAAAATCCGGTCCAAAAAACATTCCATTCTGTAGCGGGTTTTGAAACGATTTTTGAAACACATTATTTCTTAAGTAAAACACATAATTTGGAACGATTTTTGGCATAATTGATTAAGTGTGTACTAAAACTGTTCTAAATTGTACCTAATTTTGGAATACATTTTCAAACTATCATTTTTTTTATATCCATTGTCACACATAGGAACGGTCATTGCAAGACTGTTCCTAATTTTAATAATGTGTTCAAAATAGAGTTCCAAATATTAACCGTTACTATTTTGGAGCAGTCTTTGGAACACATATTGGAATAGTTAGTTTGGAAGACATATTGAAACAGTTTGACCGTTCCAAAATTATAATCCAAAAAAAATATGGACCATGACGTCATCTATTAATATTCGTTCCTCATGTGTTCCAAAGCCTGTTCCAATATGGAACGGATTTTGGAACGGTGACCTTGTCCGTGTTAAATCCTAATTTTTTTTTTTTTGGTAATAATGTATATATTGGCTTTATTCCTATACCAACGTATATATTAGTATATAGTATTGATGTTTCATATTTCTCCACCGAATCTTGATTCAAAAGATATTAATTTATTATAACAATTTAAGTAGTTATGCAACCATTATGATCTCTTTACTATTGGGTTCAATAAAATATTCCAATCATTTTTTCTCTATGCTTTTCTCAGTTATTCTTTTTTATTCAAAAATTTTATGATTCTTCTTTATTTTGCATTATCAATATATATCAAGTGTATAATATTTTTAAAATACTCTTTTGATATGGTGGGCATATTTTAAAATGAAGGATTGAGTATTTTACTTTAATGTCATCTTATGCCTATATTAATGTATTTTAGTGCAGTTAAGTTGACTACAAGAAGGTATGCATGAACGATAAAATTTCTTTTCTCTAATTGCATTGATGTTTTGCTTTGTATAATTTCTCAACAAAATTAGCATTATGAATTTTGATTTTATTTTAAGATATACACATCCACAACTCTTTCAATTAATCTTAATGGTACTAATTTTCTCTCTTTTTATATTTATTGTTTGAACTACAAAAATAAGGTCAATGGATTTTTGAGAAAACTAACATTTGTCCTAAAAATCGTTCCAAATTGAGAGGGTTTTGAGACAAATTCAGACGGAATTGGGACACAACGTCTCGTTGTAATACTTACCGTCCCAAAATTCATCCCAAAAGCGGACAAAAAATAGTAATCGTCCAAAGCCGTCCCAATGTTATTCCAAGATTTTGGTGGATACACTACAAAAAGAATGCGGGATTTGGGGCAAGTTTAAGAACGATTTTTTTCTTTCTTTTTTTCCCTTTGAACGGTTTTAAAGTGACCGAATTAATTTGGATCGATTTTTGGAATGGTTGGCTATCCTTCCTTATAAATCACGTTACAAAATGGTTCATACCTGACCGTTTCAATTTGGGACGGGCACTGTAACACATTGCTAGATATCATTCCTAATATTAACTAATTTGTCTAAAAAATTTTACTTTTTTAATTGGAATGGACTAGACGACATCTGGAACGGGTATATTATTTATGTTGGGTTACTTTTGGAATGGTCTTTGTGATACTCGTGCCTGAATTTTGGAATTATATTTATTTGTATTGGTGATAAATATAGGAACGGTCTTTGATGATTTGTTTGTCAATCTTTCCAATAGTATTAGGCACGATTACATTTTTGTTTGGAACAGTCTTCTATAACTATTTTAGGAATGTTAGTCTTATTTAGGAACAAATATGTAAAACTATTTTAATAGTGATATTAAGAACAATCATTCTTATTTTGGACACGTACTTAAAACTATATTAGCAATGGTATTAGAAATGATTAGCCACTATTTAGGAAAAAGTTTTGAAATGATATTAGTAATGATTTTTGGAAGGTCAATGCAGTTTAGAAACACGAGTTTAGAATTTTTTTAATAATGGTATTAAGAACGGTCATTAATTTAGATCTGTAATATTTTCTTTATAATTACTAAAATTATTTCTAGTTTTTAATCTTATAACTTATCTATATGTTATAATTTTTTATTTTTATGTAATAAAATTTAATATATAATTAAATTAATTTAATAAATTTTAAATTAATTATATTTATGAATTTAATTAATTGAATAAATATGAAATAATGGAATGTAATAAATATTATGAAATATGAATAATTAATGCAACTATTAAATTAATATGAAATATTATCTTACAAAAATTAAAAAATATTAAAACCTAATCTAAACCCTACTCATCAGCGACGTCCATATCGTCCTGGTTTGAGGTAAGGGGGGCTGTCGGAGGCGGTGCTACGGTCGGTTGTGACGGTCCCGCAGTGAGGAGGAAGCCCGCATCGTCCTCATCATGACCATCATGTTAGCCATCATCGTCTCAAGGTGGCCAATGCGGTCTTCCTAGCTAGGTTTGGTTGTGGCGGTGGTAGTGTTGGTGGGGGTGGCGGTGGTGATGTGAAGGTCTGGTTGGAGATCTGAGCCTCAGAACCAAGACCGAACACTTGGCCCTTGTTCTTGCACTCGACTGTAGCCAATCACATTTGTTGCTCTGTCATCGCCACCGAAGCCTCCGATTCGATCAGGCATCATGGTCCTCCGATTCGATCAGGCATCATGGTCCTCGCCGAAGAAGAGCCACGGGCCTAAATCCAAGTTAGGACCTGGTGACAAAGGCAAGGGCAAGGAGCCTGCAGAGCCTTCTCATCCCCCTCCTCCCAAATCGCAAGGCCGGCGTGTGCTGAGCAGGATGGCTAAGGAAGCCGCAGACAAGACTGGAGCAGAAGAAGATCGGGATAAGTTTTTGCGAGTGGCGCAGCTCGCCTCATGCTGGGAAGAGAGCCAGGCGGCTCTTCGAGGTAACGTGCCGCCCCGGAGTGGGATGATATGTCGAGCTCGTCCCTTTATGGCGAAGCAGGAAACGACACTTTTGCTGTATACAACTCCTTTGTTTCCGTTCGCGATCAAGGGGCGTTGGTGACGAACAGCCCTATTCAGCTCGAGGAGTTCGCTGCTCACTCCTTGGTTCAGGTACATCTATCAGCTGATCTACCTTGATTTTTCATCAGTTCGATCTTCTTATTCGCTGTCTTTGACCTTGCAGGTCATGACCTTCGTCCGGAGCCTGAGTCTTAAGTGCACCCATTACCGAATGAGTTTCATTCAATCTGACCAAAAGGTGTAGAGTCTTAAGGCTCAGTTGGCAGAGCGAGACGAGGAAGAGCGTAAACAGGAGGATAATCTGCTGGCTTTGAGCGACGAGGTCCAAAAGCTGCGAGCCGAGCTCGATGCCTCCAAGAAGAAGAAAGAGATCCTCCGATCTGAACATGAAGTGGCTCTATCGGAGGCCAAGAAAGAGGCATTCGAGGCCGGGCGTGAGGCTGGCCTCGAGGAGGGCCGCAAGCGTGGGGTAGAAGAAGGCCAAGCCGGTTGCATTCCGATCGAAGAACATCAGCGCGTTTTGGCCGGCTCTAGGATGTCCGCGGTTCGTGATTTTTTTAAGACCGATACTTTCACGACCGCTCTCGAGGTCAAGTCTGCGGACTCGTTCGCCAAAGGCTATGAGACCTGCTTGTCTCAGGTCGAAAAGCTTAGCGGATTTAACGAGTCTTTTGACCACAACAAATTGGACATCTCGCTTGATGGCGACCTCCAACCTCTTCCCCCGGATCCTGAGCTGAAAGACGACGAGTTTATGGTCCTGAGGGACGAGCTAGAGGCGGAAGCTGATGCCTGATCAATCCCGATCTTCTATTTTTGTAATAGGATTTGAGCTGACTGATCAAAATGTAAATCCTAGAGATTTTTAGAAACATCATTTTTTGTAAACAGGACATCGGGGTGAGGATTTTTTATGACCCCTGTATATGACATTCTGTTAATGGAAAAATTTCCTTCCAACTTTTGGTAGCTCGCGCATTTTGCTTCTTTATCTGCCAATTGTATATCTCTCTGATCGCATGAAGCTTGCCTCCTTTCGATCGTTCTTCCAGTTGGCTCACGTAGCACATCTTTTTCGGATCGTATGTCCGGGGTGTGTCTTTTTCAGTTCGCGTTTGCTTGGGTGCGTCTTTTTCAGATCGCATGTTGGACGCGTCCTTTTCAGTTCGCGTTTGCTTGAGTGCGTCTTTTTCAGATCGCATGTTGGACGCGTCTTTTTCAGTTCGCGTTTTGCTTGAATGCGTCTTTTTCATATCGCATGTTGGACGCATCTTTTTCAGTTCGCGTTTGCCTGGGTGCGTCTTTTTCAGATCGCATGTTGGATGCGTCTTTTTCAGTTCGCGTTTTGCTTGAGTGCGCCTTTTTCAGATCGCATGTTGGACGCGTCTTTTTCAGTTCGCATTTTGCTTGAATGCGTCTTTTTCAGATCGCATGTTGGACGTGTCTTTTTCAGTTCGCGTTTGCCTGGGTGCGTCTTTTTCAGATCGCATGTTGGACGCGTCTTTTCAGTTCACGTTTTGCTTGAATGCGTCTTTTTCAGATCGCATGTTGGACGCGTCTTTTTCAGTTCGCGTTTTGTACTTAGAAGATTCAAGTAACGAATGATAATAAAGACATAGGAAGGTACACACACGAATATAAGCATGAAAACAAATACAATTTTATAAATCCCATTGGGTAAATTACAGTGGGTACAAATGTTTAATAATAACAATGTTCAACATGGACACAATCTTCCTGACCTTAAAATATACAATTGGTAATCTGCTAGAAGTCTTCGCGTATGATTTTTCTGCTGACGGGTCCTTCGTTGTTCGATCTGTTCGTTGATGGCCTTTCACAGGCTCCTTGTTCGATCCGTCAGTTGATGGTCTTTCACAGGCTCCTTGTTCGATCAGCTGGTTGATGGTCTTTCACAGGCTCCTTGTTCGATCAGCTGGTAGATGGCCTTTCACATTCTTCTTGTTCGATCTCCTTGTTGGTGGCCTTTCGTAGGCTCCTTGTTCGATCCGTCAGTTGATGGCCTTTCACAGGCTCCTTGTTCGATCCGTCAGTTGATGGCCTTTCACAGGCTCCTCGTTTTAAGCATAGAACTTCTTCAGGTTTTGTATGTTCCAAGGACGTGGTAGTTCTCGACCTTGCATGTCTTGCAGTCTATACGTGCCCTTCTTTCTAATCTCGATCACTTTGTAAGGGCCCTCCCAGGGCGGTTCCAGCTTTCCCACGTGTTTTGAGGCCTCTGCCTTTTTCAACACGAGATCTCCCACCTGCAATTGGCGTGCTCGAACTCTGCAATTGTAGCTCTTCATCATTAAACCCTTGTGGTGTAAAATTCGAGCGTATGCGGCCTCCCTCTTTTCTTCAACGACGGTGAGGTCGAAGCTTCACTCGGTTCGATTCGTCTCGGGTTCGTACTGCATGACTCTTTGTGATTCCTCCCCGATTTCTGCTGGAATGATGGCCTCGGTCCCGTTTACTAGGCAGAAAGGGGTCTCGCCCGTAGCGATTCGTGGTGTTGTGCGATAAGCCCACAAGACCCCAGGCAGCTCGTCAACCCACGAACCCTTGCTCTCGAGGCGCGTCTTCAAGTGTTGTAAGATCGTCCGGTTCGTCACCTCGGTCTGTCCGTTCGCCTGAGGGTTCGCAACTGCCGTGAAGTGCTGTACGATCTTTAGCTCCTTGCACCATTCCGTGATCTTCCTGTCCTGGAACTGCGTGCCATTATCAGATATCAGTATCCGAGGTATACCAAATCTGCATATGATGTTCTTCCAGATGAAGTTGATGACTTCCTTCTCGGATATTTTGGCCACTGCCTCCGCTTCGACCCACTTGGAAAAATATTCAACCGCCACAATGATGAATTTCTTCTGTGCCTGCGCGGGAGGAAAGGGTCCCACGATGTCGATTCCCCACTGATCGAACGGACACGCTATCTTGATTGGTTCCATCGGGGTCGCGGGCTGATGTATTAAGGAAGCATACCTCTGGCAGTTTTCACATTTTCTCACCAAGTTCTTGGCATCTCCGACTAGGATGGGCCAGAAATACCCCTGTCGCATTACTTTCTGAGCTAGCGATCTCGCCCCTGAATGATTTCCGCAGCTTCCTTCGTGTATTTCACGCATTACGTATAAGGCTCTCTCTTCATCCAAGCATTTCAAGAGAGGGCCGTCCACTATCCGTTTGTAGAGCTGGCCCTCCAACAACGTGAATCGAGCAGCTCAAAATCTGACTCTTTTCGCCGCCACCGGATTGCTAGGCAAGGTCCCGTCCTCGAGGTACCTCACGATTTCGCTCATCCAAGACCCTGCCTCTGAGACGACCTGGACTTCCGTTCTACTCGCAAGGGCCGACTGCTCGCGTACTAAGGCTGTGATTTTGCGATCTCGGATTCCATCCATTGCCGCTCCAAACTTCGACAGAGCATCCGCTTTGTCGTTCTCTACTCTGGGGACCTGCAAAACGGAGCATCTACTGAACCTCCCCATCACTCGCTGCACGATCTCTTTATATTGGGTCATTGTTCTCTCTCTCGTCTCGTATGTTCCTTCGATTTGCATTGCAGTCAACTGTGAGTCGGTAAAAACTTCCAGGTCTCGAGCACCTGCTTCATGTGCAAGCTCCAGTCCCAATACCAATGCCTCATACTCCGCCTCATTGTTTGTCACCGGGAATGATAGGCGAGCGGCAACTTCGATCTCGATTCCCCCTAGTCCTTGGATCAATATGCCTGCTCCTCCATTATTCGCGTCAGAGGACCCATCAACATGCAGTATCCATTTCGAATAGGGGTGATCAGCCGCTTCGGGTTCCTTCTGGTCGTCGGACAGCTCTGTGATGAAATCTGCGAGCACCTGCGCCTTCTGGGCTGTTTTGGGTTGGTACTCAATATCGTGCTGCCCCAATTCGACCGCCCATTTGATCAATCTTCCGGAGGCTTCCAGCTGCGACATCACGTGCTTAAGAGGGTGGTTCGTCAACACCACCACTTTGTGCGACTGAAAATATGGTCGTAGTTTTCAGGCAGTCACTACTAATGCAAGGGCGAGTTTTTCCATCTCTGAATATCGCGATTCTGCCCCCTGGAGCATTTTACTGACATAATAGACTGGATTCTGGTTGCTAGCTTCTTCTCTCACCAATACGGAGCTGATCGCGTTCTCGGACACCCCAAGATACAAAAATAATGTCTCCCCTTCTCTAGGGTTCGCGAGCAGTGGAGGCTTCGTGAGATATTCCTTCAATTCCTGCAAAGCTTGTTCGCATTCTGGAGTCCACGCGAAACTCTTGGGCTTCCTTAAAGCTTTGAAAAATGGTAAGCTTCTGTCTGCCGATCGTGATATAAATCTGCTTAAGGATGCGATCTTTCCCCTAAGCTTCTGCATCTCTTTGATCGAATTTGGCGACCTCAAGCCCATTATGGCTTGGATTTTTTGATCGCCTGAGAGAGATCTTCCAAGTGATCCTGCGACCTCCTGCTCTTCACTAGCATATCATCCACGTATACTTCCATAGTCTTTCCCAAGAGATTTCCGAACATTTGATTTACTAGCAGCTGATATGTGGCACCCGCGTTCTTCAGCCCAAATGGTATCATGTTATAGCAATAGATCCCTTTTTCCGTGACAAACGAACTCTTGTCTCGGTCTTCTTTCGCCATGTGGATCTGGTGGTATCCTTGGTAAGCATCCATCATCGAGAACATTTCGAACCCGGCTGTGGAGTCGACCATCAAGTCAATTCTTGGCAAGGGATACGGATATTTCGGGCAGGCTTTGTTTAAGTCTGTGAAATCAACGCACATACGCCATTTTCCCGAGGATTTGGGAACTAACACGACGTTTGAGAGCCAATCGGTATACTGAATCTCGGACACGTACCCGGCTCTTAACAGTTTTTCGACCTCTTGTCTGATTATTTCATTCTTGTCACCCCCAAACGATCTCTTCTTTTGCTGCACCGGTCGAGCTTTTGGGTCGACGTTGAGGTGGTGAACGATAACCCCGGGATCGATCCCCGTGAAGTCCGAGGAGTTCCATGCGAATATGTCAACATTCTTTCTCAAAAATTCTATCATGGCTAGCTTCCCTTCCATGTTCGTGCCAATCCAGGTGGTTCTCTCGGGCTCATCCGGTACTAGCTGCACCTTTTGTATTCGCCGCTGGGCTTCATGTGCTCCACTTCATACGGTCGGGGCTCCGTATCTTCTCTGACTTTCTGCTTCTTCGACCTCGGCTCTCCCTTTATAGATAGGTTGTAGCATTTTCGAGCCTCTTTCTGGTCGCACTATACTTCCCCAATCCCGTATTCGGTAGGGAACTTCATCTTCATGTGGTACGTGGAGATGACGCCCGGAACGAGTTCAGTCCTAGCCGACCCATTATAACGTTGTATGTGAATGGAGTATCCACCACCAAGAACTTGACCATCAGGGTTTTCCTTTTTGGTTCCTCTCCCATGGATACTGGCAGTTCAATCGTCCCCAGTGAGGCCACTTCGCTTCCCCCGAAGCCGACTAACGGGGTTTTCACGGGTTCGAGCCTCGCGTTCTCCAGCCCCATTCGATCCACCATGTTTTTGAAGATGATGTCCGCGGAGCTCCCACTATCAATCAACACTTTGTGAATGGTGAAGTTTGCAATATCTAACTTGACGACCATCGGGTCGTTCTGTTCTCCACTCTCCTCCAGTCTGTCTGAACTGTTAACGAGATAGCATCTTCATCCTCTACCTTCAGCACAAACTCCTTTTCTCGAATCGAGCCGGCCGCTCGAGCGCATCTCTTTCGTGTTCGGCTCGAATCTCCCGCGGTCGGTCCTCCTGCGATCGTGTATATGACACCCTTGGTGGGTGCATTGTTTCCGCCCATCGGGGCTCTGTCGGTTTTTTATGGTCCCAGGTTTCTGTCTCGATCGCGGCTTCTCGATCTGCTTCTCCTTCCTTCTCCACCGATTTTGCAATTTGGGGGCACGCGATCCCTAAAATATCCCTGTCTGACAAGCCTTTCGATCTCATCTCTCAACTGATAGCACTCCTCGGTGTTGTGCCCCCTCTCCCGATGGAATCAGCAGTATTTGTTGGAAGTTTTCTTGGAGGGAGTGTACCTCGTATGCCTGGGCCACTTCAGTAGGTCGGCATTTTCAACCATCATCAGGGCTTTCTCTCGCGACATAGCCAAGGGAGTGTAGTTGTGGTATTTTGGGATGTATTTGGGCTCCTTCCGCTTCTCTGTTTTTGGTTGCTTGTGCCCTCCTTCCCTGTTCTCCTGAGCTCGCCTGGGTACATAATCTCGTTCCCTTCGTTCAGAATCTTTCATCGCGTTCATCTCCTCTTCGTCGATGTACTTCTGTGCTAACGCTATCAGTTGTTCGACATCAGTGGGCGGGTCGCGCGCGAGGGCTGATGCGAAGGAGCTCTTTCTAAGCCCGTGAATGAGGATACTCACGAGCATATCGATCCTTAGCTCTTGCACCTCCAAAGTTTCGTTGTTGAACCGGCCCATGATTTCAAAGTTTCGTCCTCCCTCTGCCGGATGTTGAATAGATGGGTGGCGGATCTCTTCTGCTTCTTCTTACTCGCGAAATGAAAATTGAATTTGTGCACGAGCTGTTCATAAGATTCGATACTTCCACGAGGCAGATTGGTAAACCACTCTTGAGCTTCCCTGTGAGTGTGGTCGCAAACAATTTCGCCATTATCGGGGGTGACTGTCCGTAAAGATTCATCACCATTTCGAACGCAGCCACATGCTCCTACGAGTCTCTCATCCCATCATATCTCCTCAGATCGGGTACCCTGAACCCCAGCTCGACTATTTGGATGAGGATGTCGTTACAGAAAGGGGAATTCTTGTTTTGCGAGACAATCTCCCCTCACTTCTTCAGTTCGTCGATCTGTTTGGTCAGGCTGTGTATCTATTTGCCCACACTTTCTACTTCGGCCCGGGATATCACGAGCTCCCTTCTCCTCGCACGTCCATGACTGCTAGAGCCTGCGTCGGACGACGCTGGTCACTTGCTGCGACGTTCCTGTTCGCCTTGCACCCTTGATTCCCTCAGTGGTTCAACACTTTCGAATAACTGCCTCCTAGGCGTTTCCTTGACTAGGGGGGTCGTTGTTCTCCTTTCGTATTCTACAATTGCTTTTCGACTTGCCTCCTCTATCATTTTCTGTAACTCGTCAGGAGTTAGTTGGATGTTGGTTCCTGTTCCTTTCCTGGGTGTCTCCTCTTCCGCAGCATTTCTCCTCGATGAACCTTCCATAATGATAAAGAATTCTCAGATGTTCCCACAGACGGCGCCAACTGATCCGGGTCGAATTATTCGATCTCCTGAGACGATCTCACTGCAGATTGACTAACTCTTCCGAAACAGATTTTGGGTCCCCTGAGAACAAAACACGCACCGTGAGCTCGTCGGGCACGTTCCCGACAATGACCCTCCGACGCTCAAGTTAGGTTGATCGAGTGAAATGTATGCGATCTCAAAGTTCGATCTCAATTAATGCATAACAGTTACCTCATTTATGGCGTATCGGGGTCTATTTATAGAACACAGTTGTACGTCAAGTACTGGGCCACGTGGCCTTATCTTGCTGGTTCACGTTCTGATCGAACGGTCGTCATTGTCCGGGTCTTCCATCAGTCTATGCGACCCGGGTCGGGTCCTCTGCGACCCGCCCGCTATAAAACACGCGGATCCTGGTCGCGAAAATGACTATAATGCCCTTAATGAAGGGCATTTCGGTCTTTTTGCAGGGGTGATATATATCCGCCCCCACCTTTTCGACGAGGATTTTGAAGGACATTTCGGTCTTTTCGATCTTTTCGATCTTTAATGAACGCCAACAAACTTGCACTTTGAAAAAGTGGGGGAGTAATGATGGGTATATATATATCACCCCTGCAAAAAGACCGAAATGCCCTTCATTAAGGGCATTATAGTCATTTTTGCGACCAGGATCCGCGTGTTTTGTAGCGGGCGGGTCGCAGAGGACCCGACCCGGGTCGCATAGACTGATGGAAGACCCGGACAATGACGACCGTTCGATCAGAACGTGAACCGGCAAGATAAGGCCACGTGGCCCAGTACTTGACGTACAACTGTGTTCTATAAATAGACCCTAATACGCCATAAATGAGGTAACTGTTATGCATTAATTGAGATCGAACTTTGAGATCGTATACATTTCACTCGATCAACCTAACTTGAGCGTCGGAGGGTCATTGTCGGGGACGTGCCCGACGAGCTCACGGTGCGTGTTTTATTCTCAGGGGACCCAAAATCTGTTTCGGAAGAGTTAGTCAATGTGCAGTGAGATCGTCTCAGGAGATCGAATAATTCGACCCGGATCAACGACATTGATTTGTTAAGTTACTATCTTTGGGACAACAATTGGAACTACTAATGTCGTCCCAAAATACTAATGTATAGTTGGGACTTGGCCACAAATGCTTCTCTCATTTCCCTTTTCACCACATCTCTCTGCAAATACGGCGTAGGTCTCTCATTCTCCTCTCATCGCCGTCTCTCACTCTCCTCTCACAGCCGTTGCGCCCCTGCCGGCCATCATCTGTCGCTTTCTCTCTCTCCCTCTTCAAGGTCTTGGCATCTTAGTCAGTGGCAGTTTTCATTTGTTTTGACTGGAGTAGCATTTTTGGTATTTGCATACAGAAGAGATGTAGACAGATACAAGGAAATATGTTCCCCAGAGCTGTATATTCTCATCCATTTTGATGTCATGTTCGGTACTGTGCTGTAATATATGTATTTTGTGCTATTGTTTTAAGGACTACATAAAATGGCTCTGTTATCGTGTTCTCATAATGGTTTGTCATCCTTTCTATAGAAGAAGTGTTTGAAATTTCATTACGCTGAGCTTTCTGTGAACTGTAATTAAATATTTTTGTAGGGGAATCTGAAGTAGGGACCCTCAATTAACTCCTCTACTATTCTTTGTGTTTTACTTTCCAAATATGCCAAGCAAGATTTTGAGTCAATATAGGATTTGTTTGTGGTTGGTATCATGTAAGTGAAACCCAGTCTCAAACTCGCAATTCACGGTAACTTTATGCAGTTTACTGCATAATCCCCACTGCTTGAGACTTTTGAGTAGTTGAGGTTAAGTTGGCATGAAGCGATTATCTGAACCCCTACTTTGTTGTTATTTTAGTTGCTGCCATTTGGTTCCCAGTTAGAAAAGTTCCTTTTTTGATGCTGAGAGGCTCACCTTTGATTCCTTTGTTACCAGTGTTTCATGCACTACTGGTGCATGTAGTACAGCAATTAAATGATTTGGGCCAGTGAACTTCTTTGAGTTGGAGGTTTCAGGTGGTTGGTGGTCCCTTAATATATATGTTATGACACTTGCATAATATTCGAACTTGTTGAACATGGATGAGTTATGAATGGTGACATGACATAATTTTTAAGTTCTTCAGATTAATATGTATTTTTTGCCTTACCAGTTTTTTGGTTCTTGAGGGCCCTTCCGCTGCACATCCAACACAGTACAAAATCATGCGATAGTAATCATATGTTTATGTCTCCAGAATCAGTTTTTATTTTGAGTTATGTCTCCAGGTTAATTTTCATTTTGGGTTTAATTGTTGTATGTCCTTGTTTGAATTTAAATTATATATACTCTTTAAATTTAGATAATAGTGCCAACTAACTTGTCCTCATCACATAATTCAAAAAAAGTGGATTACATATATATATATATATATATATATATATGAACTTTCTTAATGAGATTAACAAACTCATTTACAGATGAGTTATTGTATATAATGATATTTGATTTCATATACGGCCTGAATTAACTAGTAGTGTCTATTTACATAAGATGCCGCTCACCCGTGGATCAAAGACTACAAAACATCGACAAGCTTACTTCGATGTTTCCAATTTCCCATAGAATCTCCGGAGCTTTCGTAGCCACTATTGTTTTCTTTTTTTATCTTCTTTGTCTGAAAATAGGTTTGATTTGCTTCACCTATGAGAATGTCTACCAATTTTTCTTTTATTCATCAAAGCTCATCCTAATCTCCGTTGAGATTACTGCCTTAGCCCTGGCCTACCATATTTCTAATGGAGTTCGTCATTTATTGACGGATTTTTCTGGATTTGGACAGAAATAACTGCATCTAGTCCCGCCTCGCCCCCAGAACCTCCAATCTCAAACAACTTTAGGAAATTAAACTTATGTTGGGCAACCTATTCGACAAGATGGGAATCCAAATATTGCTCCCCGACCTAACACCGACTGCTGATGCCCAGTTGAGGAGTCCACGCAATAGCAGGACAAAGAAGCTGCACACCCTTAGACAAATTTTGCCTATTGTGAATAATTTTATGATGTACTCAATTAATTAAGTAATATGAGCAAGCATCACGTGCAACTATTGCTAGTAAGGAAGAATTAATTTTTTTGGGTAGTCTTTCCTCAACGTGTGTGTCGTAATTAATACCTCTTTCACCAAAAAGGTAAATTTATTAACCAGATTTAGTCACCTAATTTCTTGCCTACAAAAATCTCCACTCCAAGAAGAGGTAAAAAATTTACATACACCTCGACAATTTCACAAACCTCAAATCTCCCATCAATTTTAGTTCTTTTTGCAGGCAATTTATCAGATCTTCCTTTTCTCTTCGTCCCTATACATAAACCCCGTTTTCATTTTTATTTTTTATTTCCCATCATAATTAATTGTTTTTCTTGTAATTAATTCATTGTTTTTTCAGTGTAGAGCAGAATTGTGGTATCCATAATTGAGAGGATGAAGAGGCCAGCAGCTTTCTTCAAGGTCTACATAGCTGAAATCAACAACAACGATTTGGTAATTTTACTTAAGTTTTCACTCATCTCTTGATTTTTAATTATATATATATATTGCTAAAAAATTTCCTTATCAAAAGGAATATTTATAAATTAAGTTTTATTTTTTAAAGTAATGTAGAAAAATAGTCTGTGGTGTGCTGCACGTACGCCTATTTTTTTTTTCTTTTTTCGTGATATTTAATAATAAAATAATTTTTCTGCATCCATTTATGAACCCTAGGGTTTTATTTATTCAAGATGTGAGGTGGATATTTTGAACCAGGTAAATCAAGGGGTCTTATATTATTTTATTTTATTTAAATGGGCAATTCAGATTTAACTTAAAAATTAATAATTTGTCTTACTTGATTCAATTTAGAGATTTAGATTTGAATGAATATGTAAGACCTAATATATAAATGTCAAATTTCTATGGGAAGGGTTACTGGGAAAATTGATCTGTCAATAAAATTCTTATTCATTGTTATTTTTTTTGGTTGAATATGAAATAAAATTATGGAATTTGTATAGGCAAACTATTTTATGCTCAATCTTTTATTGGAAATCCATTAGTTCTTTTGACGTGTTAATTATAATTCACTTGTTAGTATTTATGGTAAACATAAATGTATTCAAGTAGGTCTTACGAGCAAACACTATGAAAGAAAAAATTAGGCGATATGTCGACAAGATGTTGTTAGCACTAAGATAAATTACATTTTCTTTTGAACTATATTTTTTTTTTGCACTTTGTCATTTAAATTTTTTTGTGTCAATTTTCCATCTCAACTTTGCGAAATTTGCACTTTGCAATATATGACCGTCTTTTGATTGATTTTCCTGCTGAAAAAACTTTATATGCAGCGCGTATATGATGTTGGAGGGCAATGTAATGTGATTTTTTTCACATGTCAATTGAATGTGATGCTTTATGCAAAAAGATTGATAAGAAAATGGTCATTAATGGCATAGTGCAAATTTCTTAAAATTGAAATGGTAAGTTAACACAAAAAAGGTTAACAAGATAAAATGTAAAAACGGACATAATTCATATGCAAAATATATCACTACAAATATATACAGAAATATTGTTATTATTTCAAATTTTGTCACTGTCACTTGACATTTTATATTGCCAATACCGTATTTTCAATTTAGCTTAAAAAAATTCTCAATTTTATAATTACTGTTTATGTGGGGCAAAAGAATAAAGATGTGTTTGTGTATCAAAGGAAAAGTAAATACTTGCATACAAGGATGACTCGTGTGTATGTGTAAAAATCAGTTGATCTTGTTTGAAAAGACTAGAGAATCTCGTAATAAAAATAACAAGACTTAGCATAAGAGCATGAAAAGCAAATAAACTTAAGATATCAAACCCTAACAAGAAATATGAATAAAGGGTCTCTAATATTTAATCAAAATTAAGATATCACTTCATGTTTCTTGTATAATTTTTAAGTATTTTCCTGCTAGGCAATCGTCCCATCAGACATGTTGATATAACTTCTCATTTTATATAATTTTATTTCACAGTTTTTTGTTATGTTTACCTATTTATCGAATCGATGTAGTGCTTAATTAGTTTAATGAAACATTGATGTAATCATATAATTACCATTTTTATAAAAGAAAACGAGAAAACTATTGGATATGTACATTTCAATCATAAATGGTGCAAAGTAAAAATTTCGATACAAAAAATTATAAGAAATTTAAGTTTCATGCACTGATGATGCTACTCCTTGATCTAAATTGATTTATTTATTTATTTGCATAACAGAAAATTCCTCAAGCATTCGTGCAGCGCGTCCGCAAAGCATTTCCAGAGAAAGTATACTTGAGAGACCGATGGAACAACGTTTGGCCCGTAAAAGTGGCACAAGTTGGGGATGATTGGTATATTCGCGATGGTTGGGTTAAGTTTGTGGACGATAATTTCTTGACAAGCGGAGACATTTTGGTGTTCGAGTATTTTTGTGACAGTTTGTTCAATGTGAAATTATATGGATTATCCGCAACTGAGAAGAACGTGTCCCGGCCCCTTATACTTACGGATGGAGACGAGCAGGAACAGGATTCCGAGGAGGAAACTGAAAGTGAGGATCATGATTACATATTCAGGAGACGAGAACGAGATAATTATGAGGATGATGAAGAGACTGAGGATGGAAATTGCCGTCTGGTCCATCAAGAACACAGGCATGAAGTACGTGAACAAGTTAATCACACGGGTAATTTAGCAGTCTTCTTGCAACATAGTCTTATCATTTTGTATTTAGCTTATTCTTACCAGATGATCTAGTGGGAATTAACTTTATGTAGATGTGGGTGGTCCTAATAGAAACAAAGCAGGACAATGGATAAACTTCAGTGGTAAGTATGGCATGGAGATCTTCCAAGCTGGACTGTTGGAACAGCCGACGAATCCTTATTTTGTCACCAAAATCATGCCGAAAAGGAAGGGCGACTTGGTGAGGTTTAATATGGCACAATTATAGCATTATATATATGTAATAGAATTGAAGGTTGTTATTACATTTCGTCCTATGTATCCACTTCTAAGACAATCCCTTCATCTGGTGATAGTTTATTCCCATGGATATAATCAAATATAGCAACCTTGACTTCACACAAGACATGACGTTGGTTGATCCTAAAGGGAGGAAGTTTCATGCAAAGTGCAAAAAATGGAAGGACGGAAGGATGGTAGTCGCAGGAGGCTGGAGAAGCCTATGCAGATTGAACTTCGTGGAACAAGAGGACAGATGCATCTGTGAGTTCGTGCAAGGAGAGGGCCGATGCCTACTCCTCAATGTCACTTTCGTCCGTGCACGCGATCTGCGTTAGTGCTGAGACTGAAGAGATGAAGGGAACAAAATAGGAAAGGTTTTATCAAGAAGAGTTATTTTTGTGCAGTGTTTGCCTGGACGACTTCTGATTTTCAACAATGAAAAATTGATGAGAAATTATCGTGCAGTTATATATGTGACGTGCCACATTTCAGTTTGTCATGATGAACTTAGATTTTCAAATTTCCTATTTTTGTATTTGGATGGAAGGATTCCGGCAATGAATTTAATTAGAAACATAATTATGTACCAATCTAAATGAAGTCTATGTGATATTTTTTGTTTGATTTTATGATTAATGGTGAGTTGCATGTTGTTATTGATCAATGGAAATGATATGGCATATCAAACGAGTTGAGTGTTGTGATTGATGATGGGATGTCATACGAGTTGTGTGTTGTGTGATATTAAGAAAAAAATGATGAGATATTACGATTGAGGTGATGATAGCCGACAAATACCATTGAGTGATACATTCTAACTTAGTAGGCAGAGCCCTAAGAAAATGAACTATAGTGTCAGATATTATGTATTGGACTGATAAATGATTGTGGGCATGTGTTATTTCTTACATATGTTGTTATTATATGATGAATATTTGCTAGTTGGTGTGATTGTATTATGATTAACTTATTGCATATGTGTATATATATAGATTGATTGACTATACTTATTGAGTATGCAACTTATTTCTTGCCACATATTTTTCAGGAGATACGTCACACTGCTTGGATTTTGAGCCGTACCGTCACTCTTATTAGGTGGGTCAACCGTGACATCTGAAGTCGAGATTTTGGACAACGTGGTTATTAAACATACTAGTCTTTTATTGGTTTTGCATTTAAAATTTTGTACACTTGGCTGTTGCATTATCTTCTTGTAAAAGTTATGCACATGAGTATATCAGTAAAAAGTAAATATAAACTTTTAACGATATTTATTATCTCTTATGATATTTACATATTGTATTGATAAAAATAGAATTTATTTTACAAGTTCAATGAAAATTTCTTATAAATGGGTTGAAACAAAGAAAGAGTATAATAATTAGTGTACTTAGGTGTAGTGACGTAGGGGGTGCTACAATATGGCCCCTCGTCGTAATATGAACTATGCCCAATATCAATAGGACATGACCTCGTGTCATCATCATGTACACACTCTTAGTCATAATTAGAAGATCAAAAAGCCGGATTGACGATATCGAAAATCATCCTCTATGCCCAATCCATCTGCGCCACATCACCCAAGTCTGTACTACCTTCCTCCTGAGCAGTGGAGCTTGCTCCTCCTGCATAGGAGGCGCGGTGACGGCATCAAAGTATTCCTGCACCATCTCTTCGCCATGAGAAGTCTAACTATTATAATTCGGCATGAACCCTTATTCATATACAAGTTAATATTTACCTCGTCTAGTGTTTCAAGAATTTTATTTTTGCACTCATGACACGGACACTTAATCTTCTCACTGTCCATATATGCATATTGAGAGTTGGCCCATTCTAGAAATGTAGTACACAATCCTCAAATTCAAGCGTAAGACCTACCATCCTTAGCAGGTTCTTCTCATATATTCTTTTCTTTAACTGTCTTAACATGATGATTCCTAACATACATATACATTAATTATTATTATAGACATGCATTTTAATCGATAAAAGTAGAAAAAATGTAATATGTTAATAAGTACTACATGTATTTTAATTGACCAAAAAGGATTACCTGATCAAAATAGCTTCAAATATCAATAAAATTTTGAGAGAGATTGAGGAGACAGAGAGAGATAAAGAGAGTGAGTATAAGAATGCAAGAGAAATAATGAGAATAAATAAAATGAAAGTTACATATATATAAAATATTTGGAACAGGCATTGGAATGGTATTTGGAACTCCGAAAATAGCCGTTGCACCACATTTAGGAATGAATGTTAGAACACTTTTGGGAATGGCAAAGTAGTCGTTAAGATTTAGCTGCTGCAATGTAGTTGAAACGGGTATTGTAATATAACTTTTTTCTATCTATTAAGAGAGTTTCAAATTGTAACTCATGGTAGAACGGTACTTGAAACATATATTATTTTCCACAAATATTATATTTAGGAACGAGTACTGTAATTCAAGTATTCCTAAGTATTTAAACCGTCTCAAATTGTACCTTATTTAAGAATGAAATTTTCAATTGTCACATATTTCAATGGACTTTGGACTGCATTTTGAACGGTACGCCTCTGCAACCTGATTCGGTTTCTCAATAGTTCCAATGACCTTTTCAACTAGGAGCGTTCTTTCGACACATCATTTATTCTGTTCAAAATTCCACTTTTTTTTTTTCTTTAGTGAACGAGGGGGCGCAGGTTAGAATTTTTTAAATGAAAAAAACGGAGATAACTAACAGATGGATGGGAGATTGGCTGTGAGTGGGGTGTCAAAATATTCTCCGTCGGATGGAATTTACAACTGTGGTAGGCTTGCGTCAAGAGTTGGTCAGACGGTAAAGATATGGGAGGAGAGAAAAACTAGATCTAGATATATACGTACTTGTACACAAATATATACATATATATTAAAATAATATATAATTGTCTATATATTAAAATAATATATTTTTATTTTCTATAAAAACATGATTAAATCTCAGCCACATATTCAGATCAGATTAAAAAATATGCGCCGTTGATTCAGAAAGAGCATTTTGTTATTACACAACAAGACTTATGTTCAAATACACCAAGAACAGTGCACTTTTTTAAAAATTATAGGGAGTTATGCGATATTTTTTTTACAAGAAGATTTATTTAAATATTTTAGACATCACATCAGAGTAATACAAAATTTATCCTTTTCTAACTATCTTTTAAAAAATTAATCAAAATAAGATGTTAATTACAACTAGTTGCTAAAAAAGTGTGGATGTAGTTGTAAAGCACATAAAAGAAGTGCCGACTCATCTAAGGCCATAAAATGCAGATCTGAAATTCCAATGAAAAAGAGTGAAATCAACTTTTCACAAGTGAAAAACTACCAAAAAGTTATATTAAAAAGTATTACAATGCAATATGCTGTTGTGATCTAATTACATGTCAAAGAAATTTACTTGAAAAGTGCTTAGATATATATTAAATTGATCTTAAAATTATTAAAGTTTAAGTTAATAATAATTACTTTATTTCACAAGAGCAATACTCATTCATCACAATCTTAAATTTCATGCCTCATAAATATATCATCATCATGTCTTCTATCACTTTATGGTAGGTGAAAATATTGTTGAGCATGAAAATTTTATTTCTTTTAGTGAAAATTACAGCGATTTCTTTTTAAATTTTTTATAATTAAAAATATCCCATCATTATTTAAAAAAATTACTAATATTCAAAATAGAAGTCATGTGATTATACATTGTTCATTATTATCTTTGTCGAGTAAATTAAGTGTCAGCATCCTTAGATATGTTTGTGGGGTTTTGTTTAGTTTATGGTACTTGAAAACACTGATTTTTTTTTTTTTGTGTCTCAATTTTTTTCTTTGCCTCCTATTTTTGTATTTTTTAAATTATTCTCAACATTTTTTTCTCTCTCTCTCTCAACTTTCACTTTTCTTTTTCTTCCGCGACTCTTCTCAATATCTTCACACAACTTTTATCTTTTTACTATTTTGTATTTATATAACTAATATTTATATCTAAAAAGTAACAATTATATTATTTAAGTTTTAAATTAGTTGAACACAAATTTTGGTGTGCCACACATACTAATTAATAGTGATTAGTGTCAATGTATTTTTATGTAGTCAAATTTATTACATCATTTAATATATTCGAATTTAAAACGGATTCAATGCATTTTGATGCAAGCAAAAAGTTCCTCGTTCGGGACTTGAGACATTTGGACTGAATTTTTTACACTTCTTGAAACGCGGGCCTACAAAAAAATACGTTAGTATTGAAAGAAACGGTACAAGCCCGGGACGTAAAATGAGCAACAGAAGCAATAAATAAAATATTAGACCGACGCGAAAATTATTTAAGTGGTGAGTTCATCGATTACTTAAAAGAGAATGGAATTCTCTCTAAAAGGACTCCTCTTGGAACGCCACAACTTAACAACATGGCTGAAAGGAAGAATGGAACCATGTTGGACATGGTCCGATCCATGATATATTTTACTAAATTGCCCTTATCCTTCTGGGTTTACGCTCTTGATACGGCGGTCAAGTTGCTCAACATGGCGCCATGCGATATCATATGAGATATGGCATGGTAACCATGTGCCCTACAAAGACTTAAGAGTGTGGGGTAGCCCCGCATACGTCAAGAAGCTAGTGGTAGACAAATTGGAGTCAAGGTCTAGTCTGTGCAGATTTGTCAGATATCTGAAAGAAACTACATGATACTATTTCTATGATACGTCCGAGTAAAAGGTTTTTCTCACGAGAAACAAAGTGTTCTTGGAAAGGGTTTTTCTTGCGGATAACCGACAAAGTGAGGTACTGCTTCCAGAGTCAAGTGAAGCACCTCAGCAGAATAATGCGACGCCATCTGTACTTATGTTTTCCACTGATAGTGTTTCGGTCCTCCGTAGGTCAACCAAAGTATCCCAACCATCTGATAGGTATGGATTCTTGGTCCTGACTAGCCAATTAGATGATGATCCAAGGATATATGGAGAAGCGATGTCAGACATCAACTCGGATAAGTGGCTTAAGACCATGAGATCCGAAATGGACTCGATGGGTTGAAACAAGGCCTAGACCCTCATAGACTTACCCAAAGATGTTAACCCTGTTGGGTGCAAATGGGTCTACAATCATAAGCTAGGAGCTGACGGGGAGGTTACTACCTTCAAAGCCAGGCTCGTGGCGAAAGGATATACTCAACGACCTGGGGTTGACTTTGAGAAAACCTACTCACCCATAGCCATGGCATTCGGATACTGTTTGCTATAGCAGCATGGTATGACTATGAAATATGGCAGATGGACGTAAAAACGACCTTCCTTAACGGCTTCATTAAGGAAAGGATCTACATGAATCAGCTGGAGGGTTTCACTTATGTTGGAGAAAAGCAGAAGGTTTGTCGTCTCCAAAGGTCCATCTATGGCCTCAAATAAGCTTCCCGAAGCTAAAATATGCATTTTGATGAAGTTATACGGGGTTATGATTTCATCAAAAATGAGTTTGATCATTGTATATACAAGAAGATCCGCAGGAGCTTAGTTGCGTGTCTTATGCTTTATGTGGACGAAATCTTGCTCATTTAGAAATTATGTCAAGATGTTGGGAGATATTAAAGCTTGGTTGTCCACTCAATTTTCCATGAAGGATATGAGTGAGGCTTCCTACATCCTTCGCATCAAGATCTACAGGGATAGATCTAGAAGGATGTTGGGATTAACCGAATCCTCGTACATTGAGAAGTCGAAGAGATTCAAGATGGAAAACTCAAAGCGAGGATTCCTTCCGATGAGGCATGGAATTAAGTTGTCAAAGAAGAAGTCACCCAAGACTGATGAGGAACTTAAGCAGATGTCGAACATCCTTTATGCTTCAGCCGTAGGCAGCATTCAGTATGTTATCTAGTGCACTAGGCCCGATGTCGCGTACGCTTTGAGCGTGGCTAGCAGATATCAGGCGTGTGTTGGGGAGGCACACTGGAGTGCGGCCAAGACCATACTCAAGTATCTGAAAAGAACTAAGGATATGTTCTTGATCTACGGTAGTGGAGAGTTAATAATGGAAGGCTACAGCAATGCTACCTTCCAGTTGGACCATGACGATGCCAAGTCTCAATTGGGTTTTGTACTAAAGCTGAATAGTGGTTGGAAGAGTTCCAAGAAAGCTACCACAACAGATTCCACCACAGAAGCTGAATACATAGCAACTTCGAAAGCAGCTAAAGAAGTAGTTTTGATAAAAAATTATATCCAACAGTTGGATATAGTACCTAACATTGCTAAGCCGGTGGTTATCTTTTGCGATACTAATGGGATGATAGCTCAAGCAAAGAAACTGAGATCTCATCATCACTCCAAAGACATTCTTAGACGCTACCATTTGCTTAGAGAAAAGGTGAGCATAGGTGACGTTTGGATGGATCGAGTCAGCTCAGCAGAAAATATAGCAGATCCACTTACTAAACCAATGTCACAAATTGCTCATACTCAACATCTTCATAAGATGGGTAGATGACCAGAAAATCAATTAGAGTGGCCTGGATGTAATCTATTTTGACAATTCCCGATATTATGTAATATAATTTAGTAAATAAAATGAGTATTCACTATTGGTCTCTTTCTTTATTGTGCTCATTCTTTATATTCATATTTACTCTAACATCACAAATAAAGCCCACAGACCATTTAGACAACTATGCAGTTGGAACGCGCATTAGATGTCGGTCATAAAATCAACTGCCAATGGGTTGGGTCTAAAACGTTCCAAGTTGAGGACCTCGAGATTGGATATAGAGTGTCCTACGGAGACTTGCACTAAGAGTTGCATTCATTTGATGAGTGTTGCATTTCATCGATGACAGACGTGGAACGTCTATGCGATCTTAGTGGGTTGATTGGCTAGGTGTTGAATCGATTGAGCTGACTTGTGGGGATCATCATATGAAAGCCTTGGAAGCTTGGTCAGTATGACTTGAATCCCCGACTCCAATAGTACGGGAGTAGTTCTCAGACTTGAGAAACCACGGCAGTCACGTGCATACGATTACTGCATCTTGGATCTGACGAGAGGTGATTATATCACAAACATGATCATTATAAGTCTTTTCCAGTGCAGTCGTGTATGTAGCAAGGACGTTGAGTTTCAAGAAGAGGTTCCTACGTTGGACAATTAAGCGTAATGCGGGCTCAAATATTAAAGCATAGGCGCATAGTCTAGGATGGGAACCGACACTAAATTTCATGCCCTACACTAAGGTTCGGGAGACGGTAGACGAAAGGACCATACCTGTATGGAATCAGGAGCCTAAATGTTCACACGGGCAATCACCTTGTCTCTAGTGCCATAGATCGTTAGTAGATGGCCACCCATGGTAGCGGGCTTGATCAAGAATGATTAATTAAATTAAATTTAATTAATCAAAAATATTGGGCACTAGCCTAAAGAGTCACACACAAATCACTGAGGAAGAACAAGAAATTACTTTGGAATTAATCCCACAAGGTGTAAATAATTAGATTACTCATACATGAAGATACATTGGATGGATAGCCCAAAACTAAATTAATTGGATTAATTTAATTTGGACTTGTCTTTATTAATTAATTATTGGATTTATTAATTAACAAGAGGCATTTTAGGTTTGTGTATTTAATTGGATTATATACCTATTGGGTTTAATTAGTTGAATTTTATTAAAATTCATTGGGCCTTGAATTTATTTTATATAAATTCGGCCCACTAGCAAATTGATGGAGGGAGAGTTGATCAAAAAATTGTATTTTTGAAAATTGCAAACTTTGGCATAGTTAGAACCCTCTCTGTATAGCATGACTGGATCATACCATATAGACGGAATGGTTACCTTACAAATGCATGGAATGTATCTAGACACATTCCTACTTATCTGTACAAGGTATATATACGAAATAATTACACAACACACAAAATTCTCTCCCTCTCCTACACTCTTAGTCGCCTTCCCCTTTCTCACTAGGTGAGCCTTTGGACTTGATCTCTTCTAGCAAAGAAATCAATGTCTTGTTCATTCCAGTGTGGTGCGGACTTTCTTTGGAGGGTTGCTAATTTGAAACTTTGGGTGAATAACTCAACGCAAATAGACAGTTGGAAGTTTGAATTTTCAAGAATTAATTTTGGTTTTTGCAAAATTTATGTTTCTCCTCTCGTATCTCAACCACAGCCTTGTATGAACATTCTATTCTTCTTTTTTCATACTACATCGAACGCCTAGGAATACAGAGCATACACCCTTTGGTACGATCGTTTATTTTTCCGCTATTATTTTCATCTATTGCTTCCGCTTGCATGTTCTCGAGCCGTTTCCGCTTGTCGCTTTCATGAGCTGCAGAAGATTGGTGTCAGTCCACCATATATGCAGCTTTAAAGGGCAAAAAAAATTGCAACCTTAGTATTGTGGCAACCATGCAGCTTCATTTGGGATGCTATGGGATTGGATGGAAATAACTGCTTAAATCTATTGACCTGTTGTAGTGGAAGTTGAATACAAGGATAGTTGGGGATTCTTGTTTCAGTGTTTGGAAAAATATATTGGGAGGCTTCACTTATGACAAACCTTGGACTTGTACGACATGCAGACAAAAGGTTTGACACGGATGTTTTTGTAATGTTTTACAAACTATAGGGAGGTAATTGTAGTGTTTCAGAAATTAGGGAAAATGTTGGTGTAATGTTTTTAAGTTACATGGATGTTTTTGTGATGATGGGGTTTTGACACTTGCAGATATGAATCCATTTTCAATCCAAATTATTTGCAGTTTTATTTTATTCAAATAATTTACTCGACCAATTTTTAATACTTCTCCGGTTTTATTTTATCATTTATGAAACCCCATAGTGTAATACTTGATGGTATTCTTTAACAAGAAAAATGGGCTTAGTTTCTAAAATTTTGTATTTACAAAATCAATTATAAGATTATAAATATTCCACTATAAAAAAATTGATTTTTCATCCACTATATATAAAAGATCACGACTTAATTAAAATCGTTAAATCAATGCTATTAACCTCAGTCGAACGAAACTAATACGAAAAATTAAATCTTTACCATAATTAATTAATATTTATCATATTTTTCAGTTATCATTAGTCATACTTACATAAACAAAGCCAAATGGTCGTTGCAGATCATGATTAATTTATATTCAATATGAGTTTTTTTTTTAATAATAGTAATTAACTACAGTAAAAACTCATATATTTTCTGGCGTCACTTTTTATAAAAGTCAAGTTATTCTAAAATTAATTTTATATAAAAGCAATTATGTAACCACAATTTCAAACCAGACCTTAAAAGCTTAACATTAATTTGAATTGTTATTAAAAGCTAGGCTTAAAATTGGCAATGCCATTTAATTTTAAAATGGGGCGAATAGCGATTTATCCCTTGTGATATTGAAAATAAGCATATTACCCCCTATAAAAAAAAATATATAGCAATTTATTCCCCCTCTTTATACAGGGAAGTAAATTGCTTCATTTTAAAAATCATAGGGGGGTAAATTGTTGTATTTTAAAAAATACAGGGAGGTAAATCGCTATTTATTTTTCATAAAAAAGTATTTTACTAATTTGCAATATCATAAGAGGGTTGCTTGCATTTTTTCCTTTTACGATATGGTCTTATGGATTAGGTTTGCTGCCCCCTATTGCCCTTCAATTATAGGGTTTTTTAATGGTGCATTACTATATATCCACCTTCATCCTCTCTCTCTCTCTAGGTCTTGAATGGACCTGCCCAAATAATACATTTGATCTGTACAAAAATTACCAGACAAAAAATATTTTAGTTATGTGTTCAATTATCATAAAATTTCAAATTATTGTTGTGACCATTAATAGTATTTTAACAACTTATCACCATATCAATTAATGATATAATAATGATACATTATAATTATTCAGTAACTATTATTAAAGTAGACGAACAATTAATGTTCATTGAATCTTTTAATCCGAATTAAATACGGATTATATGTTAATAATTGTGAATTAAAAGACATCATATATTAAGTTGCATTCGATTTATGTGATCTAATTAATTCAAGTACACTTCTGCATAAATTATTCAATTGTTTGATAGTACAATATGAGTGATTTGAGATACTAATAAACGTTTTTATTATGACCTCATGATTATGAAATTTCAGATTCACTACCTTTTCATTGATTTTTAAATATGACTTTCTTGTATTGAGATCTTTACATTACCAAATATCAATAGGAGAGGAAAGAAAATTGAAGTTGTTTATTTTATTATTAACATTTGTCCCAAAAACTAAGAAAGTAGAGATGACGCCTGTTTGGGAAGACTACGTCGGCGTCCTATATGTCGTTCAAGGTCCATATAGTTAATATACTGTCGTCAAAAATTAAGATCTAACTACATGGAAATCAACACACATGTCACGATACATAGAAAGCAAAAATGACACGCTACGGATCCGTCAGAGGAACTGCGTTTGCTTCTTAGTTGCATCAAGTGTACCTCTAAGTCTCTAACTAACCTATTAAATGTCGCCAAAAATCAAATTTTAATTATATGGGAATCAACACATTTAGTCCTACCAAACACCTCGACAATAATTCGAGATTATATTCGATTTTAACCGTTGGTCCATAATAATTGGTAAATAATAATAATAATAATAAATTAAAGCTGTGACCATTAGTTTTCAATTTATTATTAGATGAATGTCAAGTATCAATGTAAATATGAATTTTCATTTTCACATTAAAGATTTCCATTTATAGTTTGGCCTTCATTTATTACCAAAGCCAAAACTTGACCTGTGACAGTTGCAATGAAGTCTCATTTACTTCACCTAAGTGCACTAAATAAAGGTGTGGAAATATACGGTCAGAAGCAGCACAAAACCGCCAAAAACAAACAAACAAAATTGTTTACATCAATGTCCAATTTTTTAAAAATAAATCAATAAAATAATTATTTTCTTTTTAGGGTTTGTGACCAAACTCTTAAAACACATAATCCCATTTTCAGCAAATTTACCTTTTTCATGGAGAAACTTTATACACTTTACATATATTTCAGGGTTATATACGTTCTTGTGCTTCCATCCCCTCTACTATATTGAGGCAGCCTCTATCCCCCTATACTAAAAAATGGAAAAAAATACAAGCAACTTCCTTATGATATCGTAAATGAACAAATTATCCCCTTATTAAAAAATAAATAGCGATTTACCTTCCTATATTTTTAAAAGACAACAATTTATACCCTTATGATTTTTTAAATGAAGCAATTTACCTCAATATATAAGGAGGTAAACTGTTTCGTTTTAAAAAGTATAGAGGGTAAATTGTTATATTTATTTTATAGGAGGGTAATATGCTTATTTTCAATATAACAGGGGGGTAAATTGCTATTCACCCCTAAAAAATGTAATGCTTCCTTCTTTTGCATTAATTATTTCGACAAAATTATCCCTTATGTCATGTATATCAATTTTTATGTTATTTTCAAGGGATGATATTCTTATACAGGTGACAATATACCTCTTTATATTTATTAGCGTGTGAAAATATGCAAGATAATTTTGTTAGAAAATATTTGTTAATTTAACGTGCAATAAGTCCGTAATAAATCAATCGAAAAAAGATATAGATTTTTATTCAATTTCTTTTGCTAATATCAGAGAATTCGGCGATTTTTTACTAACGGATGGGTCTATTTGTTAAACAAAAATAGAACGTCATTAGTACTAGATGTAATTTTTTAAATCACGGGAGGTATACGTGTAATTATACGAAATCTTTAGGAGAGGATGGTATAATTTTACCTATTTTCAATGTAACTTTTAGTATTTTGTACTTTAAATCGATAAATTATTTTCTAATAAGAAGAAAGTATTTTTAATCAAAATGTAGAGAACAATAATTATAACCCTAGGATTCAAATAAAAGTTAAAAGTGCTAAATTAGTATAGTAAGTAGATACATATAGCAAATACTAAACATAAATATATATATATATATATATATTTTGCTTATTCGAATAAAAAAAGAAGTAATTTTGTGAAAAATAATGGATAATTGTATCTTCATAACACATAAAGAAAATGACCAAATTTGTTTAACCAAAATTTGAACACTTTTTGAGGAAAAAAATGACTAACCATATTTAAATATCAAACTAATTCTCAATAATTGTGATGTGTATGTCACATGCAAATTAATTAAATTATCTGCACGTCACATGTAATTTTTTATTCAAATTGACTGGAAAAAAGATAAAAAATTATCAAAATTTCAAGCTATAGAACTAAATTATAAAAACTAATTCGTTTATGACAAAAAATGCCACCCTACTGTATTATAGGACTAAAATTGTCATTTCCCCCTCAATTCAAGAAAGAGTTAGGGTTGAAAAATAACTCAAACTACTTGATACTTGATTGAAAGCGATCAATAAAAGCTCATCTAGATTCGATTTACTAAAGTTAGTAAATCGAACTTGAACATTTTTTATTGTTCGATAAGCTTTCATGCTCAACGGTTTCCAAGTGGATTCAGGAAGAAAACATTATTGTACGTTATTCTTTATTTCAATAGTGCAATTTCAAAAAGAAAAGGGTCGATGTAATTGAGGCTTGTACGCACATTAGATTTTCTAAATCAATTGATCCTACTGTATCTAGATCAGGGTTCCTGTTTAAGAAAGCTGTGTTAGCTTTCTATTGGCTCCCATCTTACTTAACGGGGCCCTTAGTTGAATACCGATCAAAATTGTGTGAAAATTTTTCACTTTTCCAATAGAGACTTATTAGTTATGTTAAATACCCCTTTTTGGTCACTAAATACTTTTCGAGAGATCTCCTCCAAATCACTGGTATGGCCATCGAAATCTCCATCTTTTTGCATAAAAGGCGATATTAATCGTTCACACTCGCAGATCAGCTTCCAGGTCTGCTTTGGGCTATGGTCATTGATGGGATAACAATTGTACTAGCACTAACTATTCTGCTCATTTTTATGAATCTATTGAAGTAGCCTTCGCTCGAACCTACGGTTAGTGAGAAGGGTATTATAGGTCTCTAAACTCACCGACCTCTAAGCTGTGGGGGTTTGGGAAGTTGTCAAAGCTCCCCAATATTCAACCTAGGCTCTATAAGAAAATATTTAGGGAAGGCGCGGTCCTTCTTTACTACTTGAGAAGAAAGACCCCCTCCTTTTCGATCTTGTATTGAGAAGATCTGGGCAGTACTCGTAATGCACGCTTTTCTCTCTCGGGCTAGGTTCCGAGCTCTTTTTGATCGAGAAAGAGGGATCCTCTAAAAAGGAATTTCTTCTGTATCGAGAATCGTCGAAATAAGCAAGAATACTATTTCTACGGAAAATGCCATTGATGGGAATTTCAATTGAGATACCTGAAGGGGGCATTAGTTCGTTCTCGCGTTCTTGAATCGATTGGAGTGGAATGATGAATCTATTTCTTCGCCTCTTTGAGAATAAATCAGAATTCTGGTAGAGAATGGTCGGATCTATGAGATTACAAGGACCAGTATATATAATTCGACTAAGGTCTAAATAATCAGGAATCCTATCTTCTTTTTTACCCACGAAGTAAAGAATTTTTGTCTCGACTGATCATTCGTTCCTGAGAGGTTAGAAGTGGATCTTCTCTTGATAGAACGAGACTGCGCACTCATATTTAAACTCGTTTTTATTAGTGTAAAATTAATAAAATATACTTAACAATATTAAATTAATCGAGTTTGATTTATATTTGATTCAATTAAAGTTTATTTGAACTTGATTAAATTAATAATCAAATCAAATTTAAAAATAATTTTTTAAATTCGATAATAATTTAAATAAATTTGAGCAATTATATACTCGATTCTAGTCGAATCATTTACAAGTCTAGTTGGCAGAGTTGAAGTTGACCCGTGTTTTACCTTTCCCGAGCTTCTAATCCGATGACCTTAACCTATGTATGGTTTTATTTTGATTATCAATTTTAGATTTTAATAGAAAATATGTGTTTTGAAGGTTTGTATGCATTTTGTAGCGACCTAAATAGTCAAAATTAAGAGAAATTCACTTTTGATCGTTTAAGCAATGTTTTTAAAATTCGGATCGATCATTAAATCGAAAAATTTAGTGGGTTACGAGTCATTGGTTCAACTGTTGGTCCAACTGTGATCGAATTGGTGACGTAATATATATATATGTCATAAATAATTATAAAATATATAAAAATTAATTTTAAATATTAAATAATATAAATATACTTAGAAATTTTGTCTTTTAAGTATTTTTCTCTTTGCAGTTAATATTTTCAATAATATATGCCTATAATTAAATAACATAAAATAAAGATATAATAGCCTAATACAATAAATGTAGCATAAAAGTACAAGAAATTCAAATAATAAAAGTCAAGTCATATCCAAAATACAAGTTCTAAAACATCAAAAAGTTAATAACATCCAACACCAATGACTTAACACACTAATTGTTCTAATTATCCAAACCATAAAAAGATAATCCAATCAACATCGCGGTTGGACCGGCGGGTCGAACGGTTCTCTTAAAAGATACAATTTTTACTCTCTATTAGGTTTTGCCTCTTGTCCTGCCCACTTTGTTACCCCAGTCAGCGGTTCGAGCGGTCCAACCAGACGATCCGAGTTGGGTTTTAAATTACTGCCTTTAAGTTAGTCACTAAATCACTTTTGATTCTTCATATTCCGACCTCATTAATTTGGTTCCTAAATTTTAGTAAAAATTAAAATGATGAAAGTCTAATCGCTAATTAACAAACAAGGGTCCTCTATTAGTTTAGGTGGTTAACTAACGGTAATGACTAACTTTGATTATTTAAAAAAATAGGATCATACTTCGTCTGAGAATGCGAAATCACAATTCCCTCAAAAGAAATTTCACAATCGCACTTACATCCCTCCAAAAATTATGCATTTATACTTGACTCTCTTTCATTAGAGTTTGGATGAAAATATCAACAAGAGAATAAATATAATATATATATGGAGTGTAATTAATGTTATTATATTTTTTTCTCATAAGTATAAAATTATTATATGAGAATACTAAATAAGGAATAAAGGGTCAGGTCAATCGGTAAATTTTCGAAAGCGGTGTATGTGTAATTTTAAAATTTATTTGAGACAAGTATAATGTCGTATTTTTAAATATCATCTAAATATAATTAATTTAAAAATAAATAGGGATGAAAATTAATAAAATTTGAAAGATAAAAAATACCAAAAATAATTTAGTAACTATTTTTGAGGATCAAAATAGAAATTATCCCAAAATGAAACCAAGAAAGGGCTATAAATGTTACCGTCTTTCCCAAGCCATCGTAGTTTTCGTGTGGCAGTAAAATTGGACTTTAGCTGGTAAATTGTCGCCCCTTTTTAACCTCTGAGAGAGAGAGAGAGAGAGATGCTATTGCAATTTGCAAGTGACTTCTGCTGTGTCATATCATGTTAGTGACCTTTTTTACTGCATCCCATTAAAACTTCTCAACTTTTACATATATTTATATATGATGGGATAGATTTATATATATATATATATATATATTGGATAATTGTACGGTGGTCCTACAATTAATTTAATATAATTATATACTAAATTTATATATTTAAAAAATTATATCCAATATCCATCATCATTATTTTTTATACAATAAATAAATTTTTCGATTAATCAAAACTTATTAAAGTTGCTGATATTAATGAAAAGATAAAGATCGTAGTTATCCTCAATTGATTAATTACTGATATATTATAGCGTGTGAATATATATCAGAGTAGTTTGGTTAGAAAAATATTTATTTAACTTGCAATAAGTGATAAATCAATTGAAATTAAATATAAATTTTTATTTAATTTTTTTACTAGTATCAACAAATTTATAATTTTTAAGTAATTAAAAGATCCATTTCTTACACGAGAAAGCAAATGTCATTCTATTAAATATAATATTTGTAATCATAAATAATTTATGTGTAATTATACCAAATCTTAAAAGAAACAGCATAATTATCCCTTTTCTTCTTTTATTTTTTTATTTTCAAGTGTTTCTGCATTGTATTGGAAACGTGACTAATCCTATTTGAGGTGGTAGCAATAAGATTAAATGCTTATATACGTTCGAGTTGATTTCTATTTGTAAGTGTTCTTAATCTATATTGGAGATGAGAGGACACTAATTTTGTTCAAGTACAAGTATTTGAATTTTTTGCCTCGTATTTTAGAGTGTATTTGGATTTGAACGGAGAATTTAAAGAAAATATTTCAAATAATTCTATTTAAAAAGAATTTGAAATACATTCATATTTATTAAAATTTAATTAAAAATTAAAACGAAAGGATTTTAAATATTTTTTCATTTAACATTATTCAAATATATTCAGAGAATTTATTATGAAGGATTTAAAATAAATGATTTTAAACTCTTCAACCCGAATGCAATCTTAATGAACTGTATTGAGTTTCAAATTTTATAAAAAAAAAAAGTTTGAATTTGATTTTCAGGACCTGACTCTACACAAAATATGATAAAAAAAAGTTGCAAGACATAAGATTTACGTTATTTGGAGAATCTTGACGCAGATGGCGCCTTAAAATGAACTTACACTAGAATCATTTTAGTTGTGTTACAGCGTATTATCATCCATCAACATTATGAAAATATAATTTTCTCTCTAAAAAACGAAAAGAAAATGTCACGACTATGTTTGAATTTGCGATAGTTCAATTTAAATGTAATATTAAAAAGACTATCATGCAATTAATATATTAAATATCGAATAATTTAATTTATTATATTTTTTGAAGTTTTGATACGAAACTGATAGTTCTTTAATGTCCGGAAAACAAAAAAGAATTGAAATAATTTGTCTCATCACCTCAAGAAAGAGACTGAAAAGCAGAATATAAATATATATATATATATATATATAGAGAGAGAGAGAGAGAGAGAGAGAGAGAGGAAGAATCTTGATATTGCAATCTTGATATGTGTTTTTCTCATCACAGTGAAAACTGAAAACTAAAACACATAAGACACAGGATACGATATTGCTTTTGCTTCTCTCCTTGTTTTCTTCTGTTACCTTTTTCACTTTTGTTTACTCACAGTCACACACATACATACATACACACACTCTCTCTCTCTCTCAGAGGCAGGGGCAGAGAGAGAAAGTCATGAGCAGCAGGGGGCGAGTGAATTCTCCAGGACCCTTCATTCCAGGCGGATAAACCGGTGTGCTTTCACAGATCCACGAGTGCTAGAAAAAGGGCTTAGGTAATTTTCTCTGATATGAATCTGCTGCTCTTCCTTTTGTTGTTTTGGCCCCAGATGAGATGACTCACTCTAAAGATACACATCTTTTTTTCCCCCACTGCATTTCCATCTGTCGGTTTTGTTCCTTTAGCTGGTGCAAATTCCTTGTGAAATGAGCTACCTTGGTCTCTCTCTCTCTCTCTCTCTCTCTCTCTCTCTCTCTCTCACTCACACACACACGCACACGCACACAGTGTATCTGCAAATTTGGTTTCTTGAATGGTTTGGTGCCTGCCCTCTGTGTGTGTTGTGGTACTATTGTTTCTTTTTGCCCTTTTCTGTGTGTGATAAAGATTGTCAAGATTTCTGCTTTTTATCTGATGTGTGGCTTGGCTTATAGCTGTTCTTTTTTTGCTACCTGGCTATGGCTGATCTATACATTTCTGGAAAATTTTGGTTATATAATGATGTGGGCCCATCTCATTCTAGCTGTTCTTGCTCCTAATTTGCTGTAAATCTCTCAAGTTTCTCTTATCTGAGTGCTTTTTCTACTGAAATTATACCATAAAAAGTGTGCCCTTTTGGTTAGCTTGTATTCACATTCACAATGAGGAGATGTGTTTGTCCTTGATACTTATCTTGTTTTTTGCAAATATTTGCTTCATTTTCTTATGGAATTGATTTCTTCTCTTCTGATAGCATTCAATTGGGGCTTTTGAATTGGAAAAAAAAAAAATGCTTTCTTTCTCATTTGAATGGGGTTTCTTGAAATCCATGTGAACTGTAATTCTTGATTTTATTAAGTCATCTTGTTCTACACTTCTAAATTTTGTATCCCATATTGGCAGGGTAAAAATCTAGTAAATGGAGGAGTGCAGCGATTTTCGAAAATGGGATGAATTAATACCAGATGCACTCGGGCTAATATTCAAGAATCTTTCTTTACGCGAGGTGCTGACCGTAGTACCAAGAGTTTGCAAATCATGGGGTAAAGCAGTTAAGGGGCCTTATTGCTGGCAAGAAATAGACATTGAGGAATGGAGCAGGAACAGCAAGCCTGAAGACGTCGACAGAATGGTTCAGTTGCTGATCACAAGAAGCTGCGGTTCACTACGGAAACTCTCTGTTTCTGGTCTCGCCGGCGACCAAAGCATTTTGTTCATAGCAAATCAGTAAGTATTACGTCGTAACGGTGATTTTCGATGTTTGCTCAGCTTTCCATCACTTTCTATAATTTAACGTATTTGGGATATGATGAGAAGAAAAATGCTTCTAGAGCAATATAATAGGCTGGTGAAAGGATCACGGTTTTAATCATCGTTTATTGGGGCTTTGATGCATGAGTAGACTACATCTGTGTGGGCTTTGGTAGTTCTGTTTTTCTTTCCCTTTCTGGAATCGAAATTAAATCTTCAGATAATTGAGACTTCTTGTGTTACTTGCATAAGTTTGATCTTTATAACTAAACCATGGAAAAGGGATTGATAGACGTAGGACAAATACCTCCAAAATTTGGCCATTTGGGGACATTCTTGTGTTTTGTCATTGTTCTTATATGATTCATCTTGGTTGCAAGTGCTCAATCTCTACGAACTTTGCGACTGCCAAGAAGTGAAATAAATGATTCGATAATGGGAAAGGCTGCTGGAATGCTATCGACCATCACGTTTCTCGATTTGAGCTACTGCATCAACATAGGGGCTCAAGCCCTCGAAGCGATAGGGAAACACTGTAAATCTCTCACCACTTTGCGGCGAATAATGCACCCACTGGAGGTGATCAACAAGCTTTCCCAGGATGACGAAGCCCTCGCCATAGCCACTACAATGCCTCGGCTCAAGCATCTTGAGATCGCCTACTTGCTTGTTGACACATCCAGTATCATTGAGATCCTCAAAAACTGCATACATCTCGAGCTGCTAGACGTTCGAGGGTGTTGGAATGTGAATCTGGATGAGAAGTTTGTGAAACGGTTTCCTAAGCTAAAGGTGGTCGGACCCCTCGTCTTCGATTGTTACGACATGAATGGCTGGGACAATTGCTCCGACTACTCGGGCTCCTCTGGTTACCTGGCGTGGGACTTTGTTGCGGGAGATATGGATGACGATGATCCCGAGATGCTGGATGATTTCTGGGAAGACGAGCATCCCATCGAGGATGTCGAAATGTGGTTTTACGACGATGTCAATGTTGTAGATGCTGGTTACGATTGGCCTCAATCTCCTTAAAGGTATGGATTGTCATAGTTTTCATCATATTTAAGTGTAAGTTTGCAAGCTTTCCCAGGTATAAAATATGTATGGAGCTTTGCTGTGTAAGAATCCCAACTGTTTATGTTTCGAATGGCTCGCTAACGTATTATTCGCTACGAATGGAATAAGAAACAGTTGTCGATTCCTGCTTAATTCAGTTATCATCAATGCTGGTGGAATTGGCATTTGGATATTGCAGTTTGCAGGCAAGAAAACTGTGATTTTCACTTGCATTTATCATGTTATTGCAACATGGGAGAAGAATGTAAGGAAAAGAACCGAGAGGGGAAAGGGATTTTCTTTAGTATTTGGACAAGAAGAGAAGGTGAGGATGGGAACGTGGGGAAACATTGTACAGATGATTTTGCTTTAACCTGCAAAACTTTTTTCTTCTTCATAACTACATCTAATTCTGAGCTATAATATACCGACATTTTAAAAAATCACTCAAGTGCAGTATCGGACAAGTATCGGACATACAGCACCAACATACATGCAAAACACACCATATAAATAATAATAATAATAATAAAATACTTTCCTATTCTTTCTGTTAAATAAAACAATCTATCTCCTTAAAGGGAGTGGTGTAGTGCACTTGCCCCTACTGTCATTATACATAATTTTTAAAAATAAAATGTTATTTTCTATATAAATATATACAATTTATTAATATTTAAAATAATATAAAAATACTTATTAAAACATAAGATTCTTATATATATATAATTATATGTAATACATACTATTTTTATAATATACTAATAGTCCAGGCACGCGTGATATAGGAATAAATAAAAAAAAATTAACAATAAAAATATTAATTTATATTAATTAGTGTGTTTAAATTATATGTTTGGTCAATGTTAATACATATATAGCATCAAGTGAAACAAAATAAAAGGAAAAAGAAAAGGATCAAAATATATATACAAATATCATCCAAATAAATATGTGATTCTCTATACATAAATCTAAATATTTACAATAAGACAAATATAAATGTTGCTAACAAAATTATACAATCTTTTCCTTTCATCTGCATTGAAAGAAAAATTAAATATTAAACATTATAATGTTACAAATTTGTATACTAAAATCTACTTACATAATAATAGAATTACCTATAAATTTACTTGCTCGCATACTTGTATTCACAGATATTCATACATCATTTTTGATAATGGTGGTTGAAATATTGTATGTAATTGTGTCTAAAAAAATATATATTATGTAACATAAATATGTTTTCAAAAGAACAAAGTATTTTTTTTTTTTTTCTTTTGAATATCAGAATCACCTCCTCTTATGTGTTTTCTAATAATAAGACCAAAAATATTTATTAGAGAAAGTGGTTTAATCGTAAAGAGGTGTAAAAAAATTGAAAGATCATTACTGAAATAAAGTATTTTCATTCAAATTGATTCGCCGTGTTTGTAACTAAAATTGAAAACTTTTAGAAGGAAAATTAAAGAATCACATGAAAGAATCGGTATGGCTGGGAACACGGTAGATGCGTGAAATAAAAAAATTATTTAAAATGGTTCAAGGGGGTGTTTTCTTTGAAATTCTCAAGCGTTTAGTGTTTGTCAAAAGCATAATAATAAACATATATAAATGTTGGATAAATGGCTTGAGTATGATATAAAAAAAATATATAGAAACAAAATATGAAACTTTACCTTCTTGTTTTTTAGGAATAAATATATCAAAGAACTATTGCTAAATAGAACAAAGAACAAGAAGAAAAATAACTTCAAACTAACACTATTGATTAGCGCTTTTGGAATTTTTATATTCTAACTTGAATCCAATTCAATATAGAACAAAAAGGAGAACATTTTTGGAGAGAAAAGAGAGCAAATTTCGTGGCTTAAGTGCTGGTTATACATGATATGTGTGTAGTTTTGTATATTACATACAATTGAATTCAAAATTCAATAATTACAAAGTTTGTCTCCAAGGTGACCTATACACATACATGCATATAACTTCCAACCATGATGAAATAACCACTCCATTATGTTCATCATAGTGAGGAGTTTCAACTACTTCTTAACTTGCTCCAAACCCCTCAAATGGGTTTGGACTTCAAGTATGAATCGTGCTTGATTTAATCAAATTAAATTAAGCCCAACCAAATCATTATAGCCCAACTAAGTCCAAAGATTCATTTAATCAGATTAAATATATTTAAACACAAACTCTAATTAACTGATCAAATCAATTAATTAAGTCAAACCAAATAAATCCAATTAATTTAAAGGTGTTAAGCCTAAAATTAATTAATCCAATTAATTAATTCTTCAGCCATCCATCAAATGGATTATTAAATAAATGATCCAATCATTTATATATTCTCTTTGAATTAATTTAATCCAATTAAATTAATTCATTTTTTCTCGAATTAATTCCACAAATTTCATAGTGATTTGTGTGTGACTCTTTAGGTTCACCCTCAGCTAAACTTTGGCATTGTCTCCAACACAAATAATTAATTAAATATTATTTAGTTAATCATTTTCAATTAACCATTAATCGAACGTCCCTCAAATGGGCTTGGACTTCAAATATGAACATGGCTTGATTTAATCAAATTAAATTAAGTTCAACCAAAGTTCATCGAACAATAATTAATTAAATTAATTATAGCCCAACTAAGTCCAAAAATTCATCTAATCCAATTAAATAAATCTAAGCCAAAACCCTAATTAACTGATCCAATCAATTAATTAAGCTAAACCAAATAAATTAATCCAATTAATTTAAAGGTATTAAAGCTCAAAATTAATTAATTAAATTAATTAATTCTTGAGCCATCCATCAAATGGATTATTAAATAAATGATACAACCATTTATATATTCTTCTTGAATTAATTTAACCCAATTAAATTTTTCGTTTCTTTTTTAATTAATTCCACCAATTCCATGATGATTTGTGTGCGACTCTTTAGGTTCACCATCAACTAGACTTGGGCATTGTGTCCAATACAAATAATTAATTAAATCTAATTTAATTAATCATTAATCAAAAATGACCGTCATCATGGGTGGTCGCCTAATAACAGTCCATGACACTAGACATTAGGTGAATGTTGGCGTGAACATTTAGGCTCTCGAATTCCATACAGATATGGTCCTTCCATCAACCATCTCTTGGCTTTAGTCTAAAGCATGAAATTGGGCAGCGGTTCCCATCCTGGACCAGACAACTATACTGAATACTTGAGATGTGTTTACTCTATCGATCGAAAAAGAAAACCATTTTCTATTCGATCAATCGCTATGGCCATAGACTTAAAAAGTCTAAATCATCTCAGAGTGCATAGGAGATATATCTATCATATACTGGACGGATTCTATCTTGAAATCCACCGTTCTCGCTACATAATCCAACTACACTGGACAAGACTTATAATGACCATATCGAAAATACAACCATCTCTCTCCAAATTCAAGATATAGCCATCATATGCATGCGACTACCGTGATTCCTCAAGTCCAAGGACTAATCCTGTACTATTGGAGCCCGAAAATCAAGTCATACCGACCAAACCTCCAAGATTTCCATATAACAATTCCCACGAGTTAGTTCAATCAGTTAGCAACCTTGTCAACTAATCCACTAAAATTAGATAGATGTCCCATGTCTGTCGCCAATGAGACACGACACTCATCCAATGATGCAATACTTAGTGTAAGTCTCTATAGGACACTCGATGCCCAATCTCAAGATCCTCGACTTGGAACATTTCAGACCAACCCTCAAAAGTTGGTTTCTTAGTTGTCATCCAAATGCGCAGCCCAACTACATAGGTTATTCAATTAGTTTGTGGGCATTTGTTGTGACGTTGAAACACAAACACAAATAGTAAGCACAACAAATACATGGTGCCATAGATGAATGCAAACTACATTTATCAAGATAATATCACATTCATAAAGATTGTTGAATGATTCCCACTACCCTCATCGCCAACCCTCGCCTTCCCACCCCCATCGTAGTCGTCGACCCTCTCCTATCTCTATATATAATAATTTTAGTTATATATATAAATATATTATACATATAACATTTGTAATTAAAATTTATATAAATATATAATTTTATATCTGGAGCATTGATTCGAATTAAAGAAAATCTAGATTATTGATCTTGTTAATTGAATTTTTGACCTTAAATTCAATCAAATCCAACTACTCTTAAACAAGGTGATAAAGGTAATTTTATAATTAAAAATTAAAAAAATAAAGAAAAAGCTCTGAATTATACGAAAATCACTTGAGGGGGTAAGTCGCTTTACTTTAAAAAAGATAGGAAGATAAATTAATATTTTTTTTATAAGGGTAATTTGCTCATTTGCAATATCATAAAAAGTAACTTGCATTAAACCCCTTTAAGTAGAATAATTATAAAGTATTAAATAGATTTTAGTTCCCCTGATATTTACTTCCAGTTAATAAATAGATCCCTCCATTAATTAAAAAATTCACTAAAAGAACTGAATGAAAATTGATATTTATCTTCGATTGACTTATTATTGATCTATTGTAGGTCAAATAAATTTTTTCGACTAAACTATCCTTATAACAATGAAAAATGTACCTCCTCACATGCATTAACATCTAAGGGATAATTTAGTTATAAAAATTTGACTTGCAATCAATCAGAAATAAACCAATCGAAATTAAATATAGATTTTTATCCCTTTTTTTTTAATAAATATCAACAAATTCGATGAATTTTAATTAACATACACTTATTTGATTAGACGGAAGCAAGCCTCAAGAGTACATACTAGATGTACTTTTCCAAACCATAGGGGAGTGTAATTACACCAAATCATGGAAGGAGAGTGTAAATATCCCTTGTTCTAACGAGTCTATTATAATTTCATAAAAAAAGTTAATCATCAACAATCAATACATTAATATAACTAAAACAATGAAACCGCATAATACAGCGGTTTAATCAAAATGTCAATATTCAATCAATTCATCAATATAACTAAAAACAATGAAACAAATTAAAATAAACTAATATAAAGTAGGACAAATACCAACATATCTGACAGAACTTATGGAAACTCTTAATCATTAAACTAAAAAATCATGGGTCTTGATCATTCTATCCTCAAACAGTTCAATATATTCAGAATTCCGTTGCATGTTTTAACTAGATTCTGCAACTTTTCTGCCAAAATATTCTATTACCAACATATTTAAGTAATAACTGATATACCATAAATGGCCTGGAGGAGGGTAGCAAGAACAGGACATGCCTGAGAGACCAAGACTACCCTTTTGCGTATTAATGTCAAAAACCACTGGAGTTTGTTCTAACCTGAAACCAACACCATTACAAGTCTGCCATGAAAGTACAACTTACTAGGCTTGTGAAAATGCTGCTCGATATCGAGCTTCGTCTTCTATCACTGGTGGTATATGCCATGTTCCGAGGGAAGGACCATATGTCTTCCCACCTGAAGGATTTAAAACCACAAGTAGTTTGCTTTATTGAGAAAACACATTAATAGGGTGTTTCAATGAGCTTATAGACTTTTAAAAAACATCTTATAACATGTTTTAGAACTTATAAGATGTTGCTAAGTGTTTGATAAACTTTTTAGAAAATGAACTTATAAGATCAAAAACAAAATGTTAGGAGATTCTAAATAGCTCTATGAAAAGGTGAGTAGTTTCAAATCTATTTTACATATTTAACAAGTTAGTTCAATTTTCTTCATATTAGTCAGATATTTGCCATTAGGAACATACATAAGCACCATGCTCTTATTTCATCCAAAAACTTCAATTCCTTATTTCTAAAATAAGGTCTAAAATCTTTTCTAAATTTGTTTTATCCAACAAGAGTTGAAACTCAGCTCAAGCTCGATGCTATCAATTAAAAAATAATAAAAGCATGTGTGAAAAAGATCAAGAAAATCAGGTTCAACTTGTGCAATGTTAAAGACAAAATGAAACACGATTTCCAACTGGACAAGAAATTCAAACCAAGCTTGAAGATTATGTAACTCGATAACTTGACTTGATTTGTTTACACCCTTAATTAAGACGTTGATTGACCAAAGAGCAGTATGGCTTATTTGTGAATCTAAGTTCAGCAGGTAATATCGTACCTTCGCTTGTAGCTTCTTCACATCTTTTCTGGTACTTCATAGACAGTTCAGGATCCAATGCTTTCAACAAACCATCATATTTTTCCTCTGCTTCAGTTATAAATTTTGCCTACAGAAAAATAAAAAAGATTAACCAATTATATCCATTGGTACTACCAATAAAATGAGTTGCAAATTTAGAATGTTTTCCTCTCACAAGCGCACCTACACCAGTCAATACTCACCAACATGATTGGTGCTGCGGAAGGTCCGTAATACTTGACAAACATGCGCAGAATGTTGAAGTTATTCTCAACCACATCATCCTATCAAAAACATAAAATCAAACAGAATCTACACAAAGAAAAACCAAGCGATTCCCTAAAAAGGAAGGAAAAAAAGAAATGAAATGTAGAGAAGAGAGACTCACCTCGTAATCGAACCTGTGGAGTCAATTGGCATTCCATCCGTGAAGTATTTAGGTTATGATTCTCACATGCATAATGAATGAAAACCCTCTTACTTTATGTCTGGATTGAAGGATTTAAAGCTAAGGATTTAAAATCCAAATAATAAATCCACCATAGTTGTTTGGCTAATTTTATATTACAAAGGATTTCAAATCTTCCCATTCTCTGTTTCAGCTATATTTAGTAGCATTACAATGTATTTCAACTCCATCTTACATGAACAAGTTTAAAATCATTTCTCCAAATCCTCCTCCAATCCATATGAACCTTATATATCTAAACGAATTATATAGACTATGTATTTATTAGAAAGAATAAAAACTCATAGGAGAAAATAGCCACGAAAACAAGGTAAAAAAATTCTGAAGTAGGTGAGTTAAAGTGGCCACTGCTACTTGGTCTGATATTATGAGTGGAAGGAGGTATGTATCATGAATTTGATACAATAGTGAAGACGAGTGCATGGGGTTAATCTTAAAGTCATGGCCTATATGTAATGAAGGATAAACTACAGTAAGATTAAATGAAACAGAGGACCAGAGAGCCTTGATATTTCATTTGAACAAAGTAGAGGTCTAAATGGACCTAGAACTAACAAATGTCGAATATTTTCCCAAATATCCAGAGTTGTGCAAGAAGACTATGCATTTCTCAGAATGTTCCTGATTTCAATTTCACTTCATGACTACAAATTAATAGAGAATCTATAAAGATTCCAAAACAGATAAGTGGTAATTTATAGTGCAACCAGCTTTTGTAATGAAGGACGGACAAACATTTCAGTAGTTAAGAGAAAAATAACTCACAGGTCGTCCGATACTTCCACGAGCAATTCTGAGACAGACAGAAATTCCATGTGCAATTCATTTACCTTCAAAACAGCTTCAAAAAAAATATTCCAGCGAAATATACAATGTCACACAGAAATACATTAATTTTTTGTTCAAAGCAATAGAATTAATTCACTGCCAAACAATTGCACCGTTTTATTATTCTGTTTTCCTTCTACAGTACATAGAAATATTTAGAGATACTTTGGAAGAAAGAAGATAATAGCATGATATACCTTCTCCCCTCTTAGTTGATAGAGTAGAAGGTTCATAATGCGATAATCAAAGGACTTCAGATGGATAGCCCTTGTCGCATCTTTGATGGATATCTATGCAAAGTATCTCTAGTCAGAATCAGCCAAGTAAAGCACTGGTTGATTTAAAAAAAATAAAATAAATCACTGCATATTTTCCCAGCGTTCAAATCAAAAGGGTTTCATGGAAATTCAATGCCAAAAATTATCGTGCCTAGCAAGCTTATCCTTAACCAAATAACTTCCTTCCATGTATACACATCATAGGTTAAAACGTACATGTTCATATATTGTTTCACGAAGCATGTGAAGTAATACTTAGGTGATCCGTAGGTGAAATGTGCTGCATATTTATTGCTTAAGGGACTCCACTATATTTCATACACAATACAAATGAAAAATGACCTTGGACCTCGACACCTGCTGATCCATATGGATCAAAGAATTTTGCATGAATTGAGGTCAGAGCAGTGGGCTAATTATTTCTCCTGCAACTGCACTTTCGTATCTTGAAGCAACAAGCTTCAAATGGCATACAGAAAGAAGCCATCTGGGATTCTCTCTAAAATAAGTCAGAGGAAGTGGGAGATGATACCATAGACAATTGAGAAGCCAAGGAGTTTGTGCAAAATGAAAATGTGATCCCATCATTTTCATGGGAGATGATTAGAATTTGATTCATGTCCGACCATCAAAATGGAAGATTACCTCAAGGGAATAGGTCCGATCAAAGTTTCACTGCTGTGACACAGTTTCAAATTTTAACCCAACAAGTTATAAACTCGAAAAAGCTACTGAGCATTCTCAGAAGACAAGTGCAGATGCAGTACTTGTATAAGTTTTTTAGTAATCCACTATTCTTTTACCAAGGAATGTTTTCTTTCTATAACCTATACATCAACTTGGACAATAACTAGGAGCTATGTATACGAATATGGAAGTATTAAAGCTTTCTCACAGTAAGAAATTTTTAGTTGATAATTACATTTCGGATTGGAGGCAAATGAATACATTTGGTACAAGGGGCAAGGTTTATTGAGGCATACCTCCTTGTTGCTCACCAGTGCAGAGCATAGCTCTCTTTCCAAAGCCCAATATTCTTCTCCACATCTTAACTCTTCTTCAATCCTTATTACATACAAAGAATGTTAAAAAGCAAACAATTTAGAAGCCACGTTCAAGGTAAGTTTTCCTGTAAAGATAAGAAAGCAGAAATGGCAAATACATGACAAATGAAATGCTAAACCTTTCTGTCAAAAGCCCTTGACGTTCTAGTACAATGAGGAGTGGTCTAAAGGGATCCTTCCGGAACATTCTTACAGATTTTGCACCAAGCTTTGAATCAACATCCTGAACTTCAGTAAAATATAAGAGGGTGAACCAAATATTCCTTGTAAACTTGGAAGAAGTGTGGTAAGGATTTCTACTACCTCGAAATCTTTACTGAAAACTGGAACGCTACTAGGCAACTGCAGTAGTTTCTCATTAAAACCATCCAACTGCATCACCAGAAATTCAAGACACCAAAATGAAGTTCATGTAGTAGCTTATCATCCATCTCTTCAAGTATCCAAGGACAATGAGGGAAGCTACAGTTTCGGAAACAATTTTATGCAAAAAGAGTGCACATAATATGTTGTCACTGCCACCAATTTTCTTGTTGAAAATAAAGCAGAAGGAAAGAGAGTAACATGCATATAGAGTGAAGTAGTAGAACAGCATGTGTCATTTCATTCCACCAGCTTGAGAACTATTTCCTTTATCAAAAATCAAAGAGAAAAGGAATTACAGTTATTGCTACGAGTTCCCCATATGACAAAATCTCTTCAATTTCTTACTGATCAGCAATAAAAACTATGTCTTAGGACAAATCACCTGATAAATATAACTTTCTGTGAAAGAAAGTATAGGTAGGTAGCTGAAAATTGATCGTGGCTGACTTGCTTCCATGTTGTGAAACATAAAATATGACCTGCACTGGCAATTTAAACAAGGAAATATCAACGTCACTGAAGATTTTTCTGGACAAAGTTTTTCCAACCAAGATAAGGACTTGTATAAATTTATGGTGGACTTGGTCATTATCACATCCAATAATGGTAATTACAAGGTTTGCTATTCATTACAACCTTGTCAAGGCTTCTGCACACAACTCATTGTATTACCAGTTGAACATACAGTGAATGATATCTTTTCCCTCGGGCAGAGATAAGTGGACAGTTTCACAAGTAATTAGGACCTTGACAGTCATACATGCCCAACATCAAATATCAAATGCCATAATTCAATTAGTTCCAATTAATATATGAAATAAAGCAAGCAACTTAATGCCAAATTGGTCATCTTCTAGTCAGTGATGTCTATAATTGGTTTCATATCTTCTACTGTCTAACTTATAAATCAAAAAGGCAGTGACCATCCATTAGGACCACTGATCTACCACGAGTCCCAAACAATAAGCATCACAACATTATCAAGATGAAGATCAACCCCCACCCCCCAACCCCAAAAATAATTGTTAACAACAAATTCTTGTGCTAATTTGGTTTTAAGTGGCATGTAGCTAAAAAAAAAGCACAAAAATTGCTAGAGAAGCAGATAGCTCGCATATTGAATATCAACCATCAACCATTCATGTTTATACTTCTTACAAAATCCTCCAAAGTTGAATTTGAACGCATCATTGAATCCATCCCAACCATAGCATCATCGAGAGGATCCAGATCTGGTTCAGGATAAAGTTGTGCAGCATTTCCAACCATGCTGCAACCTGCAAAATTTCAGCTTTCAGAACAATAACATCACATACTTAATATACTAATGTTGCATGTTAAAGATGAATCGTGATACATCAGCACTCTCAACATCCAGATCTGGCTATGAATGGACCAAAACCATGGCTCATATTTAGATAACATTTCACATTCAAGAATTTCAGAATTTGCTTTAGTTTCTGAGAATCCATTTATTCAGAATTCAGATCGGGATCCAAAGAACAACCATGCATGAGTGAATACGGATTTGGGTCTTTCTTCAATCAAGGAATTAAATTCACACTTCTACCTGCAGCATGGATCCAATGGATGGTTAGATCCTTTCACCCGGTGCTCCAATAAATATATCAGAGAAGATGAAGAATACTCAGGAACAGGATTCTTAACCCCTGACATGGAAAAAAGAGGAAACCATGTATTTGGAGCAAGCGTGATGAGTAGAAGAGTCATCTGATTTGAGGATAGAATTTAGTGAAATCCAGGATTATTTTGAGAGTTCCACTTAATTGGTTGAGCGAGGCGCTACCTCCATTCAGCAGTATCAGAGGTTTAATGCTGATTGCATGCAAGCTGAACCATTCATATATAAGATTGGGTTAATCAGAAGTTTTGTGCATTTTATGGCTAAGACACCTATTAAAGGTGTAATGGTCTAACATAATTGCATCGTTTTGGCAAAACAACTAATATCCAAGGAGGTCTATCTGCTGTTTGTACTGTTAATATATTGAACTTCAAAATTGCAGAAGGTATCATGAGAAGGGTTTGATGAAGGTATCCCTTCATAAACTGAAGTACAGAATCTTACATTGTAGAATAAATAACTTGTTTTTTGGATAACAAATTTTTTCTCATTTTCTTTGACTATGGATTTAGCATCTCTCAAATAATTCTAATCAATCCCTGATCGACCTATCAATCCTTAGATTGTGCCTGAATTCGCCTTTCGGGTTCCTCTAACAGAGAGCCAATCGATTGCTTGCCAGTTGCGAGCTGCTCTTTCTATCTCATAAAAATGTAGTGTGAAAGCATTTAAATGAAGTTTCGTAATTCTTTTATCACATCTTGCAGGCACATTTATGCATGTAGCAGTTAGCTTAACAATTTTTTAGAGAAAATGTCAAAATAAATACGGAAAAGGAAATATATTCAGTCTAGGAGAGAAACAAACAGAATAACCGCAATAAGCTCAGCTGTACAAAATCGATCACTATTTAATATATACCTTTGGCTTCAAACGGTAATGCACCATCAATGAATAAACTCGATATCTAGCAGGGGAAAAGACAGAAATACATCAGATGCTTATTCTAGCAATCTTGAAACTACAAAAAACTGAAAGCAGGGTAAACAACACTTGGCAAACCTTTGACATGTGCTTAGAGATCAACTCACATTTGGAGGTAATGTCAAGCTCACCGCAGTGTTGCATCTTCAGCACATCGTTGGCAAAACAGAGAAAGAAATAAGTATCATAAGAAGAAAATAAGCAAGCTCAAAATTTTCATATAACGAGAATTAAAGGGCCACACCATTTAAGCAAATCAAGAACTAAATACGAATGGAACAACAGAACAGGAATACACGTGAAACAAAAGGCCAAATTTTGAATTTCGATTACTTAATTCTTTTACATGAGAACTGATATGTAACTCCACTCCTATGACTCACTCTGCAAATGCATAACGAAGCACTTACTGTTTGAACCATGGTACAATACACATGCCACCTCATGCTTACGGACGCATTTCCGACGAGGGCAGCTGTTAGATATATTAAATATCTACCGCCAAAAATCAAGTTCTAAATTCTTAAGGCCATCAATTTATAAAGAAGAGTTCGACTTGCTAGGTTTCAGAAAAAAATATCTCTTCCGCATGACAGCACGTACAAGAAATATACTCTCTACTAATTCAATAGTAGAGATGGATAGTGATGCCCAAGTCCAACCATGGTAGAGCTGAAACCAAAATGCTTATATGGAAATCTTGAACTCCCCCTTTTCTTAATCTCCCCAACCCCCCTCCCCCTTTCCGAAACAAGAACTAAAAAAGAAAATCTTCAATGTGACAGAAACGGATAACTCAATAAACGTAACTCGACATGATTTTTATCATCATCACTAATAAAATGTGTGTGAGAGGATAGAAAACTATAAGTTTCTTACTAAAAGGAAGGTGAAATCGGCGAGAAAGCGTTCGGAATCGGGATTGGCATCGGAAATTCCGACGGAATGCAGCAAATGTATTGTCCTCTGTACCTGTTCCAGCTTCTCTAGCCCTTCCATTTTACAGTTGGAAGCGGGGAGAGAGTGAGAGAGAGAGAAAGAGAGAGAGAGAGCACACTGCGGCTAAGTAAGAGACAACTGAAAGAGAACAAACAACGTTTAAAGAACTTGTTCTCTCTTTGTACTTAAAAACTGATTTTCCCTTTTCTTTTTTTTGATAAATTACAAACCAATTTTCACAAAATTTGATATAATTATAAATATTTTTTTATAATTTAAAAAATTATAAATATATTTTTAAATTTAATGAAATTATGTTATTTTTTAATGAATGTATAAAATTATCAATTTTCCTCTAAAAATTCGTTTGATTCAATTAAGAGAAAACGGAAAGTAAAAGGGGAAGTGAGATTGACAAGGCAAGGGAACGAAAAAAATAATAATTTTACTTCAAATTATTTGTACGATTGAAAAAAGAGTAAATTTAAATAATTTTTATTTTTTTTGTACGAGAAAATAAATTAAGAAAAAAAAGACTCATTTTGGTAATTTTATTGATTAACTTTTTTTATTTTATATTAGAAAATAAACAAGTGAATATACTAAATAATTTTAGTATATAAAAATATGAAACTCTTATTAAAAATATTCATCAAACAAGAACAAAAAAGAAATTATTAATAAAAATATTTATCAAAATCTATATTATTTATTTGTTCTAAATTATTCAGTTTAAATCAAATAAAAATTACTATAAATGATCAACGACGTAGTAGTTTTTTCAATATTTTGATTATTTTTTCTCAAAAATTATGTATCGGTATTATTAGCGGGAAGAAAAAAATAATTGAGGTAGAATTCTATATATGGATAAAGGAATAAATAAAAATAAATATGTATTTTTTTGTCTTTTTTTGCCTTGTAAATCCACTTTTCCATCATTTTGGACGAAAAAGAAAACTATGGATGTCCATCCAATTGTATTTTTCCTTCAACTATTCTCCCTAATCAAATATAAAACTTTTTCTTATACATTCACGTTTACTTTCACTTTTCCCAATACTAACTTTTCGCCCCAACCAAATAAATCCTTAACTGTTTTTTTTTTCTAAAAAATATTATAAAATAAGGTAGACAAGATGGATGGAAGAACTTAAAACTTCGTAAATAAATTATCCACTTAATTAATAAAAAACTTTTCAAAAAAATTTAACAATAAGTAAAATTATAATTTATAATTCAAAATGGTATTTTGGTCAATTCACCACCAAAAATAGATGAAAAAGACCTAACAGAACTAACAAAATGGGCTAAATGTTAAATGATTGTTAAAATCGAGACGATATTGAAAGTTTTTTAGAATTTCAAAATTGTTCTATTATTGTCAGCCCAAGGGAATATATATATATATATACATCTAAAACTCCTATATACATAGAAAATAAATCTCCTAATTATAGAAAATATTCCTATATCTCCTGAACATAGAAAATATATACTACCTAATCATGAAAATATTCATATATCTCTTAAACAAAATATATACTGTACATAATAGACAGATATTTACAGATCTTGGGGACATTCTAATACCCCCCCCCCCAAGTTGGTGCGTGAAAATTGTGAATACCCAATTTGCAGAGAAGATACACAAACTGTTGTGTCCCTAATACCTTAGTAAATATATCACCAAGTTGCTCTGAAGCTACGTACATAAGCAGTCTGAACGTGTCCACATTGAATCTCATCACGAATAAAATGACAATTAATTTCAATTTGTTTTGTTCACTCATGAAACACAAGATTAGCACCAATGTGTAAAGTTGCTTGACTGTCACAATACAAGAGCATAGGATGAGAGTGAATAACACCTAGAGACAACAAAAGACCCTTGAGCCATTTCAATTCACACACAATACTAGCCATCGAGCGATATTCAGCTTCAGCGTAAGATCTCGAAACTGTATGTTGCTCTTTAGTCTTCCAAGAAATGGGAGAAGTGCCTAACATAACAAAATATCCGATAAGAGACCGTCGCGTTATAGGACAACTTCCCCAATCAGAATCACAATAGGCACACAATCGAAGATTACTATCAGCACGTAGAAATATTCCTTGTCCAGGATTATCTTTTAGGTAGCGAACTACTCGCAAAGCCGCTTCCGAATAAGTCTCCAGTGGTTGTTGTATAAATTGTGCTAAGATATGAACACTGTATGATAACTCAGGTCGAGTAAGAGTGAAGTAAATCAATCTTCCCACCCATCTCCGATGTTTTCCTGCATTGGTCAACAAAGTACTCTCTGATAATGCCAAATGATGATTTTGTTCAATAGGAAAACTAGATGGTTTGGCACCCAATAATCCAGTTTTACTAACAATATCCAAAGCATATTTGCATTGGCAAAGAAAAATACCTTCCTGATTCTAAGCCACCTCTACGCCCAAAATATATTTTAATGTCCCCAAATCTTTTATGTGGAAACAATGGCATAAATAATCTTTAAACTTTTGGATGGCAACTCCATCACTCCTGGCAATAACAAGATCATCAACGTACACTAGAACACTCAAATTTATCTTGTCTCGATGGAAAGTGAACAATAAATAATCAAATTGAGATTGAAGAAATCCATATCGATTTAATGCAGTCATCAATTTCGCAAACCAACATCGAGGGGCCTGTCGCAACCTATAGCGAGCTTTACGTAATCGACAAACTTTCCCAGGTTACATAGTAACATATGCTAGGTGGCATTTTCATTTACACCTCTTCTTCTAAATCACCATTAAAAGAATGCATTGTCAACAACCATTTGATGGAGTTCCCATCCTTTTGTTGCTGCTATTGAAAGAAAAGTACGAACAATTACCATTTTTACAACGGGAGCAAAGGTTTCATTGTAATTGATTTCTTCAATTTGATTATTTTCAAGAATCACCAATAGAGCCTTATAAAGTTCAATTGAACCATTGGAATTATATTTGATCTTATAAACTCATTTATATCATATAGTTCTTTTTCTCGGTGGCAATTCCACCAAAGTCCAAGTCCCATTAGCTTCAAGTGCCTCAATTTCTTCTGTCATGACTTCTTTCCACTGAATGTCCTTTATGGCCTGGATGTAGGAAGTAAACTCCCTTTCAGCTGCAATAGCTGCTAAGAAAGATAGATGTTGTGGAGAGAATTTGGCACAATTTACATAATGTGCTATAGGATAGGAGGTATCTGTAGATAGAATTGGATTGGATGAACATGTAAGGGGGCTTAATTGTTAAGCAGTATATGTCACAAAATCTCGAAGCCAAGTAGAAACTTCTTTTGTTCTATAACCACGTCCAAGTGTTCTCGAACAGATTCCGTTAAAGCCTCAGTGATACCCCCCCTGTCATCGTTGTCACTATAAGTCATGGTTGAATTCTCAGGTACCTCACTTTCTTCATCCTCATTTGATTCATTATTAGTTTGCTCAGTGATGTCCAAAGAAGCACTCTCCACAAGATCTGGTTGGATTCCTTCCTTACTAGTATCGACATACGGAAATTCAAATTTAGAAAACACGTCTCTAGATACAAAATACTTTCCTGTATCAAGATCATAATCTCTCCACCCTTTTTTTTTCAAATGGAAATCCTACAAACCAACAACGTTGAGTTCTGATAGCAAACTTGTCTTTCTCCCAGTTCAAGTTTCGAGAATAACACAGGCACCCAAAAGTTCAAATATGATTATAACTTGAAACAAGAGCTCATAAGGATTTTTTCTCCTAATAACTTAGAAAGAGTCCGATTAAGGAGTCCGATTAATCAAATATCCAGCTGTTAAAACACATTCTCCCCAAAACTTAATGGAAAGATTGGCCTGAAATCTTAAAGCTTGAGCCACATTTAAAATATGGCGATGTTTTCGCTCAACAAGACCATTTTGTTGAGGTGTTCCTACACATGACGTTTGGCGTAAAATTTCATTTTCAGAAAAATAGGTATTCAAGCATGCAAATTCAGTCCCATTATCATTTCTGACTACCTTCACATCTTTACGAAATTATCTTTTAATTATGGCAAAGAAATTGTGCATGATAAGTTTCACTTCTATTTTGTCGATCAACAAATATATCCACACACCTTTAGAAAAATCATCAATATGGTCAGAACATACGAGGCCCTACAAGAAGCATTAACACGGAAGGTCCCCATAAATCACAATGAATTAACTCAAAAATTTCAACTGCTTTAGTGTCACTAGAAACAAAAACTTATTTTGTTTGTTTAGCTTGTAAACAAATGTCACATGGTTTATTCTTCACCAAATCATTACCTAGTTCAACTTGAGGAAGTGATTTTGCAATTCCCATAGAAGAATGTCCTATCCTCTTATGCCATAATTCAAAAGAACCTACACAACTTGCCTTGCATGCTTGGATTGAAACTGTTAACCTCGGATAATAAAGCCCCCTGCATTGTTCACCCGCTCCAATCACCATCCTCGAGGTGTTGTCCTGTATAACACAGATTTTGTCAATAAATTAGATATCACAATTAGAACCATCAGGCAACTGTGATAGAGATATCATATTGCAATTTAAATTTAAAACATAGAGAATATTATCTAGTTTGGGATATTTTCCTAAGCAAATTGTTCCTTCCTTCAATACTGTCACATGTTCTCTTTGAGCATGCAACAATATCTTTCAATTTTGTTAAATATTCTAAAGTGCCCATCATATGTTGTGAAGCACCAGAATCAATGATCTAATTTAGATTATCCTTATCACTCGTATTCTGACTAGTGTTTGGTTTGCAAATGTTCAACAACTTGAGAAAGAATGACCATTGTTCCATTTTCAAAGTTCCAGAAGTTGTATTTTCTTCTGTTGTTGCAATCGTTGACGTCGATTGCCCAATTACATGAGTTGTATTCACTTTTGGTACTTTTGGTGTACTCCCACATCCACGTCTTGCATTTTGTCCCCCTCGTCCACATCCAGCTCCTTTTGGTCGGTCACCCCACCATTCCAAGTACCCAATTAGCTGAAAATAACTTTCAGACTCATGTCCCTCTCGTTTGCATTTTGAGCAAACAATGGATTTGTCTTTTGCTTCTATTTTATACTTTCGCCCTCATGTATTGGTTTGCACTACGAAGCTCACAACTTCTTCACGTTCCTCCTCTCCTCATGAGATAGTTCTAACACTTTCTTCTTGGCACACCAACGAGTATACCTTATTCAAGTTCGGCAATAGCTTCGTGCTCAAAATATTGGAGCAAAAACTGCTCCATATAACGCATCTTCTAACCCCATCAAGAACTGATGAAGCCTCTCTTCTTCTCATTTCTTGTCAAGTTCCAGTGCAATATTACAATTGCATTTTCCGCAGCAACAAGTGGAAATTTGCTCATAATTCGCGAGCTCTTCTCAGAGTTTTTTCAATTTTCTACAGTAAGTCACAATTGACAAACCTTTTTGTTCGTAATTAGCGAGTTTCGTCATGATCTACTAAACACAAGGTCCATTAGCAACAGAAAATCGCTCTTTGATATTTACCTACAAATCCTTTGCAACTCCATATAAGTTATGGTAGATGGCAGTGTTGGCTCGATTATGTTGAGCATCAATAAAACCAACATTGAACTTATAGTCCACCAATTCTCTAATTCAAAAAGGAATCTTCATCAGATTGTTCGACCTATAAATCCGAACTTCTTGGCCCTCAATGATGTTCGCGTTGCTCGAGCTCATTCGTCATAGTTTTCTCATCTTAATTGCACCTGACTAATTGTATTACCAGGATTATCGCTCGAAGTCAACACGTATGGAGAAGCTAGTTTTTTTCGCTCGTTGGTCATGATCACTTTTTCTTTTGACAGGCTTTGATGTCATTAAAGTTTTTGAGAAGCTCAAAATTGTTCTGTTATTGTCTCTCCTGAAGAAAAGTCCCAAGGGAATATATATACATCCTAAAATTCCTATATACATAGAAAATAAATCTCCTAATCATAGAAAATATTCTTATATCTCCTAAACAAAATATATATTGTAAATAATAGACAGATATTTAAAGATCTTAAGATATTCTAATAGGTATTGATAATTTTTCAAATAATAAAAGAATATTTGTTTACTAAAAACACAGAAATATTTATAATTATGTCAAATTTTAAAAAAAAATTATTTTTATTTATAATTTTTTTGGTTGATTTTTTATGGAGAAAAATCATAACCGTAGGAATAGGGAAAAATATTATTTTACTCCGTTAAGTAAGCCTAATTTTAATTTTAGTCCGATAACTATGTCCATTTTTGTTTAGGTCCAATAACTTACGAAATTGCTTACTTTTAGTCATTTGGCAGATTTTCGAATAATTTTACCCCTATACAACTTTTGAAAAGGCAATTTTAGTCCATATGCACTCATAGGGGTAAAATTGTTCAAAAATATGCCAGAGGACTAAAAGTAAGCAATTTCGTAAGTTACTGGACCTAAACAAAAATAGATATAGTTATCGAACTAAAATTAAAATTAGGCATATTTAGCGGACTAAAATAATACTTTTTCCATAGGAATATAATAAAATTGATTTTTCTTATTTATTTTGGATTAATTATATTTACACTCCTCAACTATCGCCGACAACAAATACACCTCCTCAACTACAAAATGTATCAATAATGTCCTGATGATTAAATACTTAGGTCTTGCTTCGTGGGGGGGGGGGTGTCCGATTATTTAATTCAATTCGATCCTTCTTTTTTTTTAAAAAAATGTTTGTAATATTCTTAAAATGATTTTTTCCAAAAACATTGTGTTCCAAAGTCATAAAGGTGACTCGTTTAACCCAAATTCATAATGCAAAATAACACACAATACTACTTTATACAATATTCGTATCACTTACTTAATTCATAAAAGTAAATATCTTATTTAATTATCATATTCCATAAATAATTCAATCAGGCTCAATAAATCATTTATGACATACAATAAAGTTAACATGTTACTTCTATAGAAGTCTAATAGAATTTTGAGAAGTGTAGTCTAACATTAAAGTTGGTAATGTATTATTCAGAACTTTTTCAAATGAGAGTTCATTTTTGTTGTTCTTGGGGCATATAAATATGGGTGGGTGTTCCATCAAATAATTTAGGGTCCTGCCCAACATGATTAGGTTTCAAAATTTTTTGTTGGATTCTTTTTTCTATTTTTTAACATAATTGGGTATTGGATAGCTCGATACTGACTTTTAAAATTTGAGTCCGAGGTTCGAGTAGGGGAGTGCTGAATAGTTTACACTTATAAATTCTTATTCTACGTGGAATATTTAATAAGTTGTGTATGTAAGTGTTAAATAAAGAATTTTCAACTTAAAGTTCAAAATGAAAATTGGGAGGGAATAATTAAGGTAAATTAAAGGGAACATCACATCTATATATATGCATAAGTTTTAAAAATTATTTTTGTAAATTATATTATCTATTTTTATAGAGTTAAAAATTATCTAAGGAACCGCCAAAGGTAGTTATGAAATATCATAATAAGAAAAGTTAAAAATAATTAATAAATTAATTTTTTTTAAAAATAACAGACTAAAATTAATTTGAACACCAAAAAGATCATCTCCAATAATATGTAGTGTATATAATATTTAATATATATATATATATATATTAAATTTTCATTTGGCATGTCTATGAAGCGAAATAAAATAAAATTTTGAATTATTTTAAAAAATTGTGTTTTAGAATTATTTTACTTTTTTATAGAAGTTGCAAATAATTAATAGTATTTCCTAGAAAAAGATAAATCTGAAACGTTTTGCACTTTTAGGTTAAGATGAATAATTCTTAAAGATACATATTTTCTGAAAAGACATATAAATATCGTATATAAATGTTTCACTTTCCTTATAAAATAATGCTTCAATACCTTTCCAAAATTTATATATCCCCATTAGGGAGTCTGTCACAGGGATCTTTAACACACGAAATAATTCAACCCTCTTCGCTTGACCACAAGCTAGTCAACCTTCCCACACTCCCATTCGTGTATGAATTTGGAGAGCTAGAATGAAGATCACCCACAATGCATGTAAGACAACAAGAATCCACACAATGCAAGCAACACAATAATTCACGAGGGGATGCCCAACCTTATATTTCCCCATATAAAAAATACAAGGGTTTATACAAGCTTGCACGCGAAGGACTTGTCCCTCACTCACAAAAGACGCACAAGCCTATACTAACTACTATAAAACTGTCACCCCATGTCTCGAGCAATTACAGTCTATACTCAATCATGTAGACGTGAGGTTTTCATCCCACAACCACTTATGACATGCTTTCCACATGCCACATGCTTCAACACACATAGCCAATCGCCAAGACTTGAGCAATGCCGATAGTAGCCAAGACTTGTTGGTCATGTGTGCACATTAGCCATCGGGCACACTATTAGCCATCTTGTTAAGGAATTTTGGACATCATGTGCCATCAGTGCGCACTTTTTGTCAGTCTGTTAAGAGATGCCACACAAGGACATTGCTTGCACTTGCCTGCCGACCGTATCCACACATAGGTGTCCATCTAGCCATGTGCACACATATTTGTGCATCTGTCGACTGTCTTCCTACAAAATCCTACATGCTACCGAGACTCAAGCCTGCAATGCCACAATATGTTGTCATTGACTTCAACGCCCAAGGCCTATACGTCCACTAGTTGTGCAATCTGTCGTGCACCATCACTCAACGTTCTTCAATCGACCAATTTTGTACCATGTCATGCCCAACCCAGTGTTGTGGCACCAACACTCGTGCCAACAATCTACCAGAACTTGCCGACTCTTGTATGTGCCTCATGCCTACCCTTGTCGAGTTTAGTACGCGTACTTGCCATAGTACACCAAATGATTTTCCAAGAAGGTAACAAAGTCCTACTAGAACTACCCGATTGGGTAATTGACATTTGGGGTGAAAAAACTTTTAAGCACAAAAATATGAATAGAGATAGAATTTGACATAGGGAGCTATGGTTTGTTTTAAAGTTTAATTTTTATTTAATTCTTTTGTTTTGTTTTATTTGGTTTATTTTTATATTTTATTGTTCAATTTAGTATAATAAAGTTAAAAATTTTAATTTTCACTTCTTATTTTACTAAATGACTAAAATGCTATATTAGAAAATATTCATAAACGGACTTAAAACTAAAATTTTAATAAATTAAAAAAAAAGAATAAAGTATTTGGTTCTATATTTATAAATATTCTTGTATTATTTTTTAGAGGATAAATATTGTTGTTTATGTGTGGGTGTTTTTCATTATTTAGTCCCCATGTTTGGGTGTTCAGTTTTATGTTTTTTTCTTCGAAATTTAGGGTTTGAATTTGCACAATTTATGTACTAATTGTCCAAAACCTAACATTATAATATGTGCACTCTATTATCATTATAATTATTTGTAAATTATATTGACATTTTTGGGTTAGATTAAAATACACAAATACTTTCTATTTTTTGCAAAATTACAACGGCATCTCCTGACACTATAATTGTAATAACAAGTACACCCTTGTTCAAAGGCAAAGCTTACACAAACATTTCTTGAAAAATATTACACTAACACCCTTCGTAAAATTTAGTTGTAATCTTGCAAAAAAAAGGAGTATTTATATAATTCCACCTAACCTCAAGAAGTGTCAATGTAATTTACCTTATAATTATTTAAGTAAACGAAAGAGAAAGAAGATAAAATGAATAACTTTAAATCGATTAAATGAATTAGTTTTAAATGTTTATAAATAAAAAAATTATTGATAAAGTTAATAGATTAAAGGGAGATGATATTTTGTGAAAAAATAATTATGTTTGACAGTGTTTTGGTTCATACATATTTTGAAATTAAGATAGTCATTTTCAAGGCATAATAGGAATAATTATATTAACACTCCTGACTTATGATTTGTTAACACAAACTATCCCTATGTTTTAAATAATTACAGAAATCATCCATGAAATCCGAGAAGCAGGGAGGGGACGGCTTGTTATATTATGTGGAATTATCCAAAAAAGCAGGAATAATTTTTGCAAATGAATCAATAGGTCAGGAGATGTAAATGTAATTATCTCTAAATAGCATTGATGAAATTTCTTTATAATTTGAGTGCAAATTGAAATTTATAGCATTATCGACCAAGTAATTAATCTTATATAAGATCTGATGTATGTCACTTTATATAAAAAGAAGACGACTGCTCCATTGTCATCCCAAATTTACAATCTCCAGCAATTTTACAGAGTAGATGAAAAGATAGCAAAGGGTAGCAAGAGACTTGATGCAGAGAAGAACACAAACAATGCAAAGAAGAAATGGAAGACAAGAAAAAGTAGGGAGTTTTTATATTAATGAAACGGAGTGCAGTTGAACTTGAAGTAACAGTAGGAAGAAACAAGTGCGGGAGATGAGTTCAAAAATCATATGGTTCTTAGAGGTACATTTGCTGAACATATAACATAGTCGTGCAACGACTCATTACCGGATGTGATGATGAAGAACTGCCTTTTGTTTCTGGTGCCTTGTGCTCCATCTCTCTCTGTCTCCTCTGTTCTGTGCCAAAAACTACAGCATGGAAAGAAGTTTGATGAATACAGTGGCACTCTCCCTTCTTTCCATCATCTTTCTCCTACAAGTATGATATCTCAACGAGCTGGAACACATTTCTATCTGCCTACCGAAGTTGACAGCTGCAAGCTGGAACAATATGTGAACCATCAAAGCTTGACCATGAAGAGAATGCGATCGAGCACTCTGCTTGCAGTGTCAAACAAGACTCAGGACCATGTCCAAGTTTGTATTGGAAATCTAAGGTCTGTCGTTGTTGGCTTCTTTCTTCCGTGCCAGAGTTTCGATTTGGTTTATTTCCAAATTTGCTACTCCATCCACTGATGATTCAGAAGTCTCGGGTGCTTTCTGATCTCGACTCTTTACTCGTTTGGTTTCCAACAACTTCCCAGCTTTCCCAATTGCAAGAATGAGCTCAAGCTGTTTTTGCTGTTGCTCCTACAGGACACACGACAAGGAATAGCAGTTGATTAACATCAAATAGGCACTATGGTTGAATAGTATGTTATCCGTATTAATACGGCAAGGGAAACTAAGAATCTAATAGGTGAATAATTTCCAGAATATCTCTAACTAAATCCGGCACAAAGGCTCAGATGAAAAATAAACATAAAATGCAGTTAACAAGATATTGGGGACAGGTTAAAAATAGCTAGTCTACAATATTTCACTACCCTGGGTACGAGACTGCAAGCAAAAGCAATTTTCAGTATACCTTATCAGTATATCTAGAAAGTCCTTAAAAGATTATCTTAATAAATTAAATGAGAAAAATGACATCAAAATTTTGTAGGCAAAATGTTTATATATTTCCTTACCACTTTGATGCCAAATTTCCATAAAAAAGTAATGTTAGATTGCAGACCAGTGTCAAAGACTCTAGCAGTAAACCAAATCAAAGCATGCTATAGATGTTCCAGGTCCACAAGTCCAGAGGTAAATAACTAAGAAGTGAATTGGGGATAAATGATAGTATACAAATTTGAATGGAAATACAGGGACGCAAACTATCAACTCCCAGCCAGTCAACCCAAAAAGAAAAAGGGGAGTCATTTGAACCCATTTTAGCATGATATAGGACTCTGGCAGTTGAAATAGTCTAATCAGCTTTGGTGATGACATGTGGACTGGACTGGAGGCCACAGTTTCAGCCCTTCTTCGGTGAATAGCGCATTTAATATATGATTGGGGGTTTTGACAAATTCAGTTGCTCGTCTTTTGCTTTCTTAATTTCACGAGCTATGAACTGAGCAGAATTTTTGCTGTTTAAAACCGATTTATACCAATTAACGATCTTGCTCTTCTACTGGTTTTCGCTCTTTACCATGCGAGGGCAGAGAACAAAAATGTTTGAAAACCAAGACAAGGGAAAAAAAGAACTCAAGAAAGAAAGAAAAATTTTGACGTCTGAGGTACGTGGATTATTTTAGAATATACAGCATAATATCATACTTTTAATCATTGTGCAACAGTAACCATCCAATATCAGTTTATAAGTTCAATATTTAGTATCTACCTGCATAGCAAGCAGAACCTTTTGTATTTCACCAAGCTCCTTCTCCAAAATGTCCTCTTGTGCTGCCAATGCTCGGGTGGCCTCAGAATTTTTCTGGACTAACGCTGAAGTCTGGAAACAACATAGAAAGTTTGAATTTCAATATTCCCAAAGCCAAGATCTAAGACACTAACACCCTCAGACTCCTCTACACAAATCCACAACCACACTTGTTAAAAGGCGATAGTGAAATCCATAGTGACACTCTGAAGAATGAAAATGAAAGAGGAAACTCTTAGACAAATACGCGGGTTCTTCTTTTCGAACAAAGATCATGCAACAACATACATGCTAATACTAGCACTCCTTCAACCATGCCCCCGGCAAGGACAACAACTTGTCGACGGCCAAAACTTGACCTCAATCCTTCAGTAACAACTCCACGACATTTTCTTAGCAACATTTATTACTACCAAATCAATATGCCCTGGTCGTTAATACCAAACTGGGCTTCATCTCTTTCAACAAAAGCTAGCAATGCATCTTCTCTTGAATAAAATTTTCATTCTCATTACAAATACAGTTCATCATAAATATCCTCCAATTCCTAAATAAAAAATCATGTAATCAATATCTCACAACCCAAATGCTCCAATGAATACTTCCTAAATGTTATTCAAACAAGTGCTACACAAATCAAATTACCTCAGCAATAGGTTCCTTGAGAGCCTTCCGGGTGAGCCTGAACCGAATGCCCAGCTTCTCAAGCCGCCTCGACAAAGCTTGAATAATCGTCGCCGAGCTGCGCAAATCGTCCTCCAGTTTCTCCACCCTCTCCAACAAATTAGCCCCAGAAGAAGCCGGCGCTCTCGAAAGCCCAACCCCACAAACCCTCCTCCATTGCCGCTGCCGTATCACCGCTCCAGCCACCAACCCGCCCACCAGAACCACACACTGCCACACTAAAATCTTGCTCCCCAACAACCCCAAAGCTCCTCCCTTCTGTATCCCACATCTCACGGCGATGTAAACAGAAACCGCCGCCGAGGAAGCGAGGCTGAGGAATTCAACAGCAGAAAGAAAAGCATCGAAGCTGCTGCTGCTATTCCCGCCAACTTGATTCTGTGAGGCTCCGTACGGTTCTTCGAAAGAGGCATTGACTTTAGTGGCGGCGAAAAGGTAACTTTGGGATGTCAAAAATCTACAATTAAGGAAATGGGTTCTTGAATTTGAGGGTGGAAAATAGAATTTCAGGGATTTCAAGAAACGGCTCTGGGAGACAAGGAGATTAGAGGTGCTGGGGTTCTTGTTTCCGGAGATGGTTTGAAGCATGAGAGCCATTTATGTTATCACTGAAGCTATTCGCAATACTGGCCCATCAACTATTCATGGGATTAGGGCGTGGAATTGTAACCATGATTGAACTCAGGGGGGGTTCACTGAATTCTGTGTGTGTGTGTGTGTGTGTGTGTGTGTGTGTGTGTGTGTGTGTGTGAGAGAGAGAGAGAGAGAGAGAGAGAGAGAGAGCAGAAAACTGATACAAGGTGCGATACGTCCAATGTTTGGTACCGGGAGGGTAGGTGTGCAAAAGAATGGAACGAGCTGAAAACATTCATAATGTTTTATTTTGTTGTTAACTTATTTTGGAGTATTTTGTGAATATAGAGGGAAAAAAATATAAATAAATAAAAATAATCTAGAAATAGTGTGTATGTTTGAATTTGTTTTTGGAGATAATATAAATTAAGTATGGTATGTTTAATGTTGGGTAATGGGGAGACAAAAAGTATTATTCATTGTCAAATCATATCTCTTTTATATATATAATTTATTTAGTTGTGAGTGATTAAAATAAATATTATTTTTTAATTAATTATATTTTTTGGAGAAAAAGTAATTAAAACTGTTTTAAAATAATCAAAAATATATCCAAAACTTACAAAAATAAACAAGCCAAACATACTCTATAAATCAAAACCAAACATACTGATTATAATTCAAAATTATTTGGATATTTATTAGGGAAAAGTGCAGCGCAGCCCATGTGATTCGGGTAATATGCATGATACCCTTGTGATATAAAACATACCAAATTACTTCCATGTGAAAATTTTATTATAGCAATTGGACCTCTCTGAGTTTAAGGTGTGGCGCACGCGCCAATGTTGTTGTTGGGGGGTCATATTTATGTTGTTTTTTGATAATTCTGCCCCTCCATCAAATGAAAGAGGTTAAGTGCAAAATACCCCCCTGTGTTAGTGTAAAGAGCAAATTATCCCCCTGCATTTTCCCCAAATAAAAGTGCAGCAGCTTGCTCATCTGTTATTGCAATTTCTCATTCTTCCACTTGTTTCGCACGTTTTTTTCTCCAAAAAATAGAGAAAATGTCAAGATCATCTTTATCATTCCAAAAAAGCAAATCATGACAAAACACACAATCACTAGATCTGAAACTTCCAACTACGCCTTTATGTGTGTGCAATTTGAAGGCCGAAATTAGAGTAGTGGAGTCACAAACAAAACCCTCGAAATGTAAGTTATATTATTGTTGCAGATACCAAGTTTGTAGAATTTTTTGTTGGTTGGAGCCCAAAAGAGCTACATGGATACCTAGTGGGTTTCCTCTAAAATTTCATGCTGAAGTACACAGTGGCGAAGAATTTTTCCGTGGCTTTAATGAACAATGTGCTTTGGACGATGGTGAGAAAGTAGTGTCAAAGTTGCAGACTGGTGGATCTATTGGTGTTAACATCAAAGAAGAAACATTTGGTAGAAATGTCAATTTTTGGATTGGTGTTACCAGGTTTTTTTTGTGTTAGTGTTAGTTTTGTTGTTAAAATGAAGAATGTAAACTAAACTTGTAAAACTCTAATGTTTAATTATTTTAACTTTTTTGGCATTTTTGTAACTGGATTCCTCATGCTTAAATTTCAGAAATAGAAGCTGAAAATATACAGAAAAAATAAATACCAACACTAAACAAAATTGACAAAAACATAAAATTGGACTCTATTAGAAAGGATTGAAACTTGATATTGTTTTTACTGCCACATTACAAAAGAAACATTGAATGTCATATTATAGATAAATTTTTTATATTTACAAAAAGAACAGGCTATTTACCCAAAAAACAAGGCCATGTACAAGATGAAGATACAGGCTAAACTACTCTTGTTGTCTTCTCTTTTGTCTTTCCTTCATCTTGTCCAAAACTTGTGAAATAGTTGGTCTCGTATTGTATCTTCTAGTTGCAGGTATTAAAAAAGTTATTGGAGTATCATTCCCCAACAAGGATGCATTTATAGGAACTTAAACAAAACAAAGATACTGGTCCGACGTTATAAGGCGAGCTCTTCAGTGCTTCTCAAGTTAATAACGGTTTCCCTGAATTAACAATATCTTCGCCATCAAATCATCCATACAAACTCCACAGAAGAGACTGCTCCTGGTTTTGGTCCCACAATGGAGCAGGAAGCAAAGAACTAGTTTAAGGCTCTATTAATCCAGACAATATAGCCCAAATATCTATATTTGTAGCCACTTCCTATACTACATTTCTCGCCTAACTGCTGTAAATTTGGCACACGTGTGCCTTAAAATTCTATACAGCCAAAAATTTAGTATCTTCCAAGTAGCCAACTATCTTCCAACTAATACTATCTGAAAGCATTATTGTCAAAGAGAATGGGACATATGTGATCAAACAGCAACAAATAAAATTCCATTTTGCAAGTTTATGTGCTGCTTGAATAGAAAAACATGGAATCTTCGGAGTCTCCATAATGGCCTTTGACACCAAAATCTCATAAAACCCACACCAAGCAAGAAAGAAATAACTGAATAATCGCTGCCTCATTAATCTAATAAATACGAATTTATTACTTTCAGTGGAGAAGCACTACAACGAAATTAAAAACTGCAAAATTCGACAGCAGAGTTACATAGATATTCACCCACATATATATTCACCACTATATAGATATGATTGTTAATTATATGTATAGGCGCACAAATTCTGAAGAAGTATCGAAATATAAAGTTGTATATATTGACAAGTGGAATAAGACACTGACCGTGTCCAATGTCACAGCCGCGGGCGACGGTGTTTGGTGGGGCGTTTGATCTGTCATCACGTGAGGAGGGCCAACCCCCCACCACGTGATCTGTCATCAGCATGCTGAACATGATTTTCTCTACACAAAGTCAAACAATAAGAATCAATACTCCAAGAAAACAGGAAATGAGAAGCAATAACGGGCGAAAACTAGAAAAAACTAAGGATCCCCCAAGGCTTTGTCACGGGAATCATCCCAAAATGCCCCAACAATCTCTCATCTATTAAGGACCGACAGTCGTAAGGGGAGGCATTCAACTCTTCCAGCAAGGAGGACAATGCCACTGTCCTTGCCCGCATGCGTAGGGGGAGGGGCCTCAAAAATCCATTGCCGAGGAAAAGACCAAGCTTGGGGAGGGAGGATGAAAAAATAGCTAATTTTCCAGTGTTTTGGGGCATGAGAAAGCTGCAAGAAAGACACTCCTGGAACGAGGGACAAAGCAGAAGAACCCTTTTTTGGCTTTCTTAAGGCAATAACACTTAGCGAACACGTGAGTAGTTACAAGGTAACCATGAAAATGGAGAACCATAAAGAACTCGGCTAAAATCTTAAAAGAATTTGGGACCGACTGACTCAAAGGGACATGGAAAATGTGGGCGACTTCGGAATAAAAAAGAGGAATAGGGAAACGAAGACCTGATCTTAACTGGGTGGCAAAAAAACATAAACAATTAGGATGAGGGAAAAATAGACCACTCATAGGGGAAGGAGTATATACAACAAACTCAGACGGAATATGACACTCTTGGACGAGTTGATTTATGGAAGAGGTCCACAAGATAGAAGGCCCCTAGTCCATCGGCAACTGAGGAACCTTCTCCTTTTCCCCCTCTTCCACAAGAGGATCTCCCCTAAGAGAGAACCCAGAAGGTTCACCCGCAGTAGAGGACTCCGGCGTCTCAGCCTCCTCTGGTGGAGACCTCACCCTCTCTTCATCGGGGGAAAACCCCTCCCTTTCGTTTTCCCCCTCATCTTCCTCATCAGTATCCTCATCTATCAGGCGACAAGCGGCGGTTGTGGTCTGCCTCAAGCCCTTTCCAAAATGGGACGAATAGGGCCCGCCCTCTTGGAGGTGGTCTCCGAGGGATCATCGCCCAGGAAAGATCTCCTTAAGAAAATGTACAGATTCACCAGAGGAAGATATTTTTTCAAGAACGAAGAAACTCTAAAGAAAAAGAAGAAAAGATACTTACAGAGAAGAAGGAAAGTCGGAATGGAGGCCTTGGTGCTTTGAAGATAAACTTTTTGAGGGAGAATGAGAGGAATATGAGAGGTTGCTGAGGAAGAGGTTTTAATCCACGTCCTTGATAACCGCCATACTAAAAGAGCAGTTACCTGGCGCTTGGGCAGAGGCCATCGAACGTGCATGTTGCCCTTCTCGCCATCATTGCGGCCGTTAGATCAACTTTCCAAAAGCTGCTACCTCATTTCCTAATAAGGCGAAGCTGCAGCAGCTGGATAGATGGACAAACCCCAAAACTAAGATAGGAAGGTCCTCCCTTTCCAAATATACTAAGGCCTTTCATTCAGAGAACAACAGGATACCTTCCTCCCTCCAAATGAAGCGAAGTCTCCTACTCTAAGGATTTAGGATGCACCCTTCCTCCTTAGAGTAGAGGGACTAAATGATGGGCATGACTTAAAAAGAATTGGCTCAAGAAGAAATGTTAGACCCAAACCCAAGCCCACCAGCCCAGGAGAAGTCAGCCTGCCCAGGTCGCTAGGGTTAAACCCAAGAAGGGGGCACCCTACAACCTGGTCCACTTTCTATGGGGCACCTACCAAGACCACCCACCTGTCTGCTTTTTGGGGGGGGGGGCACCTGGTAAGGCCGCCTATCAAGTGTTTTTGAACCTCTCATGATATTTGGGTCTCTCATTACTTGGGCCTCCTGGGATGTTACGGGCCTCTCGTTTCTTTTTTCTTTTTGGATCGTATGGGCTTCTTTGGGCCAATCTATTTTTATGCGCATGATATATAATTATAATATATAAAAATTATATTTATTTTAAAAAAATTAACTTCTCACCCCCCGCCCCCATCCCCTCAGACTTTCCTCCCCAATCCCTCAACATTCACGCATAGGGGGTGACGAAGTACATCGGTGTGACGGCGTCCATTCCGGTGACGACGACGATCGCCTGGACAAATAGATTTGGGTGGCGCTGTCACCCAGAGGTGAGAGGGCACAACCGCCCTCTTGTGCGGCGACGACGATCTAATCTTTGTTGCTGCAAAATTTTTAAAAAAAATATATTTATTAATAATTGAACGTAATTTAAAAATTAAGAAAAAGTTAAGTTTTTTAAAGAAAATTAAAAAAAATAAAAGTTATTTTTTTTAATTTATAAATATAGTTAATATTATTTATAATAAATAATATAAGTATTAAAATAAATTTAATTTTTTAATTTTAATTATATTTTTTTTGGAATTTTGGTATTTAAATAATGACAGGTCAACATTGAAGGCGTCATTATAAGTGGTTGTACACGTGTCTAAATTATTGAAAAGTCAACAAATTGCTTGCCATGTGGCAATTTTTGGTTGATTTTCAAAATCTTGCCAGAAAATCATGTAAAAAATCCTAATTTGGATTTAATGTGCATAAAAATATGTTAGGCCAAAAAAGCCCAAATGATCCAAAAAAAGAAGGAACAAACAAGAGGCCCGTAACGTCCAAGGAGGCACAAGTCATGAGAGGCCCAAATCATAAAATGCCCCAAAAATACTTGATAGGCGGCCTTGGCAGATGCCGATTAGAAAGTAGATAGACGGGCGGCCTTGGCAGGTGCCCCCTAGAAAAGTAGACAGGCGGGTACCCTCTAGCAGGTGCCCCTTAGAAAAGTTGACAGGTGGATGCCCTCTAAAAAGTGGATAGACATGCGGCCTTAACAGGTGCCCCCCAGAAAGTAGACAGACGGGTGCCACCCAAAAAGTAGATAGGCGGGTGACCTTAGTAGGTGTCCCCAAGAAAATAGATTAGAAAAGGAAGGGGGCATGTTTCCTCAAGATCGGCTCAAGAGGGAGGCTTGCTGGCTCAACCCAAGGAGGAGCCCCCATCCCAAAATTCATCTGAGGATAAAACCTGCAAGCTTGGCCCAAGAAGGAGGCCCAGTACGAAATCCTGCTGCATCTTTTAAAGGTCATTCCGAAGGGAGGAAGATGCCCTCAAGAGATTAGACTATTCAGTTTAAGAGGACTCCCCACCAGGTAGGAGTCTGCACGAAGAAGGAGTCCCCCTCATCCGAAGACTTGCTGCTTAAGGAATGGATAAGGTGCAACCATATCCCTCCTGAACCCTGTTTTTTTCGTTGGGCATGCGGATACCCCTCACTATAACTCCTGTTACAGAGGGACTTATCCTCTATAAATAGGGGATACCCCTTAACAAACGGTACCCTTCCACACTCGAGAACTCCTCTTACTACTATAATTTCGTATTCTTACATACGGAATTTTCACTTTTATCATAATTTCTCGACATAATTTATTTTCATATTCATCTATTCTTGAATTCAAAACTAACTTAAGCATCAGAGTGCTAACTTTTTATTTTGCAAGTCTCTTTCTCAAAAGCTTTTACTCAATTAGTCAAATCTAACATCAAGATCCAATATTTTTTACTCGTGCTAAAATTACACGCATCATAATTATTTATTGTTATTTTTATAATTTACAAAACTAAATAAATAAAAAAACATATTTATAAGATTAAAATTAATCGGAGGTAAAGTTAAAGAGTAAAAAAAATATAATTTTCCCCACATGTACATCACAATAAAATTATTAAAACTTCACATAACACAGCAATAAAATGGGCCATCTCCCATATGTTACTGTATTAGGCCAGTGGAAACTCGTCGTAGCCCATAAACTGGAAACGGAGCCCAATTTGATTGTACTTTTATTGATGCAGACGGAAAATTCCGCTCAGACATCTCTCTCGAATTGTGTGCAGAGATTTCATCAGAGCTGTCAGATCACCCTTTTATCCTTCTTTTGTCTTTTTGCAATCAAATTATATCTCCACAACATTATTATATAGTATATACTCTTCAAGGGATGTCACAAAATTTATATTTTTCAAAAATATTAATAAAAAATCGTAGACTTTAATGAGTACAGTAAACCAATCAATATCTCTTCAATTATTTTTTTAAAGCTCAAAATAAAAGAGTGGGCCCTCATTAAGCAGTCCAACACACCCAAACTTGCTGGATCATGAATAATGTATTGAGTTTATAATTTTTGTGTTTATACTAATTTAATAAGTTCAAAAATAAATTTGATTCTGCAAGATAACTTATCAGACAAACAAAATTCTATGATATACATACTCTTAATACTTTGGGACACATCATATTAAAAAAAATTCGACAACCTCCCCCTAAGTTTATGGTGACTGACTTGCTAACAAAAGGTAAAACAAGATCTGCATATTCAAATTAACTGGACAAGACTTCTTTGAACAGTCATATCTTCCTCCAAATAGCTCCAAATTGTAATCCGTTTAAACGGTGTATCACACCCTGCAATCACTTTTGGATTTTGTTCTTGGTCGGTCTATAATTAGATGTCATTGCACAATCATAAGGGTAACAAGTACCACTCACTCTCAGTCATTCTTTCTCTCAATTTTAGCAAGCTTCTTGCACATTTCTGCACTCCATGCGATTATTATTATGTTATTTTTTATCAAGTTACTTTAATTATTACGCCATTGTTCTTGCATTATTTTAAATTTTTCAATCTAATTTTTAGTAATATAAGTAATGACTTAAGGGAGTGCTAACTCTTGTTTTGCAGGTTAGACCTCCATTGATTTTAGAATTTTATTAGAGATCCTTTGACCCTTGTGGTGTTGTTGGACTCCAGTATGTAACAACATTATGTTCGAATTTGTTTAAATTACTATCAAATTTAAAAGTTTGTGCTTAAGATGAAGGGAGTGGATCGGTCTGAAAAACGCAAAAATAATAAATAATAATAAAAACATACATTAAACCCAATCAAGTGGTGTACCCTTAATCTTTTTCTGAACCTTCAATGTACAATAAAAAAATAAAGGCCAAGGATCTCACAAGAAAATTGAGAAGAGATGGAAAACATAAAAGGAGTTTTACCCTCATCATTTTGTCATACGGCTACAAGTTTTAATTCCTCGCCTCTGGCTCCATTCACGAATAGATCTCGAAGATGAGATCCTCTAAAATCATCCACCCTCTCACGACAAAGATATGGCCTTCTCGTGCTAGCAAGAACGACCACGAAAGAATAGAATCAAAACAACTGCTATTGATTAATGTGTATTGATTTTTTTTCGTTTTTCTTTAATTTCTAAGACCAAAAGAAGAACTTGAAGATAGAGAGAAAAGACAAGAGAGAGAGAGAGAGAGAGAAATTTGGAGAGTGCTTTAGAGGCTAGTATATGTTGTGTGTGTGGCTAAGGTTAGATGTAGGTATATATAACCTAGTCATACATATACATGAAGTTCTAACCTCGTTAGACTCCAAAACAACCATCCTAACCCTAACAACCCCTCATACACAATTTTCCCTCAAGAAAATCAGCCAATACTCTCTAAAATATCTTCCTTGACCTAGCCAAAGTCTAACCAAAGCCTTGGGCTTGTATTTAATGGACATGGCTCGATTAATTAAAATTAAGTCAAGCGCACGTCTGAAGAACTTTAATTAAATCTAATTTAATTACAAGCCCAACATTAAACTCTTCATCTTTTAATCTAATTAAAAGATCCAAGGTCATGCTCTCTCTTTCATTTTATAAGTCCAATTTATAAATTGGACCAAGCCAAATAATATTAATCCATTTAATTTGAATGACTAACTTAAATTTTAATTAATTCAATTAATTGAATTTTGAGTCATCTATCTAATAAATTGGTCTAAATAAATGATCCAATTATTTATTCTCTTCAAAAATTAATTTAATTCAATTAAATTAATCCGACTCTTTTGGAATTAATTCTATCCCATTATAGTGGTACAATGTGACTCTTTAGGTTCACCTTCAACTAGACTTGGTGTGTGTGTGACTAATACAATTAATTAAATTTAATTTAATTAAATATTTTTATTATCCATAAACGAAAATAGCGCGTTACCATGGGTGATCATCTAGCAATAGTCATGACTCTAGAGGCTAGGTGAATAGCAACGTGAACATTTAGGCTCCAAATCCGTACGAGTACATGTCTACTGTTGATCATCTCCAGCCTTAGTCTAGGGCATGGAATTGGGGGTCGGTTCCCATCCTTGACTAAACAACTACACTTGACACTCGAGATGAATTTACTCTACTGATCCGATCTAGGAAATCCATCCCTGATCGATCAATTGCTTTGGCCAAAGACTATTACATAGTGTTTGGATTTGTATTTTGAGTATTTTGTTTTGGTGTTTTGGAGATGGAGAGATAAAAATAGAAATAAATAAGTATGTGTTGGAGATAGATGGTATGTTCGAATTTGTGTTTAGAGGTAGTTTAAAATATTTTAGAATAAGTGTTGTAGGTTTGATGTTAGAATTTGGAAGACAAAAATAACTGTTCATTGTCAAACCTCTTTTATATATATTTTTATATTTAAATATATATATATAAATATTGTAGGTTTAATATTGTATTTTTTGGAGACAAAAAATACTATTCATTATCAAATTATGTCACTTTTATATTATACATGTATTAGTGTATATATATTATTTATAGAAAGTTGAAAAATAAAAAAAATAAACAAAATAAGTTGTAAAAAAGACAAAAACAAACATTGAGTGTATTTTATCTTGTCTCGAGAAATGTCAAAACATGAAAGCAAACATAGTGTTAGAGTCTAAACCATCTCAAAGCACACAAGAGATCTTGCACACGGACAAGTGATATATCCTATCTTGAAATCCACAGTTCTCGCTACATACTCCAACTGAACTGGATAAGACTTATGATGACCATGCTTTACGACAAGGCCACCAATCGTCAAATTCAAGACATAGTCTTCGTATGCACGTAACTGTCATGATTCCTCAAGTTCGAGAACGAATCTCATACTATTATAATAAAAAAAATCCCAATCATACTGATCAAGCCTTAAGAGGCTTTTACATGACGATTCCTAAGAGTCAAGTTGCCTACTAACACACTAGAACTGCCCAAACGACCTACATCTTCTGCCGACGAAATATGGTTGCAGTAATTAGTGCAAGTCTCTATAGGACCCTCAATGCCTTATATCGAGGTTCTCGACTTGGAACATTTATGTAAATAGAAGAAGATACAATGTAGAAACTTGAAAAAACATATTTTTTTTATGAACGAAAGTAATCTGTGGGACAATGTCCCATTATTTTCCTTGTTTGTTTATGTAATATGATCATCAAGATAAAGTAATATTTATTGAGAATGTATGAGACTTAGTGAAAAATATTTGACAATAAATATTAAAGTATAATTAAAAACACCAACTCAAAATAAATTAAATACATATATTTATTTTATTTTAATATATTTTTGTATTGTGAAGTATATGATGCACGTACTTTTAAATTTTTGTATGCATTAATTATTTCTTCATATAAAAAAATCAATCACTTTATATTTGTATTTATCTGTTTTAGTCATTGTGCATCCTCCACATACACATACATATACTTTTTGCGTGCTTGTTGCAGAAGATATTATTATTTTGTTACAATCTATTTTCATAAATCATTTTATTTTATTTTAAATAAACTTATTTATTGTCATGATCAGTTCAATTGGACTAAACTTTTTAAAATCGTAAACATTATATTGTTTCAAAAAATTATCTAAATTGACCTAATTCGTAGAGCGCAGACTCCCAATTATAATAGATAGTATTTGAAAACTTTATGTTGCTCGTGTCAATGTAAAGGAAATATCTTGAGATTTACCCTTAATATCTTAATATATATTTGCACCTAAATTTTAGAGAGCAATAATGGCATTGCTTTGAGATCGGAAATAGACATGAAACGTGAATAACGACCAGATCACGATGGATAGAACATCGATAACAACGACGATCATTGGATATGATCAGGGGGTGCGGACATGGGATCGTGATAGGAGATGAGATGTAGATGATAATCACTTGTAAACTGATTTAATTATTTTTTATTATAAAAAATAATAATTATAATATAACAAAAAAAAAATGTATAAAACAAATGTAGCAAGTTGCGGACATATAGTTTCTTTTTGTTTAATTTGTATTAAGGCGTGATCCCTTCCGCGACTCGGGCCTTGGACGATGACCGCGACTTCAAGCTTTTTATAAAAAAAAATATTACAATATATATATATATATATATTAAATATCTATATATGTATTAATAATTTTCTTTTTTTTAATAATTTAATATGTATTATTATATATAGAAAAAAAATTATTAATACATATATAGATATTTAATATATATATATATATTATATGTATATTACTAATAGGCCTAACACATTCGTGATTCTATACGTCCTGGTTGAAGCCAATTATCATATATTCTTGTCTTGGACGCGTTTGTAGCCAGTCCATCTCATTATGAATACGTGATGTTTCGCTTCGACCAAAACGTGTAGAAATACGAATATATTGGACTTAATTAATAATATATATATTAAATTAATATATTGATTGTTGATAATTTCATGATCTAATTTTAACTAATTCACTAAAAAACTTGAAATATTCACTATCAATCGATGAGATATTACAAATTAATATAACTCCACTTATTATATATATATATTAAATATATTATGTATTCTATATAATAATATATATATATATATTAAATTATAAAAAAAGAAAATTATTAGTACATATATAATAATACACACATATATATAGATATGATCATTAAAATATCTTTTTTTTTAAAAAAAAAAGCTTGAAGTCGCTGACTGTGACCGTGATTTGGAGTCGAAAAATTAAAAAAAAAAATTGTGGAAGTCCGCGACTTGCTATATTTTTTTTATATGTATTTTTTGTTATATTTTTATTATTTTCTTTTTTATAATAAAAAAATAATTAAACCATTCTAAACTATCTTGACTAGATTGGAGAGAGATGGAATATATCTTAGGAATACTTACATTTTGACTCCGATTTATTTAAATTATTTTTTATAATCAAAATATAAGATAATTTGTGTAATGATATTGAAATTTTTAAAAATTATGTGTATTTTAAAAAATATGGGCATTGTTTTTTTTTTTTTTAATTAGAAGGTAAGATATGTAATGTAAAACTCTATACAATATACACCAACGTCCATCCCATGAGACCTACCAAGCTATTCTCAAAATTTTAAAAATATAAATAACTACAACAGATGAAGGCTCGTAAGACACAAGCAATTTATGTCTAATTTGCTCAACAATGAGTGAAGCTAACGCTGACGACTACGTTGGACTCACGTCGTCTTCCAAGCCGAAGCTGAAGCAATTTGGCAAGCAACAACAACAACTGCTATGCTGAAACATTCTCAAGTTCCTCTTTTACCGAATATGATACAAAAGTGAAGCCAGCATTGTTGGTTTGCTGCTTGTATTGGGTACTTTCCTCTTCAACGTTTTGCAGCCGAATTTGTCACTGTTGTCAAGGCTCCAACTAACAAATCAGTAGGATACGTGCATTGAAAGAATAAATGTTCATGTGTTTTTGGGTGCTCCCCATACAAGATACACAAATCACCAAAATGGTATATCCAAGGCTTATCCGACATGGAACATGGGTAGTTTGTATAAATGATGTTGATAATTTGTGGGCGTATATGTAAATCCAAAAAGTGAAAATGGTTTGTTTAAACAGACTATAAGTCAAGTCTATCTTATTAAGGTTGTTCTTACTTATAAGATATAGAGATAGTTACATTTATGCTCTCTGACTTATGATCTGTTTACACAAGCAATCTCTATCTTTTAAACTTACATATACATCCACAGAAAATATTAATGTTTACATAAATTACTCTTATTTTTATAAAATTACAAATATACCCCAAAAACATCAATATCATTACATAAATTATCATTGCTTTTTTTTTTTTTGCCAGATGTGGTTTCAATAAATGTGCAAAGGACATGAGTGGTTTATATTAACAGACAACAATTTAAGGATGTGAATGTAATTATTTCTAAGATATATTCCATTCAATCAAGATAAGGTAGTGTTTTGATTTTAAGAATATTTTTTTTATTTGAAAAAAAATTTTTACGCTCGCATGCATGCACCCTTACACATGTTCTCAATAGGTTTTGAACTCAATATCTCCATAGTGATGAGTTATATCTTCATCTTTGTAATGGTAGTTTGGTTATAAATGATTTATTTGACCTGCAATGAGTTAGTAATAGTCATTTCGAGAGTAAATATAGATGTCTATTTATTTTTTTATTGAGTTTTGACTTATAAAGGAATTTATTTGTGCACAAAAATAAATATTAAAGACAACAGATATAATTATTCAAATTACAAAAAATTTACCTATAATTGCTCTAGATCTCAACAACCGCAGTATCATTATACTAAAAATAAAAGTGAAATGCGAAATAGCTCAAAGACGAGTGTTTGATTTTTTTTGTTTTTATTACTTATAATTTTATTGATGAGTTACAGAAGTTTTAGGGAATTGTTTATTATGTTTTATTTAAACTAAATTTAAATAATATATAAAATATATATATAAATATTTTTAATTTATTTTTAGTAATAGATTTATATTTGAAAATGGTAGAGGAAAGGAGAAAAATATAAGAAAAATCAATGAAGACATTCAACGCTGCCAATAAATAACAATAAATTCACTGAAGAATAAGACCTCATTTGGACTGTTACTTTCGGCCAGAATCTGATCTCCTCCATTCTCGCCGCCGTTTCCTTGTCTGATTTCCTCTCTCTCTCTCTCTCCACAGACGTAAACACTCACACATCAGAGGAAAAGGGAGGAACTTTCTTTCTTGGGTTTGAAGTGAAATGGCGAGTAGTGGAGGATATGGCGATGCGAGCCAGAAGGTAGACTACGTGTTCAAGGTGGTGCTGATTGGTGATTCGGCGGTGGGCAAGTCCCAAATACTGTCACGTTTCGCCCGCAACGAGTTCAGCTTGGACTCAAAGGCCACCATCGGTGTTGAATTCCAGACCCGGACTATGGTTATACAGCATAAGTCCGTCAAAGCTCAGATCTGGGATACCGCCGGCCAAGAAAGGTAAAATACTGCTGTGTTTGTGGTTTACATGTTCGCTTTTGCTTGTTGAGATGATACCTGCAATATGAGTGTCTGCATGTGGGGAAAAAAACTGATGGGATTCGTCTCGAGAAATAATTCGTAGCTGATCTTTGCTGGATTAGCCTGCTTCTCCGTTGATTCGCTGATTTCGGTTTAGTTGCATAATATTCAGGCCGTAGAATTTGAATTGATGTTGGAATTGAGGCGCCCAACTCTTATTTTCTTGCTTTGGTCTCATTTTAAGATTGTGAATTGGGATTGTTTTAGGTTTCCAAGGAGCTCAAGTGGATAGCCTTAGTTCTTGGCTCTAGAGCTATGTTAGTTTGTTTGAGGTGCAGTTGATCTGTATTTGCATATCTAAGGCTGCCTTTGTGGTTTTGTCATCCATTTATGGTTAATTGCGGAGGAGTTGATCTATGAGAAATAAGTGTTTAGAACCTGATGCTGTAAAAGTTCGAGTTTGAAAACAGAGAATCAAATACATTGGTATCATTTATAATCCCACTTAATTACTGGAGCCAAACTGTTCCAAGACGATGTCCGTTTGGTTGGGATGAATAGATGGAATTGGTGACGATCCTATCTACTGTTTGGTCGGTTTTCTGCGACTGATACTCATTAGGATCCTATGTCTGAATCTGACAGAAGATTATAAATGATCTTAGGAGGACTTCGAATACATAGTCATTTTCAGCCCGCAGTTTACTATCAACTAATAACAGTTACATTTTGCTGGCGTAACATGGTGTGTTGAGCTTATTTTTCTTTTGTTCTGCTGCAAATTTTGGCTCAAAAAATTTATGGTTCTCGACAATTTGGCGTATTTGGTTTTCTTTAACAATTGAGTATTGTGAAGGCTTTGAACCCAAACTTATTCTCCTTTATGTATTTGATTTGCCTTATTCATTAGTGCATAGTGACATATTGTCTATGAGAAATATTCGTTGAAAAAATTGTGGAATATTTTCGAGTAGAGTTGATTTACTTTATAGTGGCTTCCTCTAAGGTAATCGGATAAGAATCCTCTGTACTATTTCAACCTCTATTGTGTAAGACCAACTTATTGGACAGGCTCCCCCTTTGTTTGGTTTCAATTTTTGGCCAGTTTTCAAAACGGATCACAATTGATATTTTAAAGGCTTTGACTGGTTATAATCGACTCAAAACTCTCCGTATAAAAAGCAACAAAAATCAACCCAAAACCTATCCTACCTCTCTTCCTATATTATTTATATATAAAAAATTACAAAACACCTACTATTAGGACTTGATTTGGCTGATTTGATATTTATAATAACTTTTGTCTCCTTAAAAAAATATTTTTTTTAATCTATTTTAAACAATTATTTTCACCATTATTAAGACATGATTTGATATTTCAGTAACTTTTGTCGCTTTTAAAAATGATGCAAAGCATATTGTCATCCATTTTCAAACCTCTCCGTAAACAATACCTAGCGTTCATCAGGATCCCTGTTACACATTTCAAACTTTCTAAAACCTAAATTCAATTTCCTTAAACCTTCCAACCCTATAAAAAAACAACTCCAAACAAGTTTATACTTTTGCCTGGATTATGGTTTTGTAAATTTTTATACTTCTTTTGGCCTTCGTATTCTAGTAACATGTTGCATGACTTGCTTAATGTCTAGATTTGGAAAAAGTGATAACTTTTGCCATTCTAACGACTCTTCGTTTCTTGAACAGATACCGAGCTGTTACAAGTGCATATTACAGGGGCGCTGTGGGGGCTATGTTGGTGTACGACATAACAAAACGACAGACCTTTGACCACATCCCACGTTGGCTAGATGAATTGCGTGCTCATGCAGACAAAAACATTGTAATAATTCTGATTGGGAACAAAACTGATCTTGAGGACCAGAGAGCTGTGCCTACGGAGGATGCCAAGGAATTTGCTGAAAAGGAAGGACTCTTCTTCCTAGAAACCTCAGCACTGGAAGCGACAAATGTGGAGGAGGCATTCGTAACCGTGTTGACAGAGATTTTCAACATTGTGAACAAGAAAAACCTCGTTGCTGGTGATGATCAAGCAAATGGCAATCCCGCGTCTTTATCTGGCAAGAAGATTGTTATTCCTGGTCCAGCCCAAGTAATCCCAGAGAAGAATAGGATGTGTTGTAGATCGTGATTTCTTTCTTTAAGGGTGGTAAGTTTTTTTGTGTTTGTGGTGTATTGAGTTGTAAATTTATGTTGTTACAGCATCTGCATGATAGGTAAATGATTATTTGGTTTTGATATGAGAAACAGCATAACACTAAGTTCAGATTTGTTTCTAATTAAGTTATTCAGCCCCTTTGCAAATCATGAGGCAGCTTTATTCGGCGGGTTTAATGCAATTTCCTTTTCTATGATATTGTAAATTAGTAAATTATATTCATATAAAAAAAATAACAGTAATTTATCTCCCTATGTATGGAGAGTAATTTGTTGCATTTTTAAAAATATAGAGAGGTAATTATTATTATTATTATAGGAAGGTAATTTGTTTATTTACAATATCATAAGAGGGTTACTTGTATTTTTTTTGTTTATTTGGCCATTGTTGGTGTGTCTTGATTCGATGGGCAGTCATATTCCAGACATCATATCTCGTCTCAAGCTGTTGAAATTACATACTTATTGTTTAGTTGTATTACTACTATTATTTGCATTCGTAGCTGGTCTTACAACTTGCTTTTGGACATAAGATGTGGTGCTTTTGGACACCACTATATTACCAAAATATAAAACAATACACCATCAAAATAAACCATCTTTAACATCTACAACATATCAACATTTACAACAATACAATGTCAAAATAACCATCTTAAAAAAAAAAATACTTGAAAATTTTAATTTTCATTGACATTTGTTAAAGAAAGAAACAAAAGTATAAAAATATTAATAACTCATCTACCAAAACTAAAAAAAAATATAGCTTAAGAAAATACAAAGAAGAGAAGAGAAAACGTTTGTGCTAGCGGACGGCAAGAGAAAGTAGTGGTGGGTGAGAGAAGAATGATGGAGGGTGTGAGAAGTGAGAAGTGGAGGAGAGAAATGAGAGAAAATAAAAGAGAAATAAGAGACAAATGAAAGAAAATTGCTGCAAAATAGGCCGTCCTTTATTTTAAATCAGGCCCAGACACAGATCCAACCCATTAAATTAAAATGATTAGGTTTGGGTCGGGTAAAAGACCCGCTCTAACCGTTCTTACCCGAACCTATCCCCAAATTTTTTCTCTTCATACAGGTCACATCGCTCTGCTCTCTCGTTCTCTCGTCTCGTGAGTCGTGACCGATCTCCAAGCTGCTCAATCCCTCTCCAACCCACCGCTGCCGCCGCTGCTTTCGATGCCACCTCAAGAAAAGAGCAAGTGTTTTACACTAAGAAAAATCCCATCTCATTGCACTAAAATTTCTGGGTTTCTTTTATGGAGCTACTTATCACTTTAGCTGTCGCAAGTATCCTACTTCGAATGTATTTTTTCCTGATGTTTGTGAGATTGATTTGAAAATGATCGAGTGGGAAAAAAATGACTATGGATTGGTAGAAAACCAATAGACTTAGACTACCTGTATTGGCAAAGATAGCACGTGACATTTTGACAGTTCCAACTACTGCCGTTGCATCAGAGGTGGCATTTAGTGTCAGTGGTCGTATTATTGATGAATCACGTATGTGTTTGCTTCCAGATGCAATAGAAGCATTGATAGTAGCTGATGATTGGATCGGATCAATTCCCAAAATATGTAAGTAAAATTAAATACATCTTTAATATGGTTAATCTTGTATTTATTAATATAATTTATTGTCTATTATCTTTTGACTATTGCAGTTGTTCATAATATGGAACCGTTTGAAACTCAAACAGATAACGGTTAAAGTAATGACATATAAGGTTGATAGTTGTTTTCCTTTTTGTTTTCTTTTACCCGTTTGGTTTTTATATTTTTATATTTTAACTACTTTGACAATTTCCATTTTCATGATAGGTGGTGTCACGAAGTCTCAATTGTTGCAGACTATGGAGGGAGAAAGGGAGTGAAGTTGGTTCTTAATGTTTTATTTTATTTTTTTTATATTGGATAGGTTGCACTTTTAAATTTTGTATTTGTATGTGTAGAGATCAATTTGTTGGAACTTTTTCATCGTACCTACCAATGCAATTTCATCATATTTAGTAGAAATTATTTAAAACATACAAAAAAAATTTACAGAATTAGGGAGGATTTTGATTTATTACAGATATGGGCAGCACCGTAACATGTTGCTGAAAATTTGAAAAAAAATTAAATTTAATGTCACCGCCAACAAAGAACGCGGTGAAACTTTTGAATTAAAAGAAAAAAAAGACAACTGATGTTACCTCGTAATTATAAAAAAAAAAAAAAAAGAAAGCTGCTTTGTCGCTCTCAAAACCACCGGCACCTTCTCTCTAAAATTTCGGCGTCGTCACAGCGAGTTGTCGGCCACCAAACATACCGTTCGACTCCCCTTGATAAGACAAACATTTCCCCTCAAACAATTTCAAATTTTATTAACTGTGGACAATGGGCTTTAACACCACCACCGCACTTTCCCGCAGTTGATTCGCCGCCACTAGAGTGACCCACGATCACGGACCACCACCACTGGACTTGCCTCAACCTAAGGGTTCTAACGAGACCAACTTAGCTCAATTTTATCTAGTATTTGTTTAGATCTGAAATTTGAAGATTTTTCCACCAGAAATATTCGCACTAAAGCTGTTTGTCGCCGTTTATCCACTGTCAGGATGAATCACGGCCTGAGACCACCACCGTTCGAATTCTCTTGTCCAGACGATTCCAAGGAGACCAACCTTGTTCAATTTCATCAAGTATTTGTTGAGATCTTAAAATTTGAAATATTTCTGCCGTAAACATTTATGCTGAAGCTGTTTGCCGTCGTTTCTCCGCCGTCAGGATTAATCACGGCCTGTGACCACCATTGTTTGAATCCTCTTGTCCATATGATTCCAACGAGACCAAGTTTGTTCATTTTCGTCAACGTTTCACGGATATCCGAAATTTTGAATTTTTCACCATAATTTTTTTTAATTCTGCTAAGATTCTTAGCCTTATTTTTTTTATTAAAAAAATGGCACCACGATTTTAGATCTTCCATGAAAGATTTTTTTTTTTTTAAAAAAAAATATTTGTACCATCAACGCGGTGCCACTTAAAATCTTAAAGGAATCAAAATCCACCTATTTTTGCAATTTGCTTTTAACATTTTTTAAATAATTTTCTCTCATATTTACTTCATGTATTATGTATATATTGTTGGGATAAAATATTATTAGTGGTTTATTTTATTTTCTTAAATTTTTTATTTTACATAATCCACTTAATTCATTTTTTATGGCCCCAAGAAATTTTTGCTTTACAGTTTTTACTTAATATATACATAGAAATTTAATGGCCAAGAAGGGCAGCATTTGTAGTAGAGAGAGAGAGAGCGAGAGAGAAGGAAAAAATTGGGTCCGATCCCTGGTTTGATAGGGTTGATCCGATTCCAAGATACATTGGGTTTCGGGTCGAGTCTAGGCCCAAGTATAATTTAATGAATTGAATTTTATTAGGGCCTGGGTAGGGGTATTGCCTATCCAATTACAGACCGACTACAAAAGAAGGGAAGAGGGGGAAAAATGAGAAGAAAATAAAAAAATTATAAAGAAATAAAAAATTTGATGTTATTTTCTTTTTTTTATGGCCGCCGTCTCGTAGCCTTCGCTGCCCATTAAAGTGCCTAGGATCTCCATCATCATATAGATTCCCTCATACCCCCTACGGACGCCTTGGGATTATTACCTGGTCTTCTGCTTGCATTCTATACTCTCGTGGAGACCGAGCTAAGGTGTTCTCGACCATCATTTACTGAATTAGTTAGTTGTTTTTTTGCCATTTAAGGCTCCTTGACGAACCCCCCCTTATAGTTGACCTTCAAGTCTTTTTCAGTGACGGTTGAGAGTGAGAAAATCCTAGGAAGTTGCCCCCTCAAGATAATGCCCTCAGGTCTTTATCTTGAATCAGTCTTTTATTCAACTCGGGAAACCTCCCCCGATCGAGGAGGCGAGAGCTGATTCGAAGAAGAAGCTCGAAGCTGACATCTATCGGAGAGAAGAGCGGCTGAAGACCCGGCTGAAAGCCTGTCTATAAGCCAAGACCCGGTCCGGTCGGCGCTATTCTAATTGCAAGGAAGAATAGAGTAAGCTGATCTACTGCTCTATCCCTCTTGGACTATGAGTTAGATGTTCGGGTTGGCAGCTATGAGTTATGAGCTATAGATGCTAGAGTCCGGACTTGCCTTATTTAGCTCTGTGCGAGGAGAATGATCAACTCTTTATGTTAGAAGGTGCAAAATCCATAAGATTGGTTCTTTCCTTTTTGATGGGATGGGTCTGTCGTCCTCCTCATTATAGTCCGCCTAGAATCCATAGCATTTCGTCGGAATACATCCGGTCTTTTGGTAGATACCAGAAAGATGGGGAGGAAAGTTCTATCCAGTTGTTGGGGCTCCTCTCTCTGATGCAACATAATATCGTAGTATTCACTAAAGCGAGGAAGGGGTGCGTCATCATTTAGTTAGCAACGGAAACTGGTGAAATTGACCTCAATACGCAGGTAGAAATAGAACACTCAAGGCTTACGACGTAAGGAGCGAAAACAAAATACCCTTTGTCAGCCTTTTTCCATCGATAGAGACATCGCCCGACCAAAGACAATGTCCCAAAACGATCGAGAGATCAGTGCTAGGCACCGAGCCATATTCAACTTACTAGAAGCGAACTTCCTTCCATTCATACCCAAATTCAACTGTCTAAGTTGAGGATCCACCATTGATTGGTACTGAATCCGGTGGCTTGTTTGAAGAGAAAAAATCGAGAGAAGGACCTGAAAGGGACCGAACGGCTTTAGAAGGTTAAGAGGGACTAGTTCTATTCAAAGCATCTAGTACGAGGGTATTATTATCAGTTTGTAAGAAATCCTGCTTCCTACTACCTTGCCTATTGTTAGCTGGAAGTCCGATTCAAGTTGATTGGCTAAGCCTTCGACCTCGCTTGAGGATAGGCTGGTGCCTTAGTCCTTGACTTCTTTTCTCCTTGCTCTTAGCGCCTACCTTGTCTATTCCCCGCTTGCTTCTCTTCTTCCAACTAGCTTTCAACTAGTCTAAGGTGCGTCCTTAGCTCTTTGAACACATGCTTCCTTCAGAAATGCTTGCTTATGGTATAATATTAAGCTGATCCTACATCTTACTTGTGTAGAATCGATAGGTAGAAGGCATTCAGTCGTGACTTCTTCGTCCGTTAAGTAGCCAATGAGCTCTTTATTTATCTGGTTTTATCTTGTTGGTAGGGTCGGTCTATCGCTTTCAGCTATACGCTCTTCGAGAAAATGCAATATCCAGTAAGAGGTAACAGGCGGAATCAAAAAGAGGAATACGGTTGATAAGATAGGACTAATGAATGGTGGGATGGTGTGCTGCTAACAGATCGGTGCGAGCACCAACTTAGAACAAAGGACACACGTCAATCAAATGAAAACAACATTAAGCATGAGTGAAGAGTCGACAAGAGCGGATAAGACCTATTAACCGAGGAAAGAAGTGGCCCTTTGCCCAACCCACGATTGATTACCTGGAGTGCCTGTGAACTACAAAAAGGAATTTCATCCGTCACTTCGCCACCCTTTCAAACTGATTCCTTCTAGCTTCTCGGCGAGAAGGTTGGCACAAAAGCAGCGCATTCTATCACTGGATTCGGAGGATCTAGAACTAGAGCTGGATTCAAGTTCTCCCTGGTTTGAACTAAGACTGTGCTATCAATAGAAGTAACTAGCCAAGTGCCTTTGCCGCCTGCCATACCATTGATATAATTAGCATTGACAAACCACTTCGAGGAGGTGATCGGACTGGAGTGCTTTCATCAAATGATGCATGTGGGCTGAGCCATTCCCATCCCAAGTGGTAGTCCTGCTGCGGCCTCTGACCGTCTGTCCCGTCTCATCTTTCTTTGGCTATACTTGAATGTAGCCAGCCATGTTTTTACGAAAAAGTATTTATTATAACATAAGCATTGAACACTTTAGACTAGGTTTTGGCCCATACATGCAAACACAACAAAGAAAACCAAACAAAGACAGAGAAAGCCGTGCATTAAAACACACTACTTTGCGTCGACGGACTACTTATTTGAATCTTCTAGAAAAAGAGTCGACAGACTCTTCTAGTCTCCTCGGTGACCGCGGGGGACAGCATGCACAATTAGGTCTTCCTGCTCCACCCGCAGCGCGTGCTGCCTCCCCTCAAAATCCTCTATGCGCTCTTTGGTAGCGCGAATGCGCGCTTCTTCTCTAATATTTCTCAACAAACAGCACCCATATCCCGTATGGAGCCATCTTCTTCATCTAACTTGCCCTGGCTTTACAGGACGATATTCGGTCGAGCTCCCTACCCCTTACATAATGGAAGGAAAGCGAGTTAACTTAGCTATCACAATACCTTAGACACGCTATCAAAAGCGCTTATAAAAGGCATTTCAAAAGGGTGTGTATAGATCCCACCCTAAACATGGGCCGGGGATTGGCTGCCTGTGGCTTTCTTTCCTCCTTTCTGTATGTATCGGATGTCCGGAAGTTGTATTGAACCTTCTTGGTGTCCAAGGCGACTAGCGATAGAGTGGGTCTTCGATACGAGCGAGAAAGGCTTTCCGTGTCTCATGCATTCAAGTCTATGTGTGTCACATAAACCTTCATAGCAAGCACAGAAAGAGAAACCATAGGACTTTGCCAGCTGCCTAGTCCGATCAGTACAACGTATTCAACCTGTCAGGAATGATATCCACCACTTCACTTGAATTCTTTATGAGATTCCCCATAGGCACACAAAGAAAGGGGACTCCAAGGAGCCAATATAAAAACACTAGTTCGAGCAATGAGTACTTCTTTCGATACTGGATTTCCTGCTGCAATTTCATCATAAGTGGGACTATTTCTCGAAGAAGATGGAGGACGTCGAGCTGGTGGCATAGATTTAGTATGAATCTTCTAGGACGAGGTCAAATAGCACGAGCGAGCTTATGAAAGCACGAACCCTAGAGGAAGATCAAGGGGGTCAGATCCCCAGAAGAGGAGGGTGGGACAAATCTGGTCTTTATCTTTGCAAGGGAATAAAATAAGCAGTATTATATGGATGCTCAGAATTGGATTGATGGCCTAAGCCTAAGATAAGGCACAGCCAAAGCAGGGACTTAGAGACTAGCAACCGATTGTGGGCATCTTTCGATGAGTAGGTTCAATTTCATCAAGTATTTGTTGAGATCTTAAAATTTGAAGCATTTCTGCCGTGAACGTTTGTGCTGAAGCTGTTTGCCGTCGTTTCTTCGCCGTCCAAATGAATCACAACCTGAGACCACCATCATTTGAATCCTCTTATCCAGACAATTCCAACGAGATCAAGTTTGTTCATTTTCGTCAATGTTTCACAGAGATTCGAAATTTTAAATTTTTCATCATAATTTTTTTTTAATTTCTGCTAAGATTCTTAGCCTTATTTTTTTTATTAAAAAAAATGGCACCACGATTTTAGATCGTGGTGCCATGAAATAATTTTTTTTTAAAAATAAAATATTTGCAGCGTCAACGCCGTGCCACTTAAAATTTTAAAGGAATCAAAATCCACCTATTTCTGCAATTTGCTTTTAACATTTTTTAAATAATTTTCTCTCATATTTACTTCATGTATATGTATATATTGTTGGGATATAATATTATTAGTGGTTTACTTTATTTTCTTAAATTTTTTAATTTACATAATCCACTTAATTCATTTTTTATGGCCTTAAGAAATTTTTGCTTTACAGTTTTTACTTTATATATACATAGAAATTTAATGGCCAAGAAGGGCTGTAGCATTGCAGCAGAGAAAAAGAGAGAGGGAAAAAATTGGGACCGGTTCCGGGTCTGATAGGGTTGATCCGAGTCCAAGATACATTGGATCTCGGGTCTCGGGTCGGGTCGGGTCTAGTCTAGGCCCAAGTATAAATTAATGAATTGAATTTTATTAGGGCTTGGGCTTGAGCTTGGACCTAGGTAGGGGGATTGCCTATCCAATTACAGGCCTACTACAAAAGAAGGGAAGGGGGGGACGGAAGAGGGGGAAAAATGAGAAGAAAATAAAAAAAATTATAAAGAAAGAATGAAGAGAAAAAAATTTGATGTTATTTCTTTTTTTTTATTAAAATTAGAGAATGTATATCTTATGTATTATCTATTTTTTTGTAATTTAAATTTAAGTTATATATATTTCTTTTTTATAAGAAAATAAATTTATCCCTTATCTATATATTTTTATACATTATGTAATTATATCACTTTATCTATTTTTTTAATATTTTCTGAATATATTTAAATGAGAAACATTGTAACAAAATATAGTATGATTAATAAATAATAATAATCATCTCAAAAAATTAAATGAGACACATTTTGTTCAATAAATAATCATCATCTTGTTCAAGTGTTTCATCATCATCATCTTGTCCAATTGCTTGTTCATCATCATCATTCTTTTCATAAATTTTTAAAACTATCTTCTTGTTCTTGTTCTTCTTATTTATAAGCAAATTATTCATTATCGGTTATAACGTTTACCGTGTAAAGGTGGAATTTCATTTTCTGTAGTAACTACTAGAACATATTCGACCTCATCCTCCTAAAATGATGCCTCAGTCCACCTTGACACTACAAAAAAGCGGATTTATTGGGACGAATTTGGGGACAGATTGACGTCCCATTTCATTTTTGGGACGAGATTTGGGACACTTTTGGGACGAAACGATGTCCGTCCTAAAACATCCCGTCGAAAAATATTTCGAACGATTTTTGGGACGCCCTATTGAAGCCGTCCGAAAGCACGTCCGAAGGACAAATAATTAAAGTATAAGTTTGGAACATCCTTAGGGACGGGTTTTGGGACCACCTTTGGGATGTCTTTTCTTTTTTATTTGGCATGGAATGTCGTCCCAATTTCATTTTGGATGAATAATTAAAATATAAGTTTGAAACAGACTTACTGACAATTTGGGACGTAACTTTTAAACCGAACGTATTATTTTTTGAAAGATTTTGGGACGGCGTTTGGGACGTGTTTTTTTTTTTTTTTTTATTTGGGACAGAATGTCGTTCCAAAATTTAGTCCCTATTTTTAGTTGATTTACAAAAATTAATCTTTGTTTTTGTTTTTTTTAATTTTTTATTGGGCAAAGTTTTACTATATTATATTTATGATTGAAGATAATATTTGTCATACAAAATAAATTTGAATTAGCCAAAATAATTTAAATCCAGTGCATATTTCACAATTTGAATTTTAAAATAAAAATATTAAAATTTAAATCCTAATTTAACGGTTGGCTAAGGGTCTGCAATCTCTTCATCCTACTATTGCAGCAGCTAGTGGCTGGTTGGGGAGCAACATCTGGATCCCCATCTTGTTGAGCAGTATGCCCAACATAAATTTGATTTTCTAAAACTGTGTTGAGAAGGGAGGTTCTAGGGGAGAGGCGGCATTGGATGTCGATGCTTTGTGGTCTTTGGTCCACAGAAAAATGGCATCTGATGTCAATGCCTCATACCAAAGACTCGGCCCCTCTTTCTCCCCTTGGTCACCTCGATCCAAAGTTATTCTTCCTCTAAAGGTGTGACACTGGCAGCAGATGAGCCACCCACCTCCGGTGGCATCAGATGTGAGGTACGCTCCTCAAGCAATTCTGATATGTCTCATAACAATAAGTAAGATATAATACGTTAGTAAATAATTAAATTTTTTGTTTTAAGGAAAAAAAAAAAGAAGTGTAACTTATCATGAGAAAATTTTTTGATACGTTATTCTGATATGTAATTTTTTGTTTTAAGTGTTTACATGAAACATTCATGCCATCATAACAACACATCTTGAGAAAATAGAAAAACAAACTAAATTACGATTATACAATTTTGGTGTGCATCATGCAAGTATTTCGCTCTAAAGCGAAGGAAACATAGCTGAACTTCTGAATTTCTTCAATTTGATTTCTCAAGGGCAATATATATCATTTGAAGTTGCATTTTCTCTATTTAGTTTCAGCAGAAACAACAGTGACTGTGAACTTAAATCTCATCTGAAGTCTAAAGACTGTGTGGGGGTATGCTGATCTCAACTAGCTAGGAAAAGAATAACACTATGTAGGAAATACCACCAAATGCAAATGCATTTTTTCACATAAGTGGACTTGTGCATGAGAGGATCTGTCATTTGGGATCAAGCACGAACCAAACTCAGTCAAAAGGACAATTCATCTAATAAAATCAGCACTTTACTGAGGCTTCTTCGTTAACAATTCCTAACATGAAATAATAACAAATGTAGGACAACAAATTGAACACTAAAGTCTCTGGCATCATTTAATGGTTCCTTTTCCCAATCAAGAAGAAGCTAAGAAGCGGTGGTCAATCTTGAGTTGGTTTAGCTCTTCCATTCATCATTTTCTACTTCTATTCCTCTTCTATTTCTACATAACAACGATATATTCCCCGTGAGAAAAAAAAATTCTCTGTGTGCACCTCATTTACTTAAACAAACCAAAGGAGTTCAGCTTAATCTGGAAAAATTGATAAGCAGGCATGTTGACTTTAAAAAACAAATAAACATGAAAATAATATTAATTGTAGTTCTGGTGATTTCTTCTAGTCAAAAAGCTGTCTGATTATAATTATTATAATATTTTTAGAGACATATAATCATCCACAAATAAGTTCTAATTGAAGAGAAAATAAATAGCCTATATATATATGTGTATGTGTGTAAAGAAAAGTATCTCTCTTACAATCAAAGATCTAGGATTTCAAATGGTTTACCAGAATTTGAAGACGCGGAATGAATTTATTAATTTATTTATCAATTTGAAAAAAGTAGAAATAATTATAAAAAAATAAGTCTATAACTCCAAATTGTGTAAATCAACTATTAACATTTTATTACAACTCAATTGAATTGCATAAAAATTATATCATATATTTGTTAAGAAGGAATACGATAATTCAATGTTCATACTTATGAGACTATTTTTGTAATCAACTATCATTACAGTAAATCATTCGACGGAAGTAGCCGATTTTAGATCCGACCGTTAGATATGATCACATTAATGTTATATTACTTTACTTGAAGTTTCAAACCAATCTAGATTATGAATATCAATATATCGTATTTGAAAAATTAGACTATTATTCGAGGATGAAACGGGACGCAACGTTGGGACGAATTTTGAGAGGAAAGAGGAACAATTGTCCTAATGTCGTCCCAAATGCAGTCCCAAGTTTTTGAGAATTTTGAAATTTTAACCCACCAGAGTTTAAATCAGACGAAATTTGGGACGAAAAAAGTAGCCATTAGAATTTAGTCATTGAAATTGTGGGACGGAATCAAGGCCGACTTGTTGGGACGACATTTAGAAGAACATCTCGTTAGAAAATTAGAAACCTTCATGTCGTCCCAAATGTCATTCCTAATATCATCCCAAATATGAGACGGCTTTGTCGTTGTCGCAAATGTCGTCCCAAACTATTACCCACCAAAATCTTAGAACAATATTTGGGACGATTTTGGACGGTTACTATTTTTTGTCCGTTTTTGGAAGGAATTTTGGGACGACCTTGTTGTTTTGGGATGGTGAGTACTAGAGCGAGGCTTTGTGTCCTAATTCCGTCCGAAGTCATCCCAAAACCGTCCCAATAAGGCCTTTTTTTGTAGTGTGAATCAACTCTGTGGTAGGTTGGATTTAGATTTGATGTTTACTAGCCTTGCCACTGTAGATAACTAAGAGTGACTCTCACTTCCACTGTAGAACGGTTGATCCTGCAACGCTTACAATATCAAAAAACTTATCAGTATTGTACTTTACCCTATTGTTAGAACTCACACCAACCTCATTCTCATCTGACTGATGACTAATAGGTGTCATTTTATTAAATCTATCCTTATAATTATGAAATTCATGTTCACTATATGGCAGAGGAAATATAGGACCAGCTGTATCAAACACCATTCTCTAATCCCAATTTAGTTGCTCATAGTTATTCCATTGTGTTGTCTGGTTAGTCAGATGTAAGAAATTCATTTTAACATGAGACTTAGAAGAGGAAATTTATGGGAAAATAATTTATTGATAAACTTGAAAAATCATTCCATGGGTTGAAGCAATCTCGAAAACAGTGGTACAAGAGATTTGACAAAAGTTTATGATCAGGCAAACATACATAAGAAGCAAATACAACCATTTTGTGTATTTTGTGCAAGCTACAAGATGGATAATTTATATATCTTCTACTTTATATTGATTTATGTGTTGATAGTTTCGAACAATCACATGAAAATTGAGAAGTTAAAGACTCAGATGAAAAGGGAGTTTGAAATTAAGTATTTAGGTGAAGCACGGAAAATTCTTGGCATGAAAATTACCAGAGATAGAGAACTAAAGAGGCTTTTGCTTAACTCAGAACCAATATTTGAAAGCAGTACTAAAACATTTTATTATGAATGAAAAGTCAAAACCAATTAATACTCCTTTTGCTCCTCATTCCGAATTAGTGTTTCTATGTCACCAAAGAATGAGGCAGAACGAGAATACATATCAAGAATACCTTATACAAAATGTTGTTGGTAGCTTGACGTATATTATAGTATGTACAAAGCCAGACATTGCACAGGTAATTGAAATGGTGAGTAGGTATATGTATGATCCTAAAAAAGACCAAGGACAAGCTGTGAAATGGATTCTATTATAGATCCAAAAAAGCATTGGGGTTTTGCATTGACATTTGAGCATGGACACAATCAGTGTGTTATTGAGTATTCTGATTCAAACTTTGTTGGTAAGTTTGACAAATGAAGATCAGCTACTAGTTTTGCGTTTTACACTTGCAAAGCCCCAGTGAGTTGGAAATCAACTTTACAGTCAACAGTTGCTTTGTCTACTACATAAGATAATTGTGAACTGGGAGTTTATCATAAATATATCATAATACATTGCGACAATCAAAGTAGCATCCAACTAGTAAAGAACCAAATCTATCACGCAAGAATGAAACGTCCAATTTCATCTTATACAAGAAATTCTATGAAAGGAGTGAAAATCCAAAAAATTTGGTCCACTGTATATCCTATTGATACTCGGTCAATACTGTCAAAATTTGAAGATTGAATTTGAAGACACTATCAAAATTGTTCCTGAAGAAGTTATGAGAATCACCATGGTGGAGATTTGTAGATGATGGCTCATATCCCAAGTCGGAAATTATGGCCAAGGCTTTGAAAGGAAATACCATATATGAAGCAATCTTATGACATCCTAAATCAAAGAAAATTGGCCTTTTCATTTTTACATTTGGTTTTCATCTTTCTTTGTAATAGTAAATATAAATTTAGTAGTGCCCGAGAACATAGGCATTTTTTTACCCAACCTCACTAATTTTGGTATTCTTTATTTCGTTATTTATTTTTCAATAATTATTAATAGGTGGTATCAACTTGCGTATCACATGTAAGGGGTACCTCGTAAGCTTCCCTGGCAACAGTACCTATTAACTCGTGTACCACAACTACTACATGTAATGTAAGGGCTACCTAGTAAGCTTCCCTGGAAGAAGTACCTAGTCATGATTCCTGTCCCAGGACCATGATCCCCTGTAGGAAATTGTTTTTTTCAGAATTGCAAATTACAAATATCAGTTATCCAAAATTGCAAAATACGAATAGCATCAATACAATCTCAAACATCGATGCTTCAGTCAAGAGTTCCGGGTGCCATTGCGGTGCTGTCTTCTTTAATATCACAACCATTAATTTTTCCTTCTTCACCAGCCTCTGGAATAGAGGGATTATCACCCTCTGGTTTCAAGTCTTCCTTTGTCAACAGAAGCATCGACACCCTTTCCAACAGTTCCTGGCAGTCGATCGCTGTCACCATTACAGATATGTTAGTCCTACCTCTCCAACACCCGATAGCAATAGGCGTAAAATCTTGAGAAGAATCTGATGGGGCCTGGCCTTCTGCAGAAGATGAAAAGGAGTCGGAACGATTAGTTAAAAGGATTATCTCTAGCAGGCACCAAATGGCTTGATCACAATCATTTAGAATAAGACACCATACAAACCTCTTTTCAATACGACAACACAACAACCCAGCATTAGTTCTGAAGCCTTCTGTCCAAAGTCGGGATCAACAAAATCTGGAAATTTGATACTTTTGTACTGCAAAAGATGCTTGAAATCTACTGCAGATGCATATAGGATTTGCTTGGTTATATGTGGAAGAATCAGTGGCAAGCCTTCAGATGAAATTCGGAATAGACAGGGTGCGGATGCCCCCTCTTTTGAGGTTTGCCGTTCCTGAAATCAAAAGAGACTCGTAGAAGTTATACATAAAAAAGATTATAAACAAGAAAGATTAGTCATCATGCATATCTCCCTTGATATCTTTTTATTTATTTGATGAGGAGCAGCTTAGCAGAAGGCATATTCAATGTAAAACATACTAGCTTGCACACTTAAATACTTCAAACAGTTGCAAAGATCAACTGTTCTTTTACAGTGAATGGATATTTTGTGCATTCTTTTTGGTTATAATGCCATGCAAAGAATGGATATGGCAAAAAAAAATCAAGCATAAAAAAAACTTACAAACATCTTTAGTCCCACAGAAGCTATCTTGAGCTGCTGGCCTGCTAGGAAGTTCAATTCAAGAACTTCCTTCACAGAATTTGATATGTAGTAAATTCTCTTGACATGGTTCATATCATTGTTTCTTGTAATAAGATGACCTTTGAATGGCAAGGACTCCTTGATTCCATAAAACTCCATTATCCTGCCCACAACAGCTTCCTCCTTGTAGAAGATAACAGGGTCTACTCCCCTCCATCTACCCTGAATTTGCAGCTTCCTTTTTCCCGCAACCATTTTGGCATCATCTTTCCCATCAGGTGAAGGTCGAGTATCCTGCTTTTCATTTTCTTCGTTTACGTTGTTCTGGTTAGCTTCACTATCATTTTCTTCGTTTACCTTGTTCTGGTTAGCATCCAGTGAAGCTTCTGGCATTTCAGTATCAAGTAAATCGCCAGCTGGAGTTGCTTCAGAAAGATGGACATCTTTCTCACCACTTAAATCAATATCATCCCCATTTGAGCCGTCTTTCACTTGATCCATCAGTTCTTGAGGTTGAGTGCTACTGGCATCCATTTCCTTAGAAGGTCTGGGTTTCTTCTCAGTGGCCGCAGGGGCTGAGATACATACATATTTCAGGTAAATTGCAATTATAGGACAACACAGAATATACAGGAAGAACAAGTGAAACAGTGTAGGTTATAAATGATTAGCGCTCATAAAACACAAAAGCCATAATTACACTGACAACTCGTGAGGTTAAGAGATTTTTCAGACAAGTCCTTCAGTTTTGAGAATTAGATTGCAATGATCCAGTCATGTTTTACATTACAAATTCCTAGCAAGGATCGGAAGGCCAGGGAAAATCTATAATGTAAAACATGACCATAGAGGACCGCAACTTTCCAAAATCGAGCGATATTATTCCCAAGCCTATGCAGTGTCAATATAATCATTCCAATAAAAAAAGTAGAGCACAGCTGTATTGCGGACATGTGTGAGAATGGCACAAGTACTAATAAAAGAATGAGGATTCTAGAAAAGGTCTTACCCACTTCTTTAATACCATTTTCTTGTTTGTTAAGACTAATAGAAGTGGATATAAAGAGTCCAAGTATTAAGGATTCTCACTAAAGTGGGAAAACTACTTCCTTACTCAACTATGAGGAACACTTATTCCTACTTAAATGGGATGAATTAAGAATGTCATCAAAAGATGAAGGTACCCGCCTTAGCCCGAAAATGATTCCATTATCTCCTTATTGACTAAAATAACATCTATATGTATCTCTATAGATATACATATATATTATTCATATTGTATGTATTAACAATATTTATAAGACAATACATCTAATATATCTAAATTAAAGTATTGTCTATAATATTGATAATGTACATGATTAATTTATAATAATATATATGTATATCTCTGTAGATATATACATATATATTATTCATATTGTATGTATTAACAATATGTACAAGATATATCTAAATTCAAGTATTGTATATAATATTGATAATATTTACATGATTAATTTACATATAATCAAGTAGACATTATTTATGTATTCTGATATAAATACAATGTACATTTTTGTATATTAGTTATACATATATAAATATCAAAGGTGTGTATTCACACCATGTGAGAGTATGTACATATATATAGTAATATAGTAATTATGTATGAACTTTTGTGCATAGTTTTTAAGTTCAAAATTTGTCCATGTATATAGTTGTTAAAACAACTAATTTAAGCACTGATCTAAAAATCATAAGAAGGGAAAATTTATTCCACTCCTACTGTGTACTTGACTAACCCAGAAAAAGGAATAGAAAAACTCTTGCATCTATGTTGCCAGACAATGGGAGGGGGAAGGCCATTGCAGGAGGACTGCTGTCCTACTGAATGATCAGTCCATGTACAGAGTGTACCCTAATGGTTACCAAGCATCTGGGTTAGCTAAGTAACAAAGAAATGGCACCTGAACTAGAATGATGATGAAACTCACCAGGGAGGGAGGAAACCTTGTGGAGAACAGCAATAAAGAAAGCCCCAGAATTTTGATCATGAGGCACTATCCTCATACAATGTTCTAAAGGTAGAGGTGAGACTTCTGCCTCCACACTGTTTGTTGGAGCTACTGAACCATCCGTTACCTGGATCCCATTTTCAGGATTGCCATCACCATTCTCACAAAATTGTCTGGGTTCTGTTTCATGATCAAGCTCAGATGTCTCCTCATGTGATTTTCCAGAAGGAAACATGCCTGGAGTTACTACAGATCTTCGATATTTTGGGACATATTTGTAAGATGCCAACCACAGCCCTTTATCTCGAACCTGCACAAGCAAATGAAAATTTGACTAAATGCTTGACAATTAATGGGAATGAATAAGGGTCAGATAAAGTTGACTGCTTCAATCACCAATACTAAACTGTAGTTCCCTATATGTGCTGTAATATTGAAAAGGGGAACCAACTGGTAGACTAGTACAATGATATGCAAACCTTCCATTTCTTAAGACCAGGCCTGCGAGCAAGCTGCGGAAGCTCAGTGGAAACATCCACAAGCTCAATTGATCCTCCACATCTTCGCAAAACCTGAGAGGAAAGACATTTAGGGACCATGAGAACACAAAAGCATATAAGATGGAGAAGACATACAACACACACAGAACGCCCACCACTGAAACAATTTAGAACTCTCTGTAGCAACCCATGCATGGATATAAGATGGATGAGTTTAAGGAGAAGTTGTTCCAAATGGAAAAGTGAGCAAATGGAACAATTAAATCGAGCATCCTTTCTCACTGTCTCACCATCTTTTGTCATTTGCCTTCCCCCAGCCAAAAAATTATTATTGAATGGTTCTACTTAAAATCAGCATTAGTTCCCAACTCATAAAGTTCTTCCTGAAAATTTTCATAAACTACCTCAGCAACCACAGCCTCATTCTCCACTGGATTCATTGAGCAAGTTGAATAGACCATCCGTCCACCAACTTTAAGCAAAGCTAAGCCTGAAATGACAATGTGCTGAAAATCAGAAAGAGGTGGTGCTTTTTTGATATTACCCAGAGTAGAGATAAGATAACCCAAAGCACCAGCATATAACATAGAACATGAAAAAAGAACTAATTTGGTGGAAAGTTCTGTCAATTTCATGTTTCTTGATGTTTGTCTCTATTGACTCTAGAAGAAATCTGCAACCAAGTCAAAATGTAATGGAGCAAAATGGTTATATCCACCAAGTGTGGTTCAGCTGTAAGACTCCGTTTAAGCATGCAGCAATTGGTTATGAGTTTGGCAATAAGAGATAAAGAAATAGGTTGCTTGTTTGACCAACAGACAACCCTAATTCATGAAAACTCCATCACAACAAAAAGTTGGGCCTACTTTTCTCATATGTTTGGGCTGCAGGTGATGTAGACAGGCATCCCTATGCTGTAGGAGTACTGGAGAATATCTTCTGTATTCGTCACTAAGGCCATGTTAGAACCATTATTCCAATTTGGGTTCTGTGGATCCTTTTGCTGGAAAGTGATGATGTTAAACATTGGGGCCCAACTTTGTCGAGACTGATATGGAGATTCCTAACCACCTAACTTGATGTACCAGGAGCAGCTCCCAAAGGTTATCATTTTAAGGGAGAAATTAACATATTGCATACTTATTCGGATCATATAATGAACATCTCAGCAAGCAACAATGCTGAAACCTCCTTTTAGTCGGTTTAAATTGTAATATGCTGGTGGCTATAGAGGCAGCAGAGGCCTTCTTGCAGCTGGTTGATTGGCAAGGATGCAATGAGGTGGTGTTAGCTTTTCAGGAAAATCTTGCAAACTGTTACCATTGTTAAAGCAGAAACATCTGGCGTTATCTCAAGGAGTGATATTCTTGTCAACAACAGCGTGCCAGTCCATATGGATAGAACTTTATACCAATAACATAATTTCCTTTGTCACATCCTAGCAGCATGTTCATTTAACTTAGCAGCACTCATCCTTTTAATCCAACAGTTCATGAGCACCATGGAACCAGAATAGTTTGCGTCTTTACAGAGGGCAAGGGAATTGCAGATTTCTTGGCTAACAGGCTTGAGACATCAACTTTTCATGCACTTTAGAATCAAGATAGATTTGTGAGAATCATATCTAAGCATTCTTAGCAGCAAGATCATGAAAGACAAAATAGGGCTGCCTTGATTTGTTTAAGATGACTAAAAATTTCTTGCACCTGTATCATGGAGGTAAGGTTTACGTGCCCATCATTTGCACTTGAATTCAGGATTACAAACTGGAAAAGTATTATTAAGTGACTGATTACACATATTCCATATGGTTCCTGAGTTCATGAAATGTTTGTTAACCATAAAAACCAGTAAATGCTAATGAAAAATGAGCTACTGCCATATTTCATGTTGAATCTCATAATCAAGAGATAGAAAATTCAATTTGGGGGAATCGGGTACCTCGCATTGCTATCTGAACTTGTAGGCCATGGAGACCATTACCCATGCCTGAATTCCTGTAATGGAAAGGAGCACAGGGAGAAGAGATGGTTAACAATGCCAGGTTAAAAGTGCAAAAAAAAAGAAGACTTCAAAAGAATCGAAAGGAGCCTTTAAAAGAACTTACCACTTCCTCCAGATATCAGGTGCCTTACGTAAAGTTCCATCACCACTACAAGGGACATCACACAAGACACGATCAAACTGAAGCTGACGAATACTAGGTTCTCTAATATTTCCAATCTGGGAATCCCCACGTTGATTCCTATGTAAATGACAGCTTGGGAAGTGTTGTGCTTCATGATTAGTGACTATCAAGTTGGCTGTACACATTCTTTTTGTTTGGTGAATTAGAAGGTTACATCTTTGGACATCCAGATCATTTGCAATCACCTATAGCATAGGTATGGGATAGGTTACCATCAGAACAGAATGGAAGTATCATAAAAATGACAAGAAAGATGTTAGTAAATAATTTCAAATTGAAGCTGAAACCAGCTGCTTCCATGCCGATACCTATGAGCAGAAACTAAGAGGGAAAGTGAAAGCACCGTACCATCCCGCTGGGTAAAGTTCCTGGTTCTGTTAACTTGTATATCATCTCCAGTAACTGAAATGTTTTTGAACCCGGTGCAGCACACACTGCATTATTAATAGCAAATTCAAAATATCTGGAATAAGATATTCAATGGGGACGTATGATGGTTTGTCATGAAGTAACAGGTGCTGAAATAGCAGCAACCTTTATTAGAAAAAACCAAAAAGAAAAGGCAAAAACAAAAAATTCATAAATAGAGTTATGTAACTTACTGTCAAGAACAAAATGATCTGGACGTACATCAAGGAACAATGGGGGAACCTAAATAATGTAAATAACTATATAAACACTACAATAGAGTGATCCATATAGTCGAACATAAAAAGCTTCAACTGATGGTGATATTGAACACGAGAACTGAAATGATATAAAAATTAGCCCACCATGCTAACAGCTTCCTGTCTCGTGATGTTCCCAATCTCATTTTCTAGCTTCAAGAACTCATGAAACCTGAAACAGAATATAAATCATGTAAACAGGAATATGACCAAATGACTGCATCGAAGACATGTACACTTGTAACTCAACAAAGAGCATCTTACACATCTCTTTCTTAGAAAGTGAACAGTGTTAAATTTAGTAATCAAGGACATTAATGTGCATAGTAAACCATGAGACATGATCTAAAGCTACACAGCCGTTTTCCAGATAGAAACTTGAACTTCAGTCATTGACAACTTGAAAGAACTCCTCATCCCTCGAGAGATAGAGCACATTTCACTATTTCTAAACTTTCAACATGTCTTCGTTTCTTCATTTAGAGGAAAAAAATTTACAACAATAGCAATGGACAACTTTCTAGAGTCTAGAAGTCTCCAAATATTGTTAGCCAGAATTTTCTTCTTCAACTTGAGTCATTAGTGGATAAACAATCGAATGCATAAATGAAGGATTAAAATCATTTCAGGATTCCAAAACCTACCTGTCCTAAGTATTTATTATTCAACAAATGCTTTTCCCAATGAGAGGTCAAACTTGTGCATGCTAATGCATAGGGTTAAAGGGGTATAGGACAAAAGCCAAGATGCGACAGAATCACAACACAATAGAAGTGATTTTGCTTGTCGACAGACTTGCATCAATGATCACTGAAATAATGCTAGAATTTGAAGAAGTTTCAGGAAGCAATCAGAAAGAAGCCACTATTTTTTCAATATGTGCCAGACCCACTTGTGCATAAGACTGCTTAATATTGAACTTTTCATCTTGGTCATTCAGTAACATATCATGTGTTCAGATATAGTTCTAGAATACATAAAAAGACCTTATGTTTCATTATAATTTATATTCATATTATATTAAAAAGGAAAACTAATAGTAATCCATCAACCAAGCATGATATTGATTGTTGCTAAAAAGTGTAGATCCCCCTGTCATCTCTTTCTTTCTTTCTTCTTTTCTTAGTGCTTGTAGATTGGCGTATCATCTCAATTATAGTCAAAGTTATCAGTATATATAGAATTCATATAATTACTAACTGAAGTGATTCCTTGTTCCCTGATCCTGCTGTTATCCTGTTCTACCTCTCAAACAAAAGACAAAGTAGCTTCACATGATTTTATTCTTTCAACGGTCCTGAATAAAAGCACATTTTAAATAAATCACTCACCTCTCAAGGGTTTGATTCTTGCGCAACTGGTTCCTCGAAAAATTTGACTGCCAAGCAAGATTATCTGGGTACCATGGTAACGGTTTTATTGCCTCCACTTCACTTCCATCAGCGTCCTGCATAAATTGGTCAAAGAAAGACCAATTAATACTGAAACTATGCTCATCTTCCACAAATCCTCAGTGCATTTGTAACTCAAGAAATATGAACCAGTAACCAATCTACCTCCGCCTGAAGAGATTTCATAAAGTCATTCTCCAACTGCAACCGAATATCCACATAAAACTGACTACTGCAAAATCAGGTAAAGAGAGAGCATATGACCTCAAACAAACTGGACTTTACTCAGAAGTTATTTAAATATGACGAAAAATTAAGCAATCTCTTCATTCTTTTCCCTACTTAATAGAAGAAAATAAAGGGAGAGACGTCATGAGCTAAATCAAGATGTCATGAGCTATAATGAAGATATAGTTGCATATATGTTCAATACACACAGAGAGACGCAAAATATATCAGCTAAAACCTGTAGCTTCTGCCTTTGATTTGTAACGGGAGTTGATTGTTTTAAGCTATGTTAACAAGTAGAGGGATCATACCAGTAGTGTTATCTTGGTTTGAAGTAAAAAATGAAGGGTCTCTGAAATGTAAATATAGCTAAACTCATAATCTCTTTTGAAGCTTTAGGCGTGTAATATCATCTAACCACAGATTTAATCCAGTGATTCTCACGAAGGAAAAACTCAATCCTCCACTGCCATTGAAATTATTCACCCAGTGCTTTGTGAATGTCTGTTGATTGCAGTCAGTGAAATCAACAAAAGTTCAGCACCAAACATAAAGAATCAACATCCTTACTTAGGGACCTCAGCAGCATATTAAAGCAGCATGACATAAGATGGAAATCCTGAAATTTCAACCTCCAATTTTCAGAAGCATCCCTAGAAACATTCCAGTCCAAGGGTTTAAAAATACTTCTATGTTGCCATGTTTCTCTTGTACCCTTTGGTTGTCAATCTTGTCATTTCCCAAGACATAGTACGACATAAACCTGTCAACTTCTTGGATTCAAAAGTTGCGAATTTGCGATAAGATTCTATCTCAAGGATATGTGTGCTCTTTTTTGGGTAACCGTCAAGGTAACTTTGCGTTCTTTCTATGCTTCTCCTGATTGTAGTCCAAGCCTCCAGGGATCAAGAAGACAGGATGTGAGTTAACTGTATGAAAGACCAAGTACAACGACAAAAGCTGCTCGACATATACTTTAAAATTTGCCAATGAACATAACATGGAAGAGACTTGTACCACAATCATCTGACACCAATTGTGTGAAATGACTTAACTAATTTGAAAATTTGTTTTCCTATATTCCAATCTGGGGTTCAAGTATTTTGGGCTAGTTGGCTATCCCTAACTAATTCAGTAAGGCAAGAATCCAACCAAGGTCCTTTCTCCTTAGGTAGGTTACTAGCTAGAAATATCATAATATTAAGGGAGGCCAAGCTAAACAGCTTGAAGTCTCTGGTGTAATCTGTTTTTGGTGTGGAATCAACGCGGGTGAGAGTTCACCATGCATAATAGAGAATTTATGTGAAATGAGGCACTAAGTGCCATTTTGACCAGATGTCTACTGTTAGGATATCACTCCGATGAGGGGGTTCCTACACTGTGCAAATTCAGTTTATCAGATACTTAATACAGTCTCCAACATTACATATCACAATGGAGGAGAAGTCGGATGGATCTCAATCTTCAAACAGGCTGTCAAGACTAGAAGTTTCAAAATATGCAGGTAGTTTCACTCAAGAGTGGTGATTGAGTAGATATACAACAGAACTTGTAAATGAGATGCTAACATCAAGAACAAAATGCCATTTTTATAGCTTCACTTAACAAGAAATCACATATTTTTTATCCTACTTGAATCTACAATACCAACCCCACTTTCCGCTTTGTTTCATAATTCTTCCCTGAGTAAACAAACACCTTTCAGTGACATGCCCCCCACCTAGCTAAAACCGAAGATTACACTTATCCAATGTGCTGAAAGCATTTCAACCAGCCAAAATTACACATAAAAACAACATGAACAACTTAAAAAGGATATACAAATGTAAAATTACACCACGTGTAAAGAAGAAAAAGGAAACAGAAACGACACAAAAGTGAGCATGAACCTGGAATTGATTCTGAAAGCAGCAGGAAGCGGTTTTCTCAGATACTCAATGAAAGTATCCCACTCCTCAGCCGGCACAATTTCCTGCTCCTACATATATTCGAACACAAATTCTCACAACTCGAAACAAACCCATAACAGTTAGACCCCTAAAAAAAATGAAAACAACGAATTAAACGCATTCCATTTTTCGTACGACACAATTTCTTGCTCTTAAACAAGTCTTAGCACACAAATTCACACAATCCGGAACAAATCACAGCTATACGCAAAAAGAAAACAAGAGAGAGAGGAAAAAGAGAAGACGCTTTTCCATCTTTTCCTCGCCTACTTTGTAATATTCATCAAAGGCGGGATTCTGTGTGGCAAAGGGCTCCCAAGCTGGATCCCTGCCATTGTTGGCATCATCCGGCGTGGCATTAGTTGCATCATCGGATTTCGGACGTTTCCACACGTTCTCCCTGCTCTGCCTGAAGTGTTTTCTCTGAGTACGAGACCTTCCTCTCCCGCCCATTTCTTAACTCGACTATCTTTCCTTGCTGCAACTGCTGCTGCTGCTGCTTTTGAAAATGGAAACTACGCAAGTTATGGGTGTGGTGTGGGCGAAGAAGGCGGAGAAGAGGCGGGTTGCTTGCAATAGAGAGTGGAGTGAATGAAAATGTGGGGTTTTGGGTTTTTGTAAAGCCCAATGGCCCTTTGGACTGTACTATGGATTCATTGGGCCTACTAATGGGCTAGTGTAGAGCCCAGCTTAATTTAGGTCCATTTACTTTTGATGTGAATTATCTGTCTAACACGATTAAAAAAAAATGCATTAATAATACTATATTTGCTTGAACTGTTCGAATTGAGTTTATTAAGAATAATAGTTATTTGTATCGAACTTGGGGATAAAAACTAGGTCCCCGTAATGTAAAAAATACCTTATAAGAGTGTATTGAACAACTTATCCAACCTAATAATGAAAAGTAAACAGGACCTTAAGGATTCAACTTCAGCAAAACCATTAAACATACTCTATGGGCACGTTTACTTCAACAATGTGATGATTAAAAGATATAAGTAAACTTCATATATATATTTATTTAATAAAATTTGCTTTTTATTTGCTCTAACATAACGAAAGTGGAATTAAGGATAGTAATTATACGTCGTTTTACAATCGTAACAATAGTGTGAATAGTTGTGGGCTGAACGAATAATCATGGAATCCAACTTAATGAAGTAAATATTGGACTAGTCTATATTATTAGTCTAATACAGGCCAATTATTTAAAGCAAATTTAAGAAAATAGATCCCGATCATTGTGACGCCCTTTGTGACGAGGCACCCCTGTACCCAAAGTTATGGGTCTATTTTTGGGAATTCCTGTAAAAGGGGAGAAATAAATATATTTGAAAGATAAGTCTATGTTTAGCTATTTATTAAGTTGAGGGTATTAGAATAACTAGGTTTAGTTCTCAATATATTTTTATTAAAATACTCTTAAATAACTTATTTTTAACAAAAATAACCACCTATTCCGTCACTTAGTTTTATCAATAGTTTTGTTAATGTGTATTCAAAATTAAAATATTTAGTAATTTAAATAAGCTATTCCTTCCATTTTTCTAAAAAAAATATAAATATAAATATAATAAAATTTTAAATTATATATATATATATATATATATACCAAATGTGCCTTGTTCGGTAGTACTATTAATTCGAGGGATTTAGAAAAGTTAACTTGCTGTGCATTAAATCGATGTAGAAAGATGTCCTTATTCTTTTTTGCTCAAATATATCTTGAAAACCTATATATGTAATTTCATTTAAAAGATAGTAACTACAAACATTTTTAGCTTCTATTTTTAATATATTTCTTTAAATATTTGCATTGTTATAATTTTATCTCGATATTATAAAAATATTTATAAATATTTACTATGGGAGATCTTATTCCCGTCCCAAATCCCGTCGCAATGTCCGTCATAAATTATTGTCTTTTTTTTTTTGGATTTTTCCTCCAATACTTTTGATATTGCAACGGGCCTTATAACTATTTTTGCAACGGTCTTTTTGAATTTTATTTTCACAAATATTTTCTTACTTGGCCAAAAATTAATAGCTATGGGATTTAGAAGGGAATTTTGAGAAGGGCTTTATTAGACATCGGGAAATAGTCATTGTTTGCAATCGGATTACCAATAGCGACGAACAATCAAAGAAAATGTTAGACTTGTAGACATGAAATTTTATTTCTATAGCAAATACTGTCCCAAAATTGGAATAGCCTTTTCCCCTCACCAATAAATCATTAGAATTTGTGGATCACATAATTATTACGACAGGTATTTTCTGAAAATCTGCAAAACAAACTTGTATAGCTCGATCTACTATGAAATCTGATTTTATAGCTCTTAAATAACAAGTCAAGAAGTAGAGTAGCTAAGAAACTTATTGGAAGATGAGTTCTTGCGGGTGTCAACTGTGCCATTGTGTATCTACACTGTGACTCACAAGCTGCTATTGAATAATGTATCAAGAAAACAAAATTTAGTGAGAACTTTTGAATTACATCAACAGCAATCGGGGAGTTGAGCAAGATATGAAAACTTTCTAGCACTATGGACTGGGGAGGATATCTCCAGAAAACCTATAGTTGTCTGTGTCGGTAATGTCTATCGTTCTACTAATATAAACCAGTTGTTTCAAATGGATGCTAAACTGCTCAAAAACGGAGCTCTTACGAAGATCGGTCTAGCAAGAAAGCCACACAAGCCAGCATTTCATTGACAGTGTCAGCAGTGGTGGATATCTAAGGCGAAGTTTTATATACATTTTCAGCAGTTTGAAGGCTTCAAGTAGTTGGCCTAATCAGTGATCTTTGATGTCTTCAAAAAAGGACTCGGGTACTTGTGAAGGTGTTGAAAGTGTTGAGACGCATTTGAACTTCTGTTGCTTGTATTTCTCCCTCACAGCAACCAAACCACTTCCTCTTCGACTCATTTGCAAGTCATGAAGGATACACACGCATTCTTTCAGATCAGCAGCTTCGTATCCTGAATGACGTTGTAAAGCTGAATTCCAAGGATGTAACTGAGGTTGGAGCGTAAATCTTGACAGGAATATGACTGATGCGGCTACCAAAGAAGGCAAGAATTTCACACATCCATAATCCAGCAAACTTAACTCTGCTAGATAGCCACCCAAGAACTCCAACTGCTCACTGGAACTCTCATAATCTTGTTGAGCAATGTGGGTGAACTTTCTGAGAAACGTCTTCATCGTAGGATTGCCCATTTCAAACTTAAGGGATTTGAGCACATCAGCCTCCATCTTTACCACATCTTCCGTAGTGTATGTGTTATCTGTGATGTAACACAAGTCTTCCACATGTGGAGGACTGATCTCCTCATATTTCGAGGCAATGAGCATTGAGGAAACACCAAGAAGCTGAAGCCTTTGTCTATTGATAGCATTCACCGATAAGAATCTGTCGATGTAGGAAACTGTTAAATACAGTGTATCTGAAAGAAGCTTGTACTCCTCTGCAACCTCAACTAGCCAATCTATTAAAATTCCTCTCATGTTCGCAGTCACATCTTTCTGAACTTTCTCCAAGTAATCTGGCAATGGCCTTCTCTTGCCCTCCCTCTCCATATTATGAAGATATTCATATATATCAGAAACATAGGCTCCACACATCTGTGGGTCATCAGATTTCATACCCAGATCAATACCAGAATCCTTTCCCTCCTTCGTATTCTTCCTTTCCTTCACAGTCACTTTCCCTTTTCTCACGTTCCTCTTGGACTTGAGTTTCTGCTTCTCACTCTCAACACCAAGCTTCTGAGTTTTACACAAACCCACGTCTCCTGAAGGAAAAACATTCTGAATCTCCCCCAACACCACTCTCTTCTTCTTGTTCTGCTGCGGTTGCAGTGCCTCCTCCGCAGCTCTCTTCTTCGCCGCCAGGCGGGTCACTCTCATGCAGTTTTCTTGGTCAGCCATTGTAGAGTACCAGAAATGGACTCCAAGAAAACAACACATAGGAAAAGAAAGAAATTGATCGAATTGTTCTGATTGTGAGTGTGAGTTGCTTGGGCAAAAGGGTTGGAGTATATAAGCTAATAAGAACCGCCATTGCTACCGAGTGTTTGAAAAAATTCGAGTGAGCGGGCAATGTTTGCTCTAAAATCTTGAACCCAAACTGAAAAAGTTTTCAGATTTGATTTCGTTTAGCTTTTAGGATGCGGGTTTTTCATTTTTGAGAGTGCGCCCACCATTTTGTTTTTTGTTTCTACACCGGGTACTTGTTTTGAGAATTTGAATATAACATTAGGCCTGGTAACGAGTCGACCTCGACTATTTTTATCGAGTTCAAGCTAGAGCTCGATACTGTATTTTCAAGCTCGAGCTCAATTTACCCTATTTTGAATTATGAGTTTGAGCACATTTATACAATAATATATTTTTAATCAACTAATCATTTAAAAAAACAAACAAGCCTACCAAATTCATAAAACCAAATAGAAACCACAATATATAAAGTTAAATTTGTCAATAAATCATTTAAATAAAAATAATTTAGTTACATTTATCAAAATTCAGAAATATTTCTAAATCCATGTTTGTTCAAAGTGACAAAATCCACGTAACGAAATCGTTCTTGTTGCTATCCTCTCAAACCTACATAAATAAATGATAATAAATTAAATTAGAACCGTATAACACAATGCAACCAATATGTATATATCTCTTTGCAAGTAAATGAGAATAGCACAATATTATCGATATGGTTTGCTAGAAAATTGGCAAACCCAAGAAAAAATATAAAAAAATTACCACGTAATTTGATATCAATACCAATTGAAGTATCAACTCCAACTTCCGATCTCAAACCTCAAATCTCAAACTTCAAACCTCAAATCCACCACATTAAGTCATCTCAAAGATGTCACAACATGATGCAATTTAAAAACAACAATCGAAACAATTATCGGCAGTTGAGTTACATGAAGTTACCTTTGGCACATCACCATCAAGAGGCAAATTTACATATATTGCTTTTTTGTCGCTCTGCAAATTAATGAAGAAAATTCAATACACTTATAATAAGTTAGAAACAATAATGATATGTTCAAAACTTTTAAAATACAAAAGAACTTACCAAAGATTTTTTTTCTTCACTCCAAAGCGTTTTCTCAACCAATTCCTCCGCACATCAACACTTGAACTGTATCTGAAGTCAATTATGCACGATATTTGTCTATTACTCTACTTCCCGCACTAAATGTAGCCTCAAAAGCAACAATAGTGATCAGGATAGCTAAAATATCTCTTGTCATTATCGATAAAATCTTGTACTTCAATGCATGAACTCTCCACCATTCCAGAACATCAAAGTCTTTCCCATTCTTCTTGTCCTTCTCAAATATATAACAGTTTTCCTTAAGATATAAATCAAGTTCAGACTTTTGAGGCTGAATAGATTCCACTGATTTTAGATATTCAGCATACTCAGACCAGCCACTTTGAGTTTCAACATTTGCAAGATCTCGATTCGATAGTTTGTTTCTTTGCCCTTCTCCAATTGACTCGTCTTCAATGTTGGAAATAACCACATACTTAGAATAGAGCTCATATAATGTCTTCCGAACAATAGTAATTTGCCTCTCAACATTCTCTGAAAAGTATAGTCTTTAAAAGTAGAATTCAAGTGCTCTCAACTTACACCTTGGATCCAAAGCAACTGCTATAGACATCAGCAAATTAGTATCTCCCCAATATTTGTCAAACTTCTTCTTCATTCTTGCAACTATGTCCTGAATGAATATATCATTCTCTAATGACTTCTTATCTAACAAAACTTTCACTTTGCTCACCTCATTAAGGAACAAATTTGAAGTAGGATAATCACTTCCGGAAACAATGTGCGTAGCTGTCCAAAATAGCTCTAATACCGAGCACACTTTCTCTGTTTTTGTCCAATCCTCTGCACTTGGACAAATATCATAATGTGGTTCCCGATCAGCAAACCTTGAGAAGGCATCTTTGAATTTGATTGCAGCAGCCAACATTTCATATGTTGAGTTCCACCTTGTCCGACAATCATCAACTAACTTCCTATATGGTAAATTCAATTGCTTCATTATCTCTGAAAATATTTTAAGTTTTGAATCGGATCATCGGACGTACTCTACACTATCATGTATAACATCAACAATATTTTTAATTTCAAAAAGTCCATCTTAAGCAATGAGATTAAGTATATGGGCGCAACATCTTACGTGAAATAGTTTTCCCTCACAAAGTAGTCTTCTTTTGTTTTTCCACATAAATCTTCAAATTTTCAATAGCTGAATGGCAGACGCATTATCTACAGATATGATGTGGATCTCACTAGCTTGAAGTTCCAAAGTTGAGCTCGACTCGTTGCTAGGTCTAAATGCCATTCTCACCACAAAGGGTTTTCATTTTTATTTTATTTTCTTTTTTCCTTACTAAAATAGAAATTCATGAGCTTTTTTTAAAAAAAGAAAAAATTTGAAAGTCGTAATCTGACTTTTATAAAATGGGTTTTCCATATATACCTTTGGCAATTTATATACTTCGGCTTCTATAAATTGAATATTACATTAAAGTCTTCCAAACTAGCGAATTTTATCAAATTATTTTAATATTAAATAATATATCTTTAATGATCTGAATTTTTTGCAATTCTTTTAGTTATAGGCCAAAACCAATCAGTAAGTACATACCGATTTTACCCTAAACATAAAATTGCGAACTAGAAAATAAAGGAGTGCTTTCACAGTGAAATCGTTTAGTTCCTCCATAAGGTTATAACTTGACAAGCCAGTATTTGGGCAATACGGTCATTTACTTCTTCCTCCAACGGGTCTATAATCAACAATTTGACAACCAGTAGACAACAGATCCACCAGGAAGTATCATATCGTTTTCTCCATCGCACCTGCCCTAAGTTAAGGATTTGCTATTTAGGCATCGATGAGCTAAGGGACAGCCAAATCTAAAATAACCACTCCAACACACCCATGAGCTACTGCAAACAACCCTGCTTCGAGGTTTTTCTAGCACAATAGCAGCCAGTATACGTAAAAGAAGAAATAAAGATAACATCACAAGATCAAATAACTGCATCCAAATAAGATAGACAGCATTGTTTAGATATATTAAGCTAATCACCCTTCAACAAAACCAACATCTCAAAAATCTTTTATCAAGAATGGAACAGTCAATAGCAGAACATTTAAGGAACCTCCTCAACTAAAACCAAATCAAAACTGACAAGGATGGCGCCCAGCACTGAGGTACACACCACAAGACAAGGCCACATTGTATTAGTATTTAAGCAGCAGCTGATGGCTTTGAAGCAGCAGAGAGCCTAGACCTCTTCTTGGCCAAGCTCTCACTACGCCTTTCCCTTTGTTCCTTCAATCGAGTAGCAAGAAGCTTCTGGTACTCAACAGCTTCAGACTTGGCCTTGGCAATCCTCTTCTTCTTGTCAGCAATTCTGGCTCTCTTCCTCTGCAATGTCAATGGAGTCACAAGCCTCTGAATCTTAGGAGCTTTGCTGACCTTCTTACCTGTAATCAGAATAAACAATACCATGTAAAATATTAAGTCACATGCCCATAATTCCATACATGCTGATCAGTTATGTGATAATTCTTGTAGATAAAAAAAACATGAGCAACATACTCACCAGATTTGGTGGTGAATGTTCGGCGGTATGTATTGACATACTTCCTAACATCATCCTCCTTTGAAAGGTTAAAGAGCTTGCGGATCTTTGAAGCCCTCTTTGGACCTCTCATCCTTGGCTTTTCAGTATCAGTGAGTCCAGGAAGATCATTCTCACCCTTTTTCACTATTACCAAGTTCAGAACAGAGAGATCAGGGCTAACAATACACCCACGAACAGACTTCCTCCTGCGCTCTCCATTTCTCCTACCATAACCACGGAAGCATGGGGTACCTGTTCAAACAAGCATCAAATCTCATCAATCAGAGAAGACTAGAAGCAATCCAAAAGACACTTACCAAAAACATTCCACATACCTCTGTGCAGCAAGAGTCTCACACGACCTGGAGTCAACACACCCTGCTTCATTGGGAAACCTTGCTTATCACAGCCTCCCATAATCTTGAAGACGTATCCCTTGAACTCCTGAATTTCATCAAGTCAAATCCATGTTAGTAAAAAACATTAGCAGCATAAATCCTGAAACATTGGTGGAAAAAGAATGGCATACCTCGCCCAAGGCATCTCCACTGACCTCCTGAGAGATCCTCTTGTCCCAGAATACACGGCTGCGATTACCAGAAAAATGAAGTACAATAAGATAAATTTCTTATTATATTAGGTAAGTAATGTCTGACAACAAGACTAAAACATAAGCAAGATAAGACCGGCAGATTCATGCTGCCAGATTTGAATTGATCTCATTGTAATCACATGAATCATATCATAAACCTACATATACTCCAGAAAAAATCAGTCCTTCAATTCAAAACCAAATTGAGGTCATGCTCACAGTTAAGTGATAGAGCAGTTAAACAAACTTCACTAACCCGAGTACCGTTAAGGTCTTAAATTCCAAAAGAGTAAATTACTTTACAAATCAAAAACCAAGTAAAGCATACAAGTACAAGTTCCACAAAAGTAAACAGCTGTCGACCAATTCTTAACCTCTATAAGAACAAAATTGAGAGGAAAGGACAAACAACACGACATTTAAGCCACAAGAACATTGTTATGTATTCACAATGATTTGCCCATGAGAACCATAGTTTCTACTTTACAAGTAGAGTAATCCACTTGAATTTATGGACGGTCCAAGTATGCATAATTACCAATAAATAGAAAACCCAAAATGTAAGAAATTTCCCAACCTTAAAATGATACAAACAGCTCAAGAATTCATGTTCATCAATCTCCATTATGCAAATCAAGCTCCTTTAGCAAAAGAAATCAGCAATAAGAAGAGATAATCAAACACTCCAACACTAATTCCACTTCCTTTCACAACATTAGGAAATCGTAAGCTAAAATCCAATGGGGTAAGCAAGAGTAAAATTCCAGCAAAACCAGCGCTAGACGTAGACTAACGAACCTCCAAGCATCTACTTACAGAGATTTTCAGCATATGAATAACAAAACTACAAAACTTCAAATTGAGGACTCGAGGAAGCAGAGAAAACGAAAACATACAGCTTCTGGTCGTCGTCAATTTCCAGCTTCTTCTGGCAACCAGTCGTCGGATTCGCTATGTTGAACTACATTTTACAAAAATAACGACTTGCTTTCAACAAATTTAAATTTTAAAACAGAAAACACAAACATAAACACACATATATACATACACACACACAGAGACACAGACCTTCATCTTCGATGAGACGCAGACGAGGCAGCGAAGATGTGAAAGAAAAGATCCCAGACGCAATCAGCCTCTTCTCTGAAAATAGGGTTTCTGCAGTGGGTTTATAGCACTTTATATACTAGGCGCCGTAGGTTATAATGTTCTTGGGCCACAAAAATTCATATTGGGCTTTAAAATTGGGCTCAAACCGTTCAATTCAAGCAAAAAATTATTATTTTACTTTTATTATTATTAACTTTAATTTTAATTAAATTTATTTTTAAAACTGCACATCTAACGTTGATATTAAAATTTTTAAATAATTTGATAATTTAACACTAATAAATATGCTTTCACACATTTAATATTTTAAATTTTTTATATTTACTTGCTACATTATATGTTATTCATATATCATAAAAAATATATAAATTAAATTACTATGATTATTTAATATGTAAGTTTAATTTTTGTGAATGAATGAATAATTATTTTACTTTAGTAAGAATATTATTAAATTAAATGTTCAATTTTTTTATTAATATTTAATATTTTAATAACATAAATAAAAAAATATTTATAAAATAAATATAAAATATACTAACTCTGGTAAAATATATTTTTTTTGATAAAAATAATTTATTATTAATAATAACAATATTAAGAAAAAAAATAGTATCTTTTAACACATGAAAACAAAACAATTTTTAATCAGCTAAACTTCTTTTAGAAGTGTTTTTTCTCCAAATATTACCCAATTTATCTTCTATTCGATTCTTATTTTTTTTTATAAATACTATCCATTTTTTTTTTTTACACAAATTGCTTAACTAAAAGTTGAGTAAATTCTTATTTTTTATAACACATTTGAGAGCTTACAGAATGTTACAAAATGTTTAGTAAATTCTTAGGAAAAAAACTTAATAAACTTTAAAATTATGGATATATTAATCGCACTCCTATAAGAATTGGTGGAATTACATGTAAACTTCTTACAATTTAAAAAATTATTCGGTACCCCTAATATTTATTTACCTCTTAGAATTTAAAAAATTATATTTGGTACCCCTAACATTTATTTACCTCTTACAAATAAATCTCTCTATTAGTAAAATCACTAATTTTACTGATGTTGGCAAAAAATAAATGATAATCTATATTTACCACCGGTTGACTTGTTACTGGCTTGACAAATCAATATATTTTTCTGATCAAATTACCCTTATATATTTTATGTACTAATGCATGTAAGGTATCTTCACCTTTTTAAAGGCAGTTCGGTCATAAAATATTGTTTGTCATGCAATATATCAATAAAGTCAATCCAGGGTAAATATGAATTTTTATTTATTTTTTATAAATATCAACAAATTTCGTGAATCTTAATTAATAAATAAATCTATTTGTTGGACGAAAATAAATGTGAGGGGTACTAATGTAATATCTTAAACCAAAGAGATTTACATGTAATTACACTAAATTTTATGAAATGACGGTGTAAATATCCTTTAAAACTAAAATATTAGAAACTTATAAGCTCTCTAAGAAAAATTAAGAGTTGCTAACTTATATATAAGATCTTAACAAATTCCTTTAAACTAATTACGAATTCGATGTTAATATTTTATCCAAATACTTTATGAACTTATTCTTAAAATAAGATATAATATTTTATAAATTTTAAATATATTTTATAAAAAGTATGAGTTTATAAGATTTTTTAAATAAATTTATTCAAACTTGCTAATTCTTTTTCAATCAAGAATGGAGAAATTTATGGGCCTTAAAATTTATGTTTGCAAATATTAATGGCCCATTTTCCTTTTTTGGTGGGTCAAAAATTTCAAGTCTTAGTTTTGGGCTTGTTTTGGTTTTAGAAGGTCAAGGTATATAAATTTTAATGTAGAAATGAAAATGTGTATGAACAATTGATTACAATTTTTTTTTTTATTATTACTAGAGTTTAATATTTTTTTTAATTAAATAACAAGTGAGACACACGAGGCCTATTGCAGCACACACGACTGCGTATAAATCCATCCTCCTCCTCCCAAACACACCAAACTATTGAAAACCTTTGCACAAAACAGAAATAAATACGGGGAGAGAGGGCCTCCCTGGAGGGCCCTTCTTGATTAATCAAAACGAATACTAAATTTTAAAATATATAAATATATTATATTATAAATAACATATAAATAGTAAATATCTTAATATATGTATTTATAATAAAATATAATTTTATAGTTAATACATACTTAATTATTATAATTATTAACTATTTATAACAAATAAATTATTATTATTATTATTATTATTTTTATTTTTTATTAATTCGATAAAAAATTGAATCGAACTAAAATAAGTTGGACTATTATGGGTGCGCCATTTTAGCGTACCGAAATTTCATTTAAACGAATTTTCAGTTCAGTTCAATTAATCGAATTGAAAACTCCTACCTCCACCAACTGCCTATTGGTAGGAACAGGTGGTAGGTTGGGCTGGACGATGGTTTGAAGGGAGAAAAACATAACAATCGTAGGGGTTTCTTACGAGAAACACTCAAGAAAACAAAATTACCTCCGAAGAATCTTAAAATGCTCATATATGACAATATTCTTGTACCTTTTAGTTGGATCAGATTGGGTCAGACGTTGATTATCTATTACTTGGAAGGTTGATATTACATCACGTGGAGTATTATAAATATGGATATTTGACCCTTTAAATATCTTGAATTTTGGGCCAAAATACATCATTTTCAACCGATAGAATTTTATATTTCCTCCGTTCATTGAACACTTTATTAATTTAAACGTCGAAGGGTTTTAATTGGACTGTCAAGCTTAAAGATTTGTTCGTATTCTTGGGTCTCAAGCACTTTATAGACCGAATACCTCAATGTTAATGCCATATCTCGACCTGAATCAAATAGTTAAATATTTTATATTAGATTAACCGATGGAATAATATATTCTATTTAAATTGAGATTATTAAATTGGATACGGTATAATATCAGACTCTAATATTATAAATTAAATATATAATTTTACATAATAAATAATTTATCATGTCTAATCACAGAGGCAAGTAAAGGCTAAATAATATTAGCAGCAAAATCTACAGCACTCCACAGCCTAATTATGATGGGCAAGGCTGCTAAGGTTAGGCAATTTGACAAGGTGAAGAGTGTCCGAAAGTTGCCAAATCTTGCCCGGACATAACGTGCACACCTACACGACTTTCTTGGCCTAATTCTTTGATAGAGAAGTTGGTCTAAAAAATAAATCAAATTACTCGATATTCGATTCAAAGCGATCGACATAAGTTCATTTGATTTTGATTGTTAAATTTCACAAATCAAATTTGAAAAAAAAATTCGTTTGATTAAATTACAGGCCCGATTCGTTAGTATAAGAATAATAAATATATTTAAACATATTAAATAACTCGAGCTCGACTCATGTTTAATCTCATTAAAACTCATTCGAGTTCGTTTAGATCACTAATCAAACCATTTGAAGCCCAAATAAAATTCAAATAAACTTGAGCAACGTAATAATATGTTCAACTCAATTCGAATCATTTATTTTTATAATCGACACTTAACATAAACTTCTGGGAAAAAATGGTTGTCAAGTCGTAGAAGATCTTCATAATTTTGCTTTTTTTATGGTTTATCACTCTTCTTCTCCGACAAAATACTATTACAATGTTTGCGTCATTTGAAACAGTGTTTAAGGATATGATCATAATCGATCGTCGTTATCCATTTGGACAACAATGTCCATTCATCCGCAAAACAGGAAATATGTCATGTCTTTTTATTAACAAGAGTAAATGCAAACCCTTTTCTTGTCCGGGGTGCAAATATTAATTTAGGATAATTACATTGATACCCCGCTAAAATTTTTGAAATATTAATAAGAAGCCCTCAAAATATTGAAAATTTACGCTAACACCTGGACAAATTTTTTAGTATTGTAGATTTCTACCCAAATAGTAGATGATTAATGAGAATTTATAATGTTTTAGCATGATTTCAGGGGTATAGTGAATTTCTTTAAATTTGAAGAATATATATATATATATATATTGTAATATGTAATTTACGAGAGGTCTGTTATAAGTTCCACCTATTAATTTAAGATAATGACGATGATTGCAAGAAAATACAATGTAAATATAGTTATATCTTATGGAGGATGTGTTGTATAAAATCTAATTTTAAGGGGTGTTAAGTGTAATTAACTAAAATCTAAACCTAAATTTGCCCAATTTCAAGATATGTCTAGGTGATTAACTACAATTAGACAGAAACTCGAGTAATAAATTATATATAATGAAAAAGAATAGAAGAAAATACAAGGTAAACATCACTATGCAATAACTTTTGTAGGGAAATTTATAAAGTAAAATATAATTACAGGAGGTGTAGTGTAATTTTGTAAAATTGAAAGGAACTTTTGTAATATATTAGATTTCAAGGGATGTTCAAATAATTAAATACAAATACACGCAAGTTCGGGTCATAAGCTATAAAGTAATAATAAATATTAGAAGAAAATGCAAAGTAATAAACATCAAATCGCAAGAACATTTATAGGAAAATCTTTTATGTAAATATAAATATAGGGGGTGCTAGTGTAATTTTTTTAAAACCAAAGGAAATTTTGTAAATTCCAAATTTTAAGGTATGTCAATGCAATTAAGTATAATTGGACACAAGTTCCAATGATGAACTCTAAGACTATATTTGGATTAATAGACTGTGATGAAAAAGAATTTGAAAAAAACAAAACCAAATGACTTCGGAATAGAAAAAAAATTAAAATTCGTCAATATTTAATAAAAATATAATTCAAATTTAAAATTCTCTAAATTTAGAATTTTTCAAATAAATCCAAATATTTTGTTTCTAATTATTTGAAATTCATAATTTCAAATGCAACCATACTGAACCGAACCAAGACAGAAAAATTTTGGTTCAGTATTAATTTTTCAATTTTTTTTTTATCTTAGTATTAGCTTATTGAACTGTATCGTATGCCAAATATTATTTTATAAACATACTTATATATATATATAAATTATTTTACTTATTAAAAAAATAAATAATATATATATAATTATTATTTTTAACATTTAACTTTTAACCCATTTTTATATTTTAAAAAAATTCAGTATACCAAACTACAAACTAAACAATAAAAAAATAAAAAATCACTAATGATCAAAATCGAACCAATTACTTGAGTTGTATTCTATTTGATTTTATCGAACGGACACGCTATACGTCCTTTTTAAACCAAGTGTAACATAATGATTAGTGAAAAAGTATACTGATTAGTTTTTTTTCTAACATGTTGATGATGCAACACAATTTTCTTACAAGGCAAAGAAGGGATCACAACCAGTGAAGCCATTGCTCATTGGACTATGTGGTAAGTTGTCCTAAACCACTCTTTTTCACTTCAAAAAAGGAGTAAAAATATATTAGCATGTTCACATCACAATCACATTATTAAACTAACAAACTGATAAAGACTTGAGATTAGACTTTGAAAAAAAAGCATTAATTTTCAGTTGTGATGGATAAGTATGTGGCCTCCATTGATGAGGGGTGCTTTTTTATTTTAAGAAAAGCCCGCATCTTTTCCCAAATGACAATTAAACCCCACCAAATCCATGGTTTGAATAAGTGAATCTTGATTAGAGAGATGATCACAAGAAGGCATTCTGTACAAAAGGGATGTGCACGATGTGGGAACCACGCCCGGACCGTTCAGAATGACGGAAATGCCTCTGGGTGTTGACTAAATGATCGGACAGTTTAAGGCTCCGCGCCCAGAATGGGGCTCATAGTGCACAGACGAAATCTCCGCTCGTCTCTATGTCGTCTATGTCCGCGTCCGTGTCGATCTCATCGTCAAGGTCCATGCTTCCTTCTAAGAGCTGGCCGCCCGTCTTCGTGTCGTCTGACGGTTTTCTTGCCTCTTGGATTATTGCCAGTGCTTCTTCGATGCTTTGAGATGGATAGTCGTCGTCGGTTTTTGCTTGCAAACTAGCTTCCTCGCCTTCCATGAACTCGACGGGGAGGTTTTTGAGAAACCAAGGGTGCTTCTTAATCTCTGGGATTGTTATTCTCTGCAGATTCATTAGTAAGATCAGTACAGATATATGCAGACATGGATTCTCATTTTTCTCGAGATATTTAACAAGAATAGCTCAAATCTTGACCTTTTCCGGGTCGGCAACAAAGATTCGAGACAGCAGATGTTTGCAGTCCTTGGAAACTCTGACATAGTCGGGGATCGAATAGTGAACGCTGAGTATTCTCTGTCGGAACGTCAACAAGTCTTGCGTTTACTAAACTAAACATTAGAAATTTCAAGTCAACAAATGTTTTAAATTCGTCTAATAACTCACATTAATGGTTTTCTTGAAGTTTCTTGGATCGTCAGGATCTTCAAAGGGATAAGCACCAACTAACATCACGTATAACGTAACCCCACAAGACCAAACATCGGCAATCTTCATGGACCAAGAACAGTATTGTTGTTATTATTACAGATGAACAACTTAAGACTTTGGTGGCAAAATTACAAGAGAGATTATGTAATGACGACTGTTACCTTGCCGTCATACTCTTTCCTAGACAAGACTTCAGGTGCAATATACGCAGGCGTCCCAACAGTTGATTTCGGTTGAGAATGTAATACCGATGACTGAAAAGCAAAGCTCAGAGTCAAGAACTAGGACATTCGTGTACCCTTTTTCTGTGTGAGAAACTATGAGTTTTTCTTTACCTTAGAATAACCAAAGTCGCATATTTTAAGGCGGGGCGCTGAGCTCCCGTCCAACAATGTGTTCTCGAGCTTTAGATCTCTGTGGCAAATTTGCTGCATTTTATGACAAGAGTTAAGGTTCCTACATTCTTGATGTAAGGAAATCATGTTGAAAGAAGACTGAGAATTGTTACCATGGAGTGGCAGTAACTGACTCCCGATATCAGCTGTTGAAAGAAGAACCTTGCCTGAAACAAATCAAACATATGTGCAGGGTAAACTGCAGGTAAGAATAGATTACTTAAACACATCCTCGATTTTGCAAGGAATAATGAATTAAGTGTCTGTAAATGCTAACTAATAACATGGTTTATAGGTAGGAAAATATGCCTCGTCTTCGCTAAATCGCCCAGCATTGCATATCCGTTCAAAGAGCTCTCCTCCTGCTGCATACTCCATTACAATGGCTAGATGCGTCGGGGTAAGCAAGACCTGCACAACCGCTCGATTAGCGAGAGTAGAAACTTCTTCCCATGATCAGAAACATCTCGATTTCCTACCTCTTGCATCCATCACAAAAACGAAAAACGAAGAATGCGTGCATTCTGAAAAGGATATTGCTCTTGTGATTTGGAACCGAGCTTTTATCAGTCGAGGAACGAAACAGCGACGGATTAGTACAAACGGACTATGAGACAACCAATTTGCGATTGAACCCTTTAATACCAGGAAGATCAATGTCATAAACGAAACCAGTGGACTAGAATCAAACCTCATTTCAATCAGAGGTTTCTTTCCCAACAGAGAAACTAAAAAACATTTCTTGTTTCTATTTCCACAATTTAGTGTGCTTCCTTTCTAGTACTAACTAATACCTCAACTCTGTCTGAATTCTGCTTATCCTTGAAACAGAATTGAAGCAAAATCCTCTTTTCTTGTTCATACCAACAACAAAAAGGAAACATAATTCTACACAAAAACCAACAAAACAAACAAACCAAAAAAAAGCAGCCCAGAACAAGTCAAAGATCACCAAGAACTCACAACAGAGCATGTTCTCTCTGATTACCAAACACTGTATTTCTGTGTGTTTTTAGCAAATAACAATGGAAAAGATCAACTGTTCTTACCTCCTTGAATCTGATAATATTAGGATGCCTCAAAGACCTATGGTTCATGATTTCCCTCTGCACATGCTCATCAATCTACACAAACAAAAACCCATCAGATCAAAACACATCATTCCAAGATTCAAACCTGAATCTTGGCAAAAAAACAAAACAACCTCAAGACAACAAACAAAACAAGACCAACACAGACCTTTTTGCCCCTCTCAATGTACTTGACTGCATACAGCTCACCAGTCCATTTATCCCTCACAAGCTTCGCCACACCAAAATTCCCAGACCCTATATCTTTCAAAATCTCATACCTTTCCATTTGTATCACATCAAACAATACAGCAAAAATATCTAATTTCGGACACAGACACAAATGCTGTGTTTATCAGACAAGCCCTTCAAACTCCAGTGATGATGATCAATCAAAAGAAGGGACAAAGAACCAATCCTTGACAAGTATTCTGCATGTTTGAACAGCAGAGCTGATACCTCTCTCTCTATATAGGGGGGGAGCTGTCTGTCAAATGATGAAGGGGGTGTCCAATTCTTGCAAACTCGGAACTCTTCGGTTAGGTTTATTGATACATGCATCATCATATCTTTGGACATGGGAATGGAGATGGGTGGCCACGTGGCATGATGCTAGTGGCTGGATTTGCACACCCAGTCCACCTCTGACTTGGTGCAATTTACGATTGAACTTCTTATTCCAAATTTTATAATATTTTTGTTTAATTAATAAATATAATAAAAATGCAATTCGTTTGCAATGATACCTTCTTGAATTCCCTCTAAAAAATAAAAAAATTCAGACTTCTGAATAGGAATTTAAAGTTTTATCGTTTTTCTAAATTCTTGCTAAGTTATTAAATTCCCATGATTTTTGTGTGAATTATTAGACTATTTTATGTGATGATACATGTCAATAATAGAGAAATTGATGTCAATTATTGCACTTATAGCACATTATTTATATTTCTTTTTTCTTTTTTTGGTATACCAACTTGTTATCTTGTTTAAATTATTCCACGCTGCAATCTACTCCCTCCTAATATAATTTGAAATTGCAAATTAGGGGGGGGGGGGGAGAAAGGACAAAAATCCTAGCCATGCTTCAAAATAAGAAGCCAAACAAGCTTCTCTTTTTGGAAGCACAGGGTGCTATTAGGCTATCTATTTTGTCTAGGGGGTGTAAAATGTTATTTCTCAATTTTATAGGGGTAGAAAAATCAACAAAGTTTTATATCTAAAACGAGCACTCAAGAAACTGCTCGAGTCTTAGCAAAAGGAGGATAACTCCCATCCCATTGGCTTTAGAGGCTTACCCTTCACTTAACCATCGAAGGCTGGATATCCCTCTGCTTCTGAGCGGATTGTCCCCATCACAGATATTAAATTATGTACTGAAGCTGTGTATATTAAATTTATAATTGCTTTTCGGGTAGATTACAATGGACACCCTGAAATTCACTGTAATTATAAAATACATTTGAAAAAAGTATAAATATCCCCTGAAATTGATGGACGTCTAACATCCTCCAACAATGGACTGTTACGAGGAGGTATTTGTTAGATAACTCCCAGAAAGTATTTATAATTTTTTAAATAACAATAAAAAATTATAATTATAGAAAATCTCAGGGGAGCTTGTTGTAATTTTTCTTTCTGTTTCTAAGCAGAAGGATGAATGTTGGTTCTTTTTTTCTAGCATGACATAGATCCATGATCAATAAAGTCGTAAGTCGGAGGTGCTTGCCAGAAGACTATCTCAACTTAGCAGTTCTTGAGTGGACTAAATTATGGTGTAAAAAAGGTTCGTTTTTCTTTTCAATCGTCCATCGTTTCATATTGCAATGATATTGGACGAACCAAAATATTACAACAATATTCATCCACTCAAAAATTTCACTGTTCCTCAACGGTCTTGTAAATGTTACTCCCAACATCGATGTACTATTTATTAAAATCTAAGGACTCAGAATAACTACCGTTGATAGACAAAATATGAATTGACCAAAATAGGCCTACACATACTTATTCCCCTACAAACCACCATTTTCTTTGATTAATTAATTATATAACTACTTTTATATGCATGTGCATTTAAAGTTAATTTCTTTTATCAATTGCAATTAATCATTCATTTTGTATTTAATTTAATTAAATAAATATACTCAAAATTTAAATTATGCATACACATTGAGCGTGTTTCGATCGCTAGTTCTAATAAAATGACAAACACATACCCTATTTCATTTATTTACACATTACTACACGAAACATCAAATATAGCATAAATTTAACCACTGAATAATCGTATAAAATAAAATTCCTCAGTTGAGGTGAAAATTCATATACATATAAAGTGTAAAAAATGATATTAACAATAAAATTTATATTATATTTATACGACATGATTCACATCATCTGATATTTTCAAACCCGACCCGTATCGATAGGTTTTCATATGAAAGATGGGAGTTGAAATTGTGAAAAGAATTCCAATCCAATCCACCTGCCAATTACAATGATGTGTAGCCTTCTTTAATGGAGTGCATGTTGCAATTTGCAAAAGAGAAAAAGGGGGAGATGGTGGGAATGAATGGGAAAGCTGCAATTGCTTTTGGCATTTCAAGGTGGATAAGTGATAGGCCACAAATTTATGCCATGTTTGGTTACACTTTTTTCAAAAACCAAAATTTGAAAAAGAATTTTACAAATGTGATCCATATTTCAGATTGTGTTCTTTTTTTTTTTTTTTGTTACTTAGGGAAAATATTTTTTTATAATCTTTTATAGATTAATAATTCTACCGTACAGTATTTTTGATCCTGTAATTCGATAAATCAACAAAAATCGAGTTGAAACAGAAGAAAAAGATAATTTTATGAATATTTGGTGTTCACTTCTCTTTTTAGTTTAATTTTGCCGAACCATATTTATGTCTTTTTATGTGTATTATAATAAATATGATTTTTTTGGCTATAGTTAATTATTCAGATAAAAAAAGATTGTGACAAATACAAATTAACCACGACTCTATAATGACTATTAGCCGTTATTTTTGCAAGTGATGCATAAATATTAGTCATAGCTAGAACCATGACAAATATTTTGATCAGAACTAAAATATATGGCAAATATTGATCAATCGTGGTAAAAATTAAAATGTTTGCATTGAATTTACGATGATTTTTAAGTCATGTCTTTTATAACGTACGGCAAAAAAAGTTTTGTGTTTTTTTTTTTTTGTCGTAGTATTCAATTTGTATGTATATATTTATTATTTATTTGGTTACTTATAAGATTTTAAAAAGTAAATATTTTAGTATTTAATTTTTTAATTCATGTAGGTAGTTTTTTATTTTATATTTTCTCTCTTTTCAATTAACAATTTCATCACAATTTATTTATATATTATTTTTTCTCTCCCTCCAATTACGTATTTCTATAATTCATATATTGTCGTCTTTTTATATCTGCAACACTTATATTACTCATTTTAATTTTTATATTTTCTCAAATAATTTTTATTTAAAGAATTTTTAAAAATCTTCAAATTATATAATTTATTACGTCAAACTCTTCATATAAAAAAATGTAAATACATATAAATAGGAAATATGTAACAATTGAAAATTTTATAAATAATAATTCTTAGAATATTTATTGATAATATATTTCTAAAAATAAAATTATAAATACAACATATTCAATGAGTTCCACTAAGATTTAATATAATTATGAATACCTCCTCGTTAACGTTATCTAAAAAATTATAAAAACTCTCTTATATTTAATAAAATTATGTATCATGATAGAGATTCGAAATTGTCAATTTCCCCCATATCGTATTCTTTTTCTTTTAAAAAAATTAAACGAGATAAATAAAAAATTATAAAAAAATCCAATTGGTCCATAAAAAATTTCAAAAGAATTTAAAAAATAAGTAAAATTATAATTTATAATCTACAATGTCAATTTTTATCAGGTTATCATAAAAAGTGAATGAAAACCTGATGAATGCTGACGAATTGAATTAGCAATTTGAATTAATTGCTAAACGATCATTAAAATTGGATGCTATTAATAATTTTAAAACAAGGAAAAATATATATAATTTATTTAAAAAATTAATTGTAATTTATGCTTAAAAATAATGGGAAAAAGCTGCAGCCTTAATTCTAAAAAGAGAAATAAAATAAAAAGAAAAAAAGAATTCCGTGTGCCAATTCCGAGGGGGAGAAAATGACGTGGACGACCGAAAACCAAAGAAGCATCACAGGCTGTATGCGCAAGTGGGAATTGGGTGGCGGGTCTCACACGAATGGGTGGGGGGCATCGGAATTAATTCCCTACGTCGTCGTTCTTGTTTTCTTGTCTGTCGTACGTACTACTGATTAACATTCGACGACGTTGCCTTCACGAAACCAACGTTCGAGCCGTGATTGATAAGGTTGGTTGTGGGTCCCACTTGTTTTTTTTTATTTATTTATTTTTATTTTTGGTGTCTCTTATGTATTAATAATAGCGAAAAGTATTATTTTAGTTCGCTAACTATGTTTAATTTTAATTTTAATCCGATAATTATATCATTTTTGTTTAGGTTAGTAACTTATGAATTGCTTACTTTAGCAGATTTTCGAACAATTTTACCCCTATGCAACTTTTGGAAGGCAGTTTTAGTCCATATGCACTCATAGGGGTAAAATTGTTCGAAAATTTGTTAGATGACTAAAAGTAAGCAATTTCGTAAGTTACTGGATCTAAACAAAAATGAAAATAGTTATCGGACTAAAATTAAAATTAGGCATATTTAGCAAACTCAAATAATACTTTTCCCTTAATAATAGGATGAGAAGTGGTCTTAGCTGGTGAATTTTAGTTATTGGGTTAAATCCATTTTGCCCCCCTGTGATATAACAAAATATCAAAAACCCCCTTATAAAATTTTTAATATCAAAAATCACCCCTAGGTTACCAATAAATAATCACACAGCCCCCTGATCAATTTGAATCTATTTTTTTAGAAACAATGACTAAAATACCCTTCTAGTCAAACCGGTCAACTAGGCTTATTAATATATAATTATTTTAATTTATAACTTTTAACATATATTTATAATACATATAATTATAATTTATAAAAAAAATTAAAAAATAACAATTATACCCCATTTCCCCCAACCCCCAACCCCCACCGGGCCCACCCCCACCTCCATCTTCTTCCCCCCTCCCCCACCCCTTCCACCTCCAAACCCCCCCTTCCCTCCCCCTTCCCCTATCCTCTCGGCACACCTCCCCCCTCCCCTTCCCTCCCCCGGCGCCCATTTGGGCGACGCCGGCCGCCCAGATCTGGGCGACCAGCGTCGCCCAGAAATGGAGGGCGACGGCCGTCGCCCATGGTGAGGAGGGCGCCAGCCCTCCTCTTCAGCAGCGGCGGCGACGACGCCGCCGCTGCTTTTTTTTTAAAAAAAAATTATATATAAAATTAATTTTAATTTAATTAAAATAATATTTTATTATATAAATAATTAAGTAATTATTATATAAAAAAATATTTTATTATTAATAGAAATATATCATATTTTAATTAAATAATTATTATATAAAATAATATTTAATTCTTAAATACATATATATAATATTATATGTTAAATGTGAGAGAAGGGCAAAAATGTCAAAAAAAAATGTATTTTTATAGAAAAATCGCAGTCAAAGCGCGTGTGGCCCAATTTTTGTACGGAGGGGGTTTTTTGAACTTTATTTTATATCATAGGGGGGGTATTTGATACTTTAATTTTCATAGGGGGGTTTTTGAACATTCCTATTATCACAGGGGGGTCTCTGGATTTTTTCCTTTAGTTATTTAATCAATATAAGTTGTGATTGATGTAGGACTGCTCTCCTCATATTTAGGAATCAAATTTTATTGTTAGTTGTAAGGTTTTGCACTGAGATTCTTGTGACAACATAAGCTTTTTAACTAATTATTATTCTTGAGTTTTCCTTTTTCCCTTTTTTTTTAACTTATAATGAATGTTGTCACTATAGTCATTCGATATTTAAGACGAGAGTAAATTACAATAAATATTTTTAAAATTTGACATAATTATAAATACTATTTTATTGTTTGAAAAAATTTATCAATATTTTCTAATTTTAATGGTCATCCAACAACTTGTTTAATACGTTAAATTTCTATAGTGAACGGACCAAAACGTCTTTGTGGATACAGATTATAGTTGAAAATATTAATTTCTTTTTAAAAAAATTATAGACTAAATGGATAATTCTTTTAATATTTTTTTAAAATATTCCATCTACCTCGTCCGATATTTCTATATTTTTTTAAAAAAATACGTCAAGTATAAAATAGACAATTTCAGACCTCCTACGTTAAGGACTAAATATATATTACAACTTGTGTTTGTGTTTGTAATAGTTAGAGCCTTGATTCTTGACAGACTTACAGTTGTGTTTGTTTTAAAATGCTTAGGGCATTGATTACTAGCTACTTATGGGAGGGACTATAGCTTGTCTTTGTTCTAAAAATAGTTGGGACCTTTATGGTTTTCACAAACTTATGACCTAAGACCTTTACCCTATTAGGCTTATTTTAAATGGTAAATCATATCCACATTCTCGATGTTAGATTTAATTATATAAATAATTCTTTTTTTTCAGAATTACGAGTATATCCCTTGAGAGTGTAATTGTAATTACAAGTACACCCCTTATTCAATGATGAAATTTTAAATAAATGCCCTCTAGATACATTACAGTAACACCATCTCAAGAAGTGTACCTGTTATATTATAAAAATTAAGAAATGTTCATGTAATTAAACCTAACATCAAGAAATGTTGATGTAATTAGACGAAAACTTTAATTCTGGACAAACTCATAATGTCTTACTCTATGGGTCTGATATGGAAACAATGGTTTGTGTATATCTTCAACAAGAGTTAGGGCATTGAATCATAACATAGTGTAATGCCTTTATCTATACAAATTTATATATTAAAAAAAAAATTCTTTACACTCACAATCGATGATTAACAATATTGACGTATTAATTTGAAATAAAATTAAATATATTTTATATTTTTGAATTATGTATGTAGTCGTATTTATCCTTTAAAATACGAAAGTTAACAAAAACCACCATCACAAAATATTTTAGCATTAATAGAACAAAAATGCCCTTCTCACTTATTCTTTGTACTTTTCATTTTGCTCCCTGGAGTATGTTTTATTAAAAATCTTCCGAAAACCATTTTAGTAATTTAAAATTTTTACTCAAATTTTATTTAAAAAATAATTTACATAAATTATTTAATACAAAATATTTACAAGCTCAAATATATGCAAATATATTTTTACAAAGTAATTTATCTATGTTAAAAAATACATATAAATATGTGTAAATACATAATGCATATACTTTTATAAAAAAGTATTTTTATATAACTTATAAATTTTTATTCAATTATAATTAAAATATATCACATCACTATTCAAAAAATTAAAGAATATTATACATTAATTATATTTTATATTTACATATCTTACAGTGTATATATATATACTCGATCCAACATTTCAAAATTATATTTATAATTTATTTTTAAAAAAAAGTTCAATATATATAACAACACAAATAAAAATTATGTAAATTTTTTAACAATTATATAAAAATATAAAAACTATAAATTTATAGAGTTATACTGATTCTATCTATCTATACTACAGCTGGTGTGGCCGTTCTCCTCTCATACTCGACTATAGCGTTCCTACTAGCTGCTTCAATCATACACTGTAATCCCTAACGGGGTATATGTTCCATTTGTTCCTCCAGTCTCACAGGAGTTTGCTCCCCCTGCTCTTGTTGTGTTGGTTCTTCTATTGGAGTGTGTTCTTCTCTAGAAGTTCCCTTCATATCGAATCTCAAGTGAACTCTTTTCTCAATTCCCACAGATGACGCCAACTAATTTGGGTCGAAGGTCGATAGCTACCTAGCGTCCTTGAAAAGGTTTGCGACCTGAGAAAAGAGAGTAGATATTAAGCTTGTTGGGAAGTCCCCAACTAAAACCTTCCGATGCCTAAGTTAGTGAAGGAATTCGAGATAGAATAAGCGATCTAAATGCATTGTCAAGCGATCTATTATGGATTTTCAGTGTAATAAATGTCTTACCATAAATGAACTGAATATGTGGAATTTATAATATTTAGATGGATCTGTTCGAGAGGTCCACTTACGTTATCCATGTGTTATCATCCTAGCTTAGGTGATGTCATATAGATCAACAGTTTCTAGTGACGGGTCTTTTGGATTGAGTTGCATATCCGAGTTGGGACCCGCGACCAACCCGATATGAAAAGACGCAAATTTTCGAACATTTATTACATAAATATCTATTTTAAGAATATTTTAATTATTTTTTATGATAATTCTCTTAATTCCCCATCAACCCCCATCAACGTGATCGATGATATAATCAAGAAACACTCAGTCTCATTGTTGAAGACAAGTTGCTGAAAATTGTGTCCAAAAAGTTGGTAAAAGAGAGAATAACGAAAGTTTTGTCTCTTAAGGAAACCACACAACCTCGTATATATGAATTGTCTTGGGAACGACGCTCAAAGGAGTTGCCGGAAGTTCGGAGGAAACAAGAAAGCAAGAAATGTGTATTTGTTTTTCTTTCTTCCATATGTTGTTGGTTTAATGTATAATAGTTTTTCATGACATGCGGTTCCTGCAAACATATAATTTTTTTTTTTTTGATGTGAAATGATAAAAAAAAATTGTGAAAAAAATAAATCATAATATATATGGATAAGTTAAAGTGAGAAAAAAATATGGAGTAGCGTGCGGTTAAGAGAAAAAAAATTATATATTAAAAACATTAAAATTATTAATTTGACCAAATTTTTTTGAAAGAAAAAATAAAATAAAGGATAGATTTGGGTATTCAAAAATTGGTATGACGAAAGGTTTTCTTTTATAATTGTATAAATTTTCAATTTGAATGCATTTTAATATGGACCTCATTTTAATATTATTTCACCATTTTTTTTTGGTCGAGAATAGTTCAAATTGATTTTTTTTTTGTTTCTTTCTGTCTTTTTTTTTTAAATTGGTTTGTTCATTTATATATTTATTTTTATATATAATATATTTTAAAATATAAAAAATTATTTATTATATACACACATCCGGTGCTACGGCGGCTAGTTGATATGAAAAAAAAAGACAGTTATCAATCACAATTGATGGTTTATCAAAATCAAAATTTAAAATTTCAATTATACCCTTAAATATTTGTAACAATATACTGACTTATATTTTATTTTAAATTATCCGCGACATCTTTTAACCACCACTGTACTATCATGTTTATCCTCCAATTTCTTCATCACTCGCTTCACTTTTAATAGTACATTAATTTTTTATTTTTAAATCTATGTTGTATCTATTGTGGATTATATATATTTAAAAAATACTGAACGTATTATTTATCAAGTCACTGGGACATAGTAAAGAACTTTGCCGAATATGTATTGGTCCTGAAAAACCGACACAATAAGAAGGACTGTTCAAACAATATCAACATAAAGATTTCAATTTTTCAAGCATTCAAATTGTTATATACAATCATCGTATTGTTTGAATTCTTATCTATCTATACTGTTATAAAAGAAAATCTTTTGTTGTGTCAACTTTCTAATACTTAAATTTATTATTTTAATTTATTTCTTTATTTAAATATTTTTTTAGTCATAAGTAATTTCAATATTCTTTTTAATATCTCATAATTACAATTTATTTTTCTCTCACTCACTACTCCACGTTTCTCTCTCACCTTACTTCTTTATATTTTTTTTCTTCGCTTTCATATTTTTAATAAACCCACAATTACAATTTATTTTTTCTCTCACCTCGCTCCACATTTTTTCTTTTCACGGACTTTTTTCTTTTTATTTTCTCACACTACGATATTTTTTGTTTTTCTTTATAAATTTATTTTTCTTTTTATTTTACACCATAATTTCAGGATGGGTCTCTAATTATGATTTTTGAAAATCGAACCCCATCCTTTTAATATTTTTAATGTTATCTTATCTATGACATATATACTTAAATGATATTTACGCTATGCATAAAAAAATGTATACAATTCGTCTACGATCACATGTAATACATAAACATAATATTTTTATGAATTAAAATAATAATATAAAATAATCTATACTTTTAGCACATACGTAAAAAACATATATTTTAAAAGTTTTAATATTTTTTTTCGATAAATGTAATTTTCATAAAATAGAAAAAGATATAATACAATAATCATGAATCAAGTAGTGTTTCCTTCGACAGACCAAGGGATACGCCACAATCTATAAAGTGCATGTGTACTAACAGAGCTAGCTAAGGTAATGCCAAGTATACGCTGTCTAACATCCTCCACAATTAAGCTAGCTACAATATTTGGGTTCCGCTCAGTATGCTCGAATCGCCTAAGATTTCTCTCTCTCTCCATATATGGTAGATACACGCACCCAATAATGTGCGATAGGCCACATTGACAATATGTTTATCCCTCCACTTCCTTGCAGCCCACTCAACAACTGTCATTCAATCTCTATTAGGCCACGCAAAGCGTACAACTCGTCTAATAGCGTGAAGGCATTGGTGACTGTATCGACATCGGAAGAATAGGTGTGTGTGTGTGTGTGTGTGTCTCCACCTCATCCTCATCACATAACACACATCTACCTAAGTAAGATAACCATGGTTTGTCCGTCGTAGGTAGTTTCTCCAATATAGCAAGCTGGCGAGGTATCTTTAAAGCGCCCGAAAGTAGTAAAGCCCAACCTACTTTCGGGCCTGGTGGATCAAATAATCGGTATAGAGCCTGGATCGTAGGGAGTCCACTGGCAAATCTCCAAATAATTCGATCATTATCCCCATGAATCGGTGGAAGCGTGTGAGTAATCTCCAAGTACTCTATGTCGGTAATGAGAGGCCATTGCAACTGACCTACCTGGATGACAGAACTAAGTCTGATGGATTTATGAAAATTAAGGGTAAAGTTTTAATATTTTACCTTACGTAACGTGCTCGTATAAGTAGAATATCATTATTTTTAGGAAAAAATGCAAGCAACCCTTTTGTGATATCGCAAATGAGCAAATTACCCCATTAAGAAAAAATAAATAGCGATCTACCTACTTATATTTCTTAAAATATAATAATTTACCTTCCTATATTTTTTAAAATAAAGCAATTTACCTCCCTATATAAGGAGGTAAATTGCTTCATTTTAAAAACTATAGGGGGATAAATTGCTATATTTTTTTCATAGGAGGGTTATATGTTCATTTTTAATATTACAGGGGAGTAAATTGCTATTCACCCTTATTTTATATTCAAAAAGTTACTTACATTATTTTTTAAAATATATTCTATTTGAATTTAGTAGATTTAACGGTTCGACTCGACAAGCTTTCATTCTAGACTGCACTTAGTTCACTAATAAATTTTCGACTCGTTGTCATCCCTACTTTAGTTATTGGCGTTTTCCAACAATACGTTTGATATGTTTGGCAACTTGTCAATCTCGAATTAATATCTTTGAACAATTTTTGACAATATATTGCAGTGAAAAGTAAAAATCACATTTTTTGTCCGTTAGGATTTTTTTCAATTTTTGTTATAATTTACTCATATTACATTTTAAAATTAAAATTTTTCTCAATTTTAATTATTACGTGCATTTTTCATCTAATAATTAACAAAAAATATATGGAAATGCAAGTGGAACTATTAACGGCTCACTGAATTATTAGATGAAAAATGGATGTGAAATTTAAAATATGAATTTATGGAACGAGATGCAAAAAAAATTATAATAAATAAAATAAAATTAAAAAAATTATTGAACAAAAATATGCCATTTTCCCTCACAAAACATGTAGTGAGAATCTTCTAGAAGGGAATAAAGTGAAAATTCCAAATATTAGAAGGGTACATTTTTCAGGCAACTATTTGCCTGACTTATCAGATGGAAAAACTGGCGCACGAAAAAAAAAAATCTTTGTACAGCAGAATTCCTTGTTTTGTGTGGGAATCTTCTAGAAAGGGTTAAAGTGAAAATTCAAAAAGATGCAGGGCTAATTTGAAATATTTTATTTTTCGGAAAATTGTCATTTATCATCATGTGGAGACTCCTTTACTTTGTGTTTACTTTTTAACATCTTAAGGGGAATTGAAACAAAGCATTTTTCCTATATCTATACCGATATTAAAAAAAAAAAAAAAAGAGATGATTAAACATCCCTCTTTTGAAATTTCATGTAATTTTATATAAATTTTTTATAATTTAAAAATTATATTTAGTATCTTTAATCTTTGTTTTGTCAAATAAATAGATCCTCTTAATCAATATTTACTGAATTTGTTGACATTAGGCAAAAAAATTAAAATGGTCTATATTTGATATTACTAATTTAGTGCAAGTCAAACAAATGTATTTTAATTAAACTACCCTTATACTAAGGGTGTCGATAGATAAGGTAAGACCCTAACAAAACTCATAACATAATTCAGAGACCCATACCCAAACCCAATGAATATTCTTAAACCAAACCCAGTCCCACTAAAAGAATATAGATTGGGTTTGGGTTGGGTCTCTATCCCTCAATACACATAGGTCTATATACCCAATTTGGATTCGTAATTCAATTATTATTATTTATTAATCGATCTACTAGGAGGGTGTAATTTTCGATTAACCGACAAAAGATCGACTAAACTGAAGATTCGATTCGATTTTCATCATTTTTCTTTTAAATTTCGATTATTCAATTTGGTTTCAATTTTGTATGTAGGTTAATCGAACCAAATCGAATAATGAATTTTAAAAAAATATTATATTATGAATATATATAAATATAATACAAATATAATATTTAAATATTAAATATCTTAATATAAGTATTTATAATAACAAAATAATTTTATAGTTAATGCATACTTGATTATTATAATAAATAATAATTTATAACAAATAAATCAATAATATATTTTTTCTATATAATTTTCAGTTAATTCGGTGCAAAAATCGAACCGAATCAAACCAAACGAAAGTAAGTTTGATTTTTTCTGTACCAAATCGAACATTTTTATTCAATATTTAGTATGCCATTTCGGCATAACAAAATTTCTGTTAACCGAATTCTTGGTTTGTTCGATTAATCGAATTGAACACCCCTACAATCTACATTCAAGTGAACAAATCTAAAAAAATTTAAGACACCATAATATTATTTATCGTGTAATTCTTTAACTATGTATATTTTTTAAATAATAAATAATGAGTTATATAACTATATTATCATGTTGGGTATATTTTTTAATATCTTCATAGGCAATATTATTTGTTTGAAGACTTGAAGTAATAAAATTAAAATTTTAAATTTTTATAATATTAAATTCGATTTCTATTAAATATGCAGATTTGATATTTTCATAAAATTATTTTGTGAAACATATAATAAATGATATAATATTTAAAAAATTCTATCAAAAAAGAGTTATTTGTGAATTAGTCTCAATGATTCTAAATTTATTAATAAATTATGAAAAAATAAAAATAAAAAATAAAATTAATTAGTATGATTTGCAGATAAAATGAATCGAGACAAAAAAAAAATTGAATTTGGGTTTGATCCTACCCATAACTTGGGTTTTAGTCGGGTCTTGAGACTCATGAATCTTAAGTTGGGTGTAATGGGTAGGGTTTGGGTATGGAATAATTTTTTTGGGCATACTTTCGGTTTGGCCACTCAGTCTTACCCTACCTATTGATAGGCTTACCTTATACATTTTCACACACTAATGCATGTGCTGAAATATATTTTCATTCTTATAAGGATAATTTGATAAGAAAATATTTATTTGACCTATAAAGAAGTCAGTAATACGTCAATTTGAAGTAAATATGATTTTTCGTTCAACTTTTTTGCTAATATCAACAAATTGAAACAATCGTCAAGAGTATTAAGTGTAATTTTTCAAACCACATGTATTTTACCTCATGAAAAGAAAATGTAATTATCTCTAAACAAAAAAGGAAAGCACTTAAACATATAACTTTTGTTGCTCCCTAACATCAAAATACCGATTATCCTCTTAAATTTTCATGCTGATATAATTGCACTATATTCATATCTTTTCTCACTTTTTAACTGTAAATTCATTCTTTAAACGTTTTCACTTCACTTTTAATCGTGTATTTAAATTATTTTAATAAAAAGATAAAATTAGAAATGAGGAGACAAAAGACAAAACTAAGAAAAGTGCAAAGTAGGATGAAATCTCAAATTGAATTTTCTATTTTAAATTATATTTTATCTTATATTTTATTTAAATACATGTACATTTCGTGTATAAAATCTTATCTTAAATACAACAAAGAACATAGTTTATATATGTATACAATATGATAGGGGTGACAAATTAGCAGATTGAATTGGTTGAGGTCGTGTCCAAATAAATCGGGTCTAAAATAAATTAGGTCCCATATGAGTTTAAATTAATGGATTTACTATGGATCCGGTTGCAAACGAGTCGGCTCAATTGATGGTACCCATTTTTTTAAATTCTTAATATTTAAAAGTTATTTTAGATAATAATAAGATGATAATACTTTTAATAATTGTAATATAATACGACTAAATTTGGATTATTTATTATTTGTGCAAAAATAAACATGCACATTAGAAATTAATATATTAAATTATAAAATAAAAACTTGTAACTTATATAAAATACTATAAATTTTAAAATAAATCATGAGATGAATAGTTGTGCAATCAACTTTACTATAGTTATTTGTAAAATTGAGTTTTGGAGTTGCAATCATAATATGCGTGCAAAAAGCGCACGGGTAGAATAACTTGTGGACTTGAGCTCCTTGGTGTGACAAATTCTTTACAAACTTTAAACATGGAATCCTGCGAAATAAAATGATAACACTCCAAGGCCAAATCAGTACGTATATTGAGATAATAATGTAGAAAAAGTGAATAGCAAGCTATGATGAAAATAACAAATAAAATGAGTGTGTAAAATAGAAATTGTTTATAAATGTTTACAAAAACCATCCCTGCTTGAGGAGGTCAAACCTGATTTTATAGCAGAACTCCCCTAGTGGTGAGGGAGTGTGGCCTCGGAGAGATTCAGGGATGTAGTTGTTAGTGGATAAGTCTTCCTTGGATTCCTGATCTGTTGGTTGACGGAGTTTGAGGGAGTCCAATCCCATTGAAAGTCCTTAGCAGAGTAGGGTCCTACTTCTACGGATTGTATCAGAGCTGGTCTACGTTTCTAGGTTGACCAAGAGATGTGTTTAGTAATTAAATTGTCTAATATAGGATGGTTTTTTATGAGGCACTTATTGGCCCAGTAGTTAGTAAGGATGAGCCAATAGAATCAATAGATGGCACGATTGTACCTGCAATGCCGGTGTAGTAGACCTAGAGTTAGAAGATGTACCAAGTGATTTGGGAAATCTACGTATAGATGTTGTAATGATGGACTTGATAGAGTTCGATGTAAAATTAATGTGGGATAAATTTACTAATACAGAATAAGATTTCATAATTGTTTCATAAATGAAGTGGTGATAGAACTCATAGGCAAATCAAAAGTAGTAATTGTGGGAGATTAGTAAGTGATTATATAGGTGAAATGATTGATGCTAGATGAGTATTTCCTAATAAATTATTAGGTTTTCCCATCAAAGGAATGTGAATTTTACTATAGGAACTTTGGTCAAATAGAATAATAATAGTTGAAAAAGCAAAAAAAGAATTGTTGCAAAAAAAAAAAAGTTTTTATAGGACCATGTGTTTCATGAAGGGGAGCACTAGTGAGTTTATTAAAAATAAGGATATTGTATAAGGTTGTATATCAATTATCGCTAATTGAATAGAGTAATGGTGAAAAATAAATAAAGATTGATTTGAGGTCTGGTTATCGACAACTGAGGATAACATAAAATGATATCCCTAAAATAGGTTTATGCACTGGTTATGGTCTTTGTGAGTTTTCTTAATGCAATTGATTAAGAAATTCATAGACGACATTCATGGCATCAATGAATCGCATAATTTAAAAGTAGTTGTGTCAATTTGTGATAGTTTTGTGGATGATATTTTTATGTTTTCGAGGAGTATGGAGGTGCATGGGCAACATTTGAAAATAGTGTTATAAATCTTGAAAGTGAAAGAGTTGTACGCTAAGTTAAGTAAGAGTAAATTTTTGGGTGAATCAGGTAATTCTTCTAGGACACGTGATATCTAGCGTTAGGTAACACTTGACTCTACAAAGGCGAAAGTTATTACGGAATGGAAAACATTGAAGAGTATGACTGAAGTTTGGAGGTTCTTACATCTAGTAGGGAATAATAGGAGATTTATTGAGAGTTTTTCCGTAATTGTAATTCTTTTGACAATGTTATTACGGGATAGGGTAGTTTTTCACTGGATTGAGTTGTGTCAACAAAGTTTTAATGAAAAAAGATTTATTGTTATCAACTCCTACTTTAATTCTGTTATTTGGTAGTGGTGGATACATGATGTATAAAAATGCTTCCAAATGATGTTTGTGTCGGTGCAATGCAAAATAGGAAGCTTGGGAGTTATCAACAATTGAAAATGTATTAATGATTTTGAGGCACTATTTGCACAAAGAGAAGTTTTAGATTTTCACTGATCATAAGAGTTGAGATATATTTTGACACATATAGAGTTGAACTTGAGAGAAAACATATGAATAGAACTGTTAAAGGATTAGGGTTAAACAATACTTTAGTCCCATAACTTTGTCACGGATTGATTTGGCAATATTAGTTTTAGTCCTTTATCTTTCAATTTTGATAAATCTGGCCCTTCAGCCTAATTTAGGCCAATTTTGCTCTTCTAGTGAAAATTAACCCTATTCCACTACATGCCTAAGTTAGACCCAACATGCTTCCAAAAATAAATTAAGTCTCTACCAATTTATACCTTTTTTCGACCGTCTTGTTTTCGGGTACTCCAAATTCTCAGTTTTACGGACTTCCTCAACCACACTACCGCAGTAGATGGTTCATAGGCACTAGCTCCTTCAGCTAAGGGTGTGCATTTCAGCGAACCAAACTGAATTTTCGATTAACCAAAAATTCAATTTGACGGTTTTAAAAATCAAAAATCGAACTGAAAAGGTTTTTCGGTGAAAAAAACCAAAAAACCATTTTTTTAATAATATATATAATAAATTTTGGTATTTTTTCAATTTTATCCAAAAATATATGTACCAAAATATTAAAATTTAAAAAATAAAATGTATCATGAAAGAATATTTATGAATAAACTCAAAATTTCAAATCAAAAGAATATTTATGAACACAATATCTAAATGTATAATGTATTTATTTTATATTATATTAATATTACTATAAATATAATATAATATATAATAATATATTTTAATATAACATAAATAATAAAAAATTCAATTTTTGGTTCGATTCTGTCACCAGACGGTGACAAAAAAACCAAACTGAAAAACTAAAATTTAAAAAAATAACCCAAAAATCGAACTGAAGTTTTCAATTATGTTTTTGGTTTGAAGCAAAATTTCTATTCGGTTCATTTCTGTCGGTTTAACCGAACTTTGAACAACCCTACCTTTAGCAACAAAACAACATAATCTTATTTCGTTTTCTACCTTAGAGCATAGAAGACACTCCGATACGGGGACTTAATAGAATTTTTAAAAAATAAATTGAACAAAAATCTTACTTCTATTGAAGAAATATATGAAATATTATATAGATATTATATCCTCAGCTGGAGGAGACAACTTAATTAGCCTCTCATATAATAGAGGACTTGACTCTTTGGGAAACCCCCATAAACTGAAAAATTAAAAGACTTTAAAGATTGAAAAGACTCAAAATTATAATTTATTGGTTAGAATTGGTTAGACCCAAAATTATTGGTTATGTTGTGGGGAATGCACAATCTAACCTAAATAAATCCTCGTAGGAATTTATTGGTTAGAATTGGGTCTTTTTAGTTCTTAATGCTGTGGGTAAATTAAATCTTGAGGACGTTTCCAAGGTTGTTTACTGATTAGGGATTTAGTCAACGAACGTTTCTTGACTATCCACAAGGTAAGGAAAGGTGAGGTCGTTAGATCGTACCAATGGCTATAACCAATTTAATTATCATGAATGATTTATCTTTGCATCTATGATCGACCGTGGGATTAAGCATGATCCTGTTTTTAACTGGAATATTCTTCTCTTATATTTATCTCTTCTAATTTTATTAGTTTTTTAGTTTAATTTAGTTTTTATTTTTATTCTTCCACAATCATAAACCCTCCCTAATTATTTTTATTTTTGAAGGAATTAATTTAAAACAAATCCCTGTGGATTCAACCCTGCTCACACTTCTACAAAAGTGTTCGTAGAAATTATTTTTTGTGGAATCGACACCCATCAAGCTGGATTTCCTGCTTTGCTGACTGTTGATTTTTGTTGTTTTCTGCCGACAGTCTTATTCTTGATTTTTTATATTTTTTAACTTTTACTTCTTTTTGTAAAAATTCTTTGTCTTTTCCTAGTCCTGGTTTGGTTCGGGTTTTTGTGTGACCCGAATTTTTGTTCTGAATAGGGGCTTCTCTTGTTTCTCATAACAAGAGCATATATGGTTATGTCATTGCCTAACATACAATATGTTGCACGTTTTCATCCTCGTAGCTTCAGTCGCTGGTAGCTTATTTTTTCAGATTAACATCCTCTTCTTCTTAAATAAGCTTTCAGCGAACTCAGTGCTCTTTCTTATCATGGAATTTAACAGGAATGATCCATTCACTTTGTTTAAGAAAATTTTGAATGGATACTTGACTTTGTCCATCTTAGTGAGATAGACCTATAATTCCCACGCTCTTGTGGTAGAGATATCGTCTTCACTAATAGCTGATATCAGGGGAGCTTCTCATGATGCAGCTTTGATTTTATTGAAAGTCACCATGCTTGGCCTCTGCAACTTCATAAAATGAAATGTTGGATGAGACCCCCTTTCCTGTAGTTTCTAGAGCAACTAATACAAATTTTATCTCAAAGAAGAGAGTATTATTACTTGAGTTTTGGGATACAAAAGAGATTGATACGGAATCAAAACTCTAAGTATGAATTAGAAGGTTGTTTTAAGCTAATACAATAGCAAAAAAGGTGATAAGAATGTCCCTCCTGCCATGTCCTTTCTGGAGGTGGTCTTCTGGTCGTGTGAATATGATTGTGTGGGATATGGTCATGTGTGAATGAATGTATGAAGGTCAATATCCTTTTGATCATGCATCTTTTGACCTTACATCCCCTTCTCCCACTAGGGGATGTCCCTATTTATAGACAACAACAAAGTTGTTGGATGAGGTCACGAATTTAGGGCAATTATGGTGTCAGTTGTTGGATAAGGCTGATCCTACTTCAGAATTGGTGTTGGCTGATCCGCTATGGATTTGAGGGGTAGTTAGGGGATACCCCCCATTCGAGGAGGTCGTTGCGATTTTCTTGGGATAAGGCTGAGCCTGTTAGGGCTTGGAGTCCTTCTCTTTGAGGGAGTCACGTGTCCTTAAGGCCTACCGGTCCTTCCTTTTCTAATCTGTTCTTTGGGGGATGCCCTCCAAGGCCGCCTACTAGGTTCCCTTGGGCCTCTTGGGGTCTTATGGACCCCTCATGACCTAGGTCTCCCCCTACTGGGCCTCCTAGGGGATACCATAGGTCTTCTATTTTTTCTTTGTTTTTTGGGCTTCTTTAGGTTGACCTATTTTTATACACATCAGTCATTATGGAAACAACAATATTTGTCATTTTTGGGCGAGTAGGATCATCTCTAGTTGTCAAGGCTAAGCCAGCAAGCCTTTGCCTTCCACGGATAGTGCTTGAGTGATAGGGGCATTCAAAGAGGTATATACAGGATTCCTTCTTTGAAATTGTGATTTCTTGTCCCAAAATTCCGACCATGGATTCTTGGAGGGGCATCTTCCTTGGAATCCTTCTTCTTTTCTCCGCGTCTTCTCTTGGAGGCCTAAGCATCCCCCATGTTGATATATTTTGTTGCCATAGCCAAGAAGCCTCAAATCTTGAGGCAGGCTTCTTGGCTAAAGATTTGAAGAAGTCCCCATCCAAGAGTTCTTGAGAGAAGACACTAGCCTTGACTTCTTGGTTGGCAGAGAGCACCTTCAAGGCAGCTGTGATGAATCTGTGAAGATAGTCCTTTAAGGACTCCTTGTCCTTCTAGCAGATTGTGAAGAACTGAGCTCCATCTTTCAATGCTTCCTACTACTAGCGAACCGATGTAAGAACAAAGACCAGAATTCTTGAAAAGTTTCAATGGCACCTACCGATAATTTGTCAAACTATTGTTGGGCACCCCTTGCATAAGTGGTGACGAAGACTCGACATTTGATTCTATTAGTGTAACAGTGCACGAGGGCCGCGTTCTCAAAATGAGAAGGTGTTACTGAGGATCGTACTCAGTAATGGAGGGAGTCCGACAGTTCAAAGGAAATTTGTCTATCATGACCCCTTTCAGTAAGGGGGACTCCGTGGTGTTCCTCCAAGGGTGCTCCCATGACTTAATGTTGGACATCTTGAAGCCCCTTCTGTAAACGCTCTAAGCAGGCTATCTATTGAGGTGGAATTCCTTCCAGGTGTTGTGGGGGTTGATCTTGATCTTCTTGAGAAGCCACTGGCGTTCTAGCCTTAGGGGCCTTCTCAGCGACTGTTTCGGTCTTTGCCGTAGCATGCGCATCACTGCCATTAATTGCTCTCGAACTGCTGATGTAATCATCTATTGTATAGCCCCCATCAATCCTAGAAGCAGCCTCCCTGAGGAGGTGTATGACGACGTGCTGTTTCGTGGGGGATCCAATGAGGATTTAGAGGGCCTGGAGGATCTTGTGACCGTTGGTCCTCCAGCAGAGGTTAAGGAGGTATCTGCCACCACCTAGAGAGCTTGAAGTATTCCCAATGATCTCCATAGCCTTCTGTTTGTTGAGGTTATTGTTTGGAGCTTCCATTAGTTCACACATCTTAGTTCTGTGTTCCCATAGACAACCCACTTGATGCGTGCAAAAAACGCACGGGTAGAATAACTTGTGGACTTGTGCTCCTTAATGGGCCAAATTTTTTGCAATCTTTAAAAGATGGGAACCTGCAAAAAAATATATAAGCACTCGGCGCCCAATTCAGTACGTGTTATTGAGAAAATAATGTAGAAAAAAAGATAATAGCAAGCTATGGTGGAAATAGCAAGTAAAATGAGTGTGTGTGATAGAAATTGCTTATGGATGCTCAGAAAAACTATCCCCCTGCTTGAGAAGTTGAGGAGGTGAAACCTGGTTTTATAGTCAAAGTCCCCCCAGTGGTGAGGGAGTCTGACATCCGAGGGAGTCGAGAAAGTAGTTGTCAGTGGATAAATCTTCCTTGAATTCATGATTTGTTGGTTGGAGAAGTATTATAGTCCAATCGAATTGAAAGTCCTCAACATAGTTGGGGTCTACTTCTCTGGGAGTTTTCTCTCCCGATCCTCCTCGTCAGGTTCCACTAAATGATGACTATACCTGAATAAGTACTTCGTTGACTGCTAGGGTAGCATTGGGCCCACTAGCTTCCAAGGGGCAAGTCCTCGTAGCCCTTAACTCTCTTGGACTAGTTGGGGGGAAGGCCTTAGGTCTCTTCCTTCCATTAGGCCCCCTGAATATGTTATTGGGCTATCAAATGGGTCTCACTTTGAGTTGTCTATTTGTGACCATATTAGTAATAATTTTTCTGTATGAATCTTACATGTTAGTTCATTATAAATTATTACAAGATATTAATAATTTGTATAGTAATTGAAATTCATAGTATAATTGCATAATGCCATTTATTCAGCAAAAAAAAATATATAATATAGAAGTAGTCAGTGATATATAGTGGGACTAAATCAACAATGAATTTAAATAATTAAATCATTGATTGAATCCATTTAAAATTGATCACCAATCCATATAAACTTTAACCGTGGTACAATAAAATTTAATTTAATTAAACCAAAACATACTTAATATGTTTTAGTAAATTTATGACTTATAAAAAATGCTAAGAAAATTAAAATATGTGGAAGTAGCTAGTGCAATATTGTCAACTTGATTAACAATATATTTAATTAATTAAAACATGGACTCCTTTTAAGACTCATCACCAATCCACGTAAAATACATCATCAACTACAAAAGATCTATAATGTAATATAATTTAACCCACTCAACGAAGTATTTCTCATATTCAACTCATGAGTACCAAATAAACAAATCTCATCCATTAGTCAAATTTCATCGAATTTATTAATATTAATAAAAAATTTTGAATAAAAATCCCCAAATTAAATTACTATTGACATACTACAAGTCAAATAATTTTTTTTAAGCCAAAACTATCCTTATACATCTTAACAGGTTACTAGATGAAGAATTCATCTTCACTCTTCCAAACGCAATTTAGTCAAAAAAAAAAAAACAAAAAAACAACCTACACTAGAGCAATAACAACTCAACCCGAAGTATTTTAATCAATTTTTTTAATATCAACATATTAAATAAACCTTGACTTATAAAAGAACTCATTCCTTAACCAAACTCAAACATCAGCAACTCATTCCCACCACAAAAATATACGTATAATCACACTAATCCAAATAAAATGCACGTATTACCCCAAGCCAAACCCATACTGAACCCACATCAAAAAGAACGCTGGATTCGTCGTAATCCAAAACGAGATGTATTAGATTGAAATTGTGAATTTCCACCTATATTTTCACCCCATTCTTTCTCCAATAGTCAATACTTTTAAATCAACAAGGAGAGAGCGGTTCGCGGTTTTCGACATTGTCAACTGTTAGAAATTTCAGATACAGCATTCACAAACACGCAAAGCACGTTCTGCCGTGTGCTTGTTTCCACCACCACACTATCAAACGCCATGCCCTGGACATTGTCCAACTCCAGGTTGAAACTATGACATGCGTACTTCTCTTCTCCTTGATAATCTTTCTTGATAAGGAAACTAGGAGACACTGAGAGTCAACCAGGTGTATATATATGTACAAGACGAAGATATTTAGCAAAGCCATATTTATTTCATTTGCTTGTTTTCAACCCTCGTACTACATGCGTGTCTAGATTTCGTACCCCGGAAATCGGGTGTCCTCTTGTCTGTGCAGATCAAACCAAAGGCAAGCGGCTCCAGCCAGGCCATGGAAAAGAGAGCAGGCATGCTCGGCCCCAACAGATCCATTTTCGGTAATCGTCTTTGTGGCGCTGTGATACAAGTAGCTTGCAAATGCTGTTGCTCTTTCTTTGTATATGCTCTCTCCAGTGAGGCGGAGAAGCGACAGGAATGCGTAGGCGTTGCCAGCAGTGCCATCAGCCAATCCCACCTTCTTGACCAAGCCACTCTTCCACACCACTTCTCCGGCTTCTATGGCTGCATCACGAAATTCCCGGTCACTTGGAAGTACCTATAAAGCAAAGAAATCCAAGTCAGCCATGAGACATGCAATGGAAACTTAGGTGGCATTCCCAGTAACCTTTGGCAAACAGAAGAAAACTCCACCTAGTTTAGGTAACAATAGTCAGAGGTTAACGATATTAAAATGGCTAACCTCCGATGCTTTGCACAACGTAACAGCAATTCCACTAGCTCCATGAGACCACTGTACCAGCCTGTCCCTCGGGTTTCCTTCACTCACTGGATAGTTCCCACTATGTGGGAACCGGTTGCTCATCATGTACCTCAAGGTCGACTTGACATCCTCGATGTCATCTCCAGAGAGAGGGAAGTGAAGTAATACATGTAAAATACCAGCAAGTCCATGAGCAGCACCCCAGTATCTGGTTCCATGCCATCTATACATTAGTGGACAGGCTGTGACATCAGAAGCACCTGCTCGGCCCCCAGCCAGGACAGCTTGGACGACCGGCATGAGAAGATCATTTGCGATTGTTTCACCTCCTAAGTATTTGTTTACTAACAAAGCGGCCCACAGAAATCCAGCTCGTCCATAGAGAAGATCATATGACATCCCGAACCCCCCTTCTTCAGGCCCGGCAGGGAGAGCTCTCTCTTGTGCCATCTGACAGATGAAGTATAGTTATATTATTATATGAAAAAATTCGGATGCCCTTGGGAACTTAAAAGGAACACACAATATCTAGTCTCAAAACGAGAATTTATATCAGAGATATTGAAGGGAATACAACCAAATGAAAAAAGTTATGCGCAAGATTGACATGAGGAAATATGCGCAACTGTTTTGCAACAATTTCTTATGCATTTAGCAGCATGCATTTCCCATTCGGTAGGATACACAACTATATGGTCATAAGATTCACAGTTTCGGGCGTGAAAGAGGTTAAGACAACATACAAATTTCTCTTGCAAGAAAAGCACATAGCTCCAAAAACCCAACTAGATAAGAAACCTGAGCCGCTAGCACACTTCCAACACAGTAAAACTTCTGTTAAGCAAAAATTGAAATTACACGTACACCCCCTGCGATTAGTCATGTCAAGTTTTTCCTTCCTATATTAAAGATTCAAGAAATATGTAGTATCTTAATCCCCATCACATTCGAATACAATTAAGTACAGATCTTAAACCAACTGCATCCTCAAAAGATACTTCATTCATATCTGTGTCTGAACCCTGATGGTAGATATAGGACCACAAATTTGACACAATATGGTCCCAGGATTAATGGAGCCAATATGATATTTCTACTTCTAAAATTAATACATCACCCCAAGTACCACAAAGACCACAGATATGGACCACCATCTGATACAATTGAAAGACTTTCACTGCACCAACTTCCGGCAAAACCAATAAGTAATATGTTTATACCTCCAGAAAACGGTCCACAAAGAAGTCACGCTTCTTTTGGTCCCCACAGTAATTTGCAGTAATGGCGCCAAGCGCATAAACCCCTCCTCTGCCGCAAAGAAAAGTGACATGCCTGAAAAATATGCAAAAGCAGTGAAGAACCTGATGTAAGGAAATTATGCCAGTATCTGAAAAACCTTCACACATACGGGACCAAACAGAACCATACAACAGGGCCCCCAACAAAGATATTTCCAAAAGATAATTGTAAAACAATTTTCTCAACCATTTTGTAATGTCATGTAAAAGCTTGCCATGAAATATTAGCAATTGAGTTCTTGAAAACTAGCATTCAAGCAGACATCGTGAAAACCAGGATTTAACCAGACACCAACTAATGGGCCACATAAACTTGTTTACTTCTGTCCCTCTCTTGATGATTTTTTCAAATGTATTTGTTTGAATAGCAAGCATATTTCTCTCTTTGTCGTCCTTCCTCATAATGAATTTTTCAAACATCTTCGTTAACGACGACAAGCAAGACTCTATCTTTGTATTATTTATAAACATTAAAATAGGAGAGGAAAGGAAGTACTAAAACGTCCAGTAACTGCCCAGGACAAAATTAGCCCTCATCATAAAACTACAGAATTATATGACCAGATCAAGTTTTAGATATGCAAGCAGCACAAGAATGACAGGACCAAGACAATTAAGCAACTAAGCAGAAGCCCCGAGGATTCAAATGATAACATCATTTTTCTTACCAACTTTTATATCAGCATTCTCTGAATATGCAAGTGTTCGATTCTTATAAATTAATTTCAATATTTTATTTCCTTGTGATGCTTAGGTCAAGATGAACTATGGCCCAAGCCTATGATCCACTAATTACTAACTGGTAAAGCTCTAACATACTCTCCAACAATAATGGTCATTCAACTTCAATACATTAAAACTTTATGTGCTGAAACAATTTCAATAGTCTATTCCCTTGTGATGCTTAACTGGTCAAGATGAACTACGGCACAAGGGCATGATGCACTAATTACTAAATGGTAAAGTTCTAACATGCTCTCCACCGATACTGGTAATGCTCGAATAATTCCAGCACGTCAATGAATGCACAAATATCCTGGTCATACACAAAGCAATAAAAAGCAAGCTAACAACGCTCACTTCAGCGAGTTGCCATTACAAATAAAAACGAAAAACTAATCAAACCATTCAATGCTCAACTTCAGAATCGAGCATTAAAAGCTCACTTGAGCTGGATTTGGTAAACTTAATCATCAAGTTTGAACATTATTTTTTGTTCAATAGAATTTAAATCTCAGCTCGGTTAGTTACAACGAGTAATCCAAGAACATCAAACTATTTAAGCTCGAGATTGTTTCTACTTTAGTCGAACACATTAAAACCATCAAACCCAGTAAATAATTCAACCAAACTTGAATCTACAATCAACTGTATCCAACATCAATACCCCCAGCCCAACCCGGCCACTATAAAAATCCAAAACAACAGGATCTACAATAGTACTAATTATCAAAGGAAAAGGAGATATATTAATAGAAATTCAATATTAACAAAGAGAATTTGAGTCCGACCTGTTGGTATGAGCAGCAGCGGCGCAGGCGTCAACGATTTCAGCGCACAACTGCAAGTCGCGGTGGTTGCCGGTGACCTCATAAGACCGCAAGCACGTGAAAGCTGTCCCCATCAGACCCGTATAAACCGTCGGGTCCAAGCTCCCTTTATTTCCTCGTCTTCCCCACGTCACTTCCACCACCTAAGCATCAGTCGCCATTTCAGACCCATCAAACATCAACCCAGAAAACAAAAACTACGGACTAAAGTCAGTAAACAACCCAAAACTCCCTCCACCCAAAACCACGATCACACCCATTCACAATTAAACACTTCACCCGTCAATTTTTGCATATGTTTTTCTCAAAAAATTAGCAAAATAATATATATCTCCAGACAAAAACACTAAAACAGAAAGCTACACGCAGACAATAACTTGTAGACTAAGTGACTCTCCCCGCACACAGACCTTATCTTTGAGGGAGACGGCGGCTCCGAGAAAAGCATCAACCGGGAGCGAAAGGCTGGAACCCGTTAGGTCACAACCCGCTCGGAGCAAATCGAAGCATTCATCGCCATCTTCATGGCTGCTGTTGTTGGTTTTGTTACTTTCTTGCGCAGCATACTCCACCACCCAAGACGACATTCTCTCTCTCTGTCTCTCTAGAATCTTGTTGATCCTCTCTCTATCCTCTTTTCCAAACTAAAAATATCAGCACGATGACAAGCGTTATGGATAGAGGAAGCGGAATCTGCTTTCTCCAGTATAGAATATATACACAGAGATGCTGCTGCCCCTGGATTATTATAATACTTCTCCCACAGCATAGATGGAAGGAAGGGTTGGAGTCAGTAATCATGTGTGTGCGTACGTAGGGATGTGGTGTGATGTGGTTGCATCTATTGGCGGTGGATTGAGCTGAAGCGCTCCGCCACTGCCACGTTGTTGATAGTGGAAGGGGTGAGATTCACGAGGTCGATGTCTCCCTCTTTTTCACCTTTTGAGTTCTTACCAAACAAAACCTTGTTCGGTGTATATGTTCATATTCCAACTGTGTTTTTTTTTTCAATAATTTTATTTAGAAATATTCAAAATTCAGTAAATCGATCGAAAATTGGTCAAATTGAATTTTCGAATCGTACCGAATACTAAATTAAAATTCTGGTTTGATATTCTATTTTTTTTAAATAAATAAGTCGATTGATTTTGATTTTGTAGTTCGATATATCAAAACTAATCGAATATCGAATTTAAATGTATATTTTTTTATATTATAATTTTTTAGATTTGTTGACTTAAAATCATAAGATGCTGGGATTTTAATTTAATCGAACATAATCGAAAAAATATTAATTATTACTAAATCGAATCGAGAAATTCAGTTCGGTATTCCATATGACATATTGGTGTATCGAATTTGTCGATTAATTGAATTATCGATTCGGATCAATTTGGTTCGATTAATTGAACTGTACAGCTCAAGATTTAGCAATAAATTGCAAAAATTGGGAGAAAATTTATTTATAAGTTTTTAAATTTAAATCAATTTAATTTAAACGGTGCGACAACAAAAATTACAAAATAAAAAACAATATTTTCAGCAAGAAGAACCAACTTAGTAAGAACGGATCAAGCACGAGACTCTTCCACGCCTAGGCAACTAGTCGAAAAATTATGGATCAATCATTGTCAATTAGATAGCTATGAATTTAAATTTTTTTCTCGATATGGAAATTGTGTTTGTGAGTAATTTATAACTAGTAATTTATGGCACATTTTAGTGATTGTGCATGAATTATACACACTTTCCATTAGTTTATCTTAAAATCATCTTGCGGTTTATGAACTCTAAGAAGTCACACATGCATACTTCATATAAAAGATGTGGGGAGAAAGGCTACTGATAGTTGATTGGACTTGAAAATATTTTGAGCAGTTACTAAGTTCTCTTACTTTCTCACTCTCTATCTATGAACTAATTAAGAAGTCATATTTTTTTACTGAGCAGTTGTTAATTTTTTAGTTTAACTATTGAGATTAGTATGTGAGTGTTTTTTTTTTTTTCCTCAAGAATTGACGATTTGATGTGGAATTATGATTTCTTGGAAATTACTAAAAAGGTTGTTCCAAATAATGATTTCTTTGAACTTAAGAACTCTTTTTTAAGGGGCTGGTCTTTTTTTATTCCTTTTGATTTTGTGGATCCTTATGTTATTTATTTTTTTCTTTCTGATTGAAACCCAATATTTTCTTTGGAATTTCTTGCAGAATCAATTATGATACTTTCTTAACGTTGTTTTTGCGATCTATTTATTAAATTTTTGATCTTAATGTTCTTCTTTATACATTGGTTCCACAGTTTTTATACGATAAAATGTTACTGTTCTGATTTGCACCAAGGAAATAATATAAAGATTTGATATGTAATATATCGATGTTATTAATAAAAACTGTACAAACATAATATTAAAAATTATATGCAACATATTTGGCAAGAAGATAGCATGCCATATTATTTATGGTGGTGGAAACTATTTCGTTTTTGTTCTATATTTATTTATTTGTGCGGAGAATATTAAAAAAGAAAAAATAGAAGTTTGTGAGGAAAAAAAATTTAGAAGTAGTGGGTTGAGAAAATTAAATACATTACCATTGTGTGGTTACTAAAAAATTCACAAAATTCCAATTTAAATTACCCTTATAACGATGAAGATATACCTCATCGTATGTATTAACGTGCGAAGATGTATAAAGGTAATGACCATAAAAAGATTTAATTGGCCTGTATTGATTTAGTAATAAGTCAATTGTAGATATATATGAATTTTCATCTAATTTTTTTTATTAATATCAACAAATTCGGTGAATCTTGACTGATGGGGTGATTTATTTATTAGATGGAAACGGACCTCAGGAATATTAAATATATTTTTCAAATCAAATGAGGTTTACGTGTAACTACATCAAATTTCTAAATAAAATTATGAATACATAATAACTAAAATACAATCAAAATAAAAACATTTTTAATCAAACTATTAAGTTTGCCAAAATCTTTATAAAATTTAATACTCACGAAAAAAAATCTCCAAATGTTTTTAAAGGAAAACCAAATATCTTATATTTATTATAACAAAATTCAAGTTCAAAAAACATCTTTTGACTGGTGAAAATAATTCATTAATTAATATATATTATAATTAGTTGTAGAAGAAGTCGTAATTTTCCTCGTACAAAACAGACACAGGAGATTCAGGAATCTGTAAGTGAATCGTATGTATAAATTGAAAGTACTTGAAAATAAATGTTAAAAGGCCGGAAAAAAGCTAAATCCGGAATATTTGAAAAAATAATTTAATATATATAATGTTTCTCAATTAATTCTAGAGATTGGTATGGAATTATTTATAGCTTTTGGCGCAAATCCACTTAAATGTAAAAATCATAAAATAAAAATATTCTTCTAATATTTTTTTAATAATAAACTGATAAGTACTTATTTTTATGATCTACGAACACCCTCTTAATAATACACAAAACTTTTCTTTCTATAAAATAAGATTTATTATTATATTATCGGATACACGAAAAATTCTAATAGAAGTTCAATATATCGAAAATTTTAAATTAATAAATATATTTAAAATGAATAAAAATATAAAATAAAATAAATAGTACACCCACATCCGTACAATATATGTGGGGTTCCATAGTGGATAATGTTTTCAGTGAAATATCCACCAAACCAAAAGAAGAAAAAACCACATGGGAAATTTCACTCACCACTTGATGTTGTCGGTAAGGACTCCACTCAATTTCCGGATAACAATTTTTTGTTTTATTATTAGTTAACGTTATACTTAATTTTTACGTGCATATAATAATATAAATATAAAAATTTTAAAAATAAAAGTTAATATTTAATTAAAAGTGAAATAAATGATAAATATGAAAAAAAAAGTGTGGATAAATATAATAGTAAATTAACGATTAAAAGATTATCTCAATTATTTGGAAGAAATTAATAATTATATTATCATAGATATCTAAGAGTGTGATTAGTAATGAAAAACATTTTTTTTTGTTTTTATGTTTGTATAGATTATATTATATTAGCTGTTGTGGTACAGTATTTCTGCGTGCATATTATAAATAAATTCACGGTTTAAAATATATTATAAATAACAATAAAACACATCACATAGAAAAAAAAGAAAAGAAAGAATGAATGAAAAGAAAACCAAATAAGGAGTATTATCGGCACAACTAAAAAATTGGCGTCAAAGTGTCACAAACTGCTATTTGTGAATGAAAAATGCTTTAATACATATATGTATATATATATTAGGCACTATTGCATATTGTTTCTGCGTGTATATAATAAATAATCTTTCACGCTTTAAAAATATTATAAATAAAAGTAAATATATAAACCAATATATTGCATTAAATAAAAAAAGAAAAAAAATTAATTTATCAATTAATGTAAAATTTTTAAAAATTGAATAAATTAATTATCTTATTAATTAAAGGTCATGTTGACTTTACAAGAAGTTGAAGCAGCTGTGCTATTAATTATCGTTTGTAAATATAGAACCTTTCTTTATATATATATATATATATATTATATTAGTGTAGATTAATATAAATTATCTAATTCTCTTTTATATTATTGAAGATCACTTTCTTTTGTATCAATCTTTTTGTCATTTATTTTTTAAATATTTCTCCAATATTTTGTTTTTCTCTCTCGTCAACTTTCACATTTCCCCTAAACGTGTTAACTATGTTTAAACTCTTTCTAAATATATGAAATTATACTTCTATTTAATAAAAATTTAAAATTATATGTACACCTTCTCTGAAAATTCACTATTTACATCTGACCTCCTTTTGTTAGGGCATAGACAAAAAATATCAGTGTTAGAAAAAAACACTTATATAAATTTTTAATTTTACTCCTCATTTAACATTCTCATATAATAATTTTATACTTATAAGAGAAAAAATATAATTATATTAACCTCATCCATAAATATATGTGTATATATATATATTATATTGGGGTTTAAATGCAGTTACCATCCCCAAAATATCCACCCCATATCAATTACCCCATAAAGTATTAAAACTTTAAAAAAAATCCTGATATTTAATTCTTAAGTTTTAAAAGTCCATTTTGCCCTTACAAAAATTATTTTATGAAAAAAAATAAATAAAGAGATTTTTAAAACGTCAAAATCATCCTTTGTCAAAGCTTTGTCGATTCCTAAAGTACTTGGGGCCATTTTATTTTAGTTTCACTTGCTTATCAAACCAAGTTAAAAATAATTTTATACATTCATGTAATCACCACATTAATTTATACAATTATCATATATATAAATATGTATTAATTGTATATTTTTTTATTAGTTCATATGTCATTTTAGTTTTATTAATTGGAGATTTTTTGAGTAGATATATAAATATATATATATATATATGCATGTACAAATTTATTTTAAATTTGGTTTCATCAATAAGTGAAAGTAAAACATTATGAGCTCCAAGTATTTTAAGACTAAGAAAATAAAAAGAGTTTGATGAATAAATAAAACTAGAATTAGAAAAAGTTTCGTCAAAGGAATTTTGCGTTCTAGAAATCTTTTAATTTTTTTTAGAAAGCAATTTGAAGGACAAAATGGACATTTCAAATTTAAAAATAAAAGCTCTGATTTTTTTTCCTTTAAGATTTTAATACCTTTAGGGGGTAATTGATGTGATGGATACTTCAGGGATGGTAACTGTATTTAACCTATCCCCTTAGAGTTCAGAAAATATAAATAAAAATGTTAAATAAGGGACAAAATTGAAAATTGATTTAATATTTTTTTTGTTGATGTCAATATTTTCTCAAAACCCTAACGAAAGGAGATCAGAAGAATTTTCAAAGAGAATATAAGCGTAATTTCAAATTATTTTTTTTAAAGTGTAATTTTATATTTTTAAATCAATCTAAATTCAATTAATTCAAAAAAAAAAGAAAAAGAAAAGGTACATAGTTAAATGCTTTGCCCAACTGGCAAGCTGCAGAGCTGTGGGCTTAAAAAAAGCAAGTCAATATTTAATTCATTCGTGACAGCCAATTGTTTATTACATCAATCAGCATTTTTTCCACATGCCTTTGTCTACTTAATTCCTTTCACCTTTTAACATGTGTAAAACTTTTTATTATCTTAATATTGCTCTATTATAATCAAATAATCACAAATTAACATGCTAAACATGGATAATTTATGCTCATAAGAGAAAAGTACTTGATCCGCTCTCGTTACGACGACCCTTCTATGCTTAAATTAATCAGAGACGAGGGTTGGTGGAGAAGTAATAAACGCAACAAGTGAAAATACCTGACATTTGGGGGTTGTGCGCCCATAGTTATTGTTGGATTGTATGACTCAATGTAATCCATTGATTATAGAATATTCAGACGGTTGATTATGCATTGGTTTGGATCCGGATAAAATTGACCCGGATAAAAAATACGCAAGCCCTAGAGTGCTTGGTTATTCTCACTGTATTTGGACGCATTTTCGTCATTTATTAAAATTTAAATGTGGTCTCAACATCATATATATGGTATATTTTAGTCGTCGGGCACGTTTAATTTGTGTTTAAATTAGGCATTTGTTTATGTTAGAAAAGTTTAACATTAATTAAGGGAAATAATTAAAGTAGATTCCATGATTGAGTTGATGTTGGTAAATGATACTTCCTGTCCCAAAAAGAGAATATGTTGTTTATTTATTTTCTATAATAATTATAAAAGTTTAAGTTTCTATCACTTTCTTATAAATTAGTTCTTATTGGTAGGTATGCTGTGATCATTTTATATCTATGCATACATATATTTTTCTTTAAATAAGTAAACATAGTATGATTAAAAATATGGGCATGTACTTGCCATTATAATTACTTATACTTTTATAAAAACTAAAGGTATTTATGTAATTCGACATATTCTTAGAGATGTCGAGGAAATTTACCCATATAAAAAAATTAGAATATTAAAATTAATGTATAATTACACAAATTTTATCGAAGTAATTTACGAATAATAAATTATTTCAAGAAACATGACATACTCTCTAAATTTAAAAATAAAATTACTGAATTATAATTATAGATAGACAAAACTTCTTAGTATGATTTATCGGAATTATATTAAAAATAGCAGAATCAAAAGTAAACAAAAAAAATAACTTAAAAATTTCGGTTATAATGTGAAATAAGGTAGAAGTGCATTTGGATCTTAATATATAGCATTATTTGTCTTTTATCCTAGAATGACTTCTGACAGAGTTATACTAGAGTTATATTGCAACTTTTATATCCAACTGGAGCTTTTATACCTAGCAGATTTTCAAAGTAGCGGAATGTGTGTAAAGTTAATGAGAAAGATATGCAAAACTGACGAAACGTATCAGCATTCCCTGATGGAATGAATTTCGAATGATGAAATTGAAAGATCATAGCGCGAGGGTTGATAATGAGATGAAGTTAAATTATATTTTGTGAAATTATGAGGTGAATTTTCATTTTTTGTTCAGAAGAAGAGAAAATGATAAGGTGAATTTTTTATAATTTTATAACTGGTTATGTTCAATGAATTTCGTGAACCACATGATTAATTTCAGTAACAAAAAGATATTTAACCCAAATATATTCTTAATTCTCACATCTATACATCTATATGCTTAGGTTTACAAATAACTAATCCAAACATATTTTCAGTTCTCGCATAACTGCTGTAAGTGGACAATTGCAAAATTACTATTAATATGGATAATTTTTACATTTTAAAGTAGACCAACGAATCCTCGTATTCTCGCGGGTTTTTTCCTGGATCACCAGGTATAAACATCTGATTTTCCATCGATTGTGGGTTAATTTAGATATATAAATGCCTTCTGCGGTAATGCACGATGATTTTAGTGCTTATTTGTGCGGTAATATTGATATGGGGTGTTGTATTTTCTAATGGTGATTTGCATATGATTTCTAAGGGTTATCAGTCTATTTTTCCAACTTTTCGAATTTAGTAGCGTTGTTAGTCGGTAATCAGTTTTTTGTGATTTTTTTATTTTTAATTTTGATCATAGTAATTATATATAGTCATTTTACAAATTTATGTACAAAAGTGTTCATGTATCTCTTATCTTCACTGTGTGCTAATTTGTATGGGAAGGAGCAATGCACATGTTGAACTTTAGCCCATCAAATAAAGAAAATTATTGTACCTTAAATGAAGCAAAAAAAACAAAAACTTGTACCGAAAAAAGAAAAGAAAATTATAACAGGCATTTTGATTATTTTATAATTTCTCATACTCAATGATTTTGGTCAACCCTCATAATTAATTTCAGTCAAAATAAAAATACATATATCTATATTTTTAATTTTCACACCTATATACCTATATCTAGAAATAACTAATTCAAATATATTCTCAGTTCTCGCACAGAAATCAATAACGCATTTTTATACAAATAAAATTGATAATAGTACACAACAACCAGAGTTTTATAGCTGACAAGAACTAAAACCTTTTTTTTTTTTTTTTTTATGTAAGTCATATTTCCCTTGCACGATGCAAATTAACAATACAATTGCCGTATACATTAGGCGTGTGCAGAAAATCGAAAAATCAGCCGAACCGAACCGAACTAAATTTTTGGTTTTTTTTTAAAAAAAAAAAATCGGTTTTCGGTTCGGTTTTTTGGTCACCAATTCAGTGACCGAATCGAACCGAAAATCGAAATTTTGTAAATAATAAAAAAAAATATTTTTTATACATATAAAAATTATATAATTATATATATATATTATAGTATTAATATTATATAATTTATATTAGTAAAGAAAAGACTATGTTTCGAAGATTGAAGAGTCTTACCGAGACAGAGAGAAGAGAAGACTGATTACTGAACAGAGAACACTCAAGACGACGACGACGGGGAGAGAAAACTCGAGAAAAGAAAAGTGAAACAGAAAAGAAAGGGAAGAAACTATACATTGATCACCACAAAAATACGGCAAGCATGATAACAACATTACGATCACTTCCGTTAGCCACTCATTATTCTAAAGCAGCGGATGAAACTAAGAAAAGAAAAGCATGAGCACCAGTCGAACAAAGACGATGAAAGCATCTCAAGAATCCAAGACATGCTAAAAGCTGTTATTGCAGTCCCAGACAATTGCAAGAATCTTACTCCGCTTTCAATGAATTCTCAATGTCGATGACGAATCGGTATTTGACATCGGATTTCAAAAGACGCTCCATTGCTGTGTTCACGTAATCTATTGGGATAATCTCCACATCTGGTAGTATATTCTGCTTCGCAGCAAAATCAATCATCTCTTGCGTCTCTTTCAACCCTCCAATTGCACTGCCGGCTATCAACTTCCTCCCAATGATCAGGGAGAAAACGGGTAGCTCAAGGGGCTTTTCTGGAACTCCGACACAGATAAGCTTCCCGTGGGGCTTTAACAAACTCAGTAACGGTGCAACTGCGTGAGTTGCCGAGACTGTATCAATGATACCGTCCAAGGTTCCAGCTGCAGCCTGCATTTCCTCTGGGTTACGGCTAACCAAAAACTTGTCTGCGCCAAGATTTTCAATCGCTTCCTTCTTCTTGCTCAAAGAAGTACTAATGACCGTCACCGTGGTCCCAAAAGCCTTGGCAAATTTTACGGCTACATGACCAAGCCCGCCAAGACCAACGACACCAACTTTCAGTCCCGGCTTGTCAAGTCCAAAGTGCCTCAACGGGCTGTAAGTAGTAATACCAGCACATAGAAGAGGAGCGCCAATGTCGAGGGGCAAATTCTCAGGCCAACGGACAACGAAGTGGTCATCGGCAACCATGAGATTAGAGTAACCTCCGTACATGATGGTTCCTTCAGTGTAAGGCGAACTGTATGCAAGTATTTGTTTGGGACAGTAATTTTCAAGATCACTAGCACATTGGTCGCATTCGCGGCATGATCCAACCAGGCATCCAACGCCGACTTTGTCCCCAACCTTGAATTTCTCCACCTTGCTACCTACCTCAGTTACTATTCCCACAATCTCATGTCCAGGTACAAAAGGATACTGAGTGCATCCCCACTCATTCTTGACCATTTGAAGATCCGAATAGCAAACACCACAATACATAACTTTGAACTGCACATCATGCTCACCAGTGGCCCTTCTTGAGAACTTGAAAGGAGAAAAGAAGCCAGATGTATCTCTGGCAGCCCATCCAAAAGCCTTCACTGGGTGCTCTGTTTCAGGTGATTTCGCCATTTTCAGATGCTGTTTTTCAAGAAAAACTCAGACTACCGAATCAACTAAAGCAGAAATGAAAAGGGTTCTTGGATAACAAGAACTAAACCACTAGGTCGGAATGTTATCGACCCTCGTTTGTTTTTTTGTTTTTATTTTTATTTTTTAATTTTTAATAAAAAATAAGTATTTTTTAATTCTATGTAGATTTTCGCACAAAAATAAAAATATTTTTAAATCAACTAATGAGATTATATTTTTATACTGTTAGGTTATGTTTACTTAAGGAGATGGGATTTATTTGTGATTGAGATGCAGATTAAAATATTATTGGGATCGAGTTAAAATTGATTAAATTAATTAGTCCAATTTCATGTTTACTTATATTGATAAAATAATGGATATAATTAAATAATATTTACTTTAGATTATAATTTGGGATTGAGATGCGGATTAATTGTATTTTCCAAAAACACCCTTCAATTTTTTTTATTAGCACTCTTCCTAGTTTTTTTTTTGCTTAAAATGCAATATATATTTATATACATTAATAAAAGTTAAATAATATATATAGTGAGAGAGACAAAGAGATGGCCGATTGAGGTGGGCCATTTTTTTTTTTTAAAAGGCCAAAAATCATATAATTGAGGGCAAAAACGACAATAAAAATTTTATCCAAAGCAAATGGGCCCCAATGGATTTAAATCCACCCCATTTCCATGTTATATCGGGTCGGACTGATTTTTGTCAAGCCGACAAAAAAAGAGTAAACATGTTATTGGAGCGGATTGGACTTGATATTACCAAATGACTACTCAAAACTTTTATTTATAGGCATAGTATACCAAGATTGTTTTGGAGTGTCGTATGGTATTAGAGAGCCCTTTAAGTTAGCTATCATTAGAAAGAACCATTTTTGATTTGGATAAATATTGACCGAGATACGTGAGTTGGACTGAACCCCCCATATCTGCTTGAAAATAAGGAAATCGATTACTTATTAATTCTCAGTTCATTTGCTACCAATTTACTTTGAACCACCTGAAGATATTTTGCAATTTACACTGACATGTACTAATGTGTTGGCAAGCCATATGACGTGTCCACCTAGCTATATGATAAGATGTCCAACTGGAATGTACTTGTTTGTTAGGTCTGCCACTTCAGCAAAGCAATAGGTAAGCCTGTATAGCTAATTGGGCTAGTCTGCCTAACTTATGGGCTTGATTCATATAATTTCAAAAAACATCACATGTAATTAAATAATTAAAAATAATTTTTAAAAAAATCACTTATAAATAAATAATTAAAAATATTTATGTAATTAAATCTAACCCAATATACATGTACTTTACCCTTATATTTACTCGTTCCGGCCTTCTTCTTTTTGAAAAATAAAATAAAATAAAAAGACCAACTAGATAAGAGAGATAGAGATAGAGAGGGAACGCGTGGAGTTGCAGAATCTTTGTGGGTCCACAATAGACAATTCTAGTGGGCCATACCCACATTAGAAATATCCTCCCATCTAAATCGCCTTAGAATCAACGGCTACCAAATACGCACATGGGAAAATTCGATCACCAGGGTTTGTCAATGTCCACACCAATCAAAATTGTGCATATCTAACGTTTTATCTATCTTATAATACATGGACCCCACCATGTTATTTTCGTAATTTGTATCAACATTAACTATGAATCGTTGGATCATTTATATCTATGTCTTTACTATTATAAAAAAAAATATTATTATACTAACTTTTAAATATCCAAATTTACCCTTCAATTCACAAAAAAAAATAATTAGAACAGTAATTTACTTTTTTTTTTTAAAAATGTTCTTATAATTATAATTTTTTTTCCTCTCAACCACTATTCTATTGTTTCTGTCTCATCTAACTTTTTCATATTTCTTTTTATTACATTTCTATATTTTTATTAAACTTATAATTATCTCTCCCATTTCATATTTTTTTTCGGAACTCTAACAAACTTTTTTCCTTATCACTCTCTTACCACGATTTTTTTCATAATTTTTTTCTTTTCATCTTACACTATAATACTTTTTTATATGCTCGTCGAAATCGCGTTCAATAAAGACTTGTTATTATAAAATAGAATATTTTGCAATACTAATTTTTGAATACTCAAATTTATCTTTAAATTCATTTCTTCGCTTTGAAATAAATCTGATTAGAATAGTAATTTTCAAAATTTTTAATAATTTAACAATATTATAATTTTTTTTGTCTCACCCACTGCTCTATGTTTCTCTCTGCAAGCTTATCCAAGTTTGTTTTTCTTACAAAGTTCTATATTTTTAATAAACTTATAATTACAATATTCCCCTCATCCTATATTTCTCTCTTCTCATAGATCTTTTTTCTTTCTTATCACATTTATTTTTTCTTCATCTTACATCATAATTTTTTATATATGCTCACGAAAACCGTGTACAGATTAATATTTAGATAATTCACAACTCATCACTTTGGTACAAATCACACGGGGAACATCACTATGTTTGGTTTCATGTTTTCGTACTTCCCAACAAGATAAAACAAAACTCGATGTTTGTTTTTGTGTTTTTACACCTTATTTGTGTGTTTTTTTTATTTTTCAACTATTTATATATAGTATATATAAATATATATACTTATATATGTAATATAAATATGACATAATTTGACAATAAATAATAATTTTTATTTTTCAAAAATACAATATTAAACATACAATATCTATCTATATATATACATATTTATATATAAAAAAGATATGATTTGATATTGAACAGTAATTTTTGTCTCTCAAACACCAACATCGAACCTACACCACTTATTTTAAAATATTTTAAATTACCTTAAAACACAAATCCAAACATACCATCCATCTTCAACACACACTTATTTATCTCTATTTTTCTCTCTCTATCTCCAAAATACAAAACAAAACACTCATACAAATACAAATATTATGTAAGTTTTCCCTATAATATTTCTTGAGAAGTATCTAAGTAGCGTTTGATAATTTGGTGTATAGAATTTTTTAAAATTTTAAGAGAATGTTTATAACAATTTAACTTAAGGGTTTATTAACTTTTTGTTAAAAATAAAATGAAAATAATATTTTTAATTTTTAATTTGTGTTTTTAAACCGTTTAAATCAAGTTTAATTATGTAATGTTATAAGATTTTCCGCACCAATTTTTGCAACTTATTGATAAAATTGTACATATGAAGATTTTTTCCAAACACTCCAATTTGCATTTTTCTATTTTGTACTTTTTTTTTTCCTATGGGAAAAAGTTGTTGAGAACGTCGTAGGTAGTGGAAACTGGGCGTGTTTGAAAAGAAGTGAGAAGTGCAAATGTTGGAAATAACTTTTTAAATTTTTTTAATTATCAAATTATTTCCAACATTTTGATGTACAAATTTAATCCGATACTTATTTGAAGTTTATGACCCATTATTAAAATGATTCAATTGGTCACTTAATTTTTCATATTATCAAATTCTTTGCAATTACTTGAAGTCGTTATCATTCTTCATTTTGCACATTGAAAAGCCATCACCCATTTTAGAATTTTTCCGTACGAGTGTTCGAAATACTTCTTACACTCCAACATGTGTTTGCGAATTTTGACGATATAATTGTGGATTGGTCCCCAGTCTCCTCATATTCAGAATACAAAATCTTGATGATGTATGTCATTATATGATGTCTACACAATATATCAAGTAAATATATGATTATCTTATTGGGTTAAATATGAAATTATCATAACATGTGATTTAATTACAGAGGGGGTGTCACATTGGGTGGTATCGTGCACACGGGATGAACTGTTTTTGAATTAATGGGGTTTTATCCTAAAGCTATGGTCAGTGAGTAAAATCTGCACGTAGGGAGAGAATTATGATTTAAGGACAACGACAAGTATTGTGACTCTCCGATGATGCAACTTTTCCTTTCCAAATTTAATTAATTTATTTCGTGATGTATACATTGTGATAATTTTTTCTATTGACATGTATATATTTTGAGATAACTTTAAACAAAAATCACACAAATCCATGACAGGAAAAAGTTAAATTTGAAGTATTTTGCAAAACAACTTAGTGGTCACTACACAATAATATAATAATCTGACAAAATATTAAGTTGTAAAAATTTTAAAGTTGTCCCTAAAAATATATATAAAGTAACAATATTTTTTACCTTGTCGATGTATAATTAGTAGTGACAACTACTATGCATAAAGTTGTTTGTATCATAGATAATCAATGGCACATCTATAAGGGATAATTACACTCTCCTCTCCTAAGGTTTAGTGTAATTTCACATAGATCTTCTGTGGTTTGAGAAATTACATACAAAACCTTTGAAGTTTGCTTCCGTCTAACAAATAAATCACCCATTTGAACAAATTTACCAAATTTGCTGATATTAAAAAAAAACTGAATAAAAATTGATGTTTACAATTGATTGGCTTATCATTGACTTATTGCAGGTCAAATAATTTTTTCTGACTAACTACCCTTATAACGATAAAGATATACCTCATCACATACATTAACGCGAGAAGACATATGAATGTAATTTGATTATAAAAATATTTATTTAACCTGCAATAAATCAGTAATAAGTTAATCGGAGATAAATATATATATTTTTTTCAATTTTTTTGTTAATATCAGCAAAATCGGTGAATTTTGACTAACAGATGAACCTATTTTTTATAGAAACAAACCTCAAGGGTGCTAGATGTAATTTTTCAAACCATGAAAGGTCTACGTAATTACACTAAATCTTAGAGGAGGAGAATGTAATTATCCCTATCTATGATTAAAAAGTGTAATCATCTATATATGCGTCACTAATTGACTTTAATGACTATTTTATCCCTAAGTTTCACGTATGCAATCGATGTAGGATGCTTGTCTATCAAATCCAAAATTATAGGAGAAATTTAAAAAAAAAAAGGCTCAATAATTAACTCAAATTAGTATTAAAAACACAAATTCTCCATAGTTTCTACTTTGCTAGATTAGAAAAGTTGTGGGCTCCAAAAGAATGCATTAAGATATATGCTATAGAATTCTTTTGTTACGCATAACTTGGAAATTTTTTATTATCTATATATGTACTATTAATTAAATAAGTGAGGATTAGAATAACTAACTTTTGGTATAATTAACCTTGTAAAGGTAATTTGTCGTGTTTTCTTTTTCCTTAAAGTAATCCTTGAAAATTATTTTTTGAAACATATTTTTTCAAATAATAGCTCAAAATAAAATTAATATCCATAAAAAATAGGTTAGCTCAAAAAAGTTGAAATGGTCCAAAAAGAATAAATGAATGCAAGGTTTATGGTGCCCCTGAGAGGTCCAATTTAGGAGAGGGCCCAAAATGCCCTCCGTAAAGCCTAATCCAGGTAGAGCCTCCAGGAAATTCAGCAGGCGCCCCAAAACATAAATTTGACCATAAGAATTGTAATCGGCCCAATTCGAGAGGAAAGAATTTGGATCCAAGAAAGCCTCATAGGCAAACTTAGGGCTTGAAATCCCCTAGCCAAAGTCAGGGATCATATCACATGGCCCTAGGTTGTATCCATGTAGGATCTTTGGAGCACACCTCAAGAATCAAATAAGGACCAACAGGCCCCTCGGGGATACTTGGCGGTTACAGAGAGAAGTAATTTATAAACCCTAAAAGCTTAGGGGGATCCTCCAACTGTTGGGGACACTCCACCAAATTTGAGGGGGATTTAGCCTTATTAACAACTTTGAGATCATGCTCCACTAAATTCGTGATCTTCTCTAACCAACTTATGGTTACCTATAAATAGAGAGCTCTCCCGAGTGGAAAGATATGTTTTTACACTATGAGCTTACATACTACAACTTTCAACTTCATATTACCATTTTAGCTTAAAGGAAAACTTTGTACTTTAGTATATAGGCCTTTTCTTTATATCAATATCACATTTGTACACATAAAATAAGGAATAACACAATCAACTCACTCATTTACACTCTTTTATCTTCTAGCATTTACTTTACTATTTTCCACTCCAAGTGGACTGGGCACCATCTTTTCTGCTCGCATCATTGACGCCATCTACGGGAACACAAAACTAAGACGTAAGAACAATGGAGGCTACCAACACTGGAGCTAACACCTAATCGCATTCCTCTTCTGGGAGGATGGACCCCCTCCTATTGGATGTACTCCAGCGGGTGATTACTACCTTCTTTTAGGACCCAACTTTAGTGGCCCTACCATTTTCATAATCTATTGGTAATGTTCATATTAACCTAACTTTTTATGTTAAGGGAACCTTGTGACAGGACGTCTCCTCTAGGAAAAGGCGGGAACACCCAACATTTTGGCCCAAAGTGCTTTTCTTTTGTTTGATGGGCCTCGCAGAGGGGTTTACAATGAGGTGATGCGCTATCACATTCGAATCTATGCCTTCTAAGTCCTTGGGGGTCCATGCAAATATATTTATGTTCTGCCAGGATTCATTACACTAATTCCTCTTTAGTTCTTCCTTCTAACTATGAACCAATGCGTGTGGTCTTATCTGGTTCCCATTTAATTAAATCCACTTTAAGTAATTATTATATGGGTTGTACTTTGGTGGGGATTTTCCCCTCAAGGCATGATACTTCTTTGAGCACAGGATCCTTCACTTTGTGCTTTTGGGACTCCTCAAGGGAGAGATATTTTGGAGCTACACTTCTAGCCTTTATGTACAACATCCACATGATATCTATTAGCTTGTAATTGATCCCCAGTGACCTCACCTACTCCCCATCGTTCAGGTGGCTTTATTTTCATGTGAAATGTGGATACTAGCGCTCAAAAAGTATTGAAATTAGGTCCCCTTAGAATCACATTTTAGGCGAAGGGAATGTCAACTACCAAGAATTTCATCTCGCACGTGCTTCTCAAGAGCTCCCCTCCAAGGAAGAAGGGGAGAGTCACCATCCCTCGAGGCCAGATCATTTAGTCGGCGATGCCACCCAAGGAAGATGCCTACAGATCTAAAGGGGTATCCTGTAATTGGATTTGATTGTATGCCACTATGAAGAGGATTTCATTCAAACTCCTGGAGTTGAAGAATGTCCTACTAACCTCATAATTTGGAACGTGGTCGTTGTGACCAGCGTTTCATGTGGGGTAGTGCCAATCCAAACCTCTCGCTGGGTCCAAATCAAATGAAAGGAGCGTGAGTTATTGCTTGTATATCAAGGATGTCGGCAGGGATGCTTTTTCCTAATTCTCTTATCTGAGCGTTCCTCGCCCTATGGGAGTCTCCCCACTGGTTCTCTAGTTGTCATCCAAATAACATCCTTATGCTGGGGGTTAGGTTCTTCAAGATACCTAGCATTGAGAGCTTATACCCTTCTCCTCTTAGGGGTTTAGGACTGTGATTCTCCTGGTGTTTTTCCTTTATGAGCATCCCACTTTCGGTATATGCCCGTACCTTGAGTCTTTTCTCAACAAACTAATTCTTGCAAGTATTCATTTTGCATAAGCCTTTCTAAATATTTCTTTAAATGTCGGCATTCTTCTATAATGTGCTCATAATCATTATGGAACTTGCAGTATTTGTCTAATTTTGGTTACCTAGGCCATTTTTTGGCCATTCTTGGCCAAGCTAGTAATTATATTTCCTCTACTGCTATTGATGTCTGTGTGATAGGGGCATTCGGGGGAGTGTAAGCGAGATACCCTCTTTGAAAGGAAGGTTTCTTATCCTTGAACTCTGTCTTTAGCTTTTTTCAGAATCACTCATTTCTTTGGTCCTTCTTCTTCCCCCCCGACCCTCATTTTCAGATGTTTGGACTTCTTCCATATTAATATATTTTTTTGCTCGTGCCAGGAAGCCATTGAAATTTGAGGCAGGTTTCTTTGCCAGGGATTTGAAGAAATCCTCATCTAACAACCCCTAGGAGAAGGCGTAATGGCCTTGACTTCCTGGGTGACCAAGGGGACCTCTTGTGTAGCGGTATCGAATCATTGCAAGTAGTCTCTTACGATCCCCAATTCATTCTTTCGGACTGTGAAAAGGCTTAAGGTTGTCTTTTGATGCCGCTTATTATTGCAGAATTGGTGCAAGAATAGAGAGCAAAACTCCTGGAAGCTTTGGATTGAACCAGGGGGCAATTGATTGAACCATTGTCGTGCCGCCCTATTGAATGTGGTGACAAATACCCTATATCTGATGCAATCCAAATAGTGATACAATAAGACACATTCTCAAATAGAGACAAATGCTCTTAAGGGCCTATGGTTCCATCACACTTAGCTATAGCTGAGTTTGAAAATTGGGTTGGAGCTTGTTGACCATCACTTCCTTACTGAAGGGGTTGCCTCTTACTTCTCTAGTAGGACTCCCAACACTCAATTTTGCATGTCCTGAACTGCAAATACTCTAAGCGGGTTATCCACTGGATTGGGACCCTCTCTTGGTTGAAGGGGAAGTCCTGGTTCCTTGAATGGGTAGCCTGACAGTATTTGGGCTGGGGCTTTCTTCTCAGTACCTCTATGGCCCGGGGCCAGCAAGGGGTGCTAGAGGTGAGACAGCCAGTTGTGCACAAATCGCATATGCAATCATCTATTGCATGGTCTCTAGCAGTCCTGGAGATAATCGCCTAGATGAAGTATATGAGGAGGTATTGTTGCATAGAGGATCCGCGAGCTTAGTAAGGTTAGAGGAGCCTCCAATCGTGCGTCTAGCAAGGGCCAAAGGTGCTCCAGGAACCACCTGTAGAGCATAGTATGTCTCATTAAAGAATAAAAAAGAATGGTGTTGGGAGGACGTTGATGCGTATCGAGGTCCAGCAACACCACAATGGTCAAAGGACTTTCATAAAATCCTAAGAGTACATGGGACTAACCTGCAGAATAGAGGTTAGCACTCAGATACTTAAGTCGCTAATGGGTAGACCGAAGAAATGAAATGAAAACTTCAAACAAAGTGAGAATAATGATTGAAAATAGTGTGAAAGTGATATAATTCGTGTGGAGTGCAAAAGTATGCCGAAAATATTCAAAAAATAGAGAGAGAATGAGAGAATAAGTGTGGTAGCTTGTCCTCCCAAAATGACTGCACAAAATATTGAAAAATGGTGAATGATAAATTATTTATTGAATAAATTTATATCGATCAGATTGAATCGTAATAAGTGATTGGTTATGATGCAAGACACATAACAAGGTCGTAACACGTGGAATATAGTTGATGGCGTCCAATCATCATCAATCATCATCCAATCATGTCTAATCAACCAAATAGGTGTACCATTTGGTTGAAATGATGTATCTATTGGGTGAAACATTGCGTCCATTTATGTGAAATTGTACATCTTTCAAGTAAAATAATAACTTTTCAAATGCATCTTTTATGAATGAACATGTCCATTCAATGATACATTTCAATTTTTATAAATAGGTTCTCCCATTTTAATCATTCTATCAACTTGGATTCTACTTAAAAAGCATTTTAAAGTATTTCAAAGTGTTAACAAGAAAAGCATGTAGGGAGTTTCAAAATATTGTTTGGTTCACTGTTTCTCAAAGTTTGTAGTGTTGCTATTTTGAGATTGTGAGTCATTGTATCTTGAGATAAATGGCCATTTTCGTTAGCAGCTGAGCGAGGCAATGATTGTTTTAAAGATAAAGAGTCTAACTTTTGCTTCGACTTTGTAATTCAACAATGTAATTCACAACTCCTGCATATTCCTTATTTTTTTCAAATACAAAGAGTCCATTTATAGGCGATCGTGAAGCAAGATTCGAAAGGTGGTTCTAATGAATCATGGAAAGTGGCAGGTGTTAGCTAGTCAACAACAAATCTGTTTGTGATTTGGACTTATCTCGACGAAAATACGAGTAGTTTGCTAAGTCTTGTACAATCTGCTAAGAATTTAAAAATATGTTACATGTTGCTTAAAGAGTTGATTTTAGTTGAATTATTTAAAGATCTTTCAGTATGACGTCTCTCAATATGTCAATGACTTGTTTGACTTGTCGTCCCTACTGTATGCTGACTTGACTTGTTGGATTTGCCTAGTTTCTCGCCAAATTAGAAAAAGTAATAGTTTAAAAGCTTTATACCTTAATCATGGACCAATAGAGCCTAACCTGCTGGTCGGCTAGTGGGCCCACTTTTTTATTTTTTGAGCTCTAAGAAAAAATATTTGAAGGAGCATGATCAAGTGTTATTATAAAAAAATATAAAAATTCAATATTGGCAGGATGTTATTATAAAAAAATATAAAAATTTTAAAAATATATAAAATTATAATTTAAAATTCAAAAGGACATTTTGGATAATTTAATATAAAATTGGATGAAATTCTAATTGAAGCCAACGAAATGGGTAAATTGCTAGACCAACGTTATTATTACATGGTATAAGTAAGTTTATAAAAATAAACAATTATTTATAATTATATTAAATGTCAGGTGTGCTCCAAGTAATTTTCCTTAAAGGCAGATAATAAATATATCAATTCCAGTTCCAAGAATTGCTATATTGTCTCAAATATTTACATTTGGATATTGATAAAGCCCAATTTGTATACAACCAAACGGCCCATCTCACACTGGGCCGAAAGTGAATAGTCCAAACCATTCGGCCGAAATGTTGATTATAAATATTTAATTAATTATTGAGAAAAATTTAATAAGTACACAGAATCCTAAAACCGCTCCGTCGTATTTCGCCACTCTCACTCTCTCTTGGCTCCTGCACTTTCTCTCTCTAGAAATCAAAATCCCTCTCGTTTTCCCAAATCTGAATGGCATCCCCGCGCGAGGAGAATGTGTACATGGCCAAGCTGGCCGAGCAGGCCGAACGCTACGAGGAGATGGTTGAGTTCATGGAGAAGGTAGTCGGTGCCGTCGACGGCGACGAGCTCACCGTGGAGGAGCGCAACCTCCTCTCTGTCGCCTACAAGAACGTCATAGGTGCTCGTCGCGCCTCCTGGAGGATAATCTCCTCAATCGAACAGAAGGAGGAGAGCCGTGGGAATGAGAGTCACGTGACTTCCATCAAAGGCTGCAGATCCAAGATCGAGTCGGAACTCTCCTCCATTTGCGACGGCATTCTCAAGCTCCTCGATACGAAACTCATCGGATCTGCATCCAACGGTGATTCCAAGGTCTTTTACTTGAAGATGAAGGGTGATTATCACCGCTACCTGGCGGAGTTTAAGACTGGAGCTGAGCGCAAGGAAGCCGCTGAGAACACTCTCTCCGCGTACAAGTCCGCTCAGGTCAGGGTTTCGTGTTTGACTAATTTCTTTTTATTCTGCAGAATTTTGTTCTTCGTTGACTTATGCATTTAGGTTAAGTTATTTGGTGGATCTCGGGAATTTTAATTTCACCATATCTTTTAATCTGATTGATGTTGAGTTTGTAATAAATTGAACTGCCCACTTTAACAAGTTCTTAATAGATTAATGGAAAATGTTGTTGATGTGCGTGAATTATTTTGTTGACTCAATTTGCTTTGGTGTTTCATCGGTTGTTTCAGCAAACGGGGCACTTTGTTTAGATATAGTTGCAACCAGCTATGAGATGAGATTCCAGTTTGAACCTTTGCTTGTGTCTGTGTATATGTCGTACACAGACGCACATCCAGCTTATATCTGCTTTAAGAGTTCATTTGAGATACTATATGTAGCAGTTTGATGCAAATGTTGCTGCTAGAGTTTATGTGATTATGGATATATGTACCTTAGAGTTTTCTTTTCTGAAAAAATTGTATCCATTAATTTCTTTACCTTTTTTACCTTCTCATAATCTGTTTGCAGATGCAATAATTCGATGCAAATCAGAGCAGGTCATGAGTTTAATGTACTGTATATGCAAACTATTGGCTAAAATGAGTTTATTTTTGGTGTCTGCAGGATATTGCCAATTCTGAGTTGGCCCCAACACATCCAATCCGCCTTGGACTCGCACTCAACTTCTCAGTCTTTTACTATGAGATTTTGAATTCTCCTGATCGAGCTTGTAATCTTGCTAAGCAGGTATGCTTGATAAATGACCCTTGCTAGATCTAACTATCTTGTTTTACAAACTAGAAAAAAAATAATGTCTACTCCGCTTTATATGAGGTCATATCAATTTATTTGTGGTGGGTGAGCGAACGAGGACGTTGTACACTTCTACCTAAACATTAAATAGGGCTTGTCTCGGTTTAAGAAAATTTCTTGGGATGCGCTTAATGTTTACTTATATGCTGTTTAAGGCTTTCGATGAGGCGATTGCTGAGTTGGACACTCTTGGAGAGGAATCATACAAGGATAGCACCTTAATCATGCAGCTTCTCCGTGACAACCTCACTTTGTGGACTTCAGACATGCAGGTCAGTTCTTCCTCTTCACAGTATTTTAGCCCAATATTGTCGAACAAATTTTCTGATCGGTATCTTTATTGTTCTGATACAGGATGATATTTCTGAAGAGATCAAGGAAGCACCAAAGCCTGATAACGAGCAGTAGATTTTCAATTTAAGTTTGTGTGTTCTGCTATTTTCTCTATAGTAGTCTGCTTCCCTCCCGCATCCCCCTCCCCACAAAAGAAAAAAAATGGAAAAGTGAATGCTGCTGCTGGTAGTAAGTATTTAGCTTGATAGTCAGGCTTCTTTGGTGGCCTCCAATTAGATGTCTTTTTGTCCCCCTCATTTCATGATTGTTCGCCTCACCTCCATTTCTTTTCAAAACACTGATGATGATGTCTGTGCCAAAGTTTGCCTATATAATTGATGTTCATTTGTGTTTAAGAACGCAATGGTTCTATATTTGTTTGCTCTCAGCAATTCCCCTTTGTTTAAATTTGAATATCTTTGGCGTGCGATTCCTGATGAGATTGATAATAGCCTTTTGACTTTGAGGCCTACAAAGTAATTCTACTTTCCTAGCTTGTGGTCTCTAAAGTCGATGGCATCAGCTTTGATTTCATTGCCCTCAACAGATGGCGTTGACCAATGATAAAATGGGACAAGAACTTCGGGCCATCAATTTTGCTTCAGCCACAAAACTCAACACATTGGGAGTTCAGATTGGCTGAAAGGGTCCTCAAGGGTCAAAGCAAAAACTTCCGCTTCTTTAGAATGGTATGTGAAAACTCGTTCTTGCAGTGGGTAATTTACACTTTTGGTCCCTATACTTGGGCCCAAAATTGATTTTCGTCCCAAAACATTTTGGGGTGTGATTTTGACCTTTCATCTATCGAAAATGTTATGATTTTGGTCCAACCTCTTAAATTAGAGTTAAAATTAAGGAAGCTGGCAACACTGTCTGGCTGTGTTTCGCTACAAGAAAATAAAAATTGATTATAGAGAGTATTTCCTTGTGGTTCGTACACGACCGTGTTACGGCAAACACTGCCAGATCGTATCTTTCAACACGGTCGTGTTCTCAGTTCCAATAATTGCTACTTTAAATTTAATTATTCAATTAAAATCATAATATTTTAAAAAATAACATACTCTAAATATTTATGGCTCAAAATTGATTTTAACCCTAAACCAAAAATGCAATTTAGCCTTCATGTGGGCACCTTTTGTGCCTTTCTGGTGACTTTACAGTTGGGGTGGAGTGGGGACCTGTGGTCGGCTTGTGAAATGTTTGGTCGGTTCCCACTTGATGAAAATCACTTTAAATGTAAATGCGATGTGTTATCCTTTGGTGATGATGATGAATGGCTGTGGTGTTTTGGGATTTGATGGTCTCGTTGACCCACCAACCATGCTCCCCCTCTTTGATTTGGTTTATAAACGAAAGACCATACAAGCCATTTGGGATTTTTTCTAAGCTTTTCATTTTTTATCACTTCATATGGTGCCAAGCAATATTTATGTGCATAAATTTTAATATTATTTTTATTTTATTAAAATTTATAATTTTTTTATATTAAAATTTGTTATTATCTTACGACCTCACGTATAAATACTAATTTGTAATTTTTTTAAACGTGTTAATTATCGACACATGTTTTATTTAAATTAAATTAAAAATTAATACTTTGTACAATATATATATGTTATATTGATAATGAAAATTATATATATATACAAAATAAATAATAATATGTTATTTCGATTTAAATCAATAATAAGCTTAAACACAATGGGAGTTCATTTAATTTTTGAGTGCATGCAATTGTATGGAATTAATTTTTTAAAGAAAATTGGTTGAGTAAATTTAACCTGAGTTGGAAGGTTGATGAGTATTTTTGATATTATATAATTTAGTTAGTCGTATCACAATTATCACTTTGAGTCTAAAATCCTCCTCCCTTTATAATAGTATTAGCCGTTATGACACATCCTTCCTGTGTGCATATAATAAATATTTTTTTACTTTTTAAAATATATTATAAATAAAAATAAGATATATAAACCAACATATTATATTTAAAAAAAAGAAGTAAATAAAAAATAAAACTAATTTAGGGATATTATTGACACAAAAGTAATTGGTGTGAGTAAAATTTTCATAATAGTATAGATAGATAGTATTAATCATATAGATGGAAAGAAGAATTTGAGTAGGGGTGGTTGAAAATACATAAGGATATTTTTTGTAATTGTAAAAATTAGTGTTGCGGTGTAAGTAACCGCTATTTATGAATGAAAATGGGGTTTTCTTTTTTACTAGCATTGTGGCACGTCGTTTCTACATGCATATAATAAGTAATTTTTCACACTTTAAAATATATTATAAATAAGATAAATATATAAATCAATGCATTACATCAATAAAAAGAAAGAAAAAAAGAAAGAAAAGAATAATAATTTATCAATTAATATAAATTTTGAAAAGTTGATTAAGATAATTATTTTATCATGAAGGGCAGCGGTTACTTAAAAACAAATTGGTACGGCGGTTATGAGGAAAAAAATGCCTTTCTCTATATAGTATAGGTAAATAATAATTTTTTTTTATCTAATTCCATAAGGGGGAAATTGCAATTAAATGAGACTTCATTACCTTATAGAAGAATTGATTCAGAAAATAAGAAAAAAATGGACGTCGTATAATTACCTTGGTTCAAATTAAATGAGACTTCAAATCTTATTTTGTGTATGTCGTTATAATTTGGAATAGCATATAAAGATCTAACATTATGAAACTTAGTGTTGATTAATTGTGGATTAATTTAATTTCAACCTGTGATGTATTTGTTGGGAATCATCATTCCCACATTGCTGAAGCACAAAATTTTCATGATTTTAATGGAAATCTCTTAAAATTTGCATGCAATTGCGAGTGTGGATAGATAGATAATAAAAAAAAACCCTCGACAGGCAGCCGGCGGTGGTTCATCCACCACACAATTTTTAGTATTTTCAAGAATTGTTTGTAACAATTACAAAAGCCCTGCCTCAAGTTGCATAATGGGTCGGTCCAGGGTCGGATTGGTCCGCTAAACCCATTTGGGTGGTTTTGCAATTTTACTTTATTCCCTTGAATTTAATTATAATTAATAATTTATGGTACACTTTATGTGTGTATAAATTTTTTATAAAAATTATTTAAAATATTTATTATTTAATAAAATATATATAACACAATAAGTTAATATTAAATTTGTAAAAAAATGATTACCAAAAGAAGATGACACGGAAATACCTATCAAAAGATAATAGGGGGAGGGGAAGTTAGATGAAAATTTATAACAAATCAATTAAATAAAGAAAACATACCAAAGTGCTCTCCCTTCATATATACTATAGATATTGGATTCTCTATTTCTTTAAGCTTTTGAAACTATTGTGTCTCTATTGTTCTACTTCTAATTTTTAACTATATTAAATCATTCATTATATGTAATGTACATAAAATGGACTGGTGTAAAGAGATCCAAGCAGCATAAAAAAAAGAAAAAAATACAGGTCAATGGTGCTCCGCAGAGGGTCTAGTTCTGGACCATAAGGCCCAGAGGGACCGGCAAGGTCCCCCCCCGCAAGAAAATAGATTGACAAAAGAAAAGTCCAGTCGAATCAAATTCGAGAGGGCCCTGATCTAAAAAGACCTCACAAGCCCACAAGGAAGTTTAGACACTTGAAGACCCCCAGCAAAAGTTGAAAGGTCCCTCACATGACGCCCATGGGGGACCTAGGTCGCAGCCAAGGAGGACCTTTTTGGAGGTCCCCTCACAGACTCAGATAAGGGCCAGCAGACCTTCGAGGACACGTGGCACCCTCAGATAGAAGTACTATAAATCTTAAAAGGTTCGGACTCCAACTGAAAGAGGTCTCCTTAGCAACCTCATTGAAAATTTGAGAAGGCATCCTTACCACCCAACAGAGACACAACAGGCTTCAACAATCCCCTGAATCTGAGGGGATCCTCCAATTGTCCCTCTAGTATGAGGACTGCACTTTTTGCTCACATCATTTATTTCATACTTGTTCTTTTTCTTTTTTATATGCCACCAAAGACGGGAAAACAATGAAAGCTACCAACGCCGAGCTAACACCTCTCGGATACTTCCTCTGGAAGGATGGTCCCCCTCACGTTAGAGGACCTCCAATGGATGATTACTACCTCCATTCAGGGCCCCACTTCTATGCCCCATCATTATCATTACTTAACGATAATATCCCTACTAATATGATTTTTAATGTGCAGGGAGAATATCTCCTTGAGAAGAAAGCGGGAGCCCGTAAAGCGCGTACGGGTACAAATTGAAACTTGCAACACATACGATATATCAGTAGATGAAATAAACAATATAATATAATTGTGCATAGACCTCAAGACTACTACATGCCTCAACCACCATAACAAGATGATTGGTTTCAATCAGCTCCATACATGTCAAGCTACGTAGAAGCTTATTTTGCATTTGTTGATCTTGACCTTGGCCTTGGTACTAGTCAATCATATGCACTAAGATATAATATTTTATCAATTTTATTTTCATTATTTAGTATATATCGTGATTATGTAGAACCCAATGTTGCGATATCATCAAGTTGGTTGCACACTAATGCCATTGATGATGATAGTATAAAATGAGCCAATACAAAATGTGCTAATAATCTAAAAAAAAAAAGAGAGAGAGATCTCAACCTCCAAGAGTTGATCAGCTATATGAGGACTTACGAGGAAAATTGATTGAAAGATAAGCACAACTCAATTTATTCTATTCCTGTCAAGGCTAACTTTGTAGAATATGCTTATATTTTGAAATACCAATACAAAACAAAGAGAAGAAATTCAAAAAGATGAATAACAAAAACATTCAAAGGAAGTGACGATGAAATCTAGAAAAAATAAACAACATTGCTATTATTATAGAAAACTAGGTCTAGAGGTAATGTTGTTTTCAAGATCCACCAATTAAAGAGGTGGTAGTTTATCTCGTATCAAAGAGTTTTCGCTTTATGAGAGGGTGCTTTCTTTAGTTTAGAGTTGTGTTAGGCTGGGAATTGCATGTTTCTACTTTAGCATGCACTTGCTTGGTTCGATCACAGGGTTACTCATAAATCGAGGGGGGAGGGGGATTTCTAGGATTAATCTAAGTTTGGCACTCTACTCATAGTCGGTTTCTTGCTGCTATCTTTAGTCAACCTTTACCTGTCTTTTCCCTCTCGTGTGTCATTTTCTTTGCAGGTTGGTTTGCCTCGGCGGCAGCGGAGGAGTGGTTAGACAGGTTTACTCATGCGGTGGACGCGATTGGGCAGGGGACTGATAGAATCTCATTTGTTTGACGGCTTGTAGATTGAGGATGTAGTGTTTACGGAGTTTTTTGGTACTGACTGATGTGGAAGATGGGGGTCTGACTCTTCCAATTGCAGCATGGAAAGGTCAATTGGAAGGGGAGAAGTTATTACTGGTGAGCAATTACTCACAATGTGACTGTTTCTTTTTTATGTGCTAAATATGACGTTGCTGAAAGCCAACGATCGAACAAAGGATGTCCTTGAGTCTATTAACGGAAAATCATTTCTTATTACAATTCAATCATATAGTCGACTGGGACAGGGCCATGAATGGAAGACTATGGTTCTTTGGTAAGAATTTAATTATTCTGAATAAGGCCATGGCGGAGGAGAATACTATAGACGTTGAGTTAAATTGGTGTTCTTTTCACGTGTTCATACATGGTTTACCACCACGAATGATGACCTGCCCGGGGGGGGGGATGGAATACCCAAGATTCCTTCGTAATCTAAGTTTGGAACTCATTGTCGGTTTCTTGCTGCTATCTTTAGTTAACCTTCACATGTCTTTCCCTTCGTGTGTGATTTTCTTTGCAGGTTGGTTTGCCTTGTTGACAGTGGGAGAGTGGTTAGACGGGTTCACTCATGTCGTGGACGCGATTGGGGAGATTGATAGAATCTCATTTGTTTGACGTCTTGTTGATTGAGGATGGACTGTTTACAGAGTTTGTTGGTATTGACTGATGTGGACGATGGGGGTCTGACTCTTCGAACTGCAGCATGGGAAGGTCGATCTGAAAGGGAGAAGTTGCTGGTGGGCCAGTTACTCACAACGCATCCGTTTCTTTTTTATGTGCTAAATATGACATTGCTAAAAGCCTACGACCGATCAAAAGAATGTTCTTAAGTCTATTGATGGAAAATCATTTCTTATTACAATTCAATCATATAGTGGACGGGGACAAGGCATTGAACGGAGGACCATGGTTTTTCTATAAGAATTTAATTATTCTAATTGAGGCCATGCGGAGGAGAATCATATGGAAGTTGAGTGAAACTAGTGTTCTGTTCATGTGTTCATACATGACTTACCACTATGAATGATGTCAAGGGAGGTTGTGGAGTATATCGAGAATAAGCTGCAAGTTTTCCATGACTCTAATCATGCTCAAGCTCAGTTTAAGAGGGGAGCGAAAGTTTGAATCCGAGTTTCTTTGGATGTGGGTAAACTGTTGATATGAGCATTGCGTGTGTGTTCGATGGGAGGAGACGGAAGAAATCATGGTGATGTTCACTTACGACAGATTGCCTGATTCCTGTTCAGCTGCTGGAGGAGGTGCAGTCAGGTAGGATATAGGTCTTGCCGTATGGACCATGGCTCAGAGAGTCTAGGGAAGTGAGATTTACTTCAATTGTAGGGGGCTACGACAGTAGATGGGGCAGGAGGGTCAGCGGGAATGAATTTGCGCAACGCCTGGACGGTGGGTGATCGAGGGGTGCAGAGTTTTCAGACGAAGGGAGCCCAACGACGAGTGAAAAATGTGGAAACAGGGAATCAGGGACGATGTGAGAATGTGGGGTCAAATGCAGAGGGTGAATGACAGGTCTCTTCATGCAGAAATAACTAACTTCATAAGGGTGTATGAGTACGCCTGGATAAATTCAAGGCAGTAATCAAGTCCAACCCACTTATTCGAAGTCCAACAGCGTGGCCCACTTGACCAGTCTGAATTCAATGAATTTATAATAGCTACGATGGTCTCCAATTTGTCTGCGGGCCTTGAGCCCAGCTCAAGGTAAGGTGAAGGCCAAATCAAGGCCCAAGCAATTAAATACATTGAATCCCAACATATGAAGCCCACGTATGCTGAGCCCAACCCCATCAATACTGAACCCACTCCCAACTACACCTTAAGTGAGTCTACTCCCACGCTTTAGGAGATTTCCCAAATGTTTAGTCCTACACCTCGCATAACTGATGTCCCTCTTAACTAGTTAAGGAAGGTAGCACTAAGGCTAGCTCGGATTCACAAACAGTTGATGTGAATTTTCCCCAAGGAACCATTGACCAAGCTCTCCATCGAAAATCGAGTGAATCTCAACCAACAAATCCACAAGAAGTTTTGACCACTGTGATCGAGTGAGGGATTTTTGGATGCAAATCAAGTGGATACGAGTGTACTGGGGGAGCCTTCTTCAATCCAAAAAGGATTCATGTTCTAGATTCAGAGGTGGTGCATTTCACTCAGGCCTAGGTAGGAGATATCTTCGGGGAAGGGGAATTGGTTGTTGTTCCTGTCATTTTTAGTGAAGGGTGCGGTGGAGGAAACTATTCGGGTTCAAGGGCAGCGGATAGAGGAAAGGCGCAAAGAGGTCCCATTAAGCAAAAATGAAAAATAATATGGGGTGGTAGTGAGAATACGACAAAGCGGGTACTAATTGCAAACAGAATGAAAATAACCCAAATGGCAGCAGTTGTGGAGCAGCCCCGCCAAGAGTAATGATAGTTTAATCTTGGAACTATACGGGTTAGGGTTGACCTCGATGGATCGAAAACTCGGAGATTGAGTCTGAGAATTCCAGCCCTTATTGTTGTTTCTGTCTGAAGCAAAATGCGGGAACAAGTTTGAAAAGGTGAGGGATTGGGTGAATATGTTTGGGGTGTGTTTGCTATCGGTGAGTAGAGTCGGGGGTCTTGCACTACTATGGAGGAAAGATGTCTTGGTGCAGTTGCGGTTGTTTTCGGCAATCTGCATCGATGTTGATGTAATTTCGGTGGGTCAATCGACAAATTGGAGGTTCACGGGGTTCTATGGAGAGGCGGATACAAAAATAAGGAAAAGGGTATAGGAGCTTCACCAGACTTAGTACACAATTAGATGCAGCATGGTCATGACAGGGGACTATAATGAGATATTCCATCCAAATAAAAAATTATGAGTACTTAGACCACAGTTGCAAATTGATGACTTTCCTAACTCCCTCACTTCCAGTGACTTGAGTGATTTGGGGTTCCATGAGAAAAGATATACGTGGTGTAATTGTAGACAACACCTGCATATTGTTTGGACACAACTAGACCGCGCATGTAGTAACACAAGGTGTAACTCGTACATTGTGCATAAAGCGGCTCGTATTCTGATCATTTAATGTTTGCCATCTCGTAGGAATTGGATAGAGGTGCACATAGGGCTAGAAGAAAACAACTCTTTCGGTTTGAGGCTCGATGGATATAGTCAGAAGAGTGCACTCATGTAGTGGAGCAAGTGTGACCAAGGTTGGAGCCAATAGAGCCAAACAGTAGATTGTGGCAGAAATTAAGGACTGTCGGGTTCATTTACTTTGCTGGAATCGGGAGAACTTCATTAAATCGGCTAGAGAAGTGAAGAAATTGCTTAAGTAGAATGTTGTATGAGGAGATGGGTTGTATTCGACAGCGAATCGAGGATATAAGGAGTCATGAAATGTTTCATTGGCAATAGAAGAGTAAGACTCATTGATTAGAAGACAATGATGGGAATACTAAATTTTTCCATGCGTATGCGTCAGGCCAAAAAAGACGAAACACTATGACACGGCTTCTTAATGAGGCTAGGGTTTGGAAAGATAGTGAGGTAGAGATCCAGGGGGTTATACTTTAGCATTTTCATAATACTTTCTCGTCTACTCAACCGATAGAGTCGGAGAAGAATGAGTTCTATCAGTTATCCAGCCTCGGGTCACAATAGAGATAAACTGATTGCTAGTCGAACCTTCACTATTGCTGAGGTGAAGCAAGTTGTTTTTGGTATGTTCCTTTTTAACTCCCTAAGTCCTAATGGCAAAGCTCCGTTATTTTTTTCAAAATTTTTGACCTATTGTTGGAAATGATTTGTCGTGTCATCTCCTTTATATTCTGAATGATCTTGCTTTACATCGTAAAATGAATCATAAGAATGTGGTTCTCCTCCCAAGTGAGTCACTGAAAATGATGGCTCAGCTTCGTCCGATCTACTTATGCAATGTGATTCATAAAATTGCGTCAAAATGTATAGCTAATTTTCTGAAGGTCTTTCTTGATTCTATTATATTCGAAACCCAGTCAATCCCGGGTAGACTAATATCTGATAATGTGTTGTTAGCTTTCAGGATTAATCATCATCTTAAAACTTTTACTCGTTCATAAGGTGGCACTGTGGTTGTCAAATTAGATATGAGCAAGGCGTATGATAGGGTGGAATGACCGTTTCTCAAAGGTGTACTTCTTAGATTAGGATTCCATCACCGGTTTATTAATCTTATTATGATGCTTGTTATGACTATCTCATATTCATTTATGCTGAACGGAGAGCTATTTGGTTACCTAGGTACGGAGGCGAGGCATCCGCCAGGTTGACACGTTTGTCTCCATATTTGTTTATCCTTTGTGCAAAAGGCGGAACAACAAGGATGGTTAACAGGGATGGCGGTTGCAGAACAAGCACCAAAAGTGTCACATCTTTTATTTGCAAACGACACGTTGATGATCTGTAAGGCTCATGAAACGCAGTTGGAGGAAGTTCGGAGAATTCTGGGTGCATACGAAAAAGCATCGAGACAAGTGATTAATCTACAAAAGTCTAACATGGTGGTAGGGAGCTGTCTGTCAGATGCAAGTCCCAATTGCCAGTCGTACTGGGAGTGCGCTTGGTTCACTATCATAATTGGTGGGGTTGCTAGCGGCGAGCTAGAGATCAAGAAAAGTGCGATTTACAGGCATCCATAATAGATTATGGGATCGAGTAAATGGGTGGAACACTAAGTTGCTCTCGCGGGCGTGGGAAAGGGGTGTTGATAAAGTCGGTATTGCAGCCGTTACCTACATATGCTATGCCATGCTTTCAGTTGCCTGATTGCATATTTCGTCATCTAGAATTTGTTATCGCTGATGTTTGGTGACATTTGAAGGGTGATAAACGAATTCATTTGATTGCCTGGAAGCAGTTGTGTCAGTCTACGTCACAGGGGGGATTAGGATTCCAAGGGTTGAAAGGTTTAATTTGGCACTACTAGCAAAGCAGGGCTGGAGAATGATCAATCGGACGAACGCCTTACTAAGTAAAGTACTAAGGGCAAGGTATTTTAGACAAGGATTTTTTCTGGATGCAACGTTGGGCATAAGGCCTTCGACGACTTGGAGGAGTTTGTTGCAAGCTCTTCTACTGTTGGAGGAGGGTTGTCAATGGATCGATGGACCAGGGCCACAGGAGAGTAGATGGAGGTGGTGTTTCCATAAGATGGGGAACTTCACAGTGTGAAGCGCATATATACATGCGATGGATATAAGAGAGAGGAATGCAGCTAAATCATCTATAACAGTAGTTTCTTAGTCAGGTGCAGTGTGACCAATGATTTGGGGTGCAAAAATTCCTCCCCAAGTGAGGGTGTTTATGTGGCGCATGTGTATGGAACCTTGCCCAAGTTGGACAATCTTGGCCAGCATAGTTCTAGTATTGATACTTGTTGCGCGATGTGTGGTGTACAAATAGAATCTGTTAAGCATACGTTTCTGGAATGTCCCTTTGCAAGACAAGTTTGGGCATTATCTTGTATCCCTTGGTGATATATCTCGGTTTGGAACGAAGGAGTATTGGAGTGGGTACTTCAAGTGGCACAAGGCGTGGGAGAGATAGACAAATGCCAATTTTTTACCTTGTGTTGGTTGATTTGGCAACACAGATGCAAGAAATTGATGAAGGCGAAACATGCGTATGAGTGCATGGAGAGAGGCTGACGTGCTACTGGAGAATTATCAATGGGCACACAATAGGATCAGGTTATGTCCGTGATAGATTAGGTGGATGAGTAAGCTATATTATTGTTTAGTCTTGATTTTGTTTAGTTGTGTTCTGTCTTGATTTGAGGTTATTTGCTTGTTGTTGGTGTGCTGGAGCATTTTGTGGTTAGCTTAGTGGCTTAGTAGTTTAGTGGTCTTCACTCTATCTGGTTTAGCAAGGGTTCTGCTACTAGACCAATACTGTGACTTGTTAGTTGTGTTTCTTTCCTTACTTTTATGAAACCTATCGCCTTTTTTATTCAAAAAAAAAAAAATAGAGCAACAGAAGCCGAATCAAAAGCATGTATCTCAAATTGCTGCACAGGCTAATGTCATCGGAAATATAAAATCATTGTTGTCCTTGTAGTTTAAGTTGACGTAGTTGATGATTGGCTCATCCCTTCACTATCTTGCATTGGTGAGTTCAATCATACTAATTGTCTAGTAGGTGCTATAGAAACGGTTTCGGATTTTTTTTTAGTTCGTTCCAACGATCTATCAAATTGGCTTCCAGATCGACATACCAATCAAAAGAGTTTCTCTTAAGTGACTGGACGAACTGTTTCACCAAATAGTCACCGTTAGTCTCGGCATTGTTGTATATTTAAATAAAGTGGGCAACATGTTGTTTGGGTTTGCCTTTCAGTTGAACTATTGCAATTTCAACAGTTGATATCTTATCGGCATCCTCAAGGCGTCCATGCGCTTGGTATATGATTTTGAATATGTGGACAAGCTTTGGGTCAGTCCGCCATATGGGCTTTGATGGTGTGGGAGATCATCTCTTGCATTCATTGAAGAGACAATGTAGTAATAGACTTCTTAGGATGAGCATAATTTGGCACATAGTCATGCTTTGGTGGTGCTTTATCCACTTGCTTCTCATTTTCAATATGGTTTGAGAAAGAGACATAATTTTGGTTGTTGCGCTCTTCAACGTTTGTATGCTTTTGTTTTATCATCAATTAGGCGATATCAATGACTTTATTGTGGAGATAATGGTATGGGCCAATATTTGCTCCTCCATTGTAGTTACTTCGATTGTCATGGAGGGGAGGGTAGCTAAAAGAGTGGATTTTGAGTTGATCTCGGTAGAACTTGTCGAGTTTGAATCATTAGAAGGAGTCCTATCAACGATCTTGACTTCGGTAGAGGATTGCCCAGCTGTAGTAGAGATGGCATCAATAATTTCCTCGTTCACAGTGACTTGATTCTTCTTGGGTGTCATTGGACATTTGGAAATGATGACTTAAACTTTGATATAGGAGGAGAGATGAGGGTAGAGATTGTCCTATTAGGCATGCTAAAAATTTTATTTACATAAATTTTGTGTTTGCAAAAATAAATTATGAGACAAGAAATATATAGGTAAATGCATTTTATAAAGTAAGAAGTGTTGCAATGTCTGGAGTAAAACTTATTCCATGATTCTTTGCTCTTAATGTCGATCCAAGGGCTTGAAGATTGTTCTTGGAAGTGGAGTAATCTCTTCAAGATTGTCGGAGAAAAATCACGCGTCACCTTCAATTACGTTATTGTAAGCATCCCTAGAAGTTTAACAAATCAATAAATATAAATTGAAAGTATCAGTTAATATTTTGGATGACATTTTGATGCAAAGGCCTACCATAAAGATAAGTCAAATAAACATCGTAAAGTACATTGATGAGCTAAAATAAGGAAATTATCTAAAATGTGAAAACACCCTCCATAAGATATTAAAATTCCCAACGAGGACCCAAAATCCGTGCACTTTTTCATCAGGTTGGATCAAACCCAATTGGACCGACTCAAAAATCCAACCCCACAACCGCTTGGAAGGTTAAGATTCTGACTCGTGTATAGACATTTACTCCTTATAAATACTCCTTACCACCTAGGATCAAGGTACGTCATATTTTTAAATAATGCATTTGTGTTCCACTTCGATCTTGCACCCAACTAATACACATCAAAAGGGTGTTAGCTAGGGACTTTCCAATAAGCCAATCTTTGCTCGTTTTCATATATATTGCACTTGTTTTTGCAATTTGCTATCACTTGGAGGTATACACAACCTCGACCTGAATCATACACTAACTTCGATTCGAGGTAATTCTAACCAACCCTTGTTTATTTTATAAACTACTCATAGTTGTTACAGACTGACTGCCGATTGATATTTCTAGTTGTAATTAATCTGTATTTATTTAATAAAGTATATATTTGACCGGCTGATTGTTACTTATTGAAATGTGTATAAATAAAAATTTATTGATAAAGCTAATTGGAAAAAGTGTGGTATCGAAGAAATAAATATATGTAAGAGCATTTTAATCTACACCCATTCAAACAGGTAGGTAGTATAGGGATTTTCCCATAATATATAGTATAGATTATAGTATTCATACAATGCTATACAACTCACTCTTTGTAGTTTAGTTTTTGACTGCGTATGCTTACTCCTACACAAACTAAACAATATCTAAGAAGATGGTTGTCATATGTAAGAGGTTCCATCAGTAAGATGCTAAGACATGATCAAGATTTCATTTAATGTATGAAAATCAGGCAATATTCTTTCTTGTTTTCCTTCACTATATGTAACATGTTTGAGATGTACATTGAAGAAATCTACTTGGCAACAACACTTTAACCATTTTCAGGCCAAAGGCTGTGCCACAATGGTCTTCCCGTTGGATGGACTTTTTCTGGCCATCATCAGACTTCCCACTCGCTGCAACATTGATTTCGATCGTTTTTTGGAACTTCCGTTGCTATCTGGCTCATCGAGTGCACTGTCTGAGTGATAAAAATCGGCTGAATCTGTTGATCCTTCATCATCTATGAAGGCAAACGAATACCTCCTTTCGTGGGAAAGAACTGGTATTGGTGTACGAGGCTCTGACAATGGTGTTTCTGCATCAGTATCAAATATTGAGCCTTTCAGTATTCCTCCCTTCATGGGATCTTTATCCAAAACTTTGTTGACTGAATCTTCAGGTTCAGTCATGAACTTTAGGCCTTCAAGATTAAAGCTGAAAGTCTCACTGTTGTCCATCTTGTCTCGTTGATCATCCGAATCAGGTGAGCTCAGAATCCCATTTTCCTCCACATCCTCCGTCTTCAGTTCTGATGAAACTGATGAGAGCAATCTATTAATCTCCCTCACATGCTCTTGAGCTGCTGCTTCGCTAATTGTAAGGCGTTTGTTTTCCTCTGTAAGGAAATGCAATTCCTCCTCCTTTTCGGAAAGACAATCTTTCAGTTGATAGTTTTCCTCTCGAGCAATATCTGCAGCTGCTTTTGCAGCATTGGCTTCACTGATAGCCTGCTTAAGTATGTCCCGCAATTTGTGCGTTTCTTCCCTTGCTGCCCGTGCCATAGTTTCAGCTGCTTTCAGCGACTCGACAAGTTTACAGTTCTCACTTTGTGTGATAACCCTTTCCTCTTCAGCTCTTTTTATGCAACCAACGAAGCCCATTTCTTTCCCATTCCAAGCCATGACTGTTTCCTCTGCTTCTAATCTCAGTCTCTCTGCAGTGTTTTTGTTTAACTCTGCCTCTTGTCTAGCTTGATTTAAGAGCTTTTGAAAACTTTCCTCAGTGTTTCTTAACATTGTCTTCAGCAGTTCAGCTTCTCCTTTCACTTGCTCAAGCTCGATTATTGTAAAACTCATCTTCTCCTTTGCGTAATTGGCTTCTGTTGAAACTTCTTTAAGTGCGAAAGCTAAGTCTTCCAAGGCCTTTGTACTCTTCTCGTCAGCCTCAAGAGCTCTATTCAATTCCATTTTGAGTGCTTCCGTTTCATCATGTAGACAAGTCACCTTAAGCAACGCCTGCTTTTCACATTCTTGGGCTTGAGCCAGATTCTCCTTTGTCATCTGCAGCTCAACAATGAGACTTTTGATCTCCATGTCTTTAGAACTACTGCTGTCTTCACTACTACCGCTGTCTTCACTACTCAAACATTCAACCTCTCTGTTATTTTTCCTCGACATTTCTTCCAACGATTCAACCCGATTCCTTAAAGTACTGATTTCAGACCTTGATTTCTCGAGTTCAATCTTCGTTGCCTCAAGCTCTTTAGACCGAACTTCAAACGTATCAACCATTATGGACTCCGACTGCTTCTCGCTTTCTGCTTCTGCTTCTAGTTCTTGAATCCTTCTCTTATTTTCAGAGAGCAACACCGTCATATCTTGCTCCTTCTCCCTTGCAATTCTCAATTCCTCGTTCAACTTCTCCAAATACATATCCCTCTCCGCCAACACCAACTCGACCTCTCTTGCTTTTCCAACCTCCGTTTCTAAAGAATCGATCTTTTCATCCTTATTCTTCAATTCATTTTGCAAATCAGAGAGCAACTTCTTCATATTTTCAAGCTCCATCATTAGTTCCCCTTCCTCGTGCATATCAACCTGATGATTAAGAACAAGATCCTCCTCCACCTCAGTAACGCTGAGCTTTTGTTTAGCCCTCTTCTGCTCCTCCTCGGTCTCTCCCATCCGTTTTTGCAATGACATAACTCTATCAATCTGATTCTGCATCGAAACGAAAATCCCACAAAATATTTTTCCTCAATACAACTATCCAAATCAAAAAGGACAAATCCACATATCATAAAACATGTAAGTGCTTCATTCAATAAAGTTACCAAATATCAAACAGGTGGGCTTCTATGAACAGATATAAAGGGCCTTTGGATCAGTGTGTGATCGGTAAGCTTCACCACCACAAAGCTTCGATTGGAGAAAGATTTCTTTAAACTACTGATGAACAAAAGGTATTTTGTCCAATATCAACCGACCCTTATCTAGAAATCTCACAAAAGCACCCACAAATTCGATGAAAAGCTCAAGTAATACTAATATCTTCTATGTCCTTGCAAACAATATATGATGAGACGGATCAAGACTTAGAGAAAAAGGGTCAAAAGACCAAAGCCCGTCAAACTAAGGAACATGTAGCAGAGAAAGATCCCGACAAAATCTCCGTGTCATAATATCCCACGAAAATAGTGATGCTCCGGAGAAAATGGAGCACGAGAAAACATTCAATACCGAACGTATCATGTTGGTGTCATAGACGATCTGCGGTGATTCTTAGGATACGAATTTGCTTTACTATCTTTGCGGAAAATATGAGAAAACCAGGAAATTTTTAGTGCGTGAGTGTGTGTTGTCTGTGGAAGGGGAGTTTTCATGTTTATGAAAAATCCATTGAGAAATGCCCAAATCGCCTAAAATAGTTCAAATTTGATTGAATCGAATTACTTTTATGATTTATTTTTGATCTAAAATTCTAAATTTAGAGTAAAATTACACCGCACTATTGATTTATTTTAAAATTATAGCTTAAAAAATACCGTCAAAAATCGAACTGCAGAACTAAATTTATAATTAATTTTTCAAATTATATATAATAATTTAATAAAATAATTAATTTTTTAGAAGAATTTCATATTGAATTATATAATCCCATAATAATATATTAGCAAAAATCCACTTCACAAAGCTCATTTTTGTAATATTTATATTTGAACTTTATACAAGAAATATATATATTTAATTCTTTTTAAGTCTACTCAAATTTTAAACCCATTTGATAATTGTCCCAATTTCTCATTTATTTTTTCTGGCCTATTTTTTTTTTTCCTCCCCATTTTCCTCCTCTCTCTTTTCTCTCTTACCGTCTTTTTTGTTTTGTCTTTAGACCTTTTATTTTATTCTCTTTAAAATCAACCATTGGCTTTCGTTATTAAGTACTTTCTTATTAACTAGATTATTTGGTGGATTTCATATATGTATAATTCATTTTAGATTAAAAGCAATTTATACATATATGAAATCCACTAAATAATTTAGTTAAAAGTACATTTCACCAATTTTTTTCTTCAAAATATCGTAGCTATTAATTTTATTGACTTATCTTTAACTTTTAAAATTAAAGAACATACTTAGAATTTTTAATTATATTTAAAGATTAGATAATTTTTATAAAATCTATTCATAATTTTATTTTATTTTTTGTCACTTTTGAAAGTGTAATAGAAAAAGAGAGAGACTATTTAATTTTACATTAAGCTATGTTATTATGTTTATAGGAGTTCAAAGTTTTTTTTTTTTTTTCATACTAGCTAATTACATCATATTCTCATACAAAAATATAAAAAAAAGTATATATTTTTCTTTCTAAAAAAGGACTAATTTGATAATTTTACAAATTTAAAAGACTAAAGTGATAAAATCAAACTTTTACCCTCAAAAAAGTCAAACTCCAGTCACATTTTTGTCGAAAAATGGCCAGAGGGACCACAATAAGGCAAAGATTAACGTTTAAGGATGCTAAAGTCAAAAAGTGAACTTGAGAGACTAAAGTGATTTTAAATGAAAACTTACGGAATCAAATATAGCATTTACCCTTCGTATTATCATGTTGAATTTTCACTCCTGAAGTCATTATTTTTCACTTGATACCTACACCGAAGACTTTCCCTCACTCTTGACACCAACTCGGCCGCCCACACCTCTCCTACACACTCTCTATTACTCTCTGATAAAAGAGAATACACTAAATCATAGTGTAGTTTTCTTAAATCATTGTCTTCCAAACTAAATCTTGATTTCCTCTAGCAAGCAGATCAAATTGTCTCTCCTTTATATGGTGTGGATCATCTTTAGAGGACTTCTATATTACAGTCTAAAACGAACAAATCAACAAAAATGCTTATCGATTGAAAAAAACAAAAGAAGGTAACACTCATTTATCATTTATACATTTTTTGTTAGCTGTCATCTATAGTCTTATATGTACGGATTTTTGTATTGTTTTGTAATCCACATATGTTACATCGAATGCCCGAAAATCACCAATGATACACCCCTTAGTTGAATTAAAAATTTTATTATTATGCACATTTATCGGTTCCCACACTTCCTCTACATGTTCTTGAGTCGATCCACTCCCTTCATTGCAAAAACAATTGAATTCATTTACGATACATGCATTCATGTTAGTGCTTGGAGTTCTAGATACTCTCGATGTATTGCACTTGCAATAGGACCAGAATATAAAGTTCCAACTAGTCGTGATTTACAGCTTCCTCTCTTAAAGGATGTTAAATAGAAAATTCAATTGTGGATATTACATCATTCGAATTTCAAAGTATTTATGGGTGCTTATGATATTGTAAAAGATGGACAACATTTTTTAAGTTATTTTAGGAAGTTATTGAATGGGCAAATCCAAGTAACACGGTTCACTTAATCACTCATAATGGATCAAATTCTATTATAGCAAGAAGAATGACACCAAATCATTAGAAATCTATTAAATGGTCTTCTTGTGTTGCACATTGCTTGAATTTGATTATGAAATATATGGCAAATTTAAATCATATTGTTGAAATTGTGAATAAAGCATCTCAAGTAGCTATGTTGGCGTACAATCACATATATTGGTTGGCTTAGCTAAGAAAATGAAAGAATTGGGCATAAATATTTCATCCAGGTGAGACAAGATTTGGTACGAGTTTCATTGTTCTTTATAATGTTTTTCTAAGACACATTTACCATATTTTACTTATCTTTTCAGATAAAAAATGTCATTTTTATGTAATAACTCCAGGCCTTTGACACTAATATGCCCTAATATTTTATGCCACAAGTTTATTTTGTTATTTTTCAAAACAGTAGCAACCATAGTTTCATATTTTATACAGAAAATATATAAATTTCTTTTTCTTTCGGCTTTGAACATAGTCAATACCCCTTTCATGATTTTCATAATTTCCTTTCCCCATTTTCTCTCAAGCCCTTCTTCTTCAAAGGCAGCACAAGACATTAAGTTGTGACACAAATCAAGCACATACCTTACATTTCTCATGGTTAACATATAACAATTTTCAAAAAGTTACACAAATGTTACCAAAACCTTTAATTTCATACAATTTCTCATTTGCCATGACCAAAGCCCATACTTTCATATTTATAATTTGTAAAGATTTTCTTAAAATGACTCATATGAAATGTATATCTAGAATCAATTAACCATTCATTTTTATTATGACATACTCCAACATTTACATCAGAAACCAAGTGTACTTCTTCTGAATTTTCTTCTGTTATTACATTTGCATCTTTCTTATTATTATTGTTGTTGTTGTTGTTTTTTCTTTTTGGTTTCTTGAATCTTTAATATAATGCCCTTTACCCCACAGTTATAACACCTTCTTTCCTTAGATTTTTTTCTCTCTATATTTTTCATCCCTAGTTCTAGACCTCGAGTTACTCCTACTTCTGCTTCTGCTTCTGCTTCTACTCCTACCTCTGCTATATTTTCTGAATTTAAATTTTAAATTTCTATTTTTAGTTCTTCCTCTTACATAGTTAACTTCACTTTGATTTTAATTAGATTTATTTGTTTTAAGGTCCATTTCCTTATTTTTAAGACTATTTATAACTATATCTAAATTCACATTATCCCTTCCATATTTTATTGTTGCTTTTACATCACTATAAGTTTTTGGTATAGGATTTAATAAAACAATTGGGGAGTATCATCTATATTTTTATCACCAGTTAGTTTTATATCTTGAATTAATTTTGTGAAATCATCTAAAAAAAATTTCAAAATTTTTAGATAAATCTAATTTATAACAAAAAAAAAATTTCTTACAGAAACAGCTTACTAGGCAAAGAAGTTTCAGTTAGAGCTCCTCAAGTTTATTCCATAATTCTTTTGCAGAATTTTATTTTCCTACTTTTCTTAAAAATAGTGTGAGATAAGTTCAGGATTATAGAGAAATAAGCATATTCATCATTTTTAAGTTTCTTTTCATCAGAAACACCTTCAGCATATTTTCCATCAATAACTTTGAAAATCTTTTGTTGTATTAAAATGCCTTTTATTTTTTGTTGTCAAATAAAAAATTAATTTTTCCATCAAAAGTTGCAAATTATAACCCCCCATAAAAAAAAACTTAATAATGTGGTTGCAAGACTAAGATTACATATTAATCATAGACAAAGCAGAGTAATCACAAAAACAGAATATTGCCCAAAAGTTTTCACCCAAGAACAGATTATAGTAGATAACAAAAATAAACGAGAAACCTTAGCTAAGCCTCGACCAGATACCCCACGGCCTCAAGGAGCCTAGCCAGGTGAAGGAATTAGCAAGGGAGATTATAAGAACAATATTAGCCTAAAAGAGATTCAGTATAAAACAACAGTAATAAACTGATAAAAAATAAAAAAGAGGGTTTAGATGTTACCAAAATCACCACGGAGGAAGGAGAACCAGAACCAAGAAACTTAGCTCTGATACCACTGTTGGGTAAGAATCCTTCAGCACAAAGCCCTAATTCAAACTATTACAGAGTAATGATGGGTTTTTAAACCCTTAAATTACATACTAATATTACAAAAGAGATTTACAACAATATATATAAACAATTGCAAATCTAACTATTCAAGTATATAGAACAATAAAGAATAAACGTATAAAGGCTCAGAGAGCCAGATCCGTTGAGGAACAGCCCACGGTCACAAAAACAGTAATCAAACTCACTGTTGCTCAAACCCATCGTGAAACCTTGGCCACACAGACTCCTTTTCTGAAACCACAAAGGTTTCCTTATAAAATTTAAGGTTCACACTAAACACTTAATCGGGCAAAAGAATGGGGAAGAGGAGCAAATTTCTTACTTATCAACAACTAGAAACCATACTTAGATTTATAGTGGTTCTACATTGAAGAGAAGGGTAGAAAGAGGCGGTGGAAGGTAAGTTCCAAAACCATGAAACAGAGAGAATGAAGAGAGAAGAACTAGAGAAGGGAGGCGAAAGAAGGACAAATGAAGAGACAAAATGAGAATAGGTTAGGGTTTTAGAGTTAAACACTTATCAACCGGTTCAAAGGTGGGTGGGGGCAATGGGCCAACAGGAGTGGGATGAGCTAGCAACAGAAGTGTGATGAGCCAGCCAAATGGGCCAAGGTCATGAGTGGGCTTGAGCCATCCAAGTGAGATTGAAAGTTTAGGGATAAATGGACGTAAGCCTACTATGGATCATGAACCATATTTTGAATAACGACAATTGATCAACGTTGATGAGTCCAAATGTGGGGAGGCACTCAAATGCCTCCCACTGTCAAGGTTCTTGGGAACCACCCTTGAGCATGTCCACCTCTTATAGGAATGAGTATTCTTGTAGTGCAGGATTTGGTTGTGAGTCATCGTAGGTGGCAGATTGGTTCTAGTGCTAACATCTACATTTGGAGAATTGAATTTCAGCCGATTTCGCCTCTACGTGTCTTAAGTTAGGATACAACGGTCCACCAAATTTTCGAACAAGAGGTGCGCAACTGGAATGCAAGAAGAATCACTTGTGCATGTGTTACTTTAAGGTCCAAGTTAATCTCTCAAACAATCCGATAACTTCACCGATTCAATCTCAAGTTTAATTCTACAAATAGTGGTGTAATTAGGGTTTCATTGCTACAAGTGCCTGTTGGATGGTTTTGATAACATACTTAGGGGTTAATTACACTTCAACTCTTTCTAAAATTATGAAATTACATTCTTTTCAAAAAAAAAATAAAACTACACTTACACCAGCTCTGAAGATTTTCTATTTATACTTGATCCTGTTTCGTTAGAATTTAAACAAAAAATGTTAATCTCAACAAAAACATTATAAATATTCAAGTCCGCCCCTCATTTAATATTCTCATAAATATCTTTTGTATATAATGAGATAAATATAATACAATATATATATATATGGAGTGAAGTTAACAAGCAGGGGTGTGCAATTTTCGATTAACTGGACAAATCAAAAATTTGAATTTTACTGAATAGCAAGCAAAAAATTCAATTTAGTATTCAATTATTTCTTTTTAAAATTTCGATATTTGCTTAATTTTATTTTTTGTATTGATTAATCAAACAGCACAGAATACCAAACTTCAGCGTACATCTATTATATTATATCATAAATATACATATAAATATAAAAATATATAACATATAAATATTAAGTATCTTAATATTTGCATTATAAAATAAATAATACTTTTATGTTTAATACACACTTAGTTGAATAACAAATAACTCAAAACCAACAAATTAACGTTACATTATAATTATTTTCTAGTTCAACTTTTACCAAATCGAATCTAAACATTTATGTTCGGCGCTTAGACTGATCAAACTTTTGGTTCAGTTAATTTGAAAAAAAACACCTTTACTTATAAATATAAAACTATTACATAAAAATATAAAATAAAAATAAGATTCAACCTCATAAATGATAAAAATGACAATATTTTTTATCCAAACGCTCAGAATAGAGTTTGGTAAAAATCGTGAATATTCAGAAGCGTATAAATATAATTTTAAAGTTTTTTTAAAGAAAAACACAATTACACATTTTCAAAACAAAATCTAAAGGTGCAATTAACCCTGTAACTATTTGATCGCTATTGACCTCCAAGAAAAGTATGAGATGATAAAATCAAAATTGCAACATTTGGGCCAGCATCAATAGTCTTAACTATTGTCATCCATTGTCAACATTACCGCATATTATAGAGAAACCCAAAGGAACCATTCGACAAAACATATATATGTATTTCTCGTCAACATTCCAATTTCGTGGAAATGATCAAAGCAGCCTAATTCTCAAAAACCAAAAAGATCACAAAGTCAGTATAGTGCACACTAAGTAGCAAATTCACCACTTCAGCCACAAACACGAAATACTTCTCGACAAAATACTTTACCACACGAGTGGTGCGACAAGATACTTGAAAGCATTCACAAACAAGAAACAGCACCAGAGTTTTTACCATCCTTTCTGTCCAACACAAAATACCATTAATCCCATTATGGCACACACATCAAAGGAGGCCTGTGAGGCCCACAATTCCTAGAAAACCATAAAAAAACTACTACTAGAGTTTCGATGCTATCTACTACTATATTGCTTAACAAAGAACCTACTAAAGAACTCCACCACATTTAACAAGAACAACAGGTGTGCTTAGGCTCGCTCGCCTCTAATCCTGCGAGCTAGCTGGATGTCTTTTGGCATTATGGTGACACGCTTAGCATGGATGGCACACAAGTTAGTGTCCTCAAAGAGACCCACAAGGTAGGCCTCAGCAGCCTCCTGAAGCGCCAAAACAGCATGGCTCTGGAAACGTAGATCAGTCTGCAACCACAACAACATCAAGCCATCAAAACAACAACCTAAACAATAAAACAGAGTATTTCAGCTTTGATCAAACTTAAGATTTGGAGTCATTAATCCACCTTGAAGTCCTGAGCTATTTCACGGACAAGCCTCTGGAAAGGCAACTTCCTAATCAAGAGTTCAGTACTCTTCTGATACTTGCGAATTTCACTGTGTTATAACATCAACTAGAGTGTCAATATCAACAATAAACAAGACAGACTCATCATCACAAGGGAAGGGTAACTCACCGAAGAGCAACTGTACCAGGGCGGTAACGATGAGGCTTCTTCACCCCACCAGTGGTTGGGGCAGATTTACGGGCAGCCTATAGGAAAAAATGTACCACATTAGAACTGTGATGTCACAACTGTTGAAACCTCAAATTTGAAATGAACAATTTGCTGATAGAAACAAAATACAGTAGATGTTGGGAACCTTTGTTGCAAGTTGCTTCCTGGGAGCCTTTCCTCCAGTGGACTTACGAGCAGTTTGTTTGGTACGGGCCATCTGTGGGTATTCAAGGCAGATTTACAGTAAGAAACCCTAATTCCTTGTTTCAAAAAGAAATCCGATTTTGTATGCAGAGATAGTTGACTAATCAGATTGCATTCCAGGGAAATGGTGCTGCAGGCTTATAAGCTCAATACTAACAAGGACAGCTGATAATCATGATTCAACATAAATATCCAATAACATACAGAAAGCACTAGCTAACCACTAGACATCAGAAGCTCATAAGCCAAAACCACAAATATTTCCACAATAAAAAGTGCAGAAACCCAAAATCTTCTCCTGTCGGAGGAAAAAATCCAACTCTTTTTTAGAGGAGAACAAAATGCAACTGAAGAGAGCCCTTTAGGGGTGTACAAGTAGGGCTTGGGAGAGCTTACATAAAAACTGCAGCAAAGTGACTTATGGTTGAAAAATTAGGGGTGCAACTGTGGTTTGGAGAGTTTATATAAAAACTGCTGGAAAGTGATTTATGGTTGAATGTCCCAGGGGTTCCTATCAATTCATAGGCTGGAGCTATGGAAACAAGCGCAGGAAGTCTGACGAACATGCACTCATTTAATTTTCAGTATACGTACAAGTCAAGAAATTTATGCACATTTGGAGGGCTAATTTCACGGTATCCACCAATTCATATCCATTAAAGCGCCCATTCACCTAAAATTAGGACATTCTTGTCCTCCCACAAATCAGAGATTGATACAAACACAAGACAGAATTCAAACTTCAAGAACACCCTAACCCTAGAATCGCATCCTAACCACGTCAAAATCACAAATTAACATAAATCAAGACACAAATAGGACTAATATCTAAAATCCAAACCAAAACTCATAAAATTACATCAAAAACCGAAGAAAAAACCGCAGCGTAAAGAACAGAAGACTCACCTCTCACTTGAACAGAACTCTCTCTCTCTCTCCTCTCTCTCTCTCTCAATTCTCTCTTATCTGGGGAGTGGAAGATAAAGTCTGGAACGAATAGAGATTGATGGCTATATATAGGGAGTTGAAAGGGTCGGGATTCAGGATCCGACGGTCTGGAATCATTATCCGCGTGTTTTATAATGGTGGAATCTAACGGCCTTCCATTGGACATATTGTGTTTTCTCCTGTTAAATGAACGGCTGGGATTAGAAGTTAAAGGCGTGACCCGGATTCTTAGGGCTCAATTCTCAATTTCTATTGGTTGAATCTGTTGAGACCGGTTTCTTACAGTTTTGGTAATTGCTTCGAGGGCTTTCTTGGATTTCTACTCCGGTTTGGGGGCTCAATATTTTCTAAATGAACCGACCGGTTAATTGGAAATTGATCGATCAATTTAATTTATCGTAATTTAAAAGTTTATCAATTTTTTTCAACAGTTTAAATTAAATTATTTAATTATATTTTTTCCACATAAACGTTCATAATTTATTGATAAAATTGTACGTAGTAAGAATTTTTCTAATATGCTTCAATTTAACTATTTTTGTTTTTCCTTACATTGAGTCCAATGTTCAATTTCTATTTGAAGTGATATTGGAGATGTTGGTGAACTTATGGGAAAACAACATGTGCACGACCTGCCCCGGTCATTTTGGATTAGGTAATTATGTTTCATACTCGATATGCGTTTAATATTTTATCAAATACTGATAAGGGATAGATTTTCTCGTGGAATCCAATCATTCTCACTTCATATTTCGACTGCACTGGACAAGACTTATTATAATCGTATCAAAGACACGATCACCTATCCTCAAATTCAAGACACAACCTTCATATGCATGTAGCTGTCATGATTTCTCAAGTCTAAGAATTAATCCCATAATATAAGAACAAGAATTTCAGTTATGTAGATGACCTTTTACATGACTATTTCCACGCGTCAGTTCAGTTAGCTAACAACATTGTCAACTGACAACTAAAATTGCATAGACGATCTACAATTGTTGCTGATGGAACAAGGTACCATCCGATGAATGAAATACTTAACGCAAGTCTCTATAGACTCACGATGACTAGTCTCGAAGTTCTCAAGTTGAAATATTTTATACTAACCCTTATAAGTTGTTTTCCGTAGTTGTTATCCAATGCGCAGTCCAATTACATGCGTTATCCAATTAGTATATGGATATTTAATGTGACATTAAAATGTTGTTTAACATAATCAGTAAGCACAAAACAAACATATTATGCCAAGAATGAATACTTATTATATTCATCAAAACAATATTACATTAATATTTCTAAACATTTTCCAAAATAGTCAATCCAATTACCTTTCTAATCATCAATTCTAACAAATTCCAATAAAGTATTTATCATTTTTTAAATGATGATGGAGTATTTAGAATTATGATAAAATTTAAAACAACCCATTATAATTTATTATTTTTTAAAATAGAAGATATTGCAAAAATCCTTTAATGGTAAATAAATTTGACATATCATTTTGTGCAAAAAGTTAAAAAAAAAAACAAAATTAAAATAAATAAAGAATCCTATTCTGTGTTCTCCTAACCTTTTTTTTTCTAGACATTTTTTTACACCCTGCTTACTATACATGAATACTCAATAACGAAGAAATAATTTTCTTTCACAAAAAAAAAAAAAAAATTGTTTTTTATACTATCAAAAGCTTTTCAATGTCCACAAATTTTCCTCATAGTGAGAAAGTTAAAGCTTATTTAAATAAAACTAAAAACTATCCCTTCAATTTTCTTTTCTGAGTTTACCTATCATTATATTTTCAAATTGCAATTGTTAATAAATTAGTTTATTTTGTTTTATTACTTATATTTTTCAATCTAATTACTAGATAATTTTAATTCGAACTAATTAGTTGCGAAGATAATTGTATATTTGCAGATAAATCATTTTCTAATTTTTTTTTTTTTTTTGTTTTACCCACCACCAAAACTCCCAAAATGTTTGGAACCCAACAGCTCAATTATAAAATTTTGGGTGTTCAACATTAGAATGTTACCTAGATGAAAGTTGCAAATGAACCCACAAATATTCCAAATTTTTCTAGAAAATTGGCCAATTTAAAATGTAGACCCCTAACATCAATCTACTAAAATTGAGGAAAAAGGAAAGAAATGGTAGCAAATCTTGAGGAAAAAACACTAATGCTGGAAAATATTGCAAGAGAATATACAAAATGAATCATCATGAGCATCTGAATTCACTTTAGTAAAGCGTATCTTAGAGTTCCAACTTCCAACAGCTATGCATCCACATTCCAAATCCACAAGAAAAACTACAAAAGGAAAAACCTCAACAGCTACTCCAACCTAATTTACAAAAGGTATGAACAAATTACACCTCAATTTTGTAATAAAGTAACAACTATAAAAGCCAAGAAACGCCCATAAGCTAATAAACCATTCATCCACACTATGCATGAAATGTTCTCCCATGAAGAAATTAACCACGAAAACATGACCGCTGCCTTCTAGATTGAGCAGATGGTGATGCTTCATAGAAAGCATTCTATCAATCACCATTATATTCCATGAATTTTCTTCGAATTTGACAGATCTTCTTGTAGTCTGCTCAAATGGTGGTAAGTGTGTTGGAGTCTTTATCCCAACGGAAGGTGGCAGATTATCGCACTTTAATATACAATTTTCTGCTACATGTCTGTAAGTATTTATGAAAAGCTAAAACAATCTGTAACCTTAAGATGACTTGCAAGTTGGGAGATTGCTGGTTGCACGGCTTTGGAGTCGACAGCTACTGAATTGGGGAGTTCAGGAATGCAAACAGGAAAATATCGGTCGCCTTTCTCTCGTAAGCTAAACAGAGTGAGTACAGCACGGCAGAAAATAAATCTGGGGACATTAAAGCATGGCTCAGTGATCAACTTATGCCACTTCATTCTTATAATTATTTTCGAAAGAAAACTTCGAGCAAGTTAGGTCAACGAATAAGTAGTTCTTTGACCCAGTTCAAAATTCATATAACCACATGAATCAATTTGAAAAATGTTTAATGAACTCCCATTCTTAGGCATACCAAGACATTTGCAGCATATCATCTTGAAGGCTGCCAAGCTCTAAGAGAGTACACAGAGGGAGATTACTTTATTTGTAAATTTACATTAAAACATAAACTTCTATTTTAAGTTGGTCGAAGACACACATCAGAAGGTACTCTAGTTCCCTTGTTTCAGCATTGACGAAATCCCACTATTGGAAACTTGACACCAATATCAATGAGGACTACCAAATGGGGTTGGGCTCAAAAGAGATTTAGGTTGTGTAAAGGTTTGATAGGTATGAATCTAGACGAGAAGGAGGTACACGAAAAAGGAAGAATTGAAAGGAAAAAACGAAACTCCAATATAGAATTGCTGTAGTGCATTATGTATTCAAATCAAAGGACATTAAGTTAGACATAGAACATGATGGCATAAATATCTATGAATTTGAAGGAGCCAAATATCATCAGACACCAAAACCCAAGGACTTCCATTGTCATGTTTCTACAAATATTATTCAAAGTGGCAAATTAATGGGTTCTGGCCATATTGAAGTCAAGGCATCTTCAGTTTAAATGCATTATCAAGAAAACTGACAACTGTTATTTGGACTCATCAAATTTATCTTGTCTGCAATGAAAATGAAACATAAAGATGGATAACAATTCATATGAAGTGTGAATGTCCAAAAATCAAGATATCATATTTTCATAAAAAATTAGGATGAACTTCGAATGACTGTTTTTCCAAAATTGACTCCCAATGATGACCATGAGGATTGAGACAGAAGCTGATTACCTAAGAATAAGCCGCCGTAGAAATGGATCACACAGAAGTTGAGCCCAAACCAAATCCAGGTCAGTTGAAGTACAGAGAATCTCCTCCCACTTAGAGAAAGCAGTGGCAATAATGCTTTCCGTGGTGTCATATATCTCCTGCAACAAATCATTAACAGAAACAGTTAGGTACTAGAGAAGCTAGTTCCTGAGGCATGTAATTTTGATTATATGTTAACTAACCATGTCATCACTGGTAAAGTTACGATCAACTAATTGGCAGAAAGCCTGTAAAGGAGCAGCCAGGAAGAAGGTAAACTGACTCCCATGCTGCGCGACATCAACACCACTTTGATTCTTGAATGAAGGCCTCAAGGGGGAAAGAAATAAGGCAGCAGGTTCACCCCTTTCTGCTCCATGTAGAACCTGAAATAGCAGTCTGCACATTAGCACTCAACAAGAAATTTTCCTCTCTAAAGGGAAATGCAGACAATTAAACTGACATTCTAAAGCAGAAACCAAATACTTCACTAAAATTAGCAATGAGTTCAGCAAATGTTCATTGAGTAACTATAACTACCACCTTTAGGTATAAGCGGAACCAAAAAAGAAGCTAAAAAAACTTCTCGTCTTAAGATTAAGTTTGACAGTATTAACCAAGAAGAACCAAGAAGGAAATCTTTCAGGGGGCGATTGGTTCGCATGAATGGATTTGGGCGGGAACGGAATGAACTTAGACATGGAATAAAGGTAGGAATGCAATGGTTTTAGTATATCGTTCCTATGTTTGGTGTAATGAAGGATTAAAAAAAGGAATTGAATCAGAATTTTATAAATCACTTGTTTATATGTTTGGTGAATAGTAATGAAATTTTAGAGGGGAAAAAGAACATACACACACAAGTTTTGTTACATAAGAAATATTATTTTGACATATTAAGTTAATTATAAATTTACGATTATATATTTGAATGTTATCATGTATTATACATCCAACAAATACTTATTATTTATAAAAAAAGAAAAGATCATATGTATTAAAATAAAGAACAAATATTAACATATAGAACAAATATTGTTATATGATATTTTATAATTATAGTAAATATTTGGTAAAATGCATATACGTATGTCACTTTTTTATATTATATTTAATAAAATATTTAAATATTAAACTATTCATGTTATATACTTATAACACGTATTTTAATATTTTATTATTAATATCTATTATACTTGACGTATTTAATCATATATAAGTTTTTTTATTATAAAAATCTTGTAAATGGAAATCTATTAAATGTTATTTAGCAATATAAAAGAAATAATGTATCCCCAATATATTGCAAATAGCTAAAACCATGGGTGAGATAAGGAATGGGTATTCCTATGTGAATGGTCATTCCTAATACTAATTTATAGCAAGCATATATTTAGGAATAAGTTTGGGAATGCTAATTCCATTCCTTGCTGATTCTACATCCCAATCATGCCATTATTATCACATGCATCTGTTAAGTCAAAACATTGAGGAACAACTACTTGCCATTTCTTCAGTTTACTTAGGAACCCACAACTCAATAAAGAACAAATATGGAAAGAAATAAGATCAATTGGCCTAGCAAATAGTTTAAAGAGGCTTCGCAAATCAACAACAAAGCATTTTACTAAATAACCAACACATGAGATGTCAAAAAGTTCTCACCCGGCCCTGCAAACTACACCTCCATATGTTTACATATAGAATAGGAAATCAAGTTATTAGCAATATCAAGTTTCAATGCTAATCATATGTCATGCATGTCCTTGATATATGAACACTGATTTGGATATCAATTGTGCCACAACTTTCTCCCCAAGTAAATATAGTAATGGTATTTGTTTCATTGCATCTTGGTGTTTTACGAACAATAAGAATTACAGTAAGCCTTTCAACAAGTTTCACAGGGACTATAAAATAACTAATGATAATTTGAAAGTTGTTCCACAGGAAATTCCACCAATGTTAATGATACCGAAAAATAAAATGATTGTCTCAATTTAGAAAATCTGGTTGCACACCTTTAACACAAATATTATGGAATTAACATATTACTGATAGCATTGGAGCCTCAAAACTGCTGCTAGGGTATACAATTGGGCTTTCAGCTAATGCTCTGAGATAAGTTACTCAACAAAGTTTTAACAAACCTGCCTTGAATGCATGGCTATTATCACTATCTATGATCAGGAAAAGGGGCCTTCTCGTAAAAGGAATTATATCACCAGGGAAGAGGATATTTGGACCTGCAACAAAACTCGAAAGCTAGAATTAGAGGACAAAATAAAAAATATTAATGATGGATAAAAGTATCTGATAGCATGGAAAAGAACTACAATAAACACAATTTTCATGTTCCTACCTCCATTTTTACTTGGACCTAACAACAAATAATTCTCAAAATATTGATTTGAGGCAGCCTTAGTTGTAATATGATTTTCACCAAAACCATTCCTCTGTTCATGATAGCTGTTGGCAGGGGCACTGTGCACGGTACATTTTCTTGATGTTCCAGAGTTCTCCGTTTGAGAATTACTACAATGACAAGAATTCCCTGCATCCATGATATGATGTTAGTTTCCATGCTTATATCCAGCTTAAAAAAAGCAACCAATTTTGAGCAACAGGCAACCTGACGTCGACAAGTATATTAGCATAACACTATCTGGTGGCAGTTCCTCACATACTGTTGCAATCACCTGACAGTAAATGGCCAAGAAAGGAGATGGTAGTTGTTAGAACGTCGTGTAAAATGTGCCAACATGTAAGCAAATAGTTTGCTCGAAGTGTTATAATATGCATCTAAAATTTCTTTGAAACCCTAATTAGATGCATAACTTTACCATAAATGGTAAATTATCATGTCAAGAATCTGGAACTCACAGCTAGTAATTGTGTCACAGATGGACGGTACAGGATAGCTTTCTTAGGATTTGGAGGCAAATTTGGATCTGTCATATCTGCCATCAAATTTATATCTATCAATCCTGAAGTAATAGAATGATCTGCCAATACACCATTTTCTCTTGATTCAACAGGATGTTTCTGGTAGAAAGATCCAGTAGGTTCCCATTCCAAACATTGCAGCATTCTGAAAGTGTCTAAAGTCAGTTCTGCAAATTTTACCTGCAATGACATTCAGAGCATTGCTCACATTGTTAATTTGACTTCAACAGGATAATTTAAATACCTAAAGTTCTAAATACAATAATATGTAACCTCGTTTTTGCGATAGCTTGTCAGCAATGCATCTCTAAACTTCAGAAGTCTCTTAGCATGGAACCGGGCCACGTACGGGAGTGAGGCTGGATATGAATCGAACATTGCAGTATAACGCAGTGGTCTAGCATTCATGAAGGCTGGATCAGCTTTCGTGAACCGCACAATTTCTTGCACCACCAGCTTCCATTCTTTGAAGTTGGTGTCCTAGAGGAGAAGGCTATATTGTTGGTTATACAGTTATGCAACAGATGTAATTAATGTTCACAATGACATCATAAATAATCTACTACATTGATCTGTTCCCACAACATCCTCACTATACTGATAGTTTGGCTTAACCAAAACTACTGTCAACTAAACAGTTTACTCTTTGAAATTACTTGTGAAGAGCTCTATGTAGCTTAAACAATTAAAGTTTGTGATAGATTTTTGTGTAAATTTATCCTTAGAATTTTTCCTCTTAGATCTTATGTAGGTTTTTAGAGGAACGAGTAACTAAAGTGTGAATTGTGTGAGAGACCAAACTATTCAATAGTTGTAAAACTGTGTCTGCTAACCAATTAGTGAATTTCCTCGAAATGCAAGTAAAGAGAGTGAATGTAGAAAGATGGTATCACCTTCTAAACCACTATAGAAATCATGACTTTGCTTATTTACTTTAACGTTCCCATAAACTGTTCATCATTCAGAGCATTAATCTACTGAAAGCATTTTGAAAAAGTAGTTTCATTTAACACAACTCTCAGAAAAATTTGTCAAGCACTTTCACTGCATATTTTTATTTTTCAAAACACCTACCTTTACAATTGCATCAAAGTTCAAATTCAAATAATTCATCACATCACTGAAGTTCTAACCAGGTCAGAATAATGAATAAACTCCTTAAGAAAGTTACAATTTCTAATCAGTTTTAAAAATCACTATTCCCCCCCCCCCCCAACCGAAAAAAAGAAAGAAAGAAAACAAAAAAGACCTTCTTTTATATCACTTCGAGCCAGTACCAACCCAAAAAAAAATTCCTTCAGTTGACCTAAGTAGTTGAAGTGCACCAGTTGCAATCCTACACTTGATAGAGCATGAGACAATTATATATCGGAAGACTTGCTAGGTGCTGTTAATATCCAGTCAACAAAATGATGTCCACATATACAAATAGATAATGACCAAATTCTCTAGAGTTCTATGCTCAAGTAATTTCACTATTGGTCATATAGCACAGCATTAAATTGATTTATCTTTAAATTCAAGAAACCATACATTCATGCATAAACAAAAAGCAGATGCTTCTGGGTCGAGCATTTTCTACAAACCCAGAGTGGGGAAATTTTCAGAGAATTAGATATATTTAAATTAATTTTCTGCATTTGAGATGGGGGTTGAGGCCTCCTTTCTCTCTCCTTTTTTTCTTTTTACCTTGTTTGCATGGAGTGGGGAAGGTTTTCTTAGAAATAAACACTTGTCCAAAAGTCAGCTGAACTACCCAATGTCCTTGATGTGGTAATAGTATTTGCCAACAATAATCAACAAACTATAACCTATTTTATCAATAAAATATCACCGCCAGTCAACATTACATCCCTTGAAATGTGCATTTTGATCTTTGCCCCATTTATGTATAAGACAAAGTAACAAACAGAAACAAGTCAAACAGATTATTCTAGCAACAATATTGGCACTTGTAAAAATAAATTAATACAATGAACCTGAAAGGGAGAGATGAATTACTCAACAGCTTTTGGGGTGTCTCTTTCAAGTTGTCAAGATATATTAATTACTGGATAATACTACAAACCTCAGAATCAAATATGTATGCTGCTTCCATTGTAACTAAAAATCCATCTACCCCGAGATTGAAAATTATCACTGGCCTCCACGTATCTCATTAAAAATACACTTATTTGATAGTAGCATTGTTTATGGTATATTTACAGAAGGAGCACCATATGTTTTCCAGACCGTTCAGATGCCATCATTATCACATCACTTTCAAATACTCTATGCTCTCAGTATGTAATTAAAATTACATGTCCTCAGTTCCGGCCAAATGTGACAGTAATGAATTCAACCAAAATTCGCAGCACAAATAAAGGGCAGCATGATTTGTTCAGAAAAATCACAATAATGGCTGGTCGGCGAAATCAATAAAAAAAGGTCGTACAAACTCGAAGAGATAAATAACAAATATGTAATATTTTGTGAGGAGATTGATGAAATAATGGTCAACACGCTCCACAAATTTTACGAAACAATATCCCTTCACCACTTATCAAGCAAGCAAGATGTTCACATAATTGAAACACAAAAAGAATAACATATTCAAACGCCAAGAACCGCAAATTCATCACAGTTGAGACATAAATTTAGTATTGGAACGAAGAAAAACAACAATTCATTACCCGGAAATTAACTTTACTGTCGTCGACGAGCTCCTTAAACTTTTCGACGAGCAGCTTCACCATTTCCGTACGATTCAGAATCAAAGAAACCATCAAAAACCTAGCATAAAACCTTAATTCCTTAAACCTAACCCCTCGATCCTTGGCCGAACCTTCAAAATACTTTCTATGGAAAATCGCCTCGTAAAATATGTACGCCTCGAGAAGAAACCTCGCCTCGCTAGTCCTCAAATACTGGTTGAAATAGAGCTGACCGATTCTGGAAGCGATCTCCCCAATTTCCCAGCGCTGGAGCCCTGATTCCATCAATTTGGCCCGATTCTCCTGCTGATACTTCCATAGCCGCATGTACGCCTTGAAAACCTTGTGGTAGAAATGCCCGTACTGCGGCCCGCTCCCGCAGAACGGATGCAGCGGCGCGTCGCGTACCCGCGCGAATTTCCGCTCCGCGCTCTCCACCAGAGCGCGGAATGTCTTCGGAACTAATTCTTCTTTAGACATTCAGACCCAAGGAGAGATTTCAAACAACTTCAACCCACTTGATTTTGTACGAGCTCTGCCATATTTCCTCTGCTTAGCTGGTCGCTTTGCTAGTCAAACCGAAAACTAACAAAACACACGAAAAAGAAATCAAGAATCGTTCGTGGGAATTTACAATTTTTATATTCTAGAGAGAGAAAGAAAGAAAGAGGGGCGTGAAGAATGAGCTGGAAAATGAAGACGGGATGTGCGTGTGTCAGGGCGGGGCTGGCGCTGGTCAAAATATTCGGTTTCTGTTTTTTTTTTTTTTTTACGGTTGTTTTCTTGTTTTTTTTAGCTTGACGGGATTCCGAGAAACAGCGGCGGCGCTGCAGGTGCTGGGCGGCGGAAGGAGAAAACTACTAGTTTTTGGGTGGCGGTGAGTATACCGCCGGAATGAGGTGGCAGGACGGTGGTGTGTGTGTGTGTGTTTCTGTGAGTGAGAGAGAGAGATGGGAAGTAGACAAAAACTGGGTGTGCGTGCGCGTCCGAGAGTGTGTGTGTGAGAGAGAGAGAAAGAGAGAGAGGGGCGTCGATGTTATGGTAAATTTTTAGATGTGGGTTTGATTTGATTTAAGGCGTTTGCTGATTGTTGAGTCGTTTTTCGTCGCTGCCTATGGAATTGGAGCCCAACAATTACTATTCCAACCACACCAAAACCAAAATTGATATTAAAATTATTACCCAAAATTTTTTTATCAAATTAAATTAATCACATAATAATTACAATACATTTATAATATAATTAATTATTTTTTACAGAAATAATTACATTTTCTCACTTGATATTTGGCACAATTACACATAAATACCTCTATGATTTGAAAAATTACATATAGTATTCTTGGGTGTACATACATCAAACAAATAAATTTTTTTGTTAGTTAAAATTTATTAAATTTGTTGATATTAAAAAAAATTAATATTTACCCCCAATTGACTTATTACTAAGTTATTGATGGTCAAACAATTTTTTCCTAACTAAATTATCGTTATAACGGTGAAAATATACATACGAGTATGAAGATGTATAATCAATATTCAATCAGACAATTTTGTTTAATTAATATGTGTCTGTATATATATATATATATATATATTGTTAGGAATTAACATAATATTTCATAATTTCTATTACAACTTTTATCATCACCAATTCCTATTAACTCATTAAAATATATTTTTGATGAATAAATTAAATAATACAAACAATCATTTATGTAATTATTTATTCTTTATATATTTATATAAAATTGGATATATATTAAAAGTGATCTAAATGTCACAATTATTTGAAAGTAATCATCATAAAAATACAAATTTTGTTGAGTAGAAATATGTTATATGGCAGGAAAATATAATTTGTAGCAATAATCAAAATAGAGTAAAAATTTCAAATTATTATGCTTTACTTATTAAAAATTAAAGTTGTATTTTACATCAAAGCTTCCTTTATAACCTAATATATTAATAAAATAAATTATTTAATATAAAATATATAAATATATATAACCGTGCATAATACGGGTTTTACGCTAGTGAATTCATATGTGAAGATATATAAGGGTAATTTAGTCATAAGAAAAATTATTTGACCTGTACCAAATCAGTAATAAATCAATTGAAATAAATATGCAATTTTTATGCATTATTATTTTTTTTTTTGGTTAATATTAATAAATTTGGTGAAATTTGACTAACAGAGTGACTTATTTGTTAAACGGAAGCAAACTTCAGGAATGTTAAATATAATTTTTCAAACTACGGAAAATTTATATATAATTATACAAAACTTCGCAGGAGAGGAGTATATTTATTGTTCTTTCTAAATTGTATACCAATCACATCATAAGTATATTGTAATTATTGTATAATTAGTTCAAATTTAATCAATCCAATCTGGGTCATAATTTCTCTAGAACTAAGACCTATTTTGTCTTTTTAGGGAACTAGTAAAAAAAATAATAATTTAGGAGAAGACTATTTCATTTCTTATATTACAAAATTAAATTTCTTCAATATTTAATCGATTTATCAAATTGATTTCTGAAAATTTTAGTTATTTGCATCCTTCCTCGTCCCAATTAAATGACCTGAGGGCCAGTCTGAACCTACGATTGCATAATTAATTATAAAATTATTTACAACGAAAGAATTTATTTTACAGGCTCTTAAAATTTATCATAATTATAAATATTTATTCGTTGTTTGAAAAATTACAAATACTCTCATAAAATTAACGACCATCTACTAAATACTCTCTTATAATGGGCTGTCAGGAGGAGGTACTTGTCAGACGATTGTTAATATCATAAGGTATTTGTAATTTTTTAAATAATGAATGGTTATTGTAATTATAACAAATCTCAAGGGAACCCATTGTAATTTATTCTTTATTTTAACATAATAATTAATTTCAGAAAACATAATTATGACGTTTAGATTCACAATTTAATATCTGATTATGTCGATGTAAAGTGTTGTTAAATTTCAAAACTATTGGGCATAATGATAATTAGATAGATACCGTTGTTGTGGGATTAAACGTAATTTAATTTTAAAAGTAATTATTAAAAAAATACAAAAAAACATAAAAAAAATTATGTTTATACATCGAACACAGGTTTGGCCTGATCGATCGCAGAGCCAAGCGAGTACTAAAAGAGCACAGAATTTTAAGTATATTTAATTCTTGTATATCTGATTGATTTATTTTTTTATTTTTTTTGAACAAGAAAAAACTTAAATATTAATATTAATTAAAATATTAACAAATTAAATTTTTAACAAATTAAATTTCAATTTAAAAAATAATTAAATTTGATTATTGATACTTAGAATATCGATCTTCCAAACTCAATGGAAAAATCCAACCCAAATTAATCTAAGAATTCAGGTCCAATAAAGACGATATTAGCAGCCACAACACAGCAAGCTCAAAACCACCTCCAGCGTGTCGGAGAGGAAGAGTTAACTCAACAGACACGTCACCCACATTCCACCCCCCAACAAGGAGAAGCATGACATCTGTAGTCTGTTGATAAAAAATTGACAGATCAATAAACATTTTTCCTTATTATCAGCTATTTCCAAGCTCACGTGACAACTTTGTTCTTACTTGTGGGAGACACGAATGAAGTGACGTACAACTGAACCAACCATATCAAATAAAAATACACATCACAAGAAATTCGGAGAAATATTAACCACCCTCAACGACATCCCCGTTCGTCTCATCTTGCTCCTACAAATTCTCATAATCTTACTTTATTTTTTTTACAATTCTTTATTGACTTTACCATTCGAATGTTTCGCATATTAACCCTTCAATATTTTTTAGGATACTCAAAAGATCTTTCAGAGTAGCGGCAATAACACCACCTTCCTTGTCTGGTGTAATTATACATAAACCCCATATAGTTTAAAAAATTATATATAGCACCTCTGACATTTGTTTTCATATAACAAATAGATCCCTCCGTGAGTCAAGATTCACGAATTTACTTATATTAATAAAAAATCAAATAGAAATCTATATTTATTCCTAATTGACTTCTTGTTGGGTAAACAATTTTTTTTTTACCGTAATAAGTCAATTGAGGTTAAAGATGAATTTTTATTCGATATTTTGGTTAATATCAACAAATTCAAATGACTTTTGACTAACGAAGAAATCTATTTATTAGACGGTAACAAGCGTCAGAGATGTTAGATGTAATTTTTCAAAAATTACAAGAAATTTACGTATAATTACATTAAACGTTACGAGAGACAACGTAATTATCCCTTCAAAATAATATTGTATTATTGGACCCCGATAGGTATAAATTTTGATGGACAAACACAATGTTGTATATATTGGTGTAATATTTATTATATTTGTAGAACAAAAAAATTGTAAAAGACAAATGAAATAATTAATAAAGAAGCAATTATTATCATAACCAAATAATTAAAAAATGATTGGCAGCCTCCCACATAATATATTAATTTTCACAAGTGATAGCCCCTTCTCCATTTTCATTTAATTATTCGTGGGAAAAAAAATTAATTATTTCAATATCATTGTGATTGTCATCACGTCCCACGAAAAGTTGGTAACTACTACTAAGAAACACGTCCATGCAATCATGCTCCTAATTTCTCAAATCAATTATTCTTAAAAGAATAAATAAATAAAACTACAACCACCCCAAATAATTAAACAAAGGGCTAATTTCCAAAAGGAGAATTGGGAAATCAACTTTGATTCGCATTTGATCCGGATTGGATATGACGATTTCTATATCTGGTGCTTTTTATCGATCTTTTTGAGTTTATTCAAATGTAAAGTATGGTTTTTGAGAAAAGAGACGCACGTCAGGCTAGTTGGGAGGTCCCTAACTAAGACCATTCGGTGCTTAAGTCAGCTTAAAATCGAGATGATTGTATCAGAACTGTGATATTAAATATGGTAGGGACCTCAGTGGAATGAGGGCATCGTCTCAAATCATGCTCTCACGATTCTCATTTCCATCCACCTAACTCGACTTTTACAATTTTTTTATTCTTTTTAAAAGGATACAATAAGGTAAATTTGACAATTTTATACTCCATCCAAGGATTACATAATTTCATCACACATCATCGGGGTATTTGTAGTTTTTTTAAACAACGAGAGTATATTCATAATTATGTCAAATTTCAGGAGAACTCGTTGTGATCTACCCTAAATGTAAATGGCATGTTCATGTATTCATGATCCTAAATAAAAGCGACCAAATTAATTCAAAATATTCTCAATTGATTTTGGTTCTATTAAAATCTTTGCATTAAAATAGTCAAATATAACTCTATATTATGATACGATTAACTCTAATTCCCGAATACAAAATATAATTTTATGCAAATACGAAAAAATAAATGTCTTTTTAGGTTTAGAAAAAATCGTACATGTAATTAAATCATATATATATATATATATATATGTCCTGAGCTCTATAGTTGAGCTGTAGCCAAAACTTCGAGTGTAAATGTAAATTCTTGTGTTGTTTCTTATTTTAATAATTACTTTTGAAGTTAGATTACGGATAAATTATAATGACTTTTCTTAATATTTGACGTAATTATGATATGAACATTTATTTATTATTTAGAAAATTATAATTTTTTTATATTTAATTAAATTATGTAATTTTTGAATGTAGGTCTGGAATTGTCAACTTTTTCCTTAATGTATTTTTTTTTCCTTTCTTTCTAAAAAGAGTTGTAATAAAATCGAACGAGGTGGATGAAAAAATTACAAAAAAAAAATTAAGAAAATTTTACAAAATAAGTAAAATTATAATTCACAGTCCATAAGAATATTTTGGTCAGTTCACCACGAAAAATAGATCGAAATCTAATGAGACTAATGGATTTAGCTAGTTATTAGACGACTGTAAAAATCAGGGGTACCAATAATTTTTCAAATAGTAAGACGGTATTTGTAATTATGTAAAATTTCAAGAAAACTTATTGTAATTTACTCTTTAAATTATACTCAAAACACAAAAATTCCTTCTTAATTATTGTTTTAATGATCTAATAATCTCATAATTAATTATACAATCATCGGACAGTGGCATAAGAAAAGGTAAGGAAATAATTGAAATTGTAGGTGTGGATTATTGTATTTAGGGTTTGGTTTCTCAATTATTGTGTAGGTATGTTTAGATGAGCATTACAGGACAACTATTGGGAGAAGAAACCTTGCAAGAAAGACGTGTGGGATCTCACAACGATTTTTTATTGCAATTTTTTTAGAGAAATCGCATTTTTAATATTTGTTACGATGTTCTTGTATTGTATCTCATAAGTTGAAAATTTTATCGATATTAGTTTTTATGTGCATTTTTCGTCCGATAAATAACAAAAAAATGCACGAAAGTACTAATGGCTCCGTTAATTATTGAATGAAAAACGCACGTGAAGACTAAAATTGTGAAAAATTTTAAATTATGGGATGCAAATGAGAAAATTATAACAAAAATGGGACTAAATTTAAAAAACCCTAATATATGGGATTGATGGAAGAAAAAAAAATTGTATTAATGAAGGAAAAGATCATCCCAACAAGAAAAGAGGAATATATCCCCTGAAGGAAAGTCTTAAGTCAAACTTATCTAATTAGAGTAATGCGGTAGATTACTGAAATACCCCTTGCGAACAGATCGCAACAGTGTAATAGGAGTAAGTGAAGGACGAAATGATACTTCACCCACACCTATCCTAAATAATGTAACTTTGCAGTAGTATAAATACCCTTCTCATTCTTTTATTTTTTTCGGGGGCGGGGGTGGGAGGGGGGGGGGGGGGTTATCGAGCTCTAATATAATTCGTGTTAAATCGCATATCTATAATATAAATTTAGTCGATCTCGTTTTCTGGTGTCTAAAAAATGTAATTTTTCTTAAAAATTATATTATCTATTTTATTTAAAAAAAGAATTTGTAGGTATAATGTGTATATATAACTAAATAGAAATTATAATTAAAAACTTCAATGGGTCACATCTATCATTTTTGTCATTACAACAAGACTTAGTCCTTATTTTTGGGGGAAATTTTGGACATGATTAAGGTGGTTAAAGTTGATGGTTTTGTGCCCGTCGATTGCCAACAGACAAACCCTTTCTTACGGAACACTTCATTGTGAATTAAAAACGTCAAAATTGATGCACGCTTTTCCTCGACTGAAGGTGGTATTTTCTAGACTTGGGTGTGGGAATGGATTCGCATTACCCGACCCGCCCTCCTTGGGAAGAGTTTTGAATGTATTAGCTATGCTGACATGTTGTTTTATTTATTTATTTTTTTGTATATAATTAATAATTTTTTTTTAATATTTTAAAATATATCATAAATAAGTATAAAATATATAAATCAATAAATTATGTTTAGTACGATTGTGCTGTTAACCTTCATTTATGAGTGTGGAAGACTATTTTTTTTATATTAATATTAATAATCGATTTCAAGAAACTCCGATCTCAGTGTTCAGGGCCTTTTTCTAACCCAAATTTAGTCTTTTTAATATTTTTTATATTTTTTTTATCTATTTTATATAGGTAAGATTATATTATTTATAAGTACATATAGTACACGGAAAATAATACTTTTATAAGTTAAATCATGACATAAAATAATTTATAATTTTAATATGTATAAGTAACATATATCAAAATATTTTAATACTTTTAGAGTGTAAGATGTGCATAAATGAATTTAAAAAAAATATCTATTTTTCAATTATATTATTGTTCCTAATTTATGAAATTATGGTATATTATTTTTTTTTTAAAAAAATTATTTTTTTTAATATTTAAAAATTCTAAATTGTGACTAATAAAACTAATCAGTTCAACCTGTCGGATTTAAGTCCGGAGTACATTTTTTACTTATAAATGATGATTGTAATATTACTACATCGTTTTTTTTTGTCGATAATAATTTTATATTGCTAAATAATATTTAATAAACATTTACATTTACAAAATGTTGTAATCATAAAACAAATATATTAAATATTAATAATAAAGTATTTAAATAGTATATAATAAGAATACTTTAAATTTTTAAATATTTTATTAAATATAAAATAAATATAGTTACAAACATATATGTATTTTAATCAGTATTTACTACAAGTATAAAATATTATATTCAATTTAGGGTAAATTACATTTTATCATTCGAACTAGCCCGTTTTAATATTTTGACATCTATATATATATATATATTTTTGTATTCAGCTTACCATCTCAACTTTGCAAAATTTGCACTTTACCATATATGACCATTCTTTTGCTAATTTTTTCTCCGAAAAAACATCACCTACTATATATATGTAAAAAAATATCACATCACATAATCCTTACATATCACATGTGCACCACATGTGTTTTTTTGACAAAAAACTTGTGGAAAAATAGTTATAAATGACAAAGTGCAAAACTTCGTGAAGTTGAGATGGTAAATTGACGTAAAAAATAGTTTAAATACCAAATTGTAAAAACGATTATAGTTTGAATGACAAAATATAATTAACCCTTCAATTTATGTAATATTATTGATATTTGTTCTTTTTTAATAAGTATGACCTTTCTTTTATAAATAAAAAGTGTTTTTGGATATCTAATACACAAAAGCATTCAAATATATATATATATTGTAAATTTATATTTAATTTGATATTTTAAAACAATAATTTTTAAATAACAAAATTTGTGTGTCTGTGTGTGTAGCACCCCCTTCGCTACAAGGGCTATATCTATCCTAAACGTCATACTTATAGCAATCCCTGTGTTTATAAATATAAATGCACATAATAATTTAATCCATATGAATACGTAACCCATACGTCATAACAACATAATCAACCCACAACATCATATATACAAATCAAACACCTCGAGTAGTCCACCACAGTTAATCTCCATTCCTACGTTCTCTTTATACAAACAAAATAAGATTCGTACTTTAGCTGACAAAAAGGAGAAACAGCATACTGGCCCGACCGGACTAAGTATAGTGCGTAGACCTATTCTTCAACAGTCAGATACCTCAAAGTCTACTCCTGAAAGAAAATGTCAACAGAGGGATGAGCCTGCCACTCAGTAAGTAAATAACCAGTCCTATCTATATATGAATGTCAACCATAGCCCAAACAAGATAGACAAGCAACACTAATGGAATACAATCAATTTAATTCCAACATAATCAACTTTATTACACCACATGACTATCTCATAATGAAACAACTAACCAAACTCCATTTTTCCTAGTTTGCTTACCAGAAGGTGATATTGTGTTTTTCCCGCCAACTCAATCTCACCGTTATATAAATTCAAGTGAACCCCCTTGACAGCCGGCTCATCAATCTCGCACATAGCTGTTTCATTTCGCACATAGCATTTTCTTTTCGCACATAGCATCGCATCAAAGCTCTTTTCATTGCGCACATAGCATTTTCTTTTCGCACATAGCACTTTCTTTTCGCACATAGCATTTTCAACACGTCAAGGGGTATTCACGCCACAATTATATTCAATTTCCACCACTCCCTCATTTCCACATATCACCATTCTTGTAAGCAACTAGTAATGTAAAACCATATATCAACAAATTCTCATTTGTAGACACCCACAACACAACATACAACAAACATGATATTTCAACGTGTCTTCGCATTCCACGTACACAGTATCGTCAATCAAGTCAAATCATTCACCATGCATATATTTTCAGATAAAACAATATCAGCATGAACCACAAAGTCATATAATAGTAATACCACACATAAAGACGACATATATAGATAATACTAATTATTTACTTACCTCGACCTTACAACGTTTCTTTCTACTCTGTCACTAATTGTCAGCCATTTCACCTCACCCCCGTATCCTATAATGAGTTATACCACATACAGTTAATATATCGAGAATATCGTAATTTCTTTTAAATATAATATTAAATATTATTTGTACAATTTCTAATAATTCTTTAATATTCTATTTCTATCAAAATACAAATCTTCATTTTTCCTCTTTATTAACATACCATTTATTAAATATAATTTTCAGAATATTTCTATGAATTTCCTATCAATTTCTTGCTATTATACACTTTAATTGAACAATAATACACATAATTGCGTATTTGGTTAATAATTCCGATAGAATTATACAAATTAGCTATAGTAATATTAAAATCTAATAAATTTAATAATCTAATTAACCAACGATATCATTTTTATATCCGCTTTGGTATTTAAGTCAGTACTAATTTAAATAGTTAAAATCATAAAGTACTCCGATTAAATAGTACATCACTTAGTATAAACAACATTTAATAAAAGAACTAATTAAATAATATTATTATATAAATTAATAAGTATTAAAATCATAATCTTCGTACCTCTGTTTCTTCTTTTTCCTTTCAGCCGAAAATGGTGTGTGTGTGTGTTGGCAATGTGTGTGTGTGTTATGTATGTGTATCTTCATTAAAAAAAACAACAAAATAAAAGAAAGAAGAGAGGCGGTGGACTGGTGGGCCCACCCTCAATTTTCTTTTCTTTCTCTCATATATATATATATATCACTTACTAATATATATATATAACTTACATATTTATATTTACATTATATTACTTATTTATATATATATACTATATATATATATATTATTATTATTTTATTTAATTAATTAGACTTTTCTCAAAATACCATTTACGTCCTTCCTAATTTTCTTAATTAATAGAAATTATCCCAAAATATTATAACGAACTCCAATTTAATTCATTCAAGTGTTATTATGCTCCAATTATGACCCATAATTTAGTGGCTAATTAACTAAATTTCACGAAAATTTATCAATTAATCCTACAATTATGTATTATAATATTTGGGGCGTCACAGTGTGTGTGTGTTTTTTTTTCCTTCAAATTTTATTACTATCCACCAAACATATAAATAATTATTAAATTCCTTTTTTTATTCCTTTATTATACCAAATATGTGAATGCTATATCGAAACTACTCTATTTTATCTTTGTTTCAATCCTAAATTTATTCCATTTTCACCAAAATTCACTCATATATTCCAATCACTCCCCAAATAATATGGGTTATATTTAGGAATTCCCAATAGTTTGTAAATAAAATATGAGATTCTAATGAAATATAGAAAAAGAGGATTTGATTCTCTCTTTTTAGTTCCTTATTAGCCTATTTATAGGAGTATGATATGATCTCATATAGTTTCGAACTTTATTTTTTAAGAGCTCTAACTTTCAAAGCTCAGATAGATGAGCTCGTGTGAAATATTTGTTAAGAATTCATCATTATGTTTATTTTTATTTTTAAATTATTTTCGTAACGAGTCAAAATATAATTAATATTTGTCATTATTTAGAATCACTTTATCTGGATGTTTTTTACTGTTTTTGCATAAATGCATACATATATATATAAAAAAGACATGATTTGACAGTGAACAGTAACTTTTGTCTCCCAAAACACAACATTAAACACACAATATTTATTTTAAACTATCTCAAAAAACAAAAATCCAAGCATACATGCTATCTCTAACACACACTTATTTATATTTGTTTTTCTCTCTCTATCTCCACAAAACACAACAAACCACTCAAAAAAACGTATCCAAACACTGCATATTTTTTATATTTCAGTATTTCCTACTCCCAGACTATACTATTCCAACCTCACTAAAACATCGAACGTCCATATCTGATGTTCACCTAATATTATTCTTACCAACATCCGTGAGTGCAAATATATACCACTAATTTATCAACCTTAGATTGGACGAATGACATATTACCAAACTACGTACTAGCCCCTAAATCATACCTCAAGATAGAAAATTCGACATTGCCCATATAAATCTGTACTCATATGAATTATAAATTATTAAATTAAAAGACGAGGATAATCTCATATATAATCAAATAATTAATAATTTATACGAGTACAAACTTACATAAACAGCATCACGACAGCCACTCAGAGGATGTTAATGTACCTTTTTTCATCATCTACTCTAAAGATAATGCCATAATTATATATGTGTCCCTCAATTATACCTCTTTTATACTCTACTATTATGGGATGCTATGGAACAAACATTTTGAAGGGTTGACTTCATGAAAAGCATAATGAAGCTGTCATATATTAGTACTAGTAGGTATATGTGCAGTCCCCATCCCTTTTGATTATTCACACACACTCCACTCACTCTGCCCAATAATTCATGTCTTTTTCTATGGCTCCCCATCATTGATTATTCGCGGCATGAACGACAACTACTATTTAAAAATTATGATAAATCGATACTATATATTATAATTAAATAAAATTGATATGAAAATTTAAATTTTTTAGTTGATATTTGCTGTGACTTTTATCTGGGGTAAGACTATTTGCCACAGTATTTAGCTGTAATAAATATTTTTTAATTCATTTGCAGAAACAACAGCTAATAGTTGTTGGGCAATCGTGAGTAATTAGTATTTTTCATGAATATTAATTATGGTAAAATGTTATATTTCTTCTACTGAATGATACTATGGTTTCGGTGAGAGTCTTGGGTTTTTATTTTTTATTTTTAATTAAGATACCTAATAGTGTAATTTCTACTTTAGAGTTTTTATTTTATTTTTTATTTATTCAAACTCTAAATTATATTTGCTTCAAACTAGAGAAGAATGTGAAAAAAGATCATATGCTAGGATCTACTTTCAGCATTAGTAGATAAATTTGGTATTGTTGTCTGTGTTTGAATTTAGTAAGGTTTTGTTGAATTTAATTATATTGATAAAAAGTCCAAATGCATGAATTTTACTGAAATTTGATTGGGTGTTGGATAAGAAAGGAATACGTGAGAATAAAATTGGAAAGGCCCTCGTTATAGTTTTTGGTGTTTAAGTCAATAATGTCGTAAACGTGGAAATATGAGATCGTGAGTAGGCTGAGTATTTATAAGTATTCTGAAGTTGTGCAATTGCTGATGAACGATAGATACAAAAACAATCATATTATTATTATATGTCCGTGCAAATTCAGGTTGTAGTTTGGTCGAGTCTAGAAGGTGTGATCCGAATAAAACTAGTGCGAATAAGAAGTTTTGGGGCATTTGCATCATCTAAGATGGCATAATGTAGTCCTCTATATTAGAGATGTTGGTGGTGGAAAACTTTAATTTAATTTTATCTGTATTTGTTCCAGGTCGAGGACCGTATCAAATAAGTTGAATCAAGAAAAAACCATGTGAGATAGGCTTGTAGTACTCTCACGTTGTGTTTGGATTGCGGGTTGTTGAATCAGGGCCATACATGACTCGAATTTAGGCTTGTAGTACTCTCACGTTGTGTTTGGATTGCGGGTTGTTGAATTAGGGCCATACGTGACTCGAATAAAACTGTTTGCGGATCTCTGTCCTGGTCAATCATCTTTCCCTTCAAAGGGTCGTTTATGAGTAACACTCATAAGAATTGCGGTGATCAATTCATTTCTTGCAATAACTATGACCTAATTCAAAATTTTCAGTGTGGTGAGAAATTGCCACATCTAAATTAACTTATTGTACTAATTGTCTCTCCCGTATTTCTTATCATACACTCTAACTAAATAAATCGAGCTTTCTAAATAAATGTTATTATCCTTTATTATTATTTTTATTATATTACGGTAAATTACATCCACTTCATCTAAGATTTGATATAATTATAAATACCTTCTTGTTATTATAAATACTTCCTTGATTTTGACATTCATGGAACAATAAGTCTGATTCTTTAGATTTTCATCCAACTTTTATGGCGCATTACCGAAAATGCCTTTTGAATTATAAATCATAAGTTATATACGTTTTAAAATTTCATAAAATTTTTTATGAATTAATATTCTTGATGAATTATTTAGCTTACCCACACTTAGATTTTTCTTATATTTTTTCAAATATTTCTTTTTTAAAAAAATTCATTAAGGGTAAAGTAGTAATTTTTACCTCACTATCTAAGTACTATATAATTATTTTCATTTGAGGAGAGTATTTATAATTTTTCAAATAATAAGAAGATATTCATAACTGTGCCAAATTTTACAAAAAAAAATAGTTATAATTTACCCTCATTATTATTATTATTATTATTATTATTATTATATTCTTGAAATTCTAAATAATTCAAGTTTAATATCTGATTATTTTTCCCTCTCTTTCCCACATTGAGACACACACAAAGATGAAGTACCTCTGTCTTTAGTCTTAAACGTGGGCTTTTATGCCTTTAGCTGCTTTCCCAATTTTCAATGGAAGTCCTTTTCTTTTGCTTTATTAGGTGAAAATTGCTTTGTCCACTACCTTACCTCATCTGCTTTATCTTGGACTTCTCTTTCCATTTTTTTTTTTCTATTTTTCAAACTTTGGTTTTTGTAAATTATTTATATATTTCTTGAGGGACCCCACAAATCAGCTTAATATATATATATATATATATTTGATAATTAAAAAAATATAAGTAATCACACTGACATGAATCTCATATCGATTGTAAACGAGGAGCTTAAGTGGCACGTAAGTCCGAACAACTCCTCTTTCTAGATAGACGGTTTTTTTAAGAAAAAACAAATTAAAGCAGATAATACCCCACACAATAAAACATTTGGATAGCACGTTAATTAAATGAAATTATTATTTAAAAAGAAATGTATTGATGTGCCATCAAAATTTGATAAAAAAATTCATCAAGGTTCCACCCTCCCCCCCCCCTCCAAAAAAAAAAAATAAATAAAAAACAAGAAAAAAAGGGTTTCATTGCTTTAATCAGGTGGACAGTTTGAATTTATACATGTCAATGGGTTGACAAGAGTTGCCTCCAAAAGGTTTTTCTGGAATGTAAATTAATGGAGGGCCAGAAAGGAAATATTCTTAAAATTGGGGGCCACAAAGTAATAATTGAATCACTTATATGATAAAGCACAAAATAAATCAGTTTTCTTTTACTAATAACAATAAATAAATTATAATAATTCATCTCATACACTAAACAATATCTCAATTCACCCAATATATCAGTATGACTAACAACGATAAATGAATTATAATAACTCATATAGACAAATACCCACACATCCGACGGGACTCGAATTTGTTCATAAGACAACAATAAATGAATTATAACAGCTCATGTAGATGATGCGATTTTCGCAATTTAATTAATTTTGATGATATAATTTATGCCAAATCAAATCTTGCCATATCACTTCTATTTGATAATAAATAATTTATTGTTCACTATGATAAAAGATAATATAACAAGAGAAAATGTTAAATATTTAATTTTTAAATTGTTACGCGAATTAATATAATTCTTCAAAAATTTATGAGTGATATATATATATATATAGGAAAAAATACAAGCAACCCCCTTGTGATATCGCAAATGAGCAAATTACCCCCCTATTAAAAAATAAATAACGATTTATCTCCCTGTATTATGTAAAATACAACAATTTACCTTTGATAATAAATAATTTATTGTTCACTATGATAAAAGATAATATAACAAGAGAAAATGTTAAATATTTAATTTTTAAATTGTTACGCGAATTAATATAATTCTTCAAAAATTTATGAGTGATATATATATATATATAGGAAAAAATACAAGCAACCCCCTTGTGATATCGCAAATGAGCAAATTACCCCCCTATTAAAAAATAAATAACGATTTATCTCCCTGTATTATGTAAAATACAACAATTTACCTTTGATAATAAATAATTTATTGTTCACTATGATAAAAGATAATATAACAAGAGAAAATGTTAAATATTTAATTTTTAAATTGTTACGCGAATTAATATAATTCTTCAAAAATTTATGAGTGATATATATATATATATAGGAAAAAATACAAGCAACCCCCTTGTGATATCGCAAATGAGCAAATTACCCCCCTATTAAAAAATAAATAACGATTTATCTCCCTGTATTATGTAAAATACAACAATTTACCTCCCTGTGTTTTTCAAATGAAGTAATTTACTTCCTTATATAAGGAGGTAAATTGCTTCATTTAAAAAGAACAGAGGGATAAATTACTATATTTTTTTTCATAGGAGGTAATATACTCATTTTCAATATTACAAAAGGAGTAAATTACTGTTCACCATATATATATATTGATAAATAGTATTACATTTATAGTGATAACGTAAATATAGTGACGACTATATTTGTTCTCATAGGTCTATTATTTAGATCTCTTGTTAATTGTTTGTGAAGATAATTTTATGTATACTTTATTTGTCAATATATAATTATTACTAGTGATATTTTTCATATCGTACTAAATTATAAAATTTATCACAGTAATAAAATAAATTTTTTTATCATAATGAATAGTAAATTTAGCATTTTTAATTATCTTTTTGTCATTAATAATCCCTCTCTCTTTTTAATAAATATTGCCAACAATTAAGCAATTACGTTTTAAAAGTAAGAAGTAATGATAAGATTACTGGTAACATTCGTGCGACTTTAAAGAGCACTTCAATGCTGTGATGTCCATCAAGTTTATATTACTAAGACATCAAATTTAGCAATGCCCAATTAGGAAACTGTGTGTGTGTGAGAGAGAGAGAGAGAGAGAGAGATTAAAAGCGTGTCTTCATCATTTATTGTAAGAATTATTAGTAGGGTAAATTATAATAAATTCTCATGGGATTTGATATGATTATGAATAATTTTTTATTGTTTGAAGATGATAAATATTTTTTTAATTTTGATAAAATTATATAATAATTGAATGGATGTTTGGAATTATCAATTTTGTACTTATTATATTTTTTTCTCCTTGTAACAAAAAATTTAAAAATTATAAGAAAAATCAGACGAGATAGATGTAAATAAGTAATATTATAATTTATAGTCCACATGAACATTTTGATCAGTTTATCTATAAAAAAATGGATAAAAACCTAACAAAGACTAACGAATTGAGCTAATTGTTAGACGATCGTTAAAATTAGGAAGGTATTGATAATTTTTCAAATAACAAATGAATACTTATAATTATGCCAAACCTTAGGAGTGCTCGTTGTGTTTACCCTTATTATTATGGGTTAAATGCAATTTACCCCTCTGTGATATTTCAAATTAGCAAAATACCCCACTATGGAAAAAACTAGCAATTCACCTCCTATATTTTTTGAAATGAAACAATTTACCATCTATTTTAGGGAGGTAAAATGCTTTATTTTAACAAACTCAGAAAATAAATTATTAATTTTTTTAATAGAAAATAATTTATTTATTTACAATATTAGAAGAAATCATTTACATTTTTCCCTTAATATTTCCATAAAGCAAAAAGTAATTGAAAGAAAGCCAATGGGAAGCGGATTGAGTGGATGCGCTTTTAGCAGCCTCTTCGGGAATCTTCTAAAGTAATCGCATTCATTTATTTAAAGGGTCAAAAGAGGGAGAAATCGTGAGTTTGATGTTGAAATAAAACCAAGTTAGTGCACATGTAATCATTACTCACAAAGAAAGAAGCTTCACATTTTCACAAAGTCATGAGTTCTCTCTTATTCATTCAACCCTCAATATAGTAAAAACACGACTTTTGCGTAAAAGTTGAGTCTTACTACAAGAAAACATAGAATTACTTGAAAATTTTGAGTGACAATTTTAACGCCCCTTTACGTTCCTATTTAGATTGAATTATGGGTGTGCATAATCAATTTAACCAGTCGAATCGGATCGAGCCGAAAATTCGAGTCGGACTGAAAACCAAACAAAAGTTTCGGTTCAGTCATCGGTTTTTTTTTTTTAAATCGGTTTTCGGTTCGATTTTTTGGTGATCGTCGGTTAATCAAATCAAACTGAAAACTGATTTTTTAAATATTATATTAAATAAAATATTTATTATATATATATCATATTTTATTCATATATTAATATTATATTATTAATATATATTATTATTAATGTACACTTGTGACTTGTACTATTAATTAGAATTTAATTCCAGTTCCATTTTCATCATTTTTTTGTAAACCAGCATCAGTGACTATCTAAGCACCACCATAAAATTACGGAACAAACTGTAGTTTGCGGCTGTTACTGTGTTTGGAGCCATAGTCTTTGGTTCGAAAGCGAGATTTAGATCTATATTTTATATAAACCTCTGACGGAACGGAATTACCTGCTTCTATGGTTTCACCCTTTTGGGTGTAATAGCTTCAAAGTTAGATAGTTTACGAAGTCCCCTCATCAGACAGGTGGTATTTTGGTATTTGTATTTTTGGATAAAATTGAAAAAAATATCATAATTATTTATATATATATTATTTTATAAAAAAAATGATTTTTTTCTGTTTTCTAAATAAAAAAATCGAAATTGTTCAATTTTTCAATTTTCAAAAATCTCGAACCGAATTTTTGATTAATCGAAAATTCAATTCAATTCGATTAGATTAATCGAAATGCACAAGCCTAGATTGATTAAGTCAAACTACTTAATTATCAGTCAAATCAACATAATCGGTCTAAGTAAACTAAAAGCAATTAATTCTGGATTTTTCCTATCATATATCTAATTATGATTTATCTTATCATCAATTTATTTTATAAGACAAAGTGATCGGAGCCTAAAAATATATATATAAAGTGATTAATTTCGCACGATATACTTTTTAAAAATTTATTAATGAAAGAATTTTGCGAGAAGTTTTTAATATTGGTATTTAATGGTAAATTTATAATGATAATATAATATAATAACAACTATATTTGTTAACATAATATTTATAGTGACAATTTTAATTATTCACATTTTTGGTGTTACTGATTAAGATAATAATATTTTCTTATAAATAATTATTACTATTAAAACTTCGAAGTCCGTTATCCTGATATAATAAAAATTGCTGTCACTTAATAGATATAATTAGTAATAATATAAAAATATTATTTTATTTTTTTCTGCTAATATTTCCCTTTTTTGTAGTTGTTAATTGTACAATTATATTTTTGGAAAATTAAATCCTTATCTTTTTATCCCATAGGACATGTGGTGATATACTTTTGGTTCGATACTTTACGAAGTTAATAATTTTTGTCGCATAGGATTAAAAAATATTACAAATATGGTATCAAAACCTAATAGATTTGGTCCCATAAAAGTACTGCATGGGACCGCATTTGCAATATTTTTTAATCATGTGCCAGCAAAAATGTTAATACCGTAAAACACATAATTAAAAGTACAAATTTTCGTATTCTATGAGACCAAAAGTATAATTTTTCCATCTTTATAGGTGGGATTAAGAGTATTCCACTGGAATGAGATATTGTCTAGGAGCCGTAGCTACTATCCAGAGGGAGATGTCCGAATCTAGTCCACCACCGTTGTACAATGTAAATTTTTGAATTATGTATGGTGTAAATTACGATTACTTGTCTTAAAATTTGATATAATTGCCAATATTATATTTTTGTTCGAAAAATTCTAAATGCCCCTTTCAAATAAAAAATAATTAGGTAGCTTCTAAACGGTAAGATAAAAATTACTATTTTACCCTTGTTAATTCTTTCTTAAAGAAAAAAAACATATAAAAAATTATGCAAATGAGTAAAGTAAAATAATCCATGGAGTATATTAGCGATAAAAGTATTTTAGTTTTTTTTAAAAATATATAAAATTATAATCCCACAATCCAAAAGGCATTTTATTTCACCACAAAATAGGATGAAAATCTAATGGAGGCTAGTAGAATGAGTTCAATGTCAAATGGACGTTGAAAAATCATGGAGGGTATTATTAAAGTTTTCAAATAATCGAGAAAATATATATTACTATGTCGAACTTCAGAAATGGTGGCCGTAATTTACCCTTTTTTTTATTTTATTTAAATCAAGTTAGAGATCATTATGTTTAAATCCATTTATTCCCCATAATCTACTATATGAGGAGATACCACCCCTTCATCTAAGGCCTAAAGTTGCACTTTTTATACCTTATAATATAGTATTATTTATAATTACATTTTAATTTGTTAATATTGTTTGTTAATAATTATACATATATCACTAATTATTTTTTTATAACAACTTTAGGCACAATTTTTTTATCTAATTCTTATTAGTGACAATTTAATAAAATAATTACCACCATCAGAGAACTATGAAACTCAGTTTTGTGACATAATAAAAACTCGTTATATACAATTAGTAATAATATTAAAATTGTCATTTTTTTTTTCTCATTTTGTAGAGTATTAGTACTACATTTATATTTTTAAAATTATATCCCTATATATGAATCACTCATTTTCTTTCTTCTTTTTTTTTTTTTTCTTTTTTGTAAGTAAAAGATAGAAGAAGGGATATCGGTATATCAATTCTCTGTGGGCGTGATTATAAGAGTCGTCCACAATTGTGATATGTCATCTAGAAGCCATATATTAACTACTATCCAAAGGGTGAGGCCCCAAACACCTAATTGAAAATATGATACATTTTGATACGTCGAAGATACTGCTAAATTTTAAAAGACATGTTTTACGTATCATAATTCATGTATTTTATTTCTTGTTCATACCCTTTCGTATTGAAGTTTCGTTACTAGAATAGGTGGATCCAGTGGGAGAATTATTGGGCAAGTGATTTCGATTAAAATTTTTAACTGATTGAAAAATCGTGGGCAGGCCTTAACTTTAGAGGACATCTGCAGATAAACAATTGAAAACTGTATCGTGTGGTAACATAAAATGTGGGCTTTTATCTTACAGTTAGAGCTAGCATGAGGTAAACAATGGACACAATTGTAATGAAAATATTTCTGTTTCTCATAGTCAGAACAGGCACGAGATAAGCCGTGTTTGGATGACAATTTTCTACCCACTATTCTACTTCGAATAACTTTTCAGTAACCACCATTGTATATACACAACAGACAATCATTATGAAAAAATATCGCTTCTAATAGATTTTGCTGGAGTTTTCATTCTTGAGAACCTGATTGTGACTTAGGTCCCCTAAAATCTTGCAGCCATAAGAAAGCATGCAGATTTTTAGAAGAATTCAACATCAATTTATTATAATATTTTTAATTTTTTTGTACGTTAATTATTTGAACCAATGCCTGGATATTAGTATCCGAAACTCTTACATTTCCACTCTCAATCTAACATCTATATAGAGAATTTATAGATATATAAAGCCTTAAATCCATTTCTAGTTCTGTAATTATGGTCTTTTAGCATTTTGGTCCAGTAATTTATTAGGGTAATAATTTAGTCCTATATGCTTTTAATTTTCACGATTTTAGAAAAAATAATTGGCTGGAATTTTCAAAATTGTTCGGAATTATGATGTCACTTTTCAGCTAATTTTGTCTTAAAATTGCCCAATTAAAAAACGAGACTATTTCACAATCATAACGAGTCGCATGATCAAAATGCCAAATAATTATAATTATACGACTAAAAATACAATTAAACCAATATATAAATATGTTAGATACAATTTTATTTTATCTTACCAGCATTCATTAAATTTTGATGTTAGTTCTTAATGATTTATAATTCTATTCTCCTATAATTCCTATATCACTCTATTACTATATTTCCTCTTCAACCAACAACTAGATATGCACTTCTTATTACAACCTTTAACATTAAGAGTAAGAACCTAACAAACTTGTCTTCATATACATACATATATATAGCGAAAAATGCAAGCAATCCTTTATGATATCGTAAATGAGCAAATTACCCTCTTATGAAAAAATAAATAGCGATTTACCTCCCTATATTTTTTAAAATACAACAATTTGCCCCCCTATAATTTTTAAAATGAAGCAATTTACCTCCCTGTATAAGGAGGTAAATTGCTTTATTTTAAAAAGTACAAGGGGTAAATTGCTATATTTTTTTCATAAGGGGGGTAATGTGCTCATTTTCAATATCACAGGGATAAATTGCTATTCACCCTATATATATATATATGTGCATAAATATATATAGTTATTTCTAACCACTATTTTGAGCCATATATATATGTTGCAAGTGATTGAAGTGGTCCATGGTGAATGTGGTCCATTGTGTATGGTCCCTGGGAAGTTACAATTATGTAAGAATTGGTGGAACTTGGAACTGTTCACATGTACATGTGTTTGTGCATGGGGTGTCTCTACTCATCAACAAATAAAGCATGGGTTGATAATTTTAGTTCTATTTGATTTTATTTTGATAATTTTGCCCTGTAATTTTTAAAATTTAATACAATGACAATAAAAATGATCGAAATATATTCAAATGATTGAAATTTTGCATCCAATTAAGTTGGACGTGTAGCTTTTCGATGATTTTTATTTTTAATATGCGGATTCAGAACATACAGGCAACACAAGTGCTGCATGTTGAGTAATACCACTTGTGCAGTTATAATTGAAATGGAAAAACAATAATAGCTTTTTTTTTTTTAATTCAGGACCTTCTCTTCTGTCGATTAGAGAGATGTCAACTCAGTCAATTGGTCGATGACATTTGAGTCCAGATTCAACTACTGAACTTGGACTATGAAAAATTATTTCACACCTTTTCAATTACGTATGATGGATTACTTTTCGTTTTTTGACAAATTTTCAATTATATAAATTAGGAAAAGGAAAATTTTCAAGGGACTCTTTTGAGGTTTGTTATAATTATAAATACCATATCGTTGTTTGAAAAATTACAAAATACTCCTTAAAATTAGTGATCGTCTAATAAATACCCCCTGCAATAGCACATCGTAGGAGTATTTGTTAGACGACCGTTAATTTTAAGGGGTGTTTATAAATTTTCAACTAACAAAATAATTTTTTACAATTATGACAAATTTCAAAAAGCTTAATTGTACTTCGTCGACTAGAAAAGTTTCAACCCTCTCAAATAATTCTATGAACTAAATACCCATATTATATACACATGGGAAGAGCAAAAAGACTTATGTAATCTTTGTTGACTGCCCCCCGTCCCCTAAAAAATGATTAAAGATGACGATAAAATTACAACCACCTCTTCTTAAATTTGTCATAATTATAAATAACTTCTCATTGTTTGAAAAATTATGAAAATTTCCCTTAAATAAAAAGGAATTGTGTTGTCCCTAGATAGTGATGGTGACATTACTACTTTAACCCTATTGATCTTTTTAAAAATATTTTAAAATATAAAAAAAAATGAGCGTGGCTAATAAATAATCTATAAGGCATATTAATACAATAACATATTTTGATAAATTCTGAAAGTATATAAAATTATAATTTAAAATGAAAAGAATATTTTTATTAATTTATAAAAATTGGATAAAAACCTAATAGAATAAATTCGTTGTTCGATGAACTTTAAAATTAAAAAAATATTAATAATTTATTAAATTATAAAGAATATTTATAAATATGCCGAATTTCAAAGGAGCTCGTCGTAATACCCAAACTCTTAATAAGCATACATTTAACCTTGAATTCTTCTTTCAAATTTTGCTACACAACCGTCTGACACTAAAGCCCATTTGTGAATGGGCCGAAACTAAATGAAATAAGCAAAAGCGATGTTGGTTTTACTTCCGGGCTTCCGGCCCGACGTGTTTTTATCGAAATTTCTATTTTAAATTATTATTACATAGTTTATTCCATTTAAATACGCATCGTGTAAATAAAAATTAAATCAATTATTTTATTTGGAGAATGTATTTTACACATAATATGTAGGGATAATTACGCTCTTTTCCTAAATTTTGGTATAATTACACGTAGACCTTTTGTGATTTGGAAAATTATGTTTAGCACCTGTAAGATCTGCTTCCGTCTAACAAATAAGTCTCCCCGTTAGTCAAATTCACCAAATTTATTGATATTAATAAAAAATCGTATGAAAATTTAATTTATTTGCAGGACAGATAATTCTTTTTATACCCAAATTATCCTTATACGTCTTCGGACGTTAATGCATGCGAGGAAATATACCTTAACTGTTATAAGATAGCTTAGTCGAAAAAAAAATTATTTAACTTGTATTAAATTAGTCTAGGATAAATATCAATTTTCATTCAATTTTTATTAATATTAACAAATTCAATAAATTTTTAGTAATGGATCGAAGACGTTTAAGGCTAAGAGTTGTAAGTTTATAATTAATAGTAATTTTGTGATACTTGGTTGTATAATTCGATTTAATATAACATGTCGTTTGATGGATGGATTTGAATTTGAGTAAATTATTTAAAAAAATGATATTAAATAACTTCAAATTAAATAATTCGAAATTTATTATAATACAAAATACAATCGATAATGAGAATGAAAAAATTTAAAATTTTTTGTAATATAGAATTATCCGAATAAGTATTGCTGATTTATTATTATCTTATGAAAATATTGATTTAATTGTTATAAATTTGAAATTCTTAATTCCAGATCTATCAACACAAACACAACAAAAAAAAATCAGAATTCCATAAAACAATTGCATTGTTTGCGCCTACCGCACATGTTTTGGTCTGAACAACAATTGTACATGTCGTTTTGTGTGATAAATGTTGTACTTATTTTACATCAATTGGATGTGCGAGAAAAATGATTGAGTTATTCTTTATGTTGTAATATTTACGATTTAAAATTATGGTACATTAATATTATTTATTACTATTAAATAAAATCAATATAAAAAATTAAGTTTTGATTATGGCTAATAAATATTTGTTATAGTTTTGACTATAGGTAAAATATTTTCTATGATTTTCAGTTGTGACTAATGTTTTAGTCTCGTTTATAAAAGTAATAACAAATAGTTATTACGTAGCCGTAATTAAATTAGTACTTGTCACAGTTTTCAACGTTTGACCATTACAAAAAATAATATTTCTTTCAAGCGGTACTGTAAAGGGGACAGACCTCATGGGAGCTATATACTGGAAAGGGGACAGACCTGTTGCATCTCTTTTTAAAATTTCACTTCCCCCACACAAGATATCATCTAAAATTAATTCTTTTTTTTGTTAAAAAAATTTGGCCAGAATATTAATTTTACTATTTTTAATAATCTTATCATTATAATTTTTTTTTTCGCTCCACTGCTCCACGATTCTCTCTCATTTACTTCTCTATGTTTCGTTTTCTCACAAACTTTTATATTTTTAATAAATTCATAATTATAATTTATTTTTTTCTCTCACCCCAATCCACGTTTTTTTTTTCCGTCTCACGAACTTTTTTTCTTTCTTATTTCCTTAAACTATGATTGTTTCTTTTCAAAATATCTTCTTCTCTTCCTCTCACAACATAATTCTTTTTTATATGATCGTAGAGACCACGTGCCGCGATGGCTAATATAATATAGGAAACAATTCCATTCTTTTAGTGCTAGCTACAAATTTTGCCCAAATACTATTAATGCAAACTAAAATTGTTGTTAGTGGAGTCTTTGGACTTGAATTAAGTCTTTGGGTCGAATTCCTTACAAGCTTAAAAAAGGACCTGAAAAAAATTATTATCACACCGGCGATCAAATCAGTAAACAGCCTGTGGAAGGATAAATTTAAATAGGATGAAACAATGATGAAGATTTGCAATGATCAAATGAATGCTTGTGATAAAGTGCTTTCATGTGAGTGCTAATATAAATTTATATTACCCTTGATCCAAGGCAGACGGATTGATTTTATAGCTTTAGTTTCCTATCGGATGATGAAACGTGCCCTCTTAGGACTCGGGTCGGCAGTTACTGCAGATAAGTTCCCAAAATCCTGATGCGGTTAGTGGAGATCTATAAGAAGTCTAACTATCTGAAGAGACCTTGGTCTAAGTCTCTCAAAGAATAAAGTCTGTATTCTTGGGGGGTTGTCAAGCTGTGAGAGAGGTACAGTCAAATTTTCGAGCTTCGTCATCTGCTAAGTGGCAGTCTCCCTATCTCAGTAGGCGAATAGCCCCTTGCCACATGTAAACGCAACCATGTTGTTTTTTAAGCATCAACTATCGTTATTAAAATTATAAAAATTATTATAGTGACAAAATAATTTTTCATTATTTAATACATATAATATTGACAATTTCAATATCATCACTTACCTTTTTTAAGGCTAATATTCCCGATTTTGTAACTCAAAAGTGGGGAAAATAGAGATGTACACGTAATAAACTGGGCACAAAATTATATATATATTTATATATATGTGTATTAATTTAATTTCACAATAATATATTTAAAACTTTGATTTAGTTAAGATGTATCTCCCGATCATTTTATTTAAAATACATAAGAAGTATTATGATAGAAATTAATAAAGAATTAATATGACTAGAAAAAAAATTACTATTGGCTACAATATTAGTGACTGCTATTAACAACAGTTAAATAAAATTGATGTAAAGTACTAGTTTTTCCACCATAAAAAAATATTTGCCACAACAAAAAGCCTTAGTAAAAAACCGTGACAAATAGTTTAGCCACCATCATAAAAACTATGACCAATAGCTGTTACGATAATTAACCACAGTTAAATATTATATTTTTTTCAGTAAAGGTAATTTTCATTAAGTAAAAAAAGTATAATAGCACAATACAACTTGTTTAATCTAAGCGGTTTTCTCGACAGACCAAGAAATTCGTCATAAGCGATAAAGCGCACAAATGCTAATAACAGTAAGTAATTCTACATTAAGAATCATCTACTGCACATCTCGAATCATTAGCGCACCTGCAATGCGTTTATATTTCTTTTCATGTATGCAAATGATTGATGTAGAAATAAAAGTATGATTAGGAGGATGTGAATTAAGGTCCATGAAAAGTGAGTAAGCTGAGTCATGAATGATTAGAACGCGTACCAAACGCGCCGTTGACCACATGCATTCGCTGTTTGTCTTTTCATGCATAGGAATGCCGTGTAAGGAATTGTGCAAACATTGGACTTCTCCAACACCTACCTCCCTCCCTCCACCTCCTCCCACCCCCTAGCTTGTGCATGGTTTATTTATTTCTTGAGATAATTAGACCGTTTTTTTTAATATTTGGGGTGATTATATACAAATTTTATATAATTTAAAAAATTATATGTAATATTTATAAAATTTATTTTCGTCTAACAAAAAATCTCTCGATTAGTTAAAACTAACCAAATTTGTTGATATTTAACAAAACTTGAATAAAAAAATGTAATTTTTACACTTGATTCACGTCTTATTGACTTATTACAGATCAAACTAAACTACCTTTATAAAAGTGAAGATATACCTACTCATATGCATTAATGCGTGAAGATGTTGAAGGGTAGTTTGATCATAAAATAATCTATTTGATCTGTAATAAACAAATGATAAGTCAATCGTACATAAATAAAAATTATCTATTCTTTTTTGTTTATATTAACAACTTGGTGAATTTTAACTAATGGATAGATTATTAATTGTTAGATTGAAATAAATTTCAGTGATACTAAGTATAAATTTTTAAATCATAAAAAAATTACATATAATTAATTAAAAGTTCAGATAATAACAGTGTAATTATTTTATTTTATTTTTACCGATGCCCTGAGGTCAATATTTAACCTGTCTTAGGTTAAAGTTTGTCTTAGATATACAAAACTTGATATAAAAATTTAAATTATTCATCATGATTATTTTTTACCATAATTTTTAGCCATTATAAAAGTTTTAGTCACACTCGTAAAAATTACGGCCATCAATCTAGACAATGATTATTTACTAGAATTATTTATGTTTAACTATTTTAGGTAAATATAAATTTTATTAAATAAATAGTACAATCGTACAGTCAACAATGCTTAATAAGTGACGTCTCCCTCAACAGGTTAAGAAATACGTCAAAGTTTAATCATGATTAAATATTAAATTTCTTCTAAAATAGTGCGATAAATGTGATCAATGGTACCTTATATTTATAATTGAAGCTAACTTGAACTAATCAAGTCAATATGATGTAGACGACAAATTTTATCGATCGTAAATAGATCGGACGGTCTTCATGAATAATAATGTCATTGGTTCGAGGTTGAGTCGATCTGACCCATCTAAAAATGCTTGAATATTTAGAGTATTCGGTAATTTCTACAAGATTGGAAGGACGGGGGAGTCATTTTAATATTAGATATGTTGTCCCCATATCACTTGGAGATGCTTTATTTTTTCAAATATTATTCTTATACGTTTCAGTGCATAAATAATAGATAGTGTAGATCACATCATCTCAATTCCAACGATTAATATAAGAATATAGTAAATTATTCTTCTCTTGAAATTACAAAAATACTCCTTCAAAGTTTCTGTCATTAGAAAGCCTCAAATTAAATCCAAATGTGAAAATATTTAACATCTTCATGTAAAAGAATAAAATAATAGGTAAATTACAACAAACTTTATCGGAGTTTGCATAATTATAAATATTTCTTTATTTTGAAAAATTATAAATATTTTTTGCTCTGATGTTTGATGAAATTATGTAATTCTTGGATGGAGTTATGGAATTATCAAATTTGCCTTTACTGTATTTTTTTTTAAAAAATAATAGAAAAATTGGATAGGTTTGGAAAAATTTGTAAATTAAAAAAAAATCACTTAATTCATGAAAAAAGAATCATAAAATTTTTAAAATAAAAGAATTATAATTTTTAGTCAATAAGGGCATTTTAGTTAATTTACCAAAAAACAATGGATAAAATCCTAAAGAAGACTAACATATTGGGCTAATTGCTAGACGTCCGTTAAAATTAGGAAGATATTGATGATTTTCAAATGATAAAGGGGTATTCATAATTATGCCAAACCTCTTGGAGAGGTTATTGTAATTTACCCTAAAATAATAAACAAAACAAACAAAACTCTGCGGGGCAAGTTAAAAGCTCCATATCGAGGGAATAGATATTGAGTAGAATGTCCTCGAGTCTTCAGCCGCTAGCTCCTTGACTCCTCAAGATGTTAGCTTCGAGCTGCTTATACGAATCAGCTCTCGCCGTAAGATGGCCAATATACCAGATTAATATAACTATATGCCTCTATCCTCCGCCTTCCCTATGTAGCCTTATGTAGCTACTGAACTAGCGCTTATGGGTTTAGGCAAAGTTCGGTCCATACGTCAGCTGGCCTGGGTATGCAGAAGTAGGGACAACTGACTGAAACGACGGTGGCTCCATACGGGATAAACATGGAGCTTGAGAACAACAAAACAAAAATCTGAATTATTTAGGACATGGCAACAAGGGCTCCTTAACTACATAAGGCAAGGCGCAAGAGCAACATAAAGTAAGGAGATACAGGCCTTTTAATAGGGGGTGCACGTCTTTTTTTTTGGAAACAAGGGGGAAGCCCCCCCCCCCCCAGCCAGTCTTTCGTGCTCCTCACTTGAGGATCACTCTCTCCTTCGATTTAGCAACAAGACTCAAAACCAGATGCTGCCGCTACTGTAGCTGCCTTACTCTACCATTCGTGCCCCACCCCTAGGGTCACTCTCTCGCTTTCCGGCTCTCTCTGGGGAGCTGCATCTTCCCCTCAACTATGCCTGTTCCCCTAATGCTTTTTGGGCTACCGGGATACAGGTTAGGGTCGGGAAAGGCACCGCTCCACCTGCTGCTAGCCCGCTCCTGCTTTCCAACTAGGAAATTAGTCGCTGCGAGTGCTTCTAGAGTGTTCGCTTTCCTAAACAAGGCTGCTGCTTTAGGAATTTTTTGTTTTTCTCAGGCTCTATCTCGGAGGTGAACCAGAGAAGAGGGAAACCCTCGTCCTTTGACGGATGTGGAATCAAGTTTCTGATGTTGGTCTGGGAGCTAATGGAGTCCTTGTACTATCTTATAACTCTTTAGCAATCTATAAGGCAGCTGAGAGCACTATAATAGTCTAGAGAAAGCTCTTTAAGAAGGAACTCAATAGCTACATAAGTCATATATCCAACAAGTCCGGACTCGCAATAATTTTCTTAAAAGTTATTATAATTACTAATTAATTTATTCCCTTTTAGAGCTAGATAAATGTGCAAAATATCTAAAAATTATAAATACTTAAACTTATCCACTAGAACTTTTATTTTATGTATTTATTTGACTTCCTTTGAAAAAATAGTTTCATAAATAGGAATAATATAAATTCTCTCATATAATTAGTAGAGAGAAAGAAATAAAAGTCCAAAAAAAGAATTAGGATATGGAGGTAAGGTGCCAATAAGTAGGATAAGACCCTATGCAGATTTATAGGTTAACTCTAAAATTCAGATCCAAACCCAATGAATATTATTAGACCTAAATTTAGGCCCATTAAAAAAATATAGATTGGGAATGGGTTGGTCTCTACCCGTTAATACCCATAGGTTTATGTACCCAATTTGAACCCAAAAATATATTTATTTTTTTCATTATTCAATTGGATTATTATTTGTCAATCGATCTAATTTTACTTGAACAAATTTAAAAAACTTAAAACATCATAATAATATTATTTATCGTGTAATATTTTCATAAGATTATTTTATAAATGGTATAATAAATGATATATTATTTAAAAAATTTTATAAAAAAGAGTTATTTATAAATTGGTCTTAATAATTTTGAATTTATTGATAAATTATTAGGGGTGTTTTTAAAATTCACCAGTCGAAAATCGGCTGAACCAAATTTTTGGTTTGTACTGAAAATCAAACAAAAAATTCTATCCGATTTTTGATTATTTTTTTTGTCAAAAAAATCAGTGCAATTGGTCGGTACAGTTTGGTTAGATTGGTTAACTGTACCAACCGAATAATCAAAATTCAAAAAATATATTTATATAATGTATTATAGTTTATAAAATATATTAATATATATAAATTATATTTATAATTTATAAATATATATTATATTATAATGATATAATTTCATTTCTACTTATTTTAAATTTAAAATATAAAAATAAAAAAATTATGAAATTAATTAACAAAAAAATTATTTTTTTCTTATGAATTTGGTAATTTGATTATTAACCAATCCAAATCAATAAAAAATTTCAATTATAATCGAATTGAATCGATTAGTTTAGTTGATTTTTGGTACGCCAAAACTTTTAGTTAATCTAAAAATCGATTCGATTCAATTCTGTTAATCGAATTGAACATCCCTATAAATTATGGGTAAAAATAAAAAATAAAAAACTTAATTTAATTAGTATGATTTGCAGAAAAAATGGATCGTGAAAAAAAATCGGGTCTGGGTTTGGCCGGACACAAACACTGGGTTTGATTGAGTTTAGAGACCCATGAATTTTGTGTGGGGTAAAATAGATTGGATAGGATTTGGGTCTAACTAAATTTATTTGGGGCGTCTTTGAGTGTGGGCTTGAATAAGGTAAGACCCTATCCATTGATAGACTTGTATGGAGGAATTGTGGTAAACAAACAAGTGGGAGAGAAAATTAAAATTAGAGATAAAGAAAAATAATAATGTAAAAGTGTGTTGTAATTTTTGTAGAACAAGTAAACTAAATTTTAAAAATAAGATTGTATGAGCTTATATAGTGGGAGTTCTTAATTTATTTTTATAATTTTAACAAACTCCTTAAAATTAAATACAAAATTTTCAATACTAATATTTTATATGGTCTATCATCTTATTTGTATCCAAACACTACAAGAACTTATTTATGGAATAAAATATATATATAAAAAATTTAAAAGTATTTTATAAGATGTACAAGTGTTTCCACTTAAAGAAAGTGGAAGCAAAATTAGGGTGAGAAATTAAAAGTAAAACCTAATATTTAGATTTTAAAAAAAAAAATTTCATTTTGAATTGTAAAAAAGAGTATCGATAATATATACTTGCTGAGGTGTATCCAAATTAAGAAAATTCGTTAAAGGTCTAAACCTGATACCGGAATACTCCAAATGAGCATAGGTAAATTGGGATGGCGGTTGTTTATTTTGAAAGATAAGAACACGTGAGAATAGGATCAAGAATGCCTCGATTGTAATCTTTTGATACTTAAGTCAATAAGACTATAAAAGATTAAAAGTAAAGGCCGTAAGAATATTCATTATTTGACATGGAGGATTAGTATTTATATATATGATAACCTATACTGGTCCACATGAACCATCAATCAAGAAAAGATTGAGCGGTCATCACAAATTTGTATATCCTCATGTTCAAGTTAGGTCGTGAACGGATTGGTGCAACCCGAATAAAAGTAGATGGGATTCTCTATTCCCAAATTATGTTTCATCTCTGGTTGCGTTTATGAATTAACGCCACATGGCGTTACTAAGGGAACGGGGTAACGGTAGAAGAAAACACTATCATCAAGAGCAATACGAGAAAACGTGAAACTTTTTACGTTATCAAGAGAGAAAAAGTGTTGATAAGAAATCAAACCGATAGCAATAAAGAGTTCGATGACCAAGGAGAGAGAGTGGTTTCCATGGAAAATTTCAATCTGCACTCGATTCAATTAAATGTGAATCAATTATATAATGAGTACAGAACGTTTGTCATGTGATTGGTATACGGTTTATAAAAAGTGATCAATCACATAGTGAATGTATCATATTTACTTTGTAATTGATTTAGTTCGACCAAATCTAGTTTGAATAAGAATTTTCTACTTTCCTGTATCGTTGAAAAAAGAAGAAATAGGAAGGAAATAAGCAAATCCATTTTTGGGGAAAATTAATTCAACAAATCTCTCAACCATCATCAATGCTATTCTACTAATCCTCATCGTCATGCACTACTAGTCTGCACATTCCTTACCACTTATCTATTAATCTAAATCTATACAGCTCTTATCGATAAATTCTAAGAAATTTGAAGGAATATCAAGATTTTGCATAAAACCCCATTGCAAATAGGAAAATTAAAATAATACCCAATTTTTTGTTCCTAAAGCTTTTGTCTAACGAGATTTCATAACTGAAAAACATGTTAAGCCACTCTTTGAATTGTTCATATGTAGCACCTCTTACATTGCTATACTTAATTACTGTTAATTATTATACTCTTTCTTTAATTATGAACTTTTTTATAAGAAATTTCTATTTAATAAGTAAAATGAAATTTATTTTTTTATCAATATAATATAAAAAATATCATAAGAGATAATAGGCACTGTCAAAAGTTTATATTACGGCCCACGGATGTACTCATATACTCACCCTAAAAGGGAATAGCGAAATATCCAGCTATAAAAAATTTTAAATGCAAACTCGACAAGAGACTAGTATAGTTAATAATCACATAGCTAAAAGTCTAGGCTCCAAATGTCACGGCTGACACACCTAATAAGAGTTATAACACAATTCAAAAAATCTAATGTGGCTAGTCAATGTGACTTATCTCCTGATAAAGTACGTGGCAAGAGATGAGTTGCTTACTCAATAAGTAAAACTAACTAGTCTCTCCTCTCTCTCTCTCTCTCTATATATATATATATATATACATATGCGGGAGTCATTATAATAACAATAGATGTAAGAAATAACACATGCCCCCCATCATATATCAGCCCACGACATAATTCCTGACGTTATAGTTTATCTTTTTAGGGCCCTACTTAACCAAATTAAAGTGCATCACTCAATGGTCTTGTCGGCTATCATCACCTCAATCACAATCTCTTCTTTTTACTCGATATCACACAACACACAGCTTGTATGATATGCAATCATCAATAATACCACACTACACATAATTTGCATGATATCCATCATCAATCATATCACATAGCACACAACTCGTACGATATATCACATCATCTATATTAATCAATGACATCACACAACTTGTCATTAATCATATCATCATAAGCCATTGACGTATGCCCCCAATTAGGTAAGCCATATTTTTATTTCAATTAACAAGCAACATCATTAACTTCATCATTTAATTTTATTTAATAATTATTTTTTTGTCAATAACTTTCTTATTCCATTTAATTCAGCAATTTGGATGCTTTAATGCAAAATGCAGACACGTTTGGTCAAAATGCCTCCAAGCCTCTACACCGAACGGATGGTACATTAAGTCCTCCTCTTTCTAATGTGTGGCTTGCCATGTCATATGCTCCGCAATCGCTCTCGAAGTATACAACTTCTGTAGATGGGGAGTAAGTGGTAGGTACCTAAGAACCGTATACGAGAACTTCTTGCGATAGGGGTTACGCTCCCTAGTCGACTTGTACCTAGCGTCTCTTCAAAACTTGCAATATTTCAATTCAATCTTGTCCTTACAATACAACATAAATCCATTTTTACACGTATCGGTCTTTTTAACGGTTAAACCCTAATCTCTTATTAACTTCTTTGTACTGTTGTAATCTCTTGGCAAGGTGTGAGGGATAATATATTATTAGCCCACTAGGACAGTTGATCATATGTTCGGTCTAAAAAATTGCCCTCGACCTTGATAGTCACCAAACCAGCAACCATCGCCAACTAAGATTAGGTACAACCGCTATACAACGGTTGGTCAACAACATGCACTATATAAAAAAAACGGTCTGACAACCTTAACACATAATCATAGAGCCCCCACCTACCATGAACTAGGACTGACATCAGTAGGGCAGGACTTCGTATCATCATCAAGCATACCATCGTGGTAAGAAGAAAAATAATCCAATCCGGTTGCATCAAAAACCATCCTCTGTTCTTAATTCATATGTTGTTCATCACCCCAGTGCGAATCACCCTCCTCTTGGGTAGCTAGAGTTTGCTCCTCTTGAACTGAAGTGGCAGTCACAGTATCAAAGTATTCCTACATCGTCTCCTCATCATGCAAAGTCATATTATAATGTTTCAGCATAAACCCTCGCATACATAGGTCAAAATTGACATCTTCGGGTGTTTTGAAACTTTCATTGTTGCACTTCCGACACTGGTCAACTAATCTTGTCTCCATTCATATATTCCATTCCAATTCCTATGCTTGTTTGGTGGAGATCATATTCACTTTGGTTTTGTAGTAGGTAAACTTGAAGGAGAAAGAGACATCACTTTAGGTTTGTTGATTTACTGCGTGATAATTTTGTTGAAAAAGATCGAAGTCACAGTATTTATTCACTCAAGATTGGGTTTCTCTACCAGATGTTATTCCTGTGGCTTTAGGGGGTACTCACATTTGGCATATGCCTGCTCTAACGAAGATCTTTGATGATGATTCCATACTATAGTACGATGGAGGAACTTTAGTACACCCTTGGGGTAATGTGCCAAATGCCGTAGCTAACCGAGTAGCTTTAGAAGCATGTGTAAAAACTCGTAATGAATGACATGATCTTGCTGCTGAGGGTAATGCAATTATCTGTGAGGCTAGCAAATGGATCCTGAACTAGCTGCCGCTTGTGAGGTATGGAAAGAGATCAACTAAAATTACAAAAGATCCTCTAATTCCAATTAAGAATTAGCTCGGGCCTTTAGGAATAGTCTTTCTGATTGTGAATGTTTATTGATTTTACCATTTAATAACTCATAATCAGATTTTGGTAAATAACTATTTGCAACTTGACAATTTAAAACAGACTTTTCAAGTTTTCAAGAAATTAATCTTTCTACATATTATTTAATGGATGAAAATGTGAAAATTTATAACCCCAATCCATGCAGTAACATTATTTTCAATTTGAATTGGTATTTTCTCCACCCCAATTATTGTCAAGAAACATCTACATTAATGAGTCTTGGACAATTTATTTGTAAAAATATATGTATAGTAGAAAATGCACCACATCTAAAATCGAGTCAAGTTATACTTGTTTTAGTTGACTTTGTAGTTATACAATCCTAAGTCTTATTTGGCCAGTCCAAGAGCAACTATTCATGGCCATTATGGGGAAATCCTGTACGAAGGAGATATTTTAATTAAATTTATATATGAAATCAAGATCTGTTGATATAACCCAAGGGCTTTCGACTTTCTTTACAGACTAGGGAGAATCGCAAGACATAATGCAAATGGAAGGCTTGGATCGGACCCATTCATTAGGGGTAATAAAGAGAGGCAACCCAACCCAACCTGACCTGCCTTTGGTTGGCTCAAAGACAATACTTCAAAGTCTGTACTTTTGGCTCCACCTAGGAGACAAGGAAATGATGCACAACGAGTCAGTTCCTATAATGGTTCCAATATGGGAACATTGAAATTGTGCCCTTGTTGGCTACCATGTCAAATACCATACAGAGTATACCCAAACGAACCAATTCTGGACGTTTTCCCTTGACCAACTCCAAGTCCAATAGAAACAAATCCTACAGCCAATCCAGCAGCAATAACAAAAGCAGTAGAAATCAGTAGATCCATGATAAGTCCCTTGTACCAACAAAAAGAAATAGATAATGATACAATCAACCAATGAATTATGACTTAAATTCATCCAGTCGAAGTAACTAAGAACTTCGAATTTAAGTAATACTATTATTGAATCATCAGAACCACTTCAATGTCTCTTTTTTGTTTCTATCCATATCTAAAAAAGAAAAGAAATTTTTTTAGTGAATGTATCATAGCTTACTCCTATTTCTTTTTGTTTTTTTTTTGTGAAGACGAAGAAAGAAATTCAATTTTCTCGCCTATTTACTACGACAACAAATAGTCAAATTATCACTATATTTATTCCTTTTTCTACTTCTTCCTCCAAGTGCAGGATAACCCCAAGGGCTTGTGGGTTTTTTTTCTACCAATTAGGGATCTCCTTTCATCACCCTTATGTAAATAGTCCACCGGGTTCATAACTACTCCTCTTACTACAAGACACTTACTTAGCCAACGCTTCGATCCAGCTGTACCCAAACTATTCTGGTTCGCCCCAACATTCCCCAATTATCCGACTGTTGCTGAGTAGTTTTTGGATATTAAACGGACCTCCCTAGAAGATAATTTTAATGTGGCCGATTTTCCCTCTTTTGCAATCAATTTCGCTACAGCACCCACTGCTTTAACTAATTGTCCACCTTTTCCAAGTGTGATTTCTATGTTATGTATAGCCATGCATCTCAAATGAATTCAAGAACGTATTCGAAGAAATTCTGACCCCTAGTTGGAATGGTTTGTGGGTTCCGAACAACTATAGTAGCTGAACTTAATAAGATAAAAATTACAACCCAAGAAATAATAAGTACTTGGCCATGGACTTCGAAACCCCCTATCTGCCAATAGAAATGTTGGCCTACTTCCACACTAGATATATCATATAACCCTTTTAGTGTGTTAATGGAATCCCCAAGGGTTAGGCCCACTTTTTATAGGTTTAGTGGAATCTTTATGCTCAAAACCCTGATTCAAGTAGTCATTTATTTGGGACCTCCCAAGGAGCAGGAATTGCCATTCTAACTCTTGTTGGGGAATTCCATCCACAAGCATAAAGTTTATGACTGACTAATATTGCTTATTATCATTTAGCTATTGCATTTTTTTTTCTTGTTGTTGGTCATTTGTATATAACTAATTTTGGGATTGGACACAACATCAAGGATCTTTTAGATGCACATATTCCTCCAGGAGGATGATTGGGACGTGGGCGTAAGGATCTTTATGATACAATCAATAATTCTTTTTGTTTTCAATAGGCCTTGCTCTGGCTTCTTTAGGGGTTACTTTAGAATCATTAGCCAAACAATAACTTTGAAATCCATAAATCTGAAATTCTTGGCACAATTTTTCTGTAATTCCAAATAAGAGATTTCAAATATATGTATTTCAAATCCAAAGAATTTGAAATCTATTCATTATAAATCCTTACACAAATCCAACTCCCTCCTCCCAAATGCAACTTTTAGGGAATAGAGGATTCGGTCAGAATAAAAGAAGACACAAATCTTGACTCGTTAAGGCTGTAAACAACTTGATTTAAGACCAACACATCATTGATTAAATTATTATCGAGTTTCATAAATAGTGTATGAATTTGGTTCGATTAATGATCTAATCGAGTTCAAATTAACTTTAATTCATTAAATATGAGTCGAGTTCGAATAATTTAATATTTAAAATATATTTATTTTTTTTACTAATCGAATAAAGCTTAAGTCGAGTTTGAAAGTTTATCAAAGAGAAAAATTTGTCTATGCTTGACTTGTCAAGTTTAATAAATCGAGTTCGAAAAAAACTTTTCTCGATTGATCCCGAAGGAATATTGAATGAATCCATTAATTTTTCCCTATTTGTTGTGATATTAACGAAAGGGTTGGGAATATTCACCTAAATTCCTACTCAAAGCCCCACATCATATTTTCGATTAAGCTGATAATAACATTTAAAGACCCAATCTGAATTGTAGACTCATTTATAGTTTGTGAAGAAAAGATGAAATTTCTAAGAAAAAACCTTCTTGTCCCTTTCAATTTTTTTGTATCTTGATTTAGAGATACTTTGGTTTGAAGGGTCCAAAGATACTTTTATTCGAATTTATTATTTTATTATAAATCATAAAAAGAAATGATCCATCAATTTGTTGAATATAATTATAGGATTGTCCATTGTTGACAATTATGCCATCATTCAATTACTTTAAACATATATATATGCTCACACGCATCAAAGCAAAAATAAATCAATTTTTTTCTAATATTATAAACCACGATAACTTAAAAGTCGTTATCAATTAATATACGAAAATTTAAGTTTTGATAGCGACTAATCAATATTTGTCAAGGTTGAAATTATCATCAATACATTTATTATAGTTTTTTGCTAAGTACGGCTAATGTTAATTTTTCCTCTGTTGTAAAAATAAATGATAGCCGTTGTATAACTATCATATTAAAATATTTTTTGTATTATTATAATTAATTATAACAAAAAATCATATTTCTTCTAGTGTATATAAATATTGTATGTATGTACTATATATATACACAAAGGACACATCTGTGCTACTACAAACAAAAGAATAAATTATTCTCTACATTGTAACGACCACGGCTTAAAATTTATTGTAAATCAATACTATCTGCCACAGTCAAACAAAACTATACAGAAAAAAATTCAGTTTTAATCACGATTAATGAACATTTGTTATTATTTTAACTATAGCAAAAATATTTGCTATAATTTTTAGGAGTGGCTAATATATTAACCTCGCTGTAGAAACAAAAAACTAATAGTTGTTGTGAAATCATAATTTTATTGTATATACACAATGAATAAAATGCTCCTAGCTCTTCAATTAATTATTAAACAAGCCAAAATCCGAGGGTTTTTTTTTTATTCGTTATGATCTGACCTAACTCGATTCAAATTAAAAAATATATAAACTCATGATGACCATCTAATCCATCCTAAATCTGTGGTTCATGTAGAATATAGTGACAAAAATTTATAAATACCAATTCTACCCCAGGTATACCTTTTTCTACTTGCGTATTTTTTACAACTTTACATTTTTGTCATATACGAAGTTATTGACTCAGGCATCGAAGGATAATAGAAATTTTTTCTATGCGCTTTTTACTGTTTTGTATTTTGTAAGTCACGTGTCCGAGAGAATCAAAATTTATGTAAATTATATATTAAAGCTTTATTTATGAATTTAACATAAGCAAATTTAGACTTAAGTTACACACATCACACAGCAAAATAACGAAGTCGAAAATGACCTTTTCTTGATAAATTTAGAAAGAAAAGCAATATTTTTTTTTATAAGGAGCCTCTGTCCAAAACAAGCACATCATTAATGCAAAACCACCCTTCTAGGCCGCGTACAAGTCAAAGTATTTTATTTATTAATTTATGATACCATAATGTTATAAAATCAAGAACTCTAACAATACTAAGGTGGAAAAGAATTTTATAGACACGGAAGTATAATATTTTTCGTTTTGTAACTTAGAGTTTTTATATTTTTAGTTCAGTTGGTTGGGAGATTCTTATTTTTGGTTTTATAACTTTAAGAAAAGTAGTACTTTTAATTTCATAATATCTTTTCGCTAGATATTTAACAGAAAAGATTACGTGATTGTTAAGTGCATAAGATAAAAGTGCTAATTTTTTAAGTTGTAGGACAAAATTGATAACCACATAATCAGTGGGACAAAAAATATAAGTACCGTAATGCCATAAACACGTGGATCAACTACAATTGGCCTATCGCTTCTATAGACTATTCCTGGTGAGTTGCCTACCTGAGCCGGAACTCGCTTAAGGGAAAAAGAGCAAGCAACTGAAGACATCACATCGCTTTCTTCCTCCAAGACTATGCTACCACGTTAAAATATGTCATGAAATGCGAATAACTATGTTTTAGAAATTATGGACTAAAATTGATAACCCTGTAACCATGAGATCAAACATAGAAAGATCTTAAGTTACGGGACGAAAAGTGTTATTTTTCTTGGTAGATACTTTTTAGTAATATATATATTACACAGTAACGACAATGAATAATCTTCTATTTTCCGTTGGTGTTACATGCTAATATCGCATCAACACGCACATTGTGTGCAACCCAATTTTAATTTATAATTTAATTTCAATTATATATTTTTAAAATTCCCAAAAGACACTATTTCTTTTGTATCTAAGTCATAATTATAACTATTAATATCTAACTTAATAATTTTGAAATAGTTGTATTTACATTTCTAATATATTAATTTTTTTTCATTAATTATTCCTATTTTTAAAAAAATTACAAAAATCACCGTTTACAGTGTTTACGATCGAAAAAGTTGCTTGAAATAGTAAAATATCACAAGTCCTCTACCAATAAAAGGACAATAGATCCCTAATTAATATAATATATATGGCTTGTAGGTACAACTCTCCATGCCATGAAAACCCCAAACATGCGCACACCTCACGATTCAATTCACACGAACACACGCACGTGGGGGTTCCCGAATGGAATTAAAAGAATACTGGATTTTATCAATTTATTTTTTCTTAGAAGATATAATTTATTATATCATACGGTATTTTTAAAGGACAATTACACTCCCGTCTTTTGAAATTTGTAATTAGCTATAATTTTTTTTTAATTTGAGAAATTACATCTAGCACTCATGAAATATGCTTCCGTCTAATAAATTAGTCCATCTATTTGTCAAAATTCACCGAATTTACTGATGTTAACCAAAAAAATTGAAAGAAAATTTATATTTACCTTCGATTGACTTATTAATGATTTATTGCAGGTCAAATAAATCTTTTTATGATCAAATTACACTCATACGTCTTCACGCATTAGTGTATATGAGGAGGAATATTTTCACAGTTATAAGAATAATTTAGTCCAAAAAGAATGACCTACAATAAGTCAGTAATAAATCAATCAATAGCATATACCAATTTTCATTTGGTTTTTCTGTTAATATCAACAAATTTTTTAGTAACGTGGACTAATTTGTTAGATGGAAGCAAACTTTAAAGGTTTTAGATATATAATTTCGTAAACTACAAGGAGTCCACAAAAAATTATAAGTATGTTTCTACCAATTTTTACAGCTTATTGATAAAAATTTAAATAATTAAATTATTTTCACAAATTGTACTTCAAATTCAACTTATTTTTGCTTTCAACTCCTATTTTTAACACCAAGAAATAAGATTTTTCACTGTAGTTAATCGGCTGGTTCTCATACTTAGAAACCTTTGCAAAATAGCATTGATCGGTGCAATACAGCCAATTCATTTATAATTATTAAATTCACCGTCTTGATTACATACAACTCACTATGATACGATCCCAATATTTCTGGCGCACCGGATCACTGCACCCGATCCATATTCCCCAGAAAAAAAAAAGAAAAAGAAAAATTTTCTTCAGAACTTAGATTTCTTGCCGCCGGAGCGAAGCAGCAGCCGATTCCAAAACCCTCCTTTCTTCTTCGCGCTCACGCCATCTCTCCCGCCCATACTCCTCGGAGCAAACGCCATAGATCTGCTCTTCTTCAGCCCACTACTGCTCCCACCCATGGCGAAGTAAATCGAATCCAACACATCAGATGCAACCCGCTGGTGGTAGCCGCGGCGCCGTCCCTCGGCCGGCGAAGAGCAGCCGGAAGAGGAAGCGGAGGAGTAGTAGCCATACGCCGGCGAAGAAGAGAAAGAAGGAGAAGAGGGACAGTTATTACTAGTTATTCTCGACAGCCTCTCCCTCAGACAAGATGGGCAGACCCCCGGTTGCGGGTTTTGGTTCGGGTGGTTTCTGCAGACAACCTCTGCTTCGGACCAAGCCATGGGAGTTGTAGTCTTGATCGAACTTGACGAAACTAACGTCGGAATCACTGTAGAGAAGTGGGATTCGTCGGGGTTTATGTCTTGAGTGGTGGTGGGAATGTTGGTGAGTGGGGGTTTATATATATGGGTTAGGAGCAGACGGGCGTGTGGAAGTGTGAAGCGCAGTTTTAGAAGTCTGTGACTCGTGAGTGGGAGGATTGGGACCGGTTTGAGAGAGGACCGCGACCGACCGACCGACTTTTTTTAATGTTTGGTTTGGGTCCAAATCGGGAGAACCCGGGGGTGGGGGGGGGGGGGGTGGGGGGGTTCTGTAGCTAGGTACATGTGAACGGCCATCCAAGGATTTATTGATGTTTGATTTGGGGGTTGTGCTTCCTAGACTGTGTAAGATTGTGACATTTGGATGTCAGAGTTTGACGGTATTCGTGTTTACATGTAGAGGGTGTGGATTAAGTACCGGCACACACGGGTCGCACTCTATTCGTGCGCGCGGTGCGGGCCAAGATTTATAAGATTATAAGTAAAGATAATTGAGAGATACAATTAAATAAAATAAAAATATTTTAGAAATTCTACGTTTGATGAAAAAATTGTATTTTTGAGTCTATATAATATAAATTTTTTAATTTAATTTTATTTATTATGATTTTCTCGTATTGTAATTCAGAAATTAAAAATATTTTCAATATTTTTATTTAATAATTAATGAAAAATGTATGAAAATATTAGTAGATCCGTCAATTGTTGGATGAAAACACTTGAGAACTAAAATTACAAATTTTTTCAATTTATGGAATGTAATATGAGAAAAACATAACAAATAGAATTAAATTGAAAAAAATACAGACGTATAAAACCAAAAAATGCAATTTTTCCACATCTGGCGGACCCAATGTTTGCTGGTAAATAGTTAAGAGTGTAAGGATATTTTAAGAACTGTAAAAGAATCGAGCCGAGTTTAATACAATTTAATTAAAAGAATAGGCCCGAGGTTCGAATGAAGGGTAGACATGTGTTCTCTTATTCTTTCCAGGTATTTAATCGTGAGACGGGTTAATTGTACCTACACTCATAAAAAACGAAAAGAACATCACTAAAAAGACTTTAATTATAACTCCACGATACTTAAGCGGTGAGATCGGTACGTAAAATAGCATGAAAGTATTCAATATAGTGAGAATAACATACTCACCACAATATATATTTATACAAATGGTCGGAATTTACAAACCAACATGGTCGCTAATCCAAATATGATCATATGGTAATGGGAAAAGAAGTACTTCACCCAATCAAATTCTCCGAGTATTTGATCATTATAATGTTGTCCAGGGCCAATTTAATTATTTTACACAAAAAAAAATTAATGTTTTTCAGTCTTGTAAATAACTGTAATTTAAAATTTATAATAAATCAATAATATCTATTTGAAAAAACAACAATCAATAGCCGTTGTGCAGCTATAATTAACTACTAATCATCGCAATTACTTTTAATTATGTAAATTAATCACGACAAAAAATCAATTTTTTTTTAACGCCCGGTTTGCATGTTGTCCCACATTATTGCTTATTTAATTTATATAAGATTAATTAGGCGTTATGAAAAAATTTAAAATCGCACGGAGGAGAGAAGTCCAAAAGTTGGTATGGGTAAAAGGGCCGGCAAAGAGTGAGGTATGTAGTAAAGTCTTTACTTATTTAATATTAATGATATAGAAAAAAAAATAATTTAATGGATAAATTATAATATTTTTTACATATTTAAGATAATTATAAATACTCGTCATTGTTTAAAAAATTACGAATATTCCTCATGTAAAATTATAGCAAGGTGATTTTTTTTCTCGTCGAGTCCATAAATTAGAATTCTTTTAAAATAAGTAAAATTATAATTCATAATCCGACGGCATTTTGGTCAGTATTTTGAAAAAAAAAATAGATGAAATTTAATCGAAACTAACGAAACGAAATAGTTATTGAGCAGACGTTAAAATTAAAAAAATAATAATAATTTTTTAAAATAATGATAGAATAATATTTATAATTATATTAAATTTTTAAAGAGCTTATATAACTTATTTTTAATTTATTGATTAATAAAAAAATTAATTAAATTATAGTGATGTAAAACGAAATTTGCATGTTTGTCGTGTACATTGAGTTGGGCAAGTAATTTGGGTAGGGAGCATCGTGAGACAGGTGAAGGCCGCCGTGCGAGAAAGTCAATTGGGCCTCGTGTTTTCAACGATACTGCCACGTGTATATTGTTTAATAATACGTGCACGTGGGTTTGTCCAATCAACGAACGACCAACGACCAATACCATTGGTGAAGTTATCATGTCCGTCCAAATACTGTTATCTCTCTCTCCTTCAATTAAAAAAGGAAATACTATTAATTTGTCTTGTATGACAACTTATCAAAGTTTTTACTTTACAAAAAGGGACATTACACTGATATTTAATGAAATTTAATGTAATTTTACGTAAATTTTTTATAAATTAAAAATTAAATTTAATATTTTTAATATTTATTTTTTTTCAAATAACTAGATTTATTTATTTATGAAGATTTATCGAATTTATTGATATTAGCAAAGTATTGGATGAAAATTCATATTTATTCTTAATTGACTTATTACTTATTTATTGTAGGTGCACGTAATGCACGTGAAGAGAAATATCTTTACCCTTATAAGGGTACTTCGGTCCAGAAAAGACTTGTTTGACTTATAGTAAGTTAGTAATAAGTTAATTGTGGGTAAATATAGATTTTTATTTTGCTAATATCAGTAAATACGGTGAATTTTAACGAATTGATAAATTTATTTATTAAATAGAAACAAATATCAGAGATACTAGATATAATTTTTTGAATTATAAAAAACTTACATGTAATTATATCAAACCTTATGGAAGGATAATAAAATCATCCCTTGTAAAAATGATTAGCTTCATGTAGTCTTGTAAGCAAAGTTTTCTGAAATAATATTTATAATGTCCAAAAGAGTTTATGAGTAAAAATTATTATATTTAATATGAAATTGTGTTAATACAGTTGATAGGAATGAAATATTGTGTTAGGCCCTTAATAAAATTGGTAGGTCCAGAAAAGAAATATATCACTCTATTTCACTTGATATGTAATGGACTAAGCTAGTCTTTGTAGGTAGATTAGTACTAAACATATTTCGTGAGATATGTTAGAATTGGATTGTTGTCACTTGTAGGCAAATTAAAAAATATTTAAAAAAAAAAAACAGTTTGTACACATCTATTAAAATGGAGGTTTGAAGGCAGGAAATAAATAGAGAACAAATTTCAACAGAAAAATTCATCTTCTTCCTCTAAGTTTCGGAAGCTCTTCCTAGCTGGAATAGGAAAAACGTCAATCTTCTAATTTTATATCGTATCATTTGGTGCTCTCATCTCGATCTCTTCATCCATCATGCGTGACTTTCCACTCAAGTCTCTAATTTAGGCTTTCGGCACTTTCAAGCTGTTCTCACCTATCTTCCTGCTACCATGATTCCACTATGGTTGCGCTTTCTAAAGTATGTCAACAAATCTCCACCGCTATTCCCCCCGCCTCCACAGTAGCGTTTGCATCCTCCTGTTTAGCTTCACCACCCGTTTGCTCAAACCTAGGTTCCTTCTGTTTCTCAACCACAGACTGACTTCCCACTATCAAGTGTTACCCTTGCTCTACCTCAACCATTGTTGCCACAAGTTCTTCCTATCACTATAACCATTCTCAAAGCCCTCTCGCTATAGTAGCACAAACCCAAACCATTACAACTGCAACTACAACAACAACTCTCATTTTGTTTAGAGGGGAGCCATAGTAGTTGATTGCAAATAGGCTCAGTGGAACGGTCCACCTTGAGGCAGAAGCCATGCTGATTTGCTCCACTCTTAACTTCACCTTCGAGCCACTGCCTGTTGTGCGTCCGGGTACCTCGCCGCCCTTCACATTCTTTTTCATCTTCACTATGAGCCTTCTGCTAATCTTGACGACATGCTCATCTCTCTCTCAAACCCTTAGATCTACCATGGTGTTCTTGGTCTGCTGTTTGGCATTTTGTAGTCCTTCGCCATGTCAGCTCCGTCCATCGCTGACGTTGACGCCGCCCTTTCTGCGCACCGAGCATCAAAGCTTCTGCAGTGCCGCCCCCGCTTGAGCAAGAAGCAGGCTTTCTCGCCCCACTATTTCTTCACGTTTTTTGCCATCCTTGGTTTGCCGAAAGCCATGCCCTTCGCCCTCCGCCGCTTTTTTGCCTAGGTTTCCAACCCTCTTTCTTTTTCCTGACAATTTTTGTCCTCCGGCCCTTCAGATCAGGTTGCCAACATTCTCAGTCGAACCATTGCAAACCCATCTGGTGAATCGCCATCACCGACCACGATTTGACAAAAAAAGACGTGCTTTGGATCCATTAAAACTCCGTGTCTGTCTGTTCCCATGCGGTCATCGCCCTCATGAACTCCAGATCTGCCGCCACTTCAACCAATTCCCTACGCCTTTCTACTTGGCTATTTCTCCAAAAACTACTCCACCGCTGCCATCGCACCCCTTGTCGACGTTTTTTCCTCGCTGGATTCTGCACCACCACACCACCTCTCCACTTAGACCTCACTACCGCCATTCGCTAAGGGTGCATTTCCTCCACTCATAGCTGCTGGAGAAGGCGATTGCTCCCTACTGCAAAATATCACAACTAAAATCCTTTTTGGGCTTGGACTTTTGGAGATAGACTTTGGGGTTGTAAAACTCCATTGGGCTGTTGCTGCAATTCTTTTGGGCCAAAAGGCGTCTTCTTAGCTACAACCCCAGTTTTGGGCCTTGAGGACAAAGCTAACTTGCAGGGCCCAATAATGATATGAACGATACGAATGAGATATTGGTAGTCCGAGAAAAAAAAATATACTAGCCCACTTCACTTGATATGTAATGGACTAAGCTAGCTTTCATAGATACATTAGACCTAGATATATTTAGTAAGATATGCTAGAATTGGATGGTTGCCACTTGTAGGCAAATCCAAATATATTCCAAAAAATGGTTTGTACACCGTTAAAATGGAGGACTGAAGGCAGGAACCAAGTAGAGAACAATTTTTAACAGCAAAATTTATCTTCTTCCTATAACTTTATTGAGCTTTTCCTAGGTCGAATAGGAAAAACATCAATTTTGATTTTATACCATGTCAACAATATTTTCATAAAGTCAAGTAATAGTTCGATCGACTTATCTGTATCATAAAAACAAAAGTCAGTATGCTGAAATTCAGTCAACATCATCCAATCTCCTCTAAAAGGGTGAGTAATGTTGGAGGAGAAGTTTATTGTTTCATTAAACAAGAAAATGACGATAGAGTTGATTTCAATCATAATATGTGTAATATTCAAAGATTTGTACATTTTCGATCCTTCTTTTGCTGCTCAAAGTTCCACCGTATTATTATTTGTTGTTCCTATGTGGTTGGATAAGCTGTGTACATGCTATCATTTGTGAGTCCTCCAGTACTTGCACGCTTTAGGTTGCTTAAAGAACAGACGTCTATACTAAGTTTATATGTCAATAAAGGGATTTTGTAGGATGTGTTGTTTAGGTTATTTGAATCTGGATTTTATAGGTTTGTTGTTAAAGTTTACTTTATTTTTTGACTTTTCAGATAAACCAACACAAGTACAATAATTTTTAGGGTTAATTGTACTTCCATCTACAAAATTATACTTTTTTTAAAAGAAGTTTTGAAATTATACTTACACCCTTCTGTATTTCTCTATTTACACCGGGTTTGGGCAAAAAATGACACCGTTGAAAAACTTGCTAGGAGCAAATCCGTCCTTGAACTCAATTGATACAAGTCGATCAATAATTGAGTCGGCTGAATGGTGGTGTTGGTATAGTTCGTTCAGGTATGACCTGTAGATATATTAATCAGTTAAATGATATATACATACATGAATACACAAATTAACATTAAGTGTATATTGAAAATAACATCTTACTCATAATATGGCAAGACAACTTCACAGTTGGTTAAAATATACGCCTTCATGATGTGTCGTTCTGGTCCACTAAGCCATCTCTTCTTCAAGGCCCCACTAGCTCTACTAGGGTAGTCGAAAATCGAGACCTGGATTCCAGCATCGCTGCTCGTACGCTCATCATTCCTATGAGACATGTTTCATTTGGAAGGCACGTCATGTGAAGAAAACAAATCGATTTCCTCAACAATGTATGTCTCGACATGTGCATTATTTCTCATCTTTTTCTTTAACTCACGTAGGAACCTTTCAAATGGGTACATCCACCAGTATTGCACTGGCCCCCTACACGAGCTTCATACGGCAGGTACATAATGAGGTGTTCCGTCGAGTCAAAAAAATCTAGAGGAAATATTTTTTCAAGATTGCACAGTATGATGGTAACACTGTTTTCTAACTCATGTAGCTTGGCGACATCAAGCGTGGTCGAGTATATGCTTTGAAATAAAAGACTAACCTCCATTAAGGCACTCCATACATGTTCGGGAAGCGATCACGGAAGGCTGTAGGGTTCAATTTCTGCATGAATATGTGACAGTTGTGGCTCTTCATGCCGTACATCCACAATTCTATCATGTCAACGCAGCAAGCAAGGTTAGACGCGTAGCCATCGGGAAACTTAAAACCACAAATCCATTTAAATATCCTCCTCTTCTGTTCCTTCGTCAGAGTATAGACTGCTTTAGGCATAACGTTCATTCTACGTTCGTCCAACTCATGCTTCGAGCGATTACAGATGATCTTCAAATCCCTACGTGTATTCAAATTATCCTTCGTCTTTCCCTTAATGTCCATAACCATGTTGAATATATTGTCAAATATATTTTCTCAATGTGTATGACATCAAGGTTATGTCGGATCAGATGCGTAGACTAGTATTGAAGATTCCAAAAGATATTTTTTTTCGTCCACTTGTGGTCGCTTCCATAGTCGGAAGAAAGTGTCAACGACAGGACTAATGTTTGCATCCCAATCCAGGATCTGGTCTCCTATCAACCTCAGACGTGCAACCTTATATTCGATTCTTCGTGAAAGTTTTCTTGTTCCTTTGGTAGGGATGGTGCTCAAGGAGAAACTGTCTGTGACAGTCAAAGTAGCACGCTTCTTACCATGCTGCAGATGGAATGCCCGTGTGTCATCCATACAAATCGGGTACCCCATAACACCGACGAGTACCATAGCCGGGTAGGTCGTTCACCATCAACATCAACACCGCCCACATGATGAATTGGTTATCCATGGCATTATCGCACGTCCGAACACCCACATGCCATAAATTACAGTAGCTCTTCAATCAATAGTTCCAAGTACACATCGATTAGACACTTCGAATTAGAAGGGCCAAGGATCACCGTCATTAGGAATATGTACTCAAAACTCATGCACATATCAGGGGGGAGATTGTACGGTGTAATGATAATGAGCCAACATGAATAAGTACGACCGTAGGAGCAAAATCGTCTGTGCAAAAGCCCAACCAAACATTACACGGCTCTTTTACAAAATTGGGATACATCCGGTCAAAATGCTTCCAAGCATTTCCTCCGTCTGATATATGGTATGTCACGTCATGTGCTTGGCAGTTGCCCTAGAAGAATATAACCTCTTTAAATGGGGAGTAAGTGGCAGGTATCTAAGGATAGCATAAGGGGACTTCTTGCGGCGTGGGTCTCGCCCTCTGGTTGGCTTATACCTAGCATCTCCATAAAACTTGCAGTATTCCAAATCGACGTCGTTCTTCCAGTACAACATGCAGCCATTCTTACATGCATCGATCTTCTTAATGGGTAAACCCAAATTCTTTATCAACTACTTCGTGCTATAGTAATTTCTCGACAGGGTGTGACTCGATAGCAATATTTTATTAGCCCGCTGGGATGCTCAAACGCTTAGAAATATAACCGTCCACCTTGATATCCACCAACTTAGCAACAGTTGTCAATTGAGATTGGGTGCAATTGTTCCATAATGGCTGGTCGCAGCAAACACTACATTGTAAAAATGGTCTGCCAACCCTGACTCATAATTATAGGGGCTACTGCTGTAATAATATGAAGAAGGACCACCATCAATAAGGCAGGACCTCGTACCATTATCAGGCACAACATAGTGAGAAGAAGAAAAATAACTCGGCCTGACTGCATCAAAAACCATGCAGTGCGCCCAATTTATATGTTGTTCATCACCTTAATGTGAATAATTACCCTCGATATGGGTAGTTGGGATTTGCTCTTCAGGCACTGGAAGAATAGTTCGAGCGTCAAAGTACTCCTGTATGCTATCCATGAGAAGTTCAATTACAATATTCTGGTATAAATCCTCGCATACACAAGTGATAGTTGACATTGTCGGGTATTTTGAACTTTGTGCTTTTGCATTTTCAGCAAGGATACCTAATTTTGTCTCTATCCATATGTTCACGCTGACCCTTTGCCCATTCTATGAAAGTCTTAAGACCATCCTCAAACTCCGATATCAAATCTGCCCTCCATGGGAGGTTCTTATTATACATTCATCTCCTCAATTCTCGTAACATGATGATGTATATCACTGTATTCACACATAAAAATATATATCTAATTAATTTTCTAATTTGATGATCAACATATTTATAGATATTACGGTACTACGTACACTATTTAGGAAAATACATATAATTAACATGATATAAGATTAACAAAAAAATTATAAAACTAAACTAAGTAAATGTACGATAATTGATTTAATTAAACAGAATAAAGTATTAAATTAGTCTCTATTAACTGGTCAACCAACTTAAGTGACGGTCCAAAATTCGAGTAATAATCTACAAGCTAGTCAAATGTATATGCACAAAAATCAGAGTGTTGAGAGTATTTATAGCTAGTATAAGATTTTGTACAACAAATGAAATGAATATATATAAGTTTTTTTTGTAACCACCTTTGAAATACCAAAGATAGCCGTTGAAAATTAGCCCGTTAGAAAATATAACCGTTATTTTGTAACGGCCTTCACAAAAAAAATCATCCCTAATGTGACGGTTCTTGCAATATCGTCTTTTTGTGTATTTTGGAACAATTTTTGCCACTGTCTTTGTAACTGCATGATATCTGAAAAATTATCCTTTACAAAAATATCTATGTTATAAAAACCATAGTAAAAAAGTGACGACTTATAAATTGTAACGGTTTTAGGCATACACCAATTTGTAACGGGTGTTGTAATGGTTCTGACCGTTACAAAAGATTTTTTTTTTATTATCCTCTTAATGAGGTCAGCATGTCCATCCGTTAGAAAGGTCGTGTATATTGGAACGACCATATGGCCGTTTCAAAAAAATTATTACAAATTTCGTCTTTTTTTGTAGTGTATGACGCTCTTTTGGTTGATTTTTTTGCACAATAAATATCATACACAGTGCATATGTGATATTTAAGAGTAATATGATATGATATTTTTACATGGGCATTGCATGTAATGTTCTTCGACAAAAAAATCGATTAAAGAAGGTTAGATATGGCAACTTGCAAATTTCGTAAACCGATGCCCGCCGTGAGTATCTTAGGGTCTAGATTTGAATGATAAATGTAACTAACCCTATTAAATTTTATGCGTCGACTATCTTATCGCGAGTATCTTAGGGTCTTGATCTACTCATATCCTAAATGTTTATTTCAATAATATGGGTTCAAGTTTGGGTCTAATACAAAATACTGAGTCCAAATTTAAGTATTAACTATTGGTTGAATAGTAATTTACCTTTCTGCAATATTGGAAACGAACAAATTAACTCTATATAAAAAATAAATAGTAATTTAACCTCTGTATTTTAGAAAATGAAGCGGTTAGTTTTTAAAACACAGACGGATAAATTGCTACATTTTGAACAATATAGAAAAATAAATTATTATTTTATTTTACATAAAAAAGTTATTTATCTATTTTCCATAAGACAGATAGATAAATTGTACTTTACCCGTTAACTATTTTAATAAATTCAAGTTGGAATATTGTACGCCCATTAATAAGTCTTATGATTTTGCCAGCAAGAAACGATATGAAACCATCAATTAGTAAGTCTTATCATTTGTAATTCTGAACACAAAGGAGTAATTATTCAGTATAGAGAGATGTTCATTGCTCCGACACTACATAGAATTCTTTACCAACAAACACTCCTCCATGGCTTATGGGTTTGGGTTTTCCGACGTGAGGAGTTGGCAGTGTCTGAACCTCGGAAACAAAAAGTGCATGTTAATCAATAGGCCAACAACTTAATGAAGCATTTATCACTTTCCTACAAAAGTTGTGTACTTAACGAAAACGTATCCCGAAAATCCGGTAATGCTTCCGCCGCCGTTTGCTGGGGCTCAAAGCACCAGAATTTTCAAGTGTCAATGCTGTCAAATCAATGTTAAATGAACCGGGAGAGAAAGCCGTCGTGCATCGAACATAACTTAGATTTAGGTCGTGTTTGGATTGAAGAATAATTAAAAATAATAATAATAATAATAATAATAATAATAGTAATAGTAGTAATAAAATTATCAAATGTTAAATTTAAAATTATCAATAAAAATATATATTAAATGAAGATATTTTTTAATTTGTCACTATATAATTAATAATAAAAAATTATGTATAAAGTTGTTAAATACGATTAGTGATGTATTCATAAGGATAATTTAGTAATAATACAATATAATGACAACTATTATTTGTTGTCACTAAATCGTTACTATATATGAGTCACTAATTATATTTAGTAACAACTTTGTCTATATTTTTTTTATCACTAATTCTTGGTGATAACAAATTTTACAAAATAGCAATAATTATTAAAATCATAAAATTCATTATTGTGACAAAATAAATATTCTTTTTATTAAGTATATACAATTAGGTATAATATTAAAATTATCACTTGACTTTTCGTGGCTTTTTTCTACTTTTTTGTAATGGATTTGAACACGGAAAAATGTTTGAAGCAGGGATTTTGAATGGCTTTATATTAAATGAATTTTGAAATATATTACAATGCGGTTTTAAAGTATTTTTATTTGGAGTTCAACTACTGCATACTATTTATAGAAATATTTCTAAAAAATAAGATAAAAAAATGTCAAAAGATAGCTACTTACTTTATCTAAATGATATCATGTCATTTTATCAATGAAAAGAGCTTATTCTATCAAGTAACCTAATATTTTATTTTATTCAAATGCTTTACAAATTTATTTTTTAAAATAAGACTTAATATTTTATAAGTTTCTAAAAAACGTGATAGGATATAGAAATTTTAAAAAATATTTTTAAATAAATTTAGCCAAACATGCTCTAAATGAAAAATTGTAAGCCAATACAATCGGTTTTGATTATATAATCACCAATGAGGTTTAGCACAGCTGGTGAATTGAGGCCCTATGATTTTAGAGGTTGGGATTCAATCCCATCATGTTCGTGAGATATTGAATTCTCAATTTTTATGCCGAACATCAATTTTCATAAAATTTGAAAATTTCTTATTTTAATTTTGATAGATATTGAATTTTCGATGTCGATTCCCTTTGATCTGTTTATCGATATGTGAATATCCTTATGATATCATGGTTTGCAACGAGTTAAGTGTTTACAAATTGATTACGACTCCATAACAGCTATTGATCGTTCATTTTATAAGTGAGGCTCAAATATTAGTTATATTTAATATTATAATAAATATTTTGACTATAATTAAAAATCATGAAAAATATTGGTCAATTGTGATAAAAATTTAAATTATCATATTAATTTTATTTGACAATAATTGCTAGTATTAACTAGCATAATTTCTAAATTATGTTCATTTATAGCATAACGATTTTTTTTTATTCTTTATTTTTAGTGATCCAAGGTGTTCAAATTCATCGAACATGCAGGTATTCATGTACTGTTACTTGCTTTTGTTTTTCTGTTTTCTGTTTTTTTTTTTTTTTTTTTTCTGAAAACATAAAATTTCATATATATATATATATTTATATTATTATCCCAAGCCATGTAAAAAAGTCTTTGTTTTCATGAAAATAGAGATTGATCTTATCAAATTAACTTTGGGATAAATACAATTTATTTTTTATGTTATTTGAAAAATAAGAAATATTTCCGTATAAAAAAAATACAAAAAACACCTTTATGATTTTTAAAAAAGGGAAAAAAATAAAAAATAAAACCCGTCAATGCGAGTGGTGCATTACAAACACCATCTTCATTTTTTTACTTTTTGATTATAAAATGATTTTTTTTTCTTCTTAATTTAAAACCATTGAATTTAATCTCATTTAGATAAATGGCTCAAATCGCAAACTTATAAATTTATAATATATCTTTATAAGTATATATATGTATAATGCTCCCAAATCCTTCATGGACTAAGTCCAAAACAAAGCACAACAGCTCAATGGGCGAAAAACCCAACTGGCCCTTGAGCAGGGAGGGTAGTCCTATAAAATTACTTTTTATTTTACTGAACTGGCAGGTTTAAGAAACAAGCATATTTCAGTTGGACACGTCATCCTATAGTCGGATGGATACATCTTGTAGCTTGCCAACACATCAAGACACGTCATCTTAAAATACCTCAAGGTAGCTCCGAGTAAATCGATGGTAAATGAGCTGAAAATCTATGAGTAACAAATATTTGAATTTTCAGGCAAACATGGAAAGACCCACTCCACCTGATGTATCTCAATCAAATTAACTCCAAATCACAAACGATTTTTTTTGGATGATAGTCAATTCAAAGGTCTTTTCAATGGCATAGGACTCTCCACAACAACCCTCGTATGCTGCTTTGTACATGTCTATAAATAGAAGTATTGTGCAGTCATTTGATAACATCAACCCTCACTCTTAAACTCTCACTTAAATCTCTCATCTCTATCTCGATTTTTAGACAATTTGGAGGTTATACTTTGCACGCCACACGAATATATACATTTTTTTATTATTTACACCATTATTTTTACTTTAATTCAAGTTCCTTTTATTCCTTTTCAGTAAAATTGTTACAAAATTAAGCATTAGAGTGCTAACTTTATTTTGTAGGATTAATAGAATTTTCCTTGAAGATCCTGCGACCTTGTGATGTGCTTATAATTCGGTACGCATTGTCGGTAGCGTATGTGGGAAACTTGAGCTTTGACATAATGAATGACCAATTCAAATAATGGAGGTGACAATGAATACTACGAGGGAAACTCTTCTCTAACTGTTATAGCTGGTCCTACTATTCCTCATCCATATCCAACTTCAGGAGCTGTCAATGCTCCCCTTCCCGATCCAACCTTAGGAGCCGCAAGCACTCTAGCTCTAGCTCTCGACTAAACAGGTGGTATGTGTTTCTCAAATTAATCCAAATATTTTTGCTGCAACAAGATATATACTGAGATCGAGACATTCGCTCTAAGGCCTGCACCCACAATGGCGCGCATGTGAATTTTTCCATGTTTACTCTAGTCTCCATAACATTTTAAAATATAATTAAACTTTAAACTTAATATAAAGAGTTTATTTTCTCCGATAAACTTCCATTGTGGAACAAGTGAGTGAAAAATAACTCTAACCCATATTCTTATCAATCAAAATACTCCTATCATCTTTCAATGTGGGACAAAACATACTTATGCTCTTTCACTCAATCTAATCTATAGATTCCATTTGAATTGGTATCCATCTTTAGATTAAATGTTGTTAAATGTTAGCAACTTTATCATGACAATTACGACACTGTGATGCAACACGTTATGCCATCAGTGGGGGTGGTCAACAAAATTGTCAAGCCACGCCAATCGATCGGCCCAACTCCAATCGCACATCAATTAGCGGGTTAAGGGTGGGTTGGATTGGTTTTGTGCTAGTAAAAAAAACATCTTATTTTAGCAATCGAGTTTGATTTTCTGTGTAAATGTTTTAATAATTCATAAATTAATACTGAAGATAATAATAACGATTATGATTCTTTTATTGGTATTGTATAATATATATGCATACATATATAAATGAGATTAATTAGTTAATTAATTCTTGGTTATTAGTAGTCTTCTATATTTTCTATGTCGTTGATAAATGCAAGAACTTAAAATAGAAGGTATCATTATTTTGTTATCATATATTTTATAATCATCTTATTTTATTTTAAATAATATTTGTTTAATATTTATATATTATTATAATAAACTTTTATATAATTTAATTTAAAATAATAATTTTTTTTCACAATTTCATTCGTAAAAAATTGATAGGTTTTTTATATTTATTTGTATTCTCTTATTATGAATATATAACCATGTACAAGTGCTTATATTTTACACATTGTAATTGATATCTCATATTTTTACCATTTTGCTAATTATCACTACAAAAAAATGCATTAATTATGATAAAATAATTATAACAAAAGCATAAGTTAAGACAAAATACTAATATGATTGTACATATGATATTCTATATTAAAGACCTCGAAAACCACCCCAACCCAACCCAACCCAACCCAACCCAATTAGGCTGCAAAGTGCAGTTTTGATGATTCTTGGATTGGACGTGGACTAAGCTTTCTAAAAATCGCGAACATTTAGTACGTTTGATAAAAAAATTATCTAAATTGGTCCGACCCGCATCGTGTACTCCTAACCATCAGTGTTTCATTGCGCAAAATATTGTCCGCTTTGATTCTATATAATTATCATAATTTCATTTAAAAAAGACGCCTAACTAAGAGGAGGAAGTTTTTGGACTTTTAATTTACTCAATTTTTTTTATTGGTAAGTGATGTAAAATGCATGACACATCATATGGTATGTCTGTTTGTCTTAAAAAAATAATATATGATTTTGGAAACTCAAATGACTTGTGAACAATCGAACTCAGTCACAGTCCCATAACATTACTTGTTTTGCTTGAGGCTCATTTGGGCTACATTCTTAGCCCAAGTTCGAAGTCCGAGTTATATGAACCAGTCCATTCTAAACCCATTTTCTAATTTTTAAACATACTAAAAAGCATGTCTTTCAAGAAAAAAGTGTCAAATTGCATAAAAATAAAACTTTATTTATATTATATACTAGTTGTCGTAGCACGACATCGCTGAGTGTATATGCATGATTTTATCCATTTAAAAAAATATTATAAATTTAAAAATATATATGTAAAATTATAAAAAATTAGATTATAGTAAATCATAAAAATAAAAACAATACAAATTTAATTAGAAAAACTGACCCACCCCCTACCCCCCTCTCCCCCCCCACCACACCCTAGCTCACGCCGTCGCCCGGAGGGAGGCATTGCGCATGCGAGACGTCACCGTCGGCCAATGCATATTTGTGGTCGCCCAAATTGGGGGTGATGCGGTGGCGCCTCTCCTCTCTTGAGGTCAGTGACGCCGTCGGCCCCCTCTGTGAGGGGACAACAGGGGCGGTGTTCGGGGGTGTTTAATTTTTTATTTTAATTTAATATATAAAATAATAATTTTATTTTTATAATTATACACATAATACAAAATCTCAAATTAATTTTATATAATTTTACTTTTTTTTCATGTAAGTGCTTACGTGGTACATCACAAATAAAAAAAATGCTCGATCAACAAAAATTTTTAATTTTTTCTATGTAAGCAAATTCTAGCTACTTTTAAAATTTGATAGCCAAAGTCCTACAATTACAAAAAAAGAAAAAAAAATTCGGAATACTTTTTGTCACCCTTATATTTAGAGCCTTTATTTTTCCACCCCCTAATATATGGGGGCAATTAATACAATTAAGCCTTTATTTATTTATACAATTTACCTTTACGCAAAAAAAAAATCTTTTTGTACAGAGATGATAAATGGTACAAATTGTTTAAATTGAATATATATATATATATATTACAATTTTTTATTGGCAAAAAAAAAATTTAAGCAATATTAGTATCAAAATAAAATTTAATTCGATTACTAACCAATTTATCGAAAAAATCTAATGAATTTTGTGTAAAAATAAACAAGCTTTATTAGTAAAAGTATACGTGAGAAGTTGAAAAGAATTCATGTTGTGTTTTTTAGCCTCTGTTAATGGGCCTGGCCTTCTCTAATTGGACTGGACCACTTTCCACTATCCAATCATCGGACCCTTTTCTGTAAATTTATTATATGTGGTTTACAATCACTTTTCATATAGGTCCTTTTTTTGTTTAACAAAAATAAAAAAGCACGAGTGTCACGATTCCGCAAGACCAATGCTTAATTATATAGGAATCAATACACAAATTAGAACGTACATCTGACCTCACTATAGGGTTGGGCTCAAACACATGATAGCACAACTCCTCGTATAGTCACGTGCAGACGTCTTTTTGTGAAGCTTAATATGTGCTAAATAGGTAGCGTTGCGATTTAAACTCTGGGCTTTTATTTGATCTCGCCTGATTTCATATTGAATAATCAAATTATCTAAAAATTTAAACTATTAAATATGATAAATATTTACTATTTAATATTCCAAGTATACAAGTACCAATCAACTAAATCATTTTTTTTTTTTTTTGGTTACGAAAATTGAAAAAGTAGGTGTGACATCCTATGGACCCACCAAGATAGATTGCGGCTAGTTTGTCGATTAGGGTGCAAGAAACACGGCCTAATCATATGAAATCCAACACACAAGTAAAAAATGTATGTTTAGTTCCATCAAACGTCTCGATAAAAATTTGAGCCCATTTCGTGAGTGTAGCAATGTTCGACCTTAACCATTAAATTCCAACAATGGATGGTATTGAGGCAATACTTTGGGGGAGGAGTTGCACCAAAATATCAATTTCCTTTTCTTGGGTCTATGTCTTGATCCTTTTATCTCAAGACAAGATTTGGTTTCAACTTCCAATTAGCACACGATTCTTGGGGCAAAGATTAGGACAAAAGTGCACATGGGTAAGATTTCAGAACTCATGTCTTGTAAGGGTAATTGTGATGGTGGGTGGTGTCAGTTTGCATCTAAACGTTGGCAGAAGGGACCAGTCTCTGAGTCTTCATCAACTAAAAAATGGTCCCAAGTTGTCTGAAGCAGAAGTCCTCTTTTGTAAGGAGAACTGATGCGGTTGGAAGAAACTTGATGCATAAGGTGGTTGAAGCGGGAAAGAAGTTTTTTCGTTTGTCTAAAGTTTTACAATCGTCGAAACTATTACAATTATTTTTTTTTATTAATACGTATATTAATATGTCTTTCGATATTCTCAATCACCTCTCCTCAATGATGTACATAGCACCAACATATGGTCGAGTTGATATTACATGTCCTCATAAAAGAAGATGTCACGGGTTCAAGCCCAAGTTCTCTAGTAGAAAATGACTGTTAGGAAGACTTTTTTCGTTGTCCCATATTGCTTTCATATTAAACTTTTAACTTATTTATATTGAATTTTCTTGTAGCCTCTAATTTATGGGTAGTTGCATTTTGGAAGAATAATCACGCATGAGTGACCTCCCGTCCCGTCTCAATCCGTGTCGAACGGTTTCAATTTTTCGAGGACCTATATTTACTTGATTTTTTTCTTTTGAAAGTCTATTATTAACTTTGAATTGGTCTAAATTGTTTTAGAAGAGTCCAAATTTGACTTCGCCCTTTTCTTCAACGGATATAAAATCTATGGCTTGATAAATCTCAATTAATCGAGGCTCTTCTTCTCTATAAATAGGTCTCAGTTGGCTTTCATTTAACACTAAAAAACATAGCTTCTCTTCTCCTATTTAGTGAGTTCTTCTTCTTCTTCATTTCTGAGTGTACAGTCCGTAGTTTCAAACTCACTACCACAAGTGCATATGTTAGGAAGCATAACTTTGTTAACGTAGATAGTACCGATATTTAACTTTCAAAACAGTGGCTTTTAACTACGACACAGTGTGATTTTTTAAACATCTCCCTATCCTGTCGTCATAAAAATATATATCCAGAATTAAATTATAAAATGAATAAAATAACAATTACAATATATTTAAATTAAGTGAGACAAATGTATATTAGAAATTTCCTTTATGCAGTTAAGGCTGCTTAAACTTTACAATGATGAGAATCGAAGATAATATACACCAATAGATCTACTTTTTGTTGCAAGAAAGAAAGACTCCTAAGTTCTTAAGGGGGAGTTTTCGGCGTCAGAAGTTGGAAACGTGCGGAAGATTTCAACTACTTAAGGACAATAGATTTGCCAAACTTTCCATCAAAGAGAAAGATTGGCTTTTGCCCACTAATGTACGGAAAATTTTAGCTCGGATTGTGTTCGATTGAATTTAAATTATTATACGGCAAATGAATATATTTGTTAAGTGATTGGTGTACAGTTCAAAAAAAGTGATTAATCACATGACAAGTGTGGCACACTTGCTTTGTAATTGATTTGGGTCGATCAAACTTGATCGTGTAAGAATTTTTTCTTAATGTGCTTGCAGTTGGTTGCATTATATGTGGGATTTTGACACGAACCCGACATGATGCGAGTATGTGTCAATATCGTACACCTGGTGCATGTGTGCACCATGTGTAGGATGGGGGAGGGGGGGGGGGATGTGGCTGGACAGGAGATGTAATGTTAATAAAGTCCGTCATAATAGGTTAAATTATATTAACACCTCTTGAGCTTAGACCAAGAAACACGTATTCCTCTATCTTTTGTTAAATTACAACTACATGTTCCCCATGAGGTTATAGTTATAATTATAACTACACCCCCAGAAGCAAAGCTTACACAAGCACCCTTGGAAAATATTACACTAACACCACTCAAGGGGTATAACTGTAATTTTATAAAAGATAGAAGATTTGTAATTTGAAAGATCTCGACTCTTTCCTAACGAATACTTATTCCTTTCAACAACAACTGTGTTGAACAACAATCAGTTCTATGATTCGTCACGGCGAAATCATTCTAAATTACAGTGACCATAAAATAATTAAAATAAAATAACATGCACAAAAGACAAAAGGAAAGCTTAAAGCAGGAAATATGTGGTTTTATTGAAACTTGTTGGAGGTGCTAAATAAATACTTCAAAAAATGTAATTTACGAAATTAATTTTGAAAGAGAAAATCGCTATAGCATATAACAATAACTTATACAGTAGTATTACATGAAATTTGAGAGATCTATCTAAAGTGATATAATATTGGCAGGAAAACTATACGATCGACACTCTCGACGCTGCAAATAAAACACCCAAAGAACCATTTATCTCCTACGGTGAAAAATACTTTGAAAAAAAACAACTTTTGTTTATTATTATTATGCAATACTAAAATGATATTTATCATCTTCCAAAAAATTTCAAGAAGAAAGAATATCAAAGCCACCAAACCATACCTGAGATTTCGATAAGGAGTGAATAGCAATTTACCCCATGTGATATTAAAAATGAGTACCATTATCCCCCTTATATAAAAAAAATATAGTAATTTACCCCCCTATACTTTTTAAAAATGAAGAGGTAAATTGCTTCATTTTAAAAAATATTGGGAGGTAAATTGTTGTAGTTTAAAAAATATAGGGAGGTAAATCCTTATTTTTTTTCATAAGGGAGTAATTTATTTATTTGCGATATCATAAGGGAGTTGCTTGCATTTTTTCCTTTCGATAAGACCACTATGTTGCTTGGGAGAGTGGTTCATTGAGTTTGTCAGGTACATTAATTGCACCAAACAAGAAAAAAGGAGGTAATTTGGGTAAAACTTGGGGGTAATAATGAGAATTCATGAAATAAGATAAGGGCAAAAATGTAAGCAAAACACAATCACAAATAGGTTCGTCTCTCTTTGATTTGTAATCACCTATCTCTCTCGGTGTTCACAGTCAGTTAATTATGTGGATCAATACTGGGCCAACTTGCTTAATACCGAGCTGGCCAAGTAAACACATAGCACAATCCAGGAGATTCCATGTGTTTGTGTGAACATATCTTGTACAATCCCAACCACTCTAACGTTATTACATGGATTTAATTTTTTTTTTTCATTTTCATTCTGCGAACTTTTTAAATTATAGCAAGTAATATTATTTTATTATATTTAATTATCATAATCAAAAGAATAAAATAATTTAATTTATTTATAAAAATATCTTAAATTGGAACGTACATTCTCATCAGCTTACAACTTATTTGAAATTAACTTAAGTGAAGTTTATATGAGTCTAAATTTTTTCTCCAAACAAATTCAATTAATTCAATTTAAGCTATAATTGGAATAATGCTTAATTTAAGTGTTGCAAATACTTTATTTATAAATTTAAAAAATATTTTAATAAAATCTTGTTTTATAACGTCTAAAAAAGAAAAATAATAAAATAAAAGAATTAATAATTCCCCACAGCTTCTTGGCTCAAGCTATTCACGTCTGGCTCAAACTTCGGCTCAAAGCCTTCAGACCTTTTCAACTGCTGCCTAATGTAATAAATATTACATTTAAAAAAAAAAATCCTAACAAACGATGAGAAGAAAAAAAAAATTAATAAATATACTCTTCTCTCGTAAAATTTAGTATAATTTACGTAGTTTTTGTACTGTTTAAAATTTACCTTCGTTTAATAAATATGTCTCTGTTGATATTAATAAAAACATAAATAAAAATTATTATTTAATCTCAATAATTAATTACTGACTAATTACAAATTATATAATTTTTGACTAAACTATCCTTATTACAGTTAAAATATACCTACCCACATACAATAATATGTAGGGATATATAAGGATAATTTTATCATAAAAAGATTTATACTATCTGTAGTAGATCAGGTTTAAGTCAATCGATAAGTAATATAATTTTTATTTAATTTTTTTATTTATATTTATAAATTTAATAAATTTTAATTAATAAATAAATTTATTTATTATAAAAAATAAAATTTTAAAATATTAAATGTAATTTTTCAAATCATCGGATTCTAACTAAAATTTATGAAATAAAGGATATTGTAATTATGAGGAAAAGAAAAAGAAAGAGGGGGGGGGGGGACGTGGCTGACGACTTACCAGGGAAAGTGTAAGGAAGTGGGACCCATTTCCAGAAGAGGGCTGTTTGGGTGTGGGGTTTACATGTTGTTGTACCTTGTACAATTTTGGGTGTCCATCCCTAACTCTTCCAATTCCCTTTGCGAAAAAAAGACCTATGTAAAGAGCAAAAAACTCATGATTGCATTTTCTAGGACAAATATTATTCTTCCTACCTCCCAATTGTGAAAACAAACCAATGACGCTAGTTCAGTTGGTGAAATTGAGGTTCTATGATCTTATTTAAATCTTGTCTTATATGTGGGATATTGTGGAAATTATGAAAATGAATAAATTATCACTATTTTGTGGAATCGAGCAATAATTCTTCCTTATTTCTAAGACAAGAATTTATAGATTTATTAAATTTTTACGTTTTGGATTTTATTTTTTGTTGTAAGAATATGATGTTTTTTTTTTTCTGAAAAAATGAATCAAATTCGAGATTTTATAAGGAAAATTACATGCGCCCTACAAGTCTATCATTTTTTGGTGGAAATTCCATCAAAATTTGATTCGAGCTGATAATTTGAAAAACTCGTATAGTTAGTATGATAAATTGAAATATAAAAAATTTAAATGGAAAAGTACAAAAACAATCATAATTCAAAAAAGGTATTTAAAGGTGAGGGATTTCAGTTTATTTAAAGGCAAATTACAACAAGTTCTCTTGATGTTTAATATAATTATAAATACCCCATTATTATTTGACAAATTACCAATACCCCTATGATTTTAATAGTTATCTAACAATTAGCTCATTTTTCGTTAATCTGATTTTTTTTTTTTAATGTTTGAGAAAATGTTAAAAATCTGAGGGTGGATAAAATAAATAATTTATAGCACATACTAGTCCACAAAATATTTTTTTTTTGAAAAATTCAAAAATTATGTCAAATTATAATTTTAAATAAAATTTTGGTCAGTTCACTATAAAAATTGAATAAAATCCTAATGAATTAGCTCGTTGTTAGACGAACGTTAAAATTAAAAAGTATTTATAATTTTTTTAAATAATTATAACAAATCTCAAGAGATATGACCATAATTTACACCAAAAAAAATGTGAACGCGTGGGGTAGTCAGTTGGGCCCAATGTAGAATATAGCCCTGTAGCACATCCCTTTCATTGGGCCGTTCAACAGGTTAGAGGACCCACTAAAAGCCACTTTTTTCCAATATTTGAACTGGGCTGGCCCAGCCCATGGAATCCTGAGGGCCCACCATTGCTACACACTATCACCACATTAATAATTCAAATCTGGTGGCTTATTAGGTTAAGAAGAATTCAATATATAATTTTACATTGTAAATAAATAAATAATAATAGAAAATTATAATTTTGCGAGTGTTCCTTCGTTGCTTAAATTTTTGATACTCGAATTCGACTCCTTAAAAAAAGTTTTAAATCGTAACAAATATGTAAAGCTCGCAAACTGACTCGACTCGACTCGACTCAAACTGCATTACGAACCAATGGGCTCTAAATATCCCTCAACTTGGAAGATGTGAACATTTGTTTTATTCTCTTTGCTGTTATACTATTCTTTTATTATTAATATTTCAATAAATTGAATAATACATCGACTCGATCATTTAATGTAATTCGGGAATTATCTTATGAAGGTCTTCTTACGATCTTCCTGCTAAATAAATACCTATGATATTCTGGATAAACTCTGAGATTTGCCTTATTAATTCAAAGTCTTTACAATTCTTTTGGTGTTTGTGGTTCACGTAAAACTGTACAATTGAATGACTCATTACATAGTCGCCATCCATGCTACATATTCTTACAACATCATTATCATTTTCCTTAGGACATTCTTGATTGTTTCTTACAATCTACGGACTTTAAGAGATCGAAAGATTATAATCGAGGTCTTCACAATGTGATTCTAATGATGATGTGTTTTGTAGGTTTATAGCTGAGAGATTCAAGTTGCATCTCACTCTTTGAGATTAATATTTTACTTTTATTCAGTCTTAAAGATCTTGTCCAAATTTTCGATACAACATTCATAAAAATAACTCACTTTTCTGGATCACATTATAATAATTTTACATACTATCTTACACTATTTAAGCACATAGTAATAATAATAATAGGAGGAGAAAAAATTGCATTTCTTGTCCCGTAATTTAAGGTACTTCCACTTTTGGTATCAAGAGTTAGATGAATTCTCTTTTTTGGTCTTGTAACTTTAAAAAAACAACACTTTTAATTACATGACACATTTTCGTCAGACATTTAACAGAAAAGTCTACGTGGCCATGAAATGCATGGGATTGAAAGTGTTGTTTTTTCTAACCAATGAAATCAAAAGTGTAAAGACCTTAACGGCCACGTGGTAAGCACGCGCGAACCAAAAGCACTATTTTTAAATGTTATAGAACTAAAATTGGTAATTTTAAAATACCAAAAAATTGAAAAGAAAAAAATTTAAATTATGATACCAAAAATATTATATCTCCAGAAAAGGACATTGAGCTTGTTATCAAGATCTGCGGCTCATAGAATTTAAATATTTGTATTTGGAAATTAAAAATAATTGACATAGTACACAACTACTTAGGTCAGCAATTCCGGCAATTGAAAATTGCATGAGTTCACATGGGGTGTCTGTTGGCATAACTTCAATAAGGATCTGTTTGTCTGAGAATATTTACCAAAAAGCTTGAACTATAGGGTTAATTATTTTTTTATTATTAAAAAAAATAATTATATAAATATAATTTAAATAAATTATACAGCAAAAATATAACGAGTATCATTTGAGATGGTCCAGGATATTACTATTCATATCACTACACACCCTGGTCGAAACCAAAAATCACGTATTCACAATTAGATGGATTGGGCGCAAACGCGTGAAAGGCAACAAGCCCAACAAAGAGATTTTCTACGCAATTAAATGTGCGGGTGCGAGATTGTCAACAATAATTATATAATTCATTGTATTTTTTTAAAATTATATAAAAAAATATACACTATTCGCTCGTCCATTGCTTAGGTAGCAATCCTCATTGCTCGTCTAAAATGAACTGTGATCATCGATGCAATCCACTGTGAACAATTTATGATGTCAATGTTTGCTATGAATTTCCATCAGAACTTTAGATTCGCATTGGATTTTTCTTAGTTATTCGTGGAAATTTCAATTGCAATTGTAATTATTTTTTGGATAAATTATAACTATCTTTTTTAGATATTCGACATAATTACGAATACTAATCGTTGTTCATAAAATTATAAATACCTTCCTCAATAGGAAAATAATTTTGTGGGCCCTATGCGGTAAGCTAGAAATCACTACTTTACCCTTGTCGATTTTTTTTTAAAAAAGTTTGAAAAAATGCATAAAATTTGAGGGTGGTTGAAATAAATAATCCGTAGGACATATTAGTCCATAAAAATATTTTAGAAAACTCAAGAAATATATATAAATATGATTTATAATCCATAAGATCAATTTTTGAGCAATTTACCTCAATTAAAATTGGTTGAAAATATAACAAAGGCTAACAGAATGAGCTCATTATTAAATAGAAGTTAAAATTAGTAACATATTTATAAATTTTTAAATAATAAAAAAATATTTATAATTAGAGTAAATTACAGCAATCTTCCATGAAATGTGACATAATTATGAATACGTCCTTATTATTTGAAAAATTATAAGTACTCCCTATATCTAATAGTCATTTAACAACTAGCTAAATCCGTTAGTTTCCATTAGTTGTTCATTTATTGTGGTGAACTGATCAAAATGTCCTCATGAACAATAAATTTACTTTTACTTATGTTTTCAATTTTTTTTTTTTATAATTATTTCAAATCTCGTAAAATTGTGACAGTAATTTATAGGGTGTCGCTTTCTCGGTCTCGTCGTGCACGGCGTCCGTCGTAATCAGATACAGAGACCGTCGGTTCAAGTGTCAGCATCAAACCTTGCGTTTCCTTCCAAGCAATTCCCCCATGGCCCTGGGAATATGACCCTTCATTTTCTTATTTATTTGGCTAAGTATGAAATTTGATTTTTTTGGAGCCCTTGATTTTATTTTATTTTTTTACTACTAACGATAAATAAATTACAATAACTCATCTCGATATATTAAATAATACATTTATATGACTAACAATAATAAATAAATTATAACAACTCATACAAATTAATGAGATAAATACTACACGTTCGGTGGGACTCGATCCCATAACTTCAAATTTATTCATAAAATTTTAATTTTAACCTTAATCAGTAGACTAAGACAACATTTGTCGAAGCACTTGATAAATTGTTTCGTTTTTCTTAGAGGTGAACTAAAATCAAATTATTGTTTGATTAGTCAAAATTTTTCGTGCAATGTCGTGCATGAGGATACCTTTCACCCATCCACGATTAAAAAATTAATTAAGTTATTAGACACTCGATTGAAATCGAATGATAAAAGTTCATTTGGATTCGTTTGGTTAAACTTAATAAATCAAACTTCGATAAAAAAAAATTTCTATAAGTTTTTCAATTTAATTCGAGCTTGATTCGATTTGTGCAAAAATAATAAAATATAGACCAAATATTAGTCTCTTATTTTTACTTTTCGTCCCACTTTAGTCCCCTATATAATCCCTGACCGTTAAGTTTTAACGAATCTAGTTAAACTGAATGGAAAATTCCACTGATGTGAAATAAAATTGAAAAAATATCATGTATTATAATAATTTGCCAATAATTAAAAAAGTTATAACTAAAAGAAATAAAAAGACTAATAAAACAACTATTAATTATTGAGAAAAAATAAATAAATTTAGTACATGCAAGTTGAATGTATTACTTAAATTTCTCAATGCATTTTGAATTTGGCTTTCAATATAAGTTATTTAATAATGAGTTTCTCATAAACATTAAGAAATAAAGATTGTTGAACATAACAAAATTTTGTGAAAAAGAAAAATCAATTAGTTATAACAATTAATGAAAATATGTGGACTGAGATTGCAAATTCTTTTTGTTATATATTTTGTATTTTAATACCTAGATGTAAAATATATATTTTATTGCAATTTGATTTTATTTTTAAATAATTAGTAGTTGTTTTACTGATTTGTATTTTTATTTAGCTATAATATAATATTTTTATAATATTGGCAAATTACTAAAGTATCAAACTTGACCTCGACTCATATCTGATTTAATTACTCGGACTCGACTCATATCTGATCCAGTTATTGAGAATCGACTCATATTTGGTCCAATTACTTGAACTCGACTCATATCTGATTTAATTAAAATAGAATTAATAAAGTCTTATTCAAGTGATAAAATTAACTTTTTATACTGTCGAAAGATAATCTTTATACTTATATGCGTGCATGTACTAAATAATGTAATGAATTGTATATATAAAAAATACTACAATTCTAGTACTCGAAGTTCTTTTATGTGCATATGTGACGAATATATATACATATATGTCATCTTGAATACTATATTTATTAATAATGTATAATTGAAATTTCATTATTTCCACACAAGGGGAAATTTTCTTACATTTTGTATGCTAATTCCACATTACATCAAAAGTGGTATATATTTTATGAAATATTGATAAATTTTAATTTTTTTAATATATATAAAATTTAAAAAAAATTACGGAATACGGTAAAAATATGGTAACGTTAATACCCTATTTTTCAATATTAGACAACAATTCAAAAGCATTATTATAATCAAATCTCTAAAAATTTCAATTTAAAATATATTTGAATTTAAATTCAAGAATAATATATATACATTAAATTCTCCAAGTTACATAGAAAAATAAAAAGGATCTTAATTGGGTACACTAAAATAAACTATTTAAAAAAGAGAGAGAATTCCTATCTTTTTCTTTATCTATTTTGTTTTTTTGGCTCTTTATGTTATATTTGGATTGATAAATTTGGATTTGAGAAAAATATTTAGATAAAGTATTTGATCAAATGACATCATATTAGAAAAATTTCAAATCCATCATTATTCAACGATACATATAATTTAATTTTAGAATTGAAAGATTTAATTTTTTTTTGAATTTAGAATCATTTAATGGGTTAAATACACTTTGCACGGTAAAGTATGAAAAGTAATAAAAATACCCATGACGAAATAATTAAGCATTGACAAGTCAGAAATGCCCTTCTCACTTACCCCTATATTTTTTTATTTTACTTTCTAAAATATATTTAATTAAAATATCTCCCCCAAATTATTTTAATGATTTAAAATTTTACTAACATTTTATTTTAAAAATAATATTTATAATTTATTATTTTTCATTATAGATTATGGAATACAAAAAATATTTATAAGCTCAATATATGCAAATATATTTTATAATGTAAATAAATTATGTTAAAAAGTACATTTAAATATGTGTCACCACATAATGCATATAATTTTATACAAAAAGTATGTTATAAATTTATAAATTTTTATTCAATTACATATCCACATAATAAATATATATCATATCATTACTTAAAAAATATATAGAATATTATATATTAATTATATTATAGAAATTTGCATATTTTACAGTATTATATATTCGATGTAATATTTTAAATTGTATTGCTAATTTATTTTTAAAAAAAATTCAATATATATAACAACACAGGAAAAAAATATGTAAATCTTTTACCAGTTGTATAAAAATATAAGAATGTAAATTTATGGAGCTTATCTATACTAAATATAAGAATTATAAATTTTTTATAGTATTCATTTTAAATAAAAAAATTATAATAATTTAAATATATTTTAGGGTTGTAAATAATAAGGACATACTAAAAAATAAATTAGTGTATATCGTGAGAGGCCATTTTGTTATATTTTATAGTTTAGGAGTATAAATGCATTATATGCATAATTCAAGAACGTAAAATGTATTTATCCCTTATTTAAACAAATTCAGAGAATTTATTATTAAAATTTTAAAAACCCATAACTTCAAACTTGTCGATTCAAATGTAGCCTTAATTTATTTGTTTTTATGTTTTTTGGTAACTCTTGACAAGGAGTGGAAGGTGACATCTACAACCTCAACTAATCTTTATATTTTAGACCAAATCTCAAGATGCCCACATATAATTAAAACCAACATATCAAATCCTTTTGATTTTTTTTCTTCTAAATCTCCTTTAAGAAAATCTTCCACCAAAATGCCTACATCATGCTTGTCTTTATCATAATACTATAGCTTAATTAAATTAATTAAAATATTTAACTATACCTAAACCTTATTTGAGAATATGAAATTACATTTTTCTCAAAAAAAAAATAAAAACTTTTAAAATTATACGTGTATCTCTTCTGAAAATTCTCCATCTGCAACTATACCTTATCTTTTGGGATTTCGACGAAAAATATTGATTGATCAGCAAAAATATGCATAAACATTTAATTTTTTTGCCTCATTCGGTATTCAGTATAAATTATTTGTAATATGACTAGAGTTTTCAACATTCATCAATATTGGCCACTAGAAAAAAATTGACTATTGGCTACAATTTTAATAGTTATTGAGTAAAATTTATGGTAAATAATTTTTATTGACCACGGTTAAATAAAATCGATGTAAGAACATAAATTTTCGACCAAGAAAAAGTTATTTGTCTTGGCTTTTAGCCATGATAAATGTTTTAGCCACTCTCACAGATACTATGGCCAACAACCATTGCATGGTTGTGATCAATTGACTATTTGCTACGACTCTTTTATTTTGCTGTGGTTAATTGTTGCATTTTTTTGTAACGGGCTAATTTTTATCAAATGGAGATATTTTAATTTTTAATTACAATTACACTTTTTTCACTTTATTTATATTATATTTACCCCCTTACAAGTATACAAATATCATTACTGTACCTTTATCAATAAATGTACGGGAACCTGAATGGGAGGTAAAATTAAAAATTTATGTAAATTTTTTATTGATATCAACTACTTTTGTTCAAATCCTAATAAAGGAGTACAGTAATAGACCGAGAATTCCCCAAGGAGTTTAAGTCTAAATTCAAATGCTTTTTTTTTTTTTTTTTTTTCTGAAAATAAGTGTAATTTTGTATTTTCAAAGGGGTTCATATATGTATAATTAAGCTTAATTAAAATTAATTAATCCATCTTTTCCTATCATATATTATAATTAATTAATCCATCTTTTCCTATCATATATTCAGGTAGGTTGGCATATTAATTAATTGATGTAAAGTAGAAAAATCAAGTGTGGGCACACACACACACACTATTAATTTAATTCCCAAAACATTTATCTTTTGCAAGTGATGTTGGGTTAGTGGTTGTTTATCTTTAATTACCATAATTATATATTTGCCCATCGAGATTAAAATATTAATTCTCAAACATTCAGCAAGATTCGTGTGTATTTAAAGATCTGGGTAGGGGCATAATTCATTCAATAAAATTGAGTCCAACCAAACTGAAATTTCTATAAATAAAAAAATTAATAGCACCAAATATTTTTAAAGATAAAGATTAATTTTTGAAAAAGTATGTGGTAAAGTCATATAAAATATATTATACATTTATAATAATGACTATAATTTTTTAATAATAATTTTGGAGAAAAAGTTTAAAAAGTCACAAATATTAATAATTTAGGAATATTAATCTTGGATGAAAAATTAATAATTACCCACATTTTTATTAAAAAAAAAATGTAGAGGACTTGAACCACCAGAAGAAAATTTACTATAAGCTATAGGTTTTAATGATTTATAATTATTTATCACGACTAACTATTTATTTTTAATTATGATAACTGACCATAGTTAAGTATTAATATTTTTTTCAACGAACGCAGAAATTTATGAAATATAGCAAAAAGGAAAATAAAATTTCGATTATGCTATTCAATTAAAATTGTATTTATTTTTCTAATAAAATGCTTTAGGGGAAGAAATATTCCATGCATGTACAATTGGCATAAATGGAAAAGATAATAAAAGTAGAAAGTGAAGCCAAAAGAAAGAACCAAATTCATGTCTATTGGCTAGGCTAAAAGCCCGAATGATTTCACATCAACGCATGTATTATATATAATTTTATTTTTAAATTTTAATTTAATTTAATTTTATATTTTTAATTTATAACAAATGATCTTCTATCTTGTTTTGATATTACTTAATGGTATCATATTAATGCGCGGATAATATGTACTTCTACTTTAAATTACAATTTTATTTTGAAAAGAAACACGGAAAATTATCATGATTAAAAATTATAAATAATTGCGAATACTAATTAATCATAGTTTCACAATGGCTATTAGCCGTTGTTTCTACAAGAAAGACCAAAACATTAGCTATAACTAAAAACTATAATAAATATTTTGATCATAGATAGAACCATAACAAATGATGATTAGTGGTGGTAAAATTTTATACTTTCACATTGATTTTATTTAACTAATATAAATAATATTGATTTGTTATAATATTAATTTATCATAATTTTTTAAACTATATTAATTTATAATTTAAAAAATAATCCGTTCCATTTTTTTTTATAGGCAATAGGAGATCCCCAAGGCTTATTTATTATAATAAACCAAAAAAAAATCAAAATTTTCTTTTATTAACAAAAATAAGAATCCACAACTTGTCATTTTTATCTTTAATTTTTTAATTTTAATTAAGACTCATGGATCCATTCACGGGTCCTATTTTCTCTGTTTTTATTGATTTAAAATATTAACTTTTTTATTTTTGTAATAATTAATTAATAATTTGTAAATTTAAATATTTAAAAATTATAATCAATAATTAATTTTAAAATGTATCAATTAAAAAAATACAATCAACTGTTATAAATATTATTTATAGTTTGTGACCCCGCACTATCACATTTGAAGGATCTTGCTGTTGTTGGTACTCTTGTCTTTGACGTGTTTGTGTCAGTTCATTTCATGTCTAGCATTGACCAGGAGGAGTAGGAACCCAAAAAGTAGTATCGTTGACCAACTAAAATTCTGAAACATCCCAATAATCTTCCGCCATCAAAGATTGGAAGGATATAGAATGTCATTTTATAAGTTGTCAAACTATAATCCTTAACCATAGATGATGCGTTAATCAAATATGCAACACATGCCGTTTGTACATGAAAGCAATGGACCCAAATTGATTCTATTTGTTACATTAACATTCTCGAATGTCAATTTTGACAAAGTGGGTATTAAGTTAATGTTCGTGGTGGTGCTTTGTAAAGATCGAGGCAGAATATTCAAATGGATTAAATACAAGTTACTCCCTGTAATATGCAAAATGAGCAAATACCCTCATATGGAAAAAGAATTAGCAAATTTTCTCCCTGTGTTTCAAAAAATGAAGCGAATTACCCACCTACCAATGGTTTAAATAGGGGCAATTTGCTTCATTTTTCAAAATATAGGGAGAAAGTTGCTATTTTATTTTTCACAAAAATATTTTTGCTCATTTGGGTAAATTGCATGTTTTTTTCCTATTCAAATTGAGGGTATCTTGTGGCTGCATGCTCAATATTTTATTGGACCAGTGTTTGAACAACTTGTATGCATGGTCCATCTAGAGTTGGTTATTGTTTAACATTACACTACTCTTCGCCTTCGTCTCAGGAAATAATGGATAGAATGGGCAAACATTATTTTTGCTATTGCAGTCCAAACAGGTGATGAGCCCTGTCAAAACTCCATTGATGCATTCTGACATGTGGGTGTTAGAATACCGTACCGCCATCCGCCATAATGAGAAGTTGTCCATTTTTCTTTTTCATCTGGTCTAAGTATACAAATGCTTCTAGCTTGTTGCCCTTTATCTCCTCCATAGTTTGATTAAACTTTCTTGTTTGATATTCAGGCCAGTTCTCCAACAAAAATTCTTCACTTGCATATTTTTGTAATGATTGTTAAAATTATAACACACGTACTGCAAGCAATTTCGCTGCACTCCGTGAGGTGGTACAAAGTTCAAAATTTTGGCTACTACTCTAGTGAGATCGGGATGACGGTTAGAAATAAGGTACATTCGGAGCCGCCCTCTAACAATATTTTTGCTCAATATTTGAAGAAACAATTTTCAAGATAGATAGGATTCATCATCAACAATTAAAAATGTAAGAGGGGGTACCTCTTGATTTCCATCCATGGCAACTGCAATCAATATTTTGTGCTTGCACTTTGTGTATAAATGAGTTTTATATACACAGATGACTTTGCAACAGAATTCAAACCTACCAATGCACGGTTTGAACACCTAGAAGACATATTTGATCACATATGCACCACCTGAGTGCTGTAAGGTCTCTCATTCAACAATCATTCCTTTATTCCATTTCTTGAAGAGCTCCAATATAACTTGGTAGCTTTCGAGTTGAACTCTTCCATCGCCATAAATAATTTGACGGGCCATCCTAAAACTGTACTGTGCCTTTTTGGTATAGTATGTTGAATCCTATCTAATCCTTCACAGTTTGTATGACATGATTTGTCATATGTGGGGTTGTATTTTACCTGACCTAATAGCAAATAAGCAACAAAACTTCTGTTTAAATTGCAATATTCAAGGAACATATCATTAATAAGACGTGTGGTCTTCCCCATTATCTGACGCATAATTTTTTATTTTATTATACCTCAAAATTTCCATCTATACCACATATCTGCATATAAAAAAATTTAATCAATCAACTTGTGGTGTTTGCTTATACGGTAACTTATATATACATATATATGTATACATATCTGGGATGCTATGCTTTCAAACGACCTTCCATTTGACTTTGGTGCTCTCAACTACAACATGCTGGGGACGTGCATGTCGTATTGAGTGATCTTCACCGCTCCTATTAAATACGCATTATTTTTTAAAATCATCCCCACATCAGGTCTGCCTTCATTAGCATTATAAACTTTCACATACCTTGAAAGTGAGACATCAATGGAAGTCGTAGGTGTCTCTGGAATATTAGATTAAAGAATGATATAGATCAATTAAATGTTTGCTCACTTGTTGTATTTGGCAAAACCGGTTCAATTGATGATGACACCTTGTGCGATGGTTTCCAATATTTCATCCGTGAAATTTATGTCAACATAATTTCGGCATCCTCAGGTGGTATTGAAAGTTTCATTTCGTCTGGCTTAGAATTATGATTGACAATTTTGCAAAATTTTCGGCTTGAGGGTATTCTACATCATTTCTGTTAGCCAAAAAATCTTCTTCCTCATGAGCTTGTGATGGGGTTGCCCTTGTGTATTGGATTATCAGTGTATATTCTTCTGCATTGTAATTAGAAGTACATGCAAACAAAATCATGATTAGAAGTACCTGAAAAAAAATCGTGATTGAAAGAAGAAAAAAATCCTTGGTTAGCCAAAAGCAACATGTATTCGCCCCATTGTTGGCACAACATTTGTCAATTAGCTTCGGGGTAGACTCGCTCTTTTCAACGTATACTTCCATAACTGGATAGCCAAATAGAATGACAAGTTGTCATCATCTTGGATTTGTATAAGAGTTTCTTTTATACGATCGGAATATTAGCATGAATGTTTTTCGAATACTTTTAGCAAGTATTCGTTACTATCAACACCAATCTTCTGTTATATCCTCGTTAGAAATTGAAAATAAGTTGATGAATAAGATATCATCACCACCCCAATATGCATCTGATCATGCGTAATAGACTAACCAACGTTGGATAATTCACCACCAAAATACACAAAAAATTTTACTCGAGAAGATGAAGTCAACATATTTGAAAAAAATAAAGCAGATAATCCCGTATGCATAAATCATGTGTTGGTGATATTCTGTTGTATGAATTCAGCAAAGAACACAAGTATTGTGGAATTATTTCCAAAATAATAACCTACATGTTCGTGCGTTGGACTTACTATACCAGATGGGGTTTTATGATATTTACAGATATGAAAGCCTCGTATATGATTGTCATCTTATGACTGTATTTGGAGATGTGATGCTCCAAAAGACACACTTTTCACCTTCGTGTAGTCTGAGTCAATGTGGTCTGAGTCGTGCAGAACATCTATATATAGGTCAAGTTTAAACAAACAATAATCGTTTGCTCCTAATAGCACCATATGATACAACGTGGAACTATAAGCACAGCTTCAATCGGACAATACAAACAACTGTTCAAGTTATAAGAGATATACTAAATGAGATGCAAGCTGACTAGGTATTTGATACTCATAACATTAAGTATATTTATTCCAGTTTTCTTGAAAACGGTATGACATTGACTCAGACCTCATTATGGCGGACGCAGCTGAATTTAACCCCCGGCTCTACATATCAGCATGTCGTCTAATCTTCTATGCCATTGTGGAAATGCATCATTCCAAACGGATCCTTCGTCAATTTTGAATGAGGCAAAATATTTCAAAAAATGCTAGATACTCGAAAACATGAATTTGCATCAGATCTCCCGTAAATCATATAAGGACGTAGATTGAAAAACCTACAACACATAGAATATGCTAGTAGATGACAGAGACGATATGATACGATCGTGTCTGACCCCATTTTCAATAAAAGAGATATAGAATGTAGATACTGGGAATGGTATAACAACATATCACATCATTTCGTATCATCATCTACTGATAGGCGTGTGAAAAGTGGGTATCAACATGGAGACGCATCCATGTTGCAAATTGTGGTATGTTATATAATAAAATAATTCTATTTTAAACACGTTTTTGTTTACATTATTATTTCATTATTTTCCACATACTTCAGGCTGAAGCGTTAGATTCGTTCGAAGTCGCCGTCCTAGGCCACATGATATTGAAGGGTACAATCAATTGGTGGATCGATTTGAAGCCACAACTCAAAATCTTTATGAGTTCATCACACAGCCACAAAAAAATACAACGTCAAATGAGAATGCTCTAACCACGTCCCATAAACAAAGGAAAAGTTGTAGTTGAATGTTTACTAGTTCAGTTAATGGGTTAATATTGGGGTAGATAGTTGGTCTTTCTACAATGTATACATCTCAAGATTATTACGTGCCTGAACCGTTATAACAAGATGATTGATTTCAATTAGCTCCATACATGCCAAGTCTTGCAGAAGCTTATTCTGCATATGTCGATCTTGATCTTGGCCTTGACATTATTTAACAATATGCACCAAGATACAAAGTTTTACCAATTCCATTTCTATTATTTAGAGCATATCCTAATTATGTGAATTCCAGCTCTACAATACCATCAAGTTGATTGCACATTAATACTGGTGCTGATGATAATGTACAAAACGAGCCAACATATTCTGGGTGAAAAAATAGCGTCAACCCACCGACACAATTATAGAACGAACTATCATTCTTAATATATGTAATTGTCATAATAGTTATAACACTTGATTGAATTTTTAATTAATAAATTAATTATTGATTATAATTAATAAAACATTTAAATTTATAATTATTAATTAATAATTATAACAAATAATAAATACAATTCTAAAATTGTTTAGAGTCGTGGATTCCGTCCCCAAGTTAAAAAATAACAAAGTCGTGGATTTGTTAATATAAAAAAAAAAAAAAAACTTTTGATTTTATTATTATTTTTTTATTTGTTATAATAAATAAGCCTTATCAACACCACCCACCCCCTTCAAATATTGTGAGTGAACAAAGTGGAACATGTCACCTTATTTGATAGCTGCCTGTAAATATCAAATAAAACACTAAAGTCACCACAAATTATTAATTAATTATTATTATAAATAAAAAAATATTTAATGGCTCAATGACTACTAAAGCTGATATAAAGTGATCATTTCTTTAATGAATTAAGTAAAAGTGATTTGATAAAATTAATATTTCAAAAAACACTTTTGTGGGGTGACCTAAAAATATATATATACTTTATATATTTGGGTCATATATTTAATTTATTTTATAATTTTTTCATGCTGCGAAATGTTTAGATTGAACGCTTTTGTGCGCTTTTAGATGGCTTTATGAATTATTTATTTTAGGATAATTACATCGATAATTTTTAATATTAAACTTAATTATATAAACACCCATTATTCTTTACAATATTATAAATACACCCCTAAAGAGTGTCATAATAATTTAATTGTGGGGTAAATTTGAAAATTTCTGTCAGTGAATTGAGGGTGTATGTGTAATTACAATTATAATACTATGAGTGTATTTTTAACTTTATATTAAAGAACCTAAGATATTTGTATTGATGCAAAGCTTTTAATAACCATATATTTTTTAAAATAAGTTGATGGAAGAATTACTACTATTGCCCTATTTAATTAACTAAGTATTTATATGTTATGATAATCCAAAATGTCATTAGCCAAGCAAAAGAAAAGGATAAATTACAATAATACCCTTAAGATTAGGTTTAATTATACAAATATTTTTTATTTTTTAAAAAATTATAAGTATACTTTAGTTCGATTCTGACGGGTGTATTTGTAAATTTTGCCCATAAATAGAGAATGAGTTTATAATTAAAACTATAAATTTAAAAATTATTTTAATAACATTATAAAAATTAAAAAAATGTTTGTGTTAATATTTTCAAGATGCATCTTTAGCCTGATGGAGGACCACAGGTGTCCTTGTCAGAAAAGGGAGTGGCCATTAATTTGTCAAAAATTGACTTGGACAAACTTGATATTATTGTAAAATAAAATAGTAATATATATATATATATTATAGTAATCTATTAAATAAAAATATTTATTAAATGAGGTTGCATGAGCTTGTATATCTATTAAAGTTCTTCATATAAATGATTTTTTTATTTAAAGAAAAATAAATATCAAATGACATATATATATATTTATATTATGATGTATTATGATGCATTGTTATGAGTTATTTATCAAAATATCATAAAAAAAATAAAAGATTACAACTCTACTGCAAAATGTGTAGAATTGCAAAGGGGAGTCGTTAGTGCTACTAATAGTTCCCCTTTTTTTTATTTTTTTTTATTTTTAATGCTCAAATCATTAGTAGCACCAACGACTTAAGTATTTATATTTTTCTGAATTTTTTTGTTAAGTATTGTTTATTTTAAATTTTGTCAAATATTATGCTACATTAACAAATAAACATATTTTATTTTACATATACTTTTCCTTCTTTTTAAAAATTACATAATTATATTATTTTTATTGTTACATCGTTCTAACCAAATTGAAAATATTTAAATAAATTGTGATAATAAACCAGGAAAAAATTATTTAAATTCTAAATCACGTTAGAGGCATATCTAAAATTGTTTATCAAATCAACAAGTAGTAGTATAAGATATGGTTCTTTAAAGTTCTTTGCCACAACAGAATGTTCTAATTATGATGGTCAAGAGCAAAATAAACCAAAAGAATTAGTAGCCCAAGAAAAAAAAAAAAAAAGACCTCGACAATAACGACGCATTTGTGGGACTGACAGACATTATTAAAATTTATAATTTTAATTTTTAATGTTTTAGTTCCTATAACTTTTTATTTATATGTAATTTTTAATTTTATTAGTTGTTAAAAATTAATAAAGTAATTAATATATTTTTTATTAATACTATATTATATAAAAAATTAAAATTTTTGGACATCCCAATTGGTCCATGATACTACTCTATGCACGTCTACTCGTCGGGATCGACGAGAAATTACCAAAATTTCTAAAGAAATGGACTAACCCCAAGCATGGATAAGACAACAAATTCGTATCCAATTGCAATAAAACGAAGCTCCATCACATCAAAATAATGTGCTAAGCAAGCTTGTAGGTTCCAAAATAATGAAGGCAATACTTAAATAATTCTTTCTATTTGTATGTAATTTTGATTTTTATTAGTTATTAAAATAAACTAAAAATTAATATATTGTTTTGTATTAATATTTTTTAATTATAAAAAATTTGAAATATTATAAAATTTAAAATAATAACTATTAATTAATTAGTATATATTATTATTATTATTATTTTAGTATTAAGTATAACATAATATAGATTAACAAAATAAAAAAAGAAAAGAGTGTGCCCAAGTCGTTAGTGCTACTAACGAATTGGGTATATTTTTTAAAAAATAAAAAATAAAAAAAAAGTAGAACTACCGACTCCCCTTAATTTTGCAACTCTACCCATTTTGCCATAGAGTTGCAATTTTTTTTTTTATGACATTTTGATAAATAACTCTCATAATCACACTAAAAAAAATATAATATTTTGATCATAATTCATTGTCATATTTATTTTTAAATAGTCATAATCAAATAATTATTGCTAACGATTATGTAATATTTGTTGGTCTCTATCTGTAATTAAAATATTTTCCATAACTCTTAAGCACGATGAATATTTTTTTCATAGTTGATAAATTAAATTTTTACAATAATTTTATTATTATTTGTAGTAATAATTATTTTCCACAACTTTTTTTTAGACCTAATCATTAAAAATTGCAATAATAGTAAATCTTTTTTAGTGACAATACATATTATAAAAAAACAAAAAAGGCGACTTTGTGTTTTTTATTTTTAATTTTATAATGTGATTAGGAGAGGACAAGTTTGTGGGACCCACCTCACATGCCCCCACCTAAACCCCTGTTCCTCAAAGTAAACCTTCGAGGGCCCCACTGGAGTAGGGGCCTGGCATTCACCTCAACAAGAACATATAGGGTGGGGATATATAGGGAAAAATAAGAAAAGAAAAGGTGAAATGTGGGAATCTGAAGACACTTTTTGTGTTGTTTTCCCACCAAACAAACATTTGCATATACTGCACATCTGCAGCTGAGTTGGTGTGCTAATCTAACAAGAATATGCTCCATTTTGGGGGGGGGGGGGGGGGGGGGGGGAATCATAAATTCCACTTGTATTTTTTTTTTTGGCTAATTTTATGCTTTAAAAAAAAAATTGGATAAATTATAACGAGCATTCTTAAAATTTGATAGAATCACAAATACCAGCCTCACGTTTGGAAAATTTTCAATGCTTTTTTTATTTTAACGGTCGTTTAACAATTAGCTCAACCAGTTAATTTTCGTCAGGTTTCCATCCATTTTCTGTTCAGAAAACTGAGGAAAATACCATTGTGTATTATCTATTATAGTTTTATATTTTTAAAAAAATAAAAAAAAATTATGAACTAAGTGGATAATTCTTTTTATAATTTTTCAAAATGTTCCATCTACTTTGTTCGTTTGTTTTTTTAAATAATTTTTAGGTTTTTTAAAGAAAAGAAAAATATTACAATAAGGGTAAAGTTGACAATTTCAAACCTCGTTCCAAAAATTACATAATTTTATCAAATATTAGGGAGTATTTGTAATAATGTCAATCTTAGGAGTGCTCATTGTAATTTACCCAAAAAAAATTAACTGTTTATTTTTATTTTTTTATTTAATGCTTTATATCAAAATTTGCAAGCCATGATTCATATACTGTGGATCCACGGTTCTAAATACTGGAGTTCGAATTTAATTGGTGCTGGATTTTAATTTTATAGATTCGGATGAATTTCGATGGGTCTCAAATTTGATCCAAGATCCGTCATGGATATATCACGAAACCGTTGCAAACAATTTTATATAATATAATTAATTTATTAGAATTTCTACCTTTTATTTTTAATATTTATTTTTTTGATGTATAATAATGTTGTTCTTTTTTCTTAAAACAAAAAAAAAAATTCACGGTAATTAATTGAAAATGAAAAAAAATCGACTTGTTGGGGTCAATGGTGGATCCATGGGCATTCTCGATACCACCCATGTGAAATCGTACGCACATGAATTGTGCATTGTTGAATTAACACATGATGATGATATCACGTATGATCTAAAGACTTGATAACTTGTGTAGATATAAATTCACTTGGATAATATTATCAGACCTGGATCCAAGTAGGGTAGGGTTTTGAGGCGGGTTAGAAGTTTTCAACGCTGTTAGGTGAGTTGGATGGAAAATAAGGCGGAATTGATATCAAGTTTCACTAGAAAAAAAAAGTTGGATTGATCCCTGATCCAGCTAAATCTCGATTTTTGCTACTCTAAAATATCATGATATCAAATATGGATACAAGATTACGCTCCTACTTGAGTCGGGTCCACTCAAATTTTTTTGGATACGCAACATGGACAGTTAAGCGACTTTAGATTTTCATTATACTTTAAAGAAATGGTTTAAAAATTTATTATTGTAGGAATTGAAAATTATAATTTTAAATTTATCAATCCAAATGTTGGCCGAGTGGACTATTGATATTGATCCGATCCGAAAGATCGACCTCCACTCAAGAATTCAAGCTCGCTATATCTTTGCCCCAGATATTAAAGATGGGTCCTAAGAAAGAAACATGAACGTTAGTTTAGTCGGGTTCACCCCCGACTAAAACCCTCCAACACTCAAATTAGTTAGATTCGAGGTCGAAATATGCGATCTAGAGATAGAAAATGATATAAATCATCAATCATGTGATGATTTTGACATAGTCATATAATAATTTTTAATAATAAAAAAAATTAAATATAGAGATCCTAATCGACACACAGAGACACAATTCTTCCAAGCAGCATAGGGTGCCACGGCTGCATTTTCATTTGTTTCCCAAACGTGAAAGGATTGTATAGCATGATGTAGAGTAGATGTGTAAGCTTGAGGTTACTGTGTGCAGTGTGCCGTGACGGACATGAGAAGGGTGTGATGCAAATTCCATGTGCAAGTCTGAGTAAATGACATTATCAGGATTTTGTGACAGAAATTCATGTCGTATTATCTTAAAATAAAATTTATGTATATTATTCTATATTTGATTTGGGATTAATGTTAAATATTTAATTTTTTTATTTAAAATATAAATAATTATTAATTAAAATAATTTAATTTCAATCATTTATGTCAAATATCAATTCCTAACAAAGACAATTATAACAATCATACTCTCATCGACAATATCAGATAGATGAAATGCAAACACATGCTGCTACAGTAGACAACACCTATTATGTAGTTAAATAACATCTCACATATATAGTGGGGTTCGAACGCATGTATCGGATAAATTAAATAATTGATCTTGATATATTAAAAATAACAAATTATACTTAATCTTTCTTATTTGATATGATTTAAAGAAATAAAAAGTACGTTTAGAAAACTCATGTTACGTGCAATTTAAACTCATGGAAGCTTGATCCAATTATAATTAAATAAAGGATGAATTACAACGAATTTTTCTAAAATTTGTTATTATTACAAATATTTTTTTCTATTTGAAAAACTACAACCCCTCTCTTAAAATTAATAATTATTTAACAAATATCCCCTACAATAGGTCCGAGAGGGTATTTGTTAAATGATTGTCAAAGTCAGGGGTTATTTGTAATTTTTAAATAACGAGGGAGTAATTATAATTATGGCAAATCTCGATGGATCCATTGCAAATTTCTCAAATTAAATTCAAATAAAATTTTTGAAATTTGATAAAAGTTTAAAAAAAGGGAAAGTTGAATGTTCTTTTCGATTTATGTTTAGCAAATTAAAAAGTTTATATACATTTAAGTTAAAGGAGTAATAAAACTTGTACTTTTGTGATTGGAATAAATTCTAAGACGAAGTTGTAAGTTAAATAATAGTAAAAGTTGAGAATGTATGGAAACAGAAGTAAGAAGTGAAAAAAAAAAAAAGTTGAGATATTTGGAGAATTGCTTAATAATTAGAATTTTATCATTAAGATGCAGAAGTTGATAGGAAACACGATATAATTTTGGCATCTAAATATTTCGAGACCTAAATTTGGTTTCAAATATAGTCAAAATATTTGTTACAGCTTTTAGCTATAACTAATGTTTTAGTTTTGTTTGCGGAAACAATGCACACTTATAATTAATTAGTATTTGCACACATATCAAAAGTAATATTTCTTCTAATGGTTTCCCAATCTAGTGGAGTCAAAGTTTTATTGGGGGTATCGGCAATCGCTTAAAATAATAGCCTATTAATTTATTGTTGAAAATAATATTTCTTTTATTTATAACTTTTAATTAGGAATTACTTAAATAAGTTAATTTAAGATAAAAATTATTAGTGACCTCCTACCAACTTCTGCATCTTATAATTTGGAAAATTATTAGGTATTACGTTGTTTTTTCTAAACACGCAATCTTTAAATTTATTTTTACTTTTTATTTTTATTTCCAAACACTCCAAACTTTCATTATTACTTAAGTTGTAATATTTTCCACAATTTATTTCCACCACAAAACTAAAATTATTGCAGACACCTTTTTACTAGTATATTAGTAAGTCTACCTCGATCAAATTGGATAATTTTTTGATAAATTTTGATGAAAGAAATATTCTTTGACGGTCAGGTTTGCCTAATTCAGGCAGCCTAATAGGTTCATCCAAAAATTGCAAGTCTTTAGTATATACTAACCATTGTGGCATATCATTCTCGCATGTATATAATAAATAATATTTCACACTTTAAAAATTTTATAAATAAAAGTAAAATATATAAATCAATACATTCTATTTCCCCCCCCCCCCCCCAAAAAAAAAAAAAGAATGAAAGAAAGAAAAGAAAAGTAATTTACAAGTTAATGTAAAATTTGGAAAGTGAAAAACTTAGTTAGATATTAGTTGAAGGGTATTTTTGACTTCAAATATAGTTGGTGTGACGGTGTTATTAACTACCAATTGTGAGTACGAAAGGGTTTTTTTTTTTATATATTAGTATAGATATATTAGTGTTTTCTTATGATGAAAAATGCCTATTATTTACACCTTTAAATTATGTTGATTACAATTATTCTCCTAAAATATAATTAAAATTATTATAAAAATAATTATTACCCAAAATGTATCATTTTTATAATTAATATAGAATCTATAATTTTATAAATTTACAATCCTTATATTTTTTACATAACTATTAAAAAATTAATATATTTTTGTTAAAAAATTCACATAACTTTTGATTGTGTTGTTATATATATGTTGAACTTTATTTTAGAAAAAGATATTATCAATATAATTTTAAAATATTACATCGAATATATATGCACCGTAAAATATACAAAAACATATATATACAATTAAGCTATAATATTCTATAATTATTTGAGCAATAATATGATATATTTTAATTATATATACATGTAACTAAATATAAAATATATAAGTTATATAAAACAATTTTTTTATAAAATTATACGCATACATAGTTACATCACGATTTATACATTTTGTGTATTCCTTAACATAAATAATTTACTTTGTAAAACATATTTGTACGTATCGATCTTGTAAATACTTTTTGTATTAAGAAAATTTAAAAAAAATAATAAATTATAAATATTATTTTTCAACAAAAAAATAAGTGAAATTTTAAAATCACCAAAAATAATTTTGGGAAGATTTATTTAATAAAATATATTTCAAAAAAGTATAGGAGATAAGTGAAAGGACATTAACGTCAATTTATTTTATTAGGTGGGCTCCAACTCTTTTTCATACGTTAAGAAATAAATACGACGTGCATAATTCAGGAGTGTAAAATATATTTAACCCGATGTTTTCCGCCCCAAAATAAGTTAACGTTGAGCTCATTGAATCTACTACCTACTAACAAGTAGTAGTAATAATTATTCGTTTCCCCCACACCACCACTCCATCCCCACTGCTGCTTTCTCTCTCCTCAACATCGATACCTCCATTGTTTACATGTACTAATCCCACGTTAAAACTATACAAAATTGTCGGTCTGGGATGCAGTAGGGCTTATGACCAGCCTTCTCATGTCCTTATTCCAACATGGTTCGTGCCAAGAATACTTGTTACATTTTCCACCTTTCCATTCAGTTCCACACATCAGAACAGTCGTCCCAATGCAGAGTTGGAGGCTGATCATCAGAGAACAAACTACTGCAGCATTCCTCCCCAAAGAAATTGTGCTCCTCAATCTTCACGAACTGCGGCGGCTGGTAGACCTTAGAGTCCGACAACTGATGAAGACTTATGGCAGACGACGACAGTCCAATTCCGTGAACATTGTCCAAGAATTCATCATCATGTGCCGGTGGGCTGTGGTGGAGAACCCCCCCGGCAGACGAAGAAATAGCTGCCCCGACCGGGCTATTGTTGTTGTCCTCGTTCAATATTGCGCTCGAGTCGCTGCTGTCCGAGGATCCGTCCTTGAAGTCGACGAAAACTGAGGCTTCTCTCATCATTGTTGTTAGTTCATTTCGGCAGTTCTCGAAGTTGAGCTCAATGAAAGGGGCTTCGATCTCGGTTTTCGCCTCAGTTTCGGACACTAATGGCTCTTCTTTGACCGAAACTTTGCTGTCGTGCTCGCCATCTCCTTCGTTCAGTTTCGATTTCAGCTCGAGAATCTGATAAGCAAGTTGAACAATTGTCATCGTTTATCAACTCATTACTGAAATTAAATAAAAGAAGAGTATATTTTATCAAAAAAGTAAAGAGAATTTAACCTATCCTATCTAAATTCTTTTACTCTTATAGTTGTTTTTTTTTAAAACTTCTTTCTGTCCAAATTAGATTAAAATAGACTGAATCAATGACATAAAAATATCTACTTAATTAATTCAAACAATACACAATTGTATCGACCATAGTATAACACTATAAAAAAATTCGGCACACTATAAATAATCATGACATAAAATCGCAGTAATTCAATACTAACCACGGTAAAATAAAATCAATGTGAAGATTTAAATTTTATCCTCTGTAATCAACATTTGTTATGATTTTCATCATGATCCAAATATTTTCCATGACTAATATTTTGACATCACTAAGAAAAACAACGTTAAATAGCCTTGGTTAATTTGTAGTCACCGCAATTTTTCTTTTAACTATAGTGAAAAATGGTATTTTTTCGAGCGTAGCTTAAATCTGGTCGAAGCTAAATTCTTCTAGATTTCCTTTATATTCTATAAATTTGACCTGCAATTTATTAACGAATCGCAGAAAATTAGGCCTAATCGGATCAATCCGATAATAATTAAGCAAGTGTACGTAGTACACTCGACCTGTCGTGTGAATGATTAATTTTTCCAAATGATACACTAAATTAGATAATCACACTGGAATTGTAATTAATTCAAATATGATGAGACCAATCTGGACTAAAATTTCCCAACAAAACACTTACTGACAATAAAGATTTATAGCCAAAATTAACAAACAAGTTATATATACACATATGTGCTTAATCTACATAGACAAAACGAGTGAATTACCTCATTGAGTAAAGAATCATTGTCCCTCTGAAGTTGTTCATACTTGTGCTTGAGGGCATCATAATTGGCCTTAAGTACGCCGTAATCTCTCTCCAACTGCTTGGTCTTCCACCGTGCACGGCGGTTCTGGAACCAAACCGCCACCTGGCGCGGCTGCAGCCCGAGTTCTTGTGCAAGCTTCACTTTCCTCTCCGGCTCAAGCTTATTCTCAACCTCAAAGTTCTTCTCCAGCGCCTTAACCTGATCCACCCTCAGCCTCCTCTTCTTCTCCGAAACCTGTCCCGTTTCTTCCACACAACCTCCGCCGCAATCCTCGTCCAGCCCCTCCAACATGGTCTGAAACTCCCTCGTGTACATGGGGTAGTCGCCTTTCGGGCTGTTTTCATCTACATCAAGTGGAACAGAAGCTGCAAGATCAGTACCGTAAAGGTGGAGTCTTGATTTGATTTGAACTACTCTATTATGGATGGGCGTGTTTGGGGGTAACATGATCAATAATAAAAAATGGAATTAACTATCAAGAAAGTGCAGGAAAATGGCCTGCTTTCATCAATTCAAGCACCTGTAGAGTTGGGACAGATGGACATCAGAGCACCCAACGAATCAGAACTGCCAAGAGATCTCTTCATTCTTGATAATAGTAGTAGTAGTAGTAGTAGTAAGAGTAGTACTGTAGTAGTAGTCGGTCAATACCAGATCTCTTGCAACCAACCAAACACAAGACAAGGTTATTTTACTTTAGTTTTTTGTTCTTGAAGTTGTTGTCTACAAGAAGAGGGATTTGGGAGCGGTGTGCGAGTGTGTGATCTGTGTTGTTTTTTTTTTGTTCTTGTTCACAAGAGATGGTGGTAGTAGCCAAACTCCCATGACAAGAAACAATCCCAAGAGGCACAGTTTTGTATGCATGAACTATCATCATTGTGCAGCTTTTTCTCTTTCTTGGGTACTCCATTTTCCTCCTTTTTTATCACTTTCTCCACCTCTGTACCCATCTGAACCAAAAGCACAAAAAACACCCAAACCCCAAGAAAGTGAGAAAATCAAAGAAAGAAAAAAAACAATTGAAACTTGAGATGAAAATCCCAAAATTTCCAACACCCAAAAAAGCAGAAGTATTCGAAAGCTGCAGCTATATTTTTCTTTCTTTATTTACATGATTGCTCAATCAATCCAAGAACCATGTTTCTGAGAGAAGATTGTAACTGTTCAACTCAAGCAGAGAGGGGGGGGGGGGGGGGGCGGTGGGGGGGGGATGAGTAGACCAGTATCGCTACCCAGCTGGGCTGCAGAATTTCAGTGTCTTTAAATAAAATCAAGTGGGGTTTCACATATGGTTAGAATCTGACTGGGGTTAGGTATAAATGCAAATGCATCGTGGGTTAGAGGTTTGGGTTTTGGTCACAAATGAAATGAACCCGAAATTTAAGGCAAATGCAGTCTCTTGGTCCACCGGCTATGCCGGTGAATTTTCGACCGTTCTCTGGGTGCGGCGCGGCTTGTCCTGGCGTGTGGGTTCGGCTCCAGTGGAGCCGTTTGGGGATTTGAGTGACGTCAGCGGATCTTGGAATCGGTTTTGTAAGAACGGTTCGGGCAGATGGCAAATTATAATTAATTAAAGAAGTAATTTCTCATGTTAATTAAATAAGCCCTTTAATTTTTTTAGAAGATCATAGTATGTTGTCTTTAGGAATTTGGAATTACATAGTTTGTCTTTCCTATAATCTTTGAAATTTGGCCTAAGATACGTCATGATAAGAAAAAATACACAATATATATATATATGAAAATTGCATCCGTACACCACAAATATAGGAACAAATTCAAAAGAAACATTTGAGGAGGCCAAAAAAAATTATATTTATATATTGGGAACCATCATGCTCATGTTGCTATATTATTTCGGCAACTGAAATAATTAGAGGATCAATATAAAAAAAGATTAAAAATTTGAGGGGCTAAATATAGAAAAAAAATTAAATTTATATATAATCTTTAAAAAAAAAAAGGCTAAATTACACATTCAGCCTGAAAATAACTCAAATAAGCACTTTTCACCCTAAAAACAAATTCCAGTTCTCACCATAAAAATGTATTTATCTTTGCAGTTGCATTTAAGGTATTTTCTATGCCAAATTGCTCGTTGGAGGGAGGGCAAAATGAAAAAAAAAAAAAAAAATCAATTTTCCACTAGGTTAAACATTAAGAAAGGTAAAATTTGTACTATATTATGAACTTTTGGACAAACTAAGATAGAAACAAAGAACTGGAAATGTTTTCTCTCACATGAGAGCTTCAACTTTTTTTCCTATTTCATAAACTTTTGCTTAGTTTAGGTTTAGGAATTGGGTGTATGGTCGTGCTAACGATGGATTGCTGCTTAGTGGTAGACCATGCACGTGTAGTGGTAGAGCAATACAGTTGAGAGATTGAGTTGAAACAGTTACACTGCGTATAAAGATGTTCGATAGTTTCACTCCCTTCCTTACAACGTGAACATAGAGCTGAAGGGAGCTTATGACGACGGAATTGGAATTTTGCAGTTGCGATGCTTAGATGACCCAGCATGCAATTTGATTATGGGGGTTGCCTCTTTGCACCAGATTATGAACCATGGAAGATGTGGTGATATTATTGAATTTTTAGTATATATTATGTTTTGGTAACAAACCATTTATAGATAGATTTAATTGTGAATTTACCGTCAACAATCCATGCCAAGTTATGATGTTGTTAAACTCATTATGACAAATAGGTATTGTTAAAATTTTATTTATGATATGAATGGGAAGAAAATGAAGAATACAATTTAGGTTCCATGTATAATTATTAGATACAATCTGATTAACTCTAAGATTACTCAAGTGAGAAGGAATTTTTGATACCATGGACTTAAGAGTTGATCTTGCTCGAAATATGCGACCTCGACTGGTTGGATCGATCACTGCTGCGTACTCTCCCAAGATCGAGTGTTTGAGTCTTGAGGACAAAATACGAACGTGAGGCTCGTGGGACACGTCCCCGACAACGATCCTCCGACACTTAAATTAGAGTGATTCGAGGTAAAAATATGGGAACTGGAGAAAATATATCGAAAACAGCTAATATCAGTTACCTCCTTAAATAATGCGTCGGAGTATTTACAGGCCCAAGTGGATACTGTTGCTTGGGCCACGTGTCTTCATCAGGTTGATGGGCGTCTTTGATTGGACGGCCCTCCCTGATTCGGGTCTTCGGTAGTGGAAATGGGTTCATCCGACCCGCTTCTGATGAGGCGCGGATCTTAAGCTCCCAAATGACTGAAATGCCCTTCATTAAGGATATTTCTGGTATTTTGCCCAAAAATTAGGGTTTTCCCATTGAAGAGTCAATTGATCAATCCACTTATCTTTCCAAACACTAATATTATTACCATTCCCAACAAGCCATTGTGTTGATTCTTTACTCAAAGGAATAGTTTGGTGTAAGTTTTTCCAAATCCAACTATTATGTTTTTTGCATTGGGAGTTAACAAAGTTGCAATTAGGAAAATATTTAGCTTTAAATATGTGGTAACATAGAGAATTTTCTATGATATGAAATTTTCATCCTTGTTTAAGGAGAAATGCCATGTTAAGAATTTCAAAAGTTTTAGAAGAACAAATAGTTTCTCCACTACAAGGCTCACTAGACTCGATCACTCTAAGGGGAGGCTCCTACACCAATAGGAGGGTGTATGATATTTTTCGTTCTTCAAGTCCAAAGGTAGGTTGGTATTCACTTCTTATGGGCCCATTTAAAATCCCCAGGAACTCGTTTATCTTGTGGCTAGCTCTACATGAATGACTCTCCACCGTGGACCGTCCGTGGTTACAGCATCTTAATAAGGATTGTGTTCTTTGCTCGTTGGGTACACTGGAGACTGACCAACACCTACTATTTTCTTGCCCTTACAAAGCAGTGTATTCGAATCTTATGCAGGGAGGTCCGATTTTCATGGACAAACAGAGGATGGATGATTGATGTGATGATTGCTGCGCGAAAATGGCGGGGAAAGCACGTTGTTAATGCCGTCTATCGCAACCTGTTAGCATCTTTAGTATATCACATTTGGCAGGAGCGCAATAGGAGGAAATTTCAGCAATTGGATCGAGACCCGTCGGCAGTGGCTAAGATTATTCTTGACGAAATTAGACTACATATACTTGGTGTAGAGTTGCCGAATAAAATTAGTACGATAGTCTTGTATAGATTATGGCAAATTCCATGGCACACTACATCAGCCATATGATTGTACATTACGATTTTTTTTTTTAATGCAATTTACCGTTACCGAAAAAAAAACAGTTTCTCATTTAATTAAATTAAATTTCCTTTGATCTGGTTTTGCATTTCATAAATTGTTTTTAATGAGATTATCCGTTTTTCCTAGAATACAATTTGGGATTCTAAATATGGACATGCAGTAATTAGCAGCGCTGAGAAGAATAGAAGGAGATAATTAAGTTGTTGATTAAGAGGAGATAATTAAGTTGTTGAGCAATAGTAGGTTTAGTGCATGTTTGGTGAAAACAGGGCATCAGATTTTTTCTAACTGTAGTTTGGCCTGATATCTTGCTGAATTTTTTGGGACTAAATTTCAGGCTTGATATAGTTTTGTTCTTACCTTTTAGAAACATAAGACAATATCATTTGCGAACGTAAGAATTGGTAATGGAGGGCTATTGGCAGAGTGTAAATCTAATGTAGTTCCATTCTAATTTATCGTATGCTTTAACTAAGTCTAGCTTGAGAGCCATATAATGTGTATTTTTATTTTTCTTTCTTTGGAGGGTAAAGAGCATTTCATGGGCTAGGATTAAATTATCTGAAATTAATCTTTTGGGAATGAAGGTGTTTTGATAAGGGAAAATATGTGTATTAAGCAGAGGTCTGATTCTATTAACCAGGATATTAGAGATAATTTTATAAAGGAAAAAAATTCAAGAACCCCCGTGATTTCAAAAATGTTTAAAAACCTCCGTGTGAAAATTAAAGTAATCACTTAACTATGATATAAAACAAAGTTCAAAATACCTCCTGTGGTCAAGGTTAGCAGCACACGTGTATTGACTGCAAAGGTTTGTCTGAAAATTGCATTTTTTAAATATTTTTGTCCTTCTCTCAGGTCTAATATATAATATATATCATTTAATAAATCTTAAAATAATATATAAATATTTATTAATAATAAAATATTATTTGATATATAAAATATAATTATATTAATATTTTTTTAATTAAATTAATCTTAAAAAAAAAGTAGCGCAGCAAAGCCGTCGTCACCACTGCTGCAGAGAAGGATGCGGCTGCGCTCTCCTCACCCCTGGGCAACGACGATAGCTTAGCAGCGAGGGCAATCATAGTCGCCCATCGCTGGCATGGCGATGAGCGTCGCCCTAAACATCTGGGCGAAGTTGTTGCCCAGTGGGGGCCGACGGTGGGGCGTAGGGCGGGTTGAGGAAGGGGAAGCCAGTCGCTGGTGAGCTGGGGGGAGGGTTGATTATTATTTTTTTTAAATAATAATTTTACTTTTAGAAATTACAATAATTTTAATTTTTGTAAATTATAATAATTCATATAATTCATATAATATAATTTTATCCCACCCGTGATCCAATCCATTTTCTAAAGTCACGTGTGACTTAACCCTCCAAAAAATATCCACTTGGCATGCCATGTTATTTTTTGGTCAAAACTTAAAATTTCAGCCATTGAAGGACTAAATTTCATCAATTTTAAAACTTGGTGAATTTATAAAAAATGGGATAATTATCGGCTAATTATTGGACTAATATTAATACTGAGCATATTTAACGGACTAAAAAAAATAATTTTTTCTATATAAAATTTAATATATATAATTTTATAGGTAATTTTAATAGATATATTTTTCTATATAAATGTTTTTCTATTTTTTCTATATAAAATGTTTTCTAAATAATTTTTATATGTTATAGTTATATTTTAATAGGCCTAGGTTGACCAGGAGGGGCATTTTAGTCATTGTATCAAAAAAATAGGTTCAAGTTGATTAGGGGGCGATGTGAGTCATTATTCATAACATAGGGGTAATTTTTTATATTTAAATTTTCACAAGGAATTTTTTGATATTTTTCCATATCACAGAGGGTCAAAATGAATTTAACTCATTTTATAAATCACTTTACATAAGCTAATAGGACCAAAATAATTAGGTGGATTAGGGTTATCTTTTTTTGGTATAAGAACAATATTCGTTATTAATATATTCTGGTAAATACCATTAGAGAAAAAATTAAGAACTATCTTAGTAACATGGTTCTTAAATAGGCCCAATATTTAATGTAAAAGTGCGAATTGAGTCCATCAGATTCATATCTATTCTGGTTGGATTAGATTTAGTAGAATTCGTGTTTAATAAAATAGGGGAGTGATCAGAGATACTGGAACTGAGATGAGTAATAGAGGAATTTGGGAAAGTATTACACCAATTGAAATTTGTCAGTGCTCTATCCAGTCTTTTGCATATAAAATGATCTTCTAAATTGTCGATTAGTCCAAGTAAATTTGTGTCCAATATACCCAAGATCAAGCAGATTACAATAATCAATACGAATTAAGGATTTTTTATGGAGGAAATATACTAACCAATTAGCATACGCGTAGCTATCAACAAAGGAGTTCAATTCATTCCATACATGTGGTTGTAGACCTGGTTGTGCATGATTATAGAGTGCAGTGAGCAAGAAAGGATTTTCTCTAGTATGATATTCCACTTCAATGTGAATCATGCGAGGTTCAAGACGTTAAGGTGCACAGTGGGCCGAGTCGATTTAGGATCGGCATGGATCAGCCAGGAGAAGTTCAGCCTAAGAACAACCCACTACTATTCATAAACAGTGTTAGGGTATTTTTGGGCCTGTAAATGGGCCCCAGTTAGGTCTATCTATAAATTAGGCCAGACCTATGAATCGGCTCTATTAAGGCCTGGACCAGGACCAGACCAGGCCCAAAGGTGCTTTTTTTTTTTTTTTTTAACAAATAGAAGTTTTCTTTCTAACAATTACTTGAATATATGATAGCATTATGAAATAAAATAAATAATAAATTAAATCACACAAAAAATCATAGCTAGAAAAAATAATAGTTAAGATTATATAATGAACTTATTTGATAACAAATTCAGAAAGATTTATAATAAACTTTTAAAAAAATAAATAAAAAATATTAATGAATTAAAGTACTAAAAATTTAGAAATAGAGCGACAATAAGTTTTAAAGCTCCAAAAAGTATAAAAAAACTATTAGAATAGTTTGCCTAGGAGAATAAAATAAAATTTATATGTCATGCATTATTATTATTAAAATAAAAAAAAAATGGCCCAACAGACCCAGCCCAGGCCCGACTCAAGACCAGATGGTCTTGGGCCACTGAGCTGAGTTGGTCCTAGGTTTCAATACATGGGACCGGCCCGATTCCAAGTGGGTTTGGGCCAACCCGACCTTTTTTTTATTGGTTCAATCCGGTCCTGGGTTGGCTAGCGCAGTTCGGTCCACTGCGCATCTTGACCAAGACGCATTTGCCTCATAGTGGTTGCAACAACACTCCACATCACCCAAATACCTCCCACAAAATCAAGTGCAAAAAGTACAATGGAGTCTGTAAAAAGAAAACGTTGTATGAGTGGGTTAGCCCTTTCTTCATGCATGCGTGTATCCGTGACAATGAAGATTTTTGGGGTAGTCTTATGAATCTAACTCCTTGCAGTAGTGAGAAATTTAGGGTGTCCTACCCCCCTATAATTCCAGCTAAGGATTCTCATTGAGGGTGGCAAATTAAGTAAGGTTGGGCGAGAGGGTCCAACATTGTTGGCTACTGCTGTTATGTTCACAGGCTTATTTTGGAGTTGACCAGACCTCGAGAAGGTCGAAAGATCTCTTTCTAGATGATGAAGGTATAAGTAAAATTGTCCTTCCCTTTCTCTGGCAAATGCTTCCCTTTCTTGAGCTAGTTCTAAAACCAGAGTCTGTGGAGTGCAGGGGCTGAGAAATAGATGGGGATTCGTATGGCTGAGCTAAAGAGCTATTGAGTTGCCTCTTGATCTTCTTTATCGGTCCTATCATAGTGCTCTGGGCTGCCTTATAGATTGGTAAAGAGGTATAAGATAGTACAAGGACTCCATTAGCCCCCCCTAGCCGATGGACCATGAACACAATCTCGATTCCACACCTGTCAAAGGACGAGGGCTTCACTCTTCTCTGGTTGACCTCCGGGATGGAGCTTTTGTCGAACAAAATAAATCTGAAAGGAGCGGCCTTGTTTAGGAAAGCAGAAACTCTGGAATTGTTGGGCTGCTACTGATTTGGTACCCCTGTTGGTAGCTAAGGACTGGTCCAGTTTGACTGATTTGGCATCCTGGTTGGTAGCTAAGGACTGGTAGTGGGCTGTTATAACCAGTCGGAGGGTAGCTAGGGAGGAGCGAAGCGACCATTGCTGCTGGTAGTATAACTGAGCTAAATGGGAGTGAGGCATCCGAACGGTGTACTCAAGCTGCAGCGGGTAGAGAGCGGCTTCCTAGTATATTGGTTTGAGGTTGGGAGAGGTTGTGATTTCGAGAGTTTCCTACTAGTTGTGGATGGTTGACTGGAGGATTGTGATTGGAAGGTGAAGGGCGAGTGATTGGTGGAATTCTCCTAAATTGGTAACAAGGTGGGAGCAAAAAAAATGGTGGATTCTGAGACATGGCAGGTTGGTGCTGGGGACTGCAAGCTGGAGCTGGGTTTTGTTGGTGAGTAGACTATTATTTCTGGTTGTGGTTGGAACTGGTTGGAGAGATTATGAAGGAAAGTTTCCTTTTCTGTTATGTTAGCAGTTGAGTAAATGAAACCTTGTGAAGAAGACAACTCCGAAATAGGGGTTTTCATATGAAGTTCAATTGCTGAGTTGTCCATTGACTCAATAGATATGACATGTGGGATTAAGTGATCACATGTGGCATCATCTGGGATTGGCTCTTTAAAAGGTGGTACCACCTCTATTGGTATAGTGCTAACAAGAAATTTCTCATAGTATTCTAGTAAAGGCAAAACCAATGGAATTTTTGTACAGTTGTGATGGTGAGAAGCTTGCACCGCCTCCACAATACTTGAGAAGCTTTCTCTGTTCCATGGTGATTGCATGTGATTTCTGAAGTCGATCCCACATGTGGTGATGCCATATTTGCATCATTATTATCAGCAACCTGGAGGGTGGTCTCTTGCAATATGCTCTAATCGTCTTTCCCAGAAATTGCAGAAGGAAAATTAAGATCTTGGCTAAGTTTTTGGAATGAATCATGAATTAGGATAGTGGAAGTACTAGAAGCACCATGTTGAGAATTCATCCCAAAGTGATGAGCCCAAACATTATACAACCACATTTAACTGTAACAATAATCAGAGTTTATCAACAATAATACTAAGACATAAAGTGGAAAGGTAAAAGGACCGGAACATAATCAAAGAGGCTCAGGGAGCCAAATCGGGGGTGCGAAGCACACAACCTCATCACTGAGAACCCACCACCAGTTGCACTAAGAAACCATGGCCACCAAGGCACAGACCCACTTCTCAAAAACTCTCGATTTCCTTCGTCAGTTTCTCATTCTTGGCTCTCTTATTTTTTCGGTTCAAAAGGGGGTGATTTACACTGAAGAAATTTTGAAGATTTGGGTGGTGGTGAGTGTTTCCATAACATTAAAAATGGTAGAAAATAAAGAATAAGAGAGGAGAGAGAAGAGAGAGAGTCGGCCGTGTGAAGAAGAGAGAGTGAGTGCAACAAAACAAAATGAGGATGGAGGGAATTTTTAGGGGCTCTTAATTGAGACAGGGTCGGGTTATGGGTAGTGGGCCAGGTTGACTGGTTGGGCCTAACAATAAAGATTGGTCCTGGGCCAAAAAATCCAACAAATTCCCCCTTGGACCAGAACACAAAAGGGAACGTAGTCCAAGAACTGATCTAGCTATCATCATCACCATTTATACCTGCAAAACAAAAATGTTAGTAACAGTATTCAACTTATGATATTTCAAGCACAAAGCATTGCACACAGCATAATTAATTTTTGCACACAGCAAGTACCAAGCAGATAGCGACGCTATAAACCCATACCCACCAAGGCTAAATCAAACAACCATTAAGCGTCAATCAGCCACTTAGGCTAATCCACGCATCCACATAGGCTAAAACCGCCATTAAGGCAATGTCACAAAGACACAATCACATAGGTTCAACCAGCCACTTAGGCACATTCATACAATCACTAAGGCTAAATTAAACATCCACATGGGCTCATTTTCAAAGACACTTAGCCACCTAGGCTAATGACACAAAGGCTCAAAAAACACTTAGGAACACTAATTATACACTAAGTATAAACATGAAACAACATCCACAAAGGACCATCCTAAATGAACTAAGCATTAATATTACACACAGCAAAAATACACATAGCGATCATATGCACAAAGCCAATAATACTCTTCAATAATAATGCACTTAGCGCTAAATTGCACATAGCATTCACGAAGCGAGAAAACCAAGAATTCACAAGCCAAATCTCGACCAGATACCTGCGACCTCAAGGGTCCAGCTAGGTGAGGGATTAGCGAGGAATAAACCTCGATTTTTAACAGTATAATCAACCAAATTAGGAACAATATTTCAACAAATGCACTTAGCGGATAAAATATTTTAACATTTAAAGCACTAAGCAAAATAATTCGTAGAGAGTTTTTGCATAAATATAGCAATAATTCCAAAAAATTTCACACAACAGAGAACTAGTACTAGAATTAATTTTAACAGAGAAATAGCCGATAACAGTTAAAATATACAGGAAGGGTAGTTTCAACAATATATTTTTTCAGCAAAAACAATTTGAGTCGACAAAAAATATGGCAAAGAGAAATAGCCACATAAACCATGCATGTTGTACCTCTTGGTGTCTATTTGGTTTTCATGGTGTTAATGAATAGCAACATTTTTAATTTACTGAGTGCACGAAAGCGTCAACAGAATTTTGTGAAACTTTAACTGCTGTTCGTTTCTTACGGTATTAAAAAAAAATTCAGCAATAGTAATCAATAGGAACACTGCAGCAGAAAAATATTTGATATGCCCATAGCAATGTTAACACAAAGCAGAAAACCCCAAAAAATGGCACAAACTAAAAATAATGAATAGATAGGAATATGAAGCTATGTTATCGTGTTGGCGCTGGAGCCAGAGAACATGGCTCTCATACCACTATTGGGAATTCATCCCAAAATGATGAGCCCAAACATTATACGACCACATTTAACTATAACAACAATCAGAGTTTATCAACAGTAATACTAAGAAATAAAGTGGAAACGTAAAGGGACCGGAATATAATCAAAGAGGCTCAAGGAGCCAGATCAGGGGGGCAAGGCACACAGCCTCATCACCGAGAACCTACCACCAATTGCACCAAGAAACCATGGCCACCAAGGCACAGACCCACTTCTCATAAACTCTCGATTTCCTTCGTCAATTTCTCATTCTTGGCTCTCTTATTTTTTTGGTTCAAAAGGGGGTGATTTATGCTGAAGCAATTTTGAAGATTTGGGTGGTGGTGAGTGTTTCCATAACATGGAGAATGGTAGAAAATAAAGAACAAGAGAGAAGACAGAGAAGGAAGAGAGTCGGCCGTGTGAAGAAGAGAGAGTGAGTGCGGCAAAATAAAATGAGAATGGAGGGGATTTTTAGGGGCTTTTAATTGAGACCGGGTCGGGTCATGGGTGGTAGGCCGTGTTGACGAGTTGGGCCATCAGGTAGTGGGTTGGGCCTACTAATACAGATTGGTCCTTGGCCAAAAAATCCAACACACAATCAATTTGTTTCTTGGGAATCCATTTTTTTTTAAATACTTGTTTTAACATACTTGTAGCCGAGGAATGTGGAGGTGAGTAATTAATCTGAGTATTCAGTTTGGGTGCCTCGTGGTTTTTATTCAAATCAGGTAATTTCTGGTTTTGTGGGCGTACTCTTTTCTATTCTATGCAAATTGACCATAGTGGAATGGAAGGCAGGGGCTGGTTGTTTGATGTTTCAGATGGATTATGAGAAGGAATATTAGAATGACAAGATGCTGCAATATGTCCAATAGTCCCACACTTCGTACAAAAAGCCATATTAAGTTCATAAGTTATCTATTGAAGATGATTATCAATGACAATAGCTGGAGGCGATGATTTAAACGTATCAACTTCAATACACATTCTAGCAAATCGCCCTTTAGATTTAGAGTGAGTGTGTGAATCTATTTTAATAGCCATTACGTGGTGTTAAAATTATTCTATTGTCTTTTTGTTTTTTCTTTTTCTGCCGAATTTCGAAATTGAAACATGTATGGAAAATGTTATGTTACTTTAAGTAATGATAAAGTACACTCAAGTTAATCGACTGATAGAAAAAATATGCTCAACCGTTAACGATGTCACTGTTAACGGGAGAAAACTAGAGTTGTTCTGAACCATCTTAGTTGGGGTTAAAAACTGAGAACTTCTCTTTGATCCTCTCCTTGGGGTTAAAAACTGAGAACTTATGTCTGATCCTATTAGTTGGGGTTAAAAACCTAGAACTTCTAAATAACTCTCTCAATTGGGGTTAAAACTAAGAACTTCTGTCTGAACCCTCTCAGTTTGTATTAAATACCGAGACCATATGTTAAGATCTTCTCAACCGAGGTTAAGGATTGAGGTTCAGACTATTGGTTATAATAATAGTCACAAATAAGTATGATGTCTATTATGTTGAGCATGCTTACCTAGCTAATATGGGTGATTTACGAAAACACTTGCACTAATCTATCAAGATTGTGATTATCACACAAGGTCATTTTGTACGTCTTTGCTTTCATTGAAAAAAAGTTTAGAATTCCCATTCTTCCGATGAATGTTTTGAAGTTTAATAAATTTCTCATTTATTTGATTTGTTTTTAAATATTGATTGTATGTTGGTAAATGATAGTTATATGTTATCAATATATTATGCTCAATTTTGGTAAAAGGTAGCAACCGCTTACTAGAGATTAATCGCTCGTGCCATTTGCCTTACCTTGAAGATGAGGTGTATAAGAAGTGTGAGGAGGAGCTGTACTCGAGTTGGTAGTTAATCAAGGAAAGCACGTGACATCAATTAATATGTTTAATGGACAATTTCTTTTTTGGGATTTCTTCTCCTTCTATTTAGTTGTTTGGATTTTGATGCTAGAGTTAAAACTTTCATATTTATATTTTTCCATTGCAAATAAATTTTTGAATTTTATTGCTTAGAATTAGTTTAGTTGAGTTTGGATCTACTGTTCGGTGATGAGGGTTTCATGCTACTAAGGCACTTGGTGGCATGGTTGTGTCGTGACCTTTGATCTAGAGCGTGACACCAAGTACCATGGGAGGACCAAGTATATAGACACCGAATATCACTTTATTCAAAAGACTATTACGCAAGGCCAAATAGTTCTCAGGCGCATTCCCACTAACGATATGATTGTTGATCCTTTTACTAAGCTTTTGCGTAAAGACGTATTTCAAAGGTATGTGAGTAGTATGGGACTTTATAGGACATAAGATTTGAGTGCCTTGGATATATTTTTTGTCCTTCAATTTTGGTATTTTGATATTTTTATCCTTTATCTTTTTAAAATTATAAAAGAGTCTTGTAATTTTATAATATTTCACAATTATGGTCCTTTAATTTGCTGAATTTTGCGAAAGTCATCGAAATAAATTATGTGCATCTCACGTGGTTTATTTAAATTGGGGCTTTGTTTTGAGTTGTTTAGTTTTACCAACACGGATGAAATTTTTTTAATAAAAATTAATGTGGCAGATGATTTATTCCAAAAACTTTTGCGAAATCAAGCACTGGAAGGACCAAAATTGCGAATGTCAAAAAGTTACAGGATTCTTTTGCAACTCCTAAAAAGATAAAAATGCCAAAATCGAGAGGGGCACATGATTAATTCCAGCAACTTTTGCAAAATTAGGCATCAGAAGAACCAAAATTACGAAATGCAGAAAATTACAGAACTATTTTGCAACCCTTGAAAGATAAAAAATAAAAATATCAAAATTACACGATCAAAAATATATTTAAGCCAGATTTGAACTTATAAGAACAAGTTATTGATTAATAAAGTTATGTGATTCTTATTTATTAGTGTACAATGTCTATTCAATATGTATGAATCTCACCAGGGTTAGATGGACTTTCTCACAGGAGTAATCACCCTAGAGTTGTGATAGCGAGTTGGATGAGACATAAAAATATCATATCAAGTAAGTGAATCATGCGAATGATCGCTTTTGCACTTTAGAAATGACGAAGGTTAATCTATAATCAAAAGTCGCCTTAGCTAATGTGATCAATTATGAAATATGTCTAAACTTCATAGAAGCTTGTTTATTAGTGAATGTGCAAATTGCTAGAAGACATTGAGAAGGTGACTATCTGCTTGTACGCAAGTCAGACACTTGGCTTACGGCTGGACTTAGGTTCGTATGATATTAAAAACAGTGACATGCCCAAGTCGAATGGGAGCTCCATCATAGCATGCATTTATACTATATGTGCTTTGAGATGACCTCTAGGAAGTGACTGAATGAGTTCAATCTTTCATCAGTATGTGAGCCCATATAATTACTTGTACCCTTAAAACTCAGGACCACGTAGTATAAGCTAAATGATGCTACTTTAGCATGATATCCATGACCATGAGTGACTCGGCCTGTTGAAGCATGTCTTGGAAAGCTGTCAAAACCAAATTAATTGATGTGAGAGGCCGAGAAAGAACTAAGATGGTAATTCAATTATATTCTATTGTTTATAACTGTTCGGACTAAGATGGAAAATGACTAATTAGTCATGAACATAAAAACATATTTGCGAGGGTCAATATGTCTATCTATATATTGAGGGATCCAGCGATGCTCTTTCAAGTGCAACCACAAGGTTTGGGGTATATAACGAGTTTTGAGTTGTAGGGTTATGTTAGTTCAATGATAACCTAATATAACTCTTCTCACGTTTCCTTTCTCGCTTGATCCCACACTTTATTTCCTGTATGAAAGACGGGATGAGAGATGAGAATTCTTTTATTGGAGAGAGATTATGTCAAATATGTAGGAGCGAAAAATATTGGATATATTCTTAAAGGGGACACCCAACAACAGTTGGGAGGTATGTTTCATTTTGATAACTATCTTGCTTTATCCTCCCAGATTATTCCTAGTGTGAAGAATATTTGGCAGCACCATATTGTGGGAATTCCAACGTACTCGGTTATGCATAAACTCAAAGCACTAAAGCCCGTGTTTCAACAACAACGAAGGAATAAGGGGGATTTGTCACATAATGTGCAGCTGGCCAAGGACTTTCTTGATACGGCTCAGCGGTTACTCAGCATGGATCGACATAATTCTCTGCTCTTGTCGCAAGAGCATTGTTGCAGATTGATATATGCACGAGCGGTGCAGCTTGAGCATGTTATGCTTCAGCAGCGTGCCAAGATACAATAGATGAAAGGAGGAGATCAATGCTTGCGAGTATTTTTTCGGAAAATTGCGCAGCGCCGTACAAAACGGCGAATTTTTCAAATTGATGATGAGCTTGGCCATACCTGTACGGATTACCAGGAGGTGATCTAGGAGTTTATTGGGTTCTATGGTAACTTGCTGGGGGGCGAGCGGAGCAGAAGGTTTCTAGACTTTCGGTACCTACAACCGCGGGTACGCCACATTGTGACCAATGAAGAGGCTCGAGTGATGATGCGCCCGGTGTCAGATGATGAGGTTAAATTGGCTATATTTGATATTGCAGCTGATAAAGCCCCTGGGCCGGATGGGTATACCTTGGAATTTTATCAAGCCGCATGGCCTATTGTGCGTGCTGAAGTGACGCAGGCTGTTCGGGATTTCTTCACCACTGACCGACTCTTGAGACAAGTGAATGCTACGGTTCTGGCACTCATCCCCAAAGTATACAATCCTACACGTGTATCTGACTTTAGACCGATTGCTTGTTGTAATGTTTTGTATAAAGTCATTACTAAAATCATTGTGCAAAGAATGAGTTTGGTGATGGATAAACTTATTAGTCCAGCACAGACAGCCTTTGTTCTAGGTCGCTTTATTAGCGATAATATACTACTGGGTATAATCAACAGCGCTTGCCACCTCGTTGTACCTTTAAGGTAGATATATGTAAGGCATATGATACAGTTGAATGGGATTTCCTCATTGCTACCTTGCAGCTCTTTGGATTTCCTGACAGGCTTATTCATTGGGTGGAAGAATGTGTTACTACTACCTCGTTCTCTGTTGAAATTAATGAAAAACCATATGGTTTCTTTGCTGGTGCTCGGGGTCTTCGCCAAGGAGACCCCATGTCCCCATATTTATTTGTCTTGATTATGGAAGTTTTGAATCTTATTTTGCGGAAACTAATTGATCAAGATGAGAGGTTTGTTTTTCACTGAAAATGCGAGCCGTTGAGATTGGTTCAGCTTGGATTTCCTGATGACCTATTACTGTTCTGTCGGGCTAAGCTAGAGTCCGTACGAGTGCTCAAGCAGGGACTTAACTTATTTGGGAATTTGTCCGGCCTTCGGGTCAGCGCCCAAAAGAGTAACTTTATTATCTCACGGTCAGCTATGGGGATTCGAGATTTGCTTATTGACCAACTCCACTTTCAAGAGGGACTTCTGCCACTGAAGTATTTTGGACTTCCTCTTATCTCATCACGGCTCACTATCTTGAATTGCCGACCCTTACTATTAAGACTGGATCAACGCATTAAAGGATGGGAGGGCACAACTTTATCTTATGCAGGACGAGTATAGATTATTAAATCTGTTCTTACTGCCCTTAGTATCTATTGGTCGTCTGCTTTTATTCTACCCAAAAGCATCATTCGAGAGATAGAAAAATGGTTGAGAGCCTTCTTATGGAAGGGATCATCTGTTCGAGGGTATGCAAAGGTGGCATGGGATTGCGTATGTCATCCTATTGATGAAGGTGGTCAAGGGATTCAAGATATTACTACTCTTAACCGCGCACTTATGGGACTCAAATTGTGGCAGATTATCCACGGCAACCGAGCTTCTATTTGGGTTGATTGGATATATCATACACGCCTGAGAAAGATTACTATTTGGACGGCCCCTGAGCGAGGGGGTTCTTGGGTTTGGAGGAAACTCCTTTGCTTACGGCCACTTCTCCGGCCTTTTATTCATTATTTCATAGGAGATGGAACTACTTTTTCGCTATAGCACGATCCTTGGCATGATCTTGGTCCACTCATCCAGCAGTTTCCGCAGGGCCCTCGACTTATAAATACTATGAAGACGGACAAGGTTGCAGTTTTCCTTTTAGATGGGCAATGGTGTTGGCCCTCTATCAGTGACACTCACTTCCTACAGCTCTTGCAGTCTCTTCCACCCATCCATGGAGGGGCTGATCGTATCCTTTAGCGGTCAAGAGATACACAACTAACAATTGCTATGATGATTCGTTCACTACGGGGTGAAGGGCCCAAGGTAGGCTGGTCTTCACTATTGATGGGCCGCTTCAAAACCCCTAAACATACTTTTGTATTATGGCTGACAATCCTTGGTAGACTCTCTACTATGGATAAGCCTTGGTTGGCTCATATTAATAGTTCCTGCGTACTTTGTTCTGATGGTGCTGATGAGACCCATGATCATCTTTTTTTTGCTGTACTTATTCGCGTGGCTGTTTGACGATGATTCGACGCACACTTCGATTTGATTGGCCTAATCGAGCTTGGGCTACTGACGTCTTATGGGTTGCTCGCAGATGGAGACAAACACTATGTTTCTACGGCCTACCGCGCTCTTTTAGCCTCGTGTGTGTACCATATCTGATAATTGTGAGCGCAACATTAGGCGATTTGAATTGAGTACATAGAGATACATGCACTGTGGGTGCGCTGATGGTTCGAGATGTGCAGCAGAGGATTTTTAGTATAGAATTACCTACTGCTATTAACACTTGTGCGCTTTACCGCTTATGGCGGATTCCTTGGCCTGTCGAGGAAACCGCTTAGATTAAGCAAGATATATTGTACTATTATCTGATAATTGTGAGCGCAACATTAGGCGATTTGAATTGAGTACATAGAGATACACGCACTGTGGGTGCGTTGATGGTTCGAGATGTGCAGCAGAGGATTTTTAGTATAGAATTACCTACTGCTATTAACACTTGTGCGCTTTACCGCTTATGGCGGATTCCTTGGCCTGTCGAGGAAACCGCTTACATTAAGCAAGATGTATTGTATTATTATACTTTTTTACTTAATGAAATTTGCCTTTACCGAAAAAAAATTATTGGATATATATCCATATTTGTGATATATAGAATTTTGTAGTCTCTCAAACTTATGGTTAGGATAAAGACTCATCTTGGATAATCCTTATCTAATACACTATTTGTCGTCTTTCAAACTTGGTTTTGAGATAAAATCTAATCTTGGATAAATAATATCTAAGAGTTTGAGATCTCTCAAGCTTAATTATATGGGATACTATAATAAAATATGGTGCTTCTCTGGGCTCCAAGTATGTGATCATTTTACATACATCCGACAAAATATCAATCTCCCAAATATACGCTCTTGGAGCAACGGATGCATTGATTCTGTCGAAAGCGGTAGGGACTAACTAATCCTTCGGGACTCACGCTCGATAGCGAATTCCAGCAAAATATCATAGATGAGAGACGGAGGAAACAGCCTTCTTCAGGGATAAAGATTTCAAGTTCAGACAAGAAATTCCGATCAAGAAGGGGGAATGGGGCTTTAAGGTGTTGATTTTCTAAATTGGCATTCGGGTTCGAATCCCATTTCCTCCGCCCGTACCCGCAGTTAGGTGGGATTAGCTTGCGTATTCCTTGCCTGCCCCAGCTGGAACTATTCTAACTTTGATTGCCCTAGAAAAGATTGCAACTGGATTGGAAATGGTGATGTGCTTACTAACCAATTTACTAACTAATGTATGCTAATGTAGAAGGGGCTTTCTTTCAGAACCTCTCTCTATGCGGCACCTGCCTTTACCTTGACGCCTGGGTGAGCACCTGTTCTTGCATATGAGCGCTCGCTAGCATTCCTCTGTGCTATAGTTTCATTCAAGTCGATATTGTACTTTAAAGAGATCCGTAGGTGAAAGCTAGTCTCCTAAACGAAGCTTTGGGAACTCTAGGATTCCTTGCTTGAACTTGATCGCTAAGCTAAGACGATGAGAGCGTTTTCTCCCCGACGGCTAATAAAGGAAGAATGCTCCAAAGGGGAGGTCATTTTAGACGTAAAGAAGAGATTTGAAAAAAATGAAAGAGCAGTGATACAGGAAGCAGTTTCCAGTAGAACCTAAGATAAGGGTAGCTCAATTTCTAAGTAAGAGTTTGAAAGCGCTTTTAGACAGGTAGAGTGAAGCCGGAAGCTCGCCTAATAGTAGGAAGGGACTACTACTACTTATTCTATTGAATAAGAGCTAGTGACTGCAGGAAAATACCTATTCCCGGTGAATACACATAGCCATAAGGAATTATAGAGCTTATCACTCTTTCTCGATGCTTTGAATAGCGTAGTTTAGTCTAAAACTTACCTTTCGATCCTAGTGAGTTAAGCGCCCCGGGTAGAGATGTTCAAGTTCTTTTTACTGATCTGAGTCACGAAGAATTCAATAATAGCAAGATGGCTCTTTCTGCTTATGGTTGGACTGACGGTCTTTGGCAAGGTACTTAACTTACTCTACTAGAAGAGGGACGAGAAGGTGATGCCCAGTCGGGAGAAAGTCTAAGGGACGGTGCGGGAAAACTTCCTTTTCAGTTTATGCGCAAGGGTTCCAAACCTTTCAAAAGAATCCGACGCGGAAAGGGTCACTCAAGCAAAAGAAAGGCCCACAGCCTATTCGAAATCAAAAACACCTGCCAGGAACTTTATAAAAAGGACCTAGAACTAAAAAAGGCCTGAGACTGACTTCCTTGAAAAGAGGGAGACAAGTTATGTAGGCTGTGGCCGTTCAAGAAATGTAGCGGTTGCTCGACCAAAGCCGGTCAAAGAATCGATTAGTAGTATGCCTGATATTGCAAAAGAGCAGACGATCAGGCGAGATGCTAATTGGAGAAGGACTGACCGGACCAGCCTTCCCGGAAAGCACGAGCATAGAGATTCGTAGTGTTCGTTCGGAGATTCCACTATACCCTTTTCACTCGGGAAAGCAACTCTAGCCTATATTCTTTGTCTTGAATCACAGAGTAAGGACAAGAGCTCGGACAACAACTATCACAACTGGAAATGCTAGAACTACTTACTAGCTATCTGACAGTAGTGAAGATATGCGAAAGAGGAAGAATGCGCTACATCGGATATTGCTGTAGTTGATGAAAGAGCTGTAGTGAAAGGCTAGTTAGGTACCGCAGATAGAGCATATTCCGACTGTAAAATTGGGTGGAACGCTCTCGTAGCAGCCTATTTGGAGCGATAAGAGAATGTTCATAGAAATTTTGGAGAAGACGTGTTTGTAAATTTATGAAATCATTCATGGGCTTGTAGGCGAGCCAGAAAGGTCCAAGATTCATTGGATCATTCAGCTGGGACAACCAAGATGTCTAAGAAAACCACTCTGGAAATTAGGGTGAGGTAATTATCAAAATCTTTTATGTGGCAATGTGTATTATACAATTAATTGCCTCTAAATTTCCAACATCTAAAATAAGCGTAACCAAATATGCTATCATTAGGACAGAGGCTGTGCGTGGACCTTTTAATAATTCTGCAAAATTGAATGTGATCCCTAAGCCACTGCTTAAAATTGAGAATTTAGGTGTTAGAAATTGTAGCTTCAAACGCCTTCTTAAACCAAAATATCTCCATGTAAATCCAAATCTCGTACAACGTTTCCCCAACACTCAAAGTTATCAGAAGATGAAGCAAAATGACATTGAAAAATCGAAGCTTTGTTTGGTCCAAGCAGAAAAAATTAAAGGTGTCATGATGAAAGCTAGCTTGACCAGTTTTCTTGATGAATGTAGTTGTCACAAAAGCCAAGTGCCCAATGCGTACGATGTGGTCCATTTATTTCCTACTAGTAAGAAAAGAAAATTAGGACCATTCTTTACGACAAACTTGGCCGAAAACCTGGTGACATAGTCGCAATCGGATTTATGAGCATTACATAAAGTTTAAGGCAAAAAGCTGATTCTTCAATGCAGAGGGCGACACATGGGAAAAAGGGTTTCTTGGTGAGTCATTTTTTAGCTGGAAGGACAAACGAGAATAGAGTTTATTGCCACAATCACGAATTATGTTCAAAATACAGACACAGATGGGAATAGTATACTCTTTCTGACTGGAGCATAACACAAGTACTACACTTAAATTTTGGTATAGTATCTCACCCATGCCTCTAGAATGAGCATTTTCTTTTTTGAATATATATATATATATATATATAAATATATGTCTTTTAGTTTTAGTATTTTATAGCTCGAAAAATTGATCCAACCACATTATGAAATCCTAGTACCACTATAAATATCTCTTATATTATTTTCTTAAACCAAGTTACTATTCATTGAATTTGACCATTCATAATTTCAGCTTGTGAGTATAGTGCCGAGGGTAAAATTTCCGTTTTATCATTTCATCAAAACCACCACATTATTGGTGTCGTCTGTGAGAAGATTGTGTCATGAGGAGTTGAATTTGATTTTAGCTCTGGGGGTGGCACTCGGCCCGTGGTCAAATTGACATCCTTGTGGATAATAGTAGATATATTCCTTCAAGTGTTCATGTTGGATCAAGTTTCTATCTCATTTTGGAAGTGAAGACATTCCTCGATTGTATGCACAATGTCACGGTGGAAGCAACAATGTTTGTCTGATTTGAGTCTCTTGGGATTATCTTTCATCTTCCTCGGTCAGTGATTGATCAGCATTATTATTCCGCCACGGCTATATTTCACTCCTAGGAGCATTTAGAGGGGAGTAGTGCGTGAATCTCATTGGAGGTAAGTGCTTGTGTTTCTCCTTTTTCTTCGACTCTTTTCCCTCCTATCTACTCTTCCTCCTGATGCTAAGGGAAGGGTCCGCAGCAATGAACTCCTCGATTCTATTGTATCTTTGTGATCACTAAAGCAAGTATTCTCGAGAGTTACGGGGTTTTTCTGCTATAGATTCTTTGAATCTTCCTGGTAGCAAATTTTGTTGAATAATGCTGGCCAATAACTCATGGTTGACATGCGACACCTTGTGCACTGCCTCCACAAACCTTTGAACAGTCTCTTTACTGCTCATCTTCTTTTTTGGCGAATGATGAACAGAAACTTTCTTGTTCATGGAGAAGTGATGCAAGAAACGTTGGGTTAACTGCTAGAGGTTGGAGATAGTTCCAGTGGGCAAATGGTTGAACCATGTCACGACACGCCTAAAGAGAGTAGTGCGGAAAACCTTGCAGTAGGCGGCATCACTCAAGTCGTACCAATCAATTTTAGCATAAAATTTGTCCAAGTGTTCTTGTGGATCCTTCATTCCATCATACTCGAAAATATTCAATATTTTAACACCTGTTGAAAGCGCTTCGGCTAAGATTACGGAACAGAAAGGGTTGCATTTATTTTTGAAAAAAACAATAGTTACATAATTATACAAAATATATAAGTTAATAATATTTCAGCGCATCCTTCAAGAACCAACACACCAACTAATAAAGTGAAATATCAAAATAAGAGGGTGTTTATAAACTCCTAACGCCTTATTCTTGAAAACTTTTCTCAGTAGACATTAAAAAAAATATATATCAAATACTTTTCAACATTTTATAAACTTTCAAATATTATATAAAATATTTCAAAAATTTATAAACTCAACCATACACCTTTGAAAAATTCAAATAAATCAGGTAAATTTCCAACACTAGCAAGCAGAACACTCATAAATGTAATGTCTCGAGACCCCATTAATGCATAAATTTGATGATTTGGTAATCCAAGATATAGTTTCACATAGGTATTTTTTTTTTAATCTAATGATAGGTATTCAATTATATGAAAGTAGTATATATGTCAGTTCCCAAAAGGTAATGCAAATTCATGATTTGTATATACTCCAAGACTAAAACCTCATCATATCCACCATAACTGTTGCAGACATCTCTAACACCAAACAGTTTTGGCTTATTCTGAGTGGTGAATCAGTAGTGACTGCTATAAATATGATAAAGCTCAATGCTAGGGTTTGGGGTCCATTCTAAATTTTTATATGAAGAATTATGTCAGTTCCCAAAGGAAAAAATGTCTTTTTTTCTTTTCGTGTCATTGAAAATTGCCATTATCTTTTTGATATCATAATTCTGACAAGTGTGATTTTGATATCATAAAATACTTTATTTTAGATAAATTCTAGGATATTTTTATTATTTTTTGAAATTGAAGTATTATTTGATCTGGACATATTGTAATATTTGAGAACAAACTATAAGAAATAAAATTTTACTTCTTTTTAAATAAAAGTATTATACAAATTTTATTTTTATATAAATTATAATTATTTGTACTTGAGATAAATTTTAGTATTTTTATATTCTTTTTTTGAAAAATTGACTTATTATTAGATCTGAAAATATTTTAATATTCGACAACATACAATAATATAATAATGAATTAATTTTTAAATTATAATTAATTGTATTTGAGCTACATTCTAACATTTTGTATTATTTTTTAAAAATTATTGTTTATATTTAAAAAATTTCCTAATATTTTTTATTTTTAAAAATAATATTTCTTCTTTATTATTCATGGTCAAAATTTATTAAAATATTTTTAGAATAAATAATGATTTAATTTAAAAATAATAAAAGATGCTAAAATTTATCTCAAATATTAATAATTATAAATTAAAATGGGGTAAATATTTTATAAGTCCCATAGATAATTTTTTTTTTAGTACAACAACTATGGCAGTTGACGCTTTTAATCCCATAATATTCAAAACCACGTTTTTTGGTGATTTTAGAACTCCTTAATCCAAAAATAAAATGCATTTTTAGTCCCGAACAACGCCTTTTTAGTTCCAAAATCACAACGCACATGACTTTTAGAGACTAAAAATACATGATTATGAGTTTTACGTGACTAAAACTGACGCCTGCCATAGTTATTGTACCAAAATAAATTCCACCCTTATTTTATGGGACTAAACATGCATTTTTCCCAATCAAAACTATTTTATTATTTATAATGAAATAAATCTTCTCTGTTTTTTATTTAAAAAAATAAAATTGATTTCTTATAGTTTGTTGTCAGAGTTTATTAAAATATTTTCAAACCAATTAATATTTTAGTTTTAAAAAATAATAAATAAATACTAGAATTTATCTCAAATATAAATAATTATCATTTAAAAATTAATTCATTGTTTAAATAAAAATAAAATTTATCTAACATTTTTATTTAAAAAATAATTTTAATTCTTATAGTTTGTGGTCAAATATTGAAACACTTACAAACGAAATAATAATTTAATTTTAAAAATTAATAAAGATCATAGTACTTATCTGTAGTACAAATAATATAATGTTAAATCTATGTTATTATATATATTGCAATAAAATTTTCCTGATATTTAAATTCTTTTCATGAAATAATTATTTTTTCTTATAGTTTGTGGTCAAAGTTAGTCAAAATATTTTTTGGGTACCATAAAACATGTTCTGAAGTCAAAAGTAGCGAAAGTCATGTGGACTTCGGCAGTTAACGGCAACGAACAGGCATGTATGATGCACAAGACTTTTTCGGACTAAAAAAATATATTTTTATATTTTATGATACCAAAAAGCAATTTCAATAGTACCAAAAAAATATTTTGTTTTGGATTCCATAAATATTAAGCAATTTTACCTATAACTGGAGTACTAAGACGGATGTAGAGGTAGAGACGGATTAATTTTGGAGTCTTTGGATTGATAAAAATTGAAAGTGTAATGCTTGAATTGCGTAGTTTGACGATAAAACTTCTAAATAGTAGTAACTTTTGATTGAGAGGGAGTTGTAAAATGATATGTATATGTATGTGATTATTGAGATTCTAACCCCCCATCACTATTGTCATGTCGGGCCACTGTTCATCGTGAAGCTCCATCATTTCCACCATTATTTATGTGTTCCTACAAAACTTTTTCATTTTTTTAATAGACCATTTAATTTTTATACTTTTTGTAGTTTTCTTTGAGACCTCATATTTTACTAGATTTTTACTAGGATCTTAGGGTATTTTTGCTCGAGTTTTATAACCTTATAAGATAGTCCAAAACTTAGCTCGTTTTGAAGATGGGAAAATTATTTTAGTCCATTTACTTTGCATACTATTAATTTTAGTCTTGTAAGTACGGTTTTTATCAATATAATCATTCAATTGACAAAAATGACAAAATTAAGTCATGTAATAGTTGAAAATTTCATTTTTTGTGAGAAAAAATGACATGACAGTCATGTCCGACACAAGAAATGACTTGATAGCCATATTGGAATTTTTGTGATCAGGTGACATGGTGCAAATTGAATAAATTTATAAATATTTATTACAAAAAGTATTAAAACCATTTGAAATTATCAACTACCATTTGAACTAAAATTGCAAGTTGTTAATAAGTTGCATGAATTTTTACATACACTATAGAATTTAAAATATAAAGTATATTTATATATCTAACAAGTATTTGTACAAAGACGCGTTATTATTTATATACTTTATATATTTTACGGATTCACTGGTATCTAAAAATACAAGCATCTATAAAGAGTTTATATATAAAATAATTATTCAAATTAGTACATTAAAAATCTAAATAAATAATTATGTATAATATATATATATATATAATATTTAAAATATTGTTATATTAAATATAAATACACAAGAAATTTGAAGTTCTTAATTTTAAAAACTATAATATGTATATAACAGTGAATTTGAGAATAAGAAATTATTACGTAAAATATATAAAAATTAGCATATAAAAAATATTATATAAGTTTTCTTAAATATATATATTTTCTGTGTATTTTCATTGTTAAGACACATATCAATATTAATTATATTATTAAATATCATAGCTTCAGGTTTAACTTTTTCTACATTTTTAGTAATATTAATATCAATCTTCAGGTCTGGACATATACTATACACCAACTTAGGTTGTATGTTTTGGTGAAAATTTGTACAAAATTGGTGATGTGAGTGAAATTAGGATTTGTTTTGACGAAGCATCCAATCAACCCTCCTAGACATGTAAGCAATGACTAGATTGCATTTTATGCGTTGTATTTTAGGGGTGACAATTTAAGAACTCTAGTTACAAAGAGCTGGTAATTAAATACCGATAATTAATTAATTTTGTACAATTCCAGAACTCCTTTATTTTTCGTTCATGTCATCAGCTTATATGTATTAGTACATGATTTTCACTTGGTAAATGACTTGTAAGCATAATGTTAATCTGATTGATTCGTAATATTATCAGCTAACAACACTACACAAAACACAGGAAATAAGTATCGAGGTATATTAATACGATAATCTGACAACAATATTTGGAACAAAGTTGATATACAAAATAATTTAAATTAAATTCTTCACATTCTGACTTTACGAAAAGGGGACTGAAATATTGTTCACAAATTGGGCAATAAGTACACAAAAACTGCTAGTCTTTTGTATCGGAAAAAATATTATTTTAGTCCGCTAAGTAATTTTAATTTTAGTCCGATAATTATGTCCATTTTTATTTAGCTCCAGTAACTTACAAAATTGCTTACTTTTAGTTTCTGACAGATTTTCGAACAATTTTACCCCTATGCAACTTTTGAAAGACAGTTTTAGTCCATACGCACTCATAGGGGTAAAATTGTTCGAAAATCTGTCAGATGACTAAAAGTAAGCAATTTCGTAAGTTACTGGACCTAAACAAAAATGGACAAGTTATCGGACTAAAATTAAAGTTAGGCATACTTAGCGGACTAAAATAATACTTTTCCCCTTTTATATCTATAGTCCTTAAAGTATCACCCCCTAATACACAAAAACATAAAATGCACTTTAGTCATCAATTACATGGCCCAGGGGCTGATTGGATAATTGCACAACAAAACCCCAATTAAAAAATTATAATTTCGACCATGTCAGCAACTTACTGCGTGTTAGAAAATTTTGGGTCCTCTAATTACTAAAAAAATATCGAATTACGGGTTATAATTTATCATTTATATAATTAGAATTCTTAAACTATCCCTTCTAATATATAAAACAGTAAATATAATTTAACCAAGAAAATAAATAAATACAAACAAGAGATATTGTTCTATGAAGTTGAGGGTTCGAACTTCGAACCCTGTACTCTGAGATATTGTTCTACTCTATTGTAGGTGTTGTCTATTATTATAATATGTGTTGTTTAGATATTATTTATCCGATAGGATATTATTGTACTGCATAGTAGGTGTTGTCTATTGCTATAGTAGGTGTTGTTTAAATTTTATTTATTCGATATTATTAATTAGGGTATGATTATTACAATATTAATTATGTTTGTTAAATATTAATATTTTATAAAATTATTATAATTAAATTATATTAATTAATAATAATTCGTCGCATCAAATAAAATTAAATAGTGTTTCCCTTCAGTGTACGTTTGCTTTCTTCCATTTGGAACTCTGAACTTAAAGAAGCACGTGAATGGCACATACCAATTCTATCAAGAAACTTAACTGGGAGTTCACTTGGTACAAAAAATTGCAAATGTTTTAGAATTAAAGGATACAATACGATGAAGTTAATAATATTGAGATCAAAACCACAAATAACTTAAATTGTGGGGTTTAAAATGCAAATTTCACCCCAATAAGAGACAAGGGAAAGGGCAAACATCAGAAATGAAAGTGAAAGAAACATATTTGCTACGATTTGGGGGGTCTTCTTTCCCTAAATCAGTTAGCACTAGCTTTTATACTAAGTAAATTTAAATATTTTAATTTTTTAATATATACAATTTAAAATTACTAAAACTATATAGTTTAATACTTGAAAATCATTAAATTAGTAAACTTGGTCTGTAAATTAACTCTAGGTAGTTAATTTTTCATCTTTTAAGTCCCCTCTTTTTCTTAAACGAGTAATTTGTTGATCACCTCATGTATTTGCGAATTCTATAATATTATTTAAAACAAGATATTTATTTAATAAAAAATATAAAAATAATAAATTAAAGTAAAGTATACTTATAGGACTATTTTATCATCATTTTTGTAACTTACAAGACTCTAAAAAAGTAAAAAGTATATTTATAGGACTAAAAGTAATAGGGGTAAAATTAAAGGACGAAAAAATAAATTTCAAAAAAATATAAATATAAAACTATTAGTGTTACAGAAGTTGTTCCAAAATGTGGTCCAATTACTTTAATAGGAGGCCATCCGAAAAATTTTATAAAGTCAACTTCATTATCCGGTCAAAATTTGTAATGGTTCCTCTGGCTGTTACAATATCCGAACCAAAATAGTAACGGTAATTGTAAAAGTTGTTACTAATATTTTGAAATGTCTATCAAAAGAATGGATGGAATGCGGTTCCATTTCTTAAAAACCTTTTATAAATTTAATCTTGTAGTTCCTAATGTCATTTCAATAAATTATTCTTTTTCTAGTGATAGTACCACCTTTGGTTGAAATTGACGGAGTCATGACAAAATGATTACACAATTTGTTATTTTCATCTTTTGTCGTTAAAACACAACGGCAAAAGACTTGTTAGAAACACTCGCCGTTAGTTGGGAAACAATATTTTTCATCTTGTAACTTCGGATTTTTCCACTTTTGATCCCATTGATTATGAAATATCACTTTTGGTCCCGTAACTTTAAAAAATAATTTTGGTCCCATTTTCATCAGATGTTTAACGGAAAAGGCCACATGGCCGTTAAGTGCATAGACCAAAAGTAAGAATTCTTTAATATATTGGATCAAAAGTGTAATAATCTAATGGCTACGTACTAAGCACGTAATATTTTTTGTTAAAAATATATAACGAAAATGTGTCATGGGACCAAAAGTACTACTCTTTATAAGTTATGGAACCAAAAATGATAATTCATAATTAATGAAATCAAAATTTAAAAATTCCTTGTATTATTGAACGAAAAGTATCATTTCCCCTGCAGTTAGTCAATTGAAGGGCGGAAAAAGGACTCAAATCAAAACTTGTAAATTCAGTCTCGTAGAATAAACCCATTTTAGAGAAAGTCTTACACATTATAGGTAAGCCAATTTTAACTAAAGGTGGAATTATTTTTAAAAATTCGTAAAACAATTTATGGGTATTTTTGAGGACCCATCGCTTGAGAAAGCTTACCTTGTATTTGGATTTGTGTTTTAAATATTTTATTTTGTGTTTTGATGATAGAGAGAAAATAATAGAGATAAGTAAGTCTGTGTTGAAAATAAATGATATATTTGGATTTGTGTTTTGGGGTAATTTAAAATATTTTAAAATAAGTGGTATAGATTTGATGTTCGAATTTGGGAGACACAAATCAATGTTCATTGTCAAATCATATATATTTTTATATATAAATATGTATATATTTATATTTAATGTTGTATTTTTTTTAGACAAAAATTACTGTTTATTGTCAAATTATATCTATTTTATATTATATATATATAAATATATATATCATATATAGAAAGTTGAAAAATAAAAAAACACACAAATAAGGTATAAAAACACAAAAACAAGCATCGAGTGTGTTTTATCTTATATCGGAAAAGACGAAAACATAAATCCAAACACAGCTGTTTTATGCTTGTGTTTCTTCCTTTCTTTAGTTCTTGATTTGAAGTTCATTTTTGTTGGGCAATGATGGGATATAGACTTATAGGAGGAAAGACTTGGAATCTTCTTTATCAATCAACTTTGGCCTTTCAATCAGTAGTGAAGTGGCCCCATTGTTATGATAGTTAAGCTCCCTCATATTCTTCTTCTGTGGCTATCAATATAATTGTTCCATAATTAGATTGTGTGGTGGAAAAAATAAATAAATTGACTTATATCTATATTTATATTACACTATTATATATACAACACACTAAAAATAAATAAATTAGTTGAAATCGTAACAAATAATAAATCTACTATGATTAGAAAAAATCAATGTGTAAATGTGGTCGTTGCTACGACCAATTAAATTATTTATTATGATCTTTAGCTATTACTAATGTTTTAATCTCGTTTTTGAAAATAACGGATGATATAAATACAATCGTTGCATAACTATGTTAATTAGTATTCAACACATTGTTGCTTCTGATTATGATGATTAAACATGACAAACAAACATATTTCTAGGGATGTTTGTATTTCATGACGTAAGTTAATTTAACCTAACTATATTTGGTTTTTTTAAAGTTATTTAATATCGTGAAATATTTCCATGAGTGCCTTATTTCGGAAAAAATTGAAAAAAGAATCATTGTGTTTGGATTTGTGTTTTGTGGAAATAGAGAGATAAAAATAAAAATAAATAAATATGTGTTAGAAATAGTATATATGTTTGGATTTGTTTTTTGAGATAATTTAAAATATGTACCGTATATTTAATATTGTGTTTTTGGAGAAAAAAATTACTGTTCATTGTCAAATCATGTCTTTTTTATATATATTTATGTATATGTGTGTGTGTGTATATATATGTATGTATTTATGCTGAAACAGTTAAAAACACCAAAATAATATTTTTTTATATGATGACAAATATTGAGTATGTTTTGACTCAATCTGAAGATAACTTGAAAATAAAAATAAACGTAGTGAATGATTTTCTCTCTCTCTCTTTTTTTTTTTTTTTTCTAATTTAGTGGCTCTTTTCCTCATTAGAATGTCATTTCTGTCTCTTTTTTCCATAATTGAAAATCAGGAAAGTCATTTTCTCTCTCTTTTATATTCTATTATTTCATCATCCATACTATATTATTAAGGGAGAACACCTCTTTGGTGTTTCTTCCTTTTTTTAGTCTGCTATTCTTTATTTTATTTAATTATTTTAGCAGTTTTTTTTTTTTTACTCAACCTCTATTTTTTTCTCTCTCAACTTCCATATTTTTTCGTATCCTACTTTTTTCTAAATAACTACTCACAATCTTTATGTTTTTAATATTTTTTTTATTTAATTAAAATATATAATTTGTAAATATAAATGTTCCAATTGGAATTTTCTCTTAGACGGTCTTAATTTTTATTTTAATACACTTTGTTAGTATCAATATATTTGAATTTGACTAAATAAATAAATAGATTGGAACTCTTTTAATTTCAAATCAACATATTTGCTACTATTTCTTTTTTTATGTTTTGGCCACTATAGAAAATAAAACTAAGATGATATATGTTAAGACTATAGAAAAAATAAAACAAAGTGCTAGTTGAATATTTGGGGCATTTAAATGTATCTTTGACCCTGTAATTTAGGTGATTCGATGTTTTGTCTTTTAATTTTTTAGAATAGTATTCTAGTCCTGCATATTTTTAATTTTTACGATTTCAACCCTTTTCCTGCTAGAGTTCATCCTTCTCGTCGAAAAAATGCATGTACATCTCATATGACCTTTTAAAATTAGGACTATTTTTTCATTATTTTTGTCCTTTAACTTTCTAGGATAGCATTTGGGTCTTACATCTTTTATATTTTCACGATGTTAGTCCTTTTTTCTTATCGGAGATTACCCTTCTTGCCGATAAAGGCCCACTAGATGAAATAATGCTTTTTTTTATATTTAATTATGATGGTTAAAAGCAAAAAATCATTGCGAAACTAATTAAACCACAGTTGTACAATGACTTTAGATATTGTTTATGTAAGCGAGGTCAAAATATTTGCTACAACTAAAATATCGTGGCAAATATTTGAAAGAGACAAGTGGATCGGCCCGAGAACGCGCAAGCAAAAGCGAGAGACGAAATAATAACGTAAAAATTAAACGGGCATACCTAAGGGTGTACCCTTGGTGTTTTCCGGCATTTGATGTAGTTTGGAAAATTAAAAATCAAATATTCATATGAGGATATGGTTGAGAAACGAGAGGAGAAGCATAAATTTTACAAAAAACCGACGAAATTACCTCTTGAAAATTCAAGCTCCCAACCGGCTAGTTGCATTGAATTATTCACCCAAGATTCCAACATAGGAACCCTCTAGAGAAAGTCAACACTACCCCGGACATTGATCTCTTTGCTAGAAGAGATCAAGACCAAAGTCTCACCTAGTGAGAGAGGGGAGGGGCGGTCGACAGTAAGAGAGAGAGAGATGGAGAGATTTTTGTGTGTTGTGTATTGTGTAACTATTTCTTAAATAATTATACACAATACATATATATACATTGTATAGATAAGTAGGAATGTGTCTAGATACATTTCATTCATCTATAAGGTAACCCTTTCATCTATATGGTATGATCCAATCATACTATATAGAGAGGATTCTAATCATGGCCTAGTTTGCACTTTTTCTCAGTCAATTCCCCTTCCATCAATTTGCTAGTGGCCCTTAATTAGTGGGCCGAATTTATAAAAAATAAACTCAAGGCCCAATGAATTTTAATGAAATCTAATTTAATAAAATCCAACTAATTAAGCCCAATAGGTCTACTCCAATTAAATACATAAGCCCAAAATGTCTCTTAATTAATAAATTCAATTTATTAATTAATTAAGACAAGCCCAATTAAATTAATCTAATTAATTTAAGTTTAGGCTATACATCCAATGAATCACCATGTGTGAGTAATCCGATTACTTATATCTTGCCGAATTAATTTCAAATTAATTTTTTGTTCTTCTGCGGTGATTTATGTGTGGCTCAACTTAATTAAATCATTTTTTATCAACCCTTGACCAAGAAAGCCTACTACCATGGGTAGTCGTCTAGCAACGGTCTATAACACTAGAGACTATGTGAATGTCCGTCTGAACATTTAAGCATTCAAATTTATACGGGTACGATCCTTTGGTCTACCGTCTCCCAACTTTAGTCTAGGGAATAGAATTTGATGTTGGTTCTCATTCTGAACTAGGTGTCTAAGTTTTAATACTTGAGATCGTGTTACACTTAATTGTTCGACCTAGGAACCTCTTTTTTCTATTCGACCAATCACTGTGGTCATAGGTTCATAAGGCGTGAATGTGTCTCCAAGTACATAGGAGATACCTCCGTTATGTACTAACAAGGGACGAATCCTCTTCTTAAAACTCATCGTCCTCGCTGCATACTTCCACTGCACTGCACAAGACTTATAATGATCATTCCTATAACATAATCACCTCTCGCCAGATCCAAGATACAATCATCATATGAACGTGATTGTCGTGGTTCCTCAAGTTTGAGGACTAATCCCGTACTATCGGAGCCAGGGATTCAAGTCATATCGACCAAGCCTCCAAGGCTTCCATATGACAATCCCCACGAGTCAGTTCAGTCGATTCGGTACCTAGTCAATCAACCCACTAAGATAGCATAGACGTACGACATCTATCGCCGACGAAATGTGGCACTCATTAAATGAATACAACTCTTAGTGCAAGTCTCCATAAGACACTCGATGTCTAATCTTGAGGTCCTTGACTTGGAACATTTCAGACCCAACCCCTTGGCAGTTGATTTCATGACCGTCATCCAATACGCGGTCCAACTGCACAGTTGTCTAAATGGTCTATGGGTTTTGTTGTGATGTTTAAGCAAATATGAACATACAGAATGAGCACAACAAAAAAAAAGGCCAATAACAAACACTCATTTTATTCACTAAATAATATTATATAATATTTTGCATTATCAAAACATATTACATCTAGGCCAATCTAATTGGCTTTCTACTCATCTATCCTAATAATATTTTGGTCATAGGTAAAACCATATCGAATGTTGGATTAACCGTAAAAAATAAGTTTTCATATTGATTTTATCTTACTGTAGTCGATAGTATTGATTTACTATAATTTTTGTCGCAGTGATTATAGAATAGAAAATAGTCATTTTTTTATAATGAGGTGAACTCCGAAGAAAAAATGACTAAAATTGCAAAAATTAAAAAAATGCAGCACAAAATTATTACCCTATAAAGTTAAATTACAAAAACACCAAATACCCTAAATTACGGGACCAAAATTGCATTTCATTCATATTTTGGTTCTATAGTTAAAAAATGAGGGAAAATAGATAATATACAGTTTAAAACATGAAAATCGATCACAAATTCCAAACTCGAAAAGGTCAAAGGTCTCAAAAAAAGCCTCTAAAACTCGTCTAAAGAAGACGAAGGTCTGAAGTTGTTAAAATTACTTGCAGATTGGCCCTGTACTCTGCCCAAGAGATTGCATTCATCTGCATATTGAAGAAAGAGGAAGAAGAGCTAAAGTATCTGAAGCTAAAGTTGCTCTCGCATTTCTTAGTTGTTACACGACTTTTATCCTGTTAAGTAGGAATGCGTTTCTTTATAGCTGTTAGTTGTTCTTTCTTTCTTACTTATAGAAGCGCTATCACGCTTTATAGGTTACTTAGTCAGTTAATTAGTTCCTAGTAGTTTATTCTGTTGCTTTGTGTTTATAAAGAGGCATTCGTCCTCTTGAGCTGTATCAGTGTGACAACCAGCAACTGTAAAAGGCTTTCTTGCTTCTTGAATGAAATGATAAGTTTTTCCATGGCTTCACTGCGCATTAATCTCTATACTTTTACATGGTATCAGAGCCATCATTGATGATCTCTGATTACCTCCTCTTTTCTTCCTTATTCACATACATACCTTAAGATTTCTTCTTGTCCCTTGATCAAAACAGCCATGAGAGAAGAATCAGAGAATTTCAAAATACATTCCAGTGAAAACCCATAATTAAGCCTGGTTACAACATCTTTGGATGGATCAAACTTTCTATCCTGGAGTAGATTTGTTAAATTAGCCTTGGGGGCTAAGATGAAGATAGGCTTCATTAATGATGAAGCTGTCAAACCCACAGAAAATGGAAAAGAGCTCGAGCAATGGGTGAGGGCTGACAATATGGTAACATCTTAGATATTGAATTCAATATCCAAAGAAATCGTTAAAAGTTTTATGTACACTAAAACTTCAAAGGACCTGTGGATTGAGCTAGAGACAAGGTTTGGACAAAGCAATGGTCCAATGATATATCGGCAGAAAAGGGAGATGATTTCAATCACTCAAGGTACTTTGTCTGTGTCTGCTTATTTCTCCAAATTGAAGAAAATATGGGATGAATTGGCTAGCATAGTGCCAACTCCAGAATGTAGCTGTGGTGCAATGAAGGTCATTACAGAAATGAAAGAATCAGACCAACTGATGCAGTTCTTGGTAGGATTAAATAAAACGTATGATCAATCAAGAAACCAAATCTTGATGATGGATCCACTACCAAGCACGAGCGGAGCTTACTCCATGGTGCTAAGAATGGAGAGCCAAAAGGAAATCAATCCCAGCAATGTGTGTCCACCACAAAATATGGCTATGCAAGTCTAATAAATCCCAGATTTGCAAAAACTTTTGAAAAACCAAAGGGATTTCAGAAAAGAAGAAACAATGTTGACTAATAAATCCCAGATTTGCAAAGAGTGTGGAAAAACTGGACACACAAAGGAAGTTTGCTTCGAAATCTATGGATTTCCTGATTAGTATAAAAATCTTGTTGAACAAAGTAAAGGAAACAACAGAGCCTCAATAGCTACAGAATCTGCAGAACAAGTCCACAATGCAACAAGTGAGGGAACTGTTGCTGAAATTGTAAGAACTAAACTCCAAAAATATTTTGGAGGAATGGAACATGGAGCATCCACAAATAACAACATTGCAGGAGCTGAATATTATGGTAAATATTTTAAAGCCTCTTTTATAAATAAGCTGTGTTGCAATTTATGGGTTATAGACAGTGGTGCTACCACACACATGTCTAATAATCTAGCATCCTTTGACTGACTTAATACTAGCAAGACTAGTTCCTCTATTCATCTTGCTGATGGTACACAACATTCTGTCATTAAGACAGGAAACATACTTTTATTTGATAAAATTCCTTTACATGATGTTGCTTATGTTCGTAAACTGAGGTTTAATCTTCTTTCTGTCAGCAAGCTATGCAGCAAATCAGATATTGTTTTTAAATTCTTTCCTACCTATTGTATAATGCAGGACCAGAGGACTAAACAAATCCTTGGAGTAGGGAGCTTAATAGGCAAGTTATACATCCTTGACAACCATTCTATGCAACAAGAACACATAGATAGAATTTTAGCTTCAAATTCTGATCTTAGTTTGAATGTTTCTAGCACCAATTATGAAGTATGGCATAGAAGGTTAGGCCACATTTCTGACAATGTAATGTTGCACATTGGTTTCATAAAAGAAAACGAAGTTTCAACACAGACTTGTGACATCTGTCCCCAAGCAAAACAACAAAGGTTACCATTTCCCTTAAGTGATTCTTGCTCAAAAGATATCTTTGATTTAGTACATGTAGATTTGTGGGGACCATACAATGAATTTTCTATATCTAAATGCTCCTATTTCCTCACTATTGTGGATGACTTAAGTAGATGCACTTGGACCTTTTTGATGAAATATAAGTCTCAACTGCTATCATACTTATTGATTTCCATAAAATGATCATGACTCAATTTGATAAAAGAATAAAGATCATAAGAACTGACAATGGTACTGAGTTTCAAAGCACACAATGTCAAGATTTTTTCAAAAGGAAAGGCATAATACATCAAACCTCATGTACCTATACACCACAACAAAACGGGATAGTTGAAAGAAAACATAAACATCTACTTCAACTAGCTAGATCCCTTATATTTCAATCTAATCTTCCTAAGATGTTCCGAACAGATGCTATCTTTACTGCCACTTACATTATAAATAGAATTCCTACACCTCTTTTAAAGTGGAAGACACCTTATGAGATACTATATAAGAAACCTGTCAACTATAATCTTTTTAGAACCTTTGGGTGCCTATGTTTTGCTACAAACACCTTTCCTAATACATCCAAATTTGATCCTAGAGCTTCTAAATGTGTTTTGCTAGGATATGCTAACAATGAAAAGGCTATAAACTTTATGATATTAAAAAGGGAGTGATGATAGTGTCCGAAGATGTCACTTTTCAAGAGCATGTGTTCCCATATATGGGACAACAAACTGATCCTATAACCTATTCTACACTGCCTTAGATTCTGAGATTGACTCATTAGGAAATGAAGATGATATTGATGAAAATAATGAACCCTCATTACTTCCACCACAAGATCAGACCCTCCTCACACAACTTGAACCCTCTAATCTGCCTAGAAGATCATCTAGAACCACCTCAAGACCTGTGAGATGCAGGACTTTATATGTTCTCAAGTTTCAGAACAAACAGACTTATTGATTGCCACTTATACTGCAAATATGAATGCTTGTTTCCTTGTAGCTTCTTCTCATGAAGAAGAACCAAAGTCCTAAAATCAAGCTATTAAAAGAAAAGAATGGAAGGATGCTATGAAAACAGAATTAGATGCTTTAGAAAAGAATAACACATGGGATATAGTTAAATTGCCTGATAATAAGAGAACAATATGTTGTAAATGGGTGTATAAACTCAAGCTTAACTCTGATGGAACTATTGATAGATATAAGGCTAGATTAGTTGCTAAGGGATACAACCAAATACCTGGTATTTGATTTTTTGGACAGCTTCTCATCTGTAGCCAAAACAGTTACAATTAGAACTCTATTAGCTGTAGCTACTAAACTCAATTGGCATGTTCATCAGTTTAGATATTAATAATGTTTTTTTATATGGTTATATAGATGAAGAATTGTATATGCAGGCACCTGAAGGCTATGACATTGAAAAGGATCATGTCTGTAAGCTAAAAAGATCTATATATGGCTTGAAACAAGCCTCTAGACAATGGAATCATGAATTTACTTCCAAACTGGAAGCTTATGGTTTTGTGCAATCCAAATATGATTATTGTTTGTTCACTAAAACTACCTCTACTGGCCTATATTGTCAACTTGTATATATAGATGATGTTTTAGTGACAGGATATTCAGAAGATGAAATCACTGAGATAAAGAAGTATCTGGACAGAACCTTTACAATCAAATACTTGGGCACAACTAGATACTTCTTGGGCCTTGAAATTGCAAGATCAAAGGCAGGTATGTCTGTTACTCAAACAAATACATCATTGATATTATTAAGGATGCAGGTATGTAGCATGCAAAGGCAGCAGCTACACCACTGCCTTCTGGAATCAAACTGAGTGAACATGAACAAGGACAATTGGAAAATCCAGAGAAATATAGAAGATTGTTGGGGAAGTTGCTGTATTTGGGATTCAGTAGGCCAGATATATGCTTTGCAACCCAACAATTGAGCCAATTCATACAACACCCCTGTCAACATTGGAATGTTGTTGTCCATCTTGTCAAGTACTTGAAGGGAACTCTCCACAGAGGCTTCTATTTAACAGCTACTCAAAATTTTGACCTAACATCCTACTGTGATGCGGATTGGGCCAGATGTAAGGATACAAGAAGATCAGTGAGTGGTTTCAGCATATTTTTGGGTGGAAGCTTGATTTCTTGGAAGACCAAGAAGCAAGCAACTGTATCACGATCCACTGGATAAGCAAAGTACAGGAGCATGACATCTACTTGTGAGTTATTTGGATACACAATTGACTTGGAGAATTTCAAATTAAGGTGCCAACCCCCATTCCCTCTTTCTGTGATAATCAATCTGCTCTTCACATTACGGCAAACCCAGTTTTCCATGAACGAACAAAATATCTGGAAATTGGTTGCCACATAGTACGTGACAAATATAAAGAGGGGTTCTTAGCTCCACAACACATAGCTTCAAAGAATCAGGTTGCAGACATTTTCACTAAGGCGCTTCCAGGACCAAGCTTTGCATCATTTGTTTCCAAGTTAGGACTTATCAATATTTTGACAAGTCCACCTTGAGGGGGGCCTGTTAAAATTACCTGCAGCTTGGCCCTCTACTCTGCCCAAGAGATTGCAGTCATCTGCAGATTAAAGAAGGAGGAAGAAGAGCTACAGTATCTGAAGCTGAAGTTGCTCTCGCATTTCTTAGTTGTTACACGACTTTTATTCTATTAAGTAGGAATGCGTTTCTTTATAGCTGTTAGTTGTTCTTTCTTTCTTACTTATAAAAGCACTATCATGCTTTATAGGTTACTTAGTCAGTTAATTAGTTCTCAGCAGTTTATTCTGTTGCTTTGTGTTTATAAAGAGGCATTCATCCTCTTGAGTTGTATCAGTGTGACAACCAACAACTGTAAAAGGCTTTCTTGCTTCTTGAATGAAATGATAAGTTTTTCCATGTGTTCACTATGCATTAATCTCTATACTTTTACAGAAGTATTCCAAAACTCTAAAAAATACGAAAGTCTAAAAAAGACCCCCATGATCTAAAAACGATGAAGTCCTGGAAAAGACATTCATACTTCATCTAAAAAAACATTCAGTAATTCATCTAGAAAGGACTATCAATATCATCATCCGGAAAAAGCATGCAAGATACAAGTTATTGTAGGAACATTTGTTCCCTTACCTTCATTGCTTTGGATATTTGGTAGAAATTCAACTTCCTTCTCGCCGATGACTGCTTCAAGTTCAGCACTAGAGGTCCCAACCTCGATAGCATCTTATTGTTTTATCTAGAGCACATATGTTACCGAAGGTCTAGCACAAAACTACATTCTCAGCAACAAAGAACTTCCACGTCTCTAAAAACCCTAATATGTATAGATCCACTATGATCACTAGCTCATTTTAATATCTACGGTACACGTAAAATCGTAAAATTAGGTCTCCATATAAATATTGGTCCTCCATGTGACGGATAAATTTAAGCACCCACTCTTTCTTAATACCTTCATTATCTTTTCCAGTTATAGACTAACTTAAGCATAAGAGGAACAATGTCTGGACTTCCCCGACATGATTTTAGTAATTGTATATTTTGCAGATCTTATTTTGGAGATTCAAACCATACCCATTTGAGTAGAGGTAGCTATCATTCAAAGATAGGAGGAAATAAACAAAATAAATGAATGTTATCCCTTCTTTATCAATAAAAATTGAATGATAAAGTTCACTTAACTATTTTATTTAAAGAAATGTAAAAAATAATGCACACGAATAAAGTGTCATTTAACTGTTTTGAAAATGCCGAGTATTAGCTCATCAAATTCACAAATATAATATAGGATGGATCTTTTTGGTACGTTTTAAAATTGAAGGGGAAATTTTTGGGCAGAAAGCATATTTCAGGGTGTAAAGTGTAATTAGTCCTAAAATCTACGGACCAAACAAAAAAAAAGTATTCAAATCAGATTTGATCAAATTAAGCTAATCACGCATAGCAAACTTGATATACTTGTATGTGAATTTGGCCACTTTTTCAAATTGTACATTAATCATATAATAAATATATTATACTTACCGTATAAATGTTATTGATTCAAATTTGATTAAGAGAGTGTTTGGCTAAGTTTATAAGCTCCTAAAAATATTTTATATGTTAGAGGGCTTATAAGCTCCAATAAAGTATTTGGCAATTCTTTTTTAAAAAGCTTATAAGATCTCAAAATAAGATGTTTTGGATCTTATAAGCTCATTTAAAAAAAGTTAACTTTCCTAACTTTTTCTGTAAGATCTTATAAGCTATATAAAATTAATATGTCATAAGACAAAAATATTCACATTCATACACTTACACACTCTATCCCTCACTCTCTCTCTCTCTCTCTCTCTCTCTCTCTCTCTCTCTCTCTCTTTCACACACACACACATTCTCTCTCTAGAATTCAAAAAACTATTTTTACTATTTAATTTTTCTAATATTGAAAAAAGTGAAAATACTCAATTGTTTAATAATAAATTATTATAGTTAAATAAAAATAAGATTGGTATTGATATTATATTTACTGAAAAAATATAAATTCAAAACATTATAAGTTATACGACTAAAAATAATCACTGCATTAACAAAGAAAATATAAATTATATATCTATATTAATATTCAACTAGCATGAATGTACATATATATTATTTTTATGCAAAAGTTTAGGTAATTATTCTTCATTTTTTTAATTATAGAAAGATTATCGATTAAACTTTTATTTGGATTAAACTAATGTGTACTATTTATAAAAATATTTTTATTTTTTTTAAAGCAAACGAGAAATAATAATTTATTCGATTCTAATAGTATTATACCCATTTTAGTCATTTTATAAATAAAAGACCTTATTATGCCAAACACCTTAATATATTATAAGATATTTTCACATCTTATAAGTTTTAACATCTTATTATTCAAACACTTTAGAATCTTATTTTTAAAATAAGATCCAACATCTTATAAATTTTTAAAATATTTTATAAAATATAAGAACTTATAAAAAATTTAAAAAAAACTTAGTCAAACAACCTCAAAATCGAATCTCGGCAGGAATTTACAAAGAGACTCCAATCGGTCGGAAGCAGTAACCATTGGCTAGGCAGTATCAATCTAGGATGAGTGCAATGAAGGGGCACTCCTTGCAGGCACGAAAGGGCAAATTACACTGCCAAAAGAGAGGGATTGATAGCTCAGTTTTTGTGTTTTAATTTGTTGAAAGCGACGGAGAAGTGACATATGAGAACAGTTGCTTGAGAGTTTCTATGCTTAAACAGTACGAGAAGAGTCATCTTTTCTTGTATTGACAAACGACTCCTAATGTCCTATATAAGTGTGTAATAACTAGGTCTCCAAACGAGTCGGAAAAATATTTAGGTTCGAACTTGAATTTGATAATCTTGATATTTTTTACTCAAGCTTGTGCTTGAGATCGATTTTGCTCAAACTCGAGCCCGTTTAATAAAATTTAAAATTTTAATTAATATTATAAAACAAATTTAAAAATACTCTTCTGTTCTGAATTAAATTGATGGAAAAGATTTATCTTGCATTAAATAACAAAAATATTCTTTATTTTCTTTATCAGAACTAATAATTTAAGTCATAAAATACGTTGATTGTTAATATGAAATTAAATTTATAATAATAATTTAGATATTTTTATGGATTTATGATTTATAAAATTTGAAGTGTTAAATAATTTATTTAACAAATGATAGCATACATAAGTTTTTAATTATTTTCATTATATTGATAATTAGTTTAGTAATAACATAATTTTTGCAAAGATGTATAGATATATGTATTAAATGATTTTATTATTTATACATAAAATTTAAATATTTCAATATTATATTTGAAAGTATATGAGTGGATATAAAACATTCATTAAATATTGGAAGTATATCATCTTTATAAGAAGTTTCTCTAGCTAGATAAACTCGTTTTTTGAACCCTTTAAGATAAGTCCTTAAATTCTATTTTAATCAAGCTTTTGTAGACCTTTTGGAAAATGAAGCTATTAAAAAAAGAGCTCGCACCATCCTTCTGATCAAAGAGAGGAATAGGGTAAGACGCCACCGATCCTATAGCGGCTGAAGACCAGGTTGCAAGCCTGTCTGTAAGCCAAGATTCAGTCCGACTAGCACTATTCTGACTGAAAGGAAGAATAGAGTAAGCTGGTCTACTTATCTTATCTCCTATGGACTATGAGTTATGAGTTAGATGTTCGAATTACAGGAGTTAGCAGTCTGAGTTTGTAGTTCTGTGTTGATCTATTGACTTATGAGCTTCTTTCTTTTCCTTTTCTCTTCTTTACTCTTCTTTAGCAGGCTTTTAGTTGTCTTACAGACTCTTGAAGAGCTATAAAAGAGTACTAAAGCTCAACCAAATTCGGACCACCATCTGAAGGGGACCTAAGCAGCCGTCAGCAAGGGTCAGGATCTGCTTTGGTTTACCTCCGAAATGGGGCTTCAAACAATAAAAAAAATACTGAAAAAGAAGTTGATACTAAAACAGATTAGCCATGTGTTTCATTAAATAATTATTAAAAAAAAGTACTAAAAATAACTAGATCAATGATTAATCTTTTTTAAATAGATATTAAATAACATAAAATTCATATAAATAAAAAATTGAGATATTAATTGAATATAAATATATAAATACTAAAAAGAATGAGGGCGGGGAACAGCAATATTTGAGCTCGAACTCAACTCATCAGAAACCCCAGCTTCAAATCACTAGCCTGCTTGACTTGTTTTACAGCCTTAGTATGTATACATAGATTTATATGTGTATGTATATGTATATACTTTCCCATTTGAATTTTTCTTTTTCTTTTTTTCAAATATTCTAATAGTTGTTTTATGGAGACATTACTCTAATTCAAGATGCCAGTAAATTGTAAACTATTAATTAAAGAAACAACAGTCTAAAATGAATTAAAAAAAAAAAAAAGTCCATCTTTTTCCAGCCGTCATCATATGAAACCTTCATTACTCTCTCCACTAACTTAACCCTACTTTTAGGAGAAATAATGTGAAATTACATACCAAAAAATATATATATGAATATACCAGATAAAATTTTCACATAAGTCTAACTTTCAAATTTTTTATCTGAGGCTCTGTATCTACAAACACTAGATAAATCAAATTGGAATGGAGCATGTCTGCAATAATTGTTCGAATTAATTTTAATCAAATTGTGAACGTGTGCATTAAACACCAAGAAAAATCTAATTTGCCGGACCCAAAAGTTTACGTGATTCAAAAAATTATTCCACAGCCGCAGTTGCTTAAGATCAGTTTCAAGTAAAAGTCACCAATCAACTAAATTTGGGGGGGGGGGGGGGGGGGGGATGGGGATGGTAGGCAACTTTTCCCTTTTGCTTTGCCTTCTCCATGTTGTGGATGCTTTCCAAAAGTTGAGTTGAAAGGTGAGTGAAGGTAGAAATCTTCATCAACATTCAAGGTGCATAGTTGGTTAGGTTGGTCCATAACTAACACGGAACAGCTTGAAAAAATTCGACCAAAGACTAACCCACTACTATTTATGGGCTATCTTGAGATGGTCCTGAATCTCTGGGCCCCAATTGGGTCCATTTTGAACTAAAACCCAACTCATAAACCGGACCGATTGAGGCCCGAACCAAACCCACATCAGGCCTGAATATGCTTGTTTAATTTTTTTTTTATAATATTGAGATTTTTTTATAAATAATTACTTAAATTTATAATTGTCTTGAGAAATAAATAAATAATAAATTAAATCACAAAAAAAATTATATATAGAAAAATAATAGTTAAGGATATATATAATGAATTTAAAAAAGGCCCAACAGGCCCGTCCCAAGATCAGGTGGTCCTGGGCCACTGGCTAGGCTAGTCCTAGGTATTGATTCCTAGTACCAACCCAATCCCAAACGTGCCCAAGCCGAATGAACCCATTTTTTTAATTAGTTCAATCCAATCCTGAGTTGAATTATCTCAACCCAGCCCATTGTGCGGCTTGAATCAACATTCAACACTTTGCTTTTTCCAACTCCCTTCTTTTGGTTTTTTTATTGCAAGTTTTTTGTCACCTCTTCAGTGATGGAAAAACAGGTGTTTCCTGTTCTAAAAGATGTTTAAATAGATTATCATAAGAACAATAATCAAATGTTTTCATTCAATCAAGAAACTGACATAAACACCAGATTAGAGTTCATCTTCAATTGTTTTAATATATATATATATATAGGCCATCTAAATAAATTTTTCTTTAAATAAAATAAATACTGATTTTTTGTACACATGACATGTATATATAGGAACACGACAGATATCACAGATGCTGATTTTTGTCGACTCAAGAAGCTAATCTCTTGCATTGAAAAGTTAAGAATTCCAACTAGTACTGAATAAAATTTATATATATACACATTTTTATATTAGAATCGGGCATTTTTTCTTTGTCAGGCCTGAATAAAATTGCTATATTTTTCATATATGTGTATATATCAGTAAGCAACAACAATTTTTACCAGTATATTGGAAGAACATCCTGCTTGATCAACTATGTAGAACTCTGGACTGGAGATTTTTGCCGTTAGTCTACCCATTCCAGAAGCCAAGAAAACAATGGACAGTGTTGAGTTTCCTGTGAAGATGAAAGAAACCAGATCATGAGGTGTATTGAAAACCAGTTATGGATTCATTCTGCAAGAATTTAGAGCAAACTACATAGGATTTTGCATGAGTACTTGTCAGCCTATGTTCTTGACAGACATTGTTCAACTAATGCACCTTAATACACATGTATGAAAACAAACAATGTTCGATATTTGTGCTTGAGTTATGTTGTCAACCTCATTTTTGTACAGTTACTGTTATTTAGTAAATATTATTAGAAAAATGCTGATATTCTTCTATGATATTATGTATATATATATACCTAAAGCAGTTCTTCAAAGTTTGATAAATAACAGTACGAATCATCTATTGTAAGTTTGTGTTTAATTCGGATAAGTAGTTGTCAATTCCCCAACAATTATGTTTCTGATTCTCCCAATTATGCAACATGCATAGATCCAGAGCAGCAGCAAAGACTCTCGAAATTTCCGATATTTTTGTTCGTTGATAGAGATTTCTTAACATCCTAAATTATGTTGCAAGAAATATAAGGTATTTGTGAAGCCTATCATTTATAACGATGCATTGCATTGATTGTATTTGAGCGAAAGTAATGAACTTTTCCCTCATTATCCTTCACACCTACCTCAGGCTCCCTAGGTGTAAGGTTAAGGCACATCAGAGTTACGCTCCTTCATAGGTCGATAAAACAATCAACACAAGATATCGAGTTTTTCCCAGAAATACCATGATTCCAATCGACAATTTAATACACAAACGTAATATAAATAACTTTGTTCTTATGCTCCCGGCAGTAATGCTTTATACTATGTAAACAGCACCGAGATTACAAGCGTTTCCAAGTAGCAGCTACTTAATTTTTGTTTGTCTGTTTTGAGCAGAAATATAGAATTTCATTCAGAATGAAGTGAAAAGCAGAGAAATGGATGAAAAATCTAAGTTTTTAACTCTTTTAAATGGATGTCCTTGTTCCTGCTGTGAAAATGTAAAGTCATACTATGAGTTGAACGAGTTCTTATGGTTCATGGACCTAAGATTCATTAGAGAGAACACTCATTATAAATATACGATAGATATCTTATCATATTCGCTTCGGACAATCAATGTATAGAAAAGAACAAAGCAAGAACACTGACCTGCAATTATCGATCTCAATAAAGGCCTAAAATTTTCCACCATGCCGCTCCTACTAATGCCCATATCACAATGTTTATCAAAGCCATTGCTATCCCCAATTTAAAGACATCACGAAGGTCTACATAGCCAGCTGTATACCAAGAAGTATTGAGAATGAAGATGGATATGAGATCATAACTAGATATCCACGAATAATGAATATATATATATATATATGGTTAAAGGTAAATCATGATATCAAATGCATATATATTCTTCCCTACAGATTACATTTGTTGGTTCATAGGAAAAGGAGTGATCTTGCATATATAATTAAGTGCTCTGTAAACAGAAAAGGTTAAAGACCTACGTGTTATTATGAAGTTACGATATCCTTCATCTGGCATTAAGCACATACATAAAAAAAGAAATCACATATTGCAAAGACACGCTTCTAATGGAGCTCATTACATATTAGGAATATTAATGAATTCAAAAATCATAGTTTGTTCTTTGTGCTGATATAGTGCTTATCTTTTATCACTATTTAACATCAAAATATAGCTTGCAGCCATAGAAGAAATTACTAAAATCAATCAAAGCTTCATAAGAACATAAATCAGTTTGTGGAGCAGTTCAAGGGCTTCATTGTCCTTGACTAGAAGCAACATGTACAAACTTTGATGCAGATTGCATCGTCACAGGTGATACTTATCCAACAGGTATGTTTATAAATGAGGAATTTTAAAAATCATTAAATAAAGTAGGTATGTTGATCATCATCCTTTACTACTGATTATGTCAAATCTACTTATCTCATTTATCTGATTATACACTGTTAAAGCATTTGATCAGCAAAAATCTTGCTGTTGTTGGATAAAATAGGAAATGCTCTGGAACACGATCTCTCCAATCATTTTATTCTTAAAATAAACAAGGTAAAGTATATTTCGACTACTAGATCCCGGCCAGAAGATCCGAAAAGACCCAACATGTGAAAATTTTGTAGGCAAGGAAAAAAAACACACCTCCATAGTAGACTGCCGCTTGACCACTGCTATAATGTGTTATTGCACCAAAAAGATTTGTGTTGTATGCCAGAGCCAATGCAGCCAACAAACCAGGAACTTTGGATGCCAAGTGCATACCAAGAAATGCCGAGTAGAGAGCTCCAACATGTGCAGTCTGACTAGCAAATAAATAATGGATGAAGAAGTATGATATCTGAAGGATGCTAAATGCCCCAAACCAGCTAAGTGAAAGAGATTTAAGAAAGTTGGCAACACATTTAGACATCCAGGGTATAACACCAAGAGCCGTTAATTGTGTAGCCATCCCAACTAGAACCCCAAACCAAGCCAAAGTATCCCATGCTTGTTTCTCGCCTAAGCAATCATCCCAATCAAGAACTCCAAACAGCAGAAGAACTGATAAACCTAACATTGCAGCAACAACGCTAGCCATGTCCAGAGCTTCTCTGTGCACAAACTAGAGTTATGTTTATACATAAACAGAATAAGACGTAACTACAAGAGTATGAGTAACTAGTGATTCCTATAATGGCACAAACATATTGATTCAAATTTGATTTCACTTTTCTGGATGATAAAAGATGAAACCACGTCTCCTAGAAATGTATAGATAATGTGAAATGATCTCCAGTGTTTCTCCTCAGTCGAAGTGCATAAAGTTTTCACACTAAATAACCACAGATTCTTTGCCTAATTTCTACTTATTTCAGAGGTAAAGTATGCTGTCCAAATTGTCTTCTTGATTTTATAGTATCTGAAGTTCATTTCAAATATGAATCACCCATTGAATTAATTCCTTGCACCTAACTGATACACAGTGATAAATCTGTTCAGTGATATTGAAGATTGAACCGTTTCTAAAATGATATTATAGGAGCACAATACTAATAATAACTATAATTTATTTCAAATCAGGTATAGTTGGAAATTTCTGCGAAACCCCGATCATTTTGTTATATGTTCAACAGTTCTAATGGTTTATCGAAAAATAGGATTCCGATACCCTCAACTATGGTCATATTACAGAAACCACCCCGTATTATTTGAATGATTGAATTGCCTCCCGTATTAATGGCAACATGACAATAGAGGTATCAGCTTGTTAATTCAAACGATGACATGGTTTTTATAATGTAATTGTTCCTATGGAATGCTTATAACACATATGTAATTAGTTTAAAGCATCTATCAGTGATGAAGATATTTATGCTGATGCTCAAGGACTCAACAACTTAACCTAGTTAATTATGGAGGTTTAACATGATGAACAATCATTAAAATTTAATAAGGATCAGCATTTCCACCTACCCTGCAACCCATAATGCAACTGTTAGAAGCAAGGTTCCTATCATGACCCACTCGTCCCTCTTGATGGGACCCATCTGCTCCAATTTCCTTTTGGCCATGGCTGGAGCATCTGGAGTGGTCTTCATTTCAGGTGGAAATATCTTGTATAAAATAACTGGAGTTGCCAAAACAGATATCAAAGCAGGTAAGCAAGAGACCTTGAGCCAAGTGACCCACTGATTTGGGATTTTGACCCCAAGGCTTTCTGCCAATTTGATACACAACAGGTTCTGAGCTGCAGCCGTCAGAAAGAAAGCACTCGTGCTATTGTTGCACTGGTACACATTAGCAAGTGAAATGATCAACTACAGAGTTTTAGTGAATTACAGGGTGGATTGCTAAATGTGTGTAAAAACAAGAAGGAAACATGAAAGCATGAATAGTCAAATTTCACATGGTTGGACTACGTCCACAACCATTCAAGTTCTCTTTTAGGATAAAATTTCCTACAATTACAGTAGACAATCACCATTTAACTATACAAGAGAACCTGAAAACATTGTAGAAGTTATAATTTTTGCCCCTCGGTGATAAAGCATGCCAAAAGTTAGATCCCCAGCAGCTAAGTGCAAAATGTAATGTTGGCTAACGCTTCTCTCTAAAACTTATAAATACAAAATGGAATTGGTCGACAACAAAACCAAAAAACAATATTCATTTTTGCAATATGATGGATCAAATGTCATAAACTCCCCATCGTAATTTGAAGTGCAGGAATTTGAAGTGCAGGATCAAATGTCATAAACAATATCAAATGCTTGTACTGTAATTTGAAGTGCAGGAATTCAGTTGGGAAGCTTTAGTATTGATTTAGAGTAAAACATGGAGAACCTACCTTGTGAAAAAGTTGATATGAGAAGCATGAAAAAGATGGGATATTTTGCATCCACCTCCCTCTACATTTCAATTTTTAGCATCCACTTCCCTTTAGGTTTTGATATTCGGCAAAGACCTCTACTATTGTACTTTTTCATAAAAAATTCTATCAAAATTTTTTTATATATCAAAATAACCTACCTAATATATATAACAGCAAATGTATTATCTTTTAAGAAATAATCTAGAGTTATTTTTTCAAAATAAAAGTATAAAAAGTGGGAATTTCAAAATTCAAGCTTCGCTACTCTTTTCAATTGCAAACAATATTAATTTAATAGTGACGCTGTCTCACATAATAATTTTAAATAATTAACAATCATAGTACAAGAAAATCAATGAGCAGGTTGGTTAAGAATAATATAAAGCTACAGTTGATATGCTTAAATTGGATGAACAATCTAATGTCTTTTTCATTTTCAATTATTCTACATGCTTCTTTAATTTTATAATTTTTTATAATGTTCTCAAACGTTTCTAACGTCCAATGAATCAAAACATAATTTAAAAATGAAATTTTAGTTACTTCACTAGCTGATAACGTACTTCATTACTTGCAATGAGATACCACCTAGAAGAACTTTAGTAGTATTATCTCATTTATTTGTTTTAGTTAAGGGGATAATTACACACACCCACGAGAAGTTTGATTATATTACAGCATTGTCCCTCAGCTTTACTAACTAGAAGCTAAGGCAATTGCATTCAGTAGACAAGGAAGTGGAAGCCATTTATAGATTCCTAGTCCAGGGCCCAAAAGCACATAAAAGCGTGAGGGTCAAGGACATAACTGAGGGAAGTGGATTCCTCTCCCTAAAGAGAGAAGAGAGCTCAAAGTGAGTGATCTCCCAGTGTGTCAAGGGCCTCCCGTGCACTCCGCGCCCTTGACGTACATTTGGCCACGCAACCGCTCAACAAGGCCGACCAACAACCTTCGCCGATAGACGCTGGACTTCCGCAATCGTAGAGTTTTAGGCGTAGGTCTTTTGTCTTGTACATGTTGTACGCTTGTAAATACTTTTATTTGCTCAGGGGACGTTATGCCTCCTAAGGTGCGATGTTCGATCTTTTTTGTATCTACTGTTGTCAATAGGAAAAATCTTTTTAAGACTATTATAAGGGGAAACGAGTTCTCAAAGCTTGGTGTAATGTTGCATGCTAGTGTCCCCCTCAAGGCGATCCCTTTGCGCTAGTATCGTTTATACAATGTATCTGCAATTTGCTATTTAATGAAATCCACATTCTGAATCCCCCGTTCAATTTATTGCTTTCCTACTGCACCTTGCTTACTGTTGTGTGTTTTTATTCCTGTCACGCACTGTGCTAGTGTCAACGGGAGTTCTGTTGTTGTGTTGCTATTAGAGGAAGTAGTCATTTGCTGTGGACTGCTAGCCACACGGTGTCCCTTTTCCTGCATTGCGGAAGGCACCTCGTGAGATAGTGGGAGGGGGGTGGCTTGAAGCCTCAAGTCAATTACCTATAATCCTTCTTGCTTATCTATACCTATTTCAATCATGATTCATAAAGATATTTAGCTCCTTCTAGTCTTCCTTTATGGAGCCACCTTGATCACCCAATGTACTAATTGGACTCAGATTGACTAACTAGCAGTATTCCTCAAGCCTCCCAATTTTTACTTTCCTAGCCTATTTGATACCAACCATAGCCGTCTCATTTAGTATAGATGTCAGTGTTTACGATTTGTAAATAGGCAACTGGGACTGGCCACGACTTTCCTAAGGTGTTGGCTAATCTAGTTTCTAAGGGTGCAAACAAGCCAAGCTTAGCCAAAATTTCAAGCTCGAGCTTGCAAACCAAGCTCACGAGCTGGAGCTCATTGTTCACAGGACAAGTTCGAGCTCGAGCTCGAGGTGCCTTTTTATTTTTTTTAATAAAGATAATTATTGCAAATATTTAATATTAATTATTAATTATAAAAAGTGTTAAAAAACACATGTTATAATATTTTAATCTAATGTTATGGATATATGACTTCATAATATTCTTTTTATATATCTAATATTAGTTTATTAGTAACTTTAGTAAAAATAGAGAAAATATATATAAAATTATGTAATAACTTACACATACTTTTGTATAGTTATATATTTACAAAATCAAGAAATATTAATAAATTATTAAAAGAATTCAATAATACTTATAGTAGGCCATTTTGAATATATATTTGTCTAAATAAAGATTTTTTTAATTGAATTATATAATATATTAATTTTAATAAAATAGATAAACATAAGCTATTTTGAAAAAGTAAAATGAGGATGGTCATGAAAATATATTTTTAAAATATGGTAATGGAAATTTAAATTTTTATATCTTTCAACTATGCAAAAAAAAAAAAGAGAATTTTTTAAACCAAGAAGTGGTTGATCTCATGTAGATATACATATATATATATATACATCAAGCAATAAGTAAAATTGTTCAACCATCATTGTTATTAAGGATAATTACACTCCTCTCCCCTGAGATTTGGTACAATTACACATAAATCCCTTGTGGTTTGGGAAATTACTTCTAGCACACCTGAAATTTTCTTCCATCTAACAAATGAATCCCGCTGTTAGTAATCGGTGAATTTTGGGTATCGGATGGACTTATTTGTTAAACGAAAGCAAACCTCATGGTGTTAGATGTAATTTTTCGAACCATAAGGGATTTACGTATAATTACACCTAACATCAGGGAAGGGAAGTGTAATTATCCTATTAGATATATAAAAATACATAAAAATAAAATAAAAATAAATAGAGAAAAGCTCGGGAGGCGGAACAAATGCTTGGGCTCAAGCTGCTCCTGTCGAGCCAGCTCGTGTGGCTTATCTTGCATGCCTACTAGTTTCCATGGTCACATATGCAAATAGAACATATGGCAGTTTAAGCTAGCTGCTCTCAAACTCTAGCTTAAATTAGGTTTCTACCAACCTTTGAAGCTTAAAAAACAAACAAGTTGCGCAACGTCCTAAGCCGATCAAAGAGAGAAATAAGGTAAGGCGCCACTGCTTTTATAGCGGTTGTAAGCCGAGGAGGGAGCTAAGAATCAACTCAGCTAGTGAGTTAATAAATGAGCTACCAAGCCCAAGCTTTTATGGTTATAACTGCAGTAAGGGCTCAACAAATCCTAGAGCTATGAGTTATGACTTCTAATGAGTTATTGAGGTATTTCTAAAAGAATATTATATAAGAAGCCCCGTAAGTTTTATCTGTCAAAAAAATAGCTGAAAAGTTGCGCAAGAACATTTCTTCTAGCCCTTTGGAAAACAGCTAAAAAGACAAAAAGCACACCAAGAAATAAAATATTTTATGAAAGAAATATCCCTCACCAAGACCAATCAGTGGATCTTGACCATTATTGTTTTTCACTCAAGCTCAAATGGCAACCTGGACAAGGCTTGATAGATCATATTTTCAGACAAACATGTGTCTTGTTTCCAACCTTCCACGTTTTTCTAGATCAAGCTAAAGAACCCAAATCAGTTCAGACTGTGTTATCGTTTGGTTGAGTAAAATAGGACGTTTTCTACACCATTCAACAACTCAAGAACAATCTCTTTATCATTTGCCTTACTTGCCAATCTGGTTTACGTAGACTCCAATTATACCTATTAAAAGTGCTCCTTAAATATCCATGTCAAAGATAGTACTATATATGAGCATTCTACAATAACATTCTCCTTTAGAAGGAAATACACATTCTATTTTCTGCTGAGTAATTTTTCATATGAAACTTAAGCAACTAATTTAACAGTTTGATAAATCTGATGCATTTACCACAGGTTTTCACCACTAATATGAAGAAAATATTCTTGCTGTTAAGTTGTTGTCAGAGGCATGTGACCATTTAAAAATAAATAATGCTCTTTTTGTCTCAATTCTTGACCGCATATATAGAAATATTTAAAATCTCCATTTCCATGATAAAGTATTTTACTGGAACTCACAGCAGGGTCTGTAAAAACCTTTTTTCTGAATTTATTTATGTCAAATATGTCATACTATATAAAATGCTTCCATCCTATTGCTAAGTGCATCTTCAAATGCTTGAGCTAATAGGGATGAGAAAGGAGCCAAACTACTCGATACTTGAGATTGATCATTCAAAGTTCATTCAGAGATCGGTTTGTTAAGTGTAAAAATTAATTCCAAAAACCCTTTTTAGATTCAATAAGTTTTGAGGCACAGCTCAAACTCAGCTTATTTAGTTAAACAATAAAAACATATATGTAATGACATAAAACTATTCAATTAAAAAGGAGAGTTCAAACTCGATTCTTCTAATAATCAAACCCAACTCTACCCAATTTAAAACTCGATGATAGATTCAACCCGAACTTAAACACTCCCCTGTTTACTAGACTGGTTATACCCTTCGGCTAATAATATTGATGCTGTAATGATTTTCAACGTGAATGGGGACCAAACGGAAGTCACAAATTCCTCGAGTTACTAAGAGATCATCATTCTTTTAAGAAAGAGATCCTGAAACTGTTTATTGGCTCCAATTTCACGCTAATCATTTCATAAACATTAATTTATAGCAATTATTGCATCTTGGCACAGGCGCATACACACAAACAACCCACAAACAATCCAACTTATATGCCAACGTTAGCTGCAGACACTTCAGTGCGACCGCCTGAAACTTTTCACGATCTTCTCCAGTTCAAGATTCAAATTTTTCCATTACATAAATACCCCGCATATAATAGAACATTTCATATTGCAATCACCACATGCTAACCACATAAAACCCACAAAACAGACAAAATTATCTCGATTTGCGTCCAGCAAAAAAATAAAATAGTCAGAAATTAAATTACCTGATTCTGGGATTGAATTAGATAAGCTCCAAGCTTCCTAGACGATGGATCCTTAGGCTTACTTTCAGCACTCAAAGCCAAAGACTTAATAATGGGCACGAAAATCCCACCAGCTCTCGCCGTAGAGCTCGGCATACCTGGAGAAATGGCAAGCTCCCCCAAAACCAGCCCATAAGACAAACCCAATGTACTCTTCCCAAGCCACCTGACAAAAAACATGGCAACCCTATCCCCAAGCCCCGTCTTCACAAACCCTCTGGAGAAGAAGAACGAGACAACGATCAGCCATATAACCTCGTTGGTGAAGGCGGAGAAGGCGGCGGCGAAGGTGAGGGTCTTGGTGACTACGGTGAGCGTAAGGCAGACGAACGCCCAAGCACCGACGGGCAAAGGGCTGAGAATGAGTCCGGCGACGGTAGCAATGAAGATGGCAAGGAGAGACCAAGCATTGGGAGCGACCGCACGGGGTTTCGGGACAGCGAAGCGGAGTATGAGGCCCAGGGTGACGCAGATGAAAAGGGGCAGTGGTCTGACGCCTTTCCATTGAAGAATGCGGCGGAGATTGGTGGTGGTGGTGGCATGGGGGGAGATGTGGATATGGTGGGAGGGGGACGTGGGGGCGGACATTGCCTTCTTGTCAGTGGTGGAAAGGTGGACACAGCTGTGGAGGGAAAGCATGCATCGTTGAAGCTGTGGGACTGACTCTCGTTTATAAGGAAATGATTAAGACCTTCCCCTTTTTCTTGTCTTTTTCCTTTTTCTATGATAATTGAAATGCTTAAGCCTATGTTTGATTGATACATCAAACCCACATGTTTTAACCACAGATTTCTCTTTCAAAGATTTTCATAATGTTTGGTTTCGTTTTTAACTTGTTTTGGAGTGTTTTGTGGAGATAAAAAGAAAAAAACAAAGATAAATAAATATAAGTTAGAGATAGTATGTATATTTGGATTTGTTTTTAGAGATAATATAAAATAAATATGATATGTTTGATGTTGGATAGTGGGTAGGCAAAAAATAATGTTCATTGTCAAATTATGTCTCTTTTATATATATTTATATGTATATGTATGAAAATACATATAATTAGTTGTATTTTTTGGATAAAAAATTAATCAAAATACTATTTTAAAATAATGCAAAATATACCTAAAACTTGCAAAATAAAACAAGTCAAACATGGTATATGTTTTGGCCCATCTCAAAGATGAGCCAAAATCAAAACCAAACATAATGTTTGTGTCTGATAATTAATAAAGAATACTTGTTTTTACAAGCGAATTTAAAACATTACTCATAATTAAATCATAACAAATATCTTTTTGGGCATAGCAAAAATATAATATATATATATATATATAATTAATTAGTTATGGTCAAAATTTTATCATTTATTTTATTTGACTATAGTATCGATTTACTATTATTTTAAATTATAATCATTTCGAGTATAGAAAACTTTATATTCTTCGTAGAGTATTATATGTAAATGTACATATATTATAATTGTTACAAAATTTTGTATATTTTATATGTATATAACTACTATAGCATTCAAAAACATTTATTTACTTTTGAACTCATTAAAATATTTTATGTGATATGTCTTATCATAGTGGTTAAATTTGTGGTTTGTGAACTAATTTGAAGTGATGAGTTTAAGTCCCACTAAATGCGTAGGTAATTATTTAGTTTGATGTAATTTTATTATAATTTATTTTATTATTCTTAGTTATAGAGGATAATTATATCGTTTTATTTTAAGATTTTGGTGTGATTATACATAAATTCTTATAGTGTGAAAAATTATATTTGATATCTTTGACGTTTTTCTCTAACAAATATATCCCTTCATTAATCAAGATTCACCAAATTTATGATATTTGAAAAAAAAAAAGAATGAAAAAATTATATTTACCCCCAATTAACTATTATTGACAGATTGTAGATCAAATAAATCTATGTTGACCAAACTATCCTTACAAGAGTAAAAACATATCTCCTCACATGCATTAGTGTGAGAAAATATATAAGGGTGGTTTAATCAGAAAAAAAAAAAAACGTTTGACCACAAGTCAGTCAATTGCGGGTAAATATGAATTTTCATTCAATTTTTTTGTTAATATAAAAAAAATTCGGTGAATTTTGAGTTACGAGGATATCTATTAATTATTAGAAGGAAATAGACGTTAGGGGTACTAGATGTGATTTTTCAAACCACATGGAGCCGACGTGTAATTACACCAAATCTCATTAAAAAGTGGTGTAATTATCCCTAATTATATTAATGTATTAATCGAATCAACGTATTATTCAATTTATTAATATATTGATATCAAATTTACAAAATGCATATGTACATATGTATTTTTTGTTTGGTAAATTACCTCAACATCCACTGAAATTATATATAATTACACAAGCACCTCATATTCTTTTCAAATTTAAAAATACACCCTTGAGGGCTTGTCGATGTAATTTTATTATTATTATTTTTTTAGAGAATAATGTATTTTTTTCTAGATGGTACTTGTGTAAGTTTTGCACCCGATGGGGTACTAATATAAATTACAATTACAACGGCATGGGGTGACATATAATTTTTCAAAAGGCCTCATGTGTTTGTATAATTAGACCTAATTTCAAATGGTGTTGATGGAATTTACACTTTCGAATATTAACTAATTTTCTATGTCTTTATTTATATTAGTAATTTGTAGCATACTCTTCGTGTGTGCAATTGATTTAAAGCTTAAATAATATAATTTTTATTTTTTGAAAATATATATATTAGTTAAACAAACAAAAAATAATAAAATGATAAAGGTTGCGGTAAGTTGTTCAGAGAATAGTGAGGGAGGAGAGAAAGAAGTTGTAATACGGGTTTATTAAAAAATATTGAAATTGTTATTATAATTAAATTTTATTAAAAAAATTGAAATTAAAGTATAAATTTGAATATTTAGAAGTTGGTATTGCAATAGATTTATCCTTTGTTATAACTAGCCGTTGTGGCACGTTGTTCACGCTTTAAAATATATTATATAAAAATAAAATATAAACTAGTACATTATATTAAAAAAAAACTAATTTATGAGTTTGTGTAAATTTAAAAAATTAATAAGTTAATTATCTTACCAGTTGAAGGACGGTTATGGCATTTCAAAAAAGTTAGTGCGGTGATGTTATTAACTGTCATTTATGAGTGTGGAGGGCATTTTTCTTTACTAGCCATTTTGGCACGCATCCCTGCATGAATATAATAAATAATCTTTTATATACTTTAAAATATTATGCGTAAGAATAAAATGTATAAACCGACATATCGCATTTAAAAAAATAAATAAGTGAATAAAAATATTAACTTATAGATATTATCGACACAAAAGATTTGGTATTACGGTATCACAAATCGTTGTTTGTAAGTGAAAAATATATATATTTTTTTTTGTATTAGTATAGATAAATGGTATAGATATGAGAATAAGAATTTAAGTATGAGTGATTGAAAATTACATAAGGGATATTTTTGGTAATTTGAAAAAATGTATCGCGGTGTAAATAATCGTTCTTTTTGAGTAAAAATAGGATTTTTTTTTATTAATACTAGTGGTTATGACATGTCATCCCTGTTTGCATATAATAAATAACTGTTTACGCTTTAAAATATATTATAAATAAGAATAAGATATATAAACCAATACATCACATTTAAAAATAAAAAATAAACAAATAAATAAAAAATAAAATTAATTTAGAAATATTATCGACATAAAAAATTGGTGTGAATGAAATTTTCATATAGAATAGATAGATAGTTGGAGTGTTTGCATGAGCTTCTAAAAAACGTTTTTTGGCTTATAGCTTCAAAAAAGTATTTTTGAGGTTATTTTGGCATACCAACTTCTGCTTCTAAAACTTCTAAGAAAAGCGATTTTAGGCCAAAAGTTAGAAGCACCCCTACTTTGGCTTTTTTTGTAAAAAAAATTCGATTTTATTTTTGGCCAAATTGCATATTACACTTTTGTGTTTTTAAAAGTCAGCTAAAAATCCCCTTGTAGTTTAAAAATAAACAAAAAAAATCCCTCTATTTTCTTAAGTATAGCACACACACCCCTCACCATTAATTGAAGCTAAAGACGTTAATATTTTTGTCAAAAGACCGTTATGTCCTTATCAATTATATATTATTTTATTTTTTCATGATTGTTTGATTTTTTGTTGCAAAACAACCGTAGAATTTAATTAATACATCTCATCGTTAGATCTAAATTATTAAAAATTAAGATTTAATTAATTTTTAATATATATTATATTTATAATTATAAAATATAAAATATTATTTATAAAAAAATAAAAAATAATAAAATTAACCCCCTCCTCCTCCCCCGCTACCAGGCTCCCCTCCCGCCACCAGTTCCTTTCCACTCGCCGCCACCCCCTCTCACTGCCTAAAGCAAAGGGGCGACATCGCCCCCAACGTAGAGGCTGGGCAATCGCGATGCATCAGTCACCTAGATTCCCATGGGCGGCCGCCCAGGAGAATTTCAAGCGACCACCACGACAGTCGCCTAGGGTACTTTGGGCGACGATAATGCAACCATCGTCGTGGCCCAATTTTTTATTTTTTTAATAAATTTAAAAATTGATTTAATAGAAAGAAAAATTATATATGCTTTTTAGATAATTTCATATACATCTACCAGAATATCGATATTATTGATATCAATTACCCCTATTTTTTAAAAAATTACACATACATCCCCCCAAATCGTCAACATTATTGCACAAACTATCCCTATTTTTCAACTGACAAGAGTGATTTTTGTGACTAAACAGAAGACATGGGGCGATTCGTATAAATAGACCATAGATTAAGAGTATAAATGTAATTATCCCTAACTTTAATTGATCTTTAGGTTGAATTCACGACATTATTGAACTATTGAAGGCTAGGTCTAATTATACAGATACCTCCTTATTATTTATAAAATTACAAATATATCCCTGAAGAGGTCACGATATACTTATTTCAATAGGTGAACATGTATATTTTTACTCTTGAGGAGTTGTCAATATAATATTACAATAATAATTTCAAAGAATATCGAGGTAATTTACCCATAGATAAGCAAAGGACCACAACTTGGATAATTCTACAAGCAAGTGGTATAAAATTAAGTTCAATTATATAAATAGTTTTTTATTTTGTTTAAAATTATAAGTACATCCTCGAGGGAGTCCTAATATATTTATCTCAATGGGTGATCATACAAGATTTTGCTCCTGAGAAATTATTGATGTAAATAACAATTATAACCTTTGAAATTGTACTTAAAATTTTAAAAAAATGTGGAGAATTTATACCATGTATTTTAAAATTATACTTAATTTTATATGTAAATATATATATTTTCCAAATTATTTTATTGCCCCAAATAATCTGGAAATTTAAATTTAATGTATAAATATAATTTTTGGCCCTTTCAAATTTTTACTTCTAGATACGTCCCTGGATGCTACTAATACACTTGGTAAAAGAGCACAATTTGGATAATACAATGGGCACTCTTTTTAAAAATAATAAAAATAATGATGATGATAATAATGTAATGGGCACTTGCTATTGCAAGATGGGCGCATTTTCTCCAAGTGGATGTCGATTTTTGAGTGACTCATCATTTGACTAAGAAATGTCTACGGCCAAATTGCATTTTATCCGATCAAAAAATTACTCGGTGTAGTATTGAATATGTATCAAATACGAACACAATTTAAACACGTGTCGACAGTATTCGAGTGTTCAAAAATATAAAGTAAAAAAGAACATGGCGTGCAACACATTTAGGGTTTTTTTCACAATTTTAAAAAATTTTGAATTGTCGTTAAAAAAAAATTAGACTTAATAAAAAAGAAAAAAATTAATTTACTTCTCTCAAACTAAAAGTTTTAGAATGAAATTGCTAAAAAAATGATAGATGGTCATGATAATTTAATTAATTTGGATATATTTAAAAAAATTATTGTAGATATTTTAAAATAAACTGATTATGTATATAATTTAAGCACGTTTAGTTAAGAATTTATATGTAGGACATGTTTTTTTTATATTTTATTTTGATATTTTTCATATTGCATATTTTAATTTTATGAGAAATTGAGAATATATATAATAAAAAATATATATTATATATAGTTGTGTCAGTGCCATGTCGTGTCTTAATTTTTTTAAATTTTTCGTGTCACCGTATCTATATTGTATCATGACCATGTCTATGCATCATAAATTTTACTCTTGTGTGTTTTTCAAAATGTATAAAAAAACTCGTTGTGTCATAAAAATAAGCTAAAAATCCTCTATAATTTAAAAAATTCTGCGGAAAATCCTCCTTTTATTATAAACTAACGGAAGATAGATTTGACCCATTGTGCGATATATACTATTTCTTTTTTAAGGAATTTGACCCTTTTTTAATTAAAATTGAGTAAAATATCCTTCTTCACATATTAAACTCATTTGTTACTTTTTGTTAAAGTTGATTTGTATTTTTATCTGTCCTAAAAGTTGAATAATTTTATTTTTAAATATATTTATTAGATATCAAAATACAAAATAGCATATCAAATTTGTAATTTAAATTAAATTTTTTTAATTAATATCACATTACAAAATTTAATATACTATAATTCACTTTTTAAATTTAGATATTTATATTAGATATAAATATTAATTATTTATAATAATTGTACTATCGTGGCCCAAATCTATCATAGTCACCTAAATTTCGTCTACCACGATCACAATCACAGTAGCCCAGATTGGGGGCCAATGATAATTTTATTTTTTATAATTATTAATTGTATGTATAATATGTATTTAAAAGGCTAAATTCCTCTTTGCCCTTATGTTTTTCTAAATTAGCTAACAAAATCTCTGTAATTTAAAAATAGGCAAAACCCCCCTCATATTTTGTTAACTCCTGCGGAAAAAATTCTTGTCACTAGGAATTGACGGAACATACATTGCACGTGCGACTGATGTGGTTTAGGAACTGCTTTGACGTCCTTGCATGATTTTTTGTTGCTTTTATAACTAAAATACCCCTATTATGATAATATAATGGTTTTTGGACATTTTTTAAACTTATTTTTAGCTTATTTTGAGTGTTTTTTTTTTCAATTTCATCTTTCTAAAAACTTAAAAAATTCCTTTCAAATATATTTTGTTTAAAAATACAAAAAAATATACGAAATTTTAATATTTAATAATTTAAATTAAAAATTAAATTAAACCATAAATACAAAATTTAAATATCTTAACAAATATGGATATTAATGAATTATAAAAATTATACATTATTAACTAGTTTAAATATTATATAATTAAAAATATTAAATAAATTATATTTGAATTTATTACATTATAAAAATTATACATTATTGGTTTTTTATTTCAAAGTTTTTTAAAAATACAAAAAAATAAAACTACATTTTTTTATACATATTTATATACATTATTATTTTTTATTTCAAAATCTTATAAAAACGTATTTATATTAAATATAAAATTAAGAAAAATAAAAATTACATTATAAAGAATAATATACTAAATTTTATTTTTAAATTTAGATATGTATATGAATATAAATTTTAAGAAATTATAATAATTATAATTTATAAATTAATTTAAATTATTATTTAGGTTAGATATTTTATTAATTATATTATTTTTTATAAATGATATTTATATTTCAAATTATTATTATATGTATTTAAAAGAAAAAAGAATTCTATTAATATATGTCAGACAAAATAATAAATTTAATATTTTAATAATAATTACAAAAATTAATTCAATTATAATAATTAATTTTTTTTAAGACAAAACTGGGGCAATGGTCCTCTTCTTCTCTTTGGGCGACGGCCACGTCACCAGATCGGGAAGCGGGGGTTGGGGTGCTCGAGGGGGGAGGCAACGGCGGTGGGAGTAGGGTTTTTTTTTTAAAAAAAAATTATTTTTATAGTATATATTTAAAATTAATAAATTTAAACTCTTTTTTTCTTATAAATTTAAGATATAATGATTAAAATTAATTGATTAGATTTGACGGCTCTCATCTAATCAATAAGGATCCAACAGTCATTAAAAAAAATTATATATAATATGTAAGGGCATAACGGTTATTTTATCAAAAATTAACATCGTTAGCCATATTTAATGAGTGATTGAGCTAAATTTATAAAATATAAGGGGTTGTTTTGCCTATTTTCAAATTAAAGGGGGATCTTTTACTAATTTTTTAAAACACGAGGATTTTATGCAATTTGGCCTATTTAAAATTGCTTAAATCTAAGTCCTTCATCTTTTATAGATTTAACGTTAGAGATAATTAATTATATCCTACGGCTTTTATATACTTAAAAATGATTCGACAGTCATTAAATTAATTAGAAATAATTACCTTCACACCCCCTTTTCTATTGTCCTTTTACACAAATCACCCTTACCTTTTTAAAAATTATGAAAACCACCCCTGACAGTCTTTATAACCCAAAAATGCCCATATTGATGAGGTCAAACTTTAATTTAATTTTCAACGACACAATTGCCCTCAAGGGTATTTTTGTAATTATTAAAATGGAAAAGGGGTGTTAAATTATTATTTATGCAAATGGATAATATGAACCCTATATCTTGTTTAGCATTTATACCAATTTTTAATTTAAACTTAAATTATTTTATTAACTTTTTTTAATTGAATCTCTATATAAAATTAATTACATGAAACTTAGATACTAGATTATATATATAAATTAACAAATTATCACGGTTGTATAAATTATTTTAAATTTTTAAAATTAAACAATTTATCCTCTATTTTCGTTCATATCTAAATTTTTTAAATTAATGAATTATACATATACGTATGTATATAATTATATTATAAATATGTAGTAATAGGACATATTTAATTGTATATATTTATACATTTATGCATACATTACAAAAAAAGGTGGAATTTGGCACGGTCAGGGAACCCATCCCAAAGCCCGTGCCATCTTGGAACGGTCTTTGGAACACTTGAGGAATGGTTATGGAAAGATAACGTCATGTGGAACATTTTTTTTGGGTTCTAAATTTGGAATAGCCTGATCGTCCCAAGTTAAGTTCCAAACGAACAGTTACTTCCACATTTCGTGCCAAAATGGTAACGAAAAATCATTGGAACTCAATTTGGAACACTGTATTAGATTTAGGAACGAAAACTAACAGTTCGAAAATGTATTCCTAAATGAGGTACAATTTGGAACGGTCATTGAGCACTCTTAATAAAATATGCCAAAAATTATTCCAAAATATGAGGTTTTTTTAAGAAGCAATATATTTGTAAAATCGCTCCAAAATATGGTACAAATTGGAACAGTTCCTTTAAATTATTTCTTATGAGTCCGTTCCGACTTATCATCAATGGCTATATTTCAAAGATCCAAGAAACCTCCAAAAACCGTCTCAATGACCATTCTAGAAGTAGGATTTAAGCGTACTTTTTAATGATTATTTATATGTTTCTATGCCTGTTCATAAAATCGTTACAATTTTTTCTACAGAAATGTGTTCCTCTTGTTCTATTTAATGTCACTATCTTCTTCAATTCTTCTTATTTTCTCTCTAATTTCTAAATTTCTTTCGAAATTTTTTATACTCTCATTGTCCCACTAATATTAATTCTCTCTCGAATTATCATTGATATTTGGAGTTATTTTGATCAGGTAACAACTTTAACCCTTTTTTTGTCAATTGATTATATATTTGTGGTAATTTTGTTATATTTAATTAAAATTAAGTTCGAAAGTTATACTTCTATAAATATGAAAATTAAGTTTAAACTTGTACTATCAACATTATGTTTTGCTACTTTTCTTAATGATCTCTTACATAATTTCTTCTCGACCACTGCTAAATCCTCATCAACTTCGACCATAGTCCCATTTTCATAATTAATATTGTCCAATAACAATTATTACGACGGCGACTGCTGTTGCTGTCTTGATTGAATTTATACTCCATTTATAATTAGAAGAATTTTTTTTCTATTTGTCTTGACGTACACTTAAAAACTTATGTGCGCAGAAACTACGTACTAATGTGGCTGCTACTATTATTATAAAAGAGAACATTTTGTTGTACCAATTTTTTAATACCAAAATTTATTGTTTAATTCATTCTTCATTCAAAAAAAAATTTGATCAAAATAGTAATTTCAATATTTTTTAATGATATCACAATTACAATTTCTTTTTCTCTCAACGCACTACTCCACGTTTCTCTCTCACCTTATTTTCCATATTTTTTTTCACACAAAACTTCTATATGTTTAATAAACCCATAATTATAATTTTTTTTACACTCTACATTTTTTTCGAACTTCTTTATTTCTCATAATCTCATAGCACGATTGTTTTTTTTACATAAATTTTATTTGTTCTCTTCATCTTATATTTTCTTTTTCATATGGTTGACGGGACTGCATGCGACAACTCCTCATTTTACTATAAATAATTACAAATGGTACAAATTTTGGGTTGGGTATGATTTTTAATTCTTAAAAATTATAAATTTGAGTATTCTTGGGACTGTCTTAAAAGAACAATGAAATTAGGAAACTATTGCAGTAGAAGCAACAAGGTGTCGTGGTGTAGTTGGTTATCACGTCAGTCTAACACACTGAAGGTCTCCGGTTCGAGTCCGGGCGACGCCACTCTCTGATACTGATTTTAAATGTAATTTTGGGCATAGCTATTTTTGCAACACTGCTGAGAATGTGAACGGCCGGGATTGACTAGCCCCTCTCGATTTAAATTTTTATTTTTTTTATTAAATAGTATCAATTTAAATTTAGTAATTTATTATAGTTTTTATTTAATCTAAAATAAAATATATAATACAGAGAATAAATTCAGCTAATATTTTTTTAATAAGTAATATCAATTTAGATTTAAATACTTTAACATAATTTTCAATTTAAAATGAATTATATAGGACAAAATATATACTCAACTGACTTTTTGTATTTTAATAAGTAATATCACTTTAAATTTGTTAATTTAACGTAGATTTTGATCTAAAATGAATTATATGATACAAAAAGTATAATCAAGTATTTTTTTCTATTTCAATAAATAATATTATTTTAGATTTAGGTACTTTAACATAATTTTTGATATACAATGAAATATATAATATAAGCAAAACAATCATCTAATTTTTTAATTTCTCAATAAGTAATATCAATTTAAATTAACATAGTTTTTTTCATCTAAAAAATAAATTATATAATATAAATAATACATTCAACTAATTTTTTTTGTATTTCATATATAGAGTCGGATATGTGCAAAATTATTTAAAAATTTACATATAATATCATAATTTTTTGTTAATAATTTATTATATATGAATAAATAAATACAAAATAGACCGGGGCAAAAACCCATAACCCACCCCAGACCCAAAAAACCTAACTCGATTGCTATCCTTAGGTACAATTGGCATGTTTATTCCCGTTAGCTTGCTTTGGTGATGATGCGTCATTTGATGTATAGAATGTGGTCCACATGTTCACTGAGCTAAATGGTCTCTCGATTGGTGAAAATTGAGCTTGAACTGGTTGTTATCTCGCCAACAGAATGGAGGTAGTGTTAGGTCTGCTTCTTTCCCTATTGGTGTTGCATTGATTGGAGCCGACTCTTTAACCTAATTTGAACTGTATTCTGTCATCGGGCTTAAAAAATGATATCCTATGTCTCAAACCCCCACTCCCGCACCTGAATTTTTATTTATAATTTTAAAAATTAAAATTATAATAAATGAGTATTTGGTCAAAATTAGTTTAATTATTGTAAAAGATAGCTAATTTTTTTTTGTCAGCCCCTAATATGTATTTTTTCTGCAAGTGGATCAAAACAAATAAATAAGTTGACTAAAAGACCCTCGCACATTTTTAATGTTATATTACTATAGTAATTGCTGTTTTATTACACAGCACCACATAAATCCTAGGAATTTAATTATGAGTACATAGTTTTCATAATTGGCAGGCAAGTAACTAATTTATGGAGAAATTACACTTGCAGTCCCTGATGTTAAGCCTAATTTGAAAGGCACTCTATTCTCTTTATAAAATTATAAAATAATCTCTGAGGGTTGTTAGTGTAATATACCTCTATTCTTCATAAAATTACAATATATCCCGTAAAAGGGTGTTACTATTATATTTTTTTTATGGGGTATTTGTGAAAAAATTTCATCAAAAAGTTTATTTATAATTTTAAAAAATATACTTATTAAAATATATGAAATATTAATATAATCGAACATAATTTTTCAAAACGTATCAACATAATTTATCCTTAATTTATTAAGTACAACCATACATGCTCTGCTGCCCTGATATAGTATTATATGAATCTGACAGGGGTAGTTTTGTCTTTTTACTTCTTGGAATTGTTTCAATTCCTGTTCATATACATAATCGTCTTGTCTTATATTAATGTTGTTTTGTATGGGTATAATCAAACTTCATCGTACTTGGTGTCTTATCCTCACACTGATTCCATTTCATGTTGTTGGATCTTCTCTTTTTTTTCTTTAGTAGCTGTTGTGGCACATGGTTCCGCATAAATATAATAGATAATCATTTTATGCTTTAAAATATATTATATATGAAAATAAAATATATAAATCGACATATCGCATTTAGAAAATTAAATAAGTAAATAAGAAGAATTAACTTAGAAATATCATCGACATAAAAAATTTGGTATCGCAGTGTCACAAATCGTTGTTTATGAGTCAAAAAAGATATTTCCTTTTTATATTACAGTAGATAGATAGTATAAATAAATAGATTATAATAAGAATTTAAATTGGGGTGGTCGAAAATTACATAAGGGATATTTTTTGTAATTTAAAAAATTGGTGTCGCGGTATAAGTAACCGCTTTTTGTGAATGAAAATCGGGTTTTATTTTTATTTATTATAGATATAGATAAATGGATAATAAAAAAATTCCATCCACGTAGCATGTCTCTAAACTGTCACACGTATTCTAATTAAGATTGAGGTTCGTGAACAAGTTTACGTCTCGTTGGGTATATGAATATTTATTTCATTTTATGTGGATTTTTTGTAATTTTATTTTATTGTTCTTTGTTGTGTTGGTGTATTGATCAAAATGATGTATTGCTCCATTTATTGAAGGGTAAATTACAAGAAATTCTTTTGAGGTTCGGGCATAGTCGCGAATATTCCCTTATTATTTAAAAAATTATAAATACTCTGATGTTTTAATGAAATTATGTTATCCTTGGATTGAAGTTTGAAATTATCGACTTTACCCTTATTGTATTTTTTTATAAAGAAAATCAGATTAGGTGGATGAAAATTTTGAAAAATTATTAAAGAAAATCACCCACTTAGTCCATAAAAAAGTTTTAAAAAATCTTAAAAAATAAATAAAATTATAATTCATAATCCACGATAACATTTTGATCAGTTCACCACAAAATAAAAATAAAAACTTCACGGAAACCAACGCATTGGACTAATTATTAGATGGGCGTTAAAATTAGGGAGGTATTGATAATTTTTCAAACAACGAATGAATATTTATAATTATGTCAAATTTAAAAAATATTCGTTAATAATTTATCGTTTATTGAAATATCGATGTACACATATAATTAAAAAAATAAAATGAAACAATGTGTGACGCATATCTTTATTGTAGTGGAATGTTTGGATTGAGGCATATCTAGAAGTTGAAAAGGAATCAGACAGGCCATATACTTTGTCATAGATACTCAAAGTTTAGCATTTGTCAATTTTATAGATGGTCCACACTCCACACTATTTTGTCTAGTGTATGGTCATAAATACATCATCCTGTAGATCAAAAACACAAATAGATAATGCTATAGTCCATTTAGACCATTTTTACTTGGGCTTATTAGGCTTTATATTTCACTTTATCACTCATTATTTTTTATTTATTTTGTTTTGGATCGATATGGAATTATTAGTCAAGGTCCGTTACTCTCTTTCATTACGGCTCGATCGCAATCAGGCCCTTGAGGCTGATGTTATTAGTGTCATCTGAACCCACCACGTGCTGATTAAAATTTGACTTCTGATTTTGTTCTCAACTTTACGTGTGTTCTCTTATTTATGACCCTTACTTTGAATTAAATTACTCCAAAAAATGCAAGTAAAAATTTTTTGCTTTCATTTTCTGCCTCACTTTTTGGTTGTTGCCGCCATCCCCTCCATGGCCTTTTGAGTCGGCCGCTCCTGTTATCACCACCTCTCCAGGATATGCTTTCCACCCGCGGCTCCTTTCTCTCCACCTCCATCTCGCCAAGCCACCCTCCTCTCCCCTTCATCCCTCGCTTCCCCAATCCCCCCATCGCCCTCACTCCGCCTCCCCGCCACTTTCCGTCCCCAATCCAAGGCTCCACCATCCTCACCTCGCCTTCCCCCATTCTCTCTCTCTATATAATTTTTATATAAAAATATATTATTTAATTTCAAATTATGTTTATAAATTTATTACATTCTTAACAAAAAGAAAAATAACCAATTACGAATAGCGCCAGAAGAAAAGGTCAAGGGTATTTTGGAAAAATTTAAATTAGTCGACAATTCAATTTCAAATTATAGTAAAAAATAAATAATATATTATTTATACCCACTACTTTATTAATACTAATAAACATAAAATAAAGTCATTTAATATAATAATTTAACATACTCCTAATAATTATTCCAAAATTATTTGTACCATTTAAATCAAATCATCCTAAGAAGGGCTACATTTGAAAATTGGGCTAGATAAACTGGGATATCTAACCCAAACTCTAATGTATTTGAACATATTCGTCGGCCAGCCACAAAATCATGAGCCGAATTCTAATGTTGAATAAGGTGGGATAACTTACTCCATCAGGGACGGGATATCCCACTAATTTGAAGCACAAAGTCATTTTTGTCCTATGATTGCAGCCAAATTACTTTTTTTTGCCCCTAAAAGATTATTAAAATTTTAAATAAAGGGTACTTCGAAATTTTGTCTCTTATCAATCATATAATCCCATATAAATTATTTTTCTATTTGTGAAAAAAAGTTGAAAAGTTGTATCAGAATAAAAAGTGTGTAGTGTTTGTAGAAAATGTGAAAAATAGATAAAACATAAATCGGGTAGTGTTTGTGGAAAAAAGTACTTTTCGTTTAATTTTTTATTTGTGGTAATTTCAGAAGTACAAGTTCGCACGTCAAATACCTTAAAAGTGCTTTTCTTAAGTCAAAAAATTGAAAAACGCTTTTTGAATCTCTCCCGAATACTCCCTAAACAAATTATTAATATTTTAATTTTGGGTTGTCATATATCACCCCCATATTCCATACAACAGAGAAATGAGTCCTTAGAAGTCGTTTATTTTTCTGTGTAGGATAATTGGTTAATAGAGCTCAGTTAAATAAAATGTGAGTTAGGATAATTTAATAAATTCAGTGAAATTTCTATCAGAATGGATAATATGATGAATTAAAATTCCTATAAAGATAAAAACTGAATTGCCCAAATTGCCCTTAACGGCTACATTTTTAAATTTTTGTTCCCACACTCTAGTTGCAAGTACATTGCAGTTAAAATACTCTAGTTCAAACCATTAGCTTTGCTCACAAACGTATGTCCAACAAGAAACAAAAAAAGTAGTTGTCATTTGTACCACTGCATGACATCAAAAAGCCACAACTTAAGGCGTATTTGGTCATTTCCTCTTTGATTTTAGGGACAAAACGGACCTTTCACTGATTGGAAGGAAAAGTGGGCTGTGCTGGATTGGGTCATATGACTTTAAGGGCCTATTTACGACGTGGAAATTGGGCTGACATCAGTCCAGCCCAATGTTTACTTTACCAACAGCTGGCCGACATGAACTACCACAAAGCCCATGCTAGGGATTTGCAATGGCCTTTTACCAAAAAGTCCTCATTCCAGACATTTTTTAACTAGGATTTAGAAATTTCACGTTGATTCGAACTTTTAATTCGAATTTTTCTATTATTAACAATTCTCAAATTTGTGAAATTTATACTTTGCTATGTATGGTAATTTTTTTGTCAATTTTTCTTCCAGACACATTGTCTTTAATATGACATGTGCATTACATGTTATATTTTTAAAGAGAAAGTAAACGGATCGGCTCGAAAATGCGCGAGCGAAAGCACCGTATTAAAAATTAAAATAGCCAAGAAAAATACACATAATAAAATTATTTCTACGACCAACTGCCGATGCATGTTCGGCCCATTGTTCACCCTAGACTTATATGTAGAAGCCCTTTAAAGATAATCCACACCATACCATAACAAGATAGTTTTAATCTCTTTGCTAGAAGTAAGTAAAACTGATTGGAAGATGATGAAAGAGAACTAAACTATCAATTAGGTTCGTTTACTTTGGTTGATTAACCTGTATAAGAAAAATAGTATAGGATAGCGCAATGTTTACTTTGCATGATTGGAGTCCGGTATTAATCACTGTAGAAGTTCAGTAACTCATCCCACCAGTCATGGTGAGATAAGTTATCTCGATTTTAGTAGGCCTTGTGCAATATCATTTTTGTCCTAAAAAATTCACTTCAATTTACTATCATACCCCTTTCTTTTGACTTTATGTCCCATTTCAAAGCATCATTTAGCCATTCCTTCTCTCAACACTTGAAAACCAGCTCCTAAGACGTCATTTTTCTACTCATGGAAACAGCTAGACTTCGAGCAAAGATGGTGAGCCTTTTTGTTTTGTTTAAGATGCAATGACAGAGCTTCCAAATCTGGAAAATAGTGTAAGGTTTAAACCATTATTTTTTGTGAATAGAGAGTTTTTCACCTTGTTTGTGCTTGTTTCCTTGTCTATTTCACCCAATAGTGTAAATGAAAAGTCAGTCATTAGATTTTAAGGCGCCAAGAGAGATGGAGGGCATCAACGCAATTGCTGTAAAAAATTGGACAATATGTCAATTTAACCATCTTATTGGGACTGGGTACTGACCTAAATTATTTAACCCACCTCATGAGGTGGGTTGGATAATGCAAGTAACACACTAAATAAACCAGGGCTGTTGCACAAGCCTTGGCCTTTATATTTCAAGTAAACAAGTGATTAAGTTGTATTAATAGTCTTATGCAACATTGTCAACCAAAGTAAATGGCACCTTTAGATAGTAGAACAAAAAAGTATAGGGGTAAGTGAGAAGGGATTTTTGTGTTATTAATGCCAAATTATTTTGTCAAGGGTGTTTTTGTTAAGTTTTATACTTTAGGGATATAAATGAGACAAAATGCATAGTTCAAGGGTACAAAGTGTATAGACCCTTTATTTTATCCGATCCAAATGGGAGCCCTCGTGATTGGACCCGGGCCAATAAATTTTGAGATAAATACAGTGTAAGATGAATTAGTTTCTCGATCCACCTTTATCAGGCCGTGTAAACAGCCTTTCAAGTATTTGACCTTATTTGCAGACAAGCATTCACCTCTCTTCTTGGTTATGCAAATAGACATTAATATGTATTTTATTTTATTTTTTATGTAAAAATTTTGTAACTCTAAAACTAACATCAACAATTAAATAAAAATATAATAAAGTTTATTTAAACTTAAAATTTCTTAAGAATCAGAAAAGAATATGAAAGAAACTATTATGATAAGATATTAATGCCAATATTTGTGATTCAAATATTGGAGCTTAAAAATTCAATTTGTTTCAAAATTTGATTCAAAAAACGACTATTAAAACAAAAGTTGATATCAAGGAAAATGAAACCTAGTAGAGACTACGTTAGTTGTTGGATAATTATTAAAATTAGAGAGTACTACTAATTTTTAAAAAAATGATGAAGTATTGATAATTATGTCAAATCCAAAAAGAACTTGTTGTAATTTACCCTTTTATAAATAACCATATTATTGTCAGTTCTATCACATTGTTAATAAATAGGTGGAAAAAAAGAGTGCAATGCGTGTACCCATTAGCCTTTTCATTTATAAGCTAAATTTAGTTTTGTTTTTGTGTAAATTTAGTCTCGAACATCTCATATTTGATTTTTTTTTTTTATAAATTTAGTCCTGTATTACAATTTTGATTATAACGACTCATAGTTACAGGATCAAAATGATATTTATTGCAGTATGAAGGAACCAAAATTGTCAATACTCTCCTTAAATAAAAAATAATTATATAACACCTAAATATTAATGTGAAAATTATTACTTTACCCTTACTGAAATTTTTTAAAAAATTAAAAAAAATATTTGAAAAATATAAAAAAGTTAAGTGTGGGTAAAATAAATAATTTATAAGGAATATTACTTCATACTCATATATTAATTTTTAAAAAAATATATTAAATTATAATTCATAATTCAAAAAGAGATCTTGATCAGTTCACAACAAAAATTGAATGAAAATATACTAGAGACTAACGAAACGAACTCGTTGTTAGACGAACGTTAATCAAAGATATTTATAGATTTTCAAATAATAAGTAGATATTTATAATTATATCAAAATCTCAAGAGAGATAGCTTGTTAAATTTCAATATTCAAATATGGGAAAATTATCCGGATATTTAAAATTTTTAGTGAAAAAAATTAAGAAGCGAATCCAAGTAAATCCGACCCGATATATGACCCAGTAATGGTATTCGGATCACTAAGTTACACTTGTACGTTGGGAAGACTGTCCTTTAAAGTGGAAATGGGTTCAGATTTTGTCAGATCAAATAAGAAAAATCAAACCCACGTGAATTTATTTTATTATTATTATTTTATTAAAATATAAGAATTAATGCTCCATTAATCCTTACAACGTGCTTTGTAGGACTATTTGATTCTATAATAAATTCTCCTCAACTTTGACATAATTTAAAAATTCTGTTATTTGAGAAATTATCAATATTTTTGAATTTTAATAGTCATCTAATAATTAGTTTAATCCGTTAAACTATGTTATATTTCTATGAATTTCTTGTAATGGACTGATCAACATGCTCTTGTGGACTATCTATTATAATTTTTTTTTTATTTATTTTTAAAATTTTTCTGAATTTTTTCTATGGACTAAATGGACAAATTTTTAAGGTTTTCCATCAGCCCCATTCGATTTTTTTATTTCTTGAAAATAAGAAAAAAAAAAACACAATAAGGGCAAAATTCGTAATTTCAGGCCTCAGTCCAAAGATTATTTAATTTCGTCAAACATGAGGAGTATGAGTAATTTTTCAAATAACGAAATGGATATTCATAATTATATCAAATTTTAGGAAAATTGTCGTAATTTACCATTGATTCTAACAAATAGTAGGAATTAGGAGACATAAGGGTTTGAGGTGAGTAAATTACAACAAACTCTTCTGAAATTTGCTATAATTATAAATACTCTCTCGTTATTTAAAGTATTATAATTACCCTTTTGAAATTATCAATACCGTAATATATACCCCTTTATGACAACTTATTGTAAGGGGTAATTGTTATGACATTTGCTATTTAACAACCAGAATATGTTGTAATTATTACAAATCTTAAGAGACATCTTGTAATTTACAATTAAATTTATTGGATAGAGAAAGATACATGATCGAGTTATTTAAAAAATAATAAAAAAAGAAAAACAATTATTTGTCGATCTACTTGTCAACTTATCGATATTATCAATTGAATTATTTTATCTTATTAATTTGAATTAATTGTAATGTTATACTATTTTATGATATTAAAAAGTTGATATTATTTTTTTATAATATTTTAAAAAAATAAAGTCACATCATACATACAAATTATAATTTATAATAAATATAAAGTTACAAAAAGAAATATGCTTTTAAATATTTTTTTGTTGTCCTTACTTTTCTTCACACGTTTAAATTATAAAAAACTAAGAGAAAACATTCGAGTATCCGCTTTCAAGTACCCAAGTTTATCGGATTGTGTCCGCTAAAAATATATACTTATGATAAAATTATATACAAGACCTAAAAAGGACCTATTTATAAAAGTTGGTATAATTGAATAAATATGCTCAATAACAAAAAAAAAGAAAAAAGAAAAGGCCTTTGAAAGGTCATAATTTTTTTTATCAAAATGGACGTATCATTCACTCAAAGGACATACTATTTTACTCGAATGGACAAATTGTTTCACCCAACAGACACATCATTTCAACCAACAAACACATCTTTTTGATTGATTAGACACGAATGGATGATGATTGTATCCCATCAACATCATCTTCAAATCATGAGATTGTTGTGCGTCACACTTCTGTTGTTGGATTCTTTCTAAAACGAACACATGTTACAGCAATGATGTTCACTTCACTTAAAAATCGTGACGTTGTTAATTAATTACTCTGTGTCGATCATCCCGATACTCGCCAACTCATTAGTGAGATTTATCGGCTGGATCAATTGATTCTTCTTTGTCTACTCTGACAACTTCTGTTGTTCCTTCCAAGCGAATGACTGTACTTGAAATTAGAACGTCAGTCCAAAATCCAGACCGACAACCACCTGCTAGAACAAAAGCGTATCTTGATGACTACTTTATCCTTATCATGGAACAAAAAAATCAATTCAACAAAACAATCTCCTAAAGTTCCGCGATTCTAACAGTTTAAATTGACCGCTCTAATAACGGACGTATTAATTTCAACTTGAGTACGACCGTTGACATTCAGAATAGATTCACAAAATGACCGCTCAATCTGACAACTCATGAAATATCTGATATCATCTCACAGAGTGATCTTTTTCATTTAATAATTCTTAAAATGACGACACTCCATATTTATATTATTAACTATAAATAAAATAAAATAAATCATTACCATATCTCTCAATTTCTGATCTTTTCCTCTCTTCATATTATTTATCAAATTTAAAACTCACGTGGAAAAAGTATGTTCTAAAATAAATTGATTCAAATTACAATTTATTTATTGTTATAATATCCTAATGGAGTATCCTCCGTGGTGTTCATGTCAAAATTTCAAATTTCAATATACCCACGCCCTCAAATTCCCTTTTCTTTTTTTAATTAAAAAAAGAATTATGGAAATAAAGAATTGAGTATAGAAAGTAGAAACCTGGTCTAGATACACATCGTGTAGACATCTACACAGACAAGAATTCTCGTACTCGCCGCCATATTTTCCTTGCATACGAGACTCTCTCTCTCCCCCCACTCCCCCACACCCGCGGCAGGTTCGCTGAGTTATCATCGCGCAACAAACGGACAGTGTAGGTGACAAACTCTTCTCCCCCGCGCTAGGGTTTTTCAGTATATTCAAGATTTGGCAAAACCTCAGGCTGTACAATGTACAAGCCAAACAGTCCTGCCCCTGACGGGCGTAGTCAGCCGACGCCGGAAACCCATCCCCGTCGTGGGTTCCTTCTGCCCCACCAGTACAAGCACCAAACCCCGGCTTTTCGACGCCCTCCGCATCAACAGCACCACTGGAAACCCCAAGGTACTCCTCACTATCGTGATCGACCCCCGGGTCCATCCCCAGCCCGACCAAACTTCGTCGTGCAGCTGCGATCGGACGCGCAACTCGTAGTGAAAGAGGTGGAGGCCGAGGCTGTGATTCAGAAGCTTGAGTTTCAACCGCAGAAAGTATATGTTGCTGCGTCTAATTATATTTCGGCTACGCTGTTTTATGAGCAGTGGAGTGAGGCTCTGGAGACCATGGTTCAGTTGTGGGAAATGAAATTGAATGATGAAGGGCATAATTTTTGGCCTCTAATTGTTTGTAACATTGATGTGCCCTCTGATAAGGCTGAATTGGACGATCGGTTGAAGGTGCTGTTTTTGGAGAAATTGAAGGGGTTGAAAGAGGGGGATTTGGTGGGGAAGTTGCTGAAGAAATTGGGGAGTGTGGTGGATGAGATTAAGAGGATTTCTGATTCGTTGAAGAGACCACTGAGGTTAGGCACTGCTGATGCGCTGTTGAGGAAAAGGAAAGGTCTGGAGGGTGAGAGAGACTTGATCTTGAACAGGATGCAGGAGTTCAAGAGTGGAGTTAAATGTATTGAAAATTATTTGGAGAATGTGGAAAAGAATGAAGAGCCAGATACTCCAGTTTTTCGCTTTTCCGGTGGAGAGATTGACTGGGGGAGGATTTACAGGTTGATGATGAGGGAATGTAGGAGGCTTGATGATGGATTGCCAATTTATGGCTATCGACAGGACATCCTAAAGCAAATTCATAGCCAACAGGTTGCTTTAACTTATGTAATTTTATTTACCTTACATAGTTGTTTTTAACTGTCTAATCATATTTGACTTTCTAAGAAAAATTGAAAGTTTCATCCATTTTTAGTTTGTTGGTCATGTCATTGATAACTTTGAGAAACGAACTCCGGGTTCAACTAAGTAGCTGCTAGGAATTGGCGAGAGAAGTGCCACATAGTTGGGATTATTTAATACTGAGGGAGAAACTATGTCCTGACCTATGTGTGAAAGGATAGGCCAGAATCCTCATGGTGTAAGTTAGAGATTTTAAGTAATCCTCATGGACAGCATCAACCATGTTATGCTGGGACCTCTTATCTCCTATGGGCAGAATGAAAGACAATCGAAAAGGAACATGAAAGTTGCATCCGTCCTTGGAGTTTTGGTATTAGCAAATGTACTCGATCGACTGGATGCCAAGAGAACATCATTGCATAAAGTGCTTATATAGAGAAATGTTAGTTGGAAAAGTGTAGAAAACGGAAGGTGTAAGTTGAGTATGTTTTAAATTTTTATCCGATTTGGCGGTTCCTTTAATTGCGGTAAAGTTTAAGTCGTCATTCCAGTCCCTGCCTTTCAATGAAAAATTTTATATGTGTTTATCCATTTTGTTTAGTCCTGGCACTGGTTCAAGTTTCTCTTGTGTTCATTTTCGATTGTCATTGTAAAGTATATTAACATTCGTGTTAAATTCACTTTCTTATAGTCATCGAACTATAACTTCTCAGAGGAGTTGCCACTTAACTTCTAATGAAGTAATGTAGGGTCTAGAAAAAGTAAAATTCAGTATAAAGGTTCTATGAATTGTACACTAAGTGTCTTGTAATGAAATCTGGAACCACAGATAAATGCCCATCCCCATTCTGATATGTGTATTTCTTATTGCCTTGAACTCTTTAGTTTACATTGTTTGTATCTATCTGAAAATTTGGGTGAAAATTTTCACAGGTCACGGTGCTGATCGGCGAGACTGGTTCGGGAAAGAGCACACAGTTGGTTCAGTTTCTTGCTGATTCTGAAGTTTCTGGCCAGCAGTCTATTATTTGCACGCAGCCAAGGAAACTCGCCGCCATTTCATTGGCAGAAAGGGTTAAAGAGGAAAGCTGGGGCTGTTATAAAAATACTTCAGTCAGCTGTTGCCCATCATATTCATCTGATCAGGAGTTTCATTCGAAGGTGATATTTATGACTGATCATTGCTTATTGCAGCATTACATGAGTGATAAACAACTTTCTGGGATTTCATGCATTATTGTGGATGAGGCTCATGAAAGAAGCTTAAATACAGATCTCCTTCTGGCTTTGGTCAAGAATCTACTGTGTCAGAGGCCATGTCTCAGGCTTATAATTATGTCCGCAACTGCAGATGCAGACCAGTTTGCTGACTACTTTTTTGGTTGTAGAACTTTGCATGTGGCTGGCAGAAACTTCCCTGTTGACATTAGATACATACCTTGTGAATCTGATGGATCTTCAATTTTAAAATTAATGCCTTCATATGTTCTTGATGTTTTGAGGATGGTAACTGAGATCAACAAAACTGAGGGGGAAGGCACTATACTTGCATTCTTGACCTCACAGATGGAAGTAGAATGGGCTTGTGAGAAGTTTCAAGCTATCTCTGCTATTGCATTGCCTTTACATGGAAAACTTTCTTATGAGGACCAACGTCGGGTATTCCTGACCTATCCAGGAAAGAGAAAAGTTATATTTGCCACCAATGTCGCTGAGACATCATTGACAATCCCAGGCGTCAAGTATGTGGTTGATTCTGGAATGGCAAAAGAGAGTAGATATGAACCAGGTACAGGCATGAATGTTCTCAGGGTTTGCAAGATCAGCCAGAGCTCTGCTAATCAACGAGCTGGTCGTGCTGGGAGAACTGAACCAGGAAAATGTTATAGGCTCTACATGGAAAGTGACTTTGAGTCAATGCTGCCTCATCAGGAACCAGAAATTCGTAAGGTGCATCTCGGTGTAGCAGTTTTGAGAATTCTTGCATTGGGCATCAAGGATGTACGGGAATTTGACTTTGTTGATGCACCTAGTGTTAGTTCTATAGATATGGCTATCAGAAATCTTATCCAATTAGGAGCTATTGTAGTGAAAAATGATGTTATCGAGTTAACTGCAGAAGGGTGGCAGATGGTCAAGTTGGGTATTGAGCCTCGGCTTGGTAAAATAATTCTACAATGCTTCTGCCAGCGCTTGGGTAGGGAGGGTCTTGTTCTTGCTGCTGTAATGGCAAATTCTAGTAGCATCTTTTGCAGAGTTGGTACAGAGGAGGATAAGTTGAAATCTGATTGCCTTAAGGTCCAGTTTTGTCATCCTAATGGTGATCTCTTCACATTGCTTGCAGTTTATAAAGAGTGGGAGGCTGTGCCATGGGAAAAGAGAAATATTTGGTGTTGGGAGAATAGCATTAATGCAAAGTCCTTGAGGAGATGCAAGGACACTGTGCTAGAACTGGAAGCTTGCCTTAAAAATGAACTAAATATCATCGTGCCAAACTATTGGTATTGGAATCCCCAAATATGTTCTGAACATGATAAGAATTTGAAAAATATAATACTCTCTGCACTGGCAGAAAATGTGGCTATGTACTCTGGGTATGATCAGCTTGGTTATGAAGTGGCATTAACGAGGAAACATGTTCAATTGCATCCTTCATGTTCTTTGTTAAATTTTGGTCATAGGCCAGCGTGGGTGGTTTTTGGGGAAATTCTTTCAGTATCCAATGAGTATCTGGTCTGTGTCACTGCATGTGACTTTGAATATTTGTCATTACTTTGTCCTCCTCCAATGTTTGATTTCTTGAACATGGCCAGTCAAAAGTTGCAAAAGAGGATTTTGTCCGGGTTTGGAAGTGTACTGCTAAAAAGGTTTTGTGGGAAATCTAACAGCAATTTGCGCCTTGTTGTTTCAAGTATCAGGGACTCATGTGAGGATGAACGGATAGGTGTGGAAGTTAATGTTGACCTAAATGAGGTACTTCTTTATGCTACTTCAGGAGACATGGAGAAAGTATGTGGTTTAGTGAGGGAAGGCTTGGAGTATGAAAAGAAGTTGTTGGAAAATGAATGCTTGGAGAAGTGCTTATACAATGGAGGACCCACGGTCTTACCCTCAATTGCGCTCTTGGGAGCTGGTGCTGAGATAAAACACCTGGAACTTGAGAAGAGATATTTGACTGTTGACATATTCCATTCAAACATTAATGAGCTCGATGACAAGGAGCTCCTGGTTTTTCTGGAGAAATTTACCTTAGCGCCTGTTTGTGCCTTTATCAAGTTCTCGGGTTTTAATCTAGACAACGAAGAGAAGGGCAAGTGGGGGAGGGTGACATTTCTCACACCTGATGCTGCCAAGAAGGCCGTTGCCTTGGATCAGGTTGAGTTCTGTGGTGGGTCATTGAAGGTAGTTCCTTCTAGAAACATTTGTAGTGGTGACCACAAAATGATGTCATTTCCTGCTCTTAGAGCCAAAATCTTATGGCCTCGTAGGTACAGCAAAGGTGTTGCAATTGTGAAATGTGATGCAAAGGATGTTGCTTTTATTGTCAATGATTTCTCTAATCTAGTAATTGGGGGCAGGCTTGTTTGGTGTCACCCAAGTACAAAGTTTACAGACGGTGTGCTAATTACTGGAATTGACAGGGAACTTTCTGAAGCTGATGTATTTCAGGTGGTAAGTGCAGCAACTAATAGGCGGATCCTTGATTTCTTTCTGGTGAGAGGAAATGCAATAGATAATCCTCCACTTGTTGCTTGTGAAGAAGCAATTCTGCGACAAATTTCTCCCTTTATGCCTAGAAGGAATGCACAGGGTAATAGTGTCCGTGTTCAGGTATTCTCACCAGGACCCAAGGACAGTTTCATGAGAGCAGCAATTACTTTTGATGGAAGTTTGCATTTGGAGGCAGCTAAGGCCTTGGAGCAAATTGACGGGGAAGTATTATCTGGATGTCAGCCGTGGCAGAAAGTACAATGTCAGCAATTGTTTCATAGCTTTGTGTCGTGTCCTGCTCCTGTTTATCTTGTTATTAGTAAACAGCTAGATTCTTTGCTTGCAAGGCTCCGGCGACAAAAGGGTAACTTACATTTTCCTTATGAAGTGGTGTTTCATATTAATTTCTTAGTCATTATTTAAACTTAATGCAGAGCAAAGCATCTGTTAATTTCTTAAAAATCGAACCTTCATCAGACTTCACAAAAATGTTCTTCTAGTAGCATGTTATTTCATATTTCTTTATTTAAATTTGCTTTCTTAGTTTTGAGATACTTTTGACAGAGGTGTAAATTTTCTATGGAGCAAATAAATAATTCTGAACACCGGAAGACCTTCCCTATCGGACAGATATATTCTTAGCTAAACTTACGTCTCTTTTGTTGTCAAATTAATGGAATTAGCTTAGATCTGATAAACTAATATGTTCCAGCAGAGAAGTATCAGGTTGAGATGTGTGAGATGCACCTTGGCTATGTTATGACTAGCTGTCTCCCTGCAAATAAGATATTCATAAACATCTTCTTTTATCTTTTTGCCTGTGTAGTATGTCATTGTTGTGATGGTTTAAAATGTAGACATGATGCTTGTTCTTCTTATTTCTGTTTTATCTTTCTCTCGTTTGGTGGTTTTGTTCTATGGGGAGGTGCTTGCTGTAGCGTTGTCAGGGTGGTGTTGACAAGTCAATCGGTACTTTCTGCAACTTCTGACACTATCTTTTCTCCTCTTTGGAGGTTTGTTTTACGTGGTGGTGTTGGCTGTAGCAGGGTGGTCTTAAAGTTAATTGACATTCTGTGCAACTTATGCACAGACATCAAGAGCCTTCTAATAAACTCTTGTGCCATTTATCTGCATAACACGAAGACCAGACAAACCACCATGTGCTATCTAGCTCTTCATCCTTACTGTTTCAACATGCCTTGTGGCCGACTCCACATTCTTTAAACTAAGTAGCATGTAATAAGTAGGCAGAGAACCTCCCCTTTAGGTTAGTTTTGGTTTTCCTGGTTAGTCTTATGTACCATAATAGCCTTTGTCATATTGTGACAGCAGCTGGTTTTTATGTGACTTGGTATGTGGAAATGCATTTCGTATTATGAAGGTTGAGATGCACTAGTTCCGATGGTTTGTATATACGTGGGTAAATTTTCTACTTTTGCAGGTGTAGAATGTAACCTGGAGAGAAACCAGAATGGTTCTTATCGAGTAAAGATATCTGCCACTGCTACGAAAACTGTGGCAGAGTTGAGAAGACCTCTGGAGCAGCTCATGAAAGGGAAGATTATACAACATCCTGATATAACTCCTGCAGTGCTTCAGATTCTTTTTTCACGAGACGGAGTCATGCTTATGAAATCCATTCAGCGAGAGTCAGGGACCCACATTATTTTTGATAAGCATAACATGGTTTTGAGAGTCTTTGGTTCTCCAGAAAAGATTGATGTTGTACAGGAGAGCCTTGTCAAAGCACTTCTTGCTCTATATGAAGGCAAGCAACTTGAGATCCGACTTCGTAATGGAGTTTTTCCTCCAGATATGATGAAGAGAGTTGTTCAGCATTTTGGACCTGATCTTCATGGGCTTAAAGAGAAGGTGCCTGAGGCGGAGTTATCTTTAAAAGCGAGTCGCCACTGCATATCTATTGTAGGCACCAAAGAATCAAAGCAAAAAGTTGAAGACATAATTAATGATCTTGCACAAACAACTGGACTACATAGTCCATGTAATAATAATGATGCTGCATGTCCTATTTGTTTGTGCGAACTGGAGGACCGTTACATGCTTGAAGGCTGTTGTCACATTTTCTGCCGTTTATGCTTGGTTGAGCAGTGTGAGTCTGCAATCAAAAGTCGCGATAGTTTCCCATTGCAGTGTACAAAAGAGGGTTGCGGGACTCCTATTCTGCTTACCGACTTAAGATCTTTGCTGTCTGGTGAGAAATTAGAGGAGCTTTTTCGGGCTTCCTTGGGTGCATATGTCACAGGTAGTCGGGGCACCTATAGGTTTTGCCCTTCACCCGACTGTCCTTCAGTTTACCGGGCAGCGGATCCTGATGGGCCTGGTGGACTCTTCGTCTGTGGTGCATGCTTTGTGGAGACATGTACTAGGTGCCACCTGGAGTATCATCCATACCTGTCATGCGAGAAGTATCGCGAGTTCAAAAATGATCCAGATTCTTCTCTATTGGAGTGGTGTATGGGAAAAGATAATGTGAAGAAGTGTCCAGGTTGTGGGTTCATAATTGAGAAAGGGGAAGGGTGCAACCACATCGAGTGTCCGTGTGGACACCATGTGTGCTGGGTCTGCTTGGATTTCTTTGCGAGCAGCAATGAATGCTACAGCCATTTGAGGTCTGAACATGCGGCATTTATTTGAGTTTTTATCTAGCAATTTATCATGATTATCTGTATATATACCATTTATCATGTTTTTGGCCCTACACGTTTTCACATTAACGTGCACTTGTGCCTGGTAGAGAGTAGAATTGACCTGCAGTAGGTGCCTTTGTACATATTTGTGGAGAGAACTGAAATACTCCTTGCAATATAGATTGACCAATGCATCTGTGAGCATATGGAAGCCATGTTAGTTGAGTCTGTTTCAGTGCTTGCCTGACTATGATCCTGTTTATGCCTTCTTCTGTGTTGATGTAGTGCTTGAGATATTTTGAGGCCTGTTTAATTATGTTTAACTAGAATTGATGCATGATTGATGAGTTGAAGTATAACTTTCTTGGCCGGAATAATTAGGTTACCTTCACTACTTATATATACATATTTTCCTTCTTTTCCTGTGTTTCTCCTCATTTTTTTGCCCCTTCCCTGTTGAAATGCACGGCTGCAGCATACGTCACAACCAAGATGTAGACTGATGAAGCTGCTGATGACAACACTTGGTTGAAGTCGTGGTTTGATATATAACGTTTTTTCTCTTTAGCTTGTTACGTTTCATTTAGTTGAACCAGCACACTTGGCTGCTGACTCGTTAGGAGTGGTTAGCATCCGTTAGGTAGTTAGCTGGATATTTTTCCTTTCCTCTCCAGACCAACCCATTGCCGGTGTGCAAAGAGCCGCAACGACTCTTATACCATCAGGTTCGAGAGCGCCTCCTCGCACACGGCCGTGAATTCCCTGTGTAGTATGTCATTGTAAAGGGTAGTTGCTTACTTTCTCTTGAGATTTTTTCCTTCACAGAAATTAAATTGCTGCTGGGCCTTGGTCAGTTTCTGTACGACTTTATTTGCAGATTCCTTCATTCCCCACAACCCTCTACCACTGCTGCCGCCATTTTGACCGTTGTCCTCCTCCATTTGCCGCCCCAATCCAGAAACTCAACGCCACCTTTACACCACACCCCTAATCATATATAGAGAGAAGAAACAACAGTTATATTTGTCTACCCTTTCATTTGAATAAGGATCCACCACCAAGGAGAATTGTGATTAATGTACCAGGAAAATCATGCACTGTTGTTACTCTAAAACGACAAGTATCAAAAGTTGATTATCTAAGTACAGAGGGTAACGCGGTGGGTTCGGGGCGGTTTGGCCTGACCCAAGATCCGCCCCCGGGTCAGTTTGGTCTAGACAATTAGAACCTTTCCTTAGATTTTTGTTCTGATTATTTAGACCTGATACTAAGCCATTCTAATTGGGTCCAGAATGGGGACCTGAACCCACCCCATGCGGACCTGTCCCAGCCGTTGTCCGTCCCAATTGCCATCCCTATTATCTACTGCGTTCCAGAATGCTATTCAAATTAAGTTATCTTGTATTTCTAGCAAGATATAAGGTTACAGAAAATCAGAAAAGATATCTGCAACCAAATGCCAAACCCATCCCAGCAACAGCCAAACAGAACACTATAACTGCACGCCATTTCTTGCTGCTGCTACCCTCCTCCTCATCTTCCCCTCTCAGCAAATTCTCCCCACGGTTCAACACAGAATCGCCCCTCTTCCTGCCATTCTCTTGCAGCTGTCTTTGCAACTTGGAAACTTGCAACTCCAGCAGACCAACCCATTGCCGGTGTGCAAAGAGCCGCAATGACTCTTGTACCATCAGGTTCGAGAGCGCCTCCTTCTCCTTGCACACGGCCGTGAATTCCCTCTCCGCCTCTCTTGCTCGTGTCTGTGATAACCGCAGCGCCCTCAAAAGCTCCAACTTGTCCTTTTCCAAGCAATCTTGGCCTCCCACCACATTGTAGATTTTGCTTACTGATGAAAGAAATGCATCGTCGGGCGCTGTAAAAAGCTTGACGGGAGGAGGTAAATCGCAGTTCTGCATCAGGTTGAGTACAGGTCTGGGAGAAACAGCACAACCCATATCTCTCTCCATTCTGTCAAGATCCCTGGGCTTAGACCTCTGATTTGCTGGTCTCCAGGCAGCCATTTCCCTGGGATTTGAAGCTGTTCTTGGCTATCTTGGTCTGCCTTGAAAGAGGATATTTTGTCTAAGTTTTCGGAGTCCATGGACGGTGAGAGATAGTAGTTGTTGGATTCGTATATCTATCCTTATCTTACAATTAAAAAAGAAATAAATGGGGATTGCTTGGCTGATTTAGGTGTTTAGAGAAGAAAAGTCCTTTTCTTGAGGGAATAAGCAAAGAGAAATTGGTGCAACTTCTTGCTGCTGGATTTACTTCAAAGGAAAGAAATGGCTTCCGGGGAAGGAATGGAATTTTCGTAAAATAAAAGCGTTAATTATACTTAGATCTCACTAAAAATATGAAGTTATATTTTTTTAATTTTTTTTAAAATTATACTTTCATATCCTTCAAAAATTTTCTATTTCCAATTGTATCATTTGTTTTAGGATTTGGACAAAAGCTACCAGCGTCAACAAAAAAAATTAAATAAACTTTTAATTTTACTTATCATTCAATGTTTTGCATAATTTATTGACAAGTATACTGTACTGATACTTTTATACTAAAGTTAAATGTAATATATAGAAAGTCAAGAAGGTGTAATTGTATAAAATATAGTTCACGAGCTGTTGCTATTGGAGAAAAAGTAGTCGTTGGATGAAAAAACTAGGCACAATGTTAATAATCTATAGGGTTATTGCACTTAGACCCCTTTTGAAAATGCGAAATTACATTTTTCTCAAAGAAGTTTTGAAACTATAATTACACTCCCTTCAAAAATTCTCCGTTACGCCCGACCCTCTTCTGTTGGGGTTCCAACAAAAAATGCTAACATTATCAAAAAGAAGTTACAAACTTTTAATTTTGCCCATCATTTAATAGTTTTAAATATATTTTTGTATTTATAAAAGAATAAATGTAATATATATAGATTGAGGTTAACATCTTTACACTTTTCCTCTTATATGTACAAATATATTACATAGAATGTTAAATGAGGGGTACAATGAAAAATTTATATAATATTTTTGCTAACGTTAGTATTGTCGAAATCCTAACGAAATAGAATCAGGTCTAAACAATGAATTTTTGTATAATTTTAATATTTTTTTTTAAAAAAATATAATTTCACATTTTTAAAGAGTAACTCTAATTTATACGGATTGTTGAGTAAGACATAATGCAAGGGATACGGATATAAACTAAGAATTTTTGGAATTTTGTGCAAATATATTTTAAACTTTTTTTGGGAAAAAGTGTAATTTTATATTTTTATACGGGTGCGACTCTAATTAACCCAATATGAAATTAACGAGTTTTAGAAATGGGAGATTTACAGATAATTTAGAGCAGGCTGCAGATTCTAAGCTGTTGACCTTTGCATCCCGTTTACATGCAATTGAATTTACATTCACTCTATTTCTAAGACTTAAAATGAAAAAAGAATCAAAGGAAGTTTACAAAATACTGTGGTTGCTAGTGATCTCATCTCCGCTCATGTTAGTGAGAAAGAAATGAGATGAAATAGTTTTGACTGAGATGATAATTCCTTCTTTTTGAGTATGTCATTGAATATGGAATAAAAATGCACTGATGATAGTTGACGTGATGTGTAAAATTTTTTAGGGTAAATTAGAATGAGCTCTCTTGCAATTTGATATCATTATAAATATCATCTTGTTGTTTGAAAAAATTACCAATACCCCATAAACTTAATCGCTGTCCAATAATTAGCCCATCCATTAGTCTTTATTAGATTATCATCCATTTCTTGTGGTGAATTGATCGGAATGCCCTTGTGGGTTATGAATTATAGTTTTACTTGATTTTTCTTTAACTGTTCCAGAATCTTTTATCGCCTCTTCTGTTTTCTTTTTAGAATTAGAATTTTTTGATTTTAAAAGGGCAAAATTGACAATTTTAGATCTCAATTCAAGGATTGCATACTTTCATCAAATATTAGGGGAAAATTGGCAATTTTTTAATAACAAAGGGTCATGTCAAGAAAGCTCGTTGTAATTTAACCAAGTTTTTAAGATAATAAAAAGAGAATAATGATTATAATTGTCGCTACATGTTTTTCTTAAGAGAAGTGAATTATTTTTGATATATATATATATATATATATATTTTAATAAAATTCTCATAGACATGGGAAAATATTTTAAGCAGTTGAGATGAGAAAAATCTCACAAAAACAGCATCAAACTTTTCATTTTAATTTGTTGTAAAAGGGTAATAATAAAATAATTACACCTAACTCTCCTCGAAAAATAAAATAACTAAACTTTGAAAAGCGGATCAAAACTCTTTTTAAATATTATTACTCCAATTACAATCGTACTCTTAATATTTTTAGACGAAAAATGCTAATCTAATTTTTTTTTTAATAAACCTTCAAATTTATCTCCCCCAAAAAGTTCTTATATTTTGGGGTTTATTGAGTAAGACCATATTGTAACGAATCAAAATTTTGGTACGCCTAAATAACGTATTGTTTAAGGAATTGAAATTCTTGATTAGGTTCGGTAAATTACTGGAAAACCAATCTTTTTTCCAAAAAAAATAATAAACTCTTATTTTTATTATATTTATATTTAAAAAATAAATCTATATATATATATATATATATAACATTTAAAAAAATTCGATATTCAATTCGATACAATTAACTGATATCCAAAATCAAAATAGAATCAATATCGAATAAATCTTTTTCTTTTTTTTTAAATCAAATATCGAATTGAAATTTCGATTTGAATCGAAATTTTGCACATCCTTACTTATATTTGACTATTGAATATTCGTATATTCTGAAATCCAAACATAGCATCGCATTTTTTGTAGAGGATTTGTTGGAAAAATGAAAGACTGTGCCGTGGAGAACCACTGCCTTGAAGATGAAATTTCGGTATTACCATGGTGCAGTAGTATAAACCGATCGCTCCCCAAGGGTAATACAGCTATAACTCTCTTACAAGCGCACTCGTTAAAGAAAGCTTGGAACAGCGAACAAAAACACTCAGAAGGGAAGGAGAGAAAACAGTGAAAGAAAGCAATTGAATTGTTCTCGAAAATGTTGGTGTGTAAAATGAAATAAGCTCGAGCCTATTTATAGAAGCATACCTTGGTTGCTGGAAAAAATGGGACTCTATCCCATCCACACATTTGCCAACGGATTTATTGATATTAGGAGCAAAAAATTGGATTTTAGGAGTCTAGGTGATTTAGGAGTCCAAAAATTAGTCATTCCCAATATTCCCCCACAAATGACTTATGTAGATGAAGAATATGATTTCTGAGTGAAAGAATAAATATACTTAAGCATTAATATCTTTCGATTGAATTAACGCGTCGTGAAGTCAGGCAATCAAATTGGCTAACGAGAGTGATATGACTCTTGAACCTTCGATAGCTCAAATTGAGACCCCCACGATCACGTATGAATTCCTTAGTGTTTGTTGTTCCGCGATAAAGTTTCAAGTGCTATTAATGGCGTTGCGCTTATACCTTGGCTCCTAATGAGTGCTCTATAAAGAACTTTCATTTTTCTTTCATATAAGACGGCCCACCTCCACATTCTCTAAATAGCTTCATCAAGTCTTATAGACCACTAAGCAAATGAGCTATGAGGCTATCTTCCTGAACAAAGTCAGGGTTCTCCATCAAGTCCTTATTAGGACAACACGAACACAGGGCTATGGATTATATGATCATTACCATATTTCATCAATCAAGGGGTTTTAGCCCCATTGCTCTCAAAGACTAAAAAATAATTCTCCTGGTAAGTCCTTTTGTGAGAGGATCTGACAAGTTCCTCTTGGACCTCACATAATTCAAGGAGATTATCCCAATTCTTAGAAGTTCTTTTACTGCTTCATGTCTGGTACGAATATGTCTCCTTTTGCCATTGTAAGCATAGTTCTTGGTAATTCCAATAACAACTTGGGAGTCACATTGTAGAGACACTGGCACAATTGACCCCCACAAAGGCACATCTCCCAATAAGTTTCTTAGCCACTCTGCTTCTTGACCTGCTAATTCAAGAGCTATAAATTCAGATTCCATAGTAGAGCGAGCTATACAAGTTTGTTTTGCAGATTTCCAGAAAATAGCTCCCCCACCCAAAGTAAAAACGAATATACTAGTTGAGCTTACTTCATCATTATCGGTAACCCTATTTGCATCACAAAATCCTTTTAACACTGTGGAAAAGTTATTAAATTGCAGGCTCAAGTTTATAGTCCCCTTTAGATATCTCAACAAGTAACATAGTGCATTCCAATGTTCATTATTCGGATTATGGGTATACCGACTTAGTCTACTCATAGCGTAAGCTACGTCAGGTCTGGTGTAGTTCATGAGAAACATAGCACTCCTTATAATTTTTGCATTTCAGCTTGTGACACATTATCACCTTTATTCTTTTTGAGACATACACTCGGGTCATAGGGTATTTTGACTGGTATCTCATCTTGACCACCGAACTTGTCCAAAATTTTTTTTATATAGCGGGACTGAAAAAGAGAGAACCCATTTTCAGTTTTTCTAATCTTCATGCCTAGGATTACATCAACTTATCCTAGATCTTTCATGTCAAATTGTGCTGATAAGAATCTTTTGGTTTCCTCAATTATTTTTATGTTGTTACCAAAAATCAGCATATCATCGACATATATGCATATAATAACACATTCTGTCCCAAACAATTTTGAGTATGCACATGTTTCTGATACATTTGTTTTGTATCCATTAGTTTTTAAAGTATGATCAAAGTTTCCATACCATTATTTGGGTGCTTGTTTTAATCCATATAGTGATTTTCTAAGTTTACAAACTTTATTTTTTTGGCTAGGTACCATATACCCTCTAGTTGTTCCCTATATATTTCTTTTTCAAGTCTCCATTCAGGAGGCTGTTTTTACATCTATTTGATGGATTATTAAGCTAAGAATAGCTGATACCCCAACTAGAGTTCTAATGGTTGCAATTTTTGTCACAAGTGAATATGTGTCAAAATAGTCTATGGCTTTCTTTTGTGTAATCCACAACCACTAATCGTGCCTTAAATTTGTCTATTGACCCATCTGGTTTCATTTTTTCTTGAAGACACATTTGCATTTTATAGCTTACTTCCTATAGGCAAATCCACTAAATCCCAAGTATGATTTAACATTATAGAATCTAGTTCATTCTAATGGCTTCCTTCCAGAAACTAGAGTTTATAGAGGTTATTGCTTCCATATATGTCTTAGGATCATCTTCAACTAAAAACATTGAAACAAAGTCTTCATTTATCTTTTCTTGGTCTTCCGTTAGGAAAGCAATTAGAAAGTCTGGTCCAAAACTATGTTCAGTTTTTTGTCTTTTACTTCTTCTAGGTTCATTCACAATAGAATTAGCAGAAGTTAACAAAAGTTTATTGCTTGATAAGGCGTGTCCGTTCTAGAAGTTTTAATTAATGGAAGAGCTAGTTCAAAAAATTCAGCATCTCTTGATTCACAAAGAGAGTTATCATTTAAACACATGAATCTATATGCGGCATTATGTTGGGCATATCCAATAAACACAGTCAAAGGTTTTAGGTCCTATATTTGTTTTGTTAAATTCTGGATATGCTACTTTAACTAGACAACCCCACACCTTAAGAAGTTTAAAGTTAGGAGCAAAGCCTTTTCATAATTCATAAGGGGTTTTATTCAATTTTTTATGTGGAACTCTATTAAGGATATAGCATGCAGATAAAGCTGCTTCCCCCCACATATTATCAGGCATACCTGAGTTTAAAAGTATAGCATTCATTATTTCTTTCAGAGTTCTATTTTTTCGTTCGACTATGCCATTTTGTTGAGGTGTATAAGGTGCAGACATTTCATGGATTATTCCATTAATCTCACAAAATTCTTTTAAGAATTTAGTGTTGTATTCTCCACCTTTATCAGATCTAAGTCTTTTAATCTTCTTATCTAATTGATTTTCAACTTCAACCTTAAATTTCAAAAACATTTAAGCAACCTCATCTTTTGATTTTAATAGATAAATCAGTGTATCTAGAAAAAGCATCAACGAAGGAGATATAATATTTTTTTACCCTTACTTAATGTGTTTTTGAAATCAGCTAGATCCGAGTGGATTAATTCTAGTAATTCAATACTTCTAGATGTGATGGGTTTAAAAGGTTTCTTTACGTATTTTGCCTCTACACAGACTCCACATTTATAACATCCATTTGTGTAAGAAATAATTATAAAATTCATAGTTTTCAACTTTTTAATAGAGGAATAGTTTACATATCCTAATCTACCATGCCAAATATCAACAGATTCCATCAAATCAACAAAACTGGAAGAAATTTTATTAATGGCAGTGGAAACAGTGTTCAGAGCAAATAAACCATCAGATAAGTATCCCTTTCCTACAAAGTCATTATTTCTAGTGATTATAACCTTATCAAATTCTAACACAATTTTCAAGCCAACTTTATTCAATAAACTACCAGAAATTAGATTTCTACGTAAAGAAGGCACATATAGTACGTCATTCAAAGCAAGTGTTTTGCCAGAAGTAAGTTTAAGGAAGATCTTTCCTTTACCCAAGACTCCGGCGGCTGTTGAGTTCCTCATGAAGACACACTCACTGTCTGTTGCGTCACTAAGTTCATGGAATAGGGTTTTGTTGGAGCAGAAATGCCTGGACGCGCCAGTGTCTAGTATCCAGTCTTCTTTGTTCTCTACCAGGTTGGCTTCTACAACTACCGCTGCGATGATCTCATCATTTTCAGCTAGGTTGACTTGTGGAGTAGAATTAGTGGTTGGTTTTTGATTTGCCTTCTGTTGATCCTTTCTTTGGTAGCACTGGTACGCTTTATGTCCTAGTCTCCCATAGCACTAGCACGATATTTTATTCTTTTGGATCTTGTCATCAGGTCCTTTGAACGTCTTGTGTTGATTATTCTTTTGAAATTTTTTTCCTTTATTCTGGTGAAATATATTTTTAGATCCAGCAGACTCAACAACCAACTTTAACTAAAAGAGAAGAGAGAGAAGTTTCCTTATCTTTTAGGCGATTTGCTTCTTCCGTTCTCATATGGCTGATTAATTATTGAAGTGTTAGATCCCTTTTCTTGTGCTTCAAATGGTTGCAATATTCACTCCAAGTAGGAGAGAATTTTTCCAGTAGTACGTTAGCTTGTAAATTCACACATTTTCATGCCCTCACTTAGCACTTAAGTCACCAGGTTCTCGTACTCATGAATTTGGTCCATTGTAGACTTCTCATCGATCATTTGAAATTGAAGCCATTTATTGACGACGTACTTTTTCCTTCCAGTGTCATCACCTCCGTATCTTGCCTCCATTTTAGTCCAGATTTCTTTCGCACTCTAATAGTTGACAAATAAATCGAACAGAGAATTATTTATATGATTAAGCAGGTGACCTCTTACAGTTTTATTGTCTCTGTCGTATTTCAGTTTTGCCTCATCCTCAGATTTTGTGCTTGTCCCTTCTGTGGGGATCGCCTCTGCAGTAATGGCAAGAGTGGAGATTTCTGTTGGAGTTTCTGGTGGATTCTGGAACAACACATAATCCACGTCCAATTGTTCGAAAAATATGAGCAACTTTTGTGACCATCGTTTATAGTTGGTCCCATCAAGTGGCTCTAGTTTGGAAGGTCAGACAGTATTTTAGCAATTGGAACAACCATTATAACAATAATTTCACTTTCAACTGTTTGAAAAATGAAAGACTGTGCTGTGGAGAACCACTGCCTTGAAAGCAAAATTTTGATACTACCGTGGTCCAGATAATATAAATCGATCGCTCCTCAAGGTTAACACAGCTATAACTCTCTTACATATTGCACTCGTGGAAGAGAGTTTGGAACAACGAAAAAAAATTACTCAGAAGAGAAGGAGAGAAAGCAGTGAAAGAAAGCAGACATAATTGTTCTTGAAAATGTCGGTGTGTAAAATAAAATGATCTTGAGCCTATTTATAGAAACATACCTTGGTTGTTGGAAAAAATGGGACTCTATCCCATCCATACATTTGCCAATGGTTTTATTAATATTAGGAGCAAAAAATTGGATTTTAAGAGTCTAGATGATTTAAGAGTTCAAAAATTAGTCATTCCCAACAGGACTCACGGGTTTTTATATAATAATCAGAATATTTATTAACAAGTGCGATTAATATCTAATGTGAAAAGTCGCAATCAATGGTATATCGACTTATTAAGGTAATGGACGCAAACTAACTGAAAAATAAGAAAGAAGAAACTGTTAATCATATTCTCTTCTTGTACGGCTACTTTTTAGCTTGAGCTTTACCATTTTTAATCATCGTCTCCTCCATCTGTTGTTCCGCATCTTTTACCTGCGATTACAATAAACAACAATCTCACGATCTATGATCTATGAATACGGACAAAATATAATATTATTTAAAAAATATAATTTTTTACTATTGTTAATTATTGTAGGTGAATTTAAAAATCGATGGCGGATATCAATTAATTATGACTGCGCAATGGCTATTAGCCGTTGTTTTTGCAAGCGAGGCCGAAAAATATTTGGTACAACTAGAAACTGTGGTAAATATTTTAGCCATAGGAAAAACCATACTGAACTTTGATTAACCGTAGTTAAAACTTAAGTTTTGCCATCAATTTTATCTGATCATGGTAGATACTATTGATTTACTATAATTTTTAAGTTGTCGTGATTTATAAAATAGGAAGTAATTAATTTTTTTGTAATGTATAGAAAATTTTGAAAACTTAAGATACATGATACTGGCTCCATGATGTATAATATATATTATCATTAAATTAAAATATGCAATATGACAATATCAAGATATATAACGAGAAGAAGGAAAGATAAAAATTTAACATTAAGATAAAATATTAAGCATGTCTTATATCTACGTTTTGAATAAAAATATACGACTTAAAATATATACATAATTAGTTCATTTATAAAGTAAATAATTATCGATCTTCAATTAAAATATGCAGTGATAAGTTTTTAATTATCCAAATGAGTTAAAGTATTATGACCATTTCGAGATTCTTTAGTAATTCCATCAATTAATAAAACACACTCCAATTTCTAGTTCATTAAGCTAGAGATTTAAATTGATGGAGAAGAGATTGAATGAAAGAAAGAAATGGAAGAGAAATTGAAGAAAACAAAAAAGAGAAAGCAAGAAGGGGAAAGAAAGAAAAAATTTTATTAAAATAAAATTAAATGAAAATTTATATATTTACTTCCAATTGACGTATTAATAACTTATTACATGTCAAAACTTCAAAAGTACTAAATGTAATTTTACAAACTATAGAGGTCAACATATAATTATACCAAATCTTATTGGACGGTGCTATAACTATCCCTATATTATCTTCTCAAAGTAGTAAATGAAAATTCATAGCATCATATGGAAGGGGCAATTTTTGGTGCTATATATATATATTACGTATCGATTTATTTTTTTAGTTTTATTTTTTTTTATGTATTTTTCTTCATATTGTAAAAGACTTGGATCTTTTATTTCATTTTGATATTTTATGTCATATTTTTGCATAAAAAAATTAGAAATAAAAACCCCGAAAAACGAAAATGAAATTTTTCAACGAGCACATATAGTTGAGATTAATTATAGTACCTTGTGAACAACATCTTGGGCGTTTTTGGCTTCAAGAACTGCCTTCTTAGCTAGATCGTCAAGCGATTCGAGCGCTTCCTTGATCTGGGAATCTCCGGGGAGCTTCTCCTCCACCTCCTCCACGATCTTCTCCGCCTCCTCAGCCACCTCCTCCACCACTTCCGTCACATGCTCCACTGTCTCTATGGCTTTGTCGATCTTGCCTAAAATCGTACGTTAGACAACGTTAAGAACATTAATTTTGAGTGTGTCATATGTATGTAAGCCAAAACGCTTATTGACTCCATTAGAACATGTAACAAGATTGCTGGAAATTGATGTTGTCTTAACTTTTAAGGTTTAAGAAGAGCCCTCCTTTGTACCCAAGTGCTGGTAGAATCACTGTCAGCAGCAATCCCAACAACCATTTTTGCCTGCAAACCATTAACCATTGAATTTTTTTCATTTCTCCGATCAGTTGATTTCATTGGTCAGGCGAACATGTAATTTTAAGTTAAATCGAGGTAAAAAAGAATTTATGACTTTATACTTCTCACACAATATGATTGAAAATAAAATAAATACATGAACTATGTGTATCATTAACATTCTCTTAATCTTTGATTCGAGTTGAAAAGGGTACGCAGTTAAAAATACCATGAAGAGGGGGGATTGTTTGGTGAAGCTGAGGCCTTGATTTTGAAGTTGCCCGATTTAGGTATACCCCTATAACATGGTCGATATCTGTGATCTCAGTGAGCCAAACACACCATTATCAACATAGGAGTAGTATTAGGTCGAAAAGATTGATCAACTTACATAAAAATTCCATATTTGGGCCTGAATGCCAAGAAACATCGAGCTCGATCGATCTTTAGTTCACTTTTAATCATCGTTGAGACGACGTTGGACGTAATCGTTTCTTCTTTCTTGCAACCTTTGCCATGGTAGCTGATCAAGTGGTAGCTTGAGGAGGAATTTGTGGTTTGAGTAGACATCATTGATGATATTGCAAGAAAATTCCGACAGTTGATTCCCTCTCCTTTTGAATGCATGTAATAAAATTATAAAAGTGTTGAAACGAAGGCGAGGAAGTTATTTGTGTTCAATAATTGAGATGGGACATTGTAAGTGTGGAAGAACACTCAGAATTTATTATTTGTATGAGAAGCACACATGTATTTGGTGTGGAGTTTGATTCATTAAGGTGGTTGTCGGGGGACCAATTCTTTCTAGCATTGATCATGTGTAGGGCCTAAATAAGGTCATATGATTAGGTGAAGAAATAAAAAAATTAATGGCCTTGATTATTATAAAACATGATAATAGGTCTGTAAATAGGCGGGGTGTTACTTATATTCAGACTTATTATAATAGTCGATGCTTTGATTTAGACCCATAATTTTATATTAGATTTAGACACGAATTCATACCCACTGAGATAAGTAGGTAAGATCTAGACCCTAAAATACTTGTGGTATGGGTATTAGATGAGTAAAAATCTAATACTCTAAAATTCATAAACATTCGTTAACTTGAAATCATTGAATTGTAATTTTTTTGATAAACTAGTCGACTAGATTTACTTGTCATCTAAAATTCTTAAATTTTGTACATAGCTTATCAATTTTTTTACATTTTGATCTTTTGAAAAAAATTGCCAGAGTTTTTCATCTTTATTTTCGTAGTGACAACTTCGAATTAAATTTTTGATAAAATTAATTTGAACTTAAAGTGATTAGTCAAGTCAGCTAATATATGGAAATAATTAAATTTATTTAAATTTGAATTGTAAAAAAATCATAATGAAAATTGAACACAATTTCAAATCAATAAAAAAATCATTCCAAAGTTAAACTATGGTTTTTTTCCTATCAATTCTTTAATTTTTGTTCCTATCTTGGATATATGTCGATTGTGTAATAGATTAACGACAATCCATTATTTGAACAAAATCAAGATCATTATATATACTTCAATGCTATTCAATTTGCACTTGTTAACATTTCAAATAGCTTTTAATTTAATTTTTATCAATAGTAAATCCATGAAATATTTGTAATAAATTAATTTAGTAATATATTTTGGTGATATCACTATAATAAAATATGTATAATTGTTTCATTCATTTTAGGGTAAATGCTATATTTGATCGTTTAAATTTTCGTTTAGAATAACTTTAGTTCCTAAAGTTCATTTTTTGACTTTAATATCATTAAATTTTAGGCCTCTTTGACCATTTTTTGGTGAACATATGGTCGGATTTTGACTCTTTGAAGGGTAAAATGGTCAATAAATTTAATTTTATCACTTTAGTCCCTTAAGTTTATAAAATTTATCAAATTAGTCCTTTTTTTAAACAAAAAAATAATAATTGTTTTATTATTTTTATACTAGCATATTGTAATTATCTTATGAGAATAATAAAAATTTTGAACTTTTATAAATATAATGATGTATTGCTTAACTTAAAATAAACAATTTTTTTTTTAACAATGGTTAAAAAAACCAAAATGATGAATAAATTTTATAAAACTTATCTAATTTGAAAATAAAATAAAAAAAATTTGTCTATAATTTTTATTTTAAAATTAAAGATAATTTAAAAAAGTTAAACCTAAATAAGATTTATTAAATGTTTGGGTTTTTCGAACAAAATATTGGTAGATTATACTTTTTAATTAGATTACTTGGTGGATTTCATACATGTGTAATTCATTTTTAGAGGTTTTATATTAATATATAGCTCCATTTTATCGAAAACGTTTCTATAAAAATCTTTTAAAATGAATTTTATATATATTTGAAATCCACCAAACAATCTAATTAAAAGTATATCCCACCAACTTTTTTCTTCAAAACCATACCTATTAATATTTAATAAATATTGTTAAAATATAATTTTATTGACTTATATATTTAACTCTTAAGATTAAAAAACAGATTTAGATTTTTTAATTATATTTTCAGATTAGATAATCTTTATAAAATCTATTCATAATTTTAATTTTTTTTGTAACTTTTTTGAAAATATATAAAACAAAAGAGATTATTTAATTTTATGTTAAGCTATGTTATTATGTTTACAAGAGTTCGAAGTTTTTATTTTTTTATACTAGATAATTTCATCATATTTATCATATAAAACTAAATAAAAAATATAGTTTTCTTTCTAAATAAGGATTAATTTGATAATTTTACAAATTTAAGGTGATAAAATCAAACGTAAATTGACAATTTTACCTCCAAAAAGTCAAACTCCAGCCACATTTTTGCCGAAAAATGGTCAGAGGGATCAAATTGAGACAAAAAATTAAAGTTTAAGAATGCTAAAGCCAATAAATGAATTTAACAGACTAAAGTGACTTTAAATAAAAAGTTAAAGGACAAAATATAACATTTATCCTTCACTCTAATGTGTAAGACCCAATTGATACGACCTATATCGAACCCATTTATTTGGGTATAGAATGGGTAAGACCCAATAGGTAGGGTTCGGGTAAATATATAAGTAATAACTATGGGTATATATCGGGTTTGAGTCCTGGTAGAGTAATACACTTTTTGTTCTTTTAATTATTTGTAGGATTCCCATTAATGGTCCCATATTTTATAAAGATTCTCACATTTATTCATTTCTTTTGTCGAATTTTGCTAATATTTTGACGGAAAAGCATTGTGGCAGTTAACTCTTTGGCCTTGTGTATAATAGTCATGTGCTAGGATTTTCGTTAAAATACTAACCGAATCTGATGGAATGACTAAAAGTGAATTTTCTTTTAATTTAAGAGACCGTTAATGAGAATCTCATAACTAGTAGGATCAAAAGTGCACTAATTCTAAAATACGTGATGAAAAATACTATTTTCCCTAATTATTTCATTTACTTTAGTTGTATTTTACTTATAATTTTTTTCATAATTTATTTCCATCATAGAATCGTAAAGACCCTTGTAATCACGGATCTTCTATCATATTTTCGTATCACATATTTGTATCCATATTTTTTTGCAGCATGCATCAAGAGAAAAATAGCAAGATGAAAATCATAAATCAATACTTGAAGTGGTGTTCAAGACTAAAACTTCCACCAATTCCTTTCGCTTGGCGAAGGCTAGGCGGGGACGGCGAAAGAGAGGGAGAAGGAAGAGGGAAAAGGAGAGAAGGGGAGGAAGGTGCTCGATGATGGCAGCGCAGGGACGGTGGAAAAGAGAGAAGAGGAAAAGGAAGAGAGAAAAAGAAAGAAAAGAGAAGGAAAATTGGAAGAAAGAGGAGAAAAAGGTAGAATTCTAATGGACTTGGTTTGTTATCTTAAAACTTAAATATATAAATATATTTTTTTGCATAGTGTCCAAATCGAAGTTTTATAGACATGGGCTTTGTAATGTGAACTTTTGATAATATATGAACTTTGAGCTTGTATAATTTGAATATGAAATTCTTTTAAATAATTAGTTAATTTTATCAAATTGTTACATATAATTTAAAATTTTTAATTATATATTTGACGATGTGGTTCAATTTTTTGCTATTTTATTTTTAATTCTAAATTAAAACCAACCAACAAATACTGTGAGATTTTATTATAAATTTAGAATAGCATTTTGAAAAATAAATTATAAAAAAAAGGTCCAGTTCGGGTGGTTTTAAAATTATTTTTATCACCTTGGCGATATGAAAATTTTAATTGGGTTGAGCAGAAGTGAATGAATAGAAATTCAACTCTAATGTCAATTTGATGTAGGATAATTTAACTGATGAAATTCAAGATTAAGTGCCTATAGAAGTTCTACAGGAGCAACAGTGTTTGCAGACAGAGGAAGGAGAAGAACAGTAGCAACTGAAGTTTTAAAATTGCCTTCGTTTGTATTACAAGAAGAAGTCGTGTTTTTAGAAGCACGTGTTTAACTATATGTTTAAGAGACTTAGCAACTTAGTGGTTGTTTAAGTTAGTTAGCTTTCCCTGTATATAAGGAACTTTACCTCTGTTGTTTTGATATACTGAAAAACTGCAATTCACAATTCTTCTTCCAGCTCGATTTATTAAAATAATTTTGTTAAGATTTCTTATTTACAAAATCATGCCTTCGATTTTCTTTTTCATTACATCATCTTGATGTTAACAATGCCTACTTGAATGGCACACTTGATGAGGACATATATATGGATGCTCCCTGGGGCTATGAGGTTCCACAAGGTAAAGTATGCAAACTGAAAAAAATCATTGTATGGATTGAAACAAACATCTAGAAAGTGGAATGAGGAACTCACTAACAAAGTGAGAGAATTTGGCTTTGTACAATGCAGCCGATCACTGCCTATTTGTAAAAGGCTTAGGTATGAATTTGATTGCATTACTTATGTATGTTGATGATATACTAATAATTTCTGCTTCTGAATATTCTATAATGAATGTAAAGGATTATTTTGGATAAGCTTTTCACTGTGAAACACTTATGGAATGCTAAGTATTCCCTAGGCCTTGAACTGGCTCGTTTTGCAGAGGGATTAGTGGTCACTCAACACATATGCTCAGGACATTATTAAAGATGTTGGGCTGAGTAATGGCAGACATGCCACTACTCCACTGCCTCCAGCCCTAGAACTTACAGCAGAAACATGGGCTGTGCTTACTGACCCATCCAGATATAGAAGGCTTATTGGGAGATTATTATATTTGGGATTTACAAGACTTGATTTATGCTATGCTGTGCAACAATTAAGCCAACATCTTCACCCTTGTGAGAAGCATTGGGATGTTGCAGTTCATGTTGTTAGATACTTGAAAGACAACATCTCCACAGGCTTGTTCTTTGCTTAAAATACTGATTTCTCACTTCGAGTTTTTTGTGATGCAGATTGGGCTGCATGCCAATTGACAAGAAAATCCGGATTCTGCATATTCATGGGAGAGACCCCTATATCTTGAAAAGCCAAGAAACAGACCACAATGGCAAGATCATCAGCTGAAGCTGAATATCGAACCATGGCGACGACCACTTGTGAAGTAATATGGTTAATTTATCTTCTGAAAGATTTGGGAATTGAAATTAAAACACCAATTCCCTTCTATTGTGACAACAAAGCTGCTTTGCATATAACAACAAATTCAGTCTTCCACGAAAGAACAAAACACCTTGAAATAGATTGTCATGTGGTGAGAAACAAGTTTAAGAAAGGGCTGATACAACCAACGTATGTGGTTTCAAAACAGCAAGTTGCAGATGTATTTACAAACCACTATCCTGCAGTTCTTTCCTTCATTTAAGATCCAAGTTATCCTTGGTTACCCTCAGCCCAAGTCTAGCTTGCGAGGGGAGTGATGAAATTCAAGATCAAGTGCCCATAGAAGTTCTACAGCAGCAGCAACAGTGTTTGCAGACAGAGGAAGGAGAAGAACAGTAGCAGCTGAAGTTTTAAAACTGCCTTTGTTTGTATAACAAGAAGAAGTCGGGTTTTTAGAAGCACGTTTTTAACTATATGTTTAACTGACTTAGCAACTTAGTGGTTGTTTAAGTTAGTTAGCCTTCTCTATATATAAGGAACTTTACCTCTGTTGTTTTTTGATATACTGAAAAACTTTCGGTTTTCTTTTTCAACATTAACTAAAAATATTTGTGCTAAATCTAATAAAAAATTGTTTGAATAATCAAAATGTATTGAGTAATGAGTGTATCCCTTATATTTATAAGCAGGCTTAAAATAGAAGAATCTTAATAGAATTAAACTGAAAAATAAATTCTACTCAGTATATAATACTATAATTTTCTTATTTAAATAGATGTTATTTATTATTATAGTGTCTATCCTATTCCTTCTTGACCCCATCAGTGGGACATCAACAAATGCCATTGTGTTGCAACCTATTGTCATGTAAATAAATTTGCCTAGTCCAATTTGACTTGGGCACGTAATTAATTATAATTAGTTAACAAATGAACCCACAAAATGTTCTTGCCCCTACAATATTGGAAAATAGATTTGAACTCTTTTATAATTTTATCTACTAAACCCTTTTGTTTCTCTTGTTGGAAATCATTGGAAATTATGGGTAATTCAAAAATAAATCTCAGCATTACAAATAATAGATCGATGTGTATATTAATTAATTAACACATAGGTATAAAATCGTGAACTGAGTTAATCTGTAGCAGCGGAAGTACTACTATTCACGCATTCGGATCAAGCTCTCCCACAAGCCACGTCTTGATTGGATCATGAAAACAACGTCTTGGAAATCATCTCACAAACATTTTTAATATCATCCCCGTTAGATCTTGCTCCAAATGTTGTGCAAACCATAAACATGTCTTACTCGCCTTGATGGATTACTATCGGATTAACCCACTCATTTGCACACTTTAAATCCAAAGAGTTTATGGTGATGCTTCAATGATTTCTTTTTTTCTCTTTTTTTTTATATGATTGGATACTATTTCTACATATTTCAAAAATATTAAACATTTATAGTATTCAAACTTACAACTTTCTGATTGTTTCCTAATTTATTGACGAAGGACAGATATAATACAATGAAATTGGAGATTAATTTCTTAAGCAATATTATATTATTAGTCCAATAAAGACTCGTTATACGAAGCTGTAAACACGTCATTACGGTATGATTGGTATGAACGAATAGAATTAAGTGGGGATAGAATAAATTTAGAAATGAAATAATAATATATAAAGAATCATATTTGAATAGCATTCTTATAATTGGTACACACAACATATTAGATGAACTATCATTCATTAGTCAATTTTATTGACATAATCGATAATTCGAAAATAGTAATTAGTGATGGAATAAAGTTACTTTTATTACAAATTTTTCCTTTAGTATCTTTTTTTAAAAAAAATTACGTATTTATATTTTATTGAATTTAATTGTATAATAACAGTATTTGCAAAAATGCTTATAGATGGTTATAAACAACTCATAAAATATCTCATATTTCATTGGAAATTAATATTTATTTATATAAGAAATAATTTATTTGACTTAATAAACATATATATAATGTTTTTCTGCCAAAAAATAAAAATAAACAATGATTCGAACAACCAATAGACCAATCTATTCAATCATAATGCATTTATTATTATTTCTTCAATACTTGGTGAAACTAATATTTTTAATTAATAAAAATAATTAAATATCAAACAAGTATTATTTACCATGCATACACAATTATTTCGCAATACTAAATACCGGAAATACATAAATTGAATAACAAGTAAAACTTCATATAAACTAATACAAGAAAAAAAAAAAAACTTTCATTCACAACAAGGAATAGTTAATACCATATCGGAGAAGGGAACGACTAATCTTTTATTTTACGGAATAATAATTCTCAAACCTTAATCATACCATCATAGACGTAGAAATAAACTTGGAATACCGATTTCATTTTTCCTCCATTTCTACGTACCGATCACACCCTTACGTTATTTCCCATCACTTCCTTACAAAATACATGCTTCATATGGGATTAAAGAAATTAGTGAAGTCGTTCACTTTTATTCCGAAAAAAAATTATTAGATAATTTAGAAAATAGTCAAATTGATTGATTAAATATGCTTTGAAAACGTAAATAACACATCCATCAACACGGGTAAAATTTATTTTAATCCTCAATATTTAATTTTAATTTCAAAATAATCTCTATTTTTTCAATTCACTTCAAATTACTCATTTAGTAGGTGTAGGGAGGTACTCCCCTCAGTGGTAACTTAAACAAATGGCCTAGCCAACTATTACAGGTATAAATATAACGGAGTACAAAACTCCTTTAAATATTACAGACCAAAATAAATAACAGATAATATAAACAAATTATATTATAAGATTGAGATAGGTGGCTCAGAATGAACCAGATCCGAGTGAAACAGCACCAAGCTCGGTCATAGAAGACTCAGTATCCACAGTCGCACCCATGGCTACTCCACCTTAACAACTTCTACCGAAAATCACCGAAATCAACAAGTCACAGAGACTGATCAACAGGTCACGGAGACTGATCAACAGGTCACGGAGACTGATAGCAGGTTCACTTAGAACTCGAGGGATATGGAGGTATGTGGGTAGTATTTCTCGTGTGTTTCGGTCAAAGGGAGAGCATCCCTATTTATAAGAGCAGGTGGGGGAAATGGAGAAGGAAAGCTTGGTGGCTTTCCATAAGCCATTAGACTGGCTTAGGAAAACCAGCTCCTTCTCCGGTGAAGAAAGGAGAAGGAGAATCATACCAAAATCCATGGAAGAGTATAGAAGGTAAGAGGAAGAACCGAAGTCAGCGGCGCAGTAGTAAAAGAGGGGGAAACAGACTAACCTTTAGGGTTAGAAATAAGCTTAAGTAGGTATACTAGTGGGTCAGGTGATGGGTACCGAGTATGGGCCAGGTAAAGCCGAAGTGGGTCATGCCAGGTGGGTGGACCTTGTGGGCTTTGCCTTTAGTGGGCCGTGGACATTGGGCTATAATTATCGACATGCTCCACCTTGGACCAATGATCCATAAGGAAACATCGTCCGGAGCTTAGTGCAGATCTGGAACTTTTAATCACAGCCCGGGGACCCTCCTGCGTGTACCTGCAAACGAAAAACAACTAGAAGAGAGCAGGGTTAGTCAAGATTTAATCTAAGAATTTTTAAACACAAATTGAACTTTTCTACCGGTAGGCTTTTGGTCCCCTTATTAGCGGGATTTTCCTCGATTTTGATCTTCTCCAGTTTTATGGCATCCTTACCAACAATGTCACGAATGAAATGAAATCTAACATCTATATGTTTGGTACGATCATGCAAGACAGGATTTTTGCAAAGTTAAATTGAGGACTGATTGTCCGAAAAAACAACTAACTTTTCTTTTGAAAACCCAATTTCTTTGATAAGACCATCAAGCCAAATGGCTTCTTTGAAAGCTTCGATTGTAGCAATGTATTCCGCTTCAGTGGTTGATAAGGCAACTATGTGTTGTAGTTGGGATTTCCAACTAATGCATGCACCGCATAAAGTAAACACATAAGATCTAGTGGACTTACGGCTATCACGATCATTTGCATAATTTGAGTCCACAAATCCAACAAGTTGAGTATAGTCAGAATTTCTAGAAAAAGTAATGCCAATATCAATAGAGCCACGTAAATATCTAAGCAAGTATTTCAAAGCTTCCCAATGAGGTGTACCAGGATTTGACATGTATCTACTAAGACAACTAATTGCGTATGCAATATCAGGTCGTGTGCATATCATGAGATACATAATGGAACCAATAACATTTGAATAGGGAACTTTATCCATCTTTGCTTTTTCAGAATCTTTTTTGGGAGATTGATCTTTTGAAAGTTGAAAATGTGCAGCTAGAGGTACCGAAACAGGTTTTGCATTTTCCATGGAAAACTTTTTCAAAACAGATGAGATGTAAGACTTTTGGTTTAAAAGAATAGAAGATTTTTCTCTATTTCTAGAGATGTTCATGCCAAGAATTTGCTTTGCATTTCCAAGGTCTTTCATTTAAAAAACATTACAAAGCTGTTTTTGTAAATCATTAATGAGATGAGAATTTGGGCTAGCAATAAGCATGTCGTCAACATAAAGAACAAGAAAAATGGGTGAATCATGCACATGCTTAAAGTAAAGACAATGATCATAATGACTTCTATTGAATTTCAAGGAAAGCATGAATGAGTGAAATTTCTTATTCCACTGTCTAGGTGATTGTTTTAAGCCATATAACGATTTTTTCAGTAAGCACACAAATTCAGGCTTGGATTTATCAAAAAAACCAGCAGGTTGACACATACAAATATTCTCATCTAAATCACCATGTAGAAAAGCAGTTTTGACATCCATTTGCTTGAGTTCCCAATTGTAGTGTGCAGTGAGAGCAAGAATAATACGCACAGTTGTGTATTTCACGATAGGAGAAAAATTTTCATTATAATCTATACATTCTTTTTGCGTAAACCCCTTAGCTACTAACCTAGCCTTGTATTTGATAGGGTTTTCTTGCTTGATTTTATAAACCCACTTACAGTCTACTATGGAGGCATTTTGTGGTTTGGGAACTAAAACCCAAGTTTTGTTTTCCTTTAATGACTTCATTTCTTCATTCATAGCACTAAGCCATTGTTTGGATTTCATAGCCTCATCTATGCTAGTAGGTTCAGTTATCTCAATGTTTAGGGCAGTCTCAAAATCTCTAAGTTTAATTGGAGCCCTAATTTGTCTTCTATTTCTGTCCCTACCAAGTTGGTAGTTTTCTAAAGGGTTTGGTTCGAGATTTTTTGTATTTTCAGTCTCATTTTCTAATGTGTTTTCTAATTCTCCCTCCTGTTGGTTATCCCTTAGATTGTTCTCCACCTTATTAAAGGTTTTCTCTTTTTCTAAGGTTTGGGTTTTCTCTAAGCAAGGCATTTCGTTTTCATTGAATGTTACGTCTCTACTAATTAGAACCTTAAATCCGAGTTGACTACGTACCCAAAGGCGATACCCCTTAACCCCCATAGGATAACCAATAAAAACACATTTTATGGCCCTTGGTTCTAACTTATCAACAGATTGATGCACAAAAGCAGAACATTCAAAGACACGTAATGCAGATAAGTCAAGAATTTTACCAGTCCAAACATGTTCAGGAGTTTTACCAAGTAATGGCACAGAAGGAGACACATTAATCAAGTGAGCAGCAGTAAGAACAGCCTTACCCCAAAACGTTTTTGGTAAACCAGAACTTACAAGTAAGCATCTAACTTTATCAAGTAAAGTGCGATTCATTCTTTCAGCGATACCATTTTGTTGGGGGGTATAGGGGTTGGTTTTGTGTCTCTTTATGCCATGTTTATCACACATTTCAGAAAAGCTTTGATTGCAAAATTCCAAACCATTATCAGTACGAGTAGATTTCAACGTTTTTCTAGTTTGGTTTTGAACTAAAACTCTCCATTTTTCAAACTTTTCAAATACTTCAGATTTGTGCTTCATTAAGAAGATGAAAACTTTTCTAGAGAAATTATCAATAATAGATAAGAAATATCGATTACCACCGTGAGTAGGCACATTCGAAGATCCCCAAACATTAGCATGCACATAATCAAGAATGCAAGTAGACATGGAGGGATTTGGGGAGGGTGAAGCAGGGAAATGCACTTTATGATGTTTACCAAGTACACAATCATCACAGAAATCCAATTTTTCAATGTTCTCATTCAAAATGTCATCTTTTCTTAAAAATCAAGACCTTTTTGACTAATATGACCAAGTCTCTTATGCCATAAAGTAGTTGAATCATATTCAGAAACAGAGGCAGCAAGATAATCGTAAGAAACAGTGCATATATAAAGATTACGCTTGCGTTCAGCTTTAAAAACAACTAATGAGCCCTTCATGATTTTCATGAGGCCTTTGCCCCATCTACCCTCAAGACCATCTTCCTCTAAAGCGGCACAAGAAATAAGATTATGGCTCAAATCAGGAATATATCTGAAATTTTTTAAGGTCATTTTATAGCCATCTTTAAAACACATAAAAATGCCACCAAGACCTTCAATTTCACATCTCTTCTATTAGCCATAGAAACAAAACCAGCATGCTCATAACGCAGATTAGTGAAAATATCTTTGAAAGGACTCATATGAAATGTGCAGCCAGAATCAATCAACCATTCATGCATATCAAAGGAATTCACAGAGTTTGCTTCGCACACAACAAAAACTTCACCATTATTCTCATCAGACACATTATTAACCTTTTCTTTTTCATCATATCTATCTCGATTTCTAGGTTTTCTACAATCCTTAATGTAGTGTCCTTTTATACCACAGTTATAACAACGTCTCTCTCTAGTTTTGTCATCATTATTAAAACTATCTTTAGGTTTAGACTTGTTCCATATCCATTTCTACTCTTACTCCTACTTCTGCTTCTGTTATTATATCTGGAGCTTCTAAACTTAGATCTTCCCCTAACCGAATTCACCTCGTGTTGGTTTTGACTAGGTTTATTAGCCCTAAGGTCCATCTCCTTACTCTTAAGTCCACTCACAACAGTTTCAAGATTAACAGAATATCTACCATACTTAATAGCAGATTTAACATCAGAGTATGATTCAGGAATAGCATTCAGTAAAACAATTGGAGAATATTCATCAATGTTCTTGTCACCAGTGAGTTTAATATCTTGTATAAGCTTAGTAAAATCATCCAGGTTTTCATCAATGTTTTTAGACAAGTCAAGTTTATACTTGAAAAATTTTTCCAATAAAAACAGTTTGCTTGGTAAAGATGTCTCAGTATAAAGCTCTTTAAGTTTATTCCATAAATCTTTGGAAGAATTTTGTTTTCCAACCTTACGTAAAACCGTGTCAGATAAATTTAAAATAATTGATGAGTAAACAAATTCATCATTTTCTTGTATTTTCTCTTCAGAAACATTTTCCAAATAATTGCCATCAATGGCTTTAAAAACTCTTTGTTGGATCAAAATTCTCTTCATTTTCTGTTGCCAGATTGAAAAATTACTTTTACCATCGAATGGTTGTAGGTTATAACCGGCCATTTTAAAATAGGTTTTCAGAAAAAATTTTGAGTAAGTTTCAGAAAATGTACCCTTTTAGTGATTAACACAAAAAACAGAAATTCTCAACAAATACGACAGACAATAGTTTATAGAATCAGGGAGTCACAAAGAAACAGAAATTTCAGCAGATGTAACAGGCCGCAATAATCAGTTATTAAAGAAAGAACTAAGTCACAACAGTTTAAGATTTCACAGAGAATATGAGATCACAAAGATCACAGTTATTTCCAAACAGTTGATAAATGACAGACACTCCAGAATATATATACCAACAGTTTTATAAGAAGATCACACAGATCAGTATTATGGAGAAAAAATCACTCAGATTAGTAAGTATCACAGAGATTAAGAGATCACTTGACTACTGTGGTTCAGTCGAGCTATTCTAGAATTCCTTTCCTAACGGTCTAAGGCCAAGGGTAGCAGTCAAGCTAGGATCAAGCCTGTCCTTTGAGACGACTTCCTACTTCGAGGGAGCCCCAAGCCAACCAGTTTCAATCCCATTGGTTAAACAACCGATATGCGACTAACCTAGCTCATTCGTCCAGAATAGGGCTTTTAACACAAACTATATCACATTGGTTAAAGAAGAGAGATGCCCTGCAATCTGTCCTTCTTTCCCACGAGAAAACTGTATTCCAACAAACCATGCCAGTTAGGAATAGGGACTAGTCTCATATTCACTAGCTTAGAGGGCGGGATCTCTTGTTCTAAAGGTCAGTCTTGAGGAAAAGGCTGTAAAGGAAGTTCACGCCTATAATCCTTTGCTATAGTAAGAGCTGGTCCTAGGAAGGAAGTCCCTTCTTTTCAAAAAGGCACGCAACCCACCTTCCTTTAATGAATGAGCCTAGCTAACCCTCCAAGCTATGATGAGGAAGGAGATGCCCTAATCTGATTGAGAGCCTATAGGCATAGCTGCATTCAATCCTAACTCTAGCTAGTCCTTTCTGACTCTAATCTGCCTTTGCTTCAAGCCCTTCTGTACCCACTTCTTTTAGAACTCCAACCGAAAAGAAGGCTTGAACAACGCCAAATCGGAAGTACTTTCAGAAGAAAGGGCTTTCCTGCCTATTGATTCTTGTGATTCTTCAACAGTCTGTCTTATATTACGATCTTTCTAGTTTGCTTGAGGTATTGGTTCACAGATCAAAGTGAAAGTAAAGGAGTCTCGAACCCTAGTACTTTCTATGCAACTCCTTCGGTATTTCCTACGCTTTTTTCATATAAAGAAGAAGTTGCTCGCCTCTGTTTCTTACTATAATATAAGAGTAGGAAAGCTAGCCTTTCAGTAAAAGCCCTGAAGAACCTGCTTCATTGTAGTATGCCAGCCAGTTCCCGGTCACCAAGCCAACAATTTGAATATATACGACTAGGGCAAGATCCGAGCCCTCATACCTCGGAGCAGTAAACGACCTAGGGATTGATATTCCTAAGCAAGCCAAGCAGTTTCAGACTTTGGTGGGAACAACCTATATCTATATGAGGAAAGCAAAGAGTAAGCAATCAAGCCAAGGAGCAAACCTTTCAAGAGATCAAAGCAATCCGGCCAAGCAAGCCAGGCCTGAAAGAAAGAAGGAAAGCAGGGACAACGGTCTTTCTCTTCTATAAAGCGAAGCAAAGCGCATGGCGCTGAAGTGAAGAAAGCTCAATAAACACACGAACACGATGCAGGGCATAGCATAAATGAGACCGCGGATCATTTCATATATATCATATACTCTAGTATGATGGGCCTTTCTCGATGCTTTTGGGTGAAAAAACCAACCGACCCAGCAGTGATCGATGACAGAATGGTACGAACAAATCCAAGTCATTGTATTTGATAGTTCTCCATTGACTTCTCTCTTTACCCCTTTGCATATGTTCCTAAACGGGTGTGCACCTCCAGAGGGGCAGGGGCCAGATTAAGAGAGGGGGGCTAAGGACAGGGAGAAGGAAGGTGTTTTAAGTGTATGGAAACGGGACATCGTTCTTTCGAGTGTCCTCGCCGGAGAAGTTGGCTCGAGCGGTCGAAGACGCTGATGCTTGATAGCGCCCCACAACCTCGGTAATCATACGCCCGGTAGGGGAAATACCCGCAAAAAACAGCAGAGATTAAAAGAACACAAGGTCAACAATATCAGAACCAAAATAATGCGAACCGAGGCTCACCAGCCTAAGTCCCGTCCAGATACCTGACGACCTCGAGGGTCCGACCAAGAGGGATATTAGGGGGTTTAACCGCGGTAAAACAGAAACAGTAATATTTCGGCCGTAATGTAGAACGAGATATCAAAATGACAGTATATCAGCGGAAAATAAGGAGGAGGGGTTTCAGATGTTACCACCATCGGAGACGTTCGGATCAGATACGGCTCTGATACCACTGTAGGGAGGTAATCCCCTCAGTGGTAACTTAAACAAATGGCCTAGCCAACTATTACAGGTATAAATATAACGGAGTACAAAACTCCTTTAAATATTACAGACCAAAATAAATAACAGATAATATAGACAAATTATATTATAAGATTGAGATAGGTGGCTCAGAATGAACCAGATCCGAGTGAAACAGCACCAAGCTCGGTCATAGAAGACTCAGTATCCACAGTCGCACCCATGGCTACTCCACCTTAACAACTTCTACCGAAAATCACCGAAATCAACAAGTCACAGAGACTGATCAACAGGTCATGGAGACTGATAGCAGGTTCACTTAGAACTCGAGGGATATGGAGGTATGTGGGTAGTATTTCTCGTGTGTTTCGGTCAAAGGGAGAGCATCCCTATTTATAAGAGCAGGTGGGGGAAATGGAGAAGGAAAGCTTGGTGGCTTTCCATAAGCCATTAGATTGGTTTAGGAAAGCCACCTCCATCTCCGGTGAAGAAAGGAGAAGGAGAATCATACCAAAATCCATGGAAGAGTATAGAAGGTAAGAGGAAGAACCGAAGTCAGCGGCGTAGTAGTAAAAGAGGGGGAAACAGACTAACCTTTAGGGTTAGAAATAAGCTTAAGTAGGTATACTAGTGGGTCGGGTGATGGGTACCGGGTATGGGCCAGGTAAAGCCGAAGTGGGTCATGCCAGGTGGGTGGACCTTGTGGGCTTTGCCTTTAGTGGGCCGTGAACATTGGGCCATAATTATCGACAGTAGGTAATTTCTCATATTATATTTATAATTTTTTTTTGGTATATAAAGAATTCATTTTAAGCTCTCATTTTCATTTTGCAATTTTCGATTTGGTTCCTCACGCATGAAGTTAGAAAAATATAATATTTTTAGTAGAAGAATTTACCATTGGACAATAATTTAGATGATAACTTGATAAAATGTTGTATAAATATAATTATTGTTAATTTAACGAATTTGCATTTTTTTTAAAATAAAAGAGCACTTGAATAAATAAATCAAACAAAAAGGTTTAAATAATAAAATATAGCACAACTATTTAAACGAAAGATCTCTGAAATTGCAACATAAATAACAAAATGATATGTTTGTTAAAAAAAAAAAATAGGGAAATTTCAAAAGCTTTTTTGTTAAAAAAATTTCACTCTAGTTTTTATTTCAATTTTTTTATCCAACTTTATTCAAGTGTTTTCTTTATTTGAAAATTATAAGAGTTGTGCTTATATCTCATTGATCGAATTATTATTTAAATAAGTTCTCAATTGTAAATACTGTAATTAAAAAGAGATATATTTTTTTTATTAATTTAAGTGCAAGGGATGAACTTGCAATTTAAAATGAAAAGTGAAGAATTAAAATGATTTTGTATAAAGGTAAAAGTTTTATAAGAGTATTATAGAAAAATGGGTGAATAGCAATTTTATCCACCGTGATATTGAAAATGAATACATTATCTCTCATATTAAAAAAATATAGTAATTTATCCCTATATATTTTTTAAGATGAAGCATTTTACCTCCTTATATAGGGAGGTAAATTGTTTTATTTTAAAAATCATATGGGATAAATTGTTGTATTTTAAAAAATACAAGAGGTAAACTATTATTTGTTTTTTTATGAGAGGGTAATTTGCTCATTTACGATATCACATGGGGTTGGTTTGCATTTTTTTCATAAAAAAATCATTCATCAAACAGATTAATTTAAAGTGAATTAAAAAGACAAGAATTATTTTGAAGTTAGAACTCAAATATAGGTACTAAAATGAGACCCCCCCCCCCCCCACCCCCCCGCCCCACTTGAAACGTCACTAGCAAATACCCCAACAACTACGTAAACGCGTAACTAGTAAACAAGTCCATTGACTCTGAAAAGCAAGACCTGAAACCACGCAGAAATTTCCCCACCACCATCAATCAGCGTATACCAAAACAAAGGTTCAACCATATTCACTTCATTCCATAGTTTTTCCATCTCCAGAAGGTACTCTGAAGTTCATGGCAAGAATTTCAGCTCCAGGCACCATTTTCACTCCCCTGTTTGATTGATTAGTCCCCGTCACCTGAAAATATTTAAAAATGGCCTTTCACCATAGAAAGCTTTTACTTGGCCCTGATACAAAGCCTGAAGAAAAATCGGGGCCTGTTAAAAAGCCCGGAGATGACAAGGAGTACGAATCCGCCTGTTACAACTGCTATTCTTGCCCTGACGAGTGCTACAAATACTTGCCTCCTCAGCCCCCGCCTCCATCCGCCTCAAACCATCCACATTCGTCAACCTTGATCCTCACGTTGTCTATTCTTGGCCCTGTTTTTCTGTTCCTTTCCTATCTTACTATCCGCAGATACCTGTCGAGCTGGAGGAATTCCAGGAGGAGGAGTTCTCCAGGCCTGGAGAATGATAACTTGAGGGAGGATTTCATTGACGAGCTTCAAGGGCCCGTGGTAGATCATCCCATATGGTATATCCGCACTGTCGGCCTTCCACAGTCCGTCATCGATTCAATTACAATGTTTAAGTATAAAAAAGACCAGGGGTTGACTGAAGAGACTGATTGTTCTGTTTGCTTGAGTGAGTTTCAAGAAGATGAGAGCATCAGGCTTCTTCCCAAGTGCAGCCACGCCTTTCACGGGCCTTGTATCGATACTTGGCTGAGGTCACACAAGAATTGTCCCGTCTGTCGCGCGCCGGTGAGTTCAGAAGCGCCAGGTTCTACAGATTCAGGGTCAAGGGTAGAGAATCAAATGGAGAGTGTACCAGAAACTCTGCCCGAATTAGGATCTGATGAACAAGGAGAAACGAGGAATGTGTGCGAAAATATTAGTGAATTGCCTGTCGAAGACAATCACCTGGCTGAAGTTTTGTCCAATGATTGTCGGCACAACGACACGAGGAATGGCGACTTCCGGATACAAAGTGATTTAGCAGATCGTCGGGTGGGAATGGATCAAGAACTGCAGCCCGTCAGGAGGTCCGTTTCACTGGATTTTTCTTCTGCTTCGACGATTTACGCGAATGTCCGTGCTCAGACAGATGAAGGGTGTCGGGGTAGTAAGGTAATGACTGAGAAACAAGATTCAGATGTGAGTGTGAAGAGGAGAAGTAGAAGTAGGTATTCTTCTTCATATCTGTGTTCTCTGAGAAAAGGGCCTGTTTCAATGAAGAGATCCTTCTCATTCAGTGGGAAGTGCCTGTTTCAATGAACTGATAGGGAATCAATTTTGACTGTTCCCTAGTTTCACTATCTATCCACGATTCTGTATACAGAAAATGTTGAATATAAGTAGATTTATTTTGGAAAAATTGAAATATACCCTATGAGTTTGTTCTTGGAATGAGTATTAGTACTTTAGTTTTGTTTTTTGGATTAAACCACCAAATGGTCGAGGGATTTCTCGCTGATTGAATTTTTTGTTGCAAATTGTATTTGATCTCGTACCTTATTAATTCATACATGCTACGTGTATAAATTTTTTTTTTTAAATAAAATATATGATGCTATTTTTATATACGTGACGTCATTACGTATATTAAATGGAATAGAAAATGAAAAATAATTTGCCATAAAAAATTCAACCTAAATTTTCCGGGCTCCCATCATTTCAATAAGCCAAAAGAAAGGCTTACAATGTTAATAAAATTCATAAGCCCTCTAGACAAAAAGGTAGGGGTGATTACACTACGATTTTGATTTTATTAAAGCTATTTTTAAATTAAATTGGTATTGACTATTTTATAAAATTATTTTCTTGAATTTTTCTACTTTTAAAGTCAAAATCAAAACTGCAATTTTGCGATGTTAACACTTTCAGAAAAAAAAAAGATATTGAGACTAAAAAAAAGTACGAAAATATATGGTTAAAACCCTTCTATTGACAAAAAAATAATAGATTTTCGAAATAATTAAAATTAAATACACAATAATTTGAGAACATACATAGTTATAGTTTTTTAGATAACAAAATGTAATAGGTTTCGTAATAGTTAAAGTTAAATACACGATAGGTTAAAATACAATACCACTAAAAGTCTTTAAAAACGTTTTTTAGTGAGAATGCATTTCCATTTTACTTCTCAATTTTTAAATTTATATAGGTCACTCATGAGTTTGTCATAGTTGTCTTTCTGTCACATAAAAAATACATATACCTATATACCTATATTTGGAAACAACTAATCCAAACATATTCTCAATTTTCGAACAAAAACTAATAAAATATTTCTACACATTTTCAATTGTTAGAAACTGAAAATGAAAATGAAAACACAACCAAACGGGCTAGTTTTATAAAAACAGGCTTTGCAATTTGGACCTTTGATAATATATGAACTTTAAACATTTATAATTGGAATATGAAATTCTTCTAAACAATTAATTAGTTTTATTTAATTATTATAAAAATTAATTATATATTTAAGGGTTCAATTTGATTTTTAATGATTTTTTAAAATTTTATATAAAAATCAAACTAATAAATATGCTTTGATTTATTCTTAATATCGTAATTTAACAGATAAATTATAAAAAATGGTTCGATTTGCAGTTTTATTTATTTATTTATTTTATCACCGCTAATAAAAGGGCCCAACGAAGGCCCATATAAATATCAGTCCAAAAATTGGCTAAACAAAACTATGCAACCCACAAAAGTTCAGCCCAAACTCCTTCAAAGGCCTCCGACCCAGGTGAATAGTCCAATAAGCGAAGGCCCATCCTGCTGAGTGTGATCCGCAAAAGAGGAGTCCACAGCCCAACACATGTCGCCCAAATCAGCAGCAATACTTTCAAAAAGCCATGAACAGTTTCAATTGAAACTAGGGCTATAAATGATCCGAATTAAGTCAAACACATAATTGTTCAAATTTATTTAAATTATTATCCAACAATAAAATTATATTTGAATTTAATTTGATTATTGATCTAATCGAGTTCAAACGAGCTTTAATTGAATCAAACACGAGTTGAGCCCGAGTCATTTCATATTTTTAAATATATTTTATTACTTTTGCACCAATGAAATCAAGCTCGAGTCGAGTCCAAAAGTTTAATGAGTAAAAAATTCTGTTCATATTTGATTTGTTAAGTTTGAAAAGTCGAGTTCAAACAATTTTTTATTAATCGATATCAATCGAGCATCGAATAGTTAATTATTTTGTGAACCCTAGCCCAAACACACCAGTCCAAACCACAAAGAACCTGAGAAATGAGAACACAAAAAAAGCCAAAAAAAATAAAGCGAATTGATCCAAATAAATTAAAAATTAGGAGTGGCAAATAGGCGGGTTGGATCGGGTTCCAAACAGGTTGGGTTTAAAATGTATTTGATTTAATGGGTCGAAAATAAGTTGGGTTGCAAATGGTTTGGATTTATATTTAATCTTTACAAAATTTAAAATTTTAGATAATAATAATAAGATGACAATATTTTTAATTCAACTTGTAATATAATATAATAGATTAAATTTGTATTATTCATTATTTATGGAAAGTAATCAAGTTACATTAAAGATTCATTTCTTATGTATATATAATAAAATGTTTGTAAAGTATTAAAAGTTACCGTATTTGTCAAAATATCAAAACAAATCATGAGATGAATAGTTGTGCAATTAATTCTCCATGATTCTTTCTAAAATTGAATACTAACATTATAAATTATTATTAGATACTGATTTTTGATATGTTCATTGAAATTTATAATATAATTGTATATTGTCAATTTATTAGGAAAAAAAAGAATTTGAAATGGTTACATACAAATTGCAAGTTTTGACTATTTTATAAAATTCTTCACTTTCCTTTAATTTGTTTCTCATTAATTTAAAAAATAATAATTTCCTAAATAAATTTTGAAATTTTTGTTTCTCATAAAAATATGAAAAGTTATAAATGTAAAAATAGTAAGTAATATATAGTATAATTAAATCAATCCTCACGCACTTAAAACCCATCACAACTCATATACATCACCAATCCACTTAAACTCTGTTATCAACCCATATAAAACCCATCATCAACCCATTGAAAACTCACTACCAACCCGATAGGACCCGTATAGAACTCATGATTATAATTAATACAAATATTTTTCATCAGTTCTACTAAAATTACTTTTGGTAAACTAATAGAAAATTAAACATGAAAAATTACAGTTGCACCTTCTGAGGTTGTAGTTGTGATTAAAAGTACACTCCGTATTTACCAGCAAGAGTTTATGCAAATATTACACTAACATAAGAAAATATACCTATAATTTTACAAAAAAAAAATAAAAAATATGCTTGTAGCTTAGAACAAAATCAGCAAAAATGCATCAGACTTTGATTGGAGAGAAAAAGTCATGGAACAAGCAATAAAAATTAAAGGAGTTAAGCGGAAGTAGGATGATGAGACTTATTTTTAAATTATATTCTTTTTTAAAGAAATTTTGCAATTACATTTACATTTTATTTGAAAATTCATGGTTTACAATTGGCCCTTTTAAATTAGGAATTGAACAAAAATTATTGACGTGAGCAAAAGAATGACCGGAATTTTTAATTTTACTTCTTATTTAACATTCACATATAATAATTTTGTACTTATAAAGAAAAAATATAACAGTGTTAACCTCACTCTCTATATATATATTATATTTATTTTCTTATAAAGTACAAAAATATATATAAAAATATTAAATGAGGAAAAAAATTGAATACTTATATAATTTTTTCAATATTTTCCATCCAAACCCCAACGATAAAAGATTAAGTGTAAACACAGAATTTTTTGGAGGGGGTGTAAGTGTAATTTTAAATTTTTCTAGAGAAAAATATAATTTCATATTTTTAAAGGAGGTCTCAATGTAATTATTTATGAGAAATACTATTATTAGCAGTAACATAATCTCTTGCAGATTGGTGGAATTTGTTGTTAATTTGAGTTATCAACGAATTTAGCAAGAAAAATATTTTTTTGGTAATTATTTTGTCGCTGATTTTAGCATTGAATTTTTTTGTGAATAATATTTTTAGAAATTTTACCAACTACAATATTTGTTAGTAAACATTTTTTTGGGGGAAGGGAGGGGCTTTTCAATTTTTTTGCCAAAGTCAATTATGTTTATTTGCAACATTAAAATTCCGAAAAAAAAAATATAGTTTAGCCTCATGTGATATTGCAAATATGTGTAAATTATCCTCCTATAAAAAAATATTTAGCAATTCCGTTGTATTTTTTAAAATTAAGCATTTTAACCCCTAGATAAGGGGGTAAATTGCTTCATTTTAAAAAATATAGCAAGATAAATTGCTATTTTTTTTTCATAGACGGTATTTTGCTCATTTGCAATATTATAAGAGGAAAAATTGCATTAAACTCTTAAAATTCCTCTTTAATTATATCGAGTAAATATTTTATTTTTTAATGTTAATTTTGAAATCACAAAAACTTAAAATCTTTTGCTATGTTGTTTGCTAATTACCAAAAGATTTACTCCCCTTTCTAATTTTCCTAACTATTGGCATAATTTCTTATACATTTTCATTTTTCATGATTTTACATGTTTCTTTAATTTTTAAGAAGTTTTAATTATATTTTGGGAGATATTCCCAGTGAAATTCTAGTATTTAATTATACATACGAAATAAACCCTGGAAACGATACTTTAAATCATGAATGAACATAAAAACTCATATCTAGAAATACAAGGGATTGAAGAAAATAATTTGTTTTCAGCAACCACATGATTAGGCATTTAGGTATTTGAAATTTAGATTCATCCAAGAATTTGAAGATTGTAAATCCAAAATATTTATTTCAACGTGTTCGGATTTTGAATACAATATAATAAGTCTGAATTGAGGTGTGAATATTCACTATTATAATAAGTTTGAATTTGGATGTTAACCACCCATTAACATGCTTAAATGCAGAACAGAAGCAATTCGCTTCATTGCCATATTTGTGTAGAATTCAACATGACTTAAAACTTCAATTTGAATGATAAATCTGCACAAAATACATTAAGTTTCCTACTTTTCAAATATTTCTTAGATGTGAGAGACAAACTTAATATATTTTTGGTCGAATTTTTTACCCTGTTTTGTTTATGATCTTATTTGGATTTTGCTTTAATCCATTTTATGTCCTTTGTGGTTTTGTTTGTATTGTGTTGTGGTGTCGTCAATTCCAGATGTGCAGACTTGATGGCTCCTTCCCGCTTCCTGGGCGGCTCCGTGGTTCTACATTTGCGTGTCTCATCTTCGGTGTTAAGTTAGATGGATCGAGTTGTGGAGCGCATTGGTCGTTCTTTGCAACTTACTGAAAATGAAGAGGAAGGCCTTATCCTTCCAAACAATTTGTGGAAGTGGAATCCAAACATTATGTGTTGTGCTTGGTGGGTCGGTTATTATCTGACAGACAATAGAATTTTAAGGGTCTGTGTCGATCGGTAGGAGCATGATGACTCCGGTGAGAGGGATGGAGATTCAGAGGCTTCTAGAGGGCTGTATGTCGTTTCTGTTCAATCACGCTATTGACTGAAACAGGGTCTTTTAAGGGTCTCCATGGAGTTTTGAGGAAAGCATATTAATTTTTAATGGTATTCATGAACACAAAACCCCATGCAAGTGCCAATTACTCACTGTGATTTCTTTGTCCATGTCCATGATTTGCCAATGAATAGAGAGGTGGCTTCTTTGATCGGAAATAATTTGGGAGTCTTCCAAGATGTGGAAATGGATGAGTAGGGACGATAGTGGGGGACTACACTTCGGATATGAGTATCTCTTGAGATTAGTAGGCCACTGAAACGAGCTCTTAAACTTAAATCAGTTGGTGGGGAGGAACTCTTGGTGACATTTACATACGAAGGTTTACCAAAATTTTTTTACTTATGTGGAAAGCTTGGGCACATCCAAAAATATTGCGAATTAGTTCAAGGAGGACTATTAAGACCCAGGAGATGACACACCGTATGGTTCATGGCTTCGAGCTGTTCCCCAATTTAGAGGCCGACGCAGAGAGGTTTTCATTACAAACCCCCTTTTTGGAGGTAAGTTGACTATCGCAACTTTCCCCCACCAAAGGAGAAAAATCAGATTTTGGTGAGAGTAAGGACGCTGGCCAGTCTTCCCTGTCCACTTACCGTAAGGTTATTAATAAGGATGCAATGTTGAGCAATCCACGGCGGTGGGGGAGGGGGCGGTTAACTTCCATAAATTCTATCTCAAATGTGCCAGAGACTGACCTTTCATCTCATCTTTAGTTAGCAAGCAATTTAGGACTTCATGGTAAGGGCATTGAGGAGAGTGAGAAACAATTTGCAAGGGCTAAAGATGCTTCTTCCATGATTGATGCACAAACACTTCTTTCTGAAGGATATAAGCCAGGCTCTTTATTCCTTAACTTCGATGTGCAGCGAACACCACTTTTGGGCTGTAAATCGTCTTTGATTAATATACCTTTTCACTTTAGTACAAGGGGGAATGTAAGGCGGGCAGTGGGAGACAGATAGGAGGCAAGCCAAAAACTCAATTGTTAAGAGCAAGTGCAGCTGGGGTGTTATTCCAATTGAGGATAATCCAAATGTCGTGCAAGAATAGAAAAATCCTTAATTGGGGATGAAAATATCGCTTCTATATTAGCGAAGGCTGCCATATTGCAGCCTCGCTGCAAACCATGAAAATATTTTGCTGAAATTGTTAGGGGTTGGGGTCCCCTTGGACAGTTCAATCACTTGGCAATCAGGTGAAGTTCCATAACCCCAACTTGGTTTTTATCTCCGAGACCCCAAGTTTTCTACTAGAAGATGTGAGAAAATTAAAGAATGCCTTAATATGTTCAGTGTCGGGGTCGATTCCAAAGGGAGGGGAGGTGGTTTGTTACTTCTATGAAAAAGGAGATCGAGATTCAAGTTCAATTCTTTTGTAGCAATCACATTGATGTTATGGTTTTAGATTCTGGTAATGATGGGGCATGGCAATTCACAAGTTTTTACGGTCAGCAAGAGGCTTCACGAAGAATGGAATCTTGGGATTTGTTACGTCGGCTTCGGGATCAGTCCGTTAGATCCTAGATGGTAGTAGGAGATTTTAATGAGATTCTCCATGAGCATGAGAAACATGGACAGAAACATCGACCTGCATGGAAAATCGAGATTTTCGGGCTTGTCTTTTAGATGGCAATCTTGTTGATTCGGGTTTTAAGGGGGCCCGATTTACATAGTGCAATAGAAGAGAACACCCTACAACAGTTAGTGAGAGACTTTATAGCGCAGTCATCTCTTCGTCTTGGGCGTAGATCTTTCCACGTTGTAGAGTCTCTGGCATCAAGTTAGGCTGCTTTGATCACCTCGCTTTGCTTATTAATCTGGACCATCAATCGGATCAGTGGCATGCACAACGACAACGAAGATTTTGTTTTGAACCAGCGTGGCTGCGAGACCCTGGTTGTGAAGAAGTGGTCACGACCAGTTGGCGAACCTCCTCAAGCTTAAACCCGACAGAATCTGTCTGGAATAACACTATGGCAGTCCGCGTGGCACTCGTAAATTGGGAATGGAGCAGCTTTGGTAACATTCAAAGATAAATTCGAACTTTGAACGAGGAAATCTGTATTCTGCAGAAGAGGACAACAAATGAAAATGTTAAGAAACAAATTGAGATTAAGAAAGATGTGCTAGAGGAATATTTGGAATGAGAAGAACTCATTTGGAAACAAAGGAGACTTTGCAAAGGAGACTGAAATACAACATTTTCACTCTAACGCTAGAGAGAGACGCGAGCACAATATGGTTTGTTGGCTTGTTTCGAAAGGAGGTTTCTGTTATTACTAATCAGGAGGATATTCAAAAAACGATTTCAGATTGTTTTCACTCTATCTTTCAATTTACTAAGCCCGAACCCCATAAGGTTGATGAGATTCTAGAGGTTATTGAACTGGGGGTCACAGAGGAAGCAAACGAGGAACTACTTTATCCATACATAGTTGAGGAAGTCAAGGCCGCCTTAAATCAAATGTATCCATTAAAATCTTTAGGCCCCGATGGTATATCTCCCGCTTTCTATCAAAATTTTTGGCATGTTGTGGGTGATGATGTTACTGCTTTTTTCTTGACTTCTTAAATAATCATAGCTTTAAAGCTAAAGTAAATGTCACCCATATTGTTCTCATACCAAAATGCATCAAGCCGGAATTGGTCTAACAGTTTCACCGATTAGCTTATGTAACGTTGTTTATAAGATTGGTTCTAAAGCCATTTCTAATCGTCTCAAGCCCATTCTTAATAATGTCATCTCGTAGTCATAATCAACTTTTATTTTGGCTAGACTAATCACTAATAATGTCTTTATCTCTAACCAGATCAACCATTTCTTGAAGTTAGATATCAGTAAAGCCTATGACCTGGTTGAAAGGATTTTCCTTGAGAGAGTTCTTCTAAAGACAGGCTTTCATCCCCATTTGTCGCTTTAATCATGCTTTATATATGTACTGTATCGTACTCTATCATTGCTTAGTAGGGCCCAATTTGGTTACATTAAATCGACAAGGAAAATCTGACAAGGAGACCCTTTGTTGCAATATTTGTTTCTCTTTGTGTAGAAGTTCTTAGCTGACTGATTCAAAGAGAGGAACGAATGGGTCGTATCCAAGGTGTTGGAGTCTGTTATAGTGCGCTTTCTGTTACACATCTGTTATCCGTAGATGACACGTTGATTTTTTCTCAAGCAACAATCGATGCTATGCTCTGCATCTCTTGAACCCTAAAAGATTTCGAAGCTGCCTTAGGCCTCCAAATTAACCTGGACAAATCTGCAGTAGTTTTTAGGAAAACTATCCTAGTTCTAGTCAGAGAAAAATTGGTAGCACGGATTAGGGTTTTGGCAGTGGAAAGACATGATAGGTACTTAGGTTTGCCGTCGATTGTGTGCATGACCAAATGGGAGGTGTTTGCTAGCTTGAAGGACCGGGTGTGGACTAAGATTCAAGGCTGGACACTGCGAAAATTGCCGCAAGCAAGTCAATTGGTGCTCATTAAATCCGTGATCCAATCCATCCTATCTTATGTCTTGAGTTATTGTCATGTACCGGACGTTCTATTTAAGGAATAGAAACATGCAATGAATTTTTTCTAGCAAAATGGGCTCGAACAAAAAATTCGTTAGGTGTTCCGGAATAAATTATGCAAAACGAAGTTGGATGGTGGCTGGGATTTCGGAGTCTTCACGCTTTCAATACGGCTCTACTCACATAGCAGCCTTGGAGGATTTGGAGCAACTCGGATAGGACACTTAGTTGAATTGTCAAACAAAAATACTTTCAGTGGTCTGATTTCTTTGAGGCTTAATGTAAGATTCACCCTTCCTTCACTTGGAGATTTATTTGTGAGGCTAAAGAGCTATTAAGAAGCGGTCTACGCTGGAGAATAGGGAACGAAAAGTACTGTTGCACCCCCTTCGCTACAAGGGCTATATCTACCCTAAACGTCATACTTATAGTAATCCCTGTGTTTATAAACATAAATACACAAAATAATTTAATCCATATGTAACGCAACCTCAACGTCATAACAATCGTAATCAACCTTCAATATCATATATGCACATCAAACAACACAAGTAGTCCATCATAAGTAATCTCCACGCTTGCGTTCTCTCTATACAACAAAAGGTGATTTGTACTCTAACTGACAAAGAGGAGAAAACAACATACTGGCCCGACCTGGCTGAGTATAGTGCGTAGACCTACTTTTCAACAGTCAGACACCTCAAAGTCTATTTCTGAAAGAAAATGTCAGCAGAGGGATGAACCTGCCACTCAATAAGTAAATAACCAGCCCTATCTATATATGAATATCAAACACAGCCCAAACAAGATGTACAGGTAACACGCATGGAATACAATCAATTTAATTCCAACATAATCAGCTTTATTATACCATATGACTATCTCATAATAAGACAATTAACCAAACTCTATTTTTTTCCTAGTTTGCTTACCAGAAGGTGATATTGTGTTTTTCCCAATAACTCAATCTCACCGTTATATAAATTTAAGTGAATCCCCTTGACAACCGGCTCATCAATCTCATTTCGCATCATAGCTCTTTTATTTCGCATCATAGCTCTTTTCACATCACATCTTTTTCATATCGCATCAAAACTCTTTCAATTTCATTTCTTTCTCATATCATATCAAAGATCTTTTTATTTCATTTCGCCTTACAGGGTTTTCAACACATCAAGAGGTATTCACACCACAATTATATTCAATTTCCACTGCTCTCTCATTTCCACATATCACCATTCTTGTAAACAACTAGTAACGTAAAACAATATATTAACATATTCTCATTTTCAGATATCCACAACACATCAAACAACAAACATAATATTTCAACGTATTTCCTCATTCCACGAACACAATACCGTCAATCAAATCAAATCATCCATCACTCATATACTTCAGATAAATCAATGTCAGCAAGAACCACAAATTCATATAATAGTAATACCACAAATAAAGAAAACATATATAGATAACGCCTCTATCTATTCAATAGGTAGTGGTTTGGTCTTTTCACTTTACCCCCATATCCTATAATGAGTTATTAAATCACATTCAGTTAATATATCGAGAATATCGTAACTTCTTTTAAATATAATATTAAATATTATTCGTACGATTTCCAATAATTCTTTAATACTCCACTTCTATCGAAATACAAATCTTTGTTCTAGTTCTTCTCAATAACTAGACACTATAGGCTTCATAAAAATATTTATAATTTATCAAGTGATTCATAGGAATTTATTTAACGAAACCCCTATACATTTATAACTATTATTTTTAATAACATCCTTAAATTAAATTATCATTTTTATATCCGATTTAATATTTAATTCGACCTATTTTAAATAGTCAAAATTATAAAATATTCCGGTTAAATGGTAGATCACTCAATATAATCAACATTTAATAAATAGACTAATTGAATAATATAATTATATAAATTAATAAAAATTAAAATAAAAACTTACCTCCCGCGGCGACTGTCGAACCGACATGGAAATTGCACAAATTTGACATATATTGAATTGTGAGTAATTGAACTCACTTATATATATAGGTGTGTAGGGGGTGGGACGGTGGGTGGTGGCCCACCCCCAAATCCCTTTGCTCCTCCTTTTCTTTTTCCTTTCATATATATATATGTATATGTACATATGTTATTCACATATATAACTTACTAATATATATATATATATATATATATTATATTACTTATTATTATATATATACATATTATTTTTATATATATAATATTATTATTATTTTATTTATTTAATTAAACTTTTCTCAAAATATCATTTAGGTCCTTCCTAATTTTCTTAATTAATATAAATTGCCTCAAAATATTATAACGAACTCCAATTTAATTTATTCAAATGTTATTATATTCCAATTATGGCCCATAATTTATTTACTAATTAACTAAATTTTATAAAAATTTACTAATTAATCTCCCAATTATATATTATAATTTTTGGGGCATGACAGGTACGTTCGTGTCATGGAATATCCATAGCTGCCTAGACCATCCACGTTTAAGCTAATATAGAATCCTTGCTCTTTGGGTCGTCAGACGGTGGTGGCTCAGCTTATGAATAATGATGAAACCACTTGGAATGAAGAATTGAGCAAGAAAAAATTCTGTGAATCTAATGTTGTTTTGATCTTGGATACCCCAATTCAAGGCAGTAACATAGAAGATTGTTTAGTCTGGCACTATAACAATAATGACAAATTTTCAGTTAAAAGTGCATATGACGTTGCGCTATGGCAAGCCACAAATTCTGGTCCGTCTGCTAAAGGGGTGTGGGGGAGAAATGGATGAGCATGATTGGTGTTTCCTCTGGAAATATAGGTTGCCTCCAAAGATCCAATTATTCGAGTGGAAGGTGTGTCGGGAAGCTATCCCGATGTTGGTTAATCTTAGGAAAAGGGACGTCCAAGTTGAGGCAGTATGTGATCATTGTTCGCAAGGAGAAGAGGATTTGTTGCATGTGTTGCTGTCTTGTTCGTTCGCTAGACAAGTTTGAGCACTTTCAAACTTGTCGTGGCATATTGTTTCTTTAACAGGTCAATCTGTGACGTCCATACATTTTATACGTAATTGAAAGACTAATTAATAATTACTAAAAAAAATTTAAATTTAATTATAACTAAATTATATGTTTAAATTGAAATATAATAAAATTTGAACGGAGTAAATTAGAGTTCATTATAATATTTGGGAGCAAATTATATTAATTAAGAAATTAGGTAGGACGTAATGAAAATTTTTGAATTTTTTTTAAATATACATATATACATACATATTTGAAGAGGTGAGGCGGTGGGGGTGCCCCACGCCACTTCCATCATATTATATATGTATATATATATATAATAGAAGTAACATACATACGCACACAAAACACAACTCACACACACAATTACGACACACTTTCACACTTTTATACACACTCACGCGGAACCACATGACATAACGATAAAGTAGAAAATTGAGTAGGCATTGTATTATTATAAATCATTTGATATTTAAGGTAAGTATAACTAATTAGATTTATATATATATATAAGGATATTATATGTTTGTTGTTTATGGATATTTGATCGTGAATGTTGACTATTTATTTGGGATTACCTGAATATTTATGAAATTGTTATTATGTGCTCATGTTGTATGAAAGTCAAATAAATGATTATGTGACTATATAATGGATTATGGAATGAAAATGAATAAGAAAACTATTAACGGGAAAATACTTGTTAAATGAAATTGAATAATGAAGTTAATGATATTGTTGTGAATTGGAATAAAAGATGATTTACCTTATTGGGAGGGGGCAATACTACAATGGCTTATGATGATGCGATGAATGACGAGCTCTGTGCTGTCATTGATCAATGCAGATGATGTGGCATATCATACGAGCTGTTCGTTATGTGATATCGTGGGAAGGAAAGGAAGAGAAAGTATTATGATTGAGATGATGATGAGATAGCCGTCGAAAGTCATTAAGTGATGCACTCCAGTTTGGTTGTATAGGGCCCTAAGAAAAATAAACGATAATATCAAATATTATGTCATCAGCTGATTTATGATTGCGGGCATGTGTTACTTCTTACATATGGTATTGCTATATGATGTATTTGTTGGTAGATGTGATTGCATTATACTTGACTTGTTGCATGCGTATATGTATATAGACTGGTCACTTATATTTATTGAGTAGGCAACTTATCCTTGCCGTACATTTTCAGGGAATAAATCACAGGACGACTATCCAAATTGGATCACAAGCCGATCAACAGTATTACTAGGTGTGGTCATCAGTGTCATGTTAAGTATAGAGTGCGAGCTATATAACTGGATAAACATTAAACATTAGTGGATTTGTATTTTAAGCTCAGTAACAACTAGAAACTGTGATTTTTTCCTTTTCCTATATTTATAAATGCTAAATTTAAAGATAAAATACAAAATTTGATTAAGTGTGTCATTACATAATGTCTGCAGAATATATCAAATAAACATATAATTTATCTTATTGGGTTAAATATAAAATTATCATAAAATGTTATATAATTACGCGGGTGTCGCACAATCTATCAAGTGCTGGTTGGTGGCTGTTAGCAGAAAGCTTGGTTGATCTACTTTTGATTTTTTCTTAGTAGGGTGCTGCATAGTTTCAGGGTTCATTTTGTTAGTGCGGTTTTGGTTTTCTTATTTCAGCTCTTGAACATCTATTTGTCTTACTTGACTAATAAAATTTTAATCGTCTTCATCTCAAAAAAAAAAAAAAAAAGAAAAAGAAAAAGTATATTATTATATTCTGAAATTTGATGTAATTACACGTAAATCTTTTATAATTTGGAAAATTATATCCAGTATTGCTGGCGTTTGTTTCCGTCTAATAAATAGATCCACGTGTTAGTCAAAATTTACGAAATTTACTGATACCAGCAAAACAATTTAATGAAATCCATATTTGCCCCCGATGGACTTACTATTGTCTTAATACAGATCAAATAAATCTTTTCTGAACAAACTACTCTTATCATTTTCATACGCTAATGCATGTGAATATATTTTCAATTATAAGGGTAGCTTAAGAAAATTAAGGGGAAATAATAATTTTGTAAGTTCCACCGTGTAATTATATTGAGATTCTGACAAAAATAAGATATAGAGATAATTATTCTGGTCCTCTTTTGGTGTCATTATACTTAAATTTTTGTTGGTTTGAAAAATTATATTAATATTTCAGGAAAAACGTAAGCAACCCCCTTGTAATATCGTAACAAATTACCCCCTTATGATAAAATAAATAGCGATTTACCTCCCTATATTTTTTAGAATACAACAATTTACCTCCCTATGATTTTTAAAATGAAGCAATTTTACTTCCCTGTATAAAGAAATAAATCGCTTCATTTTAAAAAGTACAGGGCGGTAAATTGTTATATTTTATTCATAGGAGGTTAATGTTCTCATTTTTTATATCATAGGGGATAAATTGCTAGTCACCCTTAATATTTCTAATATTTATTTCCGCTAAACAAATTAATCTTTCTATTAATAAAATTTAAGAAATGTGTTGACATGAATAGAAGAAGTTGAATGATACTATTTTCCCTTAATTTTCTTAAACTCTTGCAAACACTAATTAAACCTGGTACCAACTTATACATCAACCTCTTACTAACCTACAACTTGTAAGAACTGCATCAACGATGAAGCTTCGATATTTCCAACTCGAAAAGCAATCAAATGTCACTGAAATGATTGATATTCACATATATATAAAAAAGTTAAGGGATTATTTTACTTTTCATATCAAAAGTATGCTTTTTTTTTAATTTTAATATATCAAGTTTTCAAATTATCAAACTTAGTACTCGAAGTTTTTGGTTTCATTCACCTGAGTGTTTTAACAGTCAATTCAATTTTGGAGAAAAAATTAGGCAGAATTTGTCTATATAAAAACATGTTTTTGGCTTCTAATTTGTTCAACAATAGAAGCTAGACCCCCCAACCCTAAACTCATTTTTTTCCGAATGAGGCCAAACAAAATTTCAAAGACAATATAAGAAAGATAATCTTCCACTAGATCTCCTCCAACCCAAAAAAAAAAAGAATAAAAATAAAATAAATAAAAGATAAAAAAAATTAATCTTTGTAACAATTATGAGCAAATCTTTATTAAAATCGTCAACATCATTTCTATAATATATTAAATTAATAAATTAGGCCCGATAAATCAGCAAAATTTGGCATTTCTATCGTCGGTTTGCTTGATTCATACACATAGTGATAGATATTTAAATATTTATACACATTAATATAAATATATATATATATATATACATATAGTAGGCAAAAACATATTATAAAATAATGAAACATGTTCCCGAGTAGGCTGTATCATATGGTACAAAATATTCAGAGAGATAGAGAGAGAGATTGTGAGAGAGAGTTCCACCTAAATCTTTAATTAAAAATTTAGACAGAAAAGGAGGCAATGATTAATAAAAAATTTGGACAGGATGAGTAGTCGTCTTGGGAGTGAGTTGTGTGGCGGCCTGTCTCTCAGGGAGACAGTGACTCTTCTTGGATCATTCCCACTATATCATGCACAGTCGTGGCTATTTCATTCACTGTGCTCAACTGACATTCATCCTCCACCTGCAATTCATTCATTTTGTTTTAGATATATTTATTGAATAAAAGGAATTATATTCTATGTTATATGAATCATAATTTATCATGCTAAACTAAAATATATACGAAAATATAAGTTTTGTTCATAATTAATATGTGTCATCATGATTTTATATATGGTCAAAATATACTAAAAGGAATTATGACTTTTTATTATAGTTAATTACTATAGTTGAAAGTAAAAAATAGAAGAAGATACTAATAAAACACGGTTGCATAATGACTATTAGTCGATGTTTTCCGCAAGCGAAGCCAAATTAATATTTGTTGCAACTAATTAAAAATGTGGCAAACATTTTGATTTTAGGTAAAATCATGGTAAATGTTGATTAATCATGATTAAAATTTAAGGTTTTGCATCGATTTTGTCTAACCATGGTAAATAGTATTGATTTACTATAATTTTCAAAACGTAGTGATTTGTACAATAGGGAATAATCAACTTCTTTTTTGCATTGGTATTTTCTATGGTTCTTAGTTGTGGATAATTTTGTGCAAAAACAACGACTTATAGATATTACGCAATCTTAGTTAATTAATTTTTTTATATTTTCACCATGGTAATTAATTCTAATAATGTTTCTTAATTGTGGTGATGGTAAGAAAATAAAAAAATAGAATTAATTAATAAAATTTGATGATTCAATATTCTCTATTGTGCTATGGTTGGAGATGGGTGAAAATAAAATTTTAACAAATACAAAACAAAAATTATATTTGAAAACTTAATCATTCCCGATGAAGTATTAACTATAAAGATAATATAAACTTGTAGAAAAATGCTTAAAATAGTAGTTGGTAGATTTGATATATATAACTTTTTTTTATTTTTAGATGAGCCGTTTAATAATAATAAATGTACTATAGATTCTAATGGCCAAAATAAGAATGTGTCGTGACACTTGCATTTTGTTTGGTTGTATATGTCTTTTCTTTTATTATTATTATTATTATTATTATTATTATTATTAAAGATGTATTATTCCTAATTAAAATCAAATTACAAAGCAAGGGCAGAAGTGGAAATTTATAATTACATACCTTAACACTGAAAGAGTAGAGCACTGACTGATCGACGGTGGTAATGTTGAGGTGAAGAATTGTGAGGCAAATGGACTGAAATCCGGCCACCATTTTCAGGAGCTGTCTCGGCCGTTTTTTTGTCAAAATCTTGATGTTCGCATGACTCTCCACCATCATCACCTCGACGTCGGCCACGCTGGACAGCCGCTCCGCCGCCGCGTCCGCGGCGGTGCTTGGACATGTTGAGTATTGTGGGAAGGTGAAGAAGTTGGAGAATAAGCTGGAGTGGGCGGCGTTTGGATGCTGCTGATTGGAGGGCTTATGGGCCTCGAGAAATTGGAGAAGTTGCTCAAGTTCCTTCACAAAGTTTATTGCCCCTCCCACAATTGATGCTTGATCTCCCTATATTATTGAAAAATGCCAAACACGTCTTAACAAAACTATGTAATGATAATAATATGTACGTATATTTTTAAAAAATTAATAAAAGGGCCCTAAACTATATATAATTAGAGACTATGATAGTTCAATATTATTATTATTATCATTATCACTATTATTATTATTATTAATTTTTCTCTTTCTCAAATTAATTATTAGTATTTGGTGTAATTATTTTCGAATATACACTTATAAATATCCGAATTAATACATGCATGCACACATCAATTTTTATGAATTTAATTCGATTAACTAAAATAATATTTTTGAAAAATTTTGATAATATCAAAAATTAATTATTTGATTTTTGACATTCTTGAGATTAATTAAAATTTAAATTAATTATTATAGACTTGTTCTAGTTTTGTTGTTTTTAATATAGAAATTTTCATCCAAATTTTTGAGTCATATACTATTTATTAATAAAACTTTCTACTGTGTATAGTGTGTGTATGGGTTGGGGTGGGTGGGGGTATAGCGTATATACCCTTTGAGAATAGGAAGGCGGCATCAAGGAGCGGAGGACGGCGAGATAGTCATTCATCTGTCTCCGGCGATTCCTCTCCACCGCAATATGAGTCATCCTCTGGTTCTCCATTTCCTCCTGGTTCTTCAAGCTCTTAGTCCGCCGTCTCTTGCGGCGGCTCCCGGCCGCAACCGGGGCCACAGGCGGAGAGCATCCTCCTAACCCATCCCCGGCGCCGCCGTAAGTCTCCGGGGAAGAAGTGGTGTTCTGGGCAACCGAAGAAGGTGGAGGAGAGTCCCAATAATGCCCACTAATATCAAGATTTTCAGGGTTTGGGCTCTCTTCTTGAAGCGGCGGAAGGCCAAATCCGCCGAACCCTCCCATGTTGTAGCTATAATCTTTGCAGCCATAAATAAAGGGATCGAAAATGACAGCATCAAGAGCCATTCTCTCTCTCTCTCTCTCTGTGTCCCTCTTTCTCTCTCTTTCTTGTCTGAGCACTTGTTTCCTCTTTCTCACGGGAGAACTACACGTAAAGGCAAGGAATAGGGTAAGGGGGTGTTTGTGATCTGCATTTAAAGAGTTGAGCTTGGGAATCAAGTATCACAAAATAAAAACAAGTTGCATCAATATGTACAGCAACTCTCACACGTGAGACTTGGTCACTTGTATGTGAGAGAGACTTTTTGGTCTGTTTTGACTGCCAATAATTACCAAAAGAGTTGCATATATAGATCATAGCATGACACACAGATATATGGATGAGTTCTTGGAGGTGGAAACGTGTAAGCGTGTGCCCTACATGCTTACTACTTGCTTAATTAATTCATTTCATCAATCATTATTTTCCTGCAATTTTCTTATCTTTTATACCAATTAAATATAAATTATGGTAAGGAGCAAGCAATTATATATATTTGATCATTGAGGTGGTACGTAATTCAGTTGGGAGAAATTAGTCCCGTAAATTAAAGGGGATAATAATTTTGATCCTGCTTAAATTAAAATTCACAATTTAGTTCTATAATTTTAAAATTATGACAATTTTAGTCTTTCAATCGAAAAGTCCCTTATCATCAACCATATCGGCATATAAATTTGGCTTCTGGGGAATTTTATGATGTGGCATTCTAAGTTGTGATTTTTAATTTCAATCTTGGTCTTGTATCTTTAAGGAATTGATAATTTTGGTCCTCTCACTTTGAATGTAATGATTTTAGTCATCTATCTTTCAAAATAATAGATATTGGTCTTTAAGCCTAATTCGTCACCATTTTGTCTTTTTATGATAAAAGCTCAATAGTTATATCATATGCTTTTAATAAGACTCAATATATTTTCAAAATAAAATTAAGCCTCGATAAACTTATGCCTTGGTACCAGGCATTCCAAGCCCCTGGGTTTACTAATTTCTTCCAACCACACTATTGCAGTAAATGGTTCACAGGTACTTGGCTAGCTCCTTCAGTAACAAATAACAAAACAAATGCGGTAAGGCATCTACAATCCACCTTGAATTGGGTAGAAAAATTTTATTTTTTAATGCCTGTCATAGAGAGGGTTTAGTACATTTTGAAAAGAAAACCATTATAGTTTTCAATAAAATTGAAGTTCTAGGAATTCTTATTGACGAAATAGGTATTGATCTTGCAAGAGCATATTTTGGAGAAATTTTGCTATTTTCCTGACATTCTTAAAGACAAGAAGAACTCCAAAACTTCTTGGGAGTAATTAATTTTGCAGGAGTCTTCATTAAGGATCTTCAAAATACGGAAAGGATTTTCAACCACTTCTTAAGGAAATAAAAAACTCGAAGTGAAAATGGGAGGAAATTCACACCTAAAGGGTTCGTGATTGAAACAGGCTTGCAATAACCTGTCAAAGCTTGTAATCCCACATGATGAAGATAAATTGATAGTCCATACAGACGCCATGACTACAAACATGCAACAGTGCTCATGAAGAAGACCACTACTGGTGAAGATATATGTAGATGTACAGGAGGGTTGTTCAAAGAACAACAAGCCAAAGTTTGGCATATAAATAAAAAGGAGTTCTTTGTTGTTTAGAATGCATGTAAGAAATGACCTTTATCTCTACTAGCCAAAGAATGTATTTAAAAAGTTGATAATATGATATTAAAGCTTTCCTAAAAATAAACTTGAATAAAAAATCAAGAAAGCTTGTATTATTAGATGTCAACCTAAATATCAATATTATCCTTATAATATTGTTATTATTTAAATCTAATAAAAATGTTCTTGCAGCTTTCTTGGCAAGAGATGGAGGCATCTGAACAATCTTCATCACCATAAGGCTCAGGCATCTTAGAGAAGACCTTGAAAAGTTTGATAAGAAATTTGGACAACTGACAATTAAAGCCCAAATAGTTGGCCAAGTCCAACAAGCTAATCTTGAAACTGTCCCAATCACCATTGGGAGCACCATCATTATGAGACGAGTTACTCGAACCAACTTGAAAGGCATCACTTTCAGTGATGGCTCGAGAATTAAGAGGGAGGGATCTAAACCTGCAGTTAGAGAGTAGGGCCTTAAATATGTAGCACCAGATTCAAGTATTGCTTGCACAAGGCTATTACTAGGCTCTAGTGAAAAGACAACAGTTGAATTACAGGAAGTGCAAACTATTAATAATTGCAACAGAATGAATCCTTTTAATTAAGAGATAAGAATTCGAATTTATTCTTCAAGAAGTACAGTCCTAGAGTTAAAAAGAGAAAAAACTGATACTAACAGATTAAACTACCAGAGAACTGCTTAACTAATAAAGGTAACGACTAGCTAAAGTTGTCAAATAAAAAACACGACTTTCTTTACTCTCAAATGAGTACACTGTAGCTCTATCTTCTTTCTTACCCCTTCAATCAGCATTCTGAAGCTCTGCTCTCTGATCTTCAATCATCTCTACTGGTTTATCACAAACTCTTGATGATTTAAATTAACACAGCATCTCTAGAGTAAAAGAGAAAAAGATTAACCTTAGATCGATGACAAACACTTCTAAGGTTAATATTAACGAATCACTATCTTTTGTTTCCGCTTGGTAGGTGTACTAAAAAATATGGAATAAATTGGTTTTGTGCAGAGGAATCAACCCAAGCAAGACTGTAGTAGACGCATCAGAAAATATAACCAAATTTGGATGCTCGAATGGTCAAAATGGGCATTGAAGGAGACAGCAGCCTTCCTGATCCTAAGAGAAATTCAAGAATGATATGATTTTAGAGCTCTTTTTTCGATTCACACTATGTCACCAAGATTTTTAAAAATCTAAAAGCTTCCGGAATGGATCAGTGGAACATTTATGACTCATGAAAAAATAATCCGCACCTTAAACGAGGAGATATTTTGGAGCTTAAGTTTATTTCAACAGCTCCAGATATCGCAGGAAAATGGTCTCATCCAGTATTCCATTCTATCAAGTTACAGAGACCTGACATGGTAGTGTTCAACAAAGTCAAAGCTACCATAGAGAAATTCCCTTGGTATCATCCCTCAATAAAGATGAAAGATCTACTAGAAGAGCTTGGGGATACTTGGTCCATCTCACTGAGATGGACAAAGTCAAATATCCATTTAAATTATTTTTGAATAAATTAAATTGATCATTTTTGTTAAACTTTATGATAGAGGAAACATCGAGTTTGCAGAGAGCTTATTTGAAAAGAAGAGAATGCTCGTTTGGGAGAATAAGCTGCCTGTAACAAAGGCCACAAAGAAGATGCGTGCAACATGATGCATGCCAAACAATGGTATAACCACATATGCTCTTGTTGTAGAAAACAAGAAAAATCCTTGTTCGACAAAGATCCAGGTTACCTAAAAGAAATTAAAAGGAAGACTATTGGTAGAAGAGGACAAAGGCGCTAATAGTAAAAACAAGAGAAGGACAACAACTAGCAAGCACATGGTCGACAAGCCATAATGACCACAGCCAGAAAGTTGAAGGATCAAAATTGGTAACGAATGCAATTACGTCATCTAAAGCAAGTTTAAAGTCCATCATTAAAGTTCGCAGACTTTTATAAATAAAGAGGTAGGAAGCAGATGGAGGACATCAGAAAACTTCCCCAACACTTCAGAAAAATAAATTGAGTCTTTAGAATTTTAATTATTAGGATTTTTCAGTGTATGAAGATTTCCCCAAAGAGTTAAGTCCTTTTTTCATGAGAGGTTAAATAGTTGTCTCCTTAAATAGAATAATAAATATCCAAATAATATTTCATATATTTCTTCAATAAGTTCAAGGCTTCTGTTCAACTTGCTTATCCAAAATCTTAAATGAAGTCTTTATTTTGCAGCATCTTTACGCCCTAAAATAGGAAAAGAAATAGGTTTTGTTGTTTATTGTTGAATGAGCTAAATACTTGCGAACCATCTGTATGATAATGTGGTTGGAAGAAATCTATAAAATTGAGGACTTGGAATACATGGGAGTAAGGCAGTCAAAAAAACTTATAAAAATTTATATAGGCTTAATTTTATTTTTAAAAGTATATTGATCCTGATTATAAACATAAGTATTTACTTTATGGTATTACTCAACTATTGATAAGTCTAGGTTGAGTCCTACTTTATCTTAAATTATTTTATAATTAATTAGTATTTTATTTATGGCTTTATATATCCTCCCCAAGTGAAAAGGTGCATATTAACCTCTAATATGCAACTTTCCACAAGTGAAGACTAAGCTAGCATGAAAAACACAAAAATTTACATGTGCTTTTTGGTACTTGTAATGCTACTGCTTGTCTTCTTCCAGCTCTTGATTGAGTAATATATTGTGAATGAGGGGTTTTCCCAGACAGGAATTTTTCACTGAAAAAGGGTGGATAAAAAGGTGAAATTTCAGGGGGAAAGTGAGAGAGAAACGCACAGTTAAGTGGGTCAGTGAAATTGTCGTTGGCAGTGGATGGAATCCATGTGACAAACCACACCCAAACAAATGGAAATCTGCCATCCTTTTCTTATGATAAAAGACCACTTTTATTCTCCAAAGACTCTAGAATTACATCTTCTAAATAACACTCCTAATTATTTAAAAAATTATTGAGACCTCCTAAATATATGATGTAATTATGTAATCTTTAGACGATAAGGTGCAAATATGAATTTTATCATTACAGAAATTTTAATTTTTTGAAAAGAATTTTCAAAACATATAAAAAATTTGATGTTTAGCGGACGTTATTATATAAACATCTGATATTGGACAGATGTTATTAGCAAAAATATGTAAAATATTTACAAAAGCTTAATTCAGGGTTTAAAAGCGCATTTTGACAATTCAGTACGAAATTTGGATGAGATCCCCTAACGGAAGCTAACAACATGGACTAATTATAGGATATCGATAATTTTTTAAACATAAAGCGGTAGTTTTAATTGTATGAAACTTCAGGAAAACTCGACGTAATTTACTCCTTTCTTTTCTATTGTTTTTTTTTTTTTTTGTTTTGAATACAAATTAACATTTGCTTGTTATTTTATTACAACCTTAGTTTTTTAAACCTTCTGCAGACCAGTTAACTTAGAGCAACCTAGATTAATTCTCCCATGGATTATATATATTCCCGTGATGGTGTGACCTAGTTCTGCCAGGAGTTCCCTGTTCAGCCATGTGCAATAGGAATGAGACTTACGAGACCTGGATCCTCGAATATATTCTCCTACGGTACTAGTTTATGAGATTTACACCCAAGAACACGAACCACCATTTCACGTAAAATAGTTGATATAAATTATATGTATATAGTTGCATACAATACAGTACTATTTCCTTAAGGACAATCGGAGGTCATTTGTTCAGATCTTTTCTTTAGAAAAAATATAATTTTCATTGTAATATTATCGTGGTGGAAAATAAAAGACGTCATGAATAATCGTTAACTATATATAGATGAGGGACAACTATTAGGGTCTGTTTTAGCATATGCGGCTAAAATAATAATCATAGTTAAATATCATGATAAATATTTCATCATAGGATAAACCATAATAAATGTTAAAAAGTTATGTTTGGTTTCATTTTTAACTTGTTGTGGTGTGCTCTGTGGAGATAGAGAGAGAAAAACAAAGATAAATAAGTATGTGTTAGAGATAGTGTGTATGTTTGGATTTTTTTTTTTTTTTGAGATAATATAAAATAAGTATTGTATGTTTGATTCTGTTTAGTGGGAGACAAAAACTACTATTCATTGTCAAATCATGTCTCTTTTATATATATATTCATATATAATGTATGAGTATGTCAATAATGTTTTTAATTTTAGGGCTTATAATTAGTGTAGACTTATTTTGACAAAAAACAAATGAGGCACTCTTTTAATACATCTCAAAATACCACCAAAACTTTCAAAAGCAATTCAAGAGAAATATTTACCATGTCGGAGATGGGCCAAAAATGAAAACAAATACTATGTTAAGTTTCGACATTGATTTGCTTGTTTTTAGTTGATAACATTGATTTTCTTATGTTTTTAAGCCGTAATAATTTGTCATGTAGGAAGTAATGTTTTTTTTTTAAAGGTAAATTACATTGATATTTTTGAAATTAGGCCAAAATACATGACAAACATCCCGAGTCTTCTGCAAAATTACAGCCACATCCCCTAAGGTTATAATTGTAATTACAACTACACCTACTATTCACTAGCAAAATTTACACAAACAACCCCTGAATGACATTACACCCCTAGAAGATGTAGCTATATTTTATAAAAGCATAAAATATTTGTGTATTATGATCTAACCTCTGAAGGTATCAATACAATTTACCTCTTTTTTTTTTTAAGAGCGATTGGGTATTTGTGTGGTGTTTATTAATTCAATTAAACATTCTTAATGGTGAGCATTAGGACAAGTTAGGTCTGAAGTATGTCTGGTAGAATCTAAGTACTTTATGTTTATCTCTTGAAATCTATGTCACAAGATTGGTAGCAATGCAACTAAGTATTGTTGATAATTTGATACTTTTAAATTATTGATTGATGATTATTAATTGGTTATCACTTAATATATATATATATATATAATAAAATATTTAGCTCAGAAAAATATGATTATTGTCATAGTTAATTATCATAGTTAAAATTAAAAAATGACAACTAATACTAATTAACCATGGTTATGCAACAACGACTAGCCGTTGTCTTTGTAGGTGAGTCCAGAACATTAACCATAAATAAAAACTCTGATAAATATTTTAGTTAAAGTTATAATGAATTAACCATAGTCAAAATTTAAATTTTCGTTGATTTTGTATGATCATAGTAAATAATATAAATTTGTCTTGATTTTTAAACCAAGGTAATTTATAGAAAATAATTGATTTTTTTGCCGTCACTCGTAATAAAAGAAGTTTATATTATGTTAGAGTTTGCAGATTTAGAGTTTCTTCACTTGTTCCCTTTGTTGTATGTGAACTTTTGGTTAGTACTGTGAATAATAAACCATTCAATTTGTACCATTCAAACATATATATTATAATTTTGACACAACAATTTCATGAAATTTGTCCCAGTATTATTATCTAGATAAATCAAAATCCATCACAAAATCGTCTTTAAAATCGTCTCAGTTGATGACTAAATTTGTTCGTTAAATAGGCAAGCTTTGCGGCAGTCTTTGGGATGATAACAATTTGTTCGTCTCAGTTAATAAACCATGGCTATCATACCTAGGCACCTGTATATTATGTGATTATGGTGCAATGGAGACACATACTCATCTATTCTTTCGATGCCGTTATGTCAGAAGATGCCTGACAGCGATTCGACGGATTGTTCGGTTTGAATGGCCTAATAGAGAGTGGTCATGGGACGTTGAGTGGGCTGCAAGGAAATGGAGAGAAAAACATATCATTAACTTGGCTTATCGTGCACTCCTGACTGCTTGCATTTACCACATTTGGAGAGAACGAAATTTGAGACGCTCTGAGCATACGGAGTGACCAGCGAATATCATAGCTACCATTATTGTCGAAGATATTAGACAAAGGATTATCAGTGTTAATTTATCTCGTTCTGTTAGTTCATGTGCGTTATATAGATTATGGCGTATCCCTTAGCCTATCGAAGGATAAACCACTAGTTGAGCACTGTTGTACTGTACGATCTTGTTTTATTAATGAAACTTACATTTACCCAAAAAAAAAATAATTGTTTTTTTCCAATTGGTTGTATTCTGACGTCACTAGACAAAAAGTTACTATAGCCTATATTTTTAATGGTTATGAATTAAAAATTATGGTAGATAACTATTATTAATTATAATTAGATAAAATCGATGAAAACACTTAGTTTATTCACCCTGAATTTTTTTCCATAATTATAAGCCATGCCAAATGTTTTTGCCAGGACTTTTAGCCATGACAAATATTTTGGTCATACTTGAAATCAAAAAATATTACATGACCATGATCAATGATTATTTATTACAATTATGTATTTTTAACCATCATATTAATTATAGTTAAAATTTATATTTCTTCCCCTGGTAATGCGGGTTGCAAATTTTGATATGCGTCGGATTTCTCATAAGATCCAATGCAACATAGTTAAAATATTATTTTGATTATAATTAATTATTAATTATGATTAAATTAAAAAACAAGCATGGGTAAATACTAATTAATTATATTATGTATATAATGATTATTAGTTATTGTTTCTATAAGTGAT